>NC_089504.1:339107353-340307353 GCF_036850995.1 Saccopteryx leptura
GAGGTGATTGTGATCCGGCTGCCTGTTGCCTGCCTTCTCTACGTTTAACCCAGTGCTGGGATTCGCTACCTGCGATCGCATACGATCCTTGCTTTACAAATGAGAACTGAGGCTCAGAAAGCTCCCGAGGCCACGCCCCTTTGGTGAGGAGGAGGAGGAGGAGGGGGAGGAGGAGGTGGGAGGAGGAGGAGGAGGAGGAAGAGGAGCGGGAGGAGGAGGAGGAGGAGGAAGAGGAGGAGGAGGAGGGGGAGGAGGAGGGGGAGGAGGAGGGGGAGGAGGAGGGGGAGGAGGAGGAGCGGGAGGAGGGAGAGGAAGAGCGGGAGGAGGGGGAGGAGGGGGAGGAGGAGGAGGAGGAAGAGGAGCGGGAGGAGGAGGAGGAGGAAGAGGAGGAGGAGGAGGGGGAGGAGGAGGGGGAGGAGGAGGAGGAGGAGGGGGAGGAGGAGGAGGAGGAAGAGGAGCGGGAGGAGGGAGAGGAAGAGCAGGAGGAGGGGGAGGAGGGGGAGGAGGAGAGAGGAAAAGGGGGCGGGAGTGGGACAACGCCCCCTGGAGGAGGGGTTCTCACAGTCAGCCAGGCTGTAGCCCCTGTATCCTTCCAGACCGAGGTCCTGTAGCAGTTTGACCAGCTCACAGCGGCTGTAGATCTTGGCTTGTCCGGGGATGAGCAGGCAGCTTAGCAGAGAGACCACGGCAAGCCACATTACCCCAGGGGAGCCGTGCTGCCTTCGGGGAGCCCAGCTCCTGGCTTCCATGCAGGCGGCAGAGGGGTGCCCCGACTGCCGGGCTCAGAACTGGGCTTTGAGATGGCAGGCAGCTCCAGCTCCCTGTCCGTCCTCCCAGAAAAATCTGCCCCTTAGAGGGAGGAGAGAAACGGGGCTGAGTGGGTCCGGGAAAGAGGAGAAGGCTCCCACACAGCCAGCTCTCCTGCAGCCTGGCGAAGCATCAGCCACACTGGAACCCCAGGACAGGGTCCCTGAGTTAGCGCCTCTCCCTTCCCTGAGGCCAGCGCCTCTCCCTTCCACTCTTGCTTGATGCCTCCCTGCCCAGAGGCAGAGAGAAGAGGAGGGACACGGGGGAGAATACAGACATATTTCGAGCTCCATACTACATGCCAGGAGTGACTGAATCCTGAGGCCGACTTCTCATGACCAGGAAGGGGCGCAGTGTGGATGGAGATCAAACGTTATGTGCATCCAGAGTCCCACTGGGGTACGGCCCTGAGTGGTGTTCCCAGAGGGGATGGCCCAGCAGTGTCACTGGTGTAAACCAGCCCCTAAGCCCAACTGCCAAGGGCACTCGCTTCCAGCACTGAGACTCCCTCCAAGGGCCTGAGCTGAAACAAGGTCCCCAGCACACGGACATGTAGGGACCTTGCATCCAGTCTCCAGGGTGGTGCTGACCTCTCCTTCATACCCACCGCCCTTCTAAACTCTCACCCTGCTGAAGGCCCTCTTCCCTTGAAGCTCAGCCCGTTTGCTTTGCCCTCCAAGCGTCTCATCACTGGCTCAGAGGCCAGTCCCCAATATCGGGAAGGGCGTTTGCATCTAGTTATGACCGACCTGCACCTCCACTCTGACTCAGCCCCCACCCCACGGCCTTGTGCCCCCGCATTCACAGCCCACGTTCACGGGGCTCTGCTCCTTCCACTCAGTTCTCCCCCACCACCTCTGACAAAGCTCCTCCCCTGCGTCATGACCACTCCCCCTGCACACTGGCCCTCCGCCTTCAGGGGGTTAAAAAGCAAAAACAGTGGCACCACCTGGACAGTGAGTGTCCTTGCAAACACGTGGCCTCCACCCGTGTTAGAGCTTTTGTCCCTGAGGATGGCAGAAGGACTGAGGAGGTGGCTTTGATGTAAACCTTGAGTGTAAATTCCACCTCTTCAGAGATTTACAACATGTCTGACTTTGGAGACTTCCCAAGCCTCATTTTCTTCATCCATAAAATGAGTAAACTGAGCCCCGGCACCTGTGCTCCTGCCCTTCCGCGGCCACACTCGACTGTAACATATGTCAGTCGTTCCCTCCACAAGGTACACTTGCATGACCAGTGGCTGCCTTCTTTATCTCTGTATACTGGGGGTCAAGCAGAGCTGCTGGTGTGCCGTGGCTGTTCAATGGGTGCTTCTTAAACCGAAATATACTGAAGTTGTGACCAAGAAAGTATGCGCCCTCCCCATCAAAGCGTGGGTAACCTGAGTTTTTACAACCTGGCAGACATGGTGCTGTGCCTCTTCTGGATGTTTTCTGACTTAATCTCACCTAGTCCTCTCAACAATCCAAGGGGGAGACAGTTTCGATCCCCAATGTACAGATGAGGAGACTACTTTGACTGCTATAGACTGTTCTTGATTCTTTGTAGCAAAGTAACTGACAGTAATTTCATCCTGAGCATTTTATAGCAGGCTCTGAGGCGAAAGGGGTCGGACAGTGGTTCAGAGACCAGAGACCGCCAGCCGGGGCTCCCCTCTCTCTGAGCGCATCACTCTCCCAGCCCAGGATACCCCCCCCCCCCCCCCCCCCCCCCCCCCCCCCCCCCCCCCCCCCCCGTCTGACCATCACCTTCCAGCCCAGGGACCTTGTTACCAGCTGCAGGAAGAAGGGAGGCGGCTCCCTGACCGGTGTCGTTCCCACCAAAGCTGCCACAGCAGTGAGAGAGCCGAACGCTGCTCCAGCTCAGGACACCGCCTGTGGTCCTGTGGGCTGCCAGGCACCCAGCTTTGAGAGACTGGCGAAGGAGGGCTGGCTCTAAACTGACATAGGGCCTTCTGGAACGGCCCTGTTCTGTGAGCTCATCTTCTAGAACCATCTCTCACCCACTGAGCTTTCACCAGACCCCTGAGACCCTTAATTTCAGAACCTTGGGGACATAAGAGGCATATCTAAGCAGAAGTTCTCTGACCGGCCTGTACACACACGTGCACACACACACTCACACACTTACACACTATTTTGCAGGATGACTCATCTCCCACCAGATCCTTCAGGCGGTTACCCAGTGATGTGGCCAGGTGCCTAACGCCTTCCCAGGCAGCCTAGCTCACCCAGGAGCCCGTTTGACTGGCAGAAAGTTCTTGAATGCTGGTCACAAACCACCCTTTTTTCTCCATCTGGATAATGACTGTTCATTGGGGATAAGCCTGGAACTAAGGCAGGATAGTAAGAAGCTAAGAAAATTCCTTGGCAGGTAGAGTGGGGAAACTGAGACAAATAGCAACTTCCAGGTGAATACAGCAGGTCATTTCAGCTCAGTTACATTTCATTTCCAGAGCCAGAAAAGCAGCAGTACCAGGTGGGTTAAGCCAGGACCAGCTGCAATGACTAATGAGACCTTGACACTCACCAATCAGTAGAGACCACGACCCTAAAAGGACACACCAAGAGAAGTTGATGAACACCGTGTTGAAATTCTCCCCTAAACGCCAAGTCTTTAAAATCCCTCAAAGAACCCAGTGTGTGCTCTATCCAGGGAGTGTGCCTGCCTCTTTCCCTCTTTCATATTCTCCCCCACAGGCGTGCATCTCCTGTACTCTAAGGGTCTCCAGAAGACTTGCAACCAGGGGAGCAGTGGGCAGCGGCACCTCATCCCGGGGTAATCCCTTGAACCTGTCTTCAAGGGTCCCTTTTTCTGACTTCCCAATGAGCCAAAGTGGCCCTTTGTAGTCTATCTCCTGTAGCTTCTTCTATCCTAGGCCCTTGTTTCACTGTACCCAGCTTTAACAAACTTTTTTTTTTTTTTTCCTGAAGCTGGAAATGGGGAGAGACAGTCAGACAGACTCCCGCATGCGCCCGACCAGGATCCACCCGGCACGCCCACCAGGGGCGATGCTCTGCCTACCAGGGGGCGATGCTCTGCCCCTCCGGGAGTGGCTCTGCCGCGACCAGAGCCACTCCAGCGCCTGGGGCAGAGGCCAAGGAGCCATCCGCAGCGCCTGGGCCATCCTTGCTCCAATGGAGCCTCGGCTGCGGCTGCGGGAGGGGAAGAGAGAGACAGAGAGGAAGGAGAGGGGGAGGGGTGGAGAAGCAAATGGGCGCTTCTCCTATGTGCCCTGGCCGGGAATTGAACCCGGGTCCCCCGCACGCCAGGCCGACGCTCTACCGCTGAGCCAACCGGCCAGGGCCAACAAACTTCTTCTTAAAATGACCTGGACTCGTGTTGACCTGGACTCTTTCCTGCACAAGGTCAACAACCCACACACTACTTACTGCTGGCCCCAGGCAGACCTGAAGGGCCAGCTCCCCTTTCCCACAGCAATATTGTCAAGGTTCACTGACAATCCCCTTTTAATTCCTTAGTGTGGCTGTGTATTTTTTTGGTTTTAAATATGTGCATTTTATATTATTTGGGAAAATTTAAGCTTGCACCACAGAGACTACCATGTTTAAAATTTATAGGTTCTTTTTAATTTACTCTCTTTTGTTTTTACAACTATTAATAAACATAATCTTATAACATGTCTTCCATTCCAAAAAGCACAATACAACATTTTGAGTTGAAAGTCCAAACAGAGGATAGAAGTCTGTAAAGAAAAGCCTTTGCAAAATTCTTTGTCCCCCCATAGCAAGCTTGCCTATTGTCTTACTGTCACTACTCTCTATGGCTTCCACTTTGTCTGATGAGAATAAATTTTGATTAGATAAATATATTTTTAGGGTAGCCCGGTTCTATAGTTACCCATTCCCACCTTGCTCATTCCAATATTTAACTTCTGCTGATTTTCTTTACGTGCCAAAACAAATACAAATTCTATGATTGAGCAATTGGTAGAATTCTGAGAGCAATAACAAGGAACTAGCAATCTTTCTATTAAAATAATTTGATACTTTATGAAATCAAGATTCAGAATGAACATTTCTTTCTAGACAACATTCCTACTATATATATATATAAATATATATAGTCTCAGTAAAAAAATTAAACACATGTAAAGAACAGTGTGACTAAATAGTCAGGTATTGCATGCACAAAAATTCTTGTGGCAAGGTCACTATCCTAGACCATGCTCCTGGTACACTGGACTCAAAATCTCTGTCTGAGAAGCCCTCAGCCTGCTTCCTGGACCTACATGGACTTCCATCCTTCCATTGCATCGTGCACAGCCAGGTTTGGGCATCTTTAAGGAAGCCGTGTCCACATGAACGCGCTGAATTCCCCTTTGGTATAGGATGGAGTGGAGTGTTAACAGAGGGGGCAGGATGTCAGCCAGGGTCTTGCATTTCTACTTCTGTTCCTGGTGGGCCTGTCATTGACTCACATTCACCCAGGGCAGAGCACTCTTAGATGCATTGCATGGATATTGTTATTGGACTTGGTGGATGCTGACAAGAGCTGGCCTCATTTTACAGATGTGGAAACCAAGGCACAGGGAAGTGAAATAAGTTGTCCACAGCTAATGAGTGGCAGAACCAGGATTTAAACCAGACTATTAGCAGAGCAGACACAAGCAAAGACCAGTCTCACTGTGGAAACTGCTGTGCTCCCCAGCCCAGCCCCCACTGGACGGCTGTCCTGGGTGGGGGTTGTGGGAGGCGGGGACCCTCCCCGCTTCTCTCCTCTGTGCAGTCGGGGCCTGACCTCCGCGGAGGCACGAGGATCACTTGCTGGGTCTCACAGTGACTACCTCCTGTTGCCTCAACCCCCCTCTCGGCTGGGGGGCCTGGCGGTGACAGCGGCGCCTGGCAGCGGGGGATTTGGAGGCGGCTGGCGTCTCCCCCTCCTGCTTCACCGCCAAGGGTTTGGCGGTGCCAGGGGACTTATCTTGATTTCTTGGGACAGCCCAGCTCCTTCCCGGCATGCTCCGCTCCCAAGAGCCGCCTGCGAGTCCCGCTCCGGACTTTGCCATCAGCGGGGGGCGGTCGCGGGAGCGCCCGGGGAATGCGTCCTGCAGCGGCAGCCTGAGGTGGGTGAGCCCCGCCGCCCGGAGCTGCGGGAGAGGGGCCGGGGCGAGCCGCCCAGCCCAGCCCCTTGGGCGAGGGAGCGCTGGTGCTGGGCAGGAGGGTGTGGGGGTTCAGGACGCCGCCTTGGGGAGGGGAGCCCCTGCCCGGCCGCCGCTTTGTTGCGGCCACAAGTTGGAGAAAGTTGGCGCTGCGGGAGGGGTAGCCCCGCACAGCGCTCGCCGAGGTGGTGGGGGTCCCTCCCAACGTCCTGGGTGTTTTCGGTGAGTGTTCTGGGTTGCCGTGCAGAGGACAAGGGGTAGGGGCTTGGGTCTGTATTATCCTGTGGATTTAGAACCTAAAAGAGAGAGACTGATTGGGACCTACCCATGGAAAGGAAACACACAAAGAAACAGGCAGCCAGATCACGGAGAAAGACCGCACAGACTCAGGAAGCTCATACTCAGAGAAACACACTGAGCGCAGAGAGAGGAAACAAAGGGACAAAGGGGTGGTGTTGGAGGCCATGGGGCCGGGCTGGGTGGGGGGGCGGTGGTGGAAGGAAATTCTGGGAAGGGGAGAGACTGAAGGAGGGAAAAAGTCATGAGAGTAGAGAGGAAAACGGGAAAATGAAAGGACAGAAGAAATTAGAGGAAGAAAGACAAAAGGCTAAAGGTGAGAGTCCTTTAGGAGGGACAGTGGAAACACACATTCAGAAAAACTGAGGCAGACCCTGAGAATTAGCCCCGCCCTCCAATCTATGCAATCAGCGATACAGAGAGGGAAGAGACCCCAACCATCTCACCTTGGGGGCGAGTTCCAGGTGGGAGAGCAACTATGTGAGGCCTTTGAGAAAGACCTCCTTGGCACTCGTGAGCCAGCTAAGTCTTCACCTTGTCCAAATGTCAAACTCCTAGTCATCCTTTAAAACCCAGATAAGCATCACCTGCCCTGTGAAGAAGGTTTTCTCAGAAAATGTCATACAATCGCAGTTCATCTCTTTCCTGTGTGTTTCTGCATATGGCACAGGCACAGGGAGTTGAAATGCCTGTCTCCCTCTTCCCCTGGGCTTGAGGTCCATGTCTTTTTTATCTCCAATGTCCAGAATTCATCCCAGTGCTTGGTGCATAGTAGATGGACAATAAATATTTATTGAATGGCAACCGGGAGCATTTGGACTCTCTAAGACATGGCATGTAGAATTAAATCTGAAAGGCAGAAATCATGGGCCAAACAGAAAACATGAGGCTAGTGTGTTCAAAGAGGAAAATTTATTTAAAAAATACCTGGGTGCAAGAAGTCTAAGACCAGCAAAGGGTCTCAGCCCAGAGCTGCAGGAGGGAGCAGTACATATAGGGGCTAGGAGCAGATTAGCATATCTTGGTTTATGGCCTTGGTCACTGACTTGATCAGTAGGAGATGGGGGGTTCAGCTGCAGAAACCCCTCCTCTGCAAGTTCTTCTGATGTGGCACAGGCCTAATCAGCGTATCCTAGCTGGTGTGCATGGTAAATCTTCAAGACAGCCCGGGTCAGGTATCTCCCAGGAACAGCCGGGTCCTGGTGCTTCTGGAAATTATCTGTGAAATTTCTCTCACAGACTCCTTGTTTTCTTGGGATACAAAGTAAAGATTTAAGATTTGTGATTTAGATCCTTCAAGACTGGCTGTCTCCTTTCCTAACCTTAAGGTCCCTTCCTCCCAAATGTTTGCTCCCAAGGACACTTCCCAGATCCTGCCGTGAAGACATATATTGCTGCATTTCAAAGGGGAGGCCAGGAAGCCCTTAAAAAAGAATAGCGAGCTAATTAACTATAACCTCAGAGTGGGGGGGCGGGTGAGAATGTTCTGTTTCCAGACCTTCTTCCTCCTTCAAGCCTGCATTGTTCTTGGGATGGCAGCTGAGTAGCCATTTTATCTATCAAAATCAAACTGAGGAGTTATGGAAACTCCGAGGTTAGTGTACCCTCCCCCCCTTTTTTTTGCAGGTGGAGAAGTTAAAACCCAGAGAGGAGATGAGACTTGTTTAAAGTGACACAAGTTAGAGACTTTCAATGAAAGAACACTGTGGAGGCCCTAGCTGGGTAGCTCAGTTGGTTAGTGTTTTCCCAATACACCAAGGTTTCTGGTTGAACCCCAGTCAGGGCACTTACAAGGATCTACCAATGAATGCATAAATAAGGGGACCAACAAATCATTGTCTCCCCTTCCTCTCTCTCTAAAATTAAAAAAAAAAAAGAAAAGACATACATTGTGAATACACACTTCTCTGAGATGCCATTGCTCCTCCAGGCTGTGGGTTTAAAATAGGTGTGAAAGAATCTCCTGAATGAAAACAGTCAATAAACAACAGTTTAATAACGGTTGTAAGTTTCCAACACAAACTGACAATCAAAACTTTTTCTAGACTATTGAGAATTTTCTTTACTTTGTAGAAAGGAAAAGGGAATTGAATGTTCACCTCAGTTTAAGTGGCTGGCTTTCTGCTTCCTGACTATATAAACTTGGACAAATTTCTTAACCTCCCTGAACGTCAGTTTTTTCAACAGTAAGGTGAGGATACTGATACCTGCCTCATAGGATTGTTAGGCCAGTTAACACACAAAGTGCCTGGCTCAGAGGAGGCCCTCAGTAAATACCGCCCCGCCCTTGTTTCATGCACTTGCTATAAATGCAAAGACAACAGAGCTAGTGAAAGTGTTTCCCTTAGTCCCAGGGCAAAGTCCACGCTGGTCCAACTGAGAAACCAGCCCTTCTAACACAGGAGAAGGCAGATTTGGGACATGATGTGAGACGCGTCTTGATGCTGGTGAGGCCGTCAGGTCTCTGCAGGTCAGACCCCGCTGCCCCACTCTGTCTGCAGCCTCTTGACCAGGCCCCCTCTGTCCTGTGTCCTTCAGGTGTCAGCCCACGCGGGAGATGTGACTGGGACTGAGGGAGCCCGGGGAGCATGGAGACCGTGGTGATTGTTGCCATAGGCGTGCTGGCCACCATCTTTCTGGCCTCGTTTGCAGCCTTGGTGGTGGTGTGCAGGCAGCGATACTGCCGGCCTCGAGACCTGCTGCAGCGCTATGATTCCAAGTGAGTGCGAAGGGGCGGGGCTATGATTCCAAGTGAGTGCGAAGGGGCGGGGCTATGATTCCAAGTGAGTGCGAAGGGGCGGGGCTATGATTCCAAGTGAGTGTGAAGGGGCGGGGCTATGATTCCAAGTGAGTGTGAAGGGGCGGGGCTATGATTCCAAGTGAGTGTGAAGGGGCGGGGCTATGATTCCAAGTGAGTGCGAAGGGGCGAGGGAGGAGGGCGGCGGTGCCCTGGGGCTCACACAAAAGAGAAAGAAGTTTGGTGCTGGGCAACTGGCTCAGCCTTTTGCCTCTAGAATGGTAGCTGAAGGTTCTCCTCATTAAAGACCACAGAGCTTCAGAGTGTTGCTTACGCCCCCCAACATCCTGAGCTACCTCTGATGTGTTACTGAACTAATGAGAAAGTGACTGAACATGTTCACCTAGCATAAGGATGTGGCCCTCACTCTAGAACTGGCCACCTCACTTAGCATTTGGACAAACCAAATCCCTTTCCAACCAAACCTATAGGAACAGAAATCTGATGCCCACACCCAGCCACACATCTAAGCAGCAGACATTCGGTGTTGGGAAATCCCAGCACAGGACTCTCTCTCTCTGCTCAGATTTGTTCAGGATGCACTTTAAGTGAAAAAGGTTTTGTAAGCAAGATCATGTTTTCAGTTCCGTGATGTTTTTTATTTTTTTAAATTTATTTTTTATTTTATTTATTTATTTTTTTAGTTCTGAGATGTTTTAATTTACAGATCCTTAAGGGGCTGTGGCCACGAACCCTTAGTTTCTCTTACCCCTCTATCTGAATTCTATCAGCATCTCGGTCATGGTTGAATTAGGAAATGCCCATTTTTATGACCCAGGAAAGCTCTGCTGTGGAAAAGAATGCTCTGGTGCCTCATCTCTTAAAGAATCCTGCTGTCAAGTGGGGTTATGCAGTGGACCAGGGTGGTTCCCAAGAGTCATTCTGCTGAACAAAAGTGGGGTTCTGGTAGGTTGGGTCTTAGGAAAATTTAGCTTGTCAGGAAAAGGCAGGATGGAAGGGAAAACAAGTTTTGGAAGGATGTTATTTTGTCCTGAGAGAGAAGCTTTGTCTCGTACCTCGTTGTCACTATTGTGGTTGTAGTCCTGCTCTTCTTCTTAGTGTCTCATCTCGTTCTCTGTCACTTTGTTCTTGTTCTTTTACTGCCCTGCTCTGCCTCCTTGAGTCACTGTCTAGCACAGGGGTCCCCAAACTTTTTACACAGGGGGCCAGTTCACTGTCCCTCAGCCCGTTGGAGGGCCAGACTATAAAAAAAACTATGAACAAATCCCTATGCACACCGCACATATCTTATTTTAAAGTAAAAAAAAAAAAAGGGAACAAATACAATATTTAAAATAAAGAACAAGTAAATTTAAATCAACAAACTGACCAGTATTTCAATGGGAACTATGCTCCTCTCACTGACCATCAATGAAAGAGGTGCCCCTTCCGGAAGTGTGGCGGGGGCCAGATAAATGGCCTCAGGGGGCTGCATATGGCCTGAGGGCCATAGTTTGGAGACCCCTGGTCTAGCATATGCCCTGCCCATTACTGTGGACCCATTAAGATTAGGTCCCTGCTTTAACTTATTCACTCCCATCATGCTTTTGGGGGCCCATGGACCTCCACGTGGAGGTCGGCAGCAGCCGTCCATCATGAAACCGCCTCCCTGGGCTCTTCCTTCCAGGCCCATTGTGGACCTCATCGGAGCCATGGAGACGCAGTCTGAGCCCTCGGAGTTAGAACTGGACGATGTCGTCATCACCAACCCTCACATCGAGGCCATCCTGGAGACCGGGGACTGGATTGAAGATGCCTCGTAAGGCCGCGGGGGTGGTTTGCTTTCCACTAGCCCTCTGGGAGCAGCAGCCGGGACTCCTCGGGCCCTTTTCTGGCGTCCTTGGCTGAGCACTTGACTGGGCCCCCAGGAGCCTGTGTCAGTATCTGCTCCTGCCCTGCTCTCACCAGGAGGGAAATCAGAATATGACATAACAGTGTTTGTGCTGCACCCACATTCTATCCCCATTCTGTAACCTGAACTCTGAGATCCGTGGTGTGTGGCAAAAGTTGTCTTAGAGTCACCCAGATGAGCTTGGTTATCACTGGGGTGCCCACGAGTCCGACAGGCTCCAGGGATGAAGCCTTTGTCTCCAGTGTCCTCAGGGATCTCTCCACTTTCCCACCATTCAGTCATTCGTTCCCCCGGCCGAGGTCTGTGGGGCACTGTGTGCGGGCACCGTGTGCAGGGCACTGGGCCAGGCCCTGCAGGTATTAAACTGGTGGTGGAGACAGAATTCTCCTTGATACACTGTCTCAGAAGTGATAGGGGTCTCTGTGCACACACAGCGGTCACACGGTAGAGGCGATGTCTAGTGGTCCATGGGACGGGGAGGTGGGGGTGGACTTTGTGAAGGATGTCACAGGGAAGGTGCCTTGTGATGTGGGTCTTGAAAGATGAGGGACTCCCCCAGCTGAGCCTAAAAGGAAGGCTATTCTGGGAGGAAGGAACAGCATCAGAAGCTCCGGGCGTGCGGGACTGGGGGGAAGAGAGCTAATGAAGAGGGTGGGGGTGGGCAGGGAAGGTTAAGGACAGAAGGTGCTGGCCCATTTAGCTCATGGACTTGTGCATTTTAATCCTGAGCCTCCCTGCTCAGGGGGTTTCCAGGTGTGTCAGAGCTCGGTGAGGAGCAGGGGTGGCAGGAGGGAGCTGGGTCTGTAAAGATAAGCACTGACACTTTCCTCCTGTCTCCCCAGGGGCCTCATGTCCCACTGCATCGCCATCTTGAAGGTAATTCTCTTTGATTGCCGCAGAAGTAAAGGGGTGATCCCAGATCGATGCTCTACCCACTCCGCCACCGCCGGTCAGGCAGATGTGTTTTTCAATTCTTAGTGGAGATTATCTTGACTAATAGTATAGTAGTAATAATGAAATATTTGACCAGTTGTAAATATTGTTTGTTTTTTCATTTCAGTAACTTGGGGAATCACGTGTTTATCGCTCTCTCTCTTTCTCTCTCTTTTTTTTTTTGTATTTTTCCGAAGCTGGAAACGGGGAGGCAGTCAGACAGACTGCCTCATGCGCCCGACCGGGATCCACCCGGCATGCTCACCAGGGGGCGATGCTCTGCCCATCTGGGGCATTGCTCTGTTGCAACCAGAGCCATTCTAGCGCCTGAGGCAGAGGCCATGGAGCCATCCTCAGCGCCTGGGCCAACTTTGCTCCAATGGTGCCTTGGCTGTGGGAGAGGAAGAGAGATACAGAGAGGAAGGAGAGGGGGAAGGGTGGAGAAGCAGATGGGCTCTTCTCCTGTGTGCCCTGGCTGGGAATTGAACCCGGGACTCCTGCACACCAGGCCGATGCTCTACCACTGAGCCATCCGGCCAGGGCCCATTATCTCTCTTTTTGTTCACACATTTATCTCTGTGTCTAATAATTATTCAAGATTTCAAAAAAAGACAGCTTCGTCTTTTCATCAGTGCCTTTCAGCATAAGATATTAAAAAGTCTTTTATCCTGCCCTGGCCAGATAGCTCCTGTGGTTACAGCATCGTCCTGATATGAAAAGGTTGCTGGTTCAATCCCCAGTCAGGGCATGTACAGAAACAGATAGATAGATGTCTCTCTCTCTCCCTTCTGCTCTCTCTAAGATCATAAATAAGTAAAAAGAAAAAAAAGTCTTTCATCTTGCCTCTTCTTCAGCCGTCTCTCTTGGGAACAAAGAAATGCCTAGTAGGAAATGTCATCACAGAGTCCAAGCTTATTATTTAATTCCAAGAAGCTCTTTGGGTGTAGATAAACGTAGATGATGTAGGCAGAGACAGGCACAGTGTCTAGAGCAGTAGCGGTAAACTGTGTCTGTCTTCCACCAACCAGGATGTGACCCAGCACTGGGTTTGTCCCCTTCCCTTGCCTGTTAGAGGAGGAGGACGGGGGCTCCTGAGGTAGAGGATGAGTCAGCCGCAAGGAGTCTTATTGGACTGGAACCAATGGTCCATCCTGGGACCTTAGATCAAGGGAGCGGTTCTGGCTTCCTATTGACGTCTCAAGGGCCTTTTGTTTTGGCCAGCTGCCTTGGAGTCCCTGTGGAGGGGCTCAGGGACTCTCTCCTGGGGGGGTTCCTGGGCTCCTTTGTGCCCTCTCTTTTCCAACCCCAAGTATATATAAAGTGATGGGATTTCTTTGCCAGGGACAGAGGCACCTCCAGGAACAAAGCTTTGGGGTGGCCAGCAGTGTGTGTGGATCGTGAGAAAGGCACGTGTCATTCACATGCCTTTGTCCTATTTTTCTCCAAAGTCCTTTCATCATTATCTAGACAAGCACACTAGTAAATTACCTTAGAGCATTGTTGAAATAAATGGCACTTTTGGAGGATGTGCTAAAAGGGGAAGCTGTCCTTTGTCCAGCCAGGTGTCTGCGGGTGCCCCATTGTAGATGGAAGACTAAACCAGGAGGTGAAGGAATAGAAAGTAGGTTTTCCCCTTAAACGAGCTGGTGAAATCAGAGCAGGTGATTTTTCTTAGATTATTTGAGCTTAGATGTTTCTCAGTGAAAACCCTGACCCTGATCTGAGGTTCCTCCCCTCCCCCACCTTCAGCCCTGTCTCACCCTCTGCCTCTCCCACCCATTTCCTCTCATTCCTGTGTACTTTTCACTTTAATATGTCCATTGGGTTAGGGGGCCCAGCTGTGGGGGGGGACCCCGGGTGGGGGTCATATTTGAATTTGTGGGGGTGGCAGAAGCCCTTCAGGGGCTCGGTCAGCCCTGTCACCTCTCTCCTTGCTGTCTTAGATCTGTCACACTCTGACAGAAAAACTTGTTGCCATGACAATGGGCTCAGGAGCCAAGATGAAGACTTCAGCCAGTGTCAGCGACATCATCGTGGTGGCCAAGCGGATCAGCCCCAGGTGAGTGGTCAGGGCCTTCGGTCCCCACGCTCCATGGGTAAGCAAGGTGGCGGGCATGGCCAGGCCCCGGGACACTCCACAGGCCACTGTTACTGGTGTCCTGAACATGCTCAGAGCATCCAGGAGGGGTCAGGTGTTGAGACACTTTCAAGGTAAGTTGATCTCACAGTCGCCGACCTCCGGAAGGCTTGGGAGAGTCCAGCACAGGACTAGAGCTGTGGTCCCACAGGTCCCACGGGGCTGCTCCCTTTCTCAGTCCCGTGCCGGCTGGGGCTGCTTCCCCCCTTTGCCCCTCCCGTCTCCCAGGCTCCAGGGCAGTCAGCCCATTTCCCACAGGGGCCCACAGCCCCCTCTGCAGTGACCTCCTGGCCATGTCCTGTCCCACACCCGCATCTGTATTGGACACTAATTTTGGCGTGGCTGTCACCCGCTGCCCCACGCATGGCCCAGCCAGCAGCCTCCAGGACTGGGTGGGAGGTGAGGCCACACGTCACTCAGATCTCCCAAATTCCAGGCATCTGCAAAATCCCACGTGGGAGGCAACAGCAGTTTGCAGTCAACAGCTACACCAGCTTCTTGGGCTCAATTTGATGAAGAAAAAACTCTTTTCTTTAGAGAGGGGCTCTGCTGAGTTTGTGCTGCCATCTGGTGGCTGGTATGTGGGTGTGCCTGAGTGCAGTATTGTCCCTTGTCCAGGTTTTCTTCATCAGTCACAGGGGAGGGTGCCTGCAGGTCGCTGGTGGGAATGTGGCGCCTCCTGTGTTCCAGGGGCTCTTGCTTCCTGGATGCTGAGAGTGCCCATGGCTCTGCATCTTCTCAGCAGCTCCTCAGCTCCAAGACAAGAACATTTAAAGACATCTATTTTCAAGTGTGTTTAGAAATCAAACACTACATTGTTATTTTTTCTTCCTGATTATCAAGTGGTCCAAGAGCAAAAATTTGCTGCAAGACCTTGTACCATGCAAGTAAGAATGAATAGTTTGTTCCTTTCTGAACTAGATTTAAATAATTACCCATACAGTATACCATGTATTCAATACAACAGAGCAGTTTGCACCCAAATTAAATTGTCGGGTTTGTTTTTTACCTGTTCTGTATAACCTATAACCATGTTGTTTTTTTTTTTTAAAAAAACAAAGATAATAAATACCTGTAAAAATAAAACCATGGCAGAAATCAATTATCTAGAAAGTAGAGTATTCCCTAATTCTGCCCCCTCCCAATTCCTGGGCTAACTTATTGGAGTGTGTATTCCTCCAGACCTTTCTTTTCTGCCATTTCATAGCTTTTGTTTATTGATTTTTATGCAAATGGAATCAATCAAACTGTATATGTTGTTCGGCAGTTTTTCTTTTTTTCTTTTTTTTGTATTTTTCCAAAGTTAGAAGTGGAGAGGCAGTCAGACTCCCGCATGCGCCCAACCAGGATCCACCCGGCATGCCCATCAGGGGGCGATGCTCTGCCCATCTGGGGCGTTGTTCTGTTGCAACCAGAGCCACTCTAGCGCCTGAGGTGGAGGCCATGGAGCCATCCCCAGCACCCGGGCCCACTTTGCTCCAATGGAGCCTTGGCTGCAGGAGGGGAAGAGAGAGATAGAGAAAAAGGAGAGGGGGAAGGATGGAGAAGCAGATGGGCACTTCTGTGTGTCCTGACTGGGAATTGAATCCGGGACTTCCACATGCTGGGCTGACACTCTACCACTGAGCCAACCACTCAGGGCAGTTGTTTTTTTTTTTAAATAAATAGTGCATCTTTAACATCATCCCAGATGTTTGAACATTTTATTTTCTAAGCCAGTAGGACTACAACCAATCCAGAAAACTAAATGTTCTCTAAAGGGAACCTGACATCTCCCTGAGGCTCTGTGGACAATGCAAAATCAGTCAGAGAAAGAACCACTGCAGACGGTCCTGATATCATCAGAGAAGAGCTGGGCTGAGGAGAGGTGGGAAGGAAGGAGGGAGGAAAGGGGACAGGGACTGAAACACTGACAGCCCTTTGCCTCCCCTCAGAGTGGACGACGTTGTGAGATGCATGTACCCCCCGCTGGACCCGAAGCTCCTGGACGCACGGTGAGAGGGGTCGCTCTTCTCTCCAGGCTGCGGGCCCCGGCTGACCAGAGCCGGGAGGTCGGCGTTTGGGTTGCTGAGGAGAAGGCTGTTTGCTGGACTCCTGGGCTGTCTGGGCCTTGGGTGCCCTTCAGTGCAGAGTGAGTGGTCAGCCAGCCAGTGGGCCGACCTGGCTGGGGTAGAGGCCAGGCCTCTCCCTGACTCCGTGACAGGGAAGAGTCAGTTTAGATTTTGAATTTTTATGATCACACATCCAGCCCTACTGAGTCCTATCAGCACCTCCCCTCCCTTCCATTGCCCACCATCTGCTCTCTCCCTGCTCGGTGGACCTGGGAGCAGACACTCCTTTGCTGTGGGTGCCGCCCGGGGGGTGAATGGGCGCCTGGTGAGCAGGGCAGTGAGGGTGGACGTGAGGCCTCAGCTGAAGCTGTGCTCCCCCGCACAGGACACGCCCAGGAGCCCCTCTCTCGGGATCCGCCCCTACTGCACAGAACGGTGTCGCCTTTGAAGTTGTTGTTCTACGTATTTATGCATTTATTGGTTGATACTTGTTTCTGCCCTGACCGGGGATCAAACCCAGAACCTTGATGTATTGGGATGATGCTCTAACCAACAGAACTACCCGGTTAGGGCGGAGCACGGTACCATCTTTAAATTACACCTTCACCAACCTTGTAGGGAAGGGACTACAGTTTTGGGAACATACTTTTGAATTCAGACCATATGGTACAAAGCCCCTGCTCTCCTAAGGACCCTGAATCTGGTATTGTTTTGTTCTAGGACAACTGCCCTGCTCCTGTCTGTCAGTCATCTGGTGCTGGTGACCAGGAATGCCTGCCACCTGACTGGGGGCCTGGACTGGATTGACCAGTCCCTGTCAGCAGCTGAGGAGCACTTGGAAGTCCTTCGAGAAGCAGCCCTGGCTTCTGAGCCAGATAAAGGCCTCGCAGGCCCTGAGGGCTTCCTGCAGGAGCAGTCAGCCATTTAGAGCCTGCTGGCCAGCAGCTGACTCCAGGGCCGCCTGCTGCTGTCTGGGCGGCCCCTCCGAGACTTCCATTTTCCCTGCAGTTAGTTGTTCCACGGGGCTCGGGAGTCCAGCTGTGTGCACAGCAGAGCAGAGAGTGGCAGTCCAGTACCAGTCAGGGAGACGTCATTCCCCACGTGCGGGAGACCTTTGCAAACTGGCGGACTGTGGTCCCTATCTGGCTCACCCCATGCTTTCTGGAAGATTGAGCTGCCATCAAAGACCAGGACGTTTCACCTCACAATCGTCATTTCTGGCTTCTCTGCAACAATCAGAATGTGAGGCAACTCGGATCTGCATTTTCAACACAGGACAATCAGTTGAACTAAGGAGAGTTGCCTCTTTGGACGTGTACTCTGTCACCTGGCTTGTTTCTTTTGTGTCATATGCCTGGTCCCTGGGGCCTCTGAGCCCCTGTCCCCTTCACAGGTGTGGGTGTGAAGGTGAGCACTGCAGGGCTGCTTGTTCCCTTTCCATCACTGTGCCTGCAGTTCTCCCTCGCTACCACAAGGTGGATAGTAAACGTGCACTTAGGTTTCTCTTGGTGTGTGGTTATTGAGTCAAATTCAAATGCCTGTGGGACATACTTATCTGAGAACTGAGGGTGGAAGAAGGTAGCCCAGGAGTCCTCAGAATGCCCTGTGTGTGGGCCAAGGGGAACTATTTAAAAACCCCTGAGTTCAGGAAGAGGTGAAGATACCACCACACATTCGTTTCCACATTAGCAATGACCATGAAGGATGTGTTCTGTATTCTTTTGACATAGGTTTGTTTTGTAAAAATGGAAAGATGAGGGGCATTTTTATGACTTTAGACCTTTGTGAGACCCAGAATCACCACCACATAATCTATACACACACCTAGATTGCTTAATTCCCGCCATAAACGCTGGGGACGCCTCACATGCTTTGCTCTCCTCAGGTTCTCAGAGCCAGCCTTGCTCTGGGAGAGGGGCCGGGCTGGGGGCTGCCGTGGTTATGTCTGATGCTGTGAAGCGTGTGTACCAGTGGCTGCCCCCACCCCGGGACATGGTCAGGAGAGGGAAGCTGGAGCTCACTCTCATGGACTGAAGGATGGATATGGATGGTCCACTCCCATCAGTTCTGAATGCATGCTAGGTAGTTCACTTTCCTGTCCTGCTGCTAAGCTATGGGTGGGAAATGTCCACAAAGCCACTTGGACTTTCCTATTTGTAGCCTCCATACATAGGCATCCACAGTCCTCCTGTTTTTGTCCTTTTTCCTCCCTTTCAAAACCCGCTTTCATAACCAGACTGGAAACTAGTTCTTGAGAGGGTTACAATGGCTGCCACAGTTGTAAATGTCCTCTGCACTTGACCGGGACCAGAACCCTACCCCAAAGAGAAGCAGCCCTGGCTTCTCAAGTACCATCACCCAGGTGTGGAGTTAGAGAAGTGTCCCCTAAAGTGACACCCACGGTCACCTTCTCTGAGCTCTGCACGTCCTGGCACACCTGCTTCCCGATCCCCGGGATGCTGCCGTTGCAGCGCGAGGAAGGTTGAAGATGGTGGAAGTGTCTCCTGATGGCAGGGCCTCCGGTTCCGCTGCTGGGAGTGTTCCTTTCGTCTCCAGTGCAGGGCACAGTAGAAGTCTCTGGAGAAGGCTGTGTGTTCCTGGCTGATGGTTGAGGTGGAAGCACCATCTCTCGGCCGGAGGAAGTCCTCAACCTCTAGACCCTCTGGGATTTGGCTGAAGTTGCCTTCTCCCTTGGGAGGGGCTGGTTGGCGAGCCCCTGCGGCCCCTGTCCAGGACCCAGGATCCAGCCAGGAGTGGTTTCCCAGGGGACAGACGCATCCCAGGTCCCTGGTTCACTAGGGTCTATGTGCATGGTGGGAGGTCTTTTTCTTCGGTGACCCCTACACCATCCTGCCCTGGAGAATGAGCTCAGACTCAAATTGTGAATGACAAAAGAATTAGGATAGGAACTGATATTGAGAAGGGTAAAATCTTTGAAGTTAGACTTAGAGTCAAATGTGGGCTCGGTCATGTAAGGTGTGAGCTTGAACAGGCTACTTAACCTCTCTGCTCCTTAGCTCTCTCACCTGGAAACTCAAGGCTACTGCCTCACCGGGTTGGCATGTGAATCAGATGAAATGTATGTGAAATGCCCAATTGTGTGCCTGCTACTGATTAGCCAACATTAACCTTCTTTCCCCAAGCCTTCCCCCTAACGCCGACCCCACCGCATGCCCTGATGCAGCAGACCCTGGTGGTATTTGCTCAGGTACCATGGCTCTGTCCCAGCAGGGGCTTCTGTTCATGAGTTTTGTTACAGTAGCTAAAACTCTGGAGTCACCGCAGTAGGGAGAGTGGTCCAGGATGTCTCTGCCCCCCAACCTCCAAGTATGTTCAGGATAGAGACAGTCAAAGCTCTTAGCCTCTTATCAGGGTTTCCAGGGCTGATTGCTCAAGTTTGCTGCCTCCAGAGCGGGCCGGAGCCTGCCCCAGCCTGTGACATCTCCCAGACAGAACACCTGTCCTGGCGTTCAGCTTCCCCTGGTGCTCAACCTGACCTGCCTCAGGCCAGGCGCTTCTCCTCAGAGGCTCTGCGTGCCCACATGAGCCTGAACTTCAAAATATGACTACCTTCCAAACCCCTGAGTTGTGTTATGACCTTGGACATTTTGGGAAGGTGTGAGATGAAGAATTCCCATCTGTTACCTGTATCTTCTCCCTCCCTTCTCAGCTCCTCCCCGTCCACCCCTTCCTCCCTGTTTGCTTACTCTGGGGGAAGTGTTGAGCTAGGTGCTAGGAATACAGAACAAAGAAGCATAGAGACAAGTGAGCAGCTGATTGGACCCCAGCTGTGGTCAGGTAGTGACGGATGGGTGCGCAGCAGAGGGCCATGAGGGGAGGCGTGGGGAGTGGGGGTGGGGTGGGGCAGGAAGTGTCCAGATAGTCGGGAGACACCAGGAAGGAGCTGATGCTTCAGTTGAGGCTTGACAGTGGTGTTCTAGGCGACTAGGCCACGTTGGCAAGATCCAGGGCCAAGAGCAGGTGGCTCATTGAACAACGCAGGTGACTGGGGAGGGATGGAGTTGGGGACATAGTGACCGGACAGGTTGGCAGGGCATCAGATCATGAGGGACTTTATAGGTTATATTAGGGAGGTGACACTTTATGCTGAGCGTAATGGGGACCATAGAAAGGCTTTAATCAGGGGAGCGACTTGGTCAGAATTGTGATTTGGAAAGAGACTCATTTACTCCATACCCTATGATGGTAGGCTCCAGGACCCATAAAGTTGCCCGATGCCACTGAGTACTTTTCCTGCCTGAGTCTGACAGGCTCACGACTAAGTCATGGTGTAAGGTCAGGGCGGGCAACTGTGGAGGAAGGGAGGGGGCGGAGCAGTCATCAGAACAGAAAGTGACGGCCAGATCGTGGTGACGCTGGGGCCACTGCTGCCAGGTAACAGTCTCTGTAGCAGCAAAGCTGATGAGCAGGCTTTGAGGGTTTGAGGTGTAACCGCGTCCTTTCTGTTTCATTCCATCTGTATTTTTGTCTCCCCAATTGTACAGATACGGACAATTGTACAGATACAAAGCCCAGAGAGATCAGTGACTTTCCTGGGGTTGAGAAGAATCAGCACAGGAACTCTGCTCCCCAGCTTATGTTGGTCACCACTTCTAAGCCCGGGTGGTGCGTGGGGAGGACTACCGTGAGCGGAAGGAAAGGGGATCTGTTCACTCCATTCCGTCTAGTGCTAAGATTTTTCATTAAAAAAAAAAATGGTGGTCCTGACCAGTACATTAATTTCATGGCCAGCTGCCGGTTACAACCCCGGGATAGACCGTAGGCACTAAAATGGGGGCTGGGCATGGGTGAGGTATTCTCTCTCCATCCAAAATGACTTTATTTGTTTCATTTTGGGTAAAATGTGAGTTTACCAGAATAGTGACAAAAATGTAAGGTGCTAAGTGGAATAACTAATTTATTGCATGACTGATCAGCTCGGGTCATCTGTGGAGCATCCACAGTGCATTAACCCTGGGGGACATTGGAATGAATAAAAATACAGCCTCTCTAGGGCGCCTATAATCCAAGGTGGAGAGTAACCCATAAAGAGTCATTTGCGATGTAAGACAGTAAGCGCTAAGTGAGGGAATGTGTGTGTAACCAGAGTGCAGAGCAGGGGCACCAACCCAGCTCAGGAAGAGAGTGGTGATGTCCCAGAATTGACAGGGAGGCAGAGGTGTTAGGTGGGCGGAGGTAGAGGTGCAGGAGGACAGGATCCGGGAAGGGCAAGGGTGCAGTGTGACTGTCATACTGTGCTCAGGGAGTTACCTCTGCCAGTGTCACATGGGAGGTGAGTTGTGGTGGGAGGGGTTAGAAGGGAGAGGGAGGTGAGGTGGTAGGGAGCTACTGAAATTGAAAAAGCTCCTATTTTTTTTCTAGGAAAATTATCAAATAATATCTGCACCCTCAGCAGTCTTTGATGCTATCCTAATTTGATATGTGAACAATGATTTGGCATTGTGTCAATTTGCGTTAACCTGACTACTGGTGAAGTCAAACATTTTTCATGTGGTTTTTTAGCTATATGTACTTATTCATGTCCTTTGCCCATTTTTCTACTGGGACTGTAATAGTTTTCTTATCTATTTTTATGAGCTTTTTATATATTAAGGATAACAAACTTTTATCATATTTATTGCATATATTTTCCCAAGGCTTTTCATTTGTCTTTTAGTTTGGTTTAGGATGTTTCTGACATCCAGAAGTTTTGATTTTGGTGTAGTCAAATGTATTGATTTTCTTTCCCTTAGTGATATCTTCCATTTCCTTTGTGCTTAGAAAATCCTGTCTCACCCAGAGATCAAATAAATAACATTGAAATGTTTGAAGCAGCAGAGTGTCTTGGTGGAAGATTAATAATCATCTTCACAGGTTAGATGCAGTGGCAGACAAAAAACCCGAGCAACCAGAATGGAAGAAATCAAGCCTTCCTTTATTCGCTTCAAACCCAGCCCCAGAACAGTGGTGGGAATAGTTAGGCTCAGAGAGACAGATGGATGAGGGGGATGAGGGGAGTGCGGGAGAGTCTTGAAGGACTAGGAGACATTGGTCAGACAGACAGAGTGGTTAGGGGTGCACGGAGAGGAAGCTACCTGTGCCAAGGTATTCATGGAAGAACATAGCATGTTTGTTTAGAATCTTAGATGAGAACAGTGATGGGCGAGGGAATTGGAAAGAATCAGGGAATGCCAAGGAGGGCACATAAATCATGTTAAAATCTTTATCCTGAGCCCTGGCCGGTTGGCTCAGTGGTAGAGCGTCGGCCTGGCGTGCAGAAGTCCCGGGTTCGATTCCCGGCCAGGGCACACAAGAGAGACGTCCATCTGCTCTCCACCCTTCCCCCTCTCCTTCCTCTCTGTCTCTCTCTTCCCCTCCTGCAGTGAGGCTCCATTGGAGCAAGGATGGCCCGGGCACTGGGGATGGCTCCTTGGCCTCTGCCCCAGGCGCTAGAGTGGCTCTGGTCGCAACAGAGCGACGCCCCGGAGGGGCAGAGCATCGCCCCCTGGTGGGCAGAGCGTCGCCCCCTGGTGGGCGTGCCGGGTGGATCCCAGTCGGGCGCATGCAGGAGTCTGTCTGACTGTCTCTCCCCGTTTCCAGCTTCGGAAAAATACCAAAAAAAAAAAAAAAAAGAAAGATAAAATCTTTATCCTGAGAGCAATGGTGAGCCATTTGAAATAGAACCAAAATTATTCATAGTGCTTCAATGAACCGGTCTCTGCATAGAGTTTCATTTGAGGAGGCACAGTCTGGCAGTCAAAAGTAACAAGAAAGGAAGAGTGGCCTGACCTGTGGTGGCGCAGTGGATAAAGCGTCGACCTGGAAATGCTGAGGTCGCCGGTTTGAAACCCTGGGCTTGCCTGGTCAAGGCACATGTGAGAGTTGATGCTTCCGGCTCTTCCCCCCTTCTCTCTGTCTCTCTCTCCTCTCTAAAAATGAATAAATAAAATAAAAAAAAATTTAAAAAAAGAAAGGAAGAGCAATGACGAAATTCCACCGACAATGGCACTGGTCTGCTCTCTCAGTGAACAGCCTGTCTTCATCTGGACCAGATGGTGAGGTGATAACATCTGCTTATCCTTTCTTTCCCTCTATTAGTTGATGCTGGGAGGGAGTCTGGGCTTTGGAGGGAGGCAGACCCGGTTTGGGATCCTGACTCTGCTACTCCCTCCCCATCTCCTTCCTCCCCGACCTGCTTCCCTTCTGCATATTCCACTGGACACCTGTTATGCGCCAAGCATTGCCTAAGTGCTGGGGATGTAGGGCAGAGATAAACCACACAATTTCTGCTCTCATGGGATTGTAGACTAATGAGGGAAGACAGATATTAAGCAAATGATTGCTTAAAGACATGTATCATTAAAAGCTTAAAAAGTGTTTTAAGAGGAGAGATAGAATCTTATAAAAGATTGTTAGGGGATTGACCTATCAAGATGTCAAGGAAGACTTCCATTAAAAGGGATCTACTATCGAGAGGATAGTAGCAGTTCAGAGGTGGATGAGTGGGGACATAAGGAATAGTCCATGCAAAGGTCCTGTGGCAGGAGGACAAGAACTGAGACAAGGTCAGTGTCACTATAGAGAGTAGACAAAGGTGACAATGAAATCAGCCATGTGTAGGATTTTGGTTGTTATGTGAACCCAAGAGTGACGTGAACCCAAATAGTTTATTCATAGCAGGTGGGGGTGGAGTGGGTGGAGATAAAGATACAATCAAATTTGTATTTTGAGAAAACCCTTTGACTTCTGTGTGAAGATAGAGAAGACTCACTGCTACTGCATCAGCCTGGGCAAGAGAAGATGGTAGCTTTGCCTGGGCTGTGAGAGGCAGATGGAAAGTTGAGGGAGTGGATACAGTTGAGAGATCTTTAGAAAGTATAATAAATAGAGCTTGGGGAAGATTTGGTATGGCTCAGCGATACAATACAGTGACATGTCAAGAAAGACTCCTAGGTTTCAGGTTTGCATAGCGACATGGGGTGACAGTTTGGGGATAAGGATCACTGATGGCGGAAACACCAGAAGAGGGTCAGGTTTGGGGAAGAGTTGATGCCATCTGCTTTGGACTTGAAGAAGAGTATGAAGTGCATTTGAGATTTCTGCACTGAGTTGGATAGAATGGTTGAAACTCAGAGTAGATAAAGCTGGAGATTTTTTGTGGATCACCATTATCAGAGATGTAGCTATGGGTGTGATGCTGCAGAAAGAGTATGGAGTGAAAACAAAGGGTCATAAGGAACTCTAACATCTAACATGACCTTGGGCCAGTCTAAGTCTCTTGTAGAGTTATTTTGATAGGTAAATGAAATGCCATAATATCAGTACCTGGCACCTAGTAGGCACTGAATAAATGCTAGATACATCTCCCTTCTCTCCTTTACTCTTATCCCTTTATTTTATTCCTATCTTCTGGCTCTATGTATTGCAGCCAGAGACTGAAACCTAATTCTTCCAACTTGCGATGGTTCCAAGGCAACCAAGTGTAGACACCGGGCCCTGCTCTCCTCCAGGTCCCAGCCCTGGAGAGCCTAGCTTTTGAGAGATCTCTGAGTCTGAACTAAGGCTACTTTGGGCCTATGACCAACACTTGGAGAGCTAACTTTCTTAGCACACACAGCAACACCTACCTTAGAATGTTAATCACGTCACCTTGCATTTCTAGAACATTTTGTATTTTTCTCAGAGAATTTTCACAATGATTATCTCAGTTGTTCATCACAGGATTTTCATTATAAAATGCATTTGCATATTTTATTTGTCTCTAATCCTTTTCCCACTGCTAAAACAACAACATTTTGAACAAATACGGATATGGATGATTGAGGAACTCACTCCAGTCTTATTCCTAAGCTTGCTTTGTTTTGTTTTGTTTTTTATTTTATTTTTAAGTCATGAATGTTATCTTCTTGGTCATATTTTTTGTTTTCTTCACACATTTCAGTGATTCTCAAAATCACAATTCTGTTCTTTCTCTTCTGCATCTGATTAGTACAGAGGATTCTGGCCCCCAAAGCCCACGGCTCTGGCACATTCAGTAGCTCGTGTTTTGGACTCCTCTTCACCTCATTTCTCTCTGAGGCAGGTGCTGTTTATTCTTCATTTCACTGAAGCTTCATGTTAGCTTTCACTAGAGATTTGTTATGCAAGACAACCTCTTACTCATGCAGCCTCATCTGGGTCCCTCCTTCACCCCTGGCATCCTGAAGATTCCTTTCTGCTTCTCAGACTCAGCACTCCCCCACCTCTGCGTAATAATTACCTGATTTTCCTGGCTGTCTTTTTTAACAAATTATTTTTATTTTTCAATTACAGTTGACATACATTATTATACTAGTTTCAGGTGTATGCCCCAGTGATTAGACATTATATTACTTACTAAGTAATCATCCAGATATATCTTGTACCTATCTGACACCAAACATAGTTATTAGAATATTACTGACGATATTCCTTATGCTGTGCTTGACATCCATGACTGTTCTGTAACAACCAAGTTGTACTTCTTAATTCCTTCAGCTTTAGCATGGGCCCCCCACAGAGCCCTCCCATCCTGGCAACCATCAAAATATTCTCTGTATCTATGAGTCTGTTTCTGTTCTGCTTGTTTATTTTGTTTTTTAAGATTCAATGCTATTTATTTATTTACTTATTTACTTACTTATTTTTTTGAGAGAGAGAGACAGACAGGAAGGGAGAGAAATGAGAAGCATCAACTCATAGTGCGGCACCTTAGTTGTTCATTGATTGCTTTCTCATATGTGCCTTGACCAGGAGGCTCCAGCCGAGCCAGTGACCCCTTGCTCAATCCAGCAACCTTTGGGCTCAAGCCAGAGACCATAGGGTAATGTTTATAATCCCATGCTCAAGCTGGATGAGCCTGGGTTCAAGGCGGTGATCTTGGGGTTTCGAACCTGGGTCCTCAGTGTCCCAGGCCGATGCTCTATCTACTGTACCACCACCTGGTCAGGCTAGATTCAATTTTGATAAGTATATATTTATTGCTATTTTATTGTTCATGTTTTTAATTTATTTTTCTCCTTCTTAAAGAAGACCCTTTAACATTTCATGCAATACTACACTGCTCACAAAAATTAGGGGATCAGGGAACGTGCAGATACTCCAGTACTTTCAGCCTTTTGTACAGTGCATTCTCACCAATGAAATAGAAGTTGGTTTGGCAGCTCATTTGCATAATCAAACAACTTCCTTTGACTTGTCATTTGCTTTTCTGATGTTCTTGTTTAATAAAAAGAAATCAAATGCTTCTTTTTTTTATTGCTTCATATTCATTTTGAAATATTCCCTAATTTTTGTGAGCAGTATTGTTTGGTGGTGGTGAATTCATTTAGGTTTTTTTTTTTTTTTTGTCTGGGAAGCTCTTTAACTGTTCTTCAATTCCAAGTAATAGCTTTGCTGGGTAGAGTAATCTTGGTTGTAGTTTCTTGCTTTTCATCACTTTGAATATTTCTTACCCCTCCCTTCTGGCCTGCAAAGTTTTTGTTGAGAAATCAGCCCACAGTCTTATGGGAGCTCCCTTGCAGGGAAGAATCTAATTGCTTTTCTCTTGCTGCTTTTAAGATTCACTCTTTGCCTTAAACATTTTGCGTGTTAAATATGATGTGTCTTCGTGTGGGCCTCTTTGTGTTCACCTTGTTTAAGGCTCTTTGAACTTCTTGGACTTTTATGTCTATTTCCTTCCCCAGGTTAGGGAAGTTTTTTGTCATTATTTTTTAAAACAGGTTTTCAGTTTCTTGCTCTCTCTCCTCCTTCTGGCACCCCTATCATGTGACTGCCGGAACACATGTGAAGTTATCCTAGAGGCTCCTTACAGTATCCTCTTTTTTGGGGGGAGGGATTCTTTTTTCTTTCTGCTATTCTAATTGGGTATTTTGTGCTTCCTTCTATTTCAAATTGCTGACTCAGTTCTCTGCTTCATCTACTTTACTGTTGATTTCCTGTAAATTATTTTTCATTTCAGTAACTGTTCTGACAGGTTCTTTACTGTGGTTTCCATGTTCTTTTGTATGTTGTTGAAATTCTGTCTAAGTTCATATACTCTTCCCTTAATTCCTGAGTGTCCTTATTACAATATAACCAGTGTTTTGAACTCTGCATCTATTGGATTACTTGTCTCCATTTTCTTACTTCTTTTTCTGGAGTTTAGTTCTGTTCTTTCATCTGGGATATGTTCATTTGTCTCCTTATTTTGGCTGCCTCCTTGTGTTGGTTTCTATGTATCAGGTACAACTATTACATCTCCTGGGCTTGGCAGTGTGACTTATGTAGTAGGTATCCTGTAGGACCCAGTGGCACAACCTTTCTGATCACCAGAGCTAGGCATTCCAGGTGTGCCCCTCCCCTCTAGTGTGGACTGTGCAGCCTCCTATTGTAGTTGAGCCTTGATTGTTGTTGGCACATCAGTGGGAGAAATTTCCCCCCAGAACAATTAGCTGCAAGGATTGGTTGTGATCACGGATCCCTGTGGAGTGTCAGCTATGAAGGGGTCTACCACAGAGAGCAGGACTTACTCTGGCAGGGCTCTGGAGCCTGCTGAGTTTGCCTCTTAAGTGTGTTGTTTGTGGAGGTAGTTGGGTGGTGATTTGACATTGTCTGAAGCTGTCCACCAGATACGCTGTCTCTGGAGCCTCCCAAGAGATGCAGGACAAGGTCAACTGCCCCCTGTGTTCTGCCCACGGCCACCTGGCATGACCTGCAAAGTGATCTGAAGATGGCTGCTACTTGTGCTGGGCTTGGAGGTGCCCAGGCAAGGCCAAGCTATGACCCAAGGCTGGCTGCTGCTAGTGCTGGGCTTGGGGCCACTTAGTGAGAGAAACAGGATATGCAGGGGCCGGGTGCTGCTTCTTTGAGTGATTTCAGGAAAGTCTGAAGCATGAGCTAAGACAGGCCATTCCTATGGAAACTGCGTAGGTGGGCCTGTGAGTGGGGTGGAGCAAAGTCAAGGAATCACCAGAGCTGGGCAAACAGTGTGAGCCAGGTTGATAGGGGCTCAGATATGGAGCACACTGCCAGCTCTCTGGGGAGGGGCTGCAGAAGAGGAACAATGGTTCCTGACAGCACTTCTGTCTGGCAGATAGCTGCCCTTCCCCACTCTTGTCCTCATGCCAGATAATTCAGTAACCTTCCTCCCAGGTCCCTGGTTCAAGCTACAGCCTCAGAGATGGAGCTCACAGGGAGCTCACAGAGATGAGTCTGTGTGGGCCCTTTAAGAGAAACTGCCTGGGACTCCAGCAGCTTCTCTTCTCAGTCATCCACAATCCCTGGAGGTTTTTACAGCCAGAAGTTATGGGAACTTCTTTTTCTGGCTCTGGAACCCTGGGCTGGAGGGCCTGGTGTGGAGCTGGGACCCCTCACTTCTCAAGGGTGACCTCCACAGCTGATATTTTGCATTAAGCAACCCTGATGGAGGATAAGATACCCAGACCACTTGATCGAGGAAGAAGGGTTTATTGGTAGCCGGCAGAGCACCTAAGACTACTAGTAGCACCCAAAACACGAGCTCTCCGAAGTTAGATTTCTTATATCTTATATACCTTTACAGCTTTAGCTGTCATGTGACAAATGCCTGATTTCTTTGACTTCTTTGTCTGCAGACCTAAATGACTTTTGTGTCTCTGGGAGGGGAGGGGTATGAGAGAAGTTCTGAACCGTTTGTTTTTGACTATTCATATCATCTATTCTTCTTGCTGGTGCTGCCAGTTTATTTCAGGGAACTGATAACAAGAACCGCAGCTGTGGTTTGTTAGTTTTCCAACTTTCTCAGTAATGCTGAGGTCACTGGCTTGAGTATAAGATCACAGACATTGCAGGCCCCCCTCTCCTGCATTCCTCTGGTTTCTCCTCTCTCATTCCCCTCTTTGAGGGAGGCCTGCAATGTCTGTGATCTTACGCTCACATATATTCCTTCAGATTAAAAAAAATTCAATTTACTTATTGATTTTTAGAGAGAGAGAAAGAGAGAGAGAGAAACATGGATTCATTGTTCCACTAATTTATGCATTCACTGGTAGATTCTTGTATGTGCCCTGACTGGGGATCAAACCCGCAACCTTGGCAGATCTGGATGACGCTCTAACCAAGTGAGCTACCCAGGGCTCCCTCCTGATTATCAACCACCACAGGTGGGTGTGGCACCAGCCTGGTCTGTGTCTCTGCCCCTCTTACCGGTCTTGATGTAGCTTCTTCTTTAAATCCCAAATTGTAGGACTTCTCTGTTCAACTAGAATTCAGGTGGTTCTGAATGATGGTTGGTTTGTAGTTTAGTTGTAATTTTGATGTGGTTGTGGGAGGGTTCAGCACTGTGTTTACCTATACTACCATCTTGACAAGTAGTTCCACTTCGGTTCTTTAAATTTTTTTAGTGATTTCTGTGTTAATTCCTCATTGTTCCCATTTCCCTCTCTGCTCTTCATTGTTTGCTTCTGCAAGTGGGATTTTACTCCTCACAACTTTTGGCTTCTTTCCTGTGAGAGGTTTTCCCACATTACACTGGGGAACAATTTATTTTTCATTTTCTGTTGCATGAGGTTTTAGAACTTTTTCTATATATTTCTGCATTGCTGATTCCAAATCTGAAATCCATTTTTTTGGGGTGCATGCTCTAGTTTTTATGAAATTTTAATTTCTTTTTGTTACAGTTAATGGAATGCATTGGTTTTTAAACTGGAGTCAAAGGGCAACATCTCTTGGATTGAACATAACCACAAGGCAATTAATGTTTTGCAAACATCACTTTTACATAACCATACTTGTTTTTAAATGTAAAAAATTATTATCTGATAAAAATACCCTCTTATTTTGTTTTAAGATTGAATCATGGCTTCTTCGAGTAGGCGTAACTGTAAGAATAGACTTGACATCTTCTGTTATATATGTGGCTGTTACACACTTCATCGTCAAAGGCACACTATTTCATCATTTGTGACACGTGCATATATTGCCTATTTTCAAGTTCCCTTTGGCAATCAAGACAAGAATTGGGCTCCTCATATTGTGTATCATAATTGTGAGGAAATGCTTCGTGACTGGACAAAAGGAAACACAAAGGAATGTCTTTTGGTATTCCCATGGTTTGGCGTGAACCTAAGGACCACAGCAGTGACTGTTATTTCTGTCTGATCCATACAAAGGGCATCAGCAAGAAAAAATGGCATATGATCGCATATCCTAATAATCCTTCAGCAATATGACCTATCCCACACTCTGAGACACTCCCGGTTCCAGTTTTCAATGGTTTTATTTCTTCTAAGGATGAAGAAAGTGAACATGGTGATCAAGTATATTTTGATAAGATGCATGAGGAAATGGTTGTAGAATCTGAAGGGTCTTCTTCTGGTGCCAAGCAGTCATTAACCCCTCAGCAGTTTAGCCAACCCGAATTGAATGACTTAGTAAGAGATTTGGGCCTATCAAAGAAAGCAACTGAGTTATTAGCCTCCAGGCTTCAAGAAAAGAATGTATTTCACTGGTAAGCTAAAGTATCCCATTTCAGGAAGTGTGAACAAATTTTTGTGGACTTTTTCCCCAAAGACAAACACTTTGTTTACTGTCATGATATCAGTAGCCTTCTCAGCCAGCTAGGTGTTACCACTTACAGTCCAACAGAATGGCGACTATTTCTTGACAGCTCTAAATGGAGTCTGAAATGTGTTCTCCTACACAACGGTAATGTTTATGCAGCGGTTCCAATTGGTTATTCAACTCATCTGCGAGAAGATTATAACGACATAAAAATTGTCCTCGACTTTCTGAAGTGTGAGGAGCATAACTGGATCATTTGTGTGGATCTTAAAATGGTAAATTTCCTGCTAGGACAACAGAGAGGTTTCATGAAGTATCCTTGCTCTCTGTGTTTGTGGGGCAGCTGAGCTCAGGAGAAACACTGGACACAGAAGGAGTGGCCAAAATGTGAAGCTCTGGAAGTAGAGATGCAAAATATTGTGAATGAACCTGTAGTTAATTGAGACAGGATCATTTCCCCCCCACTTCACATCAAACTTGGCTTAATGAAGCAGTTTGTTCAGGCTTTAAATAAAGAAAGTGAATGCTTTCAACATATTATTTCTGCTTTTCCTGCCTTGTCTTTCTGGAAGATAAAAGCAGGTATATTTGATGGACCTCAAATTCGAACCCTCATACTTGACAAAGAATTTTCCAGGAAGATGAATAAGGAGGAGAAAGCAGCATGGCAGTCTTTTGTGGCAGTTACAAAGAACTTCCTTGGCAACAAAAAAGCAGAAAACTATGAACTTCTGGTTCAAAGGATGCTGTTGGCTTTCCACGACATTGGATGTAATATGAATGTTAAGACTCACTTCCTGAACAGTCACCTTGATAAGTTTCCCAAAAATCTTGGAGCTGTTAGTGATGAGCAGGGAGAACGCTTTCATCAAGATCTGAAGATGATGGAAGAGCATTATCAGGGGCGATGGGACAGAAATATGATGGCAACTACTGCTGGAGCATCAAACGAGATTGTCCTCAACAAGTACACAAACGCAAGAGCTACAAATGCAAATTTAAAGAAGTTTTGCGCAAATTTTATGATTAAAATAAGTGTTTTAATATGTTCTATTTTAAAATTGTAGACAAATTCTGATGCAATCATATCTTTTAGTGTATTAGTGTATTTACTGTGTTATATAAATTATTATATTTTCACAAAGATGATGCCCAAAAAGACATTCTACTTCATTATGTTAAACGAAATGTTGAAAATTTTACAATAAGATGAAAACCTAAAATCTTGAATTGTAAAACAACCTGTAGCTCACAGAGAAAAACTAATGTCAGATCTGAGATTAGCACACTCGAATTAGGTAAGAGCAAGTGTTTTTGTGGACGCAACAAAAATTGTGTTCCCCAGTGTTATCTTCCCAGACAATGAAGCCCCATTTGGCTAATGAGTAGTGAATCATACTCGCTTTTCCTTGCCCATTTGTGGCTAGACTGGTGACTTCCTCCTGCCCTGATGGAATTGGTGTATCCCATTCCCTCTCCCCGGGAAAGCACCTCCCATACCCACCTTACTGGAGCCTTAAAATATGCCTAGGAGATCCCCATGCGTACCGATGGTTACTCCTACTTTGAAACTAGGAAGATGAGACTTTGCAAAGAGGAAACTGAGACGTAAGCAGGGGAACAAACTCTCCAAGCTCATGCAGCTTGTAAGGGAAGGGCTGGGAAGAAAAAGCATGCCAAGGACTGCCCAGTTTATGGCATGCCCAGCGCTCCACACTGTCAGTTGGGCACTGGGCCAGAGCAAGGGTGAACTCTGGATCCTGCTCTCAGGAAGCTGCCATAAAGCCCCTCAGGTGTGAGCCCATGACCCTGGCCTGCTGTCTGTTGGGTTACTCTTCCAGAATGGCAGATGAATCACCATGTTTCTACTTATTTTTAGGGTGTCAGCCACAGGGATTCTGGGAACAAGATTTAGCAACATCATCCCTTGTACAACAGATACAAGGCATGCAATCTCTTTTCAATGCTTTTCTGGTTTGGACATGCTTCAGTCCAGCGTGTGTGTTGTACTTGGATGAGAAAGAAGTTCAGATATGAGGCCAAACTCCATTATTCCACTCAACTTCAATCTTCTGCTTCCTGCACAGGTCTGATTAGTTGGTTATGTGTGTACATGCATGTATGTATGTTCAAGTGTGGGGGTTTGCTACTGTTTAAGGTAAGACTAAAAGGAGAGGCCTATGTTGTTGGGCTAGAGGCAACCTTTCTCTCTTTCTTACCTTTCTTTTGAAATTCCATTCAGACTTTTTCTTCCTGTGATGGAGGCATGTTAGAGTATGTGTAATATTTCTCTCTCTATCTGTCTTTGTTTACTCCCATGAATACATGTGTCTAGATGGGCTGGACAAAGGCTGATATTCCTGGGTCACCTTTTATTAGTGGGCAGGGTGACTGTGACTCAGTTCAGGAAGTAGGACATCGACTTCCTCTCTGACTTCCCGCCCTCCTCAGGGAGCTCTGCTTCTCCTATTGTCCCCGTGTGGAGTACATTTGGTCTGGCTCAGGGCTGCCTTCTGGGAGGTTTGCATCCTTGTCTGTATGGTTGAACTGAGCCTTCTCTGTTGGCAAGATTTGTGGTTATATCTCTGCAGGCAAACTTTTCCTGTGTGTGAAATGATATGTTCTAATATCTAGATTTGGGAGTTAGGAAGTCCCACCCTATAACCTTGGCATTGATCGGAATTCCCTAACACAGATGATAGGGAAGCCTGCGGTCCGAAGGCTGGAACGTACCATAGTGGATGAATCCATTAGATATTTGCTCCCATTTGGCATAGGATCCTGTGGGCCCATGTCATTGGTTTGATCTCATCGGAGCTTGGAGGAGAAAAGGGGAGCATGCTCCCGGGACTCCTAACATCTGTCATCACGTGAAAGGTCATAAAAAGTCATAGAAGCATAAACAGTATGAAAAAGTTCAAAGGTAAACTCATTAAGTTCAGAAGCAGAAGATATATTTAGGACAAGAAAAAAGAGAAAAGTCATGTAACCAGCTGCGGGCTCATGAACACAGCGCTGGAGAACGTGGGAGCTGGGAGAACCCGCAGAGTCAAGGGGCCTCGCGTGGACTGTCCCCACTGCGTGTCCGGAGCTGGTCCAACACCCGACACGCATTTTTTTTTCATTTAATTTTCACAACAAAAGAACAAGCTTATGACAAGCGTATGATTATTCCCACTGACCCGGGGCTGAGAGAAGGACTCAGGTGCAGGTTTGGGAGGAGGTCTCCGAGTCCATTCCACGTGCTAGCCTCCGTATCCTGGTATGGTAGATCTGGTTTCCGAAAGCCGATCTACTTGTGGTCGTTAGAGAATGAGGTGCTTCTCCTTGGGAGGAACTGGCATTGGGGAGGACAGCACTGTCCCTCAGGCCTCCTGCTGGTGGTAGTGGCCTGGCCAGATGGACCCATGGGTGTGACCCCTGTGTAGTCATTATTTTCTTAAATACACAGAGCAGAACATTTTTCTGATCAGGAATAGAGTTCAGAAGGTGGGGCTGGTGCTGCAGGGCTGGCTGCTGCCAGCTGTGAATAACAAACTAGGACACCTGGGACGCAGCCTGTTGGACCGACACAGACCCAAGACTCGTGTTCACGCACTTCTCTCTGGATGTTCGGCTGCTCTCTCTCTTTTTTATTTTACTTTTTATTTTTCTGAAGTGAGAAGCAGGGAGGCAGAGAGACAGACTCCCGCATGCGCCCAACCAGGATCCACCCGGCATGCCCACCAGGGGGCGCTGCTCTGCCCATCTGGGGTGTTGCTCTGTTGCAACCAGAGCCATTCTAGCACCTGAGGCAGAGGCCATGGAACCATCCTCAGTGCCTGGGCCAACTTTGCTCCAATGGAGCCTTGGCTGCGGGAGGGGAAGAGAGAGACAGAGAGGAAGGAGAGGGGGAGGGGTGGAGAAGTAGATGGGCGCTTCTCCTGTGTGCCCTGGCCGGGAATTGAACCCGGGACTTCCACACACCGGGCCGATGCTCTACCGCTGAGCCAACCGGCCAGGGTCTCGGCTGCTCTCTTTTCCACACTCCCAGTGCCATGGAGAACTGGCGGTGGGACTAGGATGTGCCGCTCTTCCCTTTTAGATAAAATTTAAGATTCACGTCTGTCTCTCAATCTTACGGGTTTACTTGAGGCCTAGTCAAGTGAAATATGTGCCTGGTGAGGACCTACGCAGGCCGAGGCGCTGCGTAAGTGCTGGGTTTGGAGAGACACTCGCGGCTCTTGCTCAGCCCTAAGACTCGACTCAGCCGTCACCTCCTCCCAGCTCTGTGCTGGGCCTGCCCTCTGCCTCTTGCTTTCCTCTGCTCTTCCTCGAGGCGCGTCTCACCTGTGGCCAGCAGGGTAAGAGCTGACACTTAATGCACTATTACTACTGGCCCGGCCCTGTTCCAAGTGTTTCATGTTTATTCATCATTTAATCCTCTCAACAACCCTATACCGTAATGTCATTATTATCCACATTTTGCAGATGAGTAAAATCAGGCAGAGAGGCAAGCAATTTGTCCCTGGTTACTCTGTTAGTAAGTGGCAAACCTGGGGTTGCTTTTGGGTCGGTTTCCAACTGTATCTAGGAATTGATGTCTTGTTCCAGGGAAGGAGCACAGATGGAGTTCACATAGTGGACTCGGGGCTGAGAGCTGTGTGAGTCTGGGAGGCGGCTTTGCCTCCATGAGCCTCAATGTTCTCATTACTAAAAGGGGGTTTACTGGTACATCCAACACCGATGCTTCTGAGGTTTAAAAGAGATAAATAGCAAAAGTGTCGATCATTCATTAATAATAAATACTACTTCCATTCGCTTTGCCTCTTCTGACTTCAGAATCAATGAGTTATATAAATATAGAACTTTAGCATAAAAAAGAATGTCAGGTCTGGAAAGGCCCTTACTTGCGATTCAGTCCAATGCACTGACCAAGGATGAAGAAGTGGCAATACCTGCTCCAGGTGGCACTCTGTGGGTGACTGTGACAGATCACAAGTTGCCTTCTCTCTCATTTATTTTTTTTATTCATTTTAGAGAGGAAAGAGAGAGAGAGAGGAGAGAGGAGGAGCAGGAAACCTCAACTCCCATATGTGCCTTGATCAGGCAAGCCCGGGGTTTCAAACCAGCAACCTCAGTGTTTCAGGTCAAAGCTTTATCCACTGCGCCACCACGGGTCAGGCACAAGTTGCCTTCTCTGATAATTCTTTCTTCCCTTCTTCCTCAGTCACAGAACTGCTGGGTTTTAGCTTCTCAAAGGGAAGACTGCATTTCTTAGCTTTCCTTGGAGTAAGCGTAGCCATTCGACCATGTTCCAGTCAATGAGATGGCAGAGGAAAGATCATGGATGCTTTCTGTAATACTCCTCTAAAAGAGAGGCTGCTGGTCCTTCTCCCTTTCTCCCATCTCGCTGCTTGGAAGGAAGATCTGGTTGCTGGAGCTCTAGCTGTCATCTTAGAACAGAAGTCACATGCTAAGAGTGGCAGAGCCTTGTCGCTACCCTGAGTTATGTCCCTCTGGCTTTATTCCACACAAGACAGAAATAATCTTCTGTCTTGTTTAAGCTACCCCTCCTTGAGTTTCCTGTGACTTTCAGTCCAACCCAGCCCCCAGCGACAGCATTAAGTATGGACTGGAACTATGGTCAATGAGTGCTTGTTGAATTGTCAGTGGGTCCCCAAGGGAAGCCTGGCCTGTCCTTTTTCATCTCTGCAGGTGTTGGTGAGAGAACCTGGAGCCCTCATAAGAGACCTTGAAGCCCTGTAATGACTTCTTGTGCCTTATGGGTGTGGGCAGACTTCCCTCTGGCAAGGGGGTTGCTCAGGTGTGTATGTTCCAGGCTCTGGTAGCCTTCCTTCTCCAGCCACAGGGGACAAAGCTCTGGGCAGAGCCCTCCTGTGGTTCTGAATGTGGTTCCCTGTCAGCACAGCCCGAGTTCTAGCCGGTGGCTGAGGAAGCCTGAGAAAGCCCGGAGGACCCGTGAGTGGACTGATGGGCTCTTCTCCTCTTCTTGTTGCTGCTACTGGCACGTTTTCAAATTGATGATTTATATTTTTCCTTAACAACTTGTTCCTCCTTTTGCTGCCCTCCCCCTTTTTTTGAGTTAATTTTCTTTTATTGTGAACTATTTCAAAGATGAGACAGGAATAGAAAGGACCGTAATGAATGCTTATTTACCCACCATTAAGCTTTATCTCATGTTAACATTATGTCATATTTGCATCAGATCTCATTTAAAGAAATAAAACATTGCTGATATAATTGAAGCTCCCTGCACATTCCACTCCTGTTCCCATTCTCCCTCCTCCTCCGAGGAACTGCTACCACGAGTCCAGCGTTTATCATTCCTATGTATGTTTTTACACTTTTACCCCATATTTATGCATCCATTAATACCAATCGCATAATTCAGTAGGGTTTTAAATTTTATAGCATACTCCACTTACCATCACGGGGTATTCCACTGAGCAATTCTACCACCATGTATTTCTTCATTTTTCTGATAATGAATAGCTAGACTATTTCCTCTTTTTCTTTCTTATTGCCCAGACAGTAGTGTGATGAACTCCTGTACTATCTCCCGGGACACAGGTGAGAGAACTGAGCCACAGGTCAGCCCCAAGCCATGTGGCTTCTCTGCTTCTGTGCTCTCCCACTGGCTGCCGGAGAGGCCCATGCAGGAAGTTAAGGCGCTCAGGTGATGGGCGAGACCACACCCCATTGCGGGCTTGCAGAGTAGCTCTGAACAGGTCTTCATCCTGTGTGTCTGGCCGGACCAGGAAGCAAAGTCCCGCCCCCTCTGCCTCTCTCCATGTAGCACTGGGGACAGGCTCCTGTTGCCAGGGCCCCTGGCTCTGGCAAAAGCCCCCCCCCTCCCACCATGCACTGCCCCCAGAACTAATCAGCATATCTATCTCCATGATGTATACTGCCCGTTAGATTTCCCCTACAATATCCTTGTCCTTTACAATTTGGCAGCATCCAGACTTGTGTTCTTGGTACCCAATTGTAATTAGTGGTTTAATAAAAACTACTCTAGGAGACCACTGGAGAGACAGGGGCATCTTTTCATTCCTGTAGGGCAGAATGGTGGAGGCAAGGAGTGGACCTGGGGTCTATGAGGGGTTTGTCTTGCACTCATTTATTCTGTAAGTGTATATTTATTAAGCACCTATTTGCATCGGTGTCTGGGTTAAGCACTGAGAAGTCAGGGAGAAACAAAATAGGGCCACATCTCTGTTCTGCTCCCTCCCCACCGGCTGGGAGGGTCTTGCCTGAGATGGACAGAGTTTCCAGGTTGACTTCTGCACATCTGGTTTTGGGGCTGCTTAGACTTGCTGCCACTGCGCCCTCGTCCCAGCCAGAGCGGCTGTCCTGACACTTGCTGCTTTCACCCCGAGCTTGCTTCACCTTTTAAGCTTAGCACCTTGAGCCTTCAGTGCTGCCTGCTCCAGAGGCCAGCTCTGGAGCTGAGACTGTATCTTTCCACTGTCACCCCCGCTCCCAACCCTAGACCTGTCCTGAGCTCTGACCTGGCTTGTTCTCGACCCCTTGACCTAGACTTAAACAAGTGTTCACCAAGGTTGTTGGTTCAATCCCTGGCCAGGGCACTAATAGGAATCAACCAATGAATGCATAAGTAAGTGGAACAACAAATAGATGTTTCTCTCTCAAATCAATAAATTGAAAAAAAAAATAAAGGAAGTGGCTGCTTTTTAAGCCCAAGTGGTATACTCTCTGGATAATATAATTAGGTTAAAGCTTCTGGAATAACTCAATTGTCTTAGTATAAATTGGCTTCCTCTCCTGAGGAAGCTGGGTGATAACTAAGGCCACGTTCTCTGGAGAAAGGATTTTCCTGGAGCAGAGCAAGTTTCCACTTCTGCTTTAGAATGTTTAAGGAGCCAGAACTGGGCAGCTGCTGCTTGCCTCTCGTGTGGGAGCCACTGTCTCCATGCTCCCAGAAGCAGGAATATGCACGTAAGAGTTCACAGGTCCGCCTGACAGTCCCGTGAGCTCCGGGGATGCTTACAGGTCTCTGTTTTGATCAGTGTGCACTCTGAGCTCCGTGGCAGCCCTTGCGAGAGGCTGGTGATCTGGATTTTAGATGCAGTGGAGGCCGAGGCTCTGATCATTCCTCGGGAATTGCTTCTCTTTGTATTTTGAGTGACTGGTTTGAGACATTCAGCCTTAGGACTTGGCATTTCAGAATGTCAGGTCTCTGCAGAGTTTTACTTATCTGCATTCCAGTTGCCCTTCAATCAATAAAAGACGATCGTGGCCGTACCACCGGGCAGATCCTGTTTTACAAGTCCACTTTCTTTATGGAGGCTCAGGGGTAAGACGATGCCTTCCCCACGTTACACAGTCCAGAGCAGTCGACTCCGCTGGCTTGCATGTCTGTGGGGGCGTGAGGGAGGGAGGGGGAAGAAACAGGGCTTTAAAAAACACGTTTATATGCTTCATCCTTCAGATCCTCATCTTAGCTAAAGGGCCAACATTAGCTTTTCTGTATGTGAAATAAGTTCGTGAGTGAGTGAGTGAGTGTGTGTGTGTGTGTGTGTGTGTGTGTGTGTGTGTGAAGGTAGGCGGGGGAGTAGCACGGGCCACCAAACATCTTTCACATGAAACTGTCAAGGTGTTTGACAGTGTTAGCGACTCACAGACATCTTAACGACGAGTGCATGGTTCCTTTGCTCTTCATGGTCAGGCCCCATCTCTCCAGCCTCTTCTTCCTTCGCTCTCCCAACCTCCACTTCCTTCTCTTACTCCCAGGACACACCTGAGACCTGGGGTTAAGTAGCATCTCAGTTTCCCAGATAGAGAAACTGAAGCAATTAACTTACCCAAGATACTGAAGCACTGACCCGAAACCAAGTCTGACTCAAGGTCTCTGACTGCAAAGCCCAAGGGTCATCCCTGTTGCTTGCAACATTCCAAAAGCGCGATTCTCTGGCTGCTCTCTTCATAAACCAACTTAGGTCTCCTCCCTAAGCTCCTCGACCCTTGTCTGCGGGAGCCACTGGACATTCGGCTTTGGCGGAGCCCGAGGATTTCCACCAGGGGGCGCTGTCCTCGAACACAACAGTAGAAATAGTAGAAATAGTGTACACCAGACCTCAGAGACTATGCCCAGGGATGCTTCAACTGGGGCCTGTCGCGTTTTTCCAAACAGATCATGGTATAATTTTGGGAGAAATGGTTAGAAACTTACTTCTATGTTGCTGCTCCTCAAAAGGGCTGTAATTAATATTCTAGTGGCTTAAAAAGTCATTTTTGTTAACCTCCTTTTGAAAATGAAACAGGTTATTCTCAGTTTTAAGAATACACATTTTCCTCCATAAAACTCAGTAAAGCTACTCTTATTAAAATAAATATGAGCGGTAAGCATCTTTGTGTGCCCTGTGTGATTCGCATGGTTGGGGTGTGAGGAGGCTGACGGGGATGGTGGGAGACTGCTCATCACCGGTGTGTCCGAGGTCCTCATTATATGAATGGGAGGACAAAGATCCCCAGAAGAAAGGTAAATTGCTCCAGGGCCCACAGCAAGTGCGAGTCAGGTCAGGGGCCAGAACTGACTTTACAAAGCATAACTTCATATTAATACATTCGGCTTATGATTACCAAAGACTGCCTAAGAGGCGCCCTCTGGCATTGCTCACCGATCCAGTGCACACTAGGATGGACAGTTATCCTGGGTGCCGTAGGGGGCTCCCTGTGATGAGTGTGAGAAACCTTACTGGGTTCTCTGGGTATGTTCAACCCTCTGAATGCCCCAGTCTTCCTCTGTGACCTGAGGACACTGATGTGACCTCCCAGAAGGTCTGGCGCTCATGCTGGGTTCCCTCTGCCACTGTCCCCTCTCCCGCCTGAGGGCTGTTCTCTGTGGACGGAAGTGGGGGTCCCAGCAGAGCTCCCTCACAGGGCGGGGAGACTGGGAGGACTTTCTGCCCTTTGCACCCAAAAACCATTTCCTCCCAAACTGCAAGGGAGGAGCTGAGCTCCAAGTTCATGATGATCAGTGGGTCCGGGGGTGGGTTTGTCCCCCAGGGGACACTTGGCAATGTCTGGAGACATCTTTGATGACCACAACTGGGCAGAGGAATGCTACTGGTGTTTAGTGGGTAAAAGTCAGGGGTGCTGCTAAACCTCTCACAATGCACAGGACAGGTCCTTAAAACAATTATACCACCTAAAATCAATAGTGCTGAGGTTGGAACACCCTCGTGTACAGCACAGAGCAGTCTCTGCCTGGTCCCCTCTCTCCCTTTTTTCTGTGTGGTGCTTGATCAGCCGTCTCAGCCCTGACTGTGTGCCTGACCTGGAAAGGGAGGCATTAGGTTTGGTTTGATGGTCCACTCGGCCAGGCCTAACCCTGTCATCCACTAGCTTTGCCTCCCTAGCTCACACACCTGCTGATTTTTCCTATGGTATTTTGAGTCTCCATAAACAACTACACTGTGGGGATAAGAATTCCTACTTCACCATTCCTGTGTTGCTGTGAGGAGGAAAAGCGAAACCATACACAGAGGTGGTATTTAATAAATATTTGTCATTATTATTATTATTATTATTATTATTTAGAAAACGATCATAATGGATCACCAGGGAGAGAAAACTTCAAGGAAACTGTGATTTCCTAAAAAGTCTCCTCATCCAACAGCCACCAGGGCAGAGGGACCTCTGAGACAAGAGAATCACATTTTTCTTTGAACTCTGCGAGGGGCGGCTGTGGCTCGGGGCTTTGCACACAGCCCACCTAGGGAGGTGGGAAGAACTGGAGCTTTGAAGGTTCACGCGCCTGTGTTTGGGCCTCTGACCCGTCGTCCTAAGGAGAAATATCACTGTCAGGAAAAAAAAACAAAAAACAAACAAACAAACAAAAGCTCCCACGAAGAATCATTTCAACAGCCCAGTCGATACAGAGTGGGAGTTACAGAGCTTTGATGCCAAGTCTGACCTGATTTCAAACCACTCCTCTGGCATAATTTCCTCCTGAGTGACCTAATTGTCAATACGGCTGAAAACAGTGCAAATCAGTTGGGAGCCTTGTGAATTTCAAGGGAGAGAAAGCATCCAGTAAGTGCTTAATAAACGCTAGCTCTCATTGCTACCATGTGCTGAGAGCCGCAGATGTGTCCTGGTCAGTATCGTCAGCTTCCTCACACCCCAACCCTGAGGATCACACAGGGCACATAAAGATGCTTACCGCTCATATTTATTTTGATAAGAGTAGCTTTACTGAGTTTTATGGAGGAAAATGTGTATTTTCCTCCTCTTAAAACTGAGAATAACCTGTTTCATTTTCAAAAGGAGGTTAACAAAAATGACTTTTTAAGCCACTAGAATATTAATAACAGCCTTTCTGAGGAGCAGCAACATAGAAGTAAGTTTCTAACCATTTCTCCCAAAATTATACCGTGATCTGTTTGGCAAAACGAGACAGGCCCCAGTTGAAGCATCCCTGGGCCTGGTCTTCATAGTCTCTGAGGTCTGGTGTACACTATTTCTACTATTTCTACTGTTGTGTTCGAGGACAGCGCCCCCTGGTGGAAATCCTCGGGCTCCACCAAAGCCAAATGTCCAGTGGCTTCCGCAGACAAGGGTCGAGGAGCTTAGGGAGGAGTCCTAAGTTGGTTTATGAAGAGAGCAGCCAGAGAATCGCGCTTTTGGAATGTTGCAAGCAGCAGGATGACCCTTGGGCTTTGCAGTCAGAGACCTTGAGTGGTGCTTCAGTTTTGGGTCAGTGCTTCAGTACCTTGGGCAAGTTACTTGTTTCAGTTTCTCTATCTGGGAAACTGAGATGCTACTTAACCCCAGGTCTCAGGTGTGTCCTGGGAGTAAGAGAAGGAAGTGGAGGTTGGGAGAGCGAAGGAAGATGAGGCTGGAGAGATGGGGCCTGACCATGAGGAGTGTATGTACCATGCTAAAGAGTTTGAACTTGACTCCAAGGACCAGGAAGGCAGTGAACGCCGCTTGGCCAAAGTGACATGATGGGGTACTTGTGTGCTGGAATGCTAACTGGTAGCAATGTAGATAGTGAAGTGGAGGAAACCGAGACTTTGGTGGTGGTGACAGAGCTGGAATAGATGGGAAAGATATTTCGGATGTTGAATTGATGGATGGGTATTGGGATGGTGGGGGGGAGAGGGTGTAGTCAGAAACAGCAGCTTGCCTATGTATAGCTGTTAAAGTGCTCTCCCATAAGCCTCTTACCCGATTCTCAGAATAACTTTATGAGCTGTATATTATAGTTATTCCCATTTTACATATAAGGAGTCTGATAGGGAGGGTAAGACAAACGATATACAGTTAGTAAGTTGCAAAAGCAGAACTTTAAGCACAGGTCTCTGGTTCAGGGTCCTGCCTCTCTCTCTTAGGTCACACTGCCTCTGAAGACTCAGGGTGCAGCCACGGCCCAGGGAGAGGCAGTTTGGGACCAGGGTCCTGCCTCTCTCTCTTAGGTCACACTGCCTCTGAAGACTCAGGGTACAGCCACGGCCCAGGGAGAGGCAGTCTGGGACCAGGGTCCTGCCTCTCTCTCTTAGGTCACACTGCCTCTGAGTACTCAGTGTGCAGCCACGGCCCAGGGAGAGGCAGTCTGGGACCAGGGTCCTGCCTCTCTCTCTTAGGTCACACTGCCTCTGAAGACTCAGGGTGCAGCCACGGCCCAGGGAGAGGCAGTCTGGGACCAGGGCAGGATGCATGCTGGGCCCCTGGCTTGTGCATCAACTATGTGTGTGGTTGCTAGGAGTCGTTGATAATTAGAGTCTCCAGGTTGCTAGGTGACCTGGGTTGCTAAGAGTCTCAGTTTATTATAGGTCTTGGGTTGTTAGAAGCTCCAGGTTATTCAATTTTTTTCAATTTATTAAAGGCTTCATGGTTCTCGAAGGCCCTGAGTCATTAGAGATCTCAGTTATTAGCCCCCCCCCCCCTGGTTCCTAGGGTTCTAAGCTCTTGAAGTCATCAGGTTCTTAGCCCGCTGTGGTTGCTAAGAATCTCAAGAGTTTAGGCCCTGGCCGGTTGGCTCAGCGGTAGAGCGTCGGCCTGGCGTGCGGGGGACCCGGGTTCGATTCCCGGCCAGGGCACATAGGAGAAGCGCCCATTTGCTTCTCCACCCTCCCCCCTCCTTCCTCTCTGTCTCTCTCTTCCCCTCCCATAGCCAAGGCTCCATTGGAGCAAAGATGGCCGGGCGCTGGGGATGGCTCCTTGGCCTCTGCCCCAGGCACTAGAGTGGCTCTGGTCGCGGCAGAGCATCGCCCCCTGGTGGGCAGAGCGTCGCCCCTGGTGGGCGTGCCGGGTGGATCCCGGTCGGGCGCATGCGGGAGTCTGTCTGACTATCTCTCAGGAGTTTAGAGGCCTTGGGTTTGTTGCGGCTGTAGGTCCCTGACAGCGTCAGCTTGCTGGAAGTCTCATTCCTTATCACCTCCAGCTCGTGAGGGCTTCCAAGTTGCTGGGGACGTGGACTCGGGTTTTTAGGTCCCTCAGCTTCCCAGAGTTGTGGTTCAGGTCTGCAGTCTTCTCCCTCCCTCCCTCTCCATTCAGCCTCTCTCTGTCCGGCTGGTCTGTGTAACGGGAGCTTTGTCTCTCTCAGGTGTCTCATCACAGGTGCCCTTGTTCAGCTCCGCCAGCTGCACTGACCGGACTCATGGCCCTTAGCGTGCAACCACCTACGCAGCGGACTGAAGGCCTTTAGAGCAGACAGGTATCACAGCTCTAAATAAACCAGATGTTGACGCGCATTTGGGTTATGTGTAAGCTCTAATCATTTACCCTCTAACCCAGGGGTAGTCAACCTTTTTATACCTACCGCCCACTTTGGTATCTGTTAGTAGTAAAATTTTCTAACCACCCACCGGTTCCACAGTAATGGTGATTTATAAAGTAGGGAAGTAACTTTTCTTTATAAAATGTATAAAGCAGAGTTACAGCAAGTTAAAGCATATAATAATAATTACTTACCATGTACTTTATGTCGGATTTTCACTAAGTTTGGCAGAATAAATCTTTATAAAACAACTTAGTATAGTTAAATCTATCTTTTTATTTATACTTTAGTTGCTCCATTACCGCCCACCATGAAAGCTGGAACGCCCACTAGTGGGCGGTAGGGACCAGGTTGACTACCACTGCTTTAGCCAGTCAGTTTTAAATAACTTTAGATTAGGCTTTGTGAAAAATTCTGGAGTGGACTGACCCTCATTTCCAAATATTTTATTAGCTCGTTCAGAATCATAAATATAGCATGTACATTTTTCCTTGGAAAAGAACTTATTTTCAACGAATTATAGATTCACAGGAAGTTGCAAAGGTAGTCGAGAGGGATCCTACGTAGCCTTCATCCAGTTTCCCCCGATGGTTACATCATGCATACGTGTAACAGGATATCAGATCAGGACGTCGACATTGTCGCAGTGGGTGTGTGGACAGTGTGTGTCATTTTATAACACGTGCCGGTCAAGATACAGAACCCTCAGTCCCCTCACAATCACCCTCGTGCTAACCCTTGGTATCGCATTCATCTCCCTCCCTCCCCGATCGGTGTTTTTTTTTTTCTTTTCTTTTTAAAATTTTTTCCCATTGATCTGAGATAGGCGGGGTGGGGGGCATCAACTTGTTGTTCCACTTAGTTATACACAGACTGATTGCTTGTCATATGTGCCCTGACCGGGGATCTAACCCACAAACTCAGCACACCAGGGCTTTATTCACTCAAGTCACCTGGCAAGGGCCCAATCAGTGTCTTTTTAAATGTATTCACCTAACCTTCATTGAGTGTCTTCTGTGTGCCTTACCCATTAACGGGTTAAGCCAGGAAATGCAGAGATAACTATACCACCCTCCTCGTTCCGGGGAACCCACAGACAGGGCTACGGTCATGTACGACATGAATTAGAGTGCAGCGTGGTAGTGCTGTGACAGGGATGAACTCAGGGTGCTGGGACAACAAGAGCGATTGGAGGGCTCCGGAGGTAGAGATTGTAGGATCACCACTGTGAGAAAGATGCAATGCTGGGCTGAATTTGAAGGAGGAAATGGAGTTATTTGGTGCCCAGTGAGGAGAGATTTTTAGACAGAAAAATTTGGGAAAGAGTCGGTATTTCAGAACCGTGGAAGCCCAGGGGCTAGTATCCGTGGGAAAGGAGCTGGGAGCTGAGGCTGGAGGAGTGGGGACAGAGTGGGGACAGGGCGGACAGTGGAGGGCCCTCCGGCTGCTGAGCCGAATCAGCGGGACTAGCCCTGCAAGTGACAGGGCCCCACGGAGCAGCTCACAAGCGGGCAACGGCATGCTCCGCTCTCGCATTTACATGTAGAGGGACCAGGTTAGATACGCTGAGAGCACCACACAGAGGGGTGGGAACAGGTATGGGAGAACCATTTTTTAGAACATTTTTATGTATTGATCTTAGAGAGAAAGGAAGGTAGAGAGAGAGAAAGAGAAACATCAATTTGTTGTTCCACTTACTTATGCATTCACTGGTTGATTCTCGTGTGTGCCCTGACCTGGGATGGAACCCACAGCCTTGGTGGATTGGGATGACACTCAAAGCAGCTGAGCTATTCGGCCAGGGCTGAAGAATCCCTGTTGACCTCTGAAGGGCATCAGGATGGGGAGGAGAGTGTGTGACAGGGATGAGCAGTCACTTTTTCTAGAATGAATATTTTTTTTCTTTATTTAAAGGCTGTATCAGTTTCCCTGAGAACAAATCCCTAGGAAGTAAGTCCAAGAAGATGAATCCTAGTAGCATAGTTCCCTGCTTATCCAGAGACCTTGCAGCTTCAGCGAGGGCCTACACAACCCGACTTGGATCAAGAGAGGCCTCTGACCGGTTAGAACAAGCTCAGCTTATCCTTCTGGTGCTTTTATTCAGATCTTTGAAAGGTCCCAGACCCAACGGGAGTCACATCAACAATGCAGAGCTCCAAGTGTAGTCAAGAACACTTATTGCAAGTGTCTGGGTGCAAGTGGGCTGAGTCCAAAAAGGGAGTCAGCCCCGAGCAGGGGTGAGAGGGTTAGTTTTATACTCCGCTGCCTCCTTCGGGCAGTTTCTGTCGATGCTGGTTACCAGGCATCCAGCCTGGGCTTGTGATCTTCTTCTGTTGTTTTGGTCCCTGCATCCAGTGGTAACGGGCTCCTTCTGCTGCTTCACCTCCTGCCTCCCTTGGCAAGCGACTACTGATGGGTGAACTTAAAGGTCAAGTATAGTTCACCACGTACTGACTGAGGAAAGATTGGGAGGGGGCAGTTTTGAGCCCCGAGGATACATTTTGCCCTAACAATCTTCATATTTTTTTTTGATAATTCAAGCGCAATTCTCAAAAGTTTGGTTAGTTGATTTCCTTTCCTCTAAAATAACAATAATTGCAAACTACCTTTTACTGGGGGGAGTGTCTGCTTGGTGCCTGGTTCTGTGTGAGAGGCTTTGCCTGTTATCTCTTTAACCCCTTAGGCAGTAGGGTGCGAAGGGAGGAAGCAGTTCTTCTCAGTTGCCAAGTGATGACACTGAGGCTCAGCAAAGGCTAAGTACCCACCCAGGTCCAGAGCTGGGGACTTTGCCACATCAAGACTCCCTCCTGGGTCTGGCTGCTCAGCCAGCTGCCCTGTACTGTCGAAACCTCACATTGAAAGTGGGGGAAGGGATGATGTCAGCCAGTAGTGGCATTGAGGGTGAGGAAAGGGATAATGCGGATTAAGGAATCTGATGACCCCCTGACCAGGGGTGGTGCAGTGGATAGAGCGTTGGACTGGGATGCAGAGGACTCAGGTTCAAAACCCCGAGGTCACCATCTTGAGCGGGCTCATCCGGCTTGAGCGCGGGCTCAACAGCTTGAGCGTGGGGTTGCTGGCTTGAGTGTGGGATCATAGACGTGACCCCATGGTCACAGGCTTGAGCAAGAGGTCACTCACTCTGCTGTACCCCCCACTCCTCCCCACCCCGGTCAAGGCACATATGAGAAAGCAATCAATGAACAACTAAGGAGACTAAGGAACCGCAACAAAGAATTGATGCTTCTCATCTCTATCCCTTCCTGTCTGTCCTTATCTGCCTCTCTCTCTGTGTTTGTTACACACACACACACACACACACACACACACACACACACACACACACGGAATGTGATGACTGTTAAATGACCTTCTACCAAGTTCACACAAGCAGTGCATCAGTCAGGGCACTCCACAGAAACAGAACTGAAAGGATATATATATATATACACACACACACAGGCAGGGAACTATTAAAACTTTGGCTAGAAGAGTGGAGATTATTATATATATATATAATCTCAGCCCACCTGCACCCAGACACTTGCAATAAATGTGGTTATATATATATATATTTTTAAATTTGTGATAAGGCTCATGCAATTACGGAGGTAGTCAGGCACCAAGATCAGCAGGGTTGGCAAGCTGGAGGCCCAGAGAACCAACGGTTTAGTTCCAGTCCAAAGTTGGCAGGCTTGACCTAGGAAGAGCTGATGTTTCAGTTCCAGCCCACAGGCGGGAAAAACATCGATGCCTCAGTTTGAACATAGTTAGGCAAGAGGGAGTCCCTTTTATTTGGTGAGAATCAGCCTTTTTTTTTTTTTCTATTCAGGCCTTTTAAGTGGTTGGGTGAAGCCCACACACATTGGGGAGGGGAATTTGCTTTACTCATTCTGTTGATTTAAACATTAATCTCATCTACTGTACAGTACTGTGACTATAGATAACAATATTGTATTATAACCTAGGATCTTGCTAAGAGACTAGAACTTAATTATTCCAACCACTAAAAGGATTACATGACACGATAGAGGTGCTACTTATCTCTGTGATGGCAGTCATATTACAATATAAGAATGTATCAAATTAGCACAAGGTACACCTTAAAGTTATACACCATTATATGTCAAATATACTTCAATTTAAAAAACGTCATCCAGAAACATCCAGAATAATGTCTGAACAAATAATCTGGGTGCCCTGTGGCCCAGTCAAATTGACACATAAAATTCAGCATCATGAGGAGGAAGACAGAATAATGGAGACACAAAGCTAAAAGAATATGCTGTTGTGACACTATTTAGTGTAGAGTTAGTGACTTCACATATCTCTCCGACTTCCTGATAACAATGTCTTGCAATTACGGCCAGGTACTGTGATCAATGATGAAAGTAACAGGAATACAACTTATGCAGAAGAACTCAATTCTGTTTTCAATGTACTAAGTTTGGAGTGGATCAGGTGAGCAGGTCTTCCTCTAGGAGTTCCAGGCTGTCCTGACTTGCAGCCAGAGGACTCTTTTTTTTTTTTTTTTCATTGTCCGCAGTGATCCTGGCACTCTGTTTGGAACCAGATTCAGTGCTCTCCTAATGGGGTCCCCTGGGCTAAGGTCCTTCTGAATCACCTGACCAGGAGATTTTCATTCATTTCTTTATTTCTTTACACAGACTGTTCTGTTCTTGTTCTCAACGGTGAGAAAATAGACACGAGAGGCACATCAGGCATCTCCTAGTCTGGGTCGGGGGCTGATGAAGAAGGTGCGGACAGTGTGATAGATGCCGAGGCTACAGATTAGCATAGGACGCTGTGCAGGGATGAAGGGGAGTCCTAAGGCAGACCGAGGAGCCTACGGCAGGAAGTCAAGCTTCAGTGTTGCTTTAAGGAGGGCTAGCATCAAGCCAGAGAGTTGGAGCAGAAAGGGTGTGTTTGACATATATAATAGCACCAAAGACATGGATGCAAAACAGTGCTACGTATCAGGGAACTATAAAAAATGTGGTTAGAGCCTGACCTGTGGTGGCGCAGTGGATAAAGCATCGACCTGGAAATGCTGAGGTCGCCGCTTAGAAACCCTGGGCTTGCCTGGTCATGGCACATATGGGAGTTGATGCTTCCTGCTCCTCCTCCCTTCTCTTTCTCTCTCTCTCTCTTTCTTTTCCCTCTCTAAAATGAATAAATAATAATAATAATAAAAATGTGCCTAGAACAGTGGTTCTCAGTCGAGTAGCACTTTGGAATCGCCTGGAGTGTTTAAAGAAACTATTGATGGCTGTACCCTCCGCCTTTCTGGGGATTCTGATGTTGGCTGGCGGCCGGGCCCAGGCATCAGTACGTTTTTCTAAAGTGCTGCCAGGTGTGAGGACCAGGGCTGTCAGGGTGCTGCTAGAGAACTTAAACCTGAAGGGCGTTGGTGGCGGGTCTCTGCTAAGATATGGTCGAGAATCCGAGCTCACTCTGGGGAAACAGGGAAGACTTCTGCTGAGCTCAGCAGAAAAATAAAGACGTGTGGATCACCAGCTGGGGGCTTTGGCTGCTCTCATAACAGTTCCTTTTAGCTGCTGTTTCTTATTCCCCATTTAAAAAAGAAAGTCAGGTGGGAAATAACAAAACATGCGATAAAATAAAATAAACTGAAAGATTACTCAATAAAAAGCAGCGATAAAATGGTAAAAGCAGGCCGATGCAGTAAAAACTCTAAAACTCAACCAGACAGAATCACCACCAAGGGCCAGACAATAAAAGCGATAGCGAAAATGGACTAATCTAAGTGGTCAGCACCTTTCTGCATTGAGACAGTGAAGGGGGATTATTTCCATTTTACAGCGGAGCAAAGCAAGGCCTGGGGAGACCAAGCACCATGGTCCCCGTGGGCAGGGCACGGTCACAGCTCTATTTCATTGATGAGGAAATGGAGGTGAACTTGTCAAGACTAAATAGCCAGTCAGGGGCAGAGCAAGACATAGGACTCAAGTTTATTCAGCTCAGGTCCGGAGCTCCTTCCCCTGAGAGAAGGCTTAAGCCTGGCTGCACAGTGGAGTCATCTGGGCGCTTTTAAGAAATACCGCTGTGGCCTGACCGGTGGTGGCGCAGAGGATAGAGCATTGACCTGGGATGCTGAGGTTACAGGGTCGGAACCCTGAGGTCGCTGGCTTAAGCAAAGGGTCGCTGGTTTGAGCAAGGGGTCTCTGGCTTGAGCAAGGGGTCACTGGCTTGAGCAAGGGGTCACTGGCTTGGCTGGAGCACCTCCCATCTCCTGTCAAGACATGTATGAGAAGAAATCAATGAACAACTAATATGCTGCAACTACAAGTATATACTTCTCATCTTTCTTCCTTCCTGTCTATCTGTCTATCTGTCTGTCTATCTCTCTCCCTACACTTGCTAAAAATAAAATACTGGTGTGAACAGACATTTTTCCAAAGAAAACATGCCAATGGCCAATAGATGTATGGGGGGAAATGTGCTTAGCATCACCAATCATCAGGGAAATAAATGCAAATCAAAAGCACAGTGAGCTAGCCTCACTCAGAATGGCTGTTCTATGTATTTAAAAAACCCCAAAAGACAACAAGTATCGGCAAGGATGTAGAGAAACTGAAACTCTTGCACACCGTTGGTGGGGATGCAGAATGGTTCAGCCACATGGAAAACTGAGTGGAGGTCCCTCAACCATCAAAAACAGATCTACGATAGGATCCAGCCATCCTACTTCTGGGCACTTACCCAAAGGAATTGGAATCAAGATCTCAAAGAGATATTAGCACCCTCATGTTTAATGTGCATTATTCGCAATAGCCAAGATGTGGAAACAATCTAATGTCCATGCACAAATGAATAGCTAAAGAAGTTGTATATTTTATACACACAATGATATACTATTCGGCCCTAAAAAAAAAAAAAAGCAATTCTGCAATAGGCAACAACATGGATGAAATAGTGAAATAAGCCAGCAATAGACAGATAAATACTGCGTGATTGGACTTATATGAGAGATCTAGAATAGTCAAATTCAGAGACTCAATGATTGGAACGGTGGTGGCCTGGGGCTGGTGGAGGGGCAAATCGGAGTTACTAATCTTTGGGCATAAAGTGTCAGTTAAGCAAAATGAGTAAGCTATGAGATCGGCTGTACAACAAACACTGTACCTATAGACAGCGGTCTTGTGTGTATACTAAAAAATTTGATGAGAGTAGATCTCATATTAAGTGTTTGTACCACAATAAAATTTTTTTAAAAAGGAGAGAAAGAAAAGAAATTGTGGCTGTTGCTCCACCAACCCCAGTTCTCAGCTGGTTGGACTGGGTTGGGGCCCAGGCAGGGAGGGTGACCGTGGTACAATTGAACACGTGTGTGGCTGTGAGAGCCCTCTGTGCCTACGCATGGAGCACTCTGAGCCCTGAGCACTCTACTGTATGCACTAAACATCTGTAAAGATGTTCCGGGTACTGTTACTCCCTCCTGAGAACTGGGGAAACTGGGAAGTGAAGTCACTGCTTCTGGGTCACCTAGCTGGAAGTGACCAGTGCCCGTGTTTGTGCCCAGGTCAGCCTGACTCCAAAGCCCTTGCTCTAAACAGACTCCAGGGGGTCACAGACATGGTTGTCACGGCTTCCAAACAGACTCCAGGGGGTCACAGACATGGTTGTCACATGCCTTCCCATTTCACTCCTGCGTCCCTCAAGTTTTAGGGTTGAGAGCATCATCTTTGTCCCGGGCTTGTTCACACTGAACAGTCATCATCATCTGGAGAAAAAGGGATGGTTTGTGGCTCATCATTCCAGAACTTTCTGCCAGTCAAACGGGCTCCTGGGTGAGCTAGGCTGCCTGGGAAGGCATTAGGCACCTGGCCACATCACTGGGTAACCGCCTGAAGGATCTGGTGGGAGATGAGTCATCCTGCAAAATAGTGTGTATGTGTGTGAGTGTGTGTGTGCGCGTGTGTGTACAGGCCGGTCAGAGAACTTCTGCTTAGATATGCCTCTTATGTCCCCAAGGTTCTGAAATTAAGGGTCTCAGGGGTCTGGGGAAAGCTCAGTGGGTGAGAGATGGTTCTAGAAGATGAGCTCACAGAACAGGGCCGTTCCAGAAGGCCCTATGTCAGTTTAGAGCCAGCCCTCCTTGGCCAGTCTCTCAAAGCTGGGTGCCTGGCAGCCCGCAGGACCACAGGCGGTGTCCTGAGCTGGAGCAGCGTCCGGGCTCTCCCTGCTGTGGCAGCTTTGGTGGGAACGACACCGGTCAGGGAGCCGCCTCCCCTCTTCCTGCAGCTGGTAACAAGGTCCCTGGGCTGGAAGGTGATGGTCAGATGTGGGGGGGGGGCATCCTGGGCTGGGAGAGTGATGCACTCAGAGAGAGGGGAGCCCCGGCTGGCGGTCTCTGGTGTCTGAACCACCTTTCGACCCCTTTCTCCTCAGAGCCTGCTATAAAATGCTCAGGATGAAATTACTGTCAGTCACTTTGCTGCAAAGAATCAAGAACAGTCTCTGTATAGCTGTCAACATGGTCTCCTCATTAGTAAATAGGGGATTGTAACTGTCTCCCCCTTGGATTGTTGAGAGGACTAGATGATATTTTATTTTATTTTTTTTTGTATTTTTCTGAAGCTGGAAACGGGGAGAGACAGTCAGACAGACTCCCGCATGCGCCCGACCGGGATCCACCTGGCACGCCCACCAGGGGGCAACGCTCTGCCCACCAGGGGGCGATGCTCTGCCCCTCTGGGGCGTCGCTCTGTTGCGACCAGAGCCACTCTAGCGCCTGGGGCAGAGGCCAAGGAGCCATCCCCAGCGCCCGGGCCATCTTTGCTCCAATGGAGCCTCGCTACGGGAGGGGAAGAGAGAGACAGAGAGGAAGGAGAGCGGGAGGGGTGGAGAAGCAGATGGGCGCTTCTCCTGTGTGCCCTGGCCGGGAATCGAACCCGGAACTCCTCCACGCCAGGCCGACTCTCTACCACTGAGCCAACTGGCCAGGGCCAGGACCAGATGATATTAAGTCAGAAAACATCCAGAAGAGGCACGGCCTCATATCAGAGCCACCTCCTCAGTCCTCCTGCCATCTTCAGGGACAAAAGCTCTAACACGGGTGGAGGCCACGTGTTTGCAAGGACACTCACTGTCCAGGTGGTGCCACTGTTTTGCTTTTTAACCCCCTGAAGGCGGAGGGCCAGTGTGCAGGGAGAGTGGTCATGACGCAGGGGAGGAGCTTTGTCAGAGGTGGTCGGGAGAACTGAGTGGAAGGAGCAGAGCCCGCCGGTGAATGCGGGGGCGCAAGGCCGTGGGTCGGGGGGCTGAGTCAGAGTGGAGGTGCAGGTCGGTCATAACTAGATGCAAACGCCCTTCCCGATATTGGGGACTGGCCTCTGAGCCAGCGATGAGACGCTTGGAGGGCAAAGCAAACGGGCTGAGCTTCAAGGGAAGAGGACCTTCAGCAGGGTGAGAGTTTAGAAGGGCGGTGGGTATGAAGGAGAGGTCAGCACCACCCTGGAGACTGGATGCGAGGAAAGCACAGTCCCCACGTAGAGGGCCGCACATGTCCGTGTGCTGGGGACCTTGTTTCAGCTCAGGCCCTTGGAGGGAGTCTCAGTGCTGGAAGCGAGTGCCCTTGGCAGTTGGGCTTAGGGGCTGGTTTACACCAGCGACGCTGCTGGGCCATCCCCTCTGGGAACACCACTCAGGGCCGTACCCCAGTAGGACTCTGGATGCACATAACGTTTGATCTCCATCCACACTGCGCCCCTTCCTGGTCATGAGATGTCAGCCTCAGGATTCAGTCACTCCTGGCATGTAGTATGGAGCTCGAAATATGTCTGTATTCTCCCCTGTGTCCCTCTTCTTCTCTCTGCCTCTGGGCAGGGAGGCATCAAGCAGGAGCGGAAGGGAGAAGCACTGGCCTCAGGGACGCTGTCCTGGGGCTCTGGTGTGGCTGATGCTTCGCCAGGCTGCAGGGGAGCTGGCTGTGTGGGAGCCTTCTCCCCTTTCCTGGACCCACTCAGCCCCGTTTCTCTCCTCCCCCTAAGGGGCAGACTTTTCTGGGAGGACGGACAGGGAGCTGGAGCTGCCTACCATCTCAAAGCCCAGTTCTGAGCCCGGCAGTCGGGGCACCCCTCTGCCGCCTGCATGGAAGCCAGGAGCTGGGCTCTCCGAAGGCAGCACGGCCCCCCTGGGGTAACTTGGCTGGCCGTGGTCTCTCTGCTAAGCTGCCTGCTCATCCCCGGACAAACCAAGGTCTTCGGCCGCTGTGAGCTGGTCGAAGTGCTACAGGACCTCGGTCTGGAAGGATACCGGGGCTACAGCCTGGCTGACTGTGAGAACCCCTCCTCCAGGGGGCGTTGTCCCACTCCCGCCCCCTTTTCCTCTCTCCTCCTCCTCCTCCTCCTCCTCCTCCTCCTCCTCCTCCTCCTCCCCCTCCTCCTCCTCCTCCTCCCCCTCCCCCCCCCCAAAGGGGCGTGGCCTGGGAGCTTTCTGAGCCTCAGTTCTCATTTGTAAAGCAAGGATCGTATGCGATCGCAGGTAGCGAATCCCAGCACTGGGTTAAACGTAGAGAAGGCAGGCAACAGGCAGCCGGATCGCAATCGCCCCTTCGTCTCCTCCACTGCCAAAGGCAGGAGCCACAGGGACAGAACAGTTTAGTGCCCTAATCCTAATCTTGGCACGGAGCTCAGACATTCCCATTGAAGTTTAGGGCAAACTGTCAACCAGCAATACCAGACTTTCCAAGCTGGTGGCAGTTTGGGAATGCTGTGAAGGACAGCCACGTCTGGACTCATGTTTCTCTAGTTCTAGAGCCTCTAAAGGTGCCGCGCGAGCCTTCCCAATCTTGCCTCTAAAGAGTTAGCTCTGATTCAGTCATTCCACAAACACTTCTTGGGCTTCACTATGTGCAGAACAGAGACAACAGGAAGATTGCTTGCTCAGGGATGGGAGCACTGAGGTCCAGGCTTGACTCTTGCTATTTGGTAGCAGTATGTCACCTTGAGCACGATACTGTTTCTGTGAGCCTCCTTGGCTGGATTTGTTTGTCAAGTAGGTTAGAGGGCATCTTCCCTGAACACATTGAAGCAGGAGTTGAGTGAGGCTTGAAGGAACTAACCTGTGGGACCTGCAGAGTAAACACTCTAGTCTGGGTTTCCCTTGACCTTGTGACCCACAGGTGTGTGTCTCCACCTTATGCAGGGGTCTGTCTTGCTTATTTCGCAAGTGGCTTTCACACAGATGCTCTGGACCATAAACCTGATGGAAGCACCAACAATGGCATCTTCCAGATCAACAGCCAGAAGTGGTGTAAAGACTTTGATAGAAAAGGCCCCAACCTGTGCCACGTGTACTGCACAGGTAGGCTGGGTCTGAGCCTGAGGTTGGCTGGGGTCAGTCCTCCACTCCAGCCTTCACTTCTTTCTGGTTCCGTGTGTTCCTCATGCCTTTATCGCTGAGTGGGGAAGGCCTTACACCCTGCTGTTCCCACCAGGGAGGGCGGGATGTGGCAAGTGATGAGGGTGGGTCCTCGTGAATCTGAACTGGGGCCCCGAGGGGAGACTGTCCTGAGAGCTGTGGGGGCGGGTGGTGGGCTGCTACTGAGAGAGGAAAGTGACAGGGCAACATTGGTGCTTCCGGTAGGGTCAAGAGACAGAGTCGGGCTTAGGATGGAAGGTTGTGTGTGTGTGTGTGTGTGTGTGTGTGTGTGTGTGTGTGAGAGAGAGAGAGAGAGAGAGAGAGAGAGAGAGATGCTTCATGTGTGTCCAGCTCTGCCCTCAGCTCCCTCACTGTGTTTCTCTGCCTCCCACCCCAGACTTATTGAATCCTAACCTCAAGGATAGTGTTATCTGTGCCATGAAGATAAGTCAGGACACCCAGGGTCTGAACAACTGGTAAGTAACATGACTGGAGCCCCCCCAAGGGTATGTGGGCAGGACAGGTGTCCAGCAGCAGGGAACTAACCTTTTCAGAGTGCCTGCTCTGTCCCAGGCCCCATCCCTGGCTTCACAGTCTAATCCGCACACTTCGGTGGTAGGACGACTACAGTGAAGCATCTACAGACCACACGCTGGGTTTCAGGGTGGATAAGCGATGCACAGGAGGTCAGGGAGCTAGCCTGGCTCTCCCGAGCTGGCCTATGTCGGGATCCTTTTCTCCAGGTCCGCTAGATCAGGGTCTAGGATACCTTTTAAGTTTGTTTTCTAACCATGACACCTTTGTCTACACTGACTTTTATATAAAGACCCACGCTGTACAACACATGAAATAATAGATTCCCTGCCTGAAGCCCAGTGGGCTCTTGCAGCCTCACCCTGTCAGCCTTTGCCTCTCCCACTTCTCTCCCCCAGGATGGGGAGCCCTCCTCCCAGACGAGGGAGGGGGTTGAGCATCGATGGGGCATTAGATAAGGTCTGCTTCACAGGGGTTCCTCTGAGGCAGGGGCTCTTCTGATGGGAGCCTCACCTACAGTTTCCGGTCTCCCTTTACTCACCAGCAGGGGGCAGAATGAGGGGAAGGGAAACCACTCCAGGTGGCTGGTGCAGCCAGCACCATGGGCAGATGTGAGAGTGACAGGGTGGTAAAGTGACTCGGGTGGCATGGAATGTCTAGGGAGAGGCTAGAGCGGGGGACTGGTGGAGGATCCTTTGTAGGAGTCTAGGTGAGAGACAGGGCGTCCGGACTAGGACAGTCACCAGGTGACAGACAGGAGAAGGGTTGAGTATGAGGGGCTGTGCAGGATGACTAGGGACAGGTGATATGTGGTCAGTGAGGGAGAGGAGGAGGGGAACATGGCTATGAGTATAGAGAAGGTCTGAGACGGACCTTGACAATGGCCGCAACTTTGGAGACACATTGCTTAGAGAACAGCCCAAGCCCTATGTACCGGATCTCATCCAAGGCCGGCTCAGCAGGACATAACGCACATGTGTAAAATCAGGAAGGGGGAATGCAGGCTCAGGCTGGAATCCGGGGGCTTGAGGCCCTGAGGTGCCACCTGGGATGGAAGAAACAGGACGTCTGGGCTAAATCAAGAACAAGTCCATTTTGTACACTGGGAGTAAACTCAGGCACGTAGAGTCCCTTAGAGCGGCTGAGGGGCTGAGGCTAGTAGGAAGAAGCCCCGGAAGGTGGAAAGGGTGCTGTCTACTCCTTCCCCGTGCACACGTTGAGAACTGCTCTGTGCTGGGTGCTGGCTGGGCTTCAGCGGCGGCTGAGACCCAAGACCTTGTCCTCAAGGTCCCCTCAGTCTAATGGGAGAGACTGAGAAGCCAGGAGACCACTTTTGTTTGTTTGGTTTATTTTTTTTTATTTTTTTATTTTTTTTTTGTATTTTTCTGAAGTTGGAAACGGGGAGGCAGTCAGACAGACTCCCGCATGTGCCTGACCTGGATCCACCCGGCATGCCCACCAGAGGGCGATGCTCTGCCCATCTGGGGAGTTGCTCTGTTGCAACCAGAGCCATTCTAGTGCCTGAGACAGAGGCCACGGAGCCATCCCCAGTGCCCGGGCCATCTTTGCTCCAATGGAGACTTGGCTGTGGGAGGGGAAGAGAGAGACAGAGAGGAAGGAGAGCGGGAGGGGTGGAGAAGCAGATGGGCACTTCTCCTGTGTGCCCTGGCTGGGAATCGAACCCGGGACTTCCGCACGCCAGGCCGACGCTCTACCACTGAGCCAACCGGCCAGGGCAGGAGACCACTTTTGTTTGATAGGGCAATAGAGGTCCTTTAGGGACACTCCTGGTCATTAGCCTCTTTAACATTGATGTCATGGAGGACACTTGTTATCAAAGTTTGGAACCTCTGATAACTTGGGACCACGGGACCCGAGAATCCCCAAATCTTGCTTATCATCTTCAAGATGTCAGTGTGATGCTGGAACAAGGTACTGGTCTGGAAAAAGTCTGTGAACTGTAGTTACCAACAACTCAAAGACCCAGGAGAACCGGGCGTGGGTGCAGGTCTGTTGTTTAGTGGCTGTGGTCCTTGGGCAAGCAATTCTGCACCTCAGTTTCAGTTTTTCATCTGTAATCCAGCAAACATAATATCTACCTAATCTACCTTTGAGGCCACATGGGGGGGGGGACAGGCACACGAGTGATGGATGTGACAGTGCTATGTAAAGTGTAAAAGGCTGTACACAAGTAAGGGGGCATCGCTGTCAGAGATGCAGCATGATGTCGGAGAAGGGCATGGACTGGATCTCAGGACCCCAGGCCTTCGCCACTGACTTCTGGGTGAATTGAGCAAATAAGTCTGTGAGCCCTCTGGGAAAATAAGGAGGCTATACTGATGACTATTTTTAAGGCCACTCTGTTCCCTTTTTCCTTCTTCTAGGGGGTTCTTTGCTAGTTAGCACAGTTTACTCCTCTGTCTTCACCTTGCTATCCGCTCTCCTCACCTGGCTTCTGCCTCAGGGCCCACGCCTCCTTCCTGTTCTTCTCTGAGCAGGACGGAAGGCTGCGCTGACCTGGTCTCCCCTCTTCCCCACTCCCCATCCTCAGGGAGACCTGGAGGCAAAACTGCCAGGGCCAGGACCTCAGCGACTGGGTGGATGGCTGTAACGTCTAGGATCCACTCTGGAGGGACCTGGCCGTGCACAACAGGCTGGGTGATGTGGTTTGGATCCTGCCCCAAGAAGGAAGATAAGCCAACTAATAAAAAGTAGTTTAACCCGAGTGTGTGTTTCCCAGCTGTCTCTGGGCGTCCAGGTGGCATTGGGAGCCAGAGCATCTTGGGGTTCCTTCACCTGTCCACCTGGGCTGGGACTCAGGAAGGCCGGCTCCAAAGAGCCTCTGACAGAAGTCTGGCTTCCTTCCCTGGAAGCCTGGGGGTGCGGGGGGTTCAGTGGCTCCCTTGGACTACACCGGGCAGAGGGTGCTAGACCCTCAATCTAGATTTGCCAGATTTAGTAAAACAAGCAAGCAAACAAAAAAAAATAAACCATGATAACAGAAACAGGAGGTCCAAGTTAAATTTGAATTTCTGATACATGAAAAATATTCTTATGAGAATGGCCCCAATACTGCATGGGAAAAGTGATTTGCTGTGTTCCTGAATTCACATTTAGCTAAGTGTCCTGTACACTTCTGGCAACCCTGCCTGGGACTGGTGGTGTGTACCCCTGGCCCGTTTGAGAAAGCTTTTATTTTCTGTGGCTCTGGTCACAGAGATGTCCACGGTGCCCTGGCCCTCCTGCTGGTGACCACTAACACACGGTGGCCCCCATGGGGTGGTGCACGGTGAGGGTGACCACCACCGGGACTTCATCTAGAGCTCTCAGCCTGCTCTCCATGCCGTCCAGACACTGGAGAATCAAGTGCCGCTGACAGTGACGGTGGCCGTCCCATCCTGGGTAAGGAAGCCACCATTTGTGCTGTGTCCCACAGCTCGGAGGCTGGAACGTGGGGTGGAGGGCACAGGAGCTGTCAGGCAGCCAACTGACGTTCTCTACCTTCCTCCATATGTGGGACACTCAGCAGAGGCAGCGCTGGCTCCCAGTAACCCACAGCGCCCTGTCTCAGGTCCCCTGGGATGGACTGAGTCAGAAGAGGGAAGGTGGGCGGAGTCTCAGGATCGCTGTGGGTGGGCTGGGAGAGCAGCAACCGAGGTGATGTCCCAGAGGCTGAGCCCTGAGTTCAGAGTGTAGATTCTTCTGGAGAGGCCTCAGAGAACCCTACAAGTACTGAACTGCTGACTGAGGCATGGCTGGTGACCCCTCAGAGAACCCTACAAATACTGAACTGTCGACTGAGGCATGGCTGGTCACCCCCCGGGAGAAGTGGGTTATGATGCCCACCACCCCTCCCCAATTGCCTGCTATCTCCAAATGCCAATAGTCATGGGTGGCTGAGTGTTTACAGTGGGTGAGGCAGGCCAGCTTCCTTCCACTGCTGGTCTGGGGTCGGGCCTCACCCTTCCCACCTGTGGCCCACCCTGGTGCTTGGCTGTACATGCCAGCGGGGCTCTTGCCTCCAGTCAAGGTCATGATCACACTTGGTCCAGCTGCTCATACAAGTGGACAGTGATGAGGGGCCTGCCCTGGCTGGAGCCGGGTTTTGGTGGGATCAACAACTAATAGATTCATTCTCATTAAGTCATAAGTAGGTAGATACTATTCTCTTTTTAATATTAAAGCAAGCACCATGTGCCTGCCATGTGCCCTGCCTTATCTAATTTAGACCCTAAAACAGTAACTGTCATAGGGGTACCATTATGATCCTCATTCTATAGCTAAGGAAACAGGCTCCGGGGAGATTGGTTTGCTCCCGGGGCAGTATAACTCCATGTGTGCTTTTAGTCGTTAGTCACTATGCTCTGCTGAGAGGTCGCTGTCTGGGTCACCCCGTCTTCTCTCTCCCTCAGCTGGGCAGAGACTCAGGGCCCACTGTCTTTGTTTGATTCCTAGCCTCTACTTTTACGTCACTTTAGACTCCTGTTGCCTGCATCCACACGACTGCTCCACTGGGTCCCATTCATGAAGGAGCAGCTGGAGTGAGGCCTTTGGAACTAAAGGGAGATTTGTTACAAGGACGTGGAGGCTCTGGGCTGGCCTGATAGCCTCAGGGCCCCTCGGGGTGGGGCTAGACAAGAGGCCCCAGGGGCGTGGGTTGAGTGGTAGACCAGGGGCAGGTGGAGATGGAAGAGGAGTATCCAGGGGGGAGTGCCCTGGCCAAGGCTCGCAGGAAGTGCTCGTGGATTGAGGGAGTCTGGACGGAGACCCCGCGTGGCACTGGGAAGTCTCCCAGCGGCTTCCCGGCTCATCTCCCTCTAAGGTGGGTGGAGGTGGATATTCTTTGGTGCCACCGATCACTTTACATTGGGCTATTTTTTTTTTTTAATATGGAGTCACTACAACCTGGACTCCCCTCACCAGTCACAGTACCTCATGAATACAGTGTGATTGTTATAGATTTACAGGACTGGTTTTTTTTTGTTTTTGTTTGTTTTTTTAATTTTATTTATTTTTATTTTTAATTCATTTTTACTGGAGAGAGAGAAAGAGAAGGAGAGAGAGAGAGTGAGAGAAGAAGGGAGGAGCAGGAAGCATCAACTCCCATATGTGCCTTGACTAGGCAAGCCCAGGGTTTCGAACCGTGACCTCAGTGTTCCAGGTTGAGACTTTATCCACTGCGCCACCACAGGTCAGGCACATTGGGCTATTTTTTAATACTAATTCTAGAGGAAGAGAGAGAGAGAGAGAGAGAGGAGGAAGAGAGAGAGAGAGGAGGAAGAGAGAGAGAGGAGGAAGAGAGAGAGAGAGAGAGAGAGAGAGAGGAAGAAGGGGAGGAAGAGAGAGAGAGAAGCATTCCTTTTGTTGTTCCCCTTAGTTGTTCATTCATTGATTGCTTCCCGTATGTGCCCTGTCCAGCGGATGAACCTGCATCCTTGGTGTTTCAGGATAACAGCCCAACTGAGTGAGCTAACGGGTCAGGGCCCATTATGGGCTTCTTTAACTTGCATGCAGCTCTTTTTGAAAGGAAGCCACAACGTCTGAAGTACACTAAAGACAAATGGCCGTAATGGTGATAAGTTAGCCCGATGAGCCACCTCCTTCAGACCTATGGCATGGTGACCAGCTTCAAGGAGGCCAGACATCCAAATTCCCCATCCCAAGGCATTGTTCACAGCCATTATCAGGAGAGGATATTTTTTTAAAAAAAGTATCATTGCAGTTCTGCTCAGAAATGATGTGTCAACAGCGGTGCATGTCTGCATGTCTGGCACAGCAGCGGCCAGAGAACGTTGTGCATGCATTTTCTGTGTGCATGGGCTCAGTGCTCTCATCCCTTACCGCCAGGCCACAGGGATGTTTGCAAAGTGAGGCTACAGTTGCTTGCTACGTCTGCAGGTTTCCTGGTCCTCAGAATCACCACACGTCTGAGATAACGTTCTGAAGTCACAGCTCCAAGGTTCTCGGTTCACATCCACTTTCTGCTCATTCATTCAGGTTGCTGTCCGTGAGGACTCACTAGTGCACAAGCTGCAGCCCGTGCCAGAGTTTTAAAAAATTGTGGGAGAAAAACCTTGCAATTGATCAAATCCTGGCTGTCATTTCCCCCCCTCCTATAAATTGAAAAAAATGACAGTCATTAAGTCATTTTAGGATAAGAAATGTTGGTTGCCCCTCGTGGTTCTGTGGGGTTCTGGAGGAGAGTTTAACACTTTCGGCACCAGGACGGCTTTGCTGAGTTTTGTGCGCCCCTCGGGGATCACGAACAGGCTCCCGGGCTCCATATTCTGCCTTAAATTGTGTGCAAAGAAGATCAAAATATACAACTCCTTTGATCTCATAATAATGCTGGAAACTAGGCAGCATTATCTCCATCATTTAGATGAGAAGTAGAAGCTCTCAACAGTAAATTACCATAAATATTTGCTTAGATACCTGACACCATTCTTTGCTTAGACTCAGACTGTTAGAGATAGGATGCATTAAAAAGTTTTTTTGTGTGTGTGTCCATTTTTCATCCCCTCACCTTTTAGAGAGGAGGAAACTTAGGCCCAGGGAAATGGAGTAAAACTGTCCAAAGTTATATGGTCCATTCATAACAAAAAGGGGTTAGAAGTAGTTTTTTAATTCTCTGTCCAAAGACTGCCAACCTATTGTTCTTGCTAAGTCTGTGAGCGTAGGCGTCACTGAATGTTAACGTGAATAGTAAGGGACTCTCCTTCTCTCACCTGCCCTCAGGCTGGGTGGTTTCCCTTGACCTGTTTTATGGTCCCCAAGAGACCTCATGGCCCAAACACACTCAGCCTGGCAGCCTTAGTGAAACACAAAGGCATGCACAAACTGATTCCATGGGGCAGGAATCTCCAATGAGTGGGGAGAAAGCCATCAGCCAAGTAAATCAACCCTTGGCTTTCTCCCTCAAATCCGCTAAGTAAATCAACCCTTGGCTTAGGATCTATCTTCCTAGATACTTGGCAATCAGAGGAAGGAAGTTGGAGGACTTTAACCATGATGCCCCCTCAGCATGGTGACCAGACCCTTCATCCTTTGGCACCTGCTTATGCCTCAGCAGTCAAAGGACACTCCCCTTTCACTTCTATGCTTGGGTCCCCTGGACCTACGTGCAGTCCCTGACCCGTGCCTTGTCCATGACCCCACCCCCAGGCTGTGCATGTACATGCTGCTGTGTCACTGCACTTCCACTGCAAAACTCCATTTATCTCTCCTAGTGGTCTCTTTACTTGGCAGTAGCCCCTGCTCAGATGATAAACTCCTTGAGGGCAAGTAGGTGCCCAGCACATAATAGGCAGACAATCATGAGGAGTTGAATGAATGGTGGATCTGTGTTCTTCACGTGTCTCCCCTTCCTTTGTCACCCTGCTGCCTTCCCAGCTCTGTCAGGAAGCTTGTGCTGTGCAGCGTAGGGTCTGCCTGGCTACACGTGGGCCTGGGCTGGTGACACGCCCCCCGTAGAAGCAGATTCCTTGGCCTCTGGAGCTCCCCTTGCTTCTCTGTACCAGGGGGGCACCCTCACTGTGACCCTGTCTGGAGGCCCTCATTGTCAGCCCTGAGCTCAGGTTTCACAATCCAATCAAAAGCTCGGAGCTTCTAGAGGAAGAGCTCCAGGTCTCTCCTGGGGCCTCTAGATTCCGGCAGGCTGCTCTGAGCTCTCCCTGGGGGCGGGGCTACCCATCAAGGCCACACCTGTGGGCAGGGCCTGCCTCTGACTTCCTCCTTCCCAGCTGGCCAAGCACTTTTCTCCAGACACCCCCCTGCAGAGCCTTTCTCACGAGGCATGTTCATGGTTAAGATGTAACAGAAACAGCTGCCATCTGGAAAGGGGAAAATATATAAAAGAGCTCCGGCCTCTCTCTGCCAAAACAACAGGGCAACAGGATGTAAGCAGCCAGCCCCGTCCTGGGATGACCACTCAGGGGAACGCTCTGTCCTTTGTCTCCCCGACTACAGTGGACTCCACTAGTCCTGTTTCTGAGGTCACGTGCCATTAATTTATTGACTGATGAGTTGACTGGTTGATCTCACACTCTGAGGTCACTGATGATCCAGCCTTGTGGTTTGGGCTTGTTCTAGACTCCTGGCCCTTGTGTCATCGTTTCGGTCATTCCAGAAAATGTGACATATCCCCATGTCTCCTCTGCCTACCAGACTCTCCCAGGTCTTCACTAAGGAAGCAGTTACACATGTGGTTTTTTGTTTGAAATGATGATGATGAAAAACACCCCATCACTCCCAGGAGCTTAGGCAAACAACTATGTCTTTGGTTAACAACCAGTCAATACTAATCAGTAGCTAGCTATTGATTTCCTTTCTTGAATTTTCTGCCTTCTTTTCTTTATACAGGTTAAGTTTGTAGACCTCCTCCAAGAGGAACAAAGCCAGAATCCCCAGATCGGAAGGGACATATATATCTGTGAGGCCAGAAGCAATTCAAACCTGTTAGGGTATTCTTTCTTTGCTCTATCTCAAATTGATCTGAAGTGGTTTGTTTGTTTTTTTCTTTGAAGAGGAAGCCAGAAATCCAATGAAGCAGTCCGAATTGCAACTTAATCTATGGATTTAAAAAAAAAACTTATGGAGCTGTTAAACTGGAACAAGGCAGAGCATCCGATAGTCTCCAAACTCACTGAGTGGACGTTCCACTGGATTCCCGTCCCTGATGGAGCGTCTGAAGGCACTGCCTGCTCTTCTGCATTGGACAGTCGAGATAGCAGCAGGACATTTCCTGGCCTGATGTGCTGAGAAGTGAGCTTGTCTCAGGAGAGGGAGTTCCATGCCCTGGCAGTCTGGAATAATGATCACTCTCAGTCCTCCTTGCTTTAAGTGGGTTTTATAAATGGAAATGTGAGTTTGGGAGCTTGGGCTTATGTCTTTGGCATTGCCATGAACTCACCGTAGGCAAGTCCCCTTTTGGGGCTGATCATTTGAACCACGAGGACAGTAAGTGTTAGGGTTCAAAAAGCCTGTGGTAGGAGACTAATGGCCCCCCAGAATGTTCACGCCCTAGTCCTGGAACTTGTGATCATGCTACTTTACATGGTAACGGAGACTTTGAGGTTGTGATTAAGTTAATAACATTGAGATGGCAAGGTTTTCCTGGATTACTCAAGCTACCGTATTTCCCCATGTATAAGACACACCCTTTCCCGAAAAATGTGGGGTCTAAAAACTGGGTGTGTCTTAGACAGTGGTTGTGGCATTTCAAATTCCATAGATGGAACCGAGGATGAGGTAATATGTGAAGACAGTGATTTGTCATCAGACACAGATGAGGACAAGCTAATGGATGGGAGTTTTGACAGTGATGAGGAGTTGAATGAATTTTATGATGAATAAAACTTATACATTTTTTTCAAATTTCGGACCCCCAAATTAAGGTGCATCTTATACGTGGGAGCGTCTTGTACACGGGGAAATACAGGTAATCACAAGGGTCCTTGACAAGTGGGAAAGGGAAGCAGGAGAGGATCCGAGTTAGAGGCAGATAACATGACAGGACGGTGCTGTTAAGTGCTGTGAGAAGGACTCGCCCGGTCATTGCTGGCTTGGAACAGAGAGAAGGAGGCCGCTACCCAGGGAATGTGGGCAGCCTCTAGAACCTGGAAGAGGTGAGAAAAAGGCTTCTCCCTTAGAGCTCCAGAAGGAACCCGGCTTCCCCGACTCCTAGGTTTTAGTTTTAGTCCAGTGAGACTGGTGTCAGACTTCTGGCCTCCAGAACTGTAAGATAGTATATGTGGGTTTGGTTTTTTTATTTCTTTCTTTAAGTGAGAGGAAGGAAGATAGTGAGACAGACTCCCACAAGTGCCCCAATCAGGATCCACCTGACAACCCTTGTCTGGGGCCAGTGCTTGAATCCAAACCATCCTCAGTGCCCAGGGCCGACACTTGAACCAACCGAGCCACTTGCTGCGGGAGGAGAAGAGGAAGAGAAGGGAAAGAGGGAACAAGGAGAGAAGCAGATGATTGCTTTTCATGTGTTCCCTGACTGGGAATCGAACCCAGGATGTCCATATGCTGGGCTGACTCTCTATCCACTGAGCCAACTGGCTAGGACCTTTTTTTTTTTTTTTTTTTTTAAGTGAGAGGAGGGGAGATAGTGAGGCAGACTCCTACATGCATCCTGGATGATATCTACCTGGCAATCCCTGTCTGGGGCTGATGCCTGAATCTAAGCTATTTTTAGTGCCTGATGCTGATGCTGGGACCAACCAAGCCATTTTCAGCACCCAGAGCAGACGCTTGATTCAATCGTGCCAACTGGCTGCAAGAGGGGAAGAGAGAGAGAAGGGAGCGGGGGAAGAGAAGCAGATGTTCACCTCTCTTGTGAGTGCCCTGACTGGGGTATTGAATGCAGGGTGTCCATATGCTGGGCAGATGCTCTATCCATTGAGCCAACTGGCCAGGGCCTACTATATGTGTTGTTTTAAGCCACTAAATTTGTCATAATTTTTTTATTGGGGGCAATAGAAAACTAAAACAGGGTCCCTTCCTGCAACTTTCTTCTGTTTTTAAGAATTTTGACCCAGCCTTGCCAACAGCCTTGGGCAACCTCAGCTGACAGAAAACATCACAGGGACACTGTCCCAACTGCTTCCTGGTGGCCCCAGTATTGCTGGCTTTCAGCCGACGCTTATGCATGAGTGTGGCCAGTTTGAATAGTCCCACTAGGCAGAGGAGGAGTGTGGACATAGCACCTGAGTCTGAGGGGCCTCCAGAGGTCATCTGTGAAGACACAGGTCAGGGAGTATCTTTACTCTCAAACTGAACCCTGAGAGGGGCAGGGTCTCATCCACTGTTAGGCAGCTCCCGAGACAGGAAGGCATGGCCTGAGCTCCTAACTTCTAATGCGGGGCTCTTTTCTTTTTGTTTTTGTTTTTTTATTTTTTTATTTTTTTGTATTTTTCTGAAGCCAGAAACGGGGAGAGACAGTCAGACAGACTCCTGCATGCGCCCGACCGGGATCCACCCGGCACGCCCACCAGGGGGCAATGCTCTGACCACCAGGGGGCGTCGCTCTGCTGTGACCAGAGCCACTCTAGCGCCTGGGGCAGAGGCCAAGGAGCCATCCCCAGAGCCTGGGCCATCTTTTGCTCCAATGGAGCCTCGGCTGCGGGAGGGGAAGAGAGAGACAGAGAGGAAGGAGAGGGGGAGGGGTAGAGAAGCAGATGGGCGCTTCTCCTGTGTGCCCTGGCCAGGAATCAAACCCGAGACTTCTGCACGCCAGGCCGACACTCTACCACTGAGCCAACCGGCCAGGGCACGGGGCTCTTTTCAATTGGTCACATTGGGGAAATGCCTTTCCCTTGTGTTTGTGGTTTGGGCAGGGCAGGAGAGAAAGAGAGAGAGAGGAGAGGGGATTGAATAGCAGAGCAGGGATCAGAACCGCGGACCTCTGGTCTACCCAGTGGCTTTGTATATCTGTGCGTGAGTGGAAGGCACAAACCACAATTAATCTTCTCAGCTTTAGGGGAGACTCTGAGTTGAGAGTGGTGGTGGAGGGGGAAGGAACTGTCCCTATGGAATTAACCGTGAGGACAAGGATTCTGCCTGAATAGGAAGCTCTTTTTGGCCACCGGGCACTTGAAGGAGCAGCCCCCCCCCCCCACCACCAAAGGCACCTCCTACCCTCCCTTCTCACCTGGACATTGTCTCAGGTGTTGTGGGGAGCAAGGCAGAGTGCAAATGTGACCTCTGCAGGGACAAGCAGGTCTGTTTGAAGGGTGAAGAGGCGAGATACGGCGAGGATTCAGAAACACTGGTGTGTGAGAGGGAGGCCATGCTGTGGCTGTGTCCAGCCCAAGTTCACTGACGGGGTCAGGAGGAGTCAGGACAGAAGGTGGCGGAGCAGAGGGGTGTGAAGTCCGTCCTCATGGTTTTCAGGTCTGGGCAGGTTCTCTGTCTCCCTGTCTCCATCTTCATGCCACTGTCCAGAGCAGTGTCCAGCAGACTGTGGGCTGCAACCCGTCAATGGGTCATAAAGTCATCTACAAGGTTACGACCAATAGTTTTTAAAGCTTTAGGCCAGAACATAGGGCATACACATTTTGTAAAAGTAAGTGTTGCTGTATAAAGGTTTATATGCTCTGTGGTGTTTGAACTGGGAGGTCTGGCCCTGTCCTATGCCCTCAGGGAGAGAGACCCGAGAGTGGGGAAGAAGCAGAAACCGCCGGGCCACCTCCACAAGACCAGCTTTTAATATGACTGTGATCGGAAGCACGAATAAATAAACGCCAGAGGAAATGGAAAACCCAAACCAAACCTCAGAACATCAAACCCAAAAATCAGAAAACAAAACAAAACAGATCTCCGACAGACAATAAAAGCCCCCCCTCCAAAAAAACAAACAAACAAACAAACAACAGAATCAGACTGTACAAGCCATGTCACAGGGAGAGCAGAACGGCGTGGGCGGCACGGACGGACAAGTGCTGGAGTCCCCCAGGCCGCTGGGCCTCCACCCCCGGGGCTGGGGTGGGCGAGGGTTGGCCTCAGTCACTCCATGGACCAGCTCGGAGGCTGGGGAAGGGGTTTGTGGGCAGATTAAGAACCTTCACAAACTACACAAGGATCAGACGGAGTGGACAGTTCTGCGGTTTCCCTCTGGATTGCGCAGCAGGTGTGATCCCAGCGTGGCCTCCCGGCGACATCGGGGCTGGAAGCTGGTCCCCCTGCATGGTGGCAGAGTGGCTGCTGGAAACCGTGTGGAGGAGTGTCAGGTGCAGAGACAGACGTGGAGGGGGCGCCGTGAGCAGTCCGAGCATGCAGGTGCTTTATACATCTGGCAGTGAGATGTGAGGGTAGGTTGGCTCTGGGACAGTTCCAGAGTGTGACTCGTTTCTCCTAAGAGGGACGCACGGCAGGGCCCGAGGACGCGTCGTGTCGGACGTGGCCACGGCGAGGTTTTGGCAGATAGTTTGCTATGTGTGCATAGGGGGTTCTTGCTTTCTGTCATCGGGGGTCATCCTGCCTGAGCCTGCTGTCCCTTGTCCTGCGTCTTGGGCCTCAAGGTCTGCGTGTGGGGTGCCGAGCGGTCCAAGGGCTGTCAGCAGGCAATCTCCTCCAAGGTCCCCAGGGCCGTCTGCAGGGGCACATTCACAGTGTGGCTGATGGTTTCAGAGTGGTTTGGCATCGTGTCACAGGTGCTCTGGAGGAAAGGGCAAGGTGGGTGTTGATATTTACTCAAACATCCTTCAGGTGCCACTGGCAGCCTTGGGGACCATGCTCCTCCCTTGTGGGTTCCCCTGGGGCACTGCTGCTCCTGTCTCAGAATGTCCTATGCACCTGTTCGCCATCTCAGGCATGAGGTCGAAGGGGCCTCACTCACTGCCTTCAGCATCCTCGCCATTGCCCACCTAGGTGCCCTCTGGGGCGGCGAGAGGGCTCTCTGGTGATGGGGTCTAGCAGGTGGTTTGGTCTTATCTCCTAGAGGTCCCCTAATGTGCCAGCTGAAGCTACATCTGAGTGATGTCTAGCTTTGGGGCTGGAGAGCCCATTTGACCTTTGACCTCAGGGGCTTCCATTGGGGTTTACCGGGGGCGCCGATTGCTGAGGCCACGCTGCAAGCGCGGAGGCCACCAACAGCAAGAACCAGAGCTGCCCGCAGCTGGCCCGCAGCTGCCCAGAGGACCTGTAGGGTTGGGCTGGCCACCGGGGAAGGTTGCCCTGGGCCCCTGAGCAGGGTGTGGCTGAGATGGCTGTGAACGTTTAAGGAGATTCCTAGGTTGTCCTGGGCTGCTGCGGGTGGGAGGCTGGGAGGGGTGGGAGCAGAGAGACTCACTAGGAGGCTGTGCCAAGAATTCGGAGGTTTGATGAGGATGACACTGGGGGAGAGGCGGGATGCAGGGGAGCCTGCGACTGAGACATTCTGGAGGCGGGAGGGAAAGTGGGAGGAAGGGAACCTGCATTTGCTGAGCACTGACTATAAACCCGGCAATGCTGCCTGCTCTACAGGCTGGTCCCTTCATCTGAATGGAAACAGGCCTTTCCCTGGGATGACTGCACGGCTGAAATGACATGGGACTCCCAAGGCACGAAGATGGTGTCTGACCACTTGACGGTATCCAGTAGTCAGCATTTATGGGTATTTTGCTGCTACAAGCTTCACAGGGCCCCACACTCGACATCTCCTTCAAATGGGAAAGAGTACCAGGGACGTCCCTGCTTGCATTTTGTCAGAAGAAGGGGACAGATCTACCCAGAGCATGTCTGGTTCTCCCAAGGCCATAAAGTGGGCGTAGCCCCCTGGCCTGGGAGAAGCTGGGCTGGGCCAGGCAGCACCAACCCTTAGAAGCACCTCCCTGTATCCTCGGCACCCACGGCTTACTACCAGGCTCTGCCCTGAGTCTCAGAGAGAGGCTTAAGGATTAGTCTTGGATCCGGGAGCCCACGGGGTGTCACAAGCTGTGGGAAGGTGTGCGGTGAGGCACGCCCCTCCTGCTCCGCCCCCGTATCTGGTTTCACGTCAGCCGCGCAAACCGAAGGAGCAAATCAACCTCAGCCCGCAGGCGGCCCTTACCACGTTCTCATCGTCGTGGCTCCCTTCATCCTCTTCTTTGCCAAGCAGGTCTAACAGCTTCTCTTTGATCAGCTGCAGGGGAGGCAGGGAGAGAGCGGTCAGGCTGGGGGGACGGTGCAAAGGCAGAGAGACCTCCCTCCGCTCGGCTCGGCTCGGCTCGGCTCGGCTCGGCTCGGCTGGGGAACCGCCGTGGCAGCTTCGCCTGGGCTGTGGCTAGGCACACCGCGGCAGGAGCCCAGCCAAGCAGCCGGCTCCGGGGAGGCCTTGCCCCATCTTTGGGCTGCAGTGGGATTTGGGTGCGACAGCTAGTGCTTGGACTCTTCACAGGAGGGCCCTGGCTCGCAGTGTGGACCGCCTTCTCTTGTGGATGGAGAATGTGGGTAAAGTGGCACGTGCATGCTAGAATGGCTGTCTCCTGTCTGTCCTCAGGGGCAGCCTGGAGCCCCTTCCTGAGGCTGAGCCTGGGGACAAGATTGATAATCCTTCTCTAGGCCAGTCAACTGTACAGTTCATAAGATCAGGGCACACTTGAGTTCATAACGTTTTATTCTTAGCAGTAAAAGGTAGTTAAATATGTTACCCAGTGTGATTCAATTTCCATAACTTTGTACAGCTTCTTACAAAAATTAATAAAGCAGAATAAATCTGGCCGTGGGAAGTGTTCCGGGTTTGGGGAACAAGGTGACCACGCTAAAAGGCAGGAGGTCACAGGGGCCCTCCAACTCCGACAGTGAGTCCCAGCGAGCGACCTTCGGCTACTGCCGGCCCTCTCTGGGAGGCAGACTGTGGCCGCAGGCCCTGTTCGCTGGGCCGAGCCTCGGGGTCCTGGGGCCTCTGAGGAATTGGGGAGCCCCTGGGGCCGCTGGGTCTGAGGAGAGGCCAGGAGGAAGGCTGATGGGCAGCAGGAGCTCCCAATGCCAGAAGTGCTGTCTGTTGTCAGAAAAGCTTCCAGATGCTGTTCCCCAGGAGCCTCCTGGGGGAGACATCTTCACAGACTGCCAGCAGCCAGAGGTGACGGGTGTGCCCCTGCTCTTCTCAGAACCGAGGATGCTCGTGAGAAATGCCCCCGACCTCAATCTGCCTCAGGCACGAAGGTTCCACTCAGTGGGCAGGTGTGTGTGTATGTGCGTTTGTGTGTGGTGCGAGTGGTATGAAAGTGTGGGTGCAGACCCACCCATGTAAGAGCCACCACGTCCAGCCTGGCCGAGGGAGGGCTCAGAGCTGGCCTCAGTCCAGGCTCATCCCCCACCCCCACCCCCACCCCCACCCCCGCTAGTGCAGACAGCCCCCTGCTTTCCTGCTAAAGCACTGCGGCTTCCATCCCTCCCTTACGTCTATCCCTCCCCCACTCCCACCCCTCCCCCATGCCTAGGAGCCCGTGATGGACAACGCCATGGTCAGGAGGACAGAGCAGGCTCTGGGGGAGAGAGGCCGTCCTCTCCCCCATGCTTTGGTTCTGGACATTTCCCCACGAGTAATCCCGAATCTTACCTCATAAATATAATCAAAGAGCTCTAGTATTGTGAGGATACTAGCACCAATAAACAATCCCATCTGGCCACCAATATCACCTGGAAAGAGACAGAAAAGACCAAGGGTTTGGCTTTACTCACAACCCTTCCAGGGGACAGGGTGTGAACAGACTCAGCACCCAGGAACCAGACCTGAGTGGTTCCCCTCCACCGGAAGCCTGGGCTTGTAACTGGAAGACCAGGCCTTTGACAAGTCCCTTTCTCAATGCATCGCTTTGAGAGCTGATGGCTTGCGACACCTAGTGAGCGTCGGAACTAACCTGAATGCCTATTGGAGGATTCTAGAGTAGGCCTCATAGGTTGACAGGCTTGCCAATTACAGTTAAAAACCACACTGATTGGGCCTTGCTTTGGCTGTGGGCTGGGAATAGAGATAAGACAGGTGTGGTCCTGCCCTGGGCCTGAGACACAGGTGTTAGGTGTCCTGCCTGGGGGTCTTGGGAGACGTATCACAAGAGGCTCCACCCCTTCAGTCATGACATGGCCTTCAGGGCCACCTTTGGTCACCTCTCACCCTTGGGATAAGGCCATCGGAAGTATCTTCTGTCTCCTTCATCTAAAGGTAAATGTTCAATGTGTTTTCTTTCCAGAGCAGAGGTTCTTACCCTGGGGTGGGTGGGGCCCCTTGACCAATTCTGGACTTGTGTTCAGATCCCCCTGTGTTGAACTCCTGGGAACCTTGTAAGCAGTGTGGATGCCTGGACCTGTCCTAGGCCTACAAAATCAGTCTCTGGGGTTGGGGTCTGGATGTCAGGATTTATACATTCCCCAGGTGGTCTCTGGCCCACAAGGACAACCACTCTCCTATGGGAGCGCCAGATCGTTGAAGACCTCCTGAAACGGAATGAGAGCACTATGTATGTTTGCCTGGGCACTTGTAGTGGAAGCTGTTATCTTGACGGGGTTGTGATTTCCCCCAAAGCCCAAGGTACTTTGCCCCACTGCTCTCCAGGGCTCTGGGCTCGGAGTAGCCCACAGCTTGCTGTGTGGCTTTGATGAGCCCTGCCCTTCTCAGTAGCTTTGCTTTCAAATAACCTTTGGTGGTGGAGATGGTTGGGAGGGGGTTGGAGGAGGGAAGCTGCGAAGTCCTTGCCAGCTGTACTCTCTAGGACTGGGCTCGGGGGAGTGCTGGGAATGAGGGTGCTGTTGGGGTGGGCGTACCATCCTCTAGGCTGACCTCTGTTCTGAGAACCTTCTGATGGGTACATCTGCCCAGTCCTACCCTGATTATAACTGGGAGGAGCCAACAACCACATTCGGAACCGTGAGATCGCGGGGAGGGGTTCTTCCTGGTGGTACTTGGTGCTGAGCTCGAAACGCCTCCCCTTCATTCCTCTGCTCCCTCACCGCTCCCTCTGTGTCCTTCATGGAGGTTTACTGGGGAGTATGCACGTGCAAGTCATGTGTGAACGTGTGTTCGTATGTGCACGAAGTGTGCCTAAGTGTCGGCTGTGTGCCTGTCTTTTGTGTTTGACAAAGGACTCAGCCAAAGGGGCCACCTAGCCTTCCCAGTGCAGCAGTGTTGCTTTGCAGGTGGGGGCTCCACTGGGGACCCTCGCCGTGTCCACCTCCTGGGGACCACCTGTTGGGCAAATAAGTTTGTAAAATCTGTGTTATTTGAATTCTTTTATTGTTAAAAATGGTGCTGGTCTGTGAAGTTGCTGGTTGCCTTCCTGCTTGGGAAGGGCCACTGTTATGCTAATGTGGGCTGGAGGAGGGGTTTTCGCACCAAACAGTTTTAAAAGCAGAGAAGGAGGAAGAAGAAGGAAGCCATGTTTCTGCAGAGTGAGGGCAGAGAGAAGGCAGAGTGCTAAAGGGGGAAGAAGCCAAGATGGCAGGGAAAGAGTCAGAAGCCAGTTTTGCAGAGAAGGAAGCCATGTTGGCAAATGGGGAACCAGAGGTGAGGGGCAAGGGGCTTCTGTGAGCTCTGCTGAGACTGGTGGGGGCCTAGGATTCTAGGAAAACCCGGATGTGTCAGTGGCTTTGGGAGCCCTGAATGGAAAGGGAAGTGTTTCCCTCTGTGTATTTACTCGCCAGCTGGGTGCGAGGCTAGAATAAAGGAATGGCCCACCATTCTTTGGCTCTACTGTTCCTTTACTGTCTGCTCGAATCTAATGGGAACCTGCATGTGTCTGGCTGTGATGGCCGTGACAACTGGCCATACACCACCCACAGCTCAGCCTTGCCTACATCTGATGGCTCTTTGTCCCTGCCACGGCCCCAAGGCTCTGACTCCAACCTGGAGGCAGAAGGCCATGGAATCCAAGAGGGCAGCTCTGGAAAGGCCCTGAGAGACATTAGCCCACTCGCCTCAATGTACTGATGAGGACACTGAGGCAGGGATCGCAGCAGGAACTGGCCTAAAATCTGTGCTGCTCTGGTGTTCTTTCAGTTCTGGGACAGGAGTGGAGCAAGGAGAGGGGGAACAATGAGCAAGCATAAAGGCTGGGCTCATCGGGAGGCTTATATATCTACCTGCCTGCCTGCCACCCACCTGCCTATAAGATGTGCAAATTTGTGCCATAGACACTCTGACTTACCAAGTAAGGCAGCAACTTCATACGCCTTCTTTTGTTCAATTGTCTCGTAATTGAGAGCTTCAAAAAATATATCCAGAACAAGGATGTTCTCTCTGCAGAGGGAATGTTCAGTACCACACATGGGTAGAACCATCAGGATTCGCAGGCCCACCTAACACAGCTTTCCCTTGCACAGAAACTTGAGACCCCAGGAAGTGAAACAACTGGCCCAGAGTTTGAGCTGGTTAGTGTCAGAGCTGGGGCTTAAAACCAGGAGTCAGGACTCCCAGCCCCGTGATGTTCCCAGTACTGGAGGCATATAGCAGCTGTCTTCCTTTGCCCCATACTCTCTGCAAGAATTCTGCCTAGCCTCCGGGTTCTTGAACCCCCAAAGGGTCTGCCTGGGCCCTGACCTGCAGGCGAGCTCAGGACTCCCTGGACGAGGCTTGCCTGACCCAGCTGGCGGCCTCTGCCCACTCCTGAGAGTCCCCCGAGTGCCTACTGGGATTTATAACGAGCTTCTCCTAGTGGGGTCCCCACCCTGATACTGCCACGTCACCAGCCAGAGCCAGAATGGCTTTTCAGGGCAGAAACTGTTATCTGGCTGGGGGGTCTCCTGGCAGAAGCACCTTGATCCCTTTTGTTCCTTCAGGCAGATGCGTCAATGAGACACATCTTGGCAGGAGGAGTCGTTACTGCCTGCAGGACCTGGCGCCGCCTCCAATTTCCCCGTCTCCTTCAGTGCTGCTCACAAGGCCCTCAATGCTGGGTCCCCAGCCCGCTGAACAAAAGCAGTAGGTTTTAGGTGTCACCAGGATGGGGTTTGGTGACTGTGCTAGCAGGAGGGCATGGCTGGGGAGTGAGGAGCAAACCCACCTCTCTCCACGCAGGGCTCTCCGAGGTGCCGTTTCGCTCTCTCTTGCCTGGTTTATGACGGCTACCTCATCACAGGCTCCCTTCTGCCCACTTGGCTTCCCATCCATCCGCTAAACTGCTGCCTGAAAGGAGCTTTCTACAACTGCTAAACTAATTAAATGAAGTAAAATGACAATTCAGTTCCCGTGTCACTCAAGTTTTGTTGATAGCCACAGCGGCCAGTGGATATCGTGCTGGGTCTCACAGATCTAGAACAGTTTATCACAGAGAGTACTGTTGAAAAGCAGCGGTCTAAAATACACATTTGAGCGTGTCACTCATGTACTCGAAGCTCTGCGGTGGCTCCGCATTCCCAGGAGGAAGTCCACGCCCTGCCCCGCCCCTCCCCCCACAGCTCCGCCCACAGGACCTGTCCCTCTGCTAGTTGCCCTGCCCAGTTCTCTCTCACAGCTTTTCTCTGCCCCAAGCGGTTCCCTCTGCTGAGCCTCTGCCTGGGACACCCTCTTCTTCCATGTCTTTTATTCCCTTACTCTGTTAAAAGATTTTTTGTTTTGTTTTTTGTTTTTTGAACACCAACCCTGTGCTAGATACTCCACAGCAGAGAAGAAAAAAGAAAGGTCCCTGCCCTCAGGGAACTTTCACTCTAGTGGGGCAGGCAGGTAGTAAAGAGGGAACACACACATAAATGTAGACTTACTCCGGGCGTGAGTGTCCTAAAGAAAAACATGAGCGCTTCGAGAAAAGAGTCCTAGGAGGGGGCCTACGTTAGCTGTCTGAGGAGATGGCATTTAAATCCCTGCACAATGAGGGACCCGTTAGGTGAGGAGGGAGAGGAAAAGCATTCTGGGCAGAGGGAAGAGAACAGGCAGAGCCTGCCTGGAAAACTCCTAGACATCATTCCGAAAAACCCCTGAAGCTTTCCTTGACTTTCCCCATGCAACGTACAGTCCACCGGCTCCCTGTATCCTTATTCCCCCGTGTCAGCCTTTGGAGCACTCGGCTGGATACTTGTCAGTGCACAAGACTACAGGCTCCAAAAGGCAGGGGCTGTATCTTAATCATCTTTGTCTTCATATTCTGAATGCTGAACCTAGAGCTCGGCACACAGTAGGTGCTCAATTAATGTCTGCTAAACAGAACCAAGTGCTTAACTTTGCCCTCTTCCTTGATTGCCCCCCATTTCCTCCTGACTCATACCCCCCCTCACTCCCCCATCAAGACACCCCGTGAGCTTACGAGATATATTTTTCTGATTTGTTAAATTTCTTCTCGAGGTACTTGGCCGAGGTCTTGCTGGGGATCTTCACCATGGAGAGCTCTTTGTTGTAGCGGGTCAGGTTGCAGGGTGTTCTGCAGAGACAGTAATTGCTGTCCTTTTCTGCCAGCAGACCTGCAGGGGAGCGGGAGGTGAGGCTTAGCCAGGGGTGGGGACCGGGACCTCTGGCCCCAGAGCAGTGTGTCCTGGAGCAGAGAAGGGAGCTGGGAAGAGCTGCCCGCCGGGTAAGTGAGGGGTGGGGGCTGTGGAGGGAAGGGGAGCTTTTTGCTCTAGGTTGAGAGTGTCAGTGTGTATTTAAAAAAAGGGGGTCCAGTCTTTCTAGGGTTTCTCTTGGTCCTGTTTTCCTTTTGCTTCTTTTCCCCGCTTTGTCTAACCGCTTCGGTGTTTCTGGTACCCATGGGTTTTGTTGACTCTTCACTCCAGGGAGAGACGTGGTCCGCACACAGGTTGAAAGTCACCTCTCCTCTCAGCCAGGCCTCCCCCCACTGGGCCGCCTGGCTATGCGAGCCCAGAGCTGCCCCCACTTAGCTCCAGCAAGTGCAGCTGCCGCATGGACTCGCGTCCATGTGACAGAAACGTTCTCTCTGCTTGTCTTGATCATACACCCTTTCCCAGCTCTGGAGAGAGGCAGGCATGTGGAGTGGGTCTAGCTTTGGGGTAGTAGCGTGTAGGCGGGGTCTCCCTCACCCTGAAGTTTTCCAGTGGGGGGCGGATGGGGGAGGGGACCAGCAGTTATTTGAACCTGAACACACCAAGAGGGAGGAGGGGGAGCACCTGGTGCCTTCCCATTTGCACGTGTGAAACACACATGTGGCCTTACCTCTTTCCTTTCCCCTGCCTTCCTGGGCTCAGCTGATTTGGAATAACCTCAGCCTCCCTATGGGAACCACCAGCACGTGTGTGGGGAAAGAGCTCCTTCTGTGCCCCCCACCCCACTCCACCTGCTATGCATTCTCCCTCATCAGCCTCTTCCCCTCCCCCCTCCCCTTCTCTGTCCCCCCTCCCCCTCCCAGAAGGTCTCCACCGCAGCCCCCTCCCCCCCCTCCCCGTCAATCCACGTGCCCTCAGTACTGACCGAGGGCGGGCTCTGCGCACTCCTTGTGCTGCTCGGGGGTACAGAAAGGGGCGTCCCCTGCAATGAAGAGAGAGGGAGAGGTACTCAGGCAGTAACATGCCCCTCCTGGGGGTGGGGGAAGGGAGCACTTCTCGTTACAGGCTGGGGGGGGGGGCAGCGGTCTGCCGCTGGACAGTCAGAAGGAAGCTCTTGACCAGAGCAGCCTGGGGACTTCGGGGGAGCAGTGTACCCAGAGCCAGAAGATTGGGTTCTCATTTGCTCTGTGACCTTGGGCAGGCAACAACGGGACCTTTCTGGATTGTTGCGCTGCTGATGGGTGAGAAAACCTTGGTGGCTAAAAGCGGGAGGAGGCGGTCAACACCTGCTAAGTCCTGAGGGTGGGTCATCTCTTGAACTTACATGGGTACCCTTTGAAGTAGGAAATACTGTATCCTGCCTTCCCAGGACACCGGAGTGGCAGTGATGGAGGTGGGCTTTGAACCCAGGTCAGTCTGACCCCGAGGCTGGGGCTCTTCCCACCACACGGCAGTGCTGTATGTGAGAAGGACTGCTTTGCAAGCTCCTCTTTGCTGGGCCCTTAAGTCCACGTTACTGATTGAGATGCCAGGAACAGTGTCACGGGCGGCATGGCTATGGCTGAAATTTCCACTGCTCGCTTTTAGCTTAGGTTCCGTGAGGGAGACCTCACTGGCTGGTGGCCCAGTTTTGAGCAGCCATCGCTCAGCTGCCCTTTCTGGCATATCTGCGTAGAAACCCCGAACCTACTGCTTTCTCTTTTACTGAGCGCTCAAGTGAAAGTCCATCGCAATGTCTTTGTCTTACCATTTCCCCAAACACCGTTTTTTCAAGAGCTGGGGAGGCTGTTATGCTTCTTCCTTTCCAATAATAATAATAATAATAATAATAATTTGATTGGTACATTTTCCTTTTTGCCCTGTCTTCCAGGTAGCTCAGAGGCAATTTTAAAGATCAATAATTCTAAGATTACTAAATCAATCACTGATCACCAATGAAATAATTCAGAATTTCGCTGTGAGCATGTTCATTTCAGCATTGGTTATATCAGAAAACAATGGCCTGACTTGTGGTGGCGCAGTGGATAAAGTGTCAACTTGGAACGTTGAGGTTGCTGGTTCGAATCCCCGGGTTTGCCAGGTCAAGGCACATACAGGAAGCAACTATTATGAGTAGATGCTTCCCACTTCTCCCTCCTCTTTCTCGTTCTCCCGTTATCTCTCTCTGTCTCTCTCTCTCTCCCCCTCTTCCCTCTCGCCAAAAATTAATAAATAAAATCTAAAAAAATAAATAAAATAAATAAAACAATGGCCAAGGAACTAAATATCCAATATAAAGATTTTGTTAAATGTACTTAAATAAAGTGTACTATAAACATGAAATAGTAGCTGTTATATATGATAGAGAACTTCCTGGCACATAGTAGGTCTTCGGTCAACAGTACTTTCGGTTTGTTCCTCTTCCCATATGCTAAGACAATAATTGATTTCTGCAGTTCAAAAAGCATTTTAATGTCTTAGCCTAACTTTATCCTCATAACAACTAATGTTTTTGTTTGAAAGATAATGAAGGTGAGAACAGAGAGGTTTAGAAAGTTGGGCTAGTACACACAGCATAGGAGTGGAGGAACCTTAATTAGAAGCCAAAGCCCCTGCCTCCAGTCCCAGTCACCCACACCGAACTCTTCCTGCCCTTATCGCCTCCCACTTGTCTGCAGGTCGGCCGCTGGCATGCCAACCGCCTCTATGGAGATGGCCTCATACACTGTTAGTCTGACATCAGATATGTCTGCACGTACATATTTACTTTTTGGCTGATGGACTTTTGCCTTATTTGAAAGAGTACTGGACGTTGGATGCAATCTGGATGAAAGCAAAACACATCTGGATGTGTGAACATGTACCACACCAGGATGCAGCAATTGCAAGCATCCAGGTATCTGGATACAGGAAACAATTAGGAAACATATTGAGCATTGGGAGGAACGTTCTCCAAACATCTGGATGCTTCTGGACACAGGGGTGCTGCCTTAGTTGCTGGAGTGGATGTTTCAATCTGCCCTCTAAATATTTGGGCACCAAGTAACAGTCTTCCCAGAATGACACCCCTTTGGATGCTTGTGGAGTGAGCAGAATGTTTCCCATTAGGCTGAGAAATGCAAAGAAGGTCCCCGGCGGTCCCTGGTGGGGCCCTGTGGCCACCCTGTCCCTGGCACTGACCTGGCATGTGCACCATGCGGCAGTTGCAATTCTCCACGATGTAGCGGGTCTCACAGTCGATCCTACAGGCGGTGATACTGTAAACAGGAAAGAAGTCGAGACCCATCTCTGAGGATCGGCACTCGCCCCATGGCGGGGGCAGGTATGTGAGCTGCAGAACAGGAAGAAGAGAGCAGTGGTCAGCCCGGGAGGCTCACCCTTGATGGATCAATGGTTCATTTAGTCACTTATTCAATCAATAATTATTGAGCATCTATTATATGACAATCTAAACTCCACTGACCTCACAGCCTTTAACATCTGGCTCTAACACTAGTTTTCCTATCTTATCTCTTATAGCCTTCCCAGAAGTGCTGATCTTCATGGGGTGTTTTATACATGCTACATGTCGTCCCACTTCCACATGCTGTCATCTCCTATTGCTTGGTAGGACCTACTTAAATTCTACCCTCTTGACTTGGGATCCCAGACCTAGACCTGGAGGAGGTTCAAAATGAAGTGGCCTTAGGCATAAACTATGTTAGTTATGAGTCTTGGCCCTGACTAGACCGAGTCTCCAGTGTCACTTTGTAGACAGGCTTCTCATGTCACTTATTCTCAGAGACCCAATGACTATAAAAATGTTTTAACACTTATGGTACTTGCCTGCTGGGGGTGAAGAGGGTGAACGGTGAGGGAACTAACGGTTGTTAAGCACTTACTATGCGTAAGCCCCAAGCCAAGTCCTCTACACCTGTCTCTTTTTTAAATTTAATATACTATAGTACACTCATTTTCAGTGCGCAGTTTAACCAATTCTGAAAAATATATACACCAGTGGAGCTACCACTTCAATCAAGACATAAGACATTTTCAATCACTCTAGAAATTTCCTTCCTGTCCCTTCCCAATCAGCCCGTCGCCTGCCCAGGAACTGCTGTTAGGGATTCTGTCACCATTGTTGGCTTTGCCTGTTCTTACATTTCATAGAGATGGAAACTTACACCATGTGCTCTTTTGTGTCTGGTTCCTTTTGCTCAACAAAATGTCTATTACATGAAGTAAACTTCAAGACAAAGATATTGCGTGAGATAAAGAGGGTTATTTCACAATCAATCCATCAAGAAGCTATAATCATTCTAAATAATATATTGCTTAATGATATGTTTCCAAAATGCATGAAGAAAAAACTGACAGAACGAAAGGGAAGAAACAGACCCAGTCAGAGAGATTTCAACATTGCTCTCTCAGTAATGGATGAATGAGTAGACAAAAAGTCAGCACCAACATAGAAGATCTGAGCAACACTGTAAAACAACTTGACCTAACGGTTTTTAAAAAAGCACTCTACAAACAATTACAGAATATGCATTTTCAGGTGAAATGGAACACTTACCAAGATACACTATCTACTGAAACATAGAACAAACCCCAATAAATTTAAAAAATGAAACCACAGGGAATATGTTTTCTGACCAAAGCATAACTAAATTAGAGATCAATAACAGTAAGGAAAAGATAACATCAGTTACCAATATCAGGAATGAAAGAGAGGATATCACCACTGATCCTATAGACAATTTTCTTTTTAAAATGATGAGACTATTATATACAACTTTAGGTAAATAAACTCAAAAAATTAGATGACATGGACAATTTCCTTGAAAAATAAAAACACAACAAAACTTGAGCAAGGAGGAAATATGCTCCATTCCTTTTTTTGTCCATCCTTTTACTTTTAAACGGTCAGAATATTAATATATTTAAGGTAATCTCTTGTAAACAGCCCGTTTGAGTGTTGCTGTATTATCCTGTCTGACAATATTGGAGGGTTTAATCCGCTTACATTTAATGTAATTCTTGATACCATTGAGTTGAAGCCCACGTCTCGCTTTGTTTCCTATTTGTCCCCACTGCTGTTCCTTCCTTTGTTATCTCTTTCCTGACTCCTGTTGTGTTAACTGAGTATTGTGTTAGCCGTTCATTCCACCACCTCTATTGGCTTTTATACCTCTCTGAATTATTGCTATTTTTAATTGTTGCTCTAGGATTTACAGTATGCATCCTTAACTAATCATGATTTACCTTGACCTAATGTTGTCCCACTTTGCATATAATCCTAATTACATCCCTTCCTGTTCATCATTCTTTCCCGTATTAAATGTCTATTTGATACCAGTTCCCTTTTCTTGACTTTTTTTTTTTTTTTGTAGTATAGACATATATTTTACTTATAGTTTACCTGTGGCAAAATCTCTCAGTTTTCATTTATCTACAAAATGTCTGAGTTTTAGCTTTATGGGTGAAACATATTGTGACTCGATATACAATTCCAGGTTGTTAAGTGTTTTCTTTTATTTCAGAACGTCCCACTCACTTCTGTGGAACATTTCAGGTCATTGTATTTTTCAGTTCCAGGTTGAATTTTTCAAAAAGTTTCTGTACCTTGCCCCAAGGTCTGTTCTTATCTACATCTCCTTCTGCAATTCTTTAATGTTTTTGTTGTTATTTAAAGCTGCTGTTTTCTAAATTCCAACATGGATTATAGGTGGTTCTGTTTCTACTAATTATTTTTCCTTTTATAGTTTCCCTCTTTCTTCATGTGGCTAGGTTTTTGTATAGTGAAGGACACAATCATTTTTTATTGTATGCTGGATACTGTGGATAACTATAGTGACTCCAGATCAGTTATCTTCCACTGAATAGTACTGAGTTTTGTTCTAGCAGGCAATTATATTAGTAGTGAATCATTCTGACTTAGTGAAGGTGCTGTGTGGGCTCTGTATAAGAATCGGTAGAATATTTCCATTTTTTTCTTAGTCTTGGGCTATTGCCCTTAGTCTTGGAATGTGATCTTAACCCCTAAGGGATGACATTTAGGGGATTTCAGTGGGAAGCCCAAGGTATTCATCAAGTCTTGTTGGCTTTTGTTGAAGAGCCAAGAAGGCTTTTGCAGTTTAGAGTTTTGGGGGACAGAGGTGTGGGGAACCAGCAATAAGCTGACAGTCTGCCCAACCCCCCACCTTACTTGTTCTGTGAAGTTGCAAAAGGCTGTTAAGCTGTGGTGCTGGATTGTTTATACTCATCCTACCCCCCATGTTCCCCGGAAAGACTGGAGGCAAGTTTCTTCTATCTTTTGTTTTGTGTAAAGTTAAGATGTTATGTATGGTGGGGGTTTTCTGCACTTGGTAAAATTCTTGGGTTGCCTTGGAGATATATATGATCAGAGATCTCATTGATTTGTTAATGGCCCACTTTGCCCTATAAATAAATGAGGAAGTGGTTTTTGAGTGCACTCTGTTCTTGCCGACAGCATTGCAGAACCCTCCCGAACCATCCTTTTTTACTTTAAGCCTATTTTCTTTTTTTTTATTTTATTTTTATTTTTATTGATGAGTTTTTTTGTTGTTTTTTTTTGTATTTTTCTGAAGCTGGAAACGAGGAGAGACAGTCAGACAGACTCCCGCATGCGCCCAACCGGGATCCACCCGGCATGCCCACCAGGGGCGACGCTCTGCCCACCAGGGGGCGATGCTCTGCCCCTCCGGGGCGTCGCTCTGCCGCGACCAGAGCCACTCCAGCGCCTGGGGCAGAGGCCAAGGAGCCATCCCCAGCGCCCGGGCCATCCTTGCTCCAATGGAGCCTTGGCTGCGGGAGGGGAAGAGAGAGACAGAGAGGAAGGAGGGGGTGTGGGGGGTGGAGAAGTAAATGGGCGCTTCTCCTATGTGCCCTGGCCAGGAATCGAACCCGGGTCCCCCGCACGCCAGGCCGACGCTCTACCGCTGAGCCAACCGGCCAGGGCCTAAGCCTATTTTCTTAATTCCACACCGTTCCCACTCAGGACCCAGAATTACTAGCTGTGCTGGTTCGTGGCAAAGTCTAACATGGTGAGACTGAATTACAAAGTCTGTCTCCTCTGCATCGGCCGCTGCTGAAATTACTGTCCAGCTCCTTCAACTGTTGTCCTGGGCTTCTGGGAGTGTCACCCTATCTAGATGAAGTTCAAGGTTCAGTCTACGATTTTAGGAAAATTTATATAAAAATTTGGGGGTTCCCCCTCTGTGGGTCCCTCTTTTTCTAGAATCTTTCTTCCCAATTTCCAAACTTTCTGACAACCCTGAACCCTGACTTGTGACTTTTTAACTTAATGTCTGCTGCTTCCTGCTCAGGCGCCAGCTTCTGCATTTCCTTAGGACTAGACGTGCCCTCGAGGGGGCGGTCAGAGACACAGACGTGCATTTCACACAGTGCGGGCCCCCCTCCTCAAGGGTTGAATACCTCCCAGTTTCTGCCTGCTTTAATCTCATCAAATAGTTTTACAAATATTTTGTCCAGAGTTTATAATTCTTATTTCCAGGAGACTTAGTCTTCTATAAGTGATTCCACCATTACTGAGAACTCATAGTCTCCACACCTGCTTTATTTAACATTCCTAGGACTCCTTTGAGGGAGATGTTCCTAGTCTCGTTTTATTAATGAGGACCCTGAGTATTAGAAAGGTCATGTAGCCTGTTCAAGACCACACACCCTGCCAGTGCAGAGCCAGCATATGGTCCCAGGAATTTCTGACTCCAGCCTTGTGCCTGTCTCATGATACTACATTGTTTCTGCAGGACATGGTGGGAGAGAGGGAGAAACACACCGGGGTGGGGGGGCCTTCTCAGAGCTTTTCTCTTTGGATGTTACCTAATACTGTATCATCTTTCTTCCCTTCTTGTACTGGTTTGCTTTACTATCTTGTCCTTCTTTGGGGTTCATAAGTTGATCAGGCCTTTGCACAAATTTCCTGTATGACCCTGGATAATTCACTGCTCCCTCTGAACCTAGTTTACCCATCGGTAAGTAGGAAGGGTTTGGGAGTTGATATTTGAAGACTAGAATGGGTTAGGTCTCCTATGTTGCTCAGTATTGAATCCATAAACTCACAAACTGGAGTTGGGAAGGATTGATAGGGACTTTTGGCAAAGCAGGGGGTTTAAAATGATGTGTATTAACTTTGGGGGGATACTCCTTTCTTTTTCTTCTACTAAGACAGGTCCCCACAGTGGGTGGACCAAGAACATAGCTGGTGAAGCTCTGGCGGTGAGCCAAGGTCTGCTCAGGGTCAACCACTTCCCTTTTTTTTAGCGGAGGCCGTGATTCAGATACCATGGTGCCCCTGCAGTGGCTGGTTCATCATTCGCTCCATCAGCTTTTCTGATGCCTCATACACCACAGCAGCTGCAAAACCACAGCGTGCACAGTATCAACTCTTGCTTGCCAGTGACTGTCTGAAAGTAGATTGGAGTATTTGTTTATCCTGGGCAAGCAATGCCTCAGGGGGACCTCGAAGCACTGTCTTCAAATATCTGAAGGGCTGTCTCAGGAAAGAAGAATTAGATTTGTATTCTAGCATCCCAGGGGAAAGACAGACACAAGAATAGTGGTAGTAACGGAAGTGGAGACCATGATTTATTGATGTTGCAGGCACTGTGATTGGCACATTACATGTATTGCCTTATTTAATCTTAAAGGAGGAAAAATGCTGGCTCTACTTTCTAAGCTACTGTGTGAGTCAGTAACATAATCGCCGTTTTGAGAGCAAGTTCCCCATCATGAGGGAAGTTCAAGCAGAAGCTGCCCGACGACCTGGCCAGGTTGGGAAGGGAGGGATTCAAGCACTGAGTATGCAATGAATAAAATGACTTCTAAAGCCTCTTAGGCCCCCCCCCCCGGGTTTAATCACAGACCCTCAATCTGTTATTTTGATTTAAGAAATAGAGGCAGTGCAATGAGCCAGATAGAACCTTGAACCTCACTCTTTCATGGGCTGTGTAACTTTGGGTAAACTTCACAGCCCCCACCCCCCATCCCCAGCAATTAGTCCCATCTGATTAACTGAGTTAAGTCGCCAGCTGACTCAGCTCTCCCATGTTTTTTCCACCCTTCCATTCATTCAACAAATAGCCTAGCTCCACCTCCGCTCTCCTTACATTTTGGTCTTACAGACCAGAAAATTTCCATCTTTTTTGGCATCAAGTTATTTTGTGTTGGGTTTAGTATAAGGACCCCTTCCAGTGCAGACATCCAAGTCAAGGTGACACCAGGCAGCCAGACTTGGAGTCTGGAGCTGGGAGAGAGATGTGGGCTGGGGATGGAGATGTGGGGACAGATGAGCCAGCCAGGGAGAGAGGAGAGATGCCAGGATTGAGCCTGGATGTGTCCCTGCATGCACTTACAACGCGTGCCCCCTTACTCGTTTTTGTTTTGTTTTTTTTCCATTGTGGTGTGGATAGAACTGGTGGTGGCTTTGGGTAATTGCTTACATTTATGAACTGAGTAAAGAACTCAGAACTTTTGTGACTGAATACTCTGGTGCTTGCCTTTTGTTACTCCACTGTCTTGAGGCTTTTTTTTTTCTACAGTCGTTTTCATTTTATCACCAGAAGCTCGGGTTTGCTTCCTGGCTGTCCTGGGGACCTCCTGTGCTGGTCCTGAGCCACAGGCTCTCCCAGCCCACGGATCCCGAGGCCAGCCAGCAGGTGGCGCTGCAGTTAGCGTCGCTGTCCGAGACCTGCCTCTGCAGTCTGAGCTGCCTGGAGGGAGCAGGCCCGTCTCCTAGGCTCTGGCCAAGCTCACTCGGTCTGTTCCTTGTGTCTGCAACCCACTCTCTGAGTGCCTTGGCTGAGAGGCTGCTGTGGGAAGGGGAGAGGGGTGGTTGCTGAGAGGATGATGTGACTGCACAAGAATATATTCATTCTACTCCTGGAAAGGGTGGGAAAAGCATGAGATGAGAGAAAGGAGGAGGGAGACAAGGAGAGATGCCCACCTCCCTCACCTGATGCCCACCTGACAATTTTGTTATGTCAGCCACTTGGCCTCTCGCTTTGGTGATTACACAAGATGCCCACCTGGACCGAATCTCTTGAGGCTCAGGGGTCCCCTTGCACATTCCCTCCTGGGCTAGATCAGGGTCTTGGTTCTGGTCTGCCTGCCTTCCTCCTCTTCCTCACTTCCCCCCCCTGGTCCAGATCCCAGTTCTCCGTCTTCAAGAGCAGCCATGTTAGGAGGACATGCTCCGTGGTTAGACCCGGACGGCGTGCAGTCCTGCTCTGCCCCTTCCTTAGTGGGGGCCTCGAGCAAGTGGGTGCGCCTCCTTGACCTCTCCTTTCTGCGCGAGAACCACCCTGAGACCACGGCGACTTCAGAGCCCTGCTGGGAAGAGTTCTGAACATGAGCCGTGTGTCACCCAGCTGTCACTCTTGGCTGACATCTTCCGGTCTCTGTTCAGTCATGTGGACAGGATGGGAAACTCAGGCCCTTGTTAAGCTGCACAGAAAGCCGCTCGCTCGAGGCATTAGGACGTGGGAGATGCCGGGAAGAGCTGGAGGAGGGGCCTGCCTCAGAGCAGAACTCCTTCTCCTCGTCCAGCCCTGGTCCAGCCCTCTCCTCCTTCGTCTCTCCCCACGTGCTTCGCTGCCCTTTCTAGGAGCAGAACCAACACATCCTCAGGTATTTTCCCAAGGGAAGGCAGTTCTAAAACTGAGATGTTACGATGTTTTTCCACCGTGTTCTGTAGCAAGATGAAGCATCTCCCAGCATGCCCGGTGCATGACAGATGCTGAAGAAACTGGAGCCGTGGTGTCACTGTGAGTCGGTATTGACCTCCCGTCTCCCCACAGGGGGTCTGGCTCATGGAGGGAAGTGATGCAGGGACAGAGCCCACCTGGCTGTGCCTTTGCATCCATGACACAGACACACACTCTGGTGACCACAGACAGAGAGGCCCACTCTGACCACCTGTGGCCCATACTTATTTTGCATTACCTCTGAAGGCCTTTCTCTGGGACCTCTACCTGTGTGTTTCTGACCGGAGGGCAGCATTCAGCAATTTCAACTATGTCTTCATCACTGAGGCGTGACCGGGGCACTGTGGGGGTTTCTAGGGAGACGGGCAGTCCTGTTCATCAGGTGCCCTCCTGGCGTTAGGCGCTGTACTGGGCTCTGTCATTGAGTAATCTTGTTTCATCTTCCCATCCAGTAGCGTTATCCCATTTTACAGAAGAGGAAACTGAGGCTCGGTCAGGTTATGTACATTTCCCTGGGTCACAAATTACATGGATTCCCAGTCGCTCAGACTCCCAAGCCCCTATCTTTAAAGTGATTTGCAAACTTTCAAAAGCCATAGAACCACCTCCCACACATGTCAAATCAAATATGACATGGATGCTACTATAAAAAAGAAGCAAAGGTGAGCTGCCGTGGGGGCAGATGGGGAGTCCAGGGGTCTGAGCTCAGTGTCCTGGGCCCTGCGGTGCCCAGAGCAGCTCCCAGGAGCACCAAGGATGTCAGCGCAGAGTCTGAACACCCACCCACCGAGGCCCCAGCGTCCTATGTGTTTCCTTGGGCAGGACTTGTAACCTCTCTGAGCCTTATTTATCTGCTCCATAAAGTAAGGAGTGCGGCTCAGATAGCATCTAAACTCTTGCAGAATCTTCAGTTTGGAGCCTGCCTCGCCCACCCAGTTGGAAGGGAAACCAGAGCCTGCTTTTTAAGCCATCATTTCGAGTCTGATGTTTTTATTGCATCCTGCCGAGTGATTTAAGTATGTTCACAAATGATTATATTGTTCTCCTTTTAAGCAATACTCAAACCAAATCAAATACTAAAATCAAATCCACAAATCAGTTGGTAACAGAGGCAGCGGCGCAGTCCCAGGGGAGACACGTCCTTACAGGCAGCACAGAAGCAGTGAGGTCCCCCATCCCCCCATCTCTGCCAGCCTCAGGGAGAGTTCATCCCGCAAGGTCAAAGCAGAAGAGATGGCATCAGGAAGAAGTACAAGTCGTCGTAAGGAGGCTGAGCAATACCAATGTCTGCCAGTTGGAGGGCACCTGCTATGTGCCAGGAAGGCGCTTTCCCGAACATCGTCCCTTTCCATTCTCATGATGATCCTGTGTGAACGGGCACCACTTGCCCAAAAGGCAGACTGTACACTAACTGATGGTATAGACATGGCGGGTGTTTATCGAATCCTTAGTAAGCACAGCACGTGTACTGACTCCTTGATCCTCGTAACAGCCTTGTAGGGTGTTCTTCTATCATCTGCATTGTATACCTGGGGAGACTGGAGTATTTAAGTGATTATGGTCATGGATAGCAGGTGGCTGAGCTCAAATTAGAACCTGGCAGATGCTCTGGCCTGTTAGCTCAGTTGGTTAGAGCATCATCCCGATACGCTAAGGTTGCAGGTTTGATCCCTGGTCAGGGCACATACAAGAATCAAACAATGAAGGCACAAATAAGTGGAACAACAAATCAATGTTTCTCTCTCTCCCTTTCCTACTTCTCTCTCTAAAAAAAATCAATTAATAAAGTAAGAAAAAAAAGACCCTAGCAAACTGTACTTTTATTTTTTATTTATTTTTTTGGTTTTTTGGGTTTTTTTTTTTTTTTGTATTTTTCCAAAGCTGGAAACGGGGAGGCAGTCAGACAGACTCCCACATGCGCCTGACCGGGATCCACCCGGCATGCCCACCAAGGGGCGATGCTCTGCCCATCTTGGGGCGTCGTTCTGTTGCATCCAGAGCCATTCTAGCGCCTGAGGCAGAGGCCACAGAGCCATCCCCAGCGCCCGGGCCATCTTTGCCCCAATGGAGCTTCGGCTGCGGGAGGGGAAGAGAGAGACAGAGAGGAAGGAGAGGGGGAGGGGTGGAGAAGCAGATGGGCGCTTCTCCTGTGTGGGGCCGGGAATCGAACCCGGGACTCCTGCACGCCAGGCTGACGCTCTACCACTGAGCCAAGCGGCCAGGGCCTACTTTGTTCTGTTTTAAAATACACACTAGGACTGCCCTGCAAGAACAAGAACAACCCCAACCTGCCTCCTTGAGTGGGAGCATTCTTGACTGGTGTGGTACCATCTGGACCACAGGAAGATTCCCCTAATCAAATTCAGCGCTGGGATCACACATAGCTGTTGGTTGTGCTGGCTGGAAACTAAGCAGTAGTAGCTGAGACAATGCTGCTTTTTTATAGCAGCACTTCAACAAGCAACAAAAATCAATTTAAAAAGTGAATTACCCATGGTTTGTGACTAATAATAAAATAATAAGGTTGTATCCACTGCAAAAAATTTCTATGAGTGGAGAGAACGTATCAAGAGCAGAAAATGTGAATTGTTTATGCAAAAGAGCAACGCAATGTTTTTTTGAAAGACTGTAACTTGCCTCATTCTAACTAACATGAATTTCACTGTGGGCCTTGCTGGCTATAAGTATGCTCCTGAAACTATGCAAGAATCCTTCCCACTTTTGGGGTCACAGGGAAGACAGCCTCTGTAGCTTTATTTCCATCCATCCATCCATCCATCCATTAGTCCACCCACCCACCTATCCACCTACCCACCGATCCACCCACCCGTGTATTCACCATCCACGCACCCACCCATCCACCTTCCACATCCAGTAAACATTTATTTACCCCCCCCCCCCAATCCATTCTAGGAACACTGCTAGGGCTTAAAGCTATGAAGATGAGTAAGCTGTGGCTCCTACGACCACAGACGGGGTTCACAGTCTAGAAAGAACGGGCAAGTGCCGTAATGGGGTAACGATGTACAGGAGTAGTGGGGGCACTGAGGACAGAAGGCCACTTCAATCTGGAGTGGGGGGGGGGTCAGGAAAGCCTTCATGGAGGGGGTGGTCACCTTTGAGTCGAGTCTAGAATGACTGTGTGGTTCATTAGGCAGATCAGGTGAAGGAAGGGTGTTTGAGGTCAGGGAACTGCCTGCGCAAAGGCACAGAGGTAAAGAGTGGCCTAGCCTGGAGGGGGAGCCTCAGGCTGTGCAGAAAGGTGGGCCTACGGGTGAGTGGCAGCTGGGGTGCCCCTGCTCAGTGCTCAGGGAGCAGCCCCAGGTGACTGAAAAGTTCTCCAGGATTGTCACTGGGACTCCTGCACTTGCAGCAAATATGCATCACCCGCAGGAAAGAGCCCTGCTCCATTCCTGCCCTCCCTCCTGGCCCAGGGGAAGAGCTGCCTCGCCGGGGTGTGTTTAGCGTGTCTGTGCATGCCGGCGCGTCATTATAATCACATCTTCATCCGACACAATTTCTCCAGCAAGTGCTGGCGGCGCTGCTGGCAGCGTGTTCTCAGCGAATTGCCTCGGTGTGTGATTTGCTGGTTGAAACAGGGAGAGGAGTAGTGTTGCAGGGATGCAGGCGGGGAGGCGGCCTCTGGCCCAGGAATGAGGCTGCAGTCACACAGCCCCGGCTTGGCTACTTACTCACAAGCTGAGCTGGGCTTCCCCCACAGAGCCTCAGCTTCCTTCATCCCTCCAGCCCTGCCCAGGGCTTCTCTGTGTCCCTTTGTCTTTTCCTGTCCTGGGCCCAGGCAGGTTCTCCCCTGACTTGTCAGTGCTGCATGGTCCTCATGATGTGGCACTAGGCAGTCAGACTTCCCCGGCCCCTTTCTTCCACACCCTCAGCTCTGTAAACTGGAAAGTGGTCATGTGGGTTCTAGACTGCTTCTCTGCTCTGCCTTTTCTTCCTTTCCTCTTCCTCCTTTTTTATTCTCCTCTCCTTCCCTCCCTCCCTCCTCCCTCTCCTTGAAGTGTAACATCCTCCCTCTCCCTCTCTTCCTCCCTTCCTCTTCCTTCCTTCCTTCCTTCCTTCCTTCCTTCCTTCCTTCCTTCCTTCCTTCCTTCCTTCCTCCCTCCCTCCCTCCTTCCCTTCCCTTCCCTTCCTCTTTCTTTCTTTCTTTCTTTCTTTCTTTCTTTCTTTCTTTCTTTCTTTCTTTCTTTCTTTCTTTCTTTCCTTCTCTCTCTCTCTCTCTCTCTCTCTCTTTCTTTCTCTCTCTCTCTCTCTCTTTCTTCTTTCTTTCTTTCTTTCTTTCTCTCTTTCTTTCTTGTTGCTTTTCCATCTTTCTAAGAAAATCCCCTGGTCTACCCTTGAGCACCATCAACTGACGAGTCCAGAAGGGCCGGCAGGCAGGACTGGCCTCTCTGCTAAACTAGAGCGATTCAGAGCTGCTGTGCACAGCTGTGCAGGGCGCATTCTGCTCGGCCACAGGAAGTCCCACTCTCTCGGACTACAGTGTGAATGTCGCCTCCAGACAGTGCATCCAGCAGCCCTGAGCGGTCTGTGTCTTTACTGCCGGCCCAGCTGGGGCTTCACTCTGCTCCTGGGCTAGCTGTCCAGCTGGAATCCGTCATCCCTCTGTTTCCCTTAGGGTCCATTAGCTTTATGTAACAGGGGGACATTCCCGTATGAGGGGGGCTTTGGGGTGTAGGAGGTGTGTGTGTTTGGAGGGGCACAGATGGGCCTCTGTTCACCATCCTTTTTGGAATAACCTTGCTCTCTTCAATGGGTATAATTGAAACAGAAGTTGGATCCAGGTTGAGATGTTCACTGAATGGGTTTTCTTTCTTTTTTAAAAATTTATTGTGTTAACATGGTTCAAGTGTAAAACTCAATATAACCCCATCTACACACCACATCATGTCCCCCACCCCCGGCCCCATGCAGTCTCTATCCTCTCCCATCACGGGGTTTTCTTAAAGGGAAACCCACCTCAATGCATTTCCCACAGTGCTGCTTTTTGGCTTCATTCCAAACCCACTTTACCTGTGTCTGGGGGAGGGCGGCGGCGGCGGCGGGCGGGGGTGGGGTGGGGTGGGGGCGGGGGTGGGACGGGGCGGGGGTGGGGTCGGGTGGGGCGGGGGTGGGGCGGGGGTGGGGCGGGGCGGGGGCGGGGCGGGGGTGGGGCGGGGGTGGGGTCGGGTGGGGCGGGGAGCAGTCCATTGTCTCAGGGTGGCTTCTGCCCAGGCTGGGAGTGATTGGCGCGGGGTGGGCTGAACACCGGGCAGCCTGCCTAGCTGGGGCTGCAGCCCTCAGGTGGGACCACTTGCCCGCCCCTCTCCCCACCCCTTCCGGAGCCCTCCGCAGGCCCTGAACAGATTCTGAGCTAGCAGGACCGTCGGTTGAGTCTGAATAGGAAGGACGGGACGTTTGTGGAGCCCCTGCACTGACCGCTGTGAGCTCCCGTTAATCCTCTCTAACTCGCTGCTACCTCTCCGGGTAGGGGTCGGCGAGTTCCCTGAGAATTCCCTGAGCGGCAGGGCAGCGCTTTAACAATTTCATGCCCAACACTCCACTCGGAGGCCTCTGAAGGCCCAGCAAGGGCGTCAGAATGAGGCGCAGCACTCTCTCCCTCGGGGACCCCAGTGCTGCAGCAGGAGGCCCGCAGAGCAGGAGCCGCCATGGACCCGCCATGGACCCACGTCAGGAGCCCCCCCCCCCCCCCCCCCGGTCAGGAGACACCCCCCCCCGAGGGGGGGGCTGCTCCCTGGGCTGTGACACTGCCTCATTGAGGCTTCTTGCACTCCTCCGAGCCGGAGATGGCTCAGCATGGGCGCTCTGTGTAAACTGGCAGTTGCCATAAAATGCATCTTTTATTGCCCCCGCCCCGCCTCCATCCTGTAGCTTTTCAGCTATGGCAGAGGTGGGTGGGGATATGGTATAAAACGTGGATTCTGGCGGGGAAAGATGCAGAACCACACAGAGAACAGACTGATGCTGGCCAGAGGGACGGGGTTGGAAGACTGGGTGAAGAAGGTGAAAGGATTGTGAAGTACAGACTGCTTGTTACAGAGCAGTCACGAGGATGTGAAGTACAGCGCAGGGTATTGTAGTAACTATGTCTGGTGCCGGAGGTACTGGAAATATCCCGGGAACACTTGGTAAAATACATGATTGTCTAACCACTTTGCTGTACACCTGAAACTAATACAATATAATATTGAGTGTAAACTGTAATTGAAAAAAGAAAGATGTAAATAGAAAGTTTATGTTCTTGGGCCACTTAATGCTCAGATGTGAGGGTGAATTCTCAGGTTGCATCTTCCTAGCTCAGCCCTGTACCAACAAGAAACACTTTTCATTGGCTCTGTTTTTTTTTTGTTGCTGTTGTTCTGTTTTTAACTAAGTGAGAGGCAGGGAGGCAGACAGACTCCCGCATGTGCCACAACTGGGATCCACCCGGCAAGTCCCCTACAGGGCGATGCTCTGCCTGTCTGGGCTGCTGCTCTGTTGCTCAGCAACCAAGCTATTTTAGCACCTGAAGCAAGGCCATGGAGCCATCCTCAGTACCCAGGGCCAACTTGCTTGAACCTTTTGAGCTATGGTTGCAGGAGGGGAAGAAAGAGAGAAAGAGAGAGAGAGAGAAGGGGGAGAGGTGGAGAAGCAGATGATCGCTTCTCCTGTGTGCCCTGACCAGGAATCAAACCTGTGACTTCCACATGCCCGGCAGATACTCTACCGCTGAGACAACTAGCCAGGGCTCCTTGACTCTTACGTAATTTTCCAAAGAGGGGCAATCGCTTGTTACCTATCCTGTTTATAACACCACACTGTGATTCATAATTCCCCAAATAATGAACGTGTGTAGGGGGCTCTTATAATTGTGAGAGTCCACCCGTAACTTTCTATTTGTCCTTCAAACTGTCGGTTCCTTTCCACCTTCCCTTGAAATGCCACCATCATCAGCAAATTGGGCCATATTTCTTACACAGGTCAGAATGCTTTACAACCTTACAAATACAGTATTTTCTACTAAATGATTCTAATGTTCAGTGGCTGAGCTGGTGGTCTTCTGTGGCTCCCAGTGACAGTTACAAAGTCTACAGGAGGCATCTGTGAAGCCCTCTGAAGGGGAACTGGGCCAATGTTGCCCTTTCGTGGACACCACCTTAAATGTTTTAACCATTAGGAAGGACTGCGATGGGAAGGTCAGTACACCACTGGCCTTGTATTTGGGACTGGGGCCTTTAAGGAGGCAATAAAGAATAAACAAGGTCATCATGTATGGAGGTCCTCTCCTGATTGGATGATTGTCCTTATAGGAAGAGGGAGAGAGGCCAGAGCTCTCTCTCTCCATGTGCACAGAGGAAGGGCCATGTGAGGACACAATCAGGACACCAGCCCTGCTCCCCAGGAGTGTTGTGGGGTCTGAACCAGGTGGCCGAGGAGAGTGTCAGTACCTAGAACACAGCAGGTACTCAATGACCCAAGTCTGCGTGCTAGCTCTGTCACTTCCTGTCTCCATCTCCCTGTCTGGAAATTGTGAGTAATCGTACGTATTTCACATTGTGAGAATGTCGCTATTTCACTGGCTACAAAATAACACATTTTCCCACATCCTCACACCGGTGGTCCCTTAGCAGTGCGCTCTAGTTTAACGAGTAGTATTTTTCTGTCTTACCGGCACATAAAATAACGCCCACCCTTATCGTTATTGTTGCCTTAGATTTGTGGAAATATAGTAAATGAGCTCCTGCTTGAGAGGGCTCAGCAAGTGCCTGGCACAGCAGGGGCTCAACAAGTGGCAACTCCTGCTATGGCCTCCTTGGAGACCATGGCACGTTTTAGCATAACTTTTAGCCTCAGTTTCCTCATCTGCTGAATGGAAATCATTATCTCTACGTCATAGGGTTCGAGGGAGTATTTAATGAGATAACATGTAGTCTGAAACGCCTACCACAGTGTTTGGCATATAACAGGAGCCCCCAAATGCCCTCCGCCAGCCTGGGACTGTCCCTGGAGCAATCTGTCCCTTGGTGGAGTTTTGGCGCAGGTGGAACCGGGAAGGGCAAGGATTCCTTCAGCTTGAGCTTCCTTAGCCTTGCTGCATCAAGTTTCCTGCTCACTGCTGCCCCCTGGTGGTCATCCCAATGATCGGGGCAAGGCTACCTGAACTAGCTGGGAAGATTCGAGAAGAAAATGCTGGCAGGTAGTGCCGCTTAGCCTGATGAAGACCTTGATTGAGATCTAAGCCCATTCCTGTGACTAAGAAGATGTAAATGACCCTCTAAGTCTTTTTGCTGAGGTTCTTTTTATGCTGAATGTGGCTGCTAGACAAATGTCCCAGATCACACTTCTAAGCTGAGAGGCCACTCCTTGGTCCCCACCTGCCTCCCAGCAGAACATACATCTATCTGCTCTGGAGACACGCAGTTGGAGAGGGCAGCCTTCGGTTGGCAGTGTGGGTTGGCAGCATCCCTTCTCCTGCTTTTCCAAGAGACCACAGGCTGGATTGGGATCACTCAAACCTAGTGTCCAGTCCTGGTTCTGGATGGCCATGGGCACGTGCCACTCCTCCACAGGTCTCAGATTTGCCAAGTTAATGTGTGTCCAGGACCCATCATATTGCTGATACTCAACATGTTGTACAGCCTACCTCACTCCCCTTCTCCCCAACTCAGATAAGCGTCGGAACGAATCATAAGCAATATTGACTTAACTACAAAATGCTCAGGTGTATTATTCCCTGTTGCTCTGAGAAAATGGGTTCAGAGTAAAAGTTCCCCTGCAAGTCTGGAACATCTCAGAGGAGCAGATGCAAACTGTCAGACCACGAGGAAGTCCTGGGTGCTCGCCTTTCAGAGAGGAACAAATAACCCCTGTTCAAGGTCCTTGTTTCATGGCCCTCATTCAGCCACTGGTAGAGGGGAGGCTGGCATATCCCACCTCGACAGAGGGCGGGGTGGCGGGTGGAGGGAGCAGGCCTGGACTCACACCCTTCGGTCCTGGCACTTTGCATAGATTAAGCCGGAGGTAGTTACTACTGTCCCTGCTATAGGGGTGAGGAAACTGAGACACAGATGTGCAGAAGGTTGTCCAAGATCAAACTGCTGGTCAGTGGGGGAGTCAGGATTCAGACTTGGACAGTCTGATGCTGAAAGCCTGCACCACTACCCTATGGTCCTTTCTCCCAGGTGGTCCTCCTTGGCTAATCCCAGGTAACGACTGCTGCCCCAGAGTGAAGCCCTCCATTATCAGAGACCCACCGAGAGATTCCTGCATGTCTCAGGATGTGCCCCTGAAGGTCCCTTCTCTCCCCCGTAATGCAGGGCAGCCATAGCATCACCATTTGACAGATGACAAGACTGAGGTTCACAGAAGCAAAATGATATGCCTGAGGTTATCTAGCAAGTTGAAGGCAGGGCTTGGATCAGATCCCAAGTCTGTTGACTCCTGGTCCCGCCCACACTGAATCTGCTATTCCCCCTCCTTTGTCCTGTCCAGTCCTTTTTCTGGGGCCCTGCCCAGCCATCTACGAGGGGCAAGATAATCCTAAACACTGAGATGAGCATCACACTGTTCTATGGTTTCAAAGTGTTGCTGTCCTTTCCTAGGAGCTTTATATAACAATATTAATCCCCTGACTTATCTCTGGGATCTGCCAGAGAGGCCGACAGGTAGACACCTCACCTGGGGATTGTGTTGTGAGTGGCAAGAACTAGAAAGAATTTGGAGTCAGACATCCTAAACTGGGAGCTCAGCTTCCCTGCCCGCAAGCTTGGCAACTGCGGGCAAGTTATTGAACCCCTTTGAGTATCAGTTACCTCTGTGTGCAAGAGAAATATCATTCCCTGTCTTGTAGAATTTTCTGAGATAACATACAAACATAATCCAGTGCACTGTTTATATGACACATAGCAGGTGCTCAATATAATAGAGATCCTGTCCTTTGAGTCCAGAAAATTTTTTTTTTTTTTGTATTTTTCTGAAGCTGGAAACGGGGAGAGACAGTCAGACTGGGATCCACCCGGCACGCCCACCAGGGGCGATGCTCTGCCCACCAGGGGGCGATGCTCTGCCCCTCTGGGGCGTCGCTCTGTTGCGACCAGAGCCACTCTAGCGCCTGGGGCAGAGGCCAAGGAGCCATCCCCAGCGCCCGGGCCATCTCTGCTCCAATGGAGCCTTGGCTGCGGGAAGGGAAGAGAGAGACAGAGAGGAAGGAGGGGGGGTGGAGAAGCAAATGGGTGCTTCTCCTATGTGCCCTGGCCGGGAATCGAACCCGGGTCCCCCTCACGCCAGGCCTACGCTCTACCACTGAGCCAACCGGCCAGGGCCCAGGAAATTTTTTTTTGCCTCAAGAAAATCAATTCTGTAAAAGTACCCAAACTTGAGTCAGGACAAGGCTTATTTTAATTACTCAAGAATCCCTAATTTTCACAAAGGGCTTAGCCAGAGTCCTTTAAATGGCAGCTACATGTACACAGGGCCGTGTCTGTTTACGAATCATTAGCTACTTGACAGTAACGTTAGTGAGGAGAGAGAAAGAACGCCGCCGTGTTGTGGGAAGCCAGTGCTACGGGTTATTACCTACTAGCAATCAAACAGGACTGTAGGGAAAAAAAAAAAAAAAAAGGTCTGGAAGAGTAATCCAAGGAAAAGATTTCACTGATTAATATCTACCTCACCCTCTTCCCAGGAACCCATCCTTCAGTTGTTCAAAGTGAGATATAAATGCAGAGTCAGGCACCTTCAAATGTTTCCCCTTCAACTTTAAAAGCCTGGTGACAGGTGATTGGAATGAGCCTTTACGATATAAGATGCCAAGGTTATAATTGTTAATTCTTCCGGCTGTAATTTATCCTGTTATCCCTTTGGGTAGCTAAACCACTCTGATCACAAGTTGCCCAATCGGCTTATCTGTCTTCTTGATGAATCGCTCTCATTCTCTCAGTCCTTTCTCTGGGCTGCGGTAATTCTTGACAACTGTCTGAGAGACTCTGTCTTTTGTGGGTGCAGAAGGGAAGAGCCATCTATTAGGAAGGACACGTGATGGACGGAAAGTGCCAGGCATGGGGAGGGAGGCGGGTTGGGGGTTGAGGGCACAGGTCGCCGGACACAATCTCTGCTAGTGACCTCCAGGGTATAAGGCGCCCTTGCTGCTCGGGGTCTTTGGCTGAGGGGTGGCTAGGAACATCCTGCCCACTAAGCTCCAGTGAGTGTCAAGGGTCCATCTTCATTAAGAAAATTGTGTGCTAACCTGTGTGACTCCATCACATGGATAAATTCGGGCAGTGTGACAGAGACCACGAGTGCTCCAGTACTGGAGTTCTCACCTTCCTGGGCTGGTTGCTTTACCCAAGACCCTTTTCCTGTAGGTGGGGCCTTGTGACTAGTTCTCACCAATTAGAGGTGGGTAGAAGTGATGCGGTTGAGATGGCTAAGAGTAGATGTCCTAGAGGACAGAGTCCCAAGATGAGAGAAACAGGGATCCCTGAATGACTGACTGGAGCAGAGCCTCACTGCCTGTTGCGCTGGGCTGGGACATGAGTGAGGAATAAAATTTTCTAGTGACGAACCACTCTGACTTAAGGGTTGTTATAGCGGTTAGCCTTTCCTGCCTGCAACAGGCAACAATTTCATGAACAGGACTTGAACATTCAGACTTAAGGAAACTCCAGGTGGAAATTTATTCTGAGTTAGCAGGGTGGCTTCTACTAACTAGACAGTGTACTGTAACTCTGTTAGGTGGCCATTCACTTATAACGTGAAGAACATTGGGTATATGGAGTCCTAATTTTTAGTCCTGAAAAATTGTTCCTATTAGAACATGGTCTTTTTATAAAACAGCCTTGACCCCTCTCCCTCATCCCCTCTCTTAAGTTCCACTGGGTAGGTGAGCAAGTCAGATTTTATCCTTCCAAGTCAGTGCAAATGTCTCTTCTTCTTGACAAGTTGAGACTGTCACCAGCTCCTTCCTGGTCTGTGGCAGCAATCCCCTATCTGGTCCCCCTGCTTCCCATGTACCCCCCTACAATCTGACTCCCCAAACCCCATCTTCCGGAAATGCAGACTCAGTCATGTCACCACCTTCCCTTGAATAAAAACCCAAGCTTCTCTCTTTCAGAAGACCCTGCAGGATCGATCTGCCTTCCCGTCTCTCCTCCCCTGTTCCCCAGACCACCAGACTGCCGTAGCCTCTCCACCTCTGCTCTCTGCCTCCCTGCCTGGATGGTTCTTCCTGTGTCTCAGCCTGTCACCACCTACCCAGCTTTTAAGGCTCAGTTTATATTTCTCTGCCAAGAAGCCTTCTCCTCCATTCCTCCTGCCTTTGGACCCTTGATCTCAGCACCTGAGACACCTAATTGTAGTTATTGGCTGACATGCTTGCCTTTCAGCATTTGGGGAGTGGGGTGGGGAGAGGGTGTGTGTGTATGTGTGTGTATGTAAGACTGGTTTTTCTTCTCCAGAGCGGGCGCAAAGCTGGAGCTCAACTGAGTAAACTCCCGGCTCTGTTGCAGCCAAACCAGTTACCAAGGCAACCTTTCCTCCGTGGGCCTCAGTTTCTCCACAAGCAAAGTCAGGAGGTTGCTTGGCAGGGCTGGTCTCTCGGGGTCTTTCCAGCCTCTGCATTCCAGGATTCTATGATTTAGCTGCTAACAGCCCAGTCACGGGAGGGAAATCGATACTCAGTGTTTTTCCTGAGCTGTGTCCGTGTGAGCCACAATTCTTCAGAAGGCTGTCCTCGGTGGTGCTGGTGGCTTTCAGCTCTGCCCGACACCAGGGAGCATTTATCATTACAGAAAAGCTTATGGGTGCAGGTTTAGCGAATGTGGCGTCCTCAAGCATTCCGGTGCTACATTCATCAAGCAAAGAGCGCTTCGCTACTTAGACTTCAGCCACTTGGATCATAAACTAGCTCTCAGTTATAAAACTGGGGTAAGATGTCCTTTTTTACTGACCCCGAGAAGAAATGGACGTGACCCACTGTGCCTTGGCACGGGAGGAAAGGCCGTCTCCAGACTTGCAACTCACGACATAGGTCCTCTGACTCTGGATGTCAGGGCACGTGTGGGGCGGGCAGAGGAGTTCTCAGCACACCTCGCGCCGTGCCATTAGCCGGCTCAGGGAGCTCTGCAGACGGTGCGCTCCCCACGGGGAGGCCCACGGGGAGGCCCACAGGTTCAGTATCTACGGGTTCCCAGGTTGTGAAGATGCTCTGTAAATATCTGTCAAATGAATGGATGAACAGGCCCGGGCTGAGCAGCCCAGCTTGTTAGAGCACCAACCCGATACATCAAGCTTACAGGTTCAGCCCTGGCCAGCTGGCTCAGCAGTAGAGTGTTGGCCCAGTGGTAGAGTGTTGGCCCAGTGGTAGAGTGTTGGCCCAGCATATGGAAGTCCCAAGGTTCAATTCCTGGTCAGGGCACACAGGAGAAGCGCCCATCTGCTTCTCTCCCACTCCTTCTCTCCCCCCGCCCCCCTCCCCCGCCTGCAGCCATGGCTCGATTGCCGTGAGTGAGTTGGCCCCGAGCACTGAGGATAGCCCCATGGCCTCGCCTTAGCAGCTAGAAAATAGCTTCATCTGCAATGGAGCAGTGGCTCCCGATGGTCAGAGTGCCACCCCCTAGTGGGCTTGCCAGGTGGATACCGGTCAGGCCGCATGTGAGAGTCTGTCTCTCTGCCTCCCTCTCTCACACTCACAAAAAAAGATTACAGTTTCAATCCCCAGTCAGGGCACATACAAGAATCAACCAATGTATGCACAAATAAGTGGAACAACAAATTGATGTTTCTCTCTCTTTCTCTCACTTCCTTTCTCTCTGCAAAATCAATCAATAAAATATTTTTAAATTAATGAATGGATGGTGGACTCAGCTGGGACTAAGAAGAACACCAGGAAAATAGGAAATGCAGACCTAAAGTTGAGGTTGGGGGCAGAGATGAGAGCCAAGACTAGACTGGGTGTCACAGACCCGGTGAAGCGATGGGTTCTCTGGCCAAGGGTGCCCAGGGTGAGGCCTAGGAAGGAGAGGGGCAGAGCAGGGGTCACATGGTCAGTAAGGGGGAGTGGGCATGCTGGTGGCAGTGTCCAGGCCCCGCACAATTCTGCCACCTAAGAGGGTGTGGCTGTAGCCGCCATTATCCACCTGCCCACCTCTGGCTCTTAAAGGAACAGTCGAGGTCTCTATCCCTTCAGGGTTTTCCTTCCTATTTCAGACTTCAAACAAACTGCTCTTCACAGCATATGCAGCGTGGAATGAAATGGAGCCCACAGAGTTTCCTGTTTAGGCTCTGGCCGAGTGTTCCTGGCCAACAGGTGTGTGTGTGTGTGTGTGTGTGTGTGTGTGTGTGTGCTTGGTAGAGGGCATGTGTGAACTTTATAATACTCTTCAAGCTTTAATGAGCCTAGAATCACTTGGGGGATCCTGTTAAAATTCAGGTTCTGATTCAGCAGATCTGGGACGGGGTCTGAGACTCGGCATTTCTAACCAAATGGTGTTTCTGAGGTGTTGGTTGTGCTGATGCCGCTGGTCCGTGGATAATACCGAACGGCAAAACAACAACAACAACTGCAACAAAAACTAACGGAAGTCGGTGTCTCTCCATTGGGCTTGATGAATATACACTTTGAAGATAAAGGTGATCTGGAGTGAAGGCCCAGAGCCTTGGCGTCATGGAGTTTTTAGGATGTTTGAGTTGGGAGGGACCAGGGGTAGTACCGTATTTTACCATTGCTTGCTAACTGTTCACCAGATCCTATCCCTTGAAGGAGGCACCATTGTTCTGCATGCCAGTGAGAAAACTATCCTGCCAATTAATGATAAAAGGCCACTAACTGGAAGACCCATCTCAATTTCAGAGATGTTTAATGTGTGACTTAGAATTGATAGCATAGGATATTGATTTCACTCCCATGCTCCCATTTTAGAGGAAAATATGAGGTGTAGAGAGCAGGGACTGGTGTGGGGTGCGTGGCCGTGGCCAGCAAGAGGCTGAAGCAGGACCTGGCTCAGTTTCATTTCCGGAGGGGCCGGAGAGGTGCCCTGACCACACCATTGGGCCCACGGTGAACGAGGAGTTTCCCTGCGGTCACCCTGTGGCCACCGGTCCTCCCTTCTCTCTGCTGACAATCCTCAAGCCCAGGGCTTCCATCGTCTGATTGTATATTCAGAACACCCTTTTCTTTCTGTGCAGGAAATTCCTACGTGAAATTGAATCCCAGCTGGTGCAGCGTGAGCCTTTCCACCCTTCACATGAATCAGAAGAAAGAGGCTATTCCATCATCTCTCCCTGTCTTGTCTCCTCCATGACAAGTGGTAGAATCAATCGAACAGCAGAAGTGGATCACGCCGGGCAGGGAAGTGGTGCTCAGCCCACACCCTGCATCGGGAACCCCGGGGGTTACCTGAATAAACCACAGCTGCCCTGGGCTCACCTGAGATTAGGGTTCAGTTGTGCTGGCGCAGAGCCCAAATATTAGTATTTTTCAAAAGCCCCCTAGAGGTTCTAATCCTGTAGCTAGGTTAAGATCCATTCATCTAGCCCAAGCTTTTTGACAGATGAGCAAAACTGAGGTCCAGAAGATGGGAGTGGTTTGCCTGGGGTCATGCAGGTGGCTGCAGACGTGGGACTTGGCTTCAGGTCTCTGGGTTATCCCTGAATTCCTCATTCAAAGCTCTAGCTAGCCTTTTCCGTAGGCAACAGACTCCATAGGCGCACAGCTGTGTGTGTGTGTGTGTGTGTGTGTGTGTGTGTGTGTGTGTGTGACTCACTCTTGGAAAATCCATTCGGAAATTAACAGTAGAGCTTGGAAGGGGTTGAAGTAAAAAGACCTCAAGTTAAACATGGACGTGCTTGACGCTGTTTGCCTGATTTTCACTCCTGAGAGCTCAGGGTAGGGTGTCTAACCTCTTCCCAGCTCCCCAGGTGGATTTCAGCCTCTTTTGGGAAAATGGCTCACAGACCTTATTTGCTGGCCCTCGAGTCACGTTCTGGGCTGTCTGTGGATGCTCTCCGAGGTCCTCATGCCCACCTCCCCCTGGACCAGAGAGCTTGACATCCCCGCCGTTAGGGGCTGGCTGTTCAGTCCTGGGTTGCTCTATGAAGTTCACAGTCCAGGGGCTGACATCGGAAGTCAATGTAGTTCCCATCAGAGATTGCCCTGAGAAAGACATTAATAATGGGAGGACTAGGCCGTTTAATTATGTAGAAATGAAATACCCCAATGGAGCTGGTATCTTCAAGCACGTGAGCTGTGTCACTGGAAGGAGTGGAGTGTTTTCAGCCCTTCCCGAGCTGTCCCAGATGTGGAGGGAGGCCAGAGAGCCCAGTCATACAGATGTGAGGCAGCTCAGCTCCAGGAGGCATGGGAGTCAGCAGAGCCCTTTTTTCTAATTTATTGATTTTAGAGAGGGAAAGAGAGAGAGAGAGAGAGAGAGAGAGAGAGAGAGAGAGAGAGATCCGGATCTGCTTCTATATGTGCCCTGACTGAGGATTGAACTGGCAACCTTTCCATATCAGAACAGTACTCAGCCCAGCTATCTGGCCCGGGCAGGTACAGCCTGTCTGGCCAGCACAGTCTTATCTGGCCTTGGAGGTGGGGAGCACGGGACAGACAGAGGCTGTACCTGCCCAGATTTAGAAAGCAAAAGTTGTGCTTTGCTTTATACAATCTGAGTTTTCTAGTAAAATTAAGCATACTTCACTTTTATAAATTGCTATAAGCCTATTGTAAAGGAATGGCATACAGTTTATTGGCATGTTAAAACCTTGAGAAACCATTCTGGGATGCCTTCTGCAGAGCCAGGAAGGTCCTGGTACTCTGCATAACAATTAATAGAAAATAATTTTTTGATCAGAAAATCATATAAGCGATGAAAAGTTTACAAAGCCTTTTCATACACATGAGCTTAGGTATCCCCGTAATGACCCCTGGGGGTACGTGGCGGGCCTGAAAAGCAGCACAGAGAGGCGGCAGCCCCCACTGTCAGGGCCACCCTCACGCTGGAACCGGGCCTCCTCCCTCGAAGCACAGAGGTGTGGCAGACCAGAAAAGGCTGGGAGAATTGTTAAAAAAGAGTATATTTTCATGTGTCATTTTTTTTTTTTTTTTTAGCAAGGATAACTATTGTGCTTTTAGAGTGATTGAAAATATCTTTATTTGACTTAGCCACATGCAGTATTTATATCCATTCTCCTCTCTCCTGAGAAGTCAGAAAACATCTTTTTGATGCTTGCTATAGCTTCTCTTTGACATAACCCGGTCCATGATAAAGCTTTATTGCTGACAAGCCCTGCTTTTTCTTGTCTGTGGCTGTCAGATGTCTAGTACCCATTTATCCTCCTTTGGTCCTCGACTCTCTCTTTCCTTTTTTGCATGAAAAGTCTTTGGGAAAATACACCTGGTACTACACGGTTCAAAAGCCTTACAAATGCTAATTTCCCCCCCAGGAATCCCATCCTTCTAAAAAACTGGACTAAGGAGAGGATTAAAATTAGCCTGAAAATGGATCTTAAAGCTCCGTGAGCAAAGTTGTTCAGCAGAATGTTCCTTACAATAGCAGTATGAGCTAAAGCCATTCAAATGTTCAACAGCAGTGGCGGAGAGGGTAAATGACGGTGTGTCCATTAGATAGAAATGCTAGTCAGCCATTAAAATGATGGATATGGAGAGAATGCCTTCCACAGAACGTTCACACACCCGCTTCTACGGTGCAACAGTGGTTTTCAACCTCTTTCATTTCATGGCACACATAAACTAATTATTAAATTCTGTGGCATACCAAAAAATATATTTTTGCTGATCTGACAAAAAAAACCCACCTAGGTATAATTTTGACTTGCTCGCACCAGATGGCTGTAGTTGTGTTGGCTGTTGTCATTCTTTTCTTTCTTTCTTTTTTCAGTTTGACAATCGAAGGGAAAAGAGGTCAGTAACTCTGATGAAATAGTCAGGTATTGCATGTTTTAAAAATTCTTGTGGCTCACCGGTTAAAATCAATACTATCATTCTGGCTTTAAAACAAACAACAACAAAAACCAAATCCACGAAATGGCAGGAAGAAAAGATCTGGAAAGATCTTCCAAAGTATAAAACTCAGGCAGTCTCTAGGTGGTTAAGCTTTTATTCTTCTATCTTTTCTGACTTTAAAAGGATGCACTTGCATAACTTCTGAAAGAGAAAGAGGACAGACCCTCCTCACGGTGCTGCAGGGAGTGGTGAAGGGTGTGAACTCAGAGGAGGACCTGGGCTTGATTCAGAGGCCGGTCACTTTCAAGGTCTGCGGGTAAATCTCCTCAGTGTGAGTTTCTCCGATGGAACATGGAGACATGTCATACTTTAATGGACGTGGCTGTTTGGGGGTTAGTTTACTAAACATAAGGGCACATGGTAAGGATTTTGTATTTACTGAAAACGACTGAATGAAGTGTTACTCAAATGATACCAGGAGGAAGATGGGGGGCAATGACCGTTCTCGCCTTCCAGGAACAAGCAGAGACTTATTCACTCATCCTTGAGCATTCATGAAGCGCCTGCCAAGTGCAGGAGACAGTGGTAAGGAAATGGTTTCGGGGTCAATAACGTCAGCCTCATATGACAGAACAAGCGAAAGAGGGAAAAAGAGAACTGGAAGGTGGGGCTACACTGTTGAAAGAATAAAAAGTGGAGTCAAATGGGGAAAAAAAACTGTATGTCAGATTTTTAAAGTGTTTATTTCGTTTAACCTTCACAACAGCCCTTTGAAGTGGGAATGCTTCCCATTGACAGATGAGCCTGAGAGATTGAGGCCATGTTCAGATGACGCAGCGCCACAGAGGCGGAGCTGGGACGCCCTTGGAGGCAGTGGGGACGCCAAGGCACACCTGAGTCACCTCCCACCCGACAGTGGGAGGGCTCTCTTGCCCCGGGCCCTTCCCCAGCCCGGCAGGACACCCAGACCATCTTTCCAATTAGGATTTCTCCTGGGGGGCCTTTGATCCCACTTCCTGCCAATTTCTTTTTTTTTCTTTCAAGCTGCAACTTTTTATGATTAGGTGCCTGAACATCTCATTCTTTTCATTTCTGAGGTTCTTCTTGGATGAGAAAATAACCCCACCGATTTCAAACCTTCAATCAGTTACTGAAAACCGCACGACGCTGCGCAGAACTGCTTATTGGTCCAGAATTGTTTAGACGCTCTCTTACCAGTGACCTGTTTTTAATGTACGATACAGGCGTAATCTCCTGGGCACAGACCCACAGTACAATATACCGCCGCTTCAAAAAAGAAAAACCTCTTCATTTCTTCCAAATTGCTGACCCATTGATCTGCTGGCCAAAGAACTAAAGCTCTAGTGAATATAATTAATAAAAGAATAGAGACTTGACTTGGAGGGGGGAGGGAGCACATGACACGATGTGCCCATGCTGTGTTGTTGAACTGGGCACCTGGAACCGGCATCATTTTGTTAACCAGTATCATCCCAGTAAACTCCATAAAAAGGAAAAACAAAATACTCTAAGAGGGAGTATGTGGCTTTATTTGAAAACTAAGGAAGCTCCCCCCCCCCCCCCACACATGATTATTGATTTAGTCAAGGTTTCTATGTATTTTGAGACACTTTCGGTCATTTATATTTTTCTATAAAAATTATATTGAAATTTTCAGAATTCCTAGCATAGGGTTTTCACATCAGTGTGTTTCTAAAAATTCCTGATATCTGCCGTTCTCATCTTTTTCTCACTTGGCTTATTTATAGTTTCTCTCTCCAGCCATTCTTTTCACTGTGTCCTTCTCTCTCAGAAAGGCAGTGGCTTTATTGCTCCGGGGCAGTAAGGAACTTCTGGAGTTGGGGACTTATTAGTGAGCCAGGAGGCTTAGAAAGACGACTGGGAACACATTCGGGTAACCCCTTAAGGAAGAACGCTGTCTCCGATCATGCTCTGTTAACCACTGGCTTGTAGGGTGTAAAGATGCTCACTCTGCTTATAGGTGGCAAGATCCTGGACCCCTGGGTGGTCTAGTACTTATTGGGCAGGAGTTTTGTAGGGCTTTGGGGGCACCCAGCCTGGTGCTGGACTCGGCTGGAGGGGGAAGGATGTCCTCACGGGCCACTTAAAAAGACGAGACATACGAATATTGATGATTTTTAGGCTAAAAACTTAGTGCCAGAGAACCAATATTAGAAAAAGAGAAACTTGTCAGGGCCCTTCTTTTCTACCCAATCTAACTCTTGCATTATACAAATGAATAAACGGAAGACCCAGAAAGGGAAAGTGACTTTCCTAAGGTCACACAGCAATGCTAATCAGCTGTTAGTTGAGGATGTTAAATTAAGACAAGACAGGTTTTTGGAGGTGGTGAGTTGTCTGCTCAGCAGGAAACCAGGAAGCACAATCATTCATTCAACAAACGTTTGCTGGGTCCCCTGGTTGGCATCAGGTATATAGGGATGAATGGTATGGAAGGTGGTCCCAGTAGAGTGGAGGGATGGAAAAGCAAAGAGATGGGAGAGTATAGGGTGATAAGAGCTCCCACCTGGCAACAGGTGGGAGCCCGGGGACTTCGAGAAGGAAGCCTGGGGTTGTGCAAGAATGACTGAGTTACCAAGCAGGTCTGGAGGAAGGGCATAATAAATGGTGGGAATAGCATGGGCAAAAGCCCAGGATCTTCAGTGAGCGAGCATGGCTTTTTGGGGGACTGACAAGTCAGTGATGTGGGCTGAAATATAGAGTTCTTAGGGGTGAATAATGGGACCAGATCATGGCTGGGCTAGGCCTGGGCCAAGGGTTGGAAAATTGGGAGCATGCTGTCAAGTAAGCAATGGACTCTAGGACCAAAGAGAACTGTTGCGCCTGAATAACCCTGATGTACAGTTACTCTCGGCACGGAAAGTGCCAAGAACCACGAAGAAGAGACCGCCCTGCCAGCTGTGGTCATCCGAGAAGGCTTCCTGAAGAGCCTGGTGGTTGAGATGAACACGAAGAGAAGTGCAGGGTTTGCACGTGAGGAGCTGGAATTCTGGGACATGGAGCCGACAAAGGTCCAGAGTCGGATCCCTGCAGGACCCATCTGACAGAGGAGCACGTGAAGTATGAACCACGACCATTGAACGTTGGCATCACGAAGCCATACTTTAGTCCTTAGACAACAGAGAGCCACAGAGGGTGCCTGAGTGAGGGTGGGGCGCGCTCAGGAGGCTGGGAGGCCTGACTCTCCAGAACACCCCAGGGGGCTCTGATATGCCCGGACTCCCTTTATGCAGGCAGAGGCAGAAACACGAAAGCGCCGAAGGGGAAGAGAGATGAACTCTCAGGCTTAATGGTTAGTGAGGGGGTTGGGGTGGGCCAGGGCAAGACCAGTCATACTTTCAAAGTCCCTTACAGCCCTGATGATGAAGAGTCACTTCTTCAATGCCTTCTCAAGTCCTGGTTTCTGAGAACCAGCAGCCCCTGCAGCACAGCCCGGGCCCGACGTTATGGGACTATTGGTTAGGGGCATTTGTGGCACCATGTCAGGGAAGCAGAAAGCCCCCAAAGACCCTGCCTCTGGCCTGCAGGGCCAGCAGAGAGAGGGGGTCAGGCAAAGACCCTGGCCAGCCCAGACAACCAAGAGAGCATGGGGACAGGGTCAAGCCTGGTAAGTCACATCCCTCTGTGGGCAGCGGTGGCTTCTGGGTGACCGGACTAATGAAAAGACAGGGTGGCCCAGAGGGACACAGGTTTAGGGTGGCCAACCTTTCCAGTTTTAGCATTGAAAGTCCCACCTCCCAAGGGTGGGAACAAACCAGAATGGCAGGTCACCCTAGATGCAGCCCCTAGAAACTGCAGAAAGGGATTGTGAATTTGACCAGTGGCAGCCCACCATCAAGCCTTAAGATGGTGAATTTGTTATTACATTTTCTCTAATTACTCTTTTTATATCCATAGATTCTGAGGTCACCTCTCTCCTTCCTAATATTGATACCTTGTGTTTTTCTCTTTCTTTTTTCTTGATCATTCTAGCTAGAGTTTTATCAGTTTTATTAATCCTCTCAAAAACTTTTCGGCTTCATTGTTTTTCTCTATTTTTATATTTCATTGATTTCTATTCTGATGTTAATTTTTTTCTTTCTTGTGTTTACTTTTGGTTTAATTTGCTTTTCTTTTTCTAATTTTTTAAAGCAGAAGCTGAGGTCATTGATTTGAGACTTTCTTCTTTTTATTTTTATTTTTTTAATTAATAAATTTATTAATTTGAGAGTGAGGGAGAGGACATCAATCTATTCCTGTATGTACCCTGACCTGGGATTGAACCAGAAACCTCTGTGCTTAGGGATGAAGCTCTAATCAACTGAGCTATCCGGCCAGGCTAACTTTCTTCATTTTTAAATATAGGTGTTTAATTCTATAAATCTCCTTAGTGGCAACCACAAATTTTTATTTTTATTCAGCTCAAATACTTTCCAATTTGTCTTTTTGAGTTCTCCTTTCATTCATAGATTATTTAGAAGTATTTTATTTCGCTCCTCAATATTTGGGGATTTTTCCGATATCTTTCTGTGATCAGTTTCTAATTTCTATTATGACTAGAGAACATACTTTGTAGGACTCGAACCTTTTGAACTTTATTGAAATTTGTTTTGTGGCCCAGACGACGGTCTACTTTGGCGAGCATCCTGTGTGTACTTGAAAAGAGCGTGTATTTTGCCACTGTTGCAGGGAGTGGGAATGTGCATTAGGTCAACAAGGTTGCAAGTGTGGTTTACATCTTCCACATCCTTGCTGGCTTTCTGTCTACTCATCCCAACAATTATTGAGAGTGAGATTTGAAGTCCCCAACTATAACTATGGATTTGTCTATTTTTCTTTGCAGCTCTATCGGTTTTTGCCTTACATATTATTTTATTTTATTTTATTTTATTTTTTTGTATTTTTCTGAAGCTGGAAACGGGGAGAGACAGTCAAGACAGACTCCCGCATGCGCCCGACCGGGATCCACCCGGTGCACCCACCAGGGGGTGACGCTCTGCCCACCAGGGGGCGATGCTCTGCCCCTCCGGGGCGTCGCTCTGTCGCAACCAGAGCCACTCTAGCGCCTGGGGCAGAGGCCAAGGAGCTATCCCCAGCGCCCGGGCCATCTTTGCTCCAATGGAGCCTCGCTGCGGGAGGGGAAGAGAGAGACAGAGAGGAAGGAGAGGGGGAGGGGTGGAGAAGCAGATGGGCACCTCTCCTGTGTGCCCTGGCCGGGAATCGAACCCGGGACTTCTTCACACCAGGCCGACGCTCTACCACTGATCCAACCGGCCAGGGCCGCCTTACATATTTTTGAAGCTTTGCTATTAGGTGCTGTTTAGGACTGTCGTGTCTTCTTGATGAATTGAACTGTTCATCGTTATAGAACGACCTTCTTTACCTATGGTGATATTGTTGGCTCTGAAATCTACTTTGTCCTATATGAGTATATAGCCATTCCAACTTTCTTTTGGTTAGGGCAAGGATGACATATAGGTTTCCACCCTTTTCTTTTAACTATTTGTCTCTGTTTTAAATGCACGATCTTGGTAGCCAAGCACAGTGTTGGGACTTGCTTTTTTATCTAGTCTGACAATCCGCCCTTTAATTGTGCTGAAACCATTTTCATATTTCTTGGGACTGAGGTTTTGTTGAGCTTATCAGATCCATGGATTTATAGTTTTCATAAAATTTGGAAAAATTTGGCCATCATTTCCTCACATAGTTTTCTGCCCCTCCCCTTTCTTCAAAAACTCCAAATACACATGTTAGGCCCCTTGAAGTTGTCCCACGGGCCACTGATGCTTTTTCTCATTTCAAAAAGTCTTTGTTTTCTCTGTGTTTTATTACTGTTTTTCCAAGCAAACAAATATTTTCCACTGTGATGATTAACTTGCTGTTAATCCCACCCAGTGTCTTTTGCATCTCAGACATTGTAGTCTTTTATCTCTAGAAGCTCAGTTTTATATTTTCCATGTTCACCCTTTGAACATGTGGGATTTAGTTATAACCGTTTCCACACCCTTGTTGGTTGTTCAGCACATGTATTAGTTCTGTGTCGGTTTCAGTGGAATAATCATTCTTCTCGCTACAGGCCGTCTTTTCCTGCTTCTCCGCATGCCTAGTCATATTTGATTGAATACCAGACACTGTGGATTTTATCATGTTGGGTGTCAGATATTTTTGTATTCTGATAACATTTCTCAAGTTTCATTCTGAGACACATTTAAGTTACTCGGAAATAGTTTGAGCCTTTTGGGTTTTGCTTTAGGATCTGTTAGGTGGAAGCAAAGAAATATTGATCTAGGGCTGATTATTCCCCACTACTGATGCAAGCAAGACCTTTGTGGATACCTTCCCCAATGTCCTACAGACTATGAGGGCCTCTAGATTGGCTGGAAGGAATAGGCACTATTCCCAGCTCTGCGTCAGGGCTGGGCCCTGCTCTCACAAGCCATCCTCGCAGCTGCTTTTTTCTCTGGCCTTGGGTCGGTTTCTCACATGCACGCTCCAATCAGGAAGCTGATTCCAAAGTGGGTGGGACTGCACAGATCTTTGGAGTTCTCCGCCTCCTCTTTGATATTCTGTCCTATGGTCTCTAGCTGCCTTGGGCTTCCTGGATTCTTCAACTCAGGGAATTCCTGGGGCTTGGCCTGGGTTCCTCCCCCCCCCCATTTACTGCAGCTTGGGGACTTTATAAAGCAGGGGCCCCCAAACTTTTTACACAGGGGGCCAGTTCACTGTCCCTCAGACTGTTGGAGGGCCGGACTATAAAAAAAACTATAATATGAACAAATTCCTATGCACACTGCACATATCTTATTTTAAAGTTAAAAAACAAAACGGGAACAAATACAATATTTAAAATAAAGAACAAGTAAATTTAAATCAACAAACTGACCAGTATTTCAATGGGAACTATGCTCCTCTCACTGACCACCAATGAAAGAGGTGCCCCTTCCGGAAGTGTGGCAGGGGCCGGATCAATGGCCTCAGGGGGCCGCAAGCGGCCCGCGCGGGCCCGTAGTTTGGGGACCCCTGCTCTAAGGATTGAAGCTGGAGTAGTCACAGGGCTCACTGTTTTTGTTTCCCATCTCTCTGGGATCACTGTCCTTTGTTGTCTAACAGTCAGAACTCCTGAAAACTATTGTTTCATATATTGTGTCTTACTGTTGGCGATAGCTTTATGTGAGAGGAAAAACCCACTCTGTTACTGTATCTTGGCTAGAGGCAGGGGTCGGAACGTCCTCTGCCACCACCAGTCCAACCAGGCTCGCTCTACTACCGGGTGAAATGCTTCCCCAGGTGAAGAGCCGATCTGAACCAGGAGTGCCTGGCTCCACCATGTGCCACTGCCCCTGCATCCCGAAAAGAGCGATGATGTAGCTAGCTACTTCCCAATTGAAGGGCAGGTATCATCATTACAAAATCTGATTCTTTCAAGAGCCGAGTGAGACAAATAGGCGTGACGAGCCCATCTGACAGGTAGGGAGTCTGAGGCCCAGAGAGACAGAGTGAACTGCCCGTGCCTACCTGGAGAGCGGGTGGCAGAGTCAGGGCTAATGCAGGCCTCCGCCCGCCCACCACCCCTGGGCTGTGCTGTGGCTCTCTCCCCCCTCCTGGCAGGGCGACAGGCTGGGAGCTGAGCTTTCATTCCTGATCGTAAGGACACATGTATTTCCCCGCTGGGAAGAGGAAAAACCACCCAGTGCCCCGCTAGGAAGCATGTGGAAAAGCAGTGTCACAACGACTGCGGTCCCAGGCGGGCTGCCGTGCTGCCTGGGCGCGTGACATGGACGGTACAAGCCTGTGTTTTTTGTTGCTATGGCGTGTGGACCACATGGGAGTGTGTTTCCTTGGCACATTTCAGCAGTGACTCATCCTCGTTTCTACAAGGACCGATTGGAGAGATGGGCAAGCCTGGGGGAGAGCTGTGACAACAGCAACGTTCGCTGTCTGTCAGCAAGTAGGCTGCCGCCATTGAGCGGCTCCTGAAAAGCTTGCGAAACAAAGCAACTTCAATCCCATTCGAAAAGTTGGCATTAGATGAAGGATGTGGAGCTCTGAAATGGATCCCCTTTAAGCTGAGGGTCTGATGTCCTCTTGGTTACCAGGAATTGGGCCACACACCGCTGTCAGAAGGCCCCGGCCTCTTGGGTGGCCTGGGAGCTCACACAAAGCATGAGATAATGGAAAGAACACAGGCTTTGGAAGCTGAAAGGTCTGGGTTTGAATTGTGTCTCTCCACTGCTAAGCCTTAGTTTCCCCGCCTGTAAGATGGGTGCAGGAAAGCCTGTCCTGAAGGCGGTCGTGAGGAGGCAGACTGGATTAGCCAGCTGGTGCATGGAGTCCACTGATGACCATCGGCACATGGGAGGTCCTGGGAGTTGACGGACAAAGAACGATGGAGCTGACCAAGGTAGCTCTACTCAATGAACTGTGACTCTCAACAGGTGGTACAGAGATCTCGCGACAGGAGACCATGCTTATGAGGAAGGATGCTGAGGGACAAAAGGAGAAAATGACGCCAGAGGCCAAAGATCAAGCTGGATTAGAAATGATCCTCGGAACTTGCCCCAGCCGAGGCCCCGCTGAGAGCGGCCACCGTGGGCTCCGGATAAGCAGCGGGTTTGAGGAGGGGAAACCACGTGCAGGTGTGTGAGCAGGGTTAGCAGCGGGTGTGAGGAGGGGAAACCACGTGCAGGTGTGTGAGCAGGGTTAGCGGCGGGTGTGAGGAGGGGAAACCACGTGCAGGTGTGTGAGCAGGGTTAGCGGTGGGTGTGAGGAGGGGAAACCACGTGCAGGTGTGTGAGCAGGGTTAGCGGCGGGTGTGAGGAGGGGAAACCACGTGCAGGTGTGTGAGCAGGGTAAGCAGCGGGTTCGAGGAGGGGAAGCCACATGCAGGTGCAGGTGTGTGAGCAGGGTTAGCGGCGGGTGTGAGGAGGGGAAACCACGTGCAGGTGTGTGAGCAGGGTTAACGGCGGGTGTGAGGAGGGGTAACCACGTGCAGGTGTGTGAGCAGGGTTAGCGGAGGGTTCGAGGAGGGGTAACCACGTGCAGGTGTGTGAGCAGGGTTAGCGGCGGGTGTGAGGAGGGGAAACCACGTGCAGGTGTGTGAGCGGGGTTAGCGGCGGGTGTGAGGAGGGGAAACCACGTGCAGGTGTGTGAGCGGGGTTAGCGGCGGGTGTGAGGAGGGGAAACCACGTGCAGGTGTGTGAGCAGGGTTAGCGGCGGGTGTGAGGAGGGGAAACCACGTGCAGGTGTGTGAGCGGGGTTAGCGGCGGGTGTGAGGAGGGGAGACCACGTGCAGGTGTGTGAGCGGGGTTAGCGGCGGGTGTGAGGAGGGGAGACCACGTGCAGGTGTGTGAGCGGGGTTAGCGGCGGGTGTGAGGAGGGGAGACCACGTGCAGGTGTGTGAGCAGGGTTAGCGGCGGGTGTGAGGAGGGGAGACCACGTGCAGGTGTGTGAGCGGGGTTAGCGGCGGGTGTGAGGAGGGGAGACCACGTGCAGGTGTGTGAGCGGGGTTAGCGGCGGGTGTGAGGAGGGGAAACCACGTGCAGGTGTGTGAGCGGGGTTAGCGGCGGGTGTGAGGAGGGGAGACCACGTGCAGGTGTGTGAGCAGGGTTAGGCCAGCAGAGGGAGAGGACGGACAGGGGCAAAGACATCCTGTTTCCTCTGAAAGGAGAGAGTGACAGAGAGGAAGGGGGGAGGGGAGAGAGAGACAGACGGACGTGGAAGGAGCGGAGAGCAGCTCCCGGCCTGTGGTTTTCAGAAACCACAAGGGGCAGCCTTGTCTTTGCTGCCTGCGGCCCCTCCGCGGGCTTCAGTCGCCACAGCCCTGCCCCTGCAGGCAGGCTGCTCCTGGCAACCCCAAGAGCCCTAACTAAGGCGGAAACCAATAAAGTACACAGACAGGGAATGGCGAGGTAAGGTACCAAAACCTTATCCATTCTTTGCTCGAAATGAGGGTTCTCTGGGTTGTTTCCCCCATTTTTTCTGTCTTCCCCTGACCAATTTCTTATATTAAGCTACGGCGGCAGCTGCTGGCTCTTTGCCATGTCCCTGCCGACACTGCCCCTCACCACGCTCTCCCTCCGTCCTTTCTGGGGGTTCCTGGGCCTGTGCTGAACGCACCTCTGCATGACCCCTCTCCCTGCCCTAGGCCTTCCAGTAATTTCCATCTGCATTTGCTGGGCTGACCTTCCTTCTCCTGCACTCGGGGCTCCGTCCAGCCCCTGCCCCGGGGAGGCCTCATTCCACGCGTGGGTCCCCTCTCTCTGAGTTCCTCAGAGCCTGTCCTGTTCTCCCGGCTAGAACAAAGGCAGAACATCTCAGGACAACCACGGGCAGTCTTTCTAAAAGTTTAAAGTCCTCGGCTGTGGTGTCAACCTGTCCCATTCCAGGCGGTACCACTTCCCAGCCGTGTGTCTTAGGGCAGGTTTCTTCATTTCTCTGTGCTCCAGTTTTATTTTCTGTGAGACGGTTTCCGGTCATTTCTATATACTTTATTAGGTTTGAGAGGCAGAGCGGAGGTAATGGGTGTGATGCCTTCAGAAGGGCTCTGGATTCCACAGATACCAGCTATGAGTCTTTGAAAGACTGTTCTGCAGAGAGCTGTCTCCTCCCTGCTGCGTGTCCTCTGAGAGGCGGGGGGGCCTCACCTGTGTTCCTCCTGACTGAGGTTTCAGTGTGGCTCAGCCCAGGCTCCTCTCCTCCACCCGCCATCACTAAGCACCAGTGTGTCGCCTGTCATCCTTTGGGTCACCGTCTCCAGCGATGGATCTGGACCCTTGCTGGGTCAGCTCCTGCTGCTGGCTCCCTTCAGGCCATTTCAGGGAGGAGTGGTTGCTCAGTTCAGTTCAGTTCAGTTCAATAAACATCGACTTGAGCCCATATTATACACTGAGCACGGGGACAGGTGCTGGGTATGCCAAGGATGAAGCCTTAGTCTCTGAGACGGACATGCAACAGAGAGAAGACCCTGGGAATTGGTGCCCAAAGTCTTTATATTGGAGCAGGGAGGTGGTGTCAAGCTGAGAGTGGGGACATCCCTGTGAGCAGCCCAGAACTGAGGGCATTGAATTAGAGAAGAGGATCGCGCAATTTTAGAAGCTACGGAATGGTTAAGGACAGCTGTGGATCCAATCCAACTTAATCAACCAGTCCAATCTAATTCAAGCTCATCCAACCCACTGAGCTAATTAAATCTACCCCATGCAAATGGAGAACTGATGAGGTGTGCCAGACACTATGCTCCTCAGTGATTCTTGGGAATTGCATACTCTGGTCCTAGACCTGGGGTGCGGGACTTCTTTTTTAAAAAACTAACTTCAAAATCAGAAAAATAAAATCTTTTTTTTTCTTTTTTATTAAGTGAGAGGCGGCGAGGCAGAGACAGATTCCTGCATGTGCCCCGACCAACCGGGATCCACCCGGCAAGCCCCCTATCAGGTAATGCTCAGCCAGTCTGGGCTGCTGCTCTGTTGCTCGGCAACTGAGCTATTTTAGCACCTGAGGTGAGTTCGTGGAGTCATCCTCAGTGCCCAGGGCCAACTTTACTCAAACCATTCAAGCCAAGGCTGCAGGAGGGGAAGAGTGAGAGAGAGAGAGAGAGAGAGAGAGAGAGAGAGAGAGAGAGAGAGATGAGGTGGGAGTGGATAAGCAGATGGTCACTTCTCTTGTGTGCCCTGACTGGGAATTGAACCCAGGACTTCTACATGCCAGGCTGACCCTCTGACACTCTATCACTGAGCCAACCAGCCAGGGCAGAAAAAAAAATCTTGACAAAAGTTGCTTTTCCTAAAAGGGAACCTTCAGAGTTTCAGGCCTTTCCCTGTGACCTCCACATGTGCTGGGAGCAGAAGCAGGATTTGGGGGGCAGATGTACTCGGGGAAGCTATTGCAGGATTAGCCTGGGCAGGAGGCTTTCCTTGGCTGGAGGGAGCAGGCTGACTTCCCCCTTAGGTAAGCCTGTCTGTCTGTTAGACACTGGGTCCAAACCATAAAACATATTTATAAATAGTTGCATTATGCACATCCTTAAAAATCTGCACAGTCCCTGGCTGGATGGCTCAGTTGGTCAGAGCATCATCCAGATACACCAAGGTTGCAGGTTTGATCCCCAGTCGTGGCATATAAAAGAATTAACCAATGAGTGCATAAATAAGTGGAACAACAAACTGATGTTTCTCTCTTTCTTTCCTAAACCAAAAACAACTGCACAATTAATACATATAAATACACAAATTCATTCTTGTTATAAATATTCCAGGGATCCAGAAAAACAAAAAAAATCTTGCACGCTCAATTCTGTTTCTGTCCTCCGAGCAGCTCTCAGTGTGGCATTTCTCCAGAAATCTTGTGTGCTACTGTGCATACCCATGCATTTATAAATATATAGCTTAGTGTAACATGTGAGTATTCTGAAGACTGTATGCACTGCTCTGCAATTTGCTTTTTTTAACTTACCATCATGTCTTGAAAAATTTCCCCACGGGACCTCCAGGTCTTCCTAACCTGCTTTAACTCTTGCAGGGGGCTGGGAGGATTCATATACATCTGCTCTTCTTTTATTTAATCATCCCAATTTGATGAACATTTTAGATGGTTTCTAAATTTTTGCTCTTACAACCAGTGCACAGAAGAGATCTTTGTCCATGCTTCTTGGGGTACATTTGTAAGTATTTCTTTAGAACAGATTCCAAGAAGTGAAATTGCTAGATTGTAGGGGATGCGTCCTTTTGTATTTTAATAGGTGCGCCTAGGTCCCTACCCATCTCTCTAGCGCAAAGGCTTCTCCAGTTTATATGCCCTCAGCAGCTGCGCATCTGCTCTCCAGAGATGGGGGGCTTCTTTGCTGGGGTTTCACTTCTCCTCTGCCTGTTCCTTTTTACAGTCCCCTTGGCTCTCCCTATAGACCTTGGCCAAATGCCATCTTCCTGTCCTTTGCCACCCAATTAAAGTCAAAGTTTCCAGTGTATAGACTTTGAGTGCTATCTCAAAATATACAGTAGATCAATCAAGGTGTGATGACTCTCATTTCAGAATGATCTTTTGTTCCACAGTAGGGTGTGCTGCAGGGTTTGGAGCAATCCACTAACTGATATTAAGCCTGCAATTCATTCATTCATGCACTGCGTTAGGCTCTGTGCTAGTTGTTCTGGAGTCCTTGTCTTCAAAGGGCATACTCTCATTGCTTGAACCAAGTCATGCCAGTAACTATTGGTATTAGGTAAATGTGTATTAATAGTTGGTTGGCTGTTGTTAAAATGTTTTAAATGCTCTCAAGAAAAAAAAAAGAGAGATCTCAGTAGCTGAGAGACCAACGATGCTTTAGAGCACAGAACAGTCCAGGATAAGCACTAAGATTTACTAGCGCAGAGCGGATGATTACTGGGGCTGTCTGGCCCGTTTGCCACAACAGAAACCAATGTAGGGACTTCCCCATCCCTGGGCAACAGTTGTTTTCCAGCATGAAGGAGAAGGGAGGATAAAAAAGAGATGTCTTTACCAGCCCCCCCCTGCTTCCTGTGCCCTTGCCATGGGAGTTGACAGTCGGCAGGACTGTTCACATCCATTCATTCATTCACTCACTCATTCATGTTGATATTTCTAAAAGATTTGTTTGTGATTATCTCACCTTCTCAGCTGGTGGGGAAAAAAGATGAAACAGTTTTCAGCCTGCATATGGAAGTGTCCTGTACAGATATGTTTTTTGTCCCTTATTAAAAAAAAAAAAGCCACCAGAAGCCAAGGCCACACCGTTCAGAGTTCAGATAGTGAGCTTGCTCATGAATCAAAAGATAATGTAGTGCTGGGTAGCAGGACCCGACCAGAGAATGTTCTGATTTATTAACCTGTCTCCCGAGTAAGATAAAGTCAGTGAGTGAATGGACATTAGGTTTCCGTTCTTCTGCCAGGGTTTGAGGGGGAAATAATCACTGAGGGATAAGCCACTGGCTGATGTCAGAGCCAGTTCAGAGAGGGTCGGGAGAAGTTCTGCCTGAATGGATGCTCATGAGAGTGGGCACCCCACCATGGATGCAGGCTGGGACCGCCCTATCAGCTAGTACAATTTACAGCTTATCCTTTTTTTCTCTGAACTCAGTAAAGAGACTTTTTTTTTTTAATTTTAGTTCCTAGTGTTAATGGCTGTTTCTGAATGCTAGGTAGAGCGTAAATGGACTGTAAATTATTGAAGTTATCTTTCAGAGGTCATTGTACAACATTCTATCCATCCATATGTCCATTGAACAATTGTAAGAACTAATATTTTCCCATAAGAAATTTACTTTATATGGGGGGCACATTACATAGACACATATAGCTCTTAATCTGTGGTTGATTGATTACCTCTCCTGCTAGACTGTAGGTTCTGAGAGCCAGGACAGTCCTGTTCACCGAGGACTCCCTCATGCCTCACACGCTGCATGACACATAGTAGATGCTCAATAAAAAAATGAGTCAGCGGGAGATGCTCCAGGCCTGTGGGGGGTGCTGTGTGTGGATCAGAGGAGGGCTGCTGGCCAGCAGTGAGATATAATCATTGGGAAAGGTGCTGGCTAGAGTCAGGATGTAGAATTTGGATATTATTCTCTGGGTTGGGAAAGACATTGATGTGTATCGAGCAGGAGAGTGACATGATAAATTAGGCTCTTTCACACATCCATTTCTTTATTCATTCCATTTAATAGAATTTGTCAAGTGTTTTCTATATATAAATGGTGTGGTAGAAAAAAAAATAAGATAGGGTCATATCCTCAAAGAGCTCACAATCTGGTGGGGGAGGTAGATAAATAAACAGATGATTATACTATGTAAATTTTATGCTAGAGGTTCACACAGAATACTGTGGGATGCCTTCTGGAGGAGGTAACATTTGAGCTGAGTCTCAAGGGACACGTACATGTTAGATAAAGAATGGGTGGGAAGGGTGCTGTTGGCAAGGAGAGAGGGAAGGCGCCTGTGATGCTTGGGAACGACTGCTCAGTGTAGTGTAGCTGGTGCACTGAGTGGGGAGCCGGGGGAGAAGCCGGAGATGGAGATGCAGCTGAAAAGGAGGGCGGAGTCAGAACAGAAAGACCCGGGAGGAGATCCCTGGACTTCCTCCTGTGGGTAATGAGGAAGGGAGACAGACGCTCAGATCGGTATTTTAGGGAGACCATGTGGATGCAGAGAATGGACTGGAGAGGAGCAAGACGGGCAAGGATGGAGACTGGCGAGGCGGCTGTTGTCCTTACCCAGGTGGGGAACCGAGAAGGGCCGGATTAGAGCAGTGTCTGGGGCGAGGGATAATAATAGGCAGCCCTGACTGAGCGCTCACTCTATGCCAGGAACTGTTCTACACGAACGCATGACCTCACACAGTCCTCTGGCGACCCGCTGAACGGAACTGGTGTTATTTCCATTTTACCAAAGAGGAAGGTGGGGCACCAGGTCACACACGTCTCATGAATGCAGATTGGCACTCAGGCCGTTTACAGGGTTGGGGACTCCAGGGGAAGAAGCAGTTTTCAGGTGCAGGTGTAGGGTCAAAGGAAGAGGACGAGCTCAGTGTAGACTGTTCATCTGAGAAGACGAGGGGACTCTTGAGAGGAGGCGTTGGGCAGCACCTGGACTGCTGGGTCCAGAGCCAGGAGGGATACCCAGGCTGGGCATGGCAATCTGAAAGTCACAGTAAAGGCTGAAGTGATGAAGAACAATGCAGACTGGCAGATGCCAAAAAAACAGCCCCCCGGAGTGCCCATCATGTAAGGGATGAGCAGCGAAAGAACAGCTGATAAAGGGGACTGAAAGGAGCTGGCCCAGAGGTGAGAAGCAAACAAGCCCCGGGTGGAGAAGAGTGTCCCAGGGGGCACGTGGTCGAGTCCACACGCTGCTGGGAAACTTGGTGGGGTGAAGGCTGAGGAGCAGGGGGCATCCTTATCCACAAGGACTGGGTCCAGTCACCAAGGGTTCACGGCTGCCCTTCACAAAGAAACGTTTCAATGGAGTGCTTGAGGTACCCTGGGAAGTGAGAGGGAGGTGAGGTGGTGGAGAGGAATAAGTCTAGAGGAAACTCGGAAACTCTTCGCTGGAAACTCTTCCCTCCTCCACTCCTTGCTATCACCCTGACCTTGATCAAAACAACTTCTTGTTGTGTTTGGGGAAAAAGGCGAAAACCCGACCTTTGGAAAAACCATGTGGGGATCTGAAGGTATTTATACTTTAGAGACTGAGTAGCCATAAGTGAGGAAGTAGCCAAGCTAATAGATGCCTAGCCTAATTGATTCTTATTTTCATCTCTTTATGGGAAACAATGCCCCCTGTTGGTCGTGTAGTGAATGGCCACCTCGCAGGCGATTCCGCCTTCTGATGCCTCCCTGGTGCTTTCTGGAGCAGGGCTGGCTGCCGCCGTATTGCGGAGGCTCCTGCCTTGGCAGCTTGCAAGTTGCTGAAGGCGCGCGTAACACATTCTCTCCCCTGCCTTGGAAAACACAACCGGGCAAACCGCCATTTCTAGTGGGGCCCATGAAAACACAGACATTAAGGATCATGGATTTGGCCATCAGATTGGCAAATGAGCCTTCTCTTAGGAAAGGCACTCAGGCAATGGTGTTTGGGAGCTGGAGGGGAGCTGTCCACAGCAGGCAGGGGCACCCCACCCGACAGCTGGGCCTGTTTATTGGGGGTGGGGGATACTGTTTCTCATGGCGAGTCATGGAGCGATTCCTTCCATATGTTGGGAATGTGGTCAACCTACATCAAAGGCAAAGGCTGAGGCTTCTGCAGGAGCCAACTGGGCTCACACATCCTGCCAATGACCTAACCGAGGCCAGCAAGACCTACGTGTTAGTGTTTGCCTGCATTTACAGTCCCGAATAGGCTAGTGGGCAGCTGCTCCAAGCAGGGCGTGGTGTGATGATGGGCATTCTCGTGGTGCTTTGGACACAGCTCAAGTGAGGAACCAACACAGAGTCCAGGCTGGGAAACTGAGATCCTGCTCAGACCCAGGGCTTCCAAACTGGTAGTGGAAAGGGTTCTTGGTGAGAAGGAGCTACATCTGGGTAGTGATTCCCAACCCTGGCTCCCCAAGCTGTTTCTGACACCCTCAAATAACAACCCAGGGCCATATTTTCTGGAGAATTTTCTGAACAATGAAGCTGGTGGCCAACCAACAAGACAGGATCTCCAGCTTCATGCCGGGCCTGCCAAGAAGCATGGGCCAGGTGGTGTGCGAAGTGTTTGATGACTACACGCAGAAACTTGGAGAAAACAAGAGTCTCCACCGGGCTCTGTGAGCAGATGATGCCTTTTGCTGTCACATCACAACTGAGAGTCCCACCAGCACCTGCCATCACCTTAAGTTTGGGGCAAGGAGGCCCTGGTCAGTTGGCTTAGTGACAGAGCATCGGCCCAGAGTGTGGATGTCCTGGTGTCCTGGGTTCGATTCCCGGTCAGGGCAGACAGAAGTGCCCATCTGCTTCTCCACTCCTCCCCTTCTTGCTTCTTCTTCACCCCCACCCAGCTGGCAGCCATGGCTTGCTTGGAGCTAGTTGGCTCTGGGCACTGAGGATGGTTCTATGGTCTCTGCCTCAGGTGCTGATAAATGGTCCTGGTTGCAACAGAGCAAGGACCCCAGATAGGGAGAGGATCACTCCCTAGTGGGCTTGCCAGGTGGATCCCAGTTGGGATGCATGTGGGAGTCTGTCTCTGCCTTCCCTCCTCTCATTAATAATAATAAAAAAAAACATTTAAAGTAAACAAAAAATTGAGGGCAAGGAGTCTGACTGGAGATGTCAACACCTGAGACAACTGTTGTAGGCTCTTGCCACGCGGCTGCCTCCAATCTGCACTTGTGCATATATCCACTTACTCATTTCATTCCTCCTCAGTTCCCGAGTTCTGTCCTCACTCCCTGCTCTGTTCCACCTACTCTCCTCTGCCCCGACGGCTTCCAGCTCTCTCTCTCTCTGGAGCCCTGACCCCTTTCAGAAGTTTTTGGTTTGATTAGGGTCACTAAGTGTGCGGCCGGCAATGATACAGATGTCATCATCTGTCACAGGCGGCTTACCAGCCTGAGGGGAACGAGGGCCCTTAGAGCAGATTCTAATGGGAGTTTTGGCAGGGTGGGCGGTGGAGGCAGGGAGAGCATTAGAGCGCAGCCTCAGAGCACTCTCTGAGCACACGGCGCAGACCAGAGCGGGAGGGGCGTTTGTTCTTTCAACAAGGCCTGCTGACGGAGGCACTGGGAGCGTGCAGCCAGAAAGACCCGAGCCTTGAAAGTTCCTGAATGGCAGGTGTAAGGAGTAGTGATGTGCCAGGAAAAGTGTGTCCTACAAGGAGAGTAGTGTGTGTCTTAGGAGTGTGACAGAACTGCCCCCCAAGCCCCCTTCCTTCTGCGCATGCTCCAAGGCTGGGACCGCGTATCGCTCAACTTCATTTCCCCGGCACAGTGGGTACTCGGGGAGTATTTGCTGAAGGAATAAATGAATGCACAATGTGTTGTGTGGAGCTACTAGCTGCTCCTTGGGGAGTGGCAGGATGGGATGGGAAGGTCTTCTTAGAGACCATGTTCTTTGAACAGTATTTGGAAATAGGAAGAAGCCTTTGCCAAGTAGATAAGACAGGGAAGGGATTCTGGGCAGAAGGAACAGTGGGTGCAAATGTACCTAGGTGGGCATCCAAGATCGGGGGACTATTTGGCAGATGGCTCCCCATACTGGAATGTAGGGTACATGTTGGTCAGCCACAGGCAGGTAATGAGGTTGGAGAGGGGGCAGTGGGCAGGTGGGAGGGGGCATCAGGAGCCATTCTAAAATAGCTGGGATTTTGCAAATTATAGGAAGTCCGGGAATGTAAGGGTTTAAGGCAGGGTGGCGATGTGACCATGTGTGGGGGCAGAGGAAGAGGCAGGAACGAGGAGTATGCCCAGAGCCTCTCTCCTAGAGTTAGGGCTGTTGCTTACTCCAGCTCCTGCAGAGCAGGGCACGGGTGCAAAACTGCTGTTGGCCAAACTTCCCGGTGATAGCTGTGAGCTTGAGTGACACGGGCAGGGGCTCCCAGGCTGTTCACGCTGGAGGCCCTTTGAAGTCGTTTGCTCCAGTTCTCCCATTCTATGGATGGGAAACCTGAGGCCCGGGGAGAAGAGCAACCTGTCCAAGGTCTCACGGAACAGTCAGGGCAGGAATCCAGACCTCTAGGCTCCTAGTCTGGTTTTCTCTCCAGAGAGACATCCAACTTCAAGATGAGTGTTGCTACGACCCTGGCTATGTGACCTTAAACCAGTTACTTAATGATGTAGTGTTGTCATCTGGACCACGGAAGTAACAATATCGCCCTCTCAGGACTGTTGCGGGGGACTGAGTGAGATCATGCATGACAGGTGTCTGCAGCTTAATGCCTGGCAGGTAGTGCGCGCTCAGATCGTAGCAACTTTGTGTATAAGCCTCCAGGGTTCTGCTCCTGCTCCCAGCGCACTGTCCCAATCAATGCCTGTGTCTGGTGGCGGCAGACCCGGGATCACGCAGGGGCTACTGTCAAGCTGAGCTAGCCAGGGGGGCATTTCTCAGGTTCCCCACAAAGGCAGGGGCATCCCTTGTCTTAACCGGGGGTAGGGCAACTACAGATGAAAAGAAGCAATTTGGTCTGGGTCACAAAATAAAATAAAAACATATCGAGGAAGAAGGTCATGAATAATTTTGCAAGAGTGGAATGACTGTTACCAGGTAAGAGGACTTTTCCGTTGACACAGAGATTCAGGGCAGAGTTCCTTCAAGTCCCCTGTGCGTCTGAGGGCTCTCACTCAGAAATCAATTTCCCTAGCATGGGGCACACCAACTTCCCAGGACACGGACTTCTGCTCCTCACAGTCTTGTCACCTGCCCACCCCCAGCCAAGGCTCCCGTGAGCTTGGGCCTCAAGCAGCAGAACCCTGGGATGGGAACCACGTGCACTCCACAGACTGTAAGATGCACCACGACTGTATGTGCCACCAAGAGAGACTGAGCTCTGCCAATGGGAACTGGGAGATTCACATGATCGGGGAACAAATCCTGGTTGCAGAAATGTTACAACATGGAAAAAATAGGCATCTTAGAACCAATGAAATGCAGTGTTTGAGGACCAGGGGCAGCTGTATCAGTCAGCACTCAGGGCAGAGTAGAAACATACAATTGGGGGCAAATCCCCAAATTATACTTGGTCTCACATTATTTATTATTTTTTCTTTGTGAAAGAAACCATGACAACAGAGGCTCGACGAGGACACTGGCTCTGTTTGGTTCACTACTGTTTCCCCACCACTTCACTCATAGTAGGTGTTCAACAAACATTTGCTGAATGAGAAAACAAAGCCACATCACAGCTTCTGGTCAAGATGGCAGCACAAGTAAAGGTACTCGCATCCTCCCACAACCACATCAAAGATGCAACTACACTGCAGAACAGCCGTCACTCAGAACCCCCGGAACTCTAGCTGAGTGGAAGTCCTACAACTAGGATATGAAGAAAAAGCCGCATCGAGACTGGTATGAGGGGTGGAGATGCAGAACGAGCTGGTCCCACACCCACATGCGGTGGACAAGAATTAGGAGGGCTGTCGCGGCTGTGGGGGTCACCCCTGAGGAGTGAGGCATCCCAGCCCCAGACCAGGGCTCCCAGCCCAGGGTTCCAGTGCCAGGAAGACAAGTCCCCATAACTTCTGGTTGTAAAAACCAACAAGGATTGTGTCTGAGTGAGACAAAGAGCTGCGGGAGTCTTAGGTATTCCTCTCAAAGGGCCCACGCATGAACTCACCCAGCCTCACTCCCTGTGAGCCGTGGCACTCACTCCCTGTGAGCTGTGGCTCTCACTCCTGTGGGCACTCACTCCAGCCCTGGGGCAGCAGCTTGAAAGGAATCAGGGACATATAGGGAGGAACTGAATTTTCTGGCATCAAGCAAGAGCTGGAGGGGTGGCATTCTCCCAGGCAGGAGTGCTGGCAGCGGCCAGTGTTCCTTTTCTGAGCCCTCCCCCCACAGAGCCGGCAGCAGGTGCTGAATCTGAGTCTCCATTGACCTGGCTCACACTGTCAGCCCCGCCCTGCCCTGGTAATTCCCTGAGGCCTGGCCCCACCAATTTGCTAACCCATCCAAGCTGTTTCTAGTGGCTTCTCCATACAAATGGCCTATCTTGGCTCTCACACTTCAGACTTTCCTGAAATCATTCAAACCAGCAGCACCTGGCCCCTGCATCTCCCTTACCTCTCACTAAGTGGCCCAAGGCCCAGAACTAGAGGCTGCCAGCTGTGGTTCACAGCTTGGCCTCTCCTGGATACCTCCAAGCCCAAGTAAAAGTCATCTGAAGATTGCTTTGTAGCCCATGCTAGGTGGCCCTGGACAGAACACAGGCAGTGGCTGACCTTGGCCTGTACCTTCTGGAAGGCCCCAGAACCAGTGCACCCAAATGGACAGCTTCAGATCATGCTGGATCACACCCCTACTCCATGAGCAACACACTCAAGGGGTGGACTCAGCAGGCACCAGAACCCTGCTGAAGTAAGTCCTGCTCTGTGGGGTGGGCCCCTGCCCAGTTGACCCTCTCCGGTGGTCCCAACCGGTCCTTGCAGACGATGGGCCTTATGGCCAATCCCTCCCATTGATGTGCCATAGCAACTAAGGCTCAACTACAACGGGGGTGGGGTGGGGTGGACACAGCCCGCATGAGGGGCACGCCTCAAGGACCCAGCTGAGGTGATCAGGGAGGCTGTACCACTGGAGCCCATAGGACACCTACTACATTGCGCCAGTCTATGAAGCTCGGGAGACACAGCAGCTCTACGTGATACACGGAAACAAACACAGGGAGGCTGCCGCAGTGAGGAGACAAATGAACATGTCCCCGATGAAAGAACAGAACCAAACTCCAGAAAAAGAAGTAAACAAAATGGAGACGAGCAAGCCACTAGAGGCAGAGTTCAAAACACTGGTTATCAGGCTGCTTAATAAACTTCGGGGTAGAGTAAATGAACTTAGAACTTCAACATCATAAAAAAAGGACCTGGAAACCATAAAAAAACAAAAACCTGTCAGGAATGAAGGATATGCCAACTGAAATGGAGAATAATTTACATGGAATCAATAGGAGGGTAGATGGAGCTGAGGATCAACAGTGATTTGGAATATAAGGAAGAAAAACCATCCACTCAGAATAGCAAAAAGGAAAAATAACCCCCCAAACTGAGGATAGTATAAGGAGCCTCTGAGACAACTTCAAGTGTATCAACATTCACATTATGGAGGTGCCGGGAGGAGGAGAGAGAGAACAAGAATTTGAAAATCTATTTAACAAATGACAAAATCTTCCCTAACCTGGTGAAGGAAATAGACATACAAGTCCAGGAAGCACAGAGGGTCCCCAAACAAATGATGAACTCAAAAGGGCCCACACCAAGACACACCATACTTAAAATGCAAAATACTTAAGACAAAGAATCTTTTTTTTTTTTTTTTACAGAGACAGAGAGAGAGTCAGAGAGAGGGATAGATAGGGACAGACAGACAGGAACAGAGAGAGATGAGAAGCATCAATAATTAGTTTTTCATTGCAACACCTTAGTTGTTCATTGATTGCTTTCTCATATGTGCCTTGAGGAGGTGGGGGCTACAGCAGACCGAGTAACCCCTTGCTCGAACCAGCGACCTTGGGTCCAAGCTGGTGAGTTTTGCTCAAACCAGATGAGCCCACGCTCAAGCTGGCGACCTCGGGGTCTCGAACTTGGGTCCTCCGCATCCCAGTCCGACGCTCCACCCACTGCGCCACCACCCAGTCAGGCCAAAGAGAGAATCTTAAAAGCAGAAGAGAAAAGCAGTTAGGTGCCTACCAGGGAGCTCTCATAAGACTGCCAGCTGATTTCTCAACAGAAACTTTGCAGGTTAGAAGGGAGTGGCAAGAAATATTATTCAAAGTGATGAAAAGCAAAGACCTATAACCAAGATTACTCTACCCAGCAAAGCTATCATTTGGAATTGAAGAACAGATAATGAGCTTCCCAGACAAGAAAAAGCTAAAGGAGTTTATCACCATCAAACTCATTATCACATGAGATGTTAAAGAGTGTTCTTTAAGAAGAAGAAGAAGAAAAATAATAAATATGAATAATAAAATGGCAATAAATACATATCTATCAATAATTGAATCTACAAAACAAACCCAATGAACAAGCAGAACAGAAAGAGACTCACAGATACAGAGAACATTTTGATGGTTGTCAGATGGGAGGGGGTTGGGAGAGGGGTGAAAAAACTGAAGGGATTAAGAAGTATTAAATTGGTCGTCTGGTTGTTGCAGGATAGTCATGGGGAGGTAAAGTACAGCATAGGGAATATAGTCAGTAATATTCTAATGACTATGTATGGTGTCAGATGGCTACAAAGTTTATAGGGCTGACCACTTTATAAGTTATATAATGTCTAATCACCGGGGTGTGCCTCTGAAACTAATATATATAATATGGTATGTCAACTGTAATTGAAAAGTAAAAAATGATTTAAACAAACATTTTAAAAAGCCGCATTATAAAACATGAGAAAAAACCCAGAAAAGAAAACAAATCATTCATAACCCTCTCACTGTGGGTATTTTGGCTTATTTCCTTCGAGTCTTATTTCCTATGAATATGCTTTTATATACATGTAAACATAATGTATTATTAGATTTAGCCCCGGGATGTGTTTTTGTATTTCTCTATTAATATGAATGAAATGATAAAATGAGATGATGCGGAAATGCTTTGAAGACTGTGAAGTGTTTAACCAAATATCATATTATTAGTTATAATTATCATAGCAATACGCATATGAATGGGGCTGATTTTCTGCAAGTATACTTCAAAGCCAAAAAAACACAAATTTGCCCTCTGATGCTGGGAATGTGTTTTGCTCCCACTCACCATGGGGAGTCCCTCTGACTCATATTGGGAAGAGAAAGAGACTGAAGGATTCTTTAGAGGTCATCCTGTCCATCTCCCACCCAGCTCAGACATGTCATCCGTATCACTACAGGAGGGTAGGTGGAGCTGAGGGAGGAAGGAGCCATCTCTCAGGCCATTAACACAGCAACCTACAAAGACCTTCTTCTATCCAACCTTCTAGTGGCTAGACGAAGTGACAGTGGGTTTCAGAGAGTGCTGCCCACGTCCCATGCGTTCCCTGTGTACTAACAGCAATATGGACCTAAATGTCAACACAAGTCCCTCGTGGCAGGTGTGGTGTTACTGTAAACAAACCACAAAGTCAGATTTGCCCTGGGCAACTAGTCAAAAGCTCACCTTTAGAGAGTCAAAGAATCATGGACACTGCTAGTAATTAGTCTAAGCCCTGCCTGGGCCTTCGAAGGGAGGAGGGTTTACTCACCCGATACACAGAACTCAGTGTCGGCCTGCCAAGATCCAAACAAATGCTAACACAGTTTCTGCGTCCCTAGGATGACCCTAGCCTCCTAAAGTCCCTGCCTGAGGAGCTGAAAACTGCCCAAAGAATTCACTATGTACACCTGCCAACCCCGTAGGTAGGACCTCTGTCCCCTGTCTTTATGGGAGGGTGGGAGCCAGCCTTGGACAGGTGCCGGCTGGAAGCCCAGAGGGGCTCCCAGGGACCACCCTCTCCGTCCCACTCTGCGTTTGCACTTCCCCGCCCCTGCTCAGCCCCCCCTGTTCCCACGGCCCCCTCCCCGATTTTCCCTTTAAAATGCCCGCTCACCCCTGCACGATCGCAGGTGAGTTTGTTGCATGTGGAACCCGCTTTTCTATTGCACTAAGTCTATTACTGCTTAAAATCTGTCCTTGCCCTTTAACTAGTGCCCGGCTCTGTTTATCTAGGACAGTCCTGGGGCTTGCTGTCACACTTTGGCTAACAGCTGCCAAAGCGGACATTCTCACTCTTTAAAAACTTTTCTCTTCAATTTCCGTTGACGTTCAATATTATACTAGTTTCCAGTATCCAGCATAGTGGTTAGACATTTATAGGAGTGATGAAGTGGTTCCCCAGGTACGTCCAGTGCCCCCCTGGGACCATACGTGGTTATCACACTATTATCGGCTCCATACAGTCCCCATGCTGGACTTTCATCCCCAGGTACGTCCAGTGCCCCCTTGGAACCATACATGGTTATCACACTATTATCGGCTCCATACAGTCCCCATGCTGGACTTCCATCCCCAGGTACGTCCAGTGCCCCCTTGGAACCATACGTGGTTATCACACTATTATCGGCTCCATACAGTCCCCATGCTGGACTTTCATCCCCAGGTACGTCCAGTGCCCCCTTGGAACCATACGTGGTTATCACACTATTATCGGCTCCATACAGTCCCCATGCTGGACTTCCATCCCCAGGTACGTCCAGTGCCCCCCTGGAACCATACGTGGTTATTACACTATTATCGGCTCCATACAGCCCCCATGCTGGACTTTCATCCCCAGGTACGTCCAGTGCCCCCCTGGGACCATACGTGGTTATCACACTATTATCGGCTCCATACAGTCCCCATGCTGGACTTCCATCCCCAGGTATGTCCAGTGCCCCCCTGGGACCATACGTGGTAATCACACTATTACCGGCTCCGTACAGTCCCCATGCTGGACTTCCATCCCCGAGAGGGTTTCTCCTGACTCAGACCCTCAGCCCTGATCGTGGCTCCTGCCACCTGAGCCTGGTTCACGCCCTCCTGTCTGTCCTTGAGGATGAGGTTTCCTGAGCTCACAGTTCGGTCCTCACCTTGCACACCCTTGCACACCCTTGCACACCGTTTCTGCTTGCACCGCCCGTCTTAGTCCCGGGGCCCGTAAAGCCTGGCCGACCTCCCAGCCCCTCGGCCCCTCCGCCAAGCTGCCACCCCGCTCCTCTGGGCTCCAGTGGAGGCTGACCTCGGCCTTCGGCAGCTGCCCAGGCGCTGAGTACTGTGCCCGGTACTCACTGAGGGGGACACCATCACTTGTCCCCCAGAGCTGCAAAAACACAGCTTACTCACAGATTAAACCCTGTTTCTAACACAGAATATTGTTTCATAAGAATGGCTAAGGAGCTCCAGTCATGACGGATGAAAGATGACATTTGAGTTAAATGCTAAAAAGAAGCTGAACTTGAAAGCTACATGTGAACCTCTTTGCTGATCACTCCTCCACTGCTCTCCCTGATTGTCCCTCTCTGACACGGGACAGCTGGCACCTCCTACCACTCACTGACTCACTCTCTGCCCCAGGCATCGCAGGGTGAAGATTCTGCATGATCTGGTTTAGGACTTCCTCAGAGTCGCAGCCCCTCCAGCTTGTATTCTTGGCAAACCAGGGGCAGGGGAAAGAGAGGGTCCCTGGGTCTCCCTGCAGTCCTGCTGTGAGACTCCTCCCTATCGAGAATTTGTGAGTGTCTCCCTTCTAAGATGTGAAACGCACATCAGCCCTGAGCCTGTGCTGGTCCTCACTCCACTGCCAAGCAGAGGTGGCGCAGCAGTCCTGGTGGCTGGGAGGTCCCTTCCTGGCACCACACCTGACACCGCAGGCAGGGCCCCTGCGCGAGGCTTCCTTCCACTTCAGCCCTGTTACCAGAGTGACACCCCCACTCCTTTGCCTCTTTGTCGGCAGGTTTGAATTATATCAGCAGTGATACAACATGCAAAATCCTGGTTAGCAGTTTCCTTAGCATTCATCATTGCCTCTACCTTGCCCACCCCAAATATTTTTTCCCGAATGTTCTAGTAAAAAACAAAACAAACCAAAACAAATAACAATGCAGGGAAAAAGAAAATTCACGGGGTTTCCTTTACACCCAATTTTAGGAACTGACACGTGGCACCAGGGAATTGGGTTAGGAAGGTAGCTGACACTTTCTCCACTCTCAGGGTGAGTCTCTTTACTGAGCCCAGCTGTGCTCCAGCCTCCTGGGTAACTCAGGACCTTCCAGATGTGGGAATCCCTCTTCTCCTCCCAGCTCTGCAGGTGGCCCGGATAGGCGAGGACTACCGACCGAGGGAGCCCAGGAACTTACCCTCTGCTCCTGTGTGGCCACGAAAGTCTGGAACCCTGGAGCCACCCCAAAGCCCAGCTCCTGGATGAAAGGCGGCTCAGACTGACTGTGGATCTGAACTTTCACTCCTGCTTCAAACGTCGTTTCCTCTGAAAGAACAAAGATGGACAGAACCGTGGGTCAGAGACAACAGATGCTGCGGAGTCCTGGGGCTGAAAAACTCAAAGGGACACCAGAGAGGTCATGTGGTAGGCAGAATTGAAGGCTCTCAAAGTTGTCCACCTGTTTATCCCTGGAAGCTGTCAATATGGTACCTTTCATGGCAAAGGGACACTGCAGATATGATGAAGTTAACGATCTCGGGACTAGGAGACTATTGAGAACTATCTGTGTGTTCCAATGTGATCACAGGGCCTTTGTAAGAGGGAGGCAGGAGAAGCCGGGTCAGAGAGAGAATGGTAACATGCTCTGCTGCGGGCTTTGAAGACGGAGGAAGGAGCCACAAGCCAAGGGATGTAGGCAGCTTCCAGAAGCTGGAGAAGGTAAGGAGGTGGGTTTTCTCTAAGCCTCCAGAAGAAACGCAACCCTGCCAATATCTTGACTTTAGTCCAGTGAAGCCCATGAAGAACTTTTGGCCTCCAGAACTGTGAGACATTAAATCTGCATTGTTTTAAGCCTCTAAGTTAGTGGTAATTTGTTTCAGTAGAAATCAGAAACTGATTCAGGTCAGTTAGGCCAACACCTTGCTTCAGTCTCCCAAACTATAGGATGCGATTACAATGTGAATCAAGCACCTTTTGTTTGTTCATTCATAAACTTTTCCCCTGGGAGGAGATCAGGAGGGGGAAACGTTATGAGACACAGTAGAAATAAAAATACAGGGCTTGCTTGTATCATATGCTGCATGTCAGGGCCCTGAGTTGCAGAGATGGGCAACTAAATGAGAAGCTCCTGCCTTTTTTTTTTTCTTTGGCAGGAGGAACGGCCTGGGCAGTGAGAGGCGGCAGGGGCGGCAGAAGGTGATGGGATGGCGGAGTTGGGCTCATCCTATATGTTGGCACTCAAAATTGGTGGAGAGTGCTCCTCTGGGATATATAAGCCTTTCATAGGCTCCTTCTCTTCATTCATCTTGCCAAACAGCCTAAAGAACAAGCTTTCCCAAGCACAAACCTGTGTAACTCTCTCCTGTGCTTATAAGGAGCCTCATCACCTTCGCCTGCCCCTGCCCCAGCCTTGCTCTGGGCAGCCTTCTACTCGTGGCTCTACCTGGTGCCACCCTCCAGGGCTGCCCAGGTGGGTGGTTACTGGTCCTTGCTCTGCAGAGGCACACAGATCTCTCCTGCCTGGGTGGTTTCTGCCTTGCCCACCTGTCCATCTCCCTGCTCATCCCTGAAAACTTAGCTCCCAGCCCCACACAAAGAAAGTCCTGCATTTGCTCTGTTGGTTCTTCCCATAAGCCTGACATGCCACCGCCACATGTGTAATAGTCCTTCATCTGACCACTGTGCTTCCACAGACTAGAGCATCCTGAGGCCACGTTCTGGGATTTCTGGATCTCCAAGGCCCTGCACGGGACCAGCCACCTACCTGGTACTGGGGAACGAGTGAAGGATTTATGACTCAAACCTCACTCACTGATCAATGGGCAAGGCCAATTTAGAGCCCAAGCCAAGGAGAGTTCAGAAAGGAGAGAGTGAGGAGAGGGTGGTAAGAGAAGGCGGTGGGTGAGAAATGGAGGTCGGAAGTTAGGGAGGAAGGGAGGGATGTGTCAGCACTGGGGCCATCCCTTGGGGAGAGTTTGGGGACATGCACTAAAGCTGTCACACACAAGAACGGTGAACAAGGAAGGACTGGGGCCAGGTGAGTGGGCAGGACCCACAAGCTACATGGGGACCAGGACAGAGGCAGAGAAGGGGTCCGGAGCTGGGTGAGAAATCCAAGGTGGGTGCATGGAGAGAAAGGTGTGGCAGGCAGACAGCCTGCAGGGAGGATGGGCATGGCTTCCGTCGCCTGGACGAGGAGTCCAGTGGCAGACACAAGGTGCAGACAGAGCCCTGAGCCTCCCAGTCCGTGTTTGTGGAGAGGGACAGAACCCAGCCATCCCCGAGCACACCCCTCCCCCAGCAGTCAGCTGTCCTTTGATCTCTTTATCCAGATCACTGGGTCCAAACTCCTGCCCACGTGTCCCTCCCTGTGTGCCCGTGGTTCTGTGTCCCTCTCTCCTGTCTGTGACGAATGCCTCAAGAGAACAGAGTGCCCACTGCCTCCCCGGGGCCGGTCCCCAGGTACATCAGGAGGGACTGTGGGAGAGGAAGGATGGATGGGAGGAGGGGGCGGTCACTTTCAGCAGCTGTGCTTTCTAAGGCCTGCCCGGGAGTAGGGGTGAGGAGAGGTGGAGGAGCCCCAAGAACAGGCTCTCAGTGGGGAAAGACTGAACAGGTTGTGATGTCGGGATTGCAGGATGTCCACGCTCAGGAGTTCGGGATGGAGAGATGCCAACACTGGCTTCCCAGAGCCAGCCGGAGCCGCGCCTGCTGTAGAACTGAGCTTAGAGCCCTGACAGCCAGGAGGACGGTCTCAGAGGTGGGGTCAGTCTCAGAGACGGAAAAGGATGCCCTTCAGCCAGAAATGCGGGGACTCCTGGACAAAGCAGACAGATGGGCGTGCCTGTGTCAGAAGGGGCTGTCCAAGGCTCGTCAGACTGGGGTAGGATTCACATGGGGAGTCGATTCCAGGGGTGGGAGGAGCTGGGACAGAGGAAAATCCTGATGTGATCTCGTGTCCCTTACAGACCTCCAGCGAGCGAGGGGCGTGGGCGGACGAGGGTGGTGGGTTCCTGCTCTCTCTAGACTGGCGCTCGCCCGTGGAGCTTTCTGCCAGGGTGGAATGTTCTGTGCGATCCAACGTGGCAGCCACTAGCCACACCAAGGGTGATGAGTGCAACTGCGGAACTGAAATTTTAATTAAGTAACTAATTAATCCCCCCCTAGCTTTACTGACGTATAATTGACAAATAAAATTGTAAGATATTTAAAATGTACAAATGATGATTTGAGATACGTATGCATGGAAAAAGAATTTCTCCCTCTGATTTAACACATCCATCACCTGAGATATTTACCTTTTTTTTGCTTGCTTTATTGATTTATTTTACATTTAATTTGAATTTGTTAACTTAAACTTAAGTAGCCACATGGGGCTACTGACATGTCACTGGGCAGTGCAGCTGCAGCATGTCAGCTGTGGGCAGAGCCCAGCTCTCTCAGACCCTCGGGGACTCCCATGTCACAGGATTGAAGTGCCCTCCTCCGCTGAGCTGCTGGCGGGCTGCACACACACGGCAGCCGCCGCCATAATGAAAATGTAGGGCCCTTTACTAAAAGTATTGGTTGTTTAGGCAACAATAGCAGAACATTAAGCCCTTCTGAGCACGGGGGCCTGTGGGCCCACACAGGTCACACATTCTCGAAGCCAGTCCTGGCAGGATCCCAGGTTGGTGCCCGACGGAATTATTCACATTCTCCTGTTTCTTGCCACTAAATGATTCAACACTAAGCTGCTTCAAAGGGTGCTGGCCCCAAGTGCAGTGAAGGATTTGTTTACACATCAGGAATACTAGGATTCAAAGCCCCAGTGAACGAGAGAGAGAGAGAGAGAGAGAGAGAGAGAGAGAGCACAGAGAACAGGGAAGTGACAGCACACACCGTGTTAGGAACCCTTGTTAATTGGGACCACGCTGAAAGCCGGACAGCTTAACAGGAAAGATGATGTTGAATCAGGGGGAGGGTGCTGGAGCTTGTTCAACGTGCAGAGGCTGATTTTGTTTCATTTTTCAGAAACACTGCCCCGGCGGCACGAGGCGAGGCCTACCTGTGGAGTGTGTTCTGCTCATGCAGAGAGAATTTGGGGGGCGCTGCTGGAGGAGACAGGGAGCGGTGGGCAGAATGCATAATAGGGCAGGAAAAAGCCCTTTGCAGCAAAAGTAGCTTAAATCTTTAATCTTTGCAAATGACAGAAAACAGGCCGAGGAAATAAACATTGGAGAGATGCAGGAAGGGGAGCTGCTTTAAAAATCTGGAGACATTTTTCTAGGCGAAGGGAGGGTTGTTTTAATTCAAAGCAATTTTGTGTTGGTTGGACGAGCCTGGCTTTGTAAGGGTGGCTGGGGTGGGCAGCCTGGAAGGAGACGGCGGAAAGGCCGGCCATATGGTGGGCGGGGTCATCTCAGGGCAGGAGAGCTTCCGCTTGGCCGTCACCCGGCCAGTCGTGTCCGCTGTGCTCTCTCCCTGGAGCTGCCCTGGTAGGGACTGTACTGCTGGCCTCCCTTTGTCCTCTGCTTCTGGGTGGGATCGGCCAACGGTGGCCCAGGTAGGAACCCAGAGGATGGAGGAGGGTCAGGCGGGGATATTCAGTCTCTCAACTTTATTTGCTGGGTCATGGTAGGCTGGAACCACCTCACCTTGGAAGACCGCAGGTCTGGGTGGGCAACTGGGGGGAGCCGAGTTGTCCATATTGCTTTCTCTCTGGGGTCTGATGCCAGCTCGTTCCCGCTCTCCCTGGGGGTGGTTCTCCCTGCTACCAGGCCCAGGACACCACACCATCCCATCATGCCTTCCCTGATGCCTTGTCCACACCTTTGCAAATGGTTCAGGAATTTTCCCTTCTGTACCCGCTCTCTGAGTGCTGTTGATCTCCTGTTTGGGTCCTGAGCGGTCAAACCCCGAGGAGCCTCTGAGAGACAGCGGGAGCCCCCTCTTTGACGTCATGCCCAGGAGGACAGCCATTATGTGTGAGCACTTTTAGGGATGGAGACCTCACTGCCTGCAGGGGCAGCCACGATTTTCAAAGTTCACCCTTACATTGAGTGGAGAACTGCCTTCTGGTTCCCATGCTGACCTTCCTCAGCGGAACTGGCCTGTGTGTCGTCACTGCTGAAGGCCTTGACAGAAGGGGTGTACCCCAGGGACACGCTCGCCTGGCCATGCTTCCATGCGGGGGGCTTAGGACCCTCTCCTCATCTTCCCCAGGACAGCCAACTGCACCGCACGACCTGTGGAGTTCCTAGGGGCCCACCTCCCACCCTGGTGCAGCCAAGGTGGGCCGGGCTTTGGCCCCCAGAGACCGAGTACCCTTTTCTCAAAGGAGTGAGCTAGGCATTTGGAGACAATGGCAATGCAGGCTCCTTCTACCTGGTGGGTCAGAACCAGAGAGAGAGAGCCTGGGATAGCTGGTTAGAAGCTTGGGCTCTGGGCTCAGGCAGGGTGAGGTTAAGTCCAGCTCTATGACCTTGGACAAGTTATTGAATCACCTGGAGCCTCACTTTTATGCAAAATTTGCAGAATGGCTTTGAACGTGATAACTGATTCTTCCTCACAGGGCTATTGACACGGCACAGGAAGCCCTGAGCGCCGAGCCTGGCGTGTAGGATGGCCCACCCCTCTGCAGTGCTGGCGTCGTCCTCACTGACTCAGTGTTTCTGGCTTCCACACAAGCCGATGGGGGCGGCTGCTGTCTCATAGCCCTCTCTCTCCCAACGCTGGTCCCTCCACTCTGACTGGCCCTTCCTTCCCCTCCCCTTCCATCTGGTAGACCCCTACCCAGTTTCATTGTCTAGAAGGCTTCCTTCCATTGGGTGTCCCAATATTTGGTATTTACTATTCCTGGAGTCAGTCGTAACTCTCTCTCTCTCTCTTCACTAAAACTGAGAGATTCCTTGGGGACAGAGTCAGTGTTTCATTTTATGTTTATATGCATAATGCCTTGCATTCTGTAGGTGCTCAATAAATGCTTGTTGAAGTGAGCAAAGCTGCATGGCTAACCCCTGAGACTCACAGAATCCTCCCCCCTCCCCTGTGGGGCGGTAGAGAGGAGCAACAGAGAATCTGAGAGGGTGACAGGTTTGTCTGGGTCTCACGGGGAGTCTGTGGCCAAGCTGGGTCCACAGGAGGCCTGCCGAGCCAGCTCAGGACCCTCTGCCACTGTGGTGAGGCTGCAGGTGGAGAGCCACAGACTAGTGGGCGGCTGTGGACGGACTAGTAGGTGAATGAACCAGAGCTCAGGGGCCTGGGCAGGGGCCGCAATGACTGCCTGTGACAGCTCCCTAAAGGGAGACAGCTGGCTTTACTGTCCTGTATGACTTCTACCTCCCTGGTCTCTGCTGACCATGCGGTCACAGTGGCTTAACCACTGGGCCTATTTATCGAGATGAGACCCGTCCTTTGGACCTGACTCTTCCCCTTGATCAGGGAGAAAGGCCTGGGGTGTTCACGTCCATGTTTCAGCCAGGCAGGGCAGGAGGGGAGGGCATCCATCGGCTGGGCCATTCTCCTTGCAACCCCAGTGGCTTCCTTGGCTGCCACCAATGATTCAAGGCTGCAGCACTGCCCTGCAATTCCCTGGGGGCTGAAAAGTGTGTCTGTATAGGTGGTGCGTGTGTGTGTGTGTGTGTGTGTGTGTGTGTGTGTGAGAGAGAGAGAGAGAGAGAGAGAAGTAAAGGACAGGCCCAGGATCTATGCTTGTATCATGGATGCATACAATTTTGGAGCTAGGAGAGCTCTTGACACTTAAAAATATATTTTTTCCATTGATTTGAGAGAGAGTGAGGGGAAGGGAGAAAGAGAGGAAGAGAGAAGCATCAACTCATTGTTCCACTTAGTTGTTCCATTTCGTTGCTTGGAACGGAACAAATGCCTTGGTTACTTCTCATATGTGCCCTAGCTAGGGATCGAACCTGCGACCCGGGTGTGCGAGGGTGACACTCTCTTTATTGAGCCATCTGGCCAGGGCTGCCCTCGACACTTTATAAACTCAACTAACTTTTTTGTCTTTCAGGTGAGGAAATTGAGACTCACAGAGAAGACAGTGGTGGCCACATGACAAGTGGCAGCTTAGTAGAGCCCAGGAACCAGGTCCCTTTGACTCCTGACCCTCCTTGGCTCTTTGCCAGTTGGCTAGAAGAGGCAGCGGTCCCAGAGGACAAGCCAATAAGGTTCCAAGCTGGACAAGACTGGAGGGGGAAGAACAGTTTAATTTATATTGGTTTTAGAAGCCTATGTTCTTTCATTTCAGGGTTCAGGGGAAAGCTCCCTGAGCATGTGACAGTGACAATGATAGGAACCGAGGTCCCAGCGCCAGCCCTTGAGAGCCCTGGTGGAAAGGGTTTGCCAAGTGCTGTTCAGGTGGTCCGCCAGGGGACACCATCTTGGTCCCGCATGCTCTCTTGACTCTTACAGAGAGATCTCCGCAGGCTAAGGCGGGGCCCCGGGGGAAGAGGAACAAGGAATTAAATCAAGGCAGGCATGGACTGTGAAATCACAGCTCTGGGTTTGACTCGCAGCCCCACTGCTGAAGAGCTGTGTGACTTCAGATAAATGACACTATCTTTCTGAGCCTTAGGTTCCTCTTTCTTAAAATAAAAGGGGCCCTGATCTCTCTAGTTATTTTCAGCACTAAAATTCTATGAGCTGGGGGATCAGGGGGCAAGTCTCCTATAACCTCATGGCTTCTCATTTAAATTTCCTGAAAAACAGATTTCTTAACAAAAGACAGGGCTATTCAGTACTCACATCAAGTCAGAACAATCTGAGTTTTCTAAAGACAACCAAAGAGTCCACAAATTGTTGCTTAGCTAACATTGGACATATGTGTGTCTCCCTGTCTCCCCCGCCCCTGACAGACAGGCCCAGCTGAGCAGTATGCCTAGATAAGAATATCCCAACCCAGCATAGAGACGGGCATGCTCACGCTCGACTGCCCACAGGTGACACTGAGAGGTGAGGCGAGCTTCCGGAGGAGTTAACATCAACATTGCATCCTCATGCTGGACGGGATGCAATTACGTCTGTTCCGGCTGGCACGGTGATGTAACAGAGTGTTTGTACCAACAGCGCCTGACCCAGGAGATGGTATCAAGTGGCCACAAAAGTCTGGTGAAGGCTGCAAACCCCAACCCCCTCCTGCAGAGCCTCAAAGCACAATGGCATTTTAAAGGCCCTAAGACATATGGCAGCAAACACATGTCCCTCTCTGTTATATGCAGTGCTGCCCCAGAGTAATTTTTTTTTTCTTTTTCTGTTTTCATTTTGAAGGAATACTAGCTCTGGGGAAAAAAAAGCCAAGGACCAAATCAGAAGATTGGGATTGAAGTCTGAATTTCAAAATGTTTCAGCCATGGGATCAGGGGCAAGTGTTTCAGTGTCTCAGAGACTTGCTCACCACATCTGTTAAATGGGTTAATCTGTGAAATGAGAGAGCTGCTCTCTGTCATAAGAGTGTCTGTATGAGGATCAGAAGACAGAACACAGGCGAAGCATTTTATATACTGTAGAGTGATGTGTCCATGTTGCGGAAGCAGACAGTTAACGTTAGGTCTTAGTTATGCACCAGAGAAGAGTCGCTACACTTAACACATTCCTGTTAAATAGGATATTTACAAAACATACATTTGTGAAGGCGCCCTGTGTGGAGTTGGGTCTGGTCTCATTACAAAAAGATTTATTCCAAGGATTCATTAAATGAGTTCTCCTAGTGCATCCAGGCTCAGAGATTATAAATTACTTGCTAAGAAGGCTGATACATCTGGGTGGGAGACTGGCATGCAGGTGACATCACCCTTGAAGAGCCATCAGGAAGTGCCATGTCTCTGAAATTACAGGGGAAGTTGGTGAGTGATTAAGGTTCTATTCGTAAAAATTCTGTTTACACACCCTGCTGGTGGAAGTCAGGTATAACCAGATCGCTGAGCTGATCACGTATACAGATTGTGAGGTGATTACGGGATTCAGAACCAGTCAGAGCATTGCTGAATGCAGAGCAACTTCTTGTTCCTATTTTCTCAATCAATGGATATAAAAAAGCCAATATCTGGATGTTAAAAAGTCATCCTCATATTTCCAAAGGGTGGGGAACAGTGACACTAGAATGGGTCGCTGCTGGCTCACCGGTTACAGTGCAGATTCCAAGCAGAGCCTGAGAGTCTGCATTTCAGACAAGCTTCCAGGGGACAGTGATGCTGCTGGCCGGAGGGCCACGATCTGGGTGGTCAGGCTCACAGGAAAACATCTGTGCGCAGCAGAACACGCCAGGCCTGTGGTGGTCTGGCCTCTGCCTGCCTCTCCAGAACTGGGTCCCATCCTTAGATCCAGCTATGGCTGGACACCCCGGGAGGTTGTTGGCCTTTGCTCCCAATCCCCCTCCCTCTCCACGGCTATGGCCCACACCCTCTCTAGCTCCCACATACTGCCTAGCCACCTGGCAAACAGGCCTGACACTAGGACCAAAGAGGTCCTCTCCTCTCTGAAGCCTCCCCCAAGATACCCTGTTCCTTCCTTCCAGAACTTACTGTCCCTTCCTTTGTGCTCTGTCTCTCTCCATCTGTCAGAACGCTGGATGACATTTCATTGTTTCTGTGTCCCCGATCAGACTGAGAATGCCTGGCACTCCTTAGGTAATTTCCACGAAGGTTACTGGAAGAGTGAACTTCCATCTGCTATGTAAATGGAACCTCAAGATGGTTCTTCTTCTGGACTATTTGAAAGCCTGGATGGGGCTGCTTCACTTGTATCCCTGTGTGCCTGGCACACAGTAGGTGCTCTTGGCAGTTTACCGACTAGGCAGATGCGAACTCTGAGGTGGGTCTGCTCCATCCACCTCCTAGATGTTCCCCTCACACCACTGCCTGCCCGGCTGGGAGCTTTCACTAGAGCACACGTATTCTCTGCTTAGCACCGAGCAGGTCCTCTCGGAATGGTAACAGTCAGCCTTCTCCTGGCTGTGTCACGGATGTCTGACTCCAGCGGGGCTTCTGACTTATGCAACATTTCTCCAGGCACCTGGGGGGACCCCTGCACCCAGCATAAGGCCACTCCGAGGGTGAGCTCAGAGTCCCAGGTTCCTGCTGCGGTTCCCTGTGCTCAGGACTCCCCAAATTCAGGTCAGAGAGCCTGCAGCTGTGTATCTGGGGAAGGCCTTCAGGCCAGAGCGTTTCCTGGGAGCAGAGTGGTGGGAGAAACCATAGCAACCATCTGCCTCCACTCCTGGTACGTCCCTTTGTGACAGGGAAGGGGAAATGTGCCGCTGTCAGTAGTTTCTCAGTCAGGCCTTCCAGCTACGTGGAAAATTCATGATTATTTTAAATTTAATTTTTATTTTTATCAAAGCGATATATGTACATAATTTAAAATGCCAAGTGGGACCGCTAGACTGCCAATGAAAAGCAGCAGCCTCCTCCCCATCTCTCCCCAAGCCCTGAGTCCCACTCGGAGACAGCGACCCTCAACTGTTCTTGCTGATTCTTCCGGCGTTCCCTTTCATCCATGCATGGACATCAACCGCTTGACAATTATTTCTTGGTCTCTAAAAATTTCAGATCGTCTCTACCGAATTCCTCCTCCCGTGGGGACGAGGCTGTAAGCTTCTTACAGAAATGTCCCTCCCCACTGCGCCGCTGTCATCCTCCTGTATAGAGTCCTATGATGTTTTGTTTAGGTCAGTGTTCAGCTTTTACATAATTATGACTATGACCATCCCCCAGCCTTGTAGTATATTTTGTTTCTTCATTTCTTTCTTGTGAAACTATTTTGTTCTTGCTGGTTTTTTTTTCTCTCTCTTTGTTTGTTGGTTTGTTTGGCTCGCTAGGTACCCATCACAGAAGTGACAAAGAAAAAGTCAAACTCATAGAATAGAGAGTAGAGAGGTCTTGCCAGGGGTGGGGGAGAAGCGGGGAGAAGCAAGGAAGACGGGGAGAGGCTGGTAAGAGGGTACAAACTTTCAGCGGCAAGATGAACAAGGTCAGAGGATCTAATGTAAGACATGGTGACGTTGGTTGATAACACTGTATTGTATCATTGAAATTTGCTAAGAGAGTCGAACTTAAATGTTCTCATGAAAAAATATATTTTGGAATATATTTAAATATGTTTGAATATTGGAATAGATTGGAAACCAAATTCTACCTTCACGCTTCAGTTGTAGCTTGCTGGATATAGAATTCTATCTTATCTCATCAGGGAAATGCAAATCAAGACAATGAGATGCGAGCTTATACCAGTCAGAATGGCTATTCCCAAAAAGTCAACTAATAACACGTGTTGGCAGAGATGTGGAGAAAAGGGAACCATTGGGCTCTGGTGGTGAGACTGGGAATTGGTGCAGCCACTATTATGGAAAACATGGAGATTACTCAAAAAAACAAAAGACCAACCTACCATATGACCCCAAAATTCCAATTCTTGGCATTTATCCAAAGAAAATAAAAACACAAGTTGGAAAAGATATATGGACCCCTGTGTTCATTGCAGCATTATTTACAACAGCCTATATATGAAAGCAACCTAGGTGTCCATTGGTAGATGAATGAATAAAGAAGATGTGTGTGTGTGTGTGTGTGTGTGTATACACAATATATATATATATATACACACACACACAATGAAATATTACACAGCAATCAGAAGGAATGAAATCTTGCCCTTTGCGACAACATGGATGGACTTAGATGGCATTATGCTAAGTGAAACACGTCAAATAGGGAAAGACACTTATATGTGAAATCTAAAATTAAACAAAACAAAAACCGACTCATAGAAACAGAGATCAAAGGGCTGGTTGTCAGAGGGGAGGAGGGCGGGAGAATGGGTAGAAAAGATGAAGGGGAATGTAGTCAATAACACTGTGATAAGTTTCCATGGTGACAGATGAATATTAGAATTAGGGGGGAGGTGACCACATTGTAAGGTATAAAACTGCTAAATCACTATACTGTACACCTGAAACTAATACAACTAAAATAAAATTGTATACTATCAAATATACTTAAATTAAAACAAAGAATTCTCCCCCTTCCCAATCTGAAAGCATCGTGCCATGGTCTTGTGTCTTCAACACTATCTGTTGGGAAGTTCCAGGCCATTGTGACTCTAGATCCTGGGTATGTGACTTGTATTTTCTCTCCAGAAACCTTTAAGGTTTTCTGTGTATCTCTGCTAGTCTGAATTTCACAAGGATCTGTCTTGGTCCGATTGTTTTGCCACTGACTGCTGACAGGACTTGGTGAATACTTCTCCTGTGGAAAATCGCGCACTTCAGTGGGGGATCTTCTTACATTATTTCTCTCGCACTGCCCTCTTGTCCATCTCTCAGTTCTGTCATTCTAGAGCTCCTAACAGTAGGGCATTGGGCTTCCTGGACTTACCTCTCATTTTCATATTTTTTTCCTCTACCAGTTTCTACCTGTTTGTCTTTTTATTTTACTTTTCAGGAGTTTTCCTCAATCCCAGTCCTTCTGTGTGTCTGAAAATAAACGTTTGCCATTGTATTTTTCATTTCTAGTGTTCAAAACGTCTTCTTTGAATGTTACTTTTTAATAGCATCCTATTTGAATAGCACGTGTTTATGTATGCAATGCTCTTCTCCTACCTCTTGAGAATTTTCACTAAAACAGTTTGACGTTTCTTTCTGTTCCTGGCTTTTATTTTTTTTTAATTTTATTTACCAAACACTTACATAGTGCCTAATATTACAATATTAAGGCCCCTTTCTAAGTACCTCACAAATATTAACTCATTTCAAACTTCCTAACAACCTTACTGTGTACATAATAATGTTCTTGCCATTTTATGGGTGATAGAACTGAAAGCCCAGAGAAGTTAAGTAACTTGCCCCAGGTTACCCAGCTGCTGTTAAGTTGTATTAGCTGGGGTTTGAATCTAGTCTGGCCCTAGAGCTTGTGCCATTAATCATTATTTCTATTTCCTCAGTTTCTTTTTTTGTTTGTTTGTTTGGTTAATTTTAGTTCCTTTCCTTGTTAGTGACTTCCCTCCAACGTCTGACTTTTGGGCTGTCCATTCACAGTTAAGAGGTCATTGAAGGCTGCCCAGCCATGCCTTCCATGGTGGAGGACTCCCCAATGAATCTCCCTCTAGAATGATCTAACCCGGCTGTTCTGTTTGGAAACTCTTGGCTGTCATTCCGTGCAGGTCTTTTTTCCTGAGCTTGTCAGTGTCTTGAGGAAGGATTCCCCCAGAATTCTGTCTGGGGTGGGCAGGTCTGCTTGGCTGGAGACCTCACTCCTCAGTCGGCAGGGTTTCGCCACCTCTCCCTGTTTTCTGTACAGCACCTCACCGGTGCCCTCAGCTTTGCCCACTTCCCCCCCAGCCCAGAGCCTGTCTGTTTCAATCAGATCTGCAGTTGCCAGTGGAGAGATAGCTGTCTAACTGCTCCGGGCCATGGGAGGATATCTGGGGGACGTAACAGCTCCGTGTATAGACTTTGAACCAATCCTTCCGTTTTAACTCCACCTCTCACCCCGATCTTCAGGAGAATCTGATGCCCTCCGCCCCTGATCCTTTCTTGAGCGTCTCTGGTGAGAACGGGTTGGCCTCCGCTGCCTCCCCGGGCAGAACCTTCTCTTTCAGCCTCGTCTGCTCTGCCGAGTCAGCTATACCATCTGCTTTCCATCTTCCAAAAATTAGTTGACATCTACTGTTGTTTTTCTCTCCCATCCATTTTGCCCTTAAAAAAGAAAAAATAAATTCTTCATTGCCATTTAGGTGGGGTTTGGGAAGAGATTCTCCATGAACCCTTCTGTTCAATCCACCATGTTCCACCGGAAGTCTAGACCGCCAACCTCCCCGAGGCTCCGGAGCAGAGCAGACACGTCATGTCTTTGCGGGGGAGAAAGGGGAAAGATCTTTAGTCTCGGTCACTGTGCTGTACACAGCCCTGGAACCAACCAACCAACCAACCAACCAACTCTGTTTTTATCCCAGTAACATCAATCCACCAATGGCTTTCAAATTAGGATCCTTGGGACCCTAGGGTTTTCCTTGGGAATGTCCCATGGTTGGTCACACTGAACACGGAGAAATCAAACTGGGGTTCCCATCTCCAGTTGAACTGAAGCAGCTCTGCCTTCTTCTGTTTTATATATTGAGGCTGTGCTAAAGCTTTTGTTCACTACAGTGATTCTGCTATTGGAAAAAAAAAAATACCCAGAAAAAAAAAATAACAAAGAACATCAACAGATCTATCATTATACGCCATTTTCTCTTCAGAGATGTCACCCAAACCTCTTTTTCGCTGAGCCATTTTCATGGTAGTGCCTTTACCATCCCATTTTGAACATTACAGGAATACAGGGAGAGGAGAATTGCCTTTGGATTCACAAGTGGGTTTTCAGCTTGGTTCAACTACTTAATGAGGTGTGTGTTCTTAGGAAGCTTATGCAGCCTCTCTGGGCGCCAGTTCCTTTATCTTTCAGTGGGGATTATAACCCTTGTTAGCAGAGTAACTGGGAGGATTCACGGGATAGACTGTTCATGGCACGTACCGTAGTAGTTCCTCATGAATGTTCGTGTCTCCCTCATCCCGGCCCCGTCAGTGTGCATAGCAATTTCTCTCTCTCTCTCAACAAACATATCAATAAATATTTATTAATCTGGTATATCTGGTATAGGTAAGTGTGATATCCAAGATCTCCAACATCTTGGAGCACATATTTTAGTAAAAGGGGATTGACAAGAAAAAGTAAATAAGTAAATCACATGGTACACTTGAAGGTGACACATGCCATAGAGAAAAGAACCAGCAGAGCAGATAAAAAGAGGTGAGGAGTGGAGTGCGGTGCACGTTTAAATAAGGCAGTCAAGGTAGACCTCCCTAAGCAAAGACTGGATGGTGATGAGGCAATGAGTCCCGTGGGTCTGAGCACAGAACTGTAGGCAGAGGGAATGGAGAACGCAGATGTCCTAGAGTATTCCCGAAGCCACAGGGAAGCCAGTGAGGTCAGAGCCAAGTGAACAGAGGACCGAATAGAAGGTGATGAAGCAGAGGGGGAGAATAAGGGGAAGGATATAAACCTCTACTAGAGCAGAGACTCAAAGTAATTCCTTTGTTCAAACATATACTATCAAATTCATTTGTCTACGATACTAGGATTTGGAGAAACCAAGGAGACAATATTTGATAAAAACGTATTTTGCGTTGGGATGAATGAAGGATAGAGGGAGATGAGAAAGAGAGGGGTCCTATTTGAGCCTATTTATCCAGAAATTGAGTTTATTAAAGCGCTTCCTGTACACCGATTCTGGTGTGCTTAGATGCAACTCCCCGCCCTCCCCCTCCCCCCATCCCTGACCCTGGTCCCTCCCTTCTCCAGCATGGCCACTCATGAGATACTCTCTTGGGAACTCCCCCCAGCTGCCATCTCCCCAGCTTCCTTCGGGGCTGGCGCATGTCCTTTCATGAATGAACTCACTCTGGTCACTGATTGGTCCAAGGGCAAGTACCTGACTGAGCTGGGCCAATGATGCTCAGTCCTGTTTATTTTTTTTATTTTAATTTTTACTTTTTAATATGGGATCAGTGAGAGACTCAGGACAGTCTCTCGTTAGGGGTAGGATGTGTAAAAAATAAAACTATTGGGAATCACGTGTGAAAAATAAATTTGTGTGACAAAAGCCTGTCTCTAGAGAGAGAGAGTGAGGGGATTCAGAGAGAGGGATTCAGCGAGAGGAGAAGCCGGAGGGGGAGTGAGAAACCCGAAGGGACCTGGGCCTTCCCTTCCTCTGTTTCTGGAGCTGCCTTTGGTTGTTGCAGCTTGGATTCCGGGCAACACCATTCCTTTTATGCCTAAACTTGTGCGAATCCATCCCAATCCGGTGTCTCTCCCCTGCAGCCTGCACAGCCCACAGCCTGGTTCTGTTTCCTTTGAAGTTCCTTAGAGGCAGCTACACAGTTTCATTTTTAACAACCTCCCACCAGCCTTCAGTTTAATTCCTTTAGGAAGCACTGGCCACAGAATCCGCACGTCTGTGGACAGCTTTTCTACCCTTTCTATTTTGTGAGCTCCTCCCTGAGAAAGGAGGTGTCCACTCAAAGTCACCTGGGAAATGAACGCTGCGTGCAACAGTCCCATCTCGGAAGATGCGTGATGTGGCATATTAAAGGACTTCCTGCCGTGAATAAATGTGTTTCACTTGTCTAACTAGAGCCTCCCGGTCTTTTTTATCCCTGGAACATGTAATATCCCAAACTCCTGACATTCCTCTGGGCCCATCTGGGGGCATACAGACTAGCTCCACATGTCACTGAGCCTGCTTTCTTTACAATGGCCTATTTCCAGGGTGCCCTGCACAAGGACGTTTGGCCAAGGGGGCATCCTAGCATGGGGCACTGTCAGCCCAGAGGAGAGAACACTTTGGGTATTTTTGATAGTCACCCTCTATTTGCTCAGCACGAGCCCGTTGGGCTGGGTCGGCCCAAAGTGGGTGCCAGTTCCTGACTCACAGATGGATGCCCACAGTCCTTTCTGTTGGTCAGGATTACACTCAACTCTGGGGTTGTGCAACTGACCCCCCCCCCCCCCCCCCAGTGGCTGGTCATCATGATCGCGCCTCGCTGTTGACAGCTGGTGGAGAGCTCTCATCAGATTCCTTCGGCCGTCTTGTCAAGTTGGCTGGCTTTATTTGTTTTATTGATTTCTGTTTTACGTATGAGGTAACAGGGGCCCATTCCCTTATCCACAGACACACAGAGTACTGGAAGAGCTGGAGACTCGACCAAGGGTCTCTGTCCCTGTGAGGCTTCTTTCCCGCCCGACTCGACACTGCTTCTGCCATCACGTGGCCGGCCGGGGCCACTCCCTCGAGAGAGGGCTCTCGGTTCATTTCTTCTCTATAAGGACTTAGGCTCCTTTCTCTGGGACGGAGGGGAGGTGGGCATGCCAAGGAAGCAAGACGGCGTCTGTGGGGCTACACGGCGCGGCGAGGAAGGAAGCTGCCTCTCTCCTGCGGACCGTGGCGAGGCTTGGCCTGGCTGTGCCATGGATTTTGGGGGCAATGACCAAGCAGCCGAATGGGGCTGAGTCTCCTCAGCTGGCCGCACGGACAAGCATCTACCTGTCAGAGCCCACCTCTCAGCCTCCACCAGATGGACAGTCTTCAGCCCTGCCCACAGGGGCCCATCCCTCATGGCCCAGGAAACAAGCAAGCATGGAGGTGACCGGCCTCCCTAAGAGGCCACTCGCTGCTCAGTGACTTCTCAGCCCCAGGGAAGGACGCCTCCCAGTGGAGGAGGCCTGGCTGCCAGGATTCAGGAGGCCTCGCTTTGTGGCCTGGGGGAAGTCCCCTGACCTCAGCCTCCTTCCCTGGAAAATGGGGATAAGGAGCTCTTCCCTCAGCTATCGGCTGTGGTGAGGGAAGGCCGGGAGCCAGGAACATCTCCGCCGAGAAACGCGGGAGGGGCTGCGGGAGCAAAAATCCCAGAAGTCTGAAACTGTGCTTTCCATTAGGGTGGCAATTTATATTACTAAAAATTAAATGATATAAAAAATCAGCTCCCCATTGTCACTGGCCACATTTGAAATGCCCAGTTGTGGCTACCATATTGGACAGTGCAGACAGAGAACACTTCTATCGCTGCAGAATGTTCTAGAACAGGGGTCCCCAAACTTTTTACACAGGGGGCCAGTTCACTGTCCCTCAGACCGTTGGAGGGCCGGACTATAAAAAAAAAAAAACTATGAACAAATCCCTATGCACACTGCACATATCTTATTTTAAAGTAAAAAAATAAAACAGTAACAAATACAATATTTAAAATAAAGAACAAGTAAATTTAAATCAACAAACTGACCAGTATTTCAATGGGAACTATGGGCCTGCTTTTGGCTAATGAGATGGTCAATATGCTCCTCTCACTGACCACCAATGAAAGAGGTGCCCCTTCCGGAAGTGCAGCGGGGGCCAGATGAATGGCCTCAGGGGGCCACATGCGGCCCGCGGGCCGTAGTTTGGGGACCCCTGTTCTAGAACGTCTGTAGGACAGCATTGATTGGTTTCTTCTCTAACCAGTTTCTTCTGGCCACCACCCTTGCTTTAAACCCCTTCTTCACCCAGCCTGTTTCCCCAGCCCCTCAGCCGCCGATGAAATAGTCTCTGTGGAGTTCTCCTTTGGATTCTGTGCACCAGTCTGGCTTCCTAAGGGATTGGTTGCTGTGCTCCTGAAAGGTGGGGTCTTTGCCTCCTGCCTTCTGCACCCCTGGCTGCCCTGCATGGTGGTAGGCTCATAGCAGGTCCTTAATCACAGTTCCGCTTTATCCTGAATTGGTATTGCTCATGATCCACCAGGGCTGACCGGTGGTCAGGAAGCTCGGGTCAGCACAGTCCTGGCTCGGCCATGATTTTCACTGCTTCTGGCCAGGATTCAGTCCTCCCTCCTCGGGGGAATGCCAGACATTATCTGGAACAGGTGTTCTCAAAGGTTCTTTCCTGCTTTGACCGTCGATGGCTTCAGGAGGCAGAATGCAGATTCCCTGAGGCCGAGCCTCTTCTATCAGTGGCCAGTGCTCAGACCCAAGGCCAGACCCCACAGGGACTTGTGCAGTGTGAAGATGTCGGTGTGATGGTGCCGGGTACCGTGAGTGTGAAAATGTGGTGTGCAAGTATGAGTGTGTGTGTGTGTGTGTGTGTGTGTGTGTGTGTGTGTGTCTATACATGTGCTTTTGCTCCTGAATCAGGTGACAGGGTGAAAAATCTGACATTACCACAGAAGAACATAATGAACTTCCGGTCAGGCCTTGGGTGTGGGGTCTCTAGAACTCATTTTTATTTCCTCATCTCTCTCCTTTTCCATATATGGTTCAATAGGCAAATATGTTCTGGTGTTTACAAGGTAGGGTCTCTCTCTGGACCAAGATCCAGCTCCCAGGACCCAGGGTTATCTACAGGCCCGTATGGGCAGAAGACACAGGCTGGCTTCCGGGATGTTCTGGAGAGCCGGGCTCCATTGGTCAGCAATCAGGGAGGATGCCAGAGCTTGGTGGTCACACACACCTTCATCCCTGTGCCCGAGGGGAGGGATATTGAATTTAGAAGAGTGGAAGGAATCAACCAAGTGTCTGCTTCGCAAGCGGCAGATGGGGTCTGGCTGTCAGGAGGCTAAATTACCGGAAGGAGGCCTATGGTGGCCATGTTCCTTTCAGTTGAAGGAGCAGGAGAACTAACCATATGTGAAGTAAGTGGCCACACGCACCTCTCCGCAGCGGGGCGCTCAAGTGAGAGATGCTGGAGGAAGGAAGAGCACGCTGGTCGGGAGAGAGCCGGGAGTCTGCAGTCCGTCAACCCTGGGGGAAGCGTTTGCTGCCTCAGGAGCCTGGAAGGCCTGGGCATGGTGAGGTGTGCCCAGGTGAGGCCTGGCACGGGCTGCACAAATCCCAGGGTGGGGCTGTAGGAAGCGGGGGCTAGGCTGCTTGGCTCCCCCCCCCCCCCAAGCTCCAGGCTGAGGACGAGGGCCTCCCTCCCTGCTGCTAGAACCTTCTCTCCCCTCTACCTCTCCTGTGCCCCCTCCTCAGGCCCATCTCTGGAGCTCCTTCCCTACTCTGAACCATTATGCCCCGAACACAGCATTAGTCTTGTTTGAGTCCCTTCAGTGTCCACGGTCCCACCCTTGGGCACCCCCTCACTTTCTCCACCTGGTGGAATTCTAGGGGCTGTTGGGACCCCTAGGCTTACTGGCTACATCACTCCATCTCTGCTTCTGCCTTCATGCCGCCTTCTCCTCTGTCTGACCTTTCTGCACTCCTCTTGTGAGAATTCACCGGGATAATCCAGGATAATCCTGTTCAAATGCCCCATGCGTGAGGATGCTTGCCCAGAACCTTCTTCTCTCCGGGGCGGGTGGAGGTCGCCGTCCCTGCACCATACCGGGGACGCTTGTGTCATAGCGAACTGCAATCACGTGTCTCCTCCTCCAGGTTATGATCAAGGACTTGGTCTTTTCCAGCTTAATGCCCTTACTTTGATCCAGAGCCCGAGATAGTATAAAGGACTAGTGAACTGTTTGTTGAATAAATACATGAATACATGAATGCATGAAATAAGCTTCGGAATCTGTACACACACGTTACCCCCAGGGGCTCACACAGGCAGGATGCCAGGCCTCTGAGTCCCTACTCTTTGGCTTTCCAACACCACACGGCTCCTCCATCTTCATCCGGTGAGACGAGCCTGCTTTCCTCGTCATAGGGCCTCCTACCTGGGCTGGGATAGTCAATATGCCAGGAGAGGAAGGGATGATGCATCCTTTCCTCTTATCCTGAAATCAAGCCAGTCACCTGCCCAACCATACTTGTTGATTCAAACCTTTCTCTATGCCTCCACCCAATACCTCTCCTCACCCTACCTGCCTTCCCTTTCCACTCTCTCCCATCTCGTGAGATCCAAGGAAAATCATCCTTACCATTCACAGGCATGCCCTCAACCCCTTGGTGGAGATCGGACTTTCATAGGGTGGGCCAAGACAGCCCACCTGAGGCAAACCAGTCTTTCAACGTCCTGCACCCCTCCGCCATCACCCACTGCCCAGGCCCATGTGCCCAGCTCACCTGTCTCTCCCCAGATGGGCAGGTACTCATCTTGCTGAATGTCCAGCATGATCTCCAGCCCGTTGCCTGTCCCCCCCTTGACCGTGGTGAGCAGAGGTTTGCCATCCTCGCCTGAGTTAAACATGTAACACTTCCCATATTTTGTAAACACCTGAAGGAGAGAAGAGAGAGAGAAGCACATGGGTGACTTTAGACTGGGCTCTGGAGATTGGTGAGACCCCAGAAATCCAACCACAGGCCACGGTCCCCACAGCCCATCACAATCAGCCCCTCTTAGGGATCAAGGATTGCTCACTCTGGCCAATGGCATGACTTTGGCCGAGTGGGATTCTGGCATCAAAGAACACATCTGGATACCTTTTGGGATTCGTTGTGATGGGGTCTGGTCACTTGTCCCTCTGCCCACATCCAAGTGACAGACATTGTTAGGAAGCTCTTGACCTTCCAATCTCCACCCGTGACCCTGAGATCTTTGTTGGGCTCCAGACACACTAATTCTACTTACCTAATAAGCATGACCTTAGGGGGACCACAGACCCTTGACACTCAGCCTGTCCCAGTGGGAGCAAACCTCCCTCACCTAAGGATGGTTCTCCCACATTCCTCCTGTTCCAGGCAATAGCATTACAACCTGCCAAGGGACTCCAGCCAGACCCTCGGAGGAGCTGACCAGCACTCCTCTTCCCCACCCTCACGGCCAATTAACCAGCAAGACCTGTCAACACTCTGTTACCATCTTGCATTTTGCCTCTGTCTTCTGCATTGCTGTATGTTAAGACCCAGGCATTTCTTGCCCAGGCTGATGCAGTTTCCTCGCTGGGCTCCCAGATTCCGGACAACCTTTTCTAGCCCATCTTTTAAGTTAATTGTGGTTTGCTCTTTCTGGAATGCAAACCGGATAGTGTTAATCCTGTGTTTAAAATCTACCGGGGCTCCTCACCCCCTTAGGCTGAAATCAGGCCCTCCATACCCAGCCTTCTATGGTGTCTCTACCTATGCCATCTACTGTTTCCTATCTGAGTCCCCGGAAAGCCACTGGAAGGAAAGCTTCACGGGCTCTGAGACTACACCTGCTGAAATTGCCATCCCTAGTGGCTAGCACAGTGCCTGTCACATGGGGTGCTCCAGAAATATATATATATATATATCAAATGAATGAACGAGTGAGTGTGTGGGTGGGTGGGTGGAGCCAGATCAAACACCTTACAGCACCCCCAGCTGGGCCCTGCTGCTTCATCCGCCGTGACTTTCTATCTGCTGCTTCTGTTCCCTGTAGCTCCTCTCAGTCCTCTTTCTGCCTGAGTAACCTCTAATTGTTCTCCAAGACTGGATTGACACATCTGCAGGAATCCGTCCCTGAGGCCCTGGATCAAGATGGGTTTACCTCCACCCCTACTGCTCCCCTTCCTGTTTTACCATGGCGGCTCTCACATGCCACTGAGCAGTCCTACATCTCTCCTGAACTCGACTCCGCGTTTCCTTTCTGAATCCCAGCGCTCAGGACCTTGCCTGGCACACATTAGGCGCTCTGTCCACTTTTGCCTGATGAGTGCATATTTACAAAGATACAGTATGATGGTATGGGAAAAGCCCAGGGCGAGGAATACAGAGATCTTTGACCAAGTTGGGTGTGGCCACTTATTAGCTGTGTGACTTAAGGTGAACCAAATAAACCCCAAGGCTTCAATTTCTCCACCTATAAAATGGCGGTTTCTAGTCCTTGCTTTAGCTACTTATCAAGGTCATGGAGAGGATCAACTGAGGTAATACATGCAGAAGTTCTTTGAAACTATAAAAGCTTTCTATAAATGCTGTGGTTATTACGATTACATAACAGTGTTGGAACCTTCTGTGGAAGCCAAATTACATCTGGCAAAACTGGCTGGAGGCGAGCCAGGCCCTGCACTGGATTCTGGCAGCCACTGAGATTGGGCGTGGGCCGCCTCCCGGACCATGCGCCCCTACACTGTCTCCTCCTGATGTGTGCAGGCCACAGAGATACTCTTTGGCTTCCTATCCTTCTGTATAGTGGCCGGTAGTTAGTGGAGGCCAGCGCTGGAGGCTGCCTGTCTTATGCAGATCTCGATGGCGGGATGGAAGGAAGGGAGACAGGCATTTACCATGTGCCAGGCACTCACTGTGCTGCATGCTCACCTGCGTTGTCTAATTTAACTGTTGCAACTGTGACCATGAGTGCCTATGGCTGCTCCCATTGTGCAGAGGAGGAAGCCAAGGACCAGAGAGGTTAGGAGACTCACCTAAGGTCACACAACTATTAAGCAGAGAAGCTAGAATTCAAATCCATGTCTGTCTCATTTTGACACCCGTGCTCTTTCTGGGTGTGCTGTCCTGGGTCTTTGTCACTGGGATGTATCTAAGTCATGTACTCTTCCTTTTTTGCCTTGCTTTTTCTATCAGCCAATCAACATTCACATGCAGGTGGTCCAATTGTGAGCAAGGATTTGGGGAGGATTGCTTTCATGATCCACAGGAACGGTCAGCAAAACAACAGCTCCCACATTTTCGCTGCTGTACAGAATGGCTCCAAGTCCCAGGCAGCTGAACTATTTCAAAATAGACACGCCTTACTCTCTCAGCTTCATGGTGGAGACAGCTGGAACAGTTTTTCAAAGACCTGAACTCTATCGTCGCTATTGTATGCAGCCACTGAACTTGGCTAATGAACTTGCCCCCTGGAGAGATGCTCTTGGGGACCACTGCAATGAACAGATTAGAGCACCGTATAGTTAGAACATCCCTTGCAAGGGCTTGAACATATCTGGAGTGACTTCTAGGGTGCTCTAATGCCGTTTTTCTTTGTAGATCCCTCCAAATAACCTCTTTGGTTCCAAAACTGTTTATAATATTAATCTTCCTATCTACACAAAGAGATTTGTAAGTAAAACTACATTTCGGCTTAGCACTGGATTGTTGTAAATTGTAAGTCTCCCCCCTGCCCCTGCATTTGGTATGTGACTTTCAGAATATTGGGCTGGGGTCAGAATATGTTGTCTACTCCTGGGGTCAACTGTGATTCAAGCCTTGCCACACACATGCTGTGTGGCAGGGACAAAGGCGTGGACCGTACGCTTCCGAGGGTGATGACAAGGTATGGGAACTAAAAGGAGACTTGGAATCTGCCCACCTGACATCACAGGTAAGGAAACAGAGACCTGGGAGAGGGGAAGTGACTCGCCCAAGGCTGTCAGCCAGGATGTATCCATCTGGGACATGGATTCCTGCCTTCATCCCAGCCTCCCTCCACTCCCCCACCTACAAGAGGAGATGGGGGACGGAGGGCATGGCTAACTTCAGCTGATGACTGGCTAAGTGCCTGCTGTGTGCGGGCACTGGGCTGGCAGCATCGAAGCCTCGTGAATCAAAGCCTTTCTCTGTAAAGGATGGCTCAGGCGGGTCCTTGAGATGGGCACGATGGAGACTAGCTCCCCTTCCTTGATGCCCCTTACAGGCCTGGCACTCATTCTAGGCCCAGATGGCAGCTCCTGCAGGGGCGAAACGCTTAAGTACAATTAAGTGGGCAACTGAGAAAGCCACAGTGGAGAAAGGGGAGGGAGGAGACCTGGACAAGGTGTCAGCCTGCACTCCCACCAGAACCAGGCCAGGCTGGCTGGCCGGCCAGCACCGAAGAGTGTCTCCCAGAGGCGGGTAGGGGGATAGTCAGAGGGGAGTAGCAGCGCCTTGGAGCCCTTTCATTCATTCATTCATTCATTCATTCATTCATTCGACAGAACAGACACAGCCCCTGCTCTCCAGGAATTGACAGTTCAGTGTCAGACATATCCAAATACTAATCTAGTTACGTCCTTCGATGTGTACCAAACCGGAGAAAAGCGGGGGTGCGCGGTTTTATCACCAAGAGCCCCGTTTACACAGGGGCTGGGAGCAGGTGAAGAGAGGCCTTTGGGAACAGGGCATTAATGCCAGAGAAAACAATCCTTTCAGGAACGAAGGCAGTCTACCCTGGTGGGGGCAGGAGAAGGGGTCAGACCCAGCAGGGCACCCTCAGCCGGCCTCCCTGCCTCCCTGCCCACCTGTCCGCCCAGCCCTCTGCTCTGCCTGGCTTTTCTGAGGTATTGTTTTCCTCTCTGCTCGACATCAAAGGCCCGAGGGCTATTTATACACAAATTCAGTTTTGCTACAAACTTGGGACAAGACGTAGCTCTTTTTCCCCATTTCAGGGCATAATGATGTATAAGAGTAACACATACTTCAAATGTATACCTTATCGCCCCCAGCCAGAAAACGCAATTTATTTAAGTCCAGACTGTCAGGTGGAGCTCGCGGCGTCTTCAGACCCGCCGCTCTCCCAGGCGTGTCCCTGCTCGCCGGGCAGTGCCGCCAGCCCCTCGCGGCTGGCAGGGCCCGGGCCGACGGCTGGTCAGAGTCTAGAGCTGCACTTAGTTGGATTGATTTTTAAGAATTAATGATGCACATTTCAAACCTGGATCTTTAGGAGTGATGGAGGTGGGGGGGGACCCTGAGATAAAAATGTGACCGTGACTGTCACCTTCATTGCTAACATTGCGCATGGTGTGTTACAGTTTAGAGCCCGCCTCTACTTCAACTACTCAACGGCCCCATGAAGGTGGAGGGAAAGAAACGGACAATTCCTGAACCTCTGCTTTTTCTCATCTGCAAACTGGGCAAGATAATGTTGCCATGCGCTTGTAGGGCCTAAAGGAGAGAATGAAAGTAGAGTTATCTGGGAGATTACATAATAGATATCTTTAGTAGTTATGACACCATACTGGGGGTGGGGGTGGAATTACTATGTTTCTCCTTTTCAAGGGAAGACATAAGTTTTTGGGTAATTGGGGGGGGGGTCAGAGATAAGGGGTTCTGTCTTGTCTGCTTATATCTCCAGAATAGCAAGCTCATTTTTTTTTTTTTAAGTGAGAGAGAGACAGACAGGCAGGAGAGAGATGAGAAGCATCAATTCTTTGTTGCAGCACCTTAGTTGTTCATTGATTCCTTTCTCATATGTGCCTTGACCGGGGGGCTCCAGCTGAGCCAGTGACCCCTTGCTCAAGCTAGCGACCTTGGGCTCAAGCCACCAACCATGGACATGATCCCATGCTCAAGCCTGTGACCCCACCCTCAAGCTGGTGAGCCTGCACTCAAATGGACAATCTCAGTGTTTTGAACCTGGGACCTCAGCGTCCCAGGTCAATGCTCTATTCATTGCACCACCACCAGTCAGGGGTAGCAACCTTGCCTTGAAGTAGTTAAGGGGATGAAAATCACCATGTGCCACTGATTGCTTATTCCCTAATGATGTTAAGCCTGTTGCTAGAAGCCCAGGGCAGCCAATGAGACACTGGCACCATGGAGCTCTGTAGGAGAGGGAGACATTTTGATGCTTACAACTCATTTTTAGTTTATATTTACCATCACTAATTTCTGCAACAGCCTCTCCATATTGTTATCATCAACCCCATTTTACAGATAAGAAAACTGAGGCTCAGAGAGACCGAGCTAGGTTGCAGAGCTGGTCCATGGAGAATCCAGAGGGAAATCTATCTTTGCCTAATTCCAAAACTTGTGCTTTGGCCTCTTGTCCCTTGTGGCTGCAGCTCACAGCCACAGACCCTCCCAGCCAGCTCTGTTCCCAGCAGGTGAGAACGGTGCTTGTTTAACACTAGGGCTCTCCCACTTCATAGTGGGGGAAGTGCATTTCAGAGCCAGGGAATCCTGGGAAAATGCAGGAACCAAAAATACCATTGCCCAAACATCTCATTTTTCACATAAAGAATCTAAGGCCCAGAGAGTTGAAGTGATCTTCCCTAGGTCACACAGCTAGTTTGGGGGCAGAGCTGAGATTTGACCTGGGTCTGATGGCCTTTCGTGTGTGCATGCCATGGGTTGGAGAAAATGGCAGACTCCCCTTCCCGGGACATTGCATCCTGGAATAAGAGAAAGTTTGGCAACTGCTGCTGGCTCAGGTACCAGCATCCAGGCTCAGCATGATGTATTGGGGCACCCTGCCTTACAAAGTCTGGGAAATGCAAAGTGAAGCCCTTGCTGGGAAGTTTAGGAAAAGCTGGTGGTACTCATGAAGACACAGTTTTCTGGTCCAATTAATAGTGCAACCAACAATTTCTACACCACAAACCTACTTAAGAAAATAAATTATGTATAAGCTCCCTTAAGGACTGCTGGAATATCCATTTACCAGCACGCAATTGGGCCCTGCAAGCTTCAAACCTTCCAACCCATTCATTAATCCTGACCTGTAGGGCTCCTCCTAGACAGTGGGTTTCCGTCTCTTCTCGCTTGCTACACTTGAAGGAAATGAAACGGTACTGCTCTAAACTGCCTCTAAAATCAGCCCTTTTAATTTTTTCCTTCCCCGAGTTGATTGAGGTTTCCTGTCAATGAGTTTACTGAAATCTCTCATTAGGCTGTTTGCAAAATAATGTGCATGTTAAAGCCGACCATTTAGTTTTATTTGTTTTGTTTTTCTCTACCTCCTCAGACACAGTTCCTACAATTGGGAAATGAGAGTCTGTCAAATGGGTTACCAGGCTTTCAGGAAACAAAATGAATCTGCCTTTTGTTTTCTGAGGTTGCAAATTAATCTGTTGGGAAATTAAATACAGCAGAGGGGCCGATATGTAAGGGGGGGAGGAGGCGCCGTAGAGGGCTGGCACTTTGATGGCAAAGACTGGATCATTAAAAAAAAATCTGCGTGCTCAATCATCTGTCCCTGCACTGAAAATGTTTGGCCACCTTTTGTGTTCCAAGGCATGTTGCATGAATGCGCCCCACAATGAGATTAAAAGGGCAGTTTTGACCAGCACCCCTGAAAGTACCTCCACGGGGCAGATACTGTCCCTGTGAATGAAGGAGATGAGGGACACACAGCTCCGTGGCAACCACTAGTCCCTTCTTCCTACCCAGTGGCCACCGTCTGTCCTAGGACATCATTAATAGCCTTCTCTCTAGACACAGGCGTCCCCAAACTACGGCCCGCGGGCCGCAATGCGGCCCCCTGAGGCCATTTATCCAGCCCCCACTGCACTTCTGGAAGGGGCACCTCTTTCATTGGTGGTCAGTGAGAGGACCACTGTATTTGGCAGCCCTCCAATGGTCTGAGGGACAGTGAACTGGCCCACTGTATAAAAAGTTTGGAGACCCCTGTGTCTGCTTTTCAGGGAGGGAACAGAAGAATGAGCAATCTTTGGGCATTTATCATGAGTTGGGAATGGTGGTGATGGCTTCATACCTTCTATCTTTTAAGGCCCGTTGATGTAGATGTTATTCTCCCCAATGTGCAGAGGAGGAAACTGAGGCTCTTAGAGGCAAAATGCCTTGTCCCAGGTCCAACAGCTCGAGAGTGGTTCTCCTGACTTTCCTTTTTATATGTTTGGGTGGTTAGAAGAATAATGACTTTCCTTTTGGGTGGTTAGAAGAATAATGCTTCGCGTTATTTGAATGGATGATACTGTAATGGGGCCCCCCTTCTCCGTGTCTCTGCACCCAAATGCTGGGATGTGACGTTTTCCATGCCAGTTTTGCTAAGAGGCCCTCTGGTCTCTTCTCTCCAAGCCTGACAAGCAGCCCAGGCCTTTTCCGCTGGGCAGCTGTCCAGGGAGCTCCAGATCGTGCAGGAGGAGATGTGTGAGCGCCGTGTGAAGGAAAAGAGCAGTGGGCGACCGAAAAATCCGTCTGGGAAAACAGCACCAAAGCTACGGGTAATCCTGCGTGTTCGCCGCCTTCAGTTCAAACGCTTTGCGAGCAAAGGTTTGATTGGCGGATGGCTCACGGAGGCAGAGGAAAACTTGAAGGCGTTCCAGGTATTCATCTGGAAGGCTGTCCCAAAGGCCAGACCTCCGCTGGTGAATCGCTCCTGGCGCCCCACGTGAGAATCCCACACTGGGCCCGACTTGAGTTGATGAAGTGGGGTACGGGGAACCAGCTTTCAAGTTGGACAGCGGCTTGGCTGGTGGGAGTCCGGGCTTGATGGGAATTTCAAACAGGGCTCCACGAAGGCTAGGCTGCTCTTTCTGCGGAGGCCCTCCACTGTCTGTCTCCCCAACAGAGAATGTTCATCTCTGCTTCCCAAACCTGGCCCCATACCTGGCACACAGTAGGTGCTTAGTGGGAGGTGTCTGGGCAAAGGAAACAGTCAGGAGTGGAACTGGGAGCCAGACAGCTCCAGGGTCCAGTGCCGGCTCTTTGCTGATTTGGGTAACACACTTCATCCTCTGAGGCTCTTGATCCTTCATCTTGGAAATGCTGGTAAGAGTAGCTTCCACTAGAATTACTGTCAAGATCAAAAGGGCTATAATAGGTCTGAAAGCACTTCGTAGGAAAAACACCCTTCAGCCCAGGCAAAGAGCGTTCCTGCTTGCAGCTTGCTGCGTGCCCGAGCCCCACAGGAGCAGGGGACGGGAAGAGCTGTGGTTTGGCTGTAGAAACTGCATCTGAGGTGCCGTTCCATCCGGGACCATGTTCGTGGCTCATCCATTCATTCGCGTAGTGAATATCTACGAAGACCTCTTGTGTTTTAGGCAACGTCCCAGCTATTGGGGATGCAGAGATGAGTCAACCCATGAGGAAGCGCCTCGTAGGGAGGGCGGCCCAGCAGACTGAGCGGGGCGCTGCCAAGTGCTGTGGGGGTGCACAGAAGGAGGCTGCCTGGTGGGCAGGGGTGGCGAGGACGTGGGGGGCTGTGGCAGAATTCGCCCGAGGGACAGCAGTGGGGGCCACCAGTGGTATTTAGCAGGTTGAGACAGATCCCTGAGACTGGCTCCTGGTCTCAGCAGGGCCATGTGGATGCTGTCAGGAAGGCCAGTGGTGCAGTCTGGGCTTCTGGCTGCCTGCTGAGCTCTGCCTCTCTGCCCGTCATTCTAGGTCCCTTCCACTTCCAGAACCTAATACCCCAGGTAGACATGTCTGGGCTCTAATAGGCAGGATTTTTGGAAGAACATAGTCTTTAGAGTCACATTATCCTGGTTGAACACCTACTGTGTGTCAGACACTGTGCACAATGAATAATTGAGTTCAGCTGTCAGATAGTAGATATTTATTAAGACAGGGTGCAGTGAGTGAGTCCAAAGAAGTGGCAGCTGGTTCTCTCCAAGGAAAGCTGTGTCAGTCCTTAGAGGCACCTCCCCCCACCCCAAAGCCTGGGTCTCTGATCTGCTCACTGTTAACAGGGCCAGGGTATGTGGATTAATAATAAAAAGAACCCATTTCTAGCCAGCTGAGGCTGACCCTGAGGAGTGGACCCTTCACTGTGGGGAGCAGGACTCAGAAGGGGTTCTCTGCCTTCACGGTAGGCCAAAGCTCAGAAAAGGTGAAGGAGGAAGTGCGGCCACACACTATCCACAGCCCCGTGACATTTCCCTCCGTCGTGGCCACTCCACACTTCTCGCCCGACTGACATCATTCCCACTGCCCGGCTTGCTCCAATGCCCAGGCAGAGCCGACTGGGGCAGGGTGCGTTCAGGGCACAGCAGCCCGGACACACCGGGGAGGTGGCACCAAGTGCTGCCACGTTCGGCTGTTCTGGGGCGCGGAATGCCACCGCAGGGCACATCTTAGTCTATGTTCTGATTACTCCTGAGATAATGGCTATGAAGTGCCAGGCAGAGGGTAGTCACTTCACTAAATTAACCAGTGTAATTATTAGTAGTAGGGATTCTGCACCTGAGTTCTGAGACCTGAGCTTCTATTGGGTGTGATTCCCGGGTTCATGGTCCCTGTTACATGTTCTTTCTCCAGCTGCTTGCCTGATCCTGTGACCACAGCCCTGTGTCCATTTCTAACCGCTGCCTGCTGGACCTGGAGGAATATGTACCCACTTGGTCTTCCTGTGGTATGCCTGGATTCTTTCTGGAATAGTCCTTGGGTATTCCTGTATAAGAAATTTTTTTATCAACCTCGCTGAATAGTTCTGCTTATCTGAACTTCACTTTTCTGGCATGTCTCCAGCACCTAGCCCAGGGGCTTGGGTGGGCTTCACCCTTCTAACGTGAGTGTGTTTCACGCCTGGATAGCCAACCCCGAGAAAAGACATGTGTCACTCCTTGCACCTGCCTCACTACCCACCTTTGGAGAATCGGTCTCCTTCTGAGCAGGTGTGAGATGGGGGGAGAAGAAGGGAGAGGGGACCAGAAATGTGTTCTGTTGTGTTTCTGGTTAATTTTGCATTATTCTATGGGGCTGCATTGCAGACGATGCATCAGTGAAAACCAAATGATGGTTTATGATGTTTACAAAGGAAAAGCAGATGTTCCAATTAATGCCAAGGCTAAAAACAGTCTCAAGGCAGGCTGATTCTAAAAGCTGATCAAGAAAAGGTCAAATATGTAACTACCCACGTGGCACTGAAATCCTCATGCCACATTCTTACTGATAATCATGTTTTTTTTGCACCTGAAATGCATTTCTGCTTCTTCAGGAACTACTGAGGGAAGGCCGCTGTCTTCTAGCTCTTCCCCCAGGTGGTGGTGGTGGTGGGGGGCGTTCTGGAGGCCCAGCAGCATGTAATCTTAGTAGCAAGGCTTGCATGATGAGTGGTCAGGTCCATCAGAGATTCACGAGTGCAGAGGGTTTTCTGGAGTTTAACCAGACAGCCCCCCTGACATCTGGAATTAAGCCCAGCCGGCTGATCTAAGCATGCATAATACCACGCTCCCTCCTAGGTCCAGAGCAGACATAACCGGTTGATCACAACACCCTCTCCCTCTGGGTCTCGTGGTAGTTTTCAACCCAGCAATTCTGGTTGCCACTCTGAGGGAGATAAATCTTATTTGCCATCCTTGTGCCAGGGAATGTTAAGTTCTGCCTGTGTGTCTGTGCTAAGAGGCGATGTCTGAGGGTGGGGGAAGGTTTGGGTAAGTTCCGCAGGGCAATATGAGAGGCACTATTTGGGAGATTTGGGTAGAAGGGACTCTAGTTGGTGATAGAGGCAGAGAGGCAGGACTTCGTATATTTAAAACAAACAAACAAAACCCCAGACATATTGCTTAGATGTGGGCCCTGCACTGTAGTGAAATGAGCATAAGCTTTGGAATTGAATCCTGATTCTACCGTTTCCTCGCTTGTATTATTGAGCTAATATTTATTGAGCGTCTTCATGTCTTACATTGCCTCGGATTGCTAGACTTGCCTCCCAGGAGAATCTAATTTTCGTTGTACCACAGTTCCAGGACTTATGATCGATGTATCAAAGGATCTACGACGATGAAAGGTTTTCAAAATGCAAGACAAAGCATTCTTTAGTTCATTCCACATCCAGTGAGCAAGTACTACACACCGCGCATTCATTCTGCTAGGTTCCGGGAAATGCAAAGAGAAATAGGACGTGGACCCTGCCCTCAGGTAGTTCACGAGCCGTCTGGGAGGAAATGGAGATAAAACAGCTTCAGATGATCGGGGAGGCAGAGCCGCTGTGAGACCAACACCGATCCATGCACATCAGTGTACTGAGTGCAGCTCTCCAGGGCCAATCACAGGAAGCAAGGTCCACCCTTTGTTTCTGCAGAGCGGGGTGCTTCTGCGGCTGGGCCTGCTGTCAGCTGCGGCTTTGACGTCAGCGCCCCGTGCTGCTGCCTCTCCTGTGCTCTCTACACTCCCGGCCCTGCCCACCAGCCTCACTCATTTCGCATCTCCTCACCCCTGAATCAGGGCCTGGACTAGCACGAGGCACATGAGGCGCCTGGGGCGTGGGACGTATGGTGACACTGACTTCCGGGGACCGCGTTCACACCTGCCTGGGCGTGAGCGCCCCCTGACACGTCGCAGTTCTCTGGCAGATGCACAGCATGCAGGACAGGACCTCGCTGCCTCACCCTGGTCTGGGCCATAGAGCCAGATGAAGACGGGAGTCGAGACATTTGTGATGAAAATGACAACCGACTTCACAACAAGCTTGCAAAATAGACACGACGGTCCCGTCTGCAGATGAGGAAACAGGCTCCAAGAGGGTTCCATTGGCTCCTGAACTTCCGATGCCTCGTTTGAAGAATGGAGTAATGGCACCTCTCAGGGTTCGGTGGCCCTACCGTACTGGTTTAGATTGAGACAAGGAGCTGGAGACTGTCCCCCAGTGGATTTGGTCCATCCTTGGGGAGAGGACAGAACCTGGGAGGAGGAGCCTCTACGAAGATGCCAACACTGCAAGTGGCTGGGTGGGTGAGGCAGTGGCTGGGTGGGTGAGGCAGTCCTGCCGGGTGAGCAGCCACTACGCTCCGACCTGTGCTAGGTCCAGGGACTTGGGGGAGGGAGCAATGAGTGCAGGTATGTCTATCCCTGCTCCATCCCCAAACCATGGGGCTCTGTCTTATTTAACCAAGGGCTCTGCTTAGCATAAGTACTCAATAGAAGTTTGTTGAATGACTTAATTTAAATGAACAGAGAATGACTGCAAGAAATTATGCTGCAATTTGTTTTATAAAGACAGACAAATTTGCATCCAAGTCTGCGCTTCACAGCCTGCATAAAGTGAGTCCTTCTGTGCCCCCCCCCCCCCCCAGAGCCAGACAGGAACTTTAGCAAAGGGACAAGACCTCCTGTAACAAACCTCTGCCCATCCTGATGGCTCCAAGTGGAGCGGGCTAGGGAGGGGTTTGGCGAGGAGGAAATCAGACCTCCTTTCCTCAATATCAGCAGCTACTCCCTATTTTCCAAAAACAAAGAAGAAATGGCGGGGAGGAGACCAGGTACTCAGAATGGAAGAGGGCAGGCTTACCGAGAATCACCACCGCTGCCGCAGACATTGGCAGGGACAGCATTTGGAAGAGAGAATAGAGTTAGTCTGCACAGCCGTGGAGAACGGTTCTAGCACTGGGGATGGGCGTAGGGAAAGAACCTAACAATGAAAACATCCAGTAACCATTTTCCCAGGGAGGTGGACATATTCTGTATCAGAAGGGCATGGGTTACACAGGTGTATCCATTTCTCAAAGCACTGCAGGTAAGACCTGCGCATTTCAACGCATATAACTTCTACAACAATGACAAGGAAATGTTAAAACATCATCATATCACCCTCTTCGTGATGGCGAGGAGCAGAGGTGCAGAGGAAATGAGAAGGTCAGATGTTAATACTGTTGGACCTAGGGGGCGGGCACGTTGAGTTTATTGTACTGTTCTGTTCGTTTTGTATATGTTTGAAATTTATCATAATCAAAGCAGTTATATGTTAATTATTAAGCGAAGACGAATCAAATGGATTGCAATGGGAAGGAGATCTCTGCTACTAGAAGTATTTACGAAAATGCTACGTATATCCTCCTTCTTTCTCCCCCCCCCCCAAAAAAAAGGCCGGGACATTGGCAGATACTGCCAAGAGCAGGAGCCTGAACCAAGTGACCTTGGTCAGGATCCTCACCCTTTTGCTGCTGAGGGTGGGATACTGGCTGAGGGTCTGGGAGAGAGCTGGATTCTCCAGAGCCAGGGGCTGAAGCCAAGATCCTTATTCCAGACAGTGGCGATGCCAGGGGCGGTGGCAGGGCAGATACCCAAGGTGTCTAGAGAGGCCCCTGAGTCTGGGAGAAAGCGAGCGGAATGAGGGGCGGGTCCAAGTCAGGATCAGGCACCGCAGGGTTGGCCAGCGGTCTGAGCCAGCGACAGCACGAGCTTTCGGGCTCAGATCCGTATGTGACTGCTTACCAGCTGTGTGAACCTGAACAAGGCACCAACCTTCCGTGAGGCTCGATGATCTCATCTGTGAAGTGAAGCTAGGACCTACCTCGTAGGGCTGTTGGGAGGATGAAATGAGTGCGTGTGCCTGGCATGCACATAGCCACGCTTCCTGTAGTTGTTATTATTATTGACAAGGGGGAGCTGAGCCTCAGTAAAGGGAGGGTCTGGTGGGGAGAAGGGGATGGAACATGCAGGTCTGTCTCAAACACCAGCTACCACTGGGGGGCGGGGCTTCGTTTCTGGGATGGCTAGGGGAGGGGTCTGAATGGGTCAGTCTGGCTTAAAAGGTAGGGAAAGCAATCTACAAAGATCCTTCCACTGATAAAATTCCAGAATTCTAGAAGGATCCTAAGCAATTTTCACGTGTAACCACTGGGGCACTCCATGCCCCAGGTCATTCCCATCCTGGTAGATGTGCGCGGTGCCGGAGAGCCGTGTGTCCACGTGGCCAGGGCGCAGTCACCCCTGGCAGACTCCATGGCCCCCAGACCCACTCCGCTGCAGCTGTGACCCTGCCCCAGACCCTGATCCAGTCCGGGCCAGGCCCTGAGTCACGCACACTGAACCCGACAAAGGGTTCTGTCTCTAGCTCCTGGCACGCACCGGGGGTATCATAACTGGGTGTTCCCGTAAACGGATGCTCGAGCTGTGTGTGGAGAGAGGTGCAGTAGCCAGGCCTGCCCTCTCTGGGGCTTATGTCCCCAGAGGGGGGCTGTGAGGGTGGGGGGGGGCAGCCAGCCCTCCCCCAGCTGGGCCCACAGGGACCCAAGAGGCCCGCTGGCAACCGTGTCAGCAGGCAGTGCTCCCAGCAGATGGCGGTGGCCTCTTTATTTCCTCAAATGGTTTGGAGCACCAGCATGGCCACCCACACAACATACCATACATCAGATGCCTAATGGCGTGTTTTAGAACATAAATGGTAACCACCAAATGGGACCCGGGAAAGGAATTAGAGCCAGATGCACAGCAGGGAGGGGAAAAAAAAAATCAAGAAGAGCCTCGGAGGAAATGGGGCCAGATGCAATCGTCCTGAGACAGGAGAAACCGTCGCCCGGTGCACACAGGCCAGAGGGGTTCGCTGCATTTAAAACTGGTGCTCTCTACGGAGGGCTGGGCTGGATGCTGGGTCCCTTGCCCATCAGCGGTGCCAGGCCCAGCCCTGACAACAGTATCCTAAAGGTTCTGTGAGCCTTTCCTGGCCACTTATTCCAGTTTTCATCCAACAGGTATTTTTGCACACCTACTATGCGGCACAAAGTTATGTATCGTAGCATTCAAACTCATAGGCTCAGCGTCAACATGCTTGACTTCAAATGCCGGACCTCCCCGACCCAGGGACTAAGTTAACTTCCCTTGCCTTAGTTCTTCCTTGTACACCCTCCACCTTACAAAGCCGTCATGAGGTTAAACAGGACAATGTGGAGAAGGTGTTCAGACCAGCAGTGAACATGTCCCCAAGGATCTCTGCTCTCCGAGGATACAGTCCAGCCTTTGAGTGGAGGGAGGTGACGGTCAGCCAGATCCCCTGATTCTAGCTAGGGACCTGCACACAGAGGTCGTTTATCCGGGTTGAGCAGAGTGCGTGCACACATGCTTGCGCGCGCGCGCGCGCGCGCGCACACACACACACACACACACACACAGAGACACACTTGCACACACACATCTGTACACACGTAGCTATTCCTGGGTCTGGTGTTATGTAAGCACTGCTTTCAGGCCCTCCCATGTTTGGTGCTTGGAGTTTCCCTTTCTTTAGAGCTGGGCTCCTCATTAACATTTTTAAAATATAAATTGCACTTCGTCCTGCATTTCTACGTGCATGCGGTGGAGGATAGGTTCGTGTTGGCTCAGTTCATCAAGCAGGTGGAACCGGAAATCATGACCAAAATTTTAATTTCATTTGCTCATGCCCTATCTCGTTTCACAAAGTTTTTGAGGTCATTTATAATACAGAGAAGTACAAGACCAGGTTCTCCCTCAAGGACTCGATAGCCCTTTGGGGGGGACAGGAGTGGAAGCACATAGCGACCATAAGCACCAGCAGAAGGAAGCGTGTGGTAGATGGGGGGACCAGGCAGACACACTGGGGAGACCCAGAGTGGGGTCCAGTGGTCAGTTCTGACCCGAAGGATCAGAAACGGCTTGTGAAGGGGGCGGGCTCTGTGCTGTGGCTGGGTGGAGGAGGAGGATGAGGATTTCAGGACAGCCCAAGTGGAGAAGGGCAGAGGGAACAGAGTGGTCAGAGACGGAGAAGCGTGAGAGGACATATGGGGTGCTCTAGGAGCGGGGAGCACGCTGGCGGGACTGGAGGGGAGGCCGCGGGGCAAGGACAGAGTGGATGGGATGGGCAAGGTGGGTCAAGCCAGACTGGGAAGTCCTTGGTGCTGGTTAAGGCCAAGCACGGCAGAGACAGCTCCCATAGTAATATGTTCTATCCTCATAGCGGTCTTAAGTGTTATTATCCCCCCTTTAGGATGGGAAATCGACTGAGAGGTCGCAAGGCATTCTACCACAAGCAAATTATTATCCCCAACTCACCCCTTTAAGCACAGACGTAGGAGCCAGGATCCAAACTTGGATCCACGGACCCTAAGTTCACAGGTACCCCCACGCACCCAGGCGCAGAGCTGCCCCGAGGCAGTGCAGGGAACAAGGAGGGACTTCGGGAAATACAAAGGCAGGGTAAGGTCTCTATTGATCCTCTAGGAGAGGTGCTGAAATGAAGATGAACTGCCCCTGGCTCCATCAGAATCACCATAAAGAAAGAATAAAAGAACAAAGGAGCTGAATGGAGGTTAAAAGAAAAGCAGAAGTTCAGAGGAAAATCAATGCAAGGGCTCTGAGAAGGCTCTGGGGGTGTGGGTGGGGAGGGGAGGGGAGGCCGGGAAAGGAATCCAACCCTCTGCCCACAACAGAAGCGGCACAGAATTCTCAGAATGTGTCAGCTTCTCTGACAGTGGAGGGAACTGGGGTGCAGAGAGAGGAACCCCAACTTCAGCTTCTGTGCTTGACTGACAGATGCACTCATTCATTCCTGCATTCAGCATCCAAGTTCCTCTCTGCCCAGCACTGAGCATCCTAAGAGTGCCAGGTGGCGAGAGGGAACATATATTGAGAACATAATGTGTTTGGTACTCACATGCACCATCTCCTTTGTTTCTCTGAGCAACTGAGACGGAAGGTATTACAACCTCCATTTTCCATAGAGGAACACTAAGCTCAGAAAGGCTCCGCCAGTCAGTCATCCGCGATGGGGTGGCGTTAACACCCAGGACAGCGCACACCCAAGTCTGCTCCTCTCCCACGTGCACGCTGACTGCTTCCCCGTCATCATACCCGCCCTCCGGAGCTTAGTGTTCCGGGTGACTGTCATCTTCACTGCCCCTGATGGGGATGAGGACACTTCTGAGAGCGAAAGGTGGGGGCACTCTCGGTAATTACACCAGGGTGACAGGCATAACCTGGCGCGGTCCAGGCCAGACTGGGGTGGAGCGTCACCCTAAAGGCGAACTGCTTATATTTGCAAAGGGCTTTATAGTTTTTCAAAAACTATGTCCCCACTTTCAGTCAAGCCTCATTTGTATGGTGCCATGAGGAATTTTCCTAGGTATTTAGAGTTTATTCTCTGAAACACATTTAAAAAAAAAATCTGATGGATCTGGATGGTAAACCTTTAAAATCCGCCCAGGCTTCCTGCTCGAGGACGGATGCCGCAGCGGTGGTGTCCCGGGCTGGCCTTGCTCTCCCACTCCCGGGCAGAGCTCGGAGAAGGGGCGTTCCAGCCCATCCCCCGCCGCAAGAGCAGGACAGGCACCCGCGGTTGCTCCGTGAGGCCCTCGGAGGAGTCTCGGACCACAGGAGTCCCCGACTGGGCTTTCTGTGGCAGCTCCTTTGGAACTTGCTCAAAGCCAGCAGCAACCACGTCAGAGACTTAGAATAGCGGAGCAGCGTCATCTCAGGGAAGAAACAGGGGCCCTGGGGAGGACAGAGGAACTTTCGGCTCAGTGAGTTCAAACGCTTCATGTTTCAGATGAAGACACTGACTCCGAGAAGGAAGATCCCTTGCCCAGAGCCACACTGCTGACTAGCGGCAAAGACAGGACAGGAGTGCAGGTTTCCTGACTGGCAGGCTGGAGGTCATTTCTCTGAGCCCCGCTGTTCTCACAAGCACCCTCTCTTCCCTCCTCCTCCTCCTCCCCAACACCTGGGACCTCTGGCGAATGCCTGGACACTCTCCACTCTCCCAGCCTCCAGGTCTTCGCAGCTGCTGTCCCACCTGCCTGGCACGCCCTTTTATGGGAGCACCCTGCCTGGCAAACTCTTTGCCCCTGCCCAGAGGAAGCGGGAGCATCTCATCAGGGCAGCCTTACCCGAACACGAACACGAACACGAACACGGTGCCTCCCTGGACCTGCTCACGGGTTAACTTTTGGGATCTATCCTATTGTGAAATTCACGTGTCTGCCTCTCGATTTGATTTCAGGCTCCCAGAGGGCAGAGATTTGTTCTTGTTCATCTGTGTATCCCTGCACCCCGCACAGGGCCAGGATAGAGCCAGCTTTCCATCAACATTATTGCATTAAATTGAAATGCCCTTCAGGAGGAAGGGAGTTATGACAGCAGAGCTGATGAGAAGGGGCAAAAGATGGCGGCCGGGCAGGGGACAGGCACCGACAGCCGATCTCCTCACGTCCCCATGCGCCCCAGGGTGGTTCTGTGTGCAGAAGCGGTTTAGAACAGGCCGGAGGGTGCGGGGAGAGAGCCAGGGGGCCGCAGCCCCTGAGACCGCTCCGCCCTGCGTCTGCCTGTTGGAGTCAGTCTCTGGAAAAGTACCAGTGAATTAAAGCCCAATAAAAAAAAGTCAATTAAATGCAAACTCGTTTATGCCTTAAGCTCCCCCAAACCAGTGAGCCAGAATGCAAGCTGGGCCGATATTTCTCCATTTCCCTCCATGTCTACATTGGTCTCCAGTGAAGCAGCTGTGACACACTTTATGTCAACTATAAATGGGGCAGAGAGACTGATAGCTAAGTGACGGCTGCTGGAGGCTCTCTGGATCCCACCCAAGAGACTTACGTCAGTGGGCGTGGCGTCCATGTCCTGACCTTGGGTGCAGGATGGGGCACTGGGGATCTGTGTGGATTTTGTGTTTGCGTGTGCATGCATGCTTGCACACACATGTTGGGGGGTATGTGTACAAATATTTTTCAGTGTGTGTGCACTGTTGTTTGCTATATATGTGCAATGTTCACATGTGTGGGCTGATTCATCTGTGTACTCCACACAGGCTTATCGGGCACCTGCTATTTCTCGGAGACTGTACTTGCCGCTGGGGTTCTCATGGTGAAAGAGAGTGTCAGCCCCTTACCCTCGTGGGTTATACAGTCCAGAGGTCTACAAGGGTAAGTGGACATTGCAACACGTAGTAACAAGAAAGTGAGTTAGATGGTATGTGGATGCCGGTATTGCATGTGCATGCTTGAGTATATGTCTGAGTGGACACCTGCCTGGAATCTGCGTACACACGGGCACGGAGAAAGTGGTGTGTGTGTGTGTGTGTGTGTGTGTGTGTGTGTGTGTTGCTGTGTGTTGGTTACTTCGCTAGCTGACCCAGGCCCTGTAAGACACCCCTTGATGGTGATTTCAGACCAGTGACAGCTAATGTGAGGTGATACACGTGTGTGTGAGGGGGGAAAGTGAGAAGAGAGAATCACAACAAGGGACAGAACACCTGCAGAGTGTGCACGCCCATGGCCTCGGCACTTCCTCCCTCTTCCCTCCACATTCATGTAACCAGAGCTCAGCGACAGGAACCTCGGGAGGCTTGTGGCTGACCCTCGCTGACTAGGGTGATGGGGGCATGGGTTCTATTCCTCGTCCTGCTGCTCCCCAAGAAGTCTGTTGTAAAGGGAGATATGGAGTTAGGAGTCCTGAATCTGCCACTTCTTAGCTGTATCACCTTGGGCACGTCTCTTTGTCTCTCTGAGACTCAGTTTCCTCCTCTGTAGGGTAAGAGTAGTAATACTGTCTCTGTCTACCATCCCAGGGTGGCTGTGACAATCTGTGAGTTCTAAAACACCCACACAAGTGTGAGATGCAGCTAACCCTGCTGACAGTTCTTGTTCCTACCACGGGCAAGCCACTACTCACTGGGCCTTTCTACAGCAAGACTCCAGTTGTGCCTGTCACCACAATGTTTTCCTAAGTACGTTCCAGAAAACACTATTTCTATGAGACACTTAAGGGAACCAAACTGTCTGTGGTCAATAGGTTATTAGAAATGCTGGGCTAAACAGTTAAACATGTTTATATATATATTAACAGGACTTCTCAGAGCCTTTAATGTGTATTGTGAATCTCCAAGAGGGGCAGATTATATACCATTTGTGTCTTAGGCTGGATCCTTCCAGAAGCTAGGGGTATATTTGGGGATGGTTCCAGCAAGCTCTGGTAGGAAGGTAATGAAGTAAGGCAGGGAAGGAAAGGCAACTGATATCGGGTCTGTGGGAGCCAGTTCCTGCCGAGGTGACTGGGGATTGGGCCACAGGGGACCCTGAGATGGTGAAAAACACATTGCAGGGCTGTCAGACCAGAGAGGGGAGAAAGCTGGCTGCTCATATGCTCACATCTCTTTATCACTGGTTGAGAACTGCTTCCGGAGGGTTAACACCAGAACTTCCGGCATGCCTCGTGCCCAGTCCTCGGATGCCCCTGTGCCCAGGCAGAACGTCACAGGTGTCTGCAGAAAGTTCCCAGCAGGAAAGGGCAGTGTGGAGGCACTGACAGCATCTGCCACACGTCCCTTACGTCAGTGGTCCCCAACCTTTTTTGGGCCACGGACTGGTTTAATGTAAGAAAATATTTTCATGGACTGGCCTTTAGGGTGGGACGGATAAATGTATCATGTGACCAAGACAAGCGTCAAGAGTGAGTCTTAGACGGATGTAACAGAGGGAATCTGGTCATTTTTAAAAAATAAAACATCATTCAGACTTAAATATAAATAAAACGGAAATAATGTAAGTTATTTATTCTTTCTCTGCGGACCGGTACCAAATGGCCCACGGACTGGTACCGGTCCATGGCCCGGGGGTTGGGGACCACTGTGCTATCCTATACAGGATTATGGTTCCTTAGACTCCTCTTTGGATAACACTGGCCGACATGATAATGTACAAAATCTCGCCGCATATCAGCCCTAATCTATTTTTCCAATTGTATCCATTTCTACTTCCTTTTAGCAGAAGAGACAGGCTATTTGGATCACTTTAGTGGGGGGAGGGGGAGTTGGACTAGGTGAATACAAACATCTCTCCCAATTTGGACTTTCCTGGGAAACTTGGAACTCTGTGCACAAATGCATGCTGGACACACCTCATGGCGTAGGGCCTGGGCCTCGCCATAGGGCAGTGGAGCCAAGCAACGCAGGGGACAGAGGTCCTGGAAGTGGGTTAGCCAAGGTGCCTGGCATCCGGAAGGCCGGAGTTCTGGTGGAGAGATGCCAAGATTGAGGCTGGTAAGCCAGAGCCGAAGTGTCAGTGAGGAACACAGATGGGTCGGGGTGGGCTGTCATACGCAGAGATGTCCTTTCTAGGAGACACTCGCTCAGGGGCTGTCCGGGGGTCTTGAGGAAGTCACAAAGAGAATGAATGTCAGAGCTGGAGGTCCAGAGCTCTGGAGATCATCTAACTCCGAACACATCGTTTACATATAAGGAAAACCAAAGAGTAGAGGGGTAAGGTGAGGTCCCCAGTGTTACCCAGCGACTTATGAGCAGTCTGAGCAGAAAGCACATTTTATGCTCACTGGTGAGCCCTGCACTTGGGATCCCTCGACTGATAGGGTTTCTCTTGCCAAGAATTTGACCATCGCCCATGTGCTCCCCAGTGGGAAAAAAACAAACCCACACACCTTCCCTTTGCCCAAGCCCCTCGCTGCCCCTTGCCTTCAGCCCGGGCCACAGCGGCGCCCTCGCCTTCCCGCCTCTCCTCTCACCCCATGTACCCTCGAAGGGCCCCTGCCACCCCAGGGACTAATAACACTTTCCATTTTAGAGATGTCAGCAAGTTTTGGCGGGCAGCATGGAGAAGCACATATGCTAATACCTCCGTCTGGGATTATGTTAAGACACTATCCTGACCTGACATTTAAAAAATGGCAGATTTTATTTGGTGCCTCTTCTGACTTATAGTATTTAGTAAGCGGGATGTTGGAGAATGTTGGAGAGATGCCCTAGGCTGGGTTGAAAAAACTGCTGGTCTGGGGGTCAGTCACAGGGTCCAGTCCCTGTTTGTGTGGCCTTGGGCAGGTGGCTTCTCGTGTCTGGGCCTCCCTTGTCTCACCTGTAAAGTGAGGAAGTAGGACTTGACGATCCCTAAGGTTTCTTCGGCTCTGACCTTTCATGACTTGAACTGCCAGAGTCCCTCACAGCTCCGGCCTTCTTCCCAGCCTCCTTTCCCGAATCGCCAGGACCACCAGCAATGCCACGGCTTTCCTGACGTTGGGGCTATGTACTTATATCCTGAAGACACTTCTCCTGCCTGCTTGGTAGCTACCTGGGTTTTACCTTCCAGACCTCTCAGCCTGAGTCCAACTCCTGCCCCAATTGGAGTTAAATATAAGGATAAAACTGTTTCAAGTTTCTTCCCCAAATCCATCCTTTCTCCAATGCCCCAAACAAGGTTTTTTGGAAAATCTTTGACTCCATGACCAATGGTTTGCTACCTCTGACCCTCTTTTTGCTCATCCAATACCGAATTGGTGACTATTGCGGTCAGCAGTGTTTGGGGCAGAGACTTCCCCCACTCCTCTCCCTGGTGTGTCCCTTCACGCCAGGGACTGTCCCGGGCAGGGTCAGGTCTCCACCATCTCTCCCCGGGGCTGCCGGAGTCTGCCTGGCCCCCAGCCTTGCTCTCTTCTGGTCGGTCACTAATGCTGATAAAGTTCCCTCCATTTCCTGCGGCAGCCTGTCCTCTCCTGCACGCCCCACAGACTGGCCCCTGGTCTCACTGACCCACTCACAAACACCCTCGTGTGGGCTGTATCCTGAACAGTGCCCGCACCTCTCCCCTCCATGGCTCCCGGAGATAAGGCCGCCTGCTTGAGTAAGTGCCGGCGTGGAGGCAGGAAGCCACAGGTCTGTTGGCTCGTGCTGTTGCTGTGCTTTACAGAGACTCAGCTCTCCTATGTGCCAAACGGGACCCACGGGTCTTGCCCTGTCTACCTGCCGGGGGGTGTAGTAGCAAGGATCCGATGAGATTAGGGAAGTGTATGTGTTTATAAGGGACACTACACTGCACAGAGGAGAAAGGTGGGCTGGTGTTTCTCCAAATCTCTTCTGGGGGCCAGCTGCATTGGGACTGCCTAGATTGTCCCTAAAATGCATTTCCTCGGCCTCGCCCAGAGGTACTGAGCCACACTCTTTGGTGGTAAAGCCCGGTAACCTGGTTTTTAATAAGACTCCCTGGTGACTCTTATGAATACTGATGTTTAAGGATCACTGGCTGGTTTTTATTATATATAATATATCCGAAGCTCCCAGATTGCACACTCAACGTTCCTTTTTGCTACTTGGGTCCACTGAGCATGCTCTGTAGTTACCATGTCCCTGAGTCTGAACAGCTTCCCTCCCTCTCCCCCCAACTCCAGGGTGCTTTCTGAGTGTGTCCAGGAGGCAGCACGGTACAGTGGAAAAGGGAGGAGCTGTGGAATGAGACCAGTGTTTGGCAGCAGTTATCTGAGGGTCATGGTAGGATTACAGGAAGTAAGTTAATGTAGGAAAACTAGCTGCCATATTGAACAGGCTCAGAAAAAATAGATAGCTCCCTTCACTCAAGGGGCCGGAGACCCGCCTTGGTTGATTTCAGGTGGGTGGCACTTCACATGGCGTGTCTGGGCCCACAGCGGACCTGATCCTCAGAACCTGGAAGCTGCTGCAAAACTATTGCTAAATTTCCGAGTCCGAGCCCTGCCCTACATCAGATCCACCACCTCCTGTGCAGGACTATTAACGTTTAATTGGCAACTCTGTGAGGTGTGCATTATTCAACCCTTGCTGGACTGGCTCCCCTGGGGACGTGTGTTAGGCCGGGGGGGGGGGGGGGGGGGGGGGGGGGGGCTGGGCCAGAAGACATTGCGACAGGGTGGGGATAACCCTCACTCTGGGGGGGGGGGCCTGCGAAGCTTGGGGTGATCAGCATGGTGGCCTCCTGCAGAGCTCTTGGTCACAGATCTGTGCTGAGCTTGACAATGGCTCTGAATTGCAACTTTTCACCTGCAAAGAAAGCCAGCCATCTGTCTCCCTCGTTGGCCTGGGGACTCTCGGGACAGTGCTTTGCCTCTCCCATCAGACTGGGGCTCCAATTAGGGCAGGACTGTGCTCTTCCCGTCAGACCAGGAGTTTTCCTGGGCAGGGCTAGGTCCTCAGTCTCAGACTGTGGGCCCTCTCCCCAAGGGTGGACGCTGCTTGCTGGCTATTGTCCCAGACTGTCTAGAACGTCCTGTCTATCTCAGAGCTGGAACTCCTGTGGCCCAGCATCTCGGCCCTTTGCTCTGTAAGCAGTAAAACCCAGAAGGCAACCACCTTTCATTTCTAGGTTGTTGGCTTTTAAGTAAAGGCAGTTAAAATAATTTATATTTTGCTCAGGGGAAACCTGGAGAGAGGAAAGAGAGGTAGGCTTTCCTGGCAAGGAAAAGAAACATAAAACGTCCCGCTAAATGCTCAGGCAGTGGCCTCCATTGCTTTAAGCGCAGAGCAGACACCGTGAGTTAAGCTGAGCTCCCGGGCTGGGTTCGTGCCAGAGTTGTGACTGCAGATCTGACCCAAACGCTTTGAGGTTGGAATAGGTCTTCCCAGACAGAGGACAAAAGAGAGACACGGGAGAGCTGCTTCCCAGGTGAGGGGAGGAGTATGCTGGATAGATGGTGGTAGCTCCCAACTACCATTTCTTGGGCTTCAGCGTAGGTACACTAATTTACTAATTCTGAGCTCTAGAAAAGGTGCCGGGGCAGGAGGTTCAAACGTCAGTTTCCCCAGCTACTCAGCACCTGTGTTATCCCAGGTAATCCCTCATTCTCCCTAAGCCTCAGTCTTCACTGCCCTCAAGGTCTCTCATAGCCCTAATATTCCAGAACTCTCATCCTCAGTCCTTCTGTTAAGCGCCTCTTAGCCCTCTGAGCTCTTTCTTATCGCAGTTTGTAAGTCTACAGGGTGTTCAGGAAGCCTGGAAACAGAGACAGCTATACATAATATCAACAAGGACATCTTCGATTGGTTCAGAATGAAACAAAATGACTCTTTCTGTTTCCAGACCTTACCGGTATATATCTAGGTGTATAAAATTATTTAAAAAATATCTGTTTCCACCATTGGACTGCAAACACCATGAGGGCAAGAGAAGGAGATTGCTCACCATTGTCTCTTCAGCACTATGAGCACTGCTCGGCGCATACTGAGAGCTCAGTCAACGTTAATTAAAAGCATGAACAAAGAAGTTCTTTGCAAATAAGGAGGACAATGAAATAAAGTGAAGACTCGAGAGAACATGTGCTTAGAGCTTTGGGACACCCGGCTCATTAACTGAGCCCTCCATGGAGTCTAGATGTAGAATTCCCACCCAGAGGATTGGGTTGCGGGAACAAAAACGCCACACGGACAGGGAGCTAAGAGCTAGCATGCAGAGATGAATCCCTTATAACTCAGCTTCTTCTGAACATTTATAGGTTTGTCTTCAAAGGATAGCCATACCCTTTGATCAAGGATAACACCCCTGCCAGGGAGAGTCTGGACTCATGGCAGGTCATTGCATGCCTAGCCCAGAGTGTCCTCAAAGACACTGAGCAGGCTGTCTCTCTGGATAGGACGGAGAGAGCAAGGGAGCCCGGGACTGGGCCTTGGGGACCTGTTGAGATCTTTGTACATGCTGCTCCTCTTCCCTGGACTATCCAGCCCCTCCTAGTCCATGTGGCCCCCAATTTCAAGACTCAGTTCAATGACCATACCTCCTACTCAGGTAAAACTGCCCTCTTCTTCTCTTGGACATCAACAGAAAAATAGATACTATTTTATTATGTGTGGTCATGTACTAGCAATAAATCATTGATTGGGTATTCATCAGTGTCCCCATGGTGACCATCCTGAATGTGTATACTGTAGGTGGTAAGCTCTTTGAGCTATTGGTGTGGCCAGATTGAAGTGTCAGGCTCCACACACATTGGGCACGCATGCCACTGTCCATTGTCCTGAAGGCCAGGGCCTTGTGTCTTTCTGACCATTGGGATACAGGTGCTTCCACTTCCTCCTCCACATAGAAACCAAAAAGCTCACCAAGGGCTTGGGGTGCGCTGGGGGAAGAATGCATGTTATCTAGTGGAGAAAGCGAATAGTTTCATCTATTCCGTGTGACTCCAAGGCCTGCCAGCCTGCTACTTGGTGGCAGTCAGTAACTGAGATAGCACCATACACGGGTCACTTAGACCTCTGAGCCTTTCTCAGTTGATGAGTTCCGGCTAGTCAGGGAAAGCTTTTCTTTGAGGTGTAGATATCTCCGGTAGACAACATGTAGAGATAGCTACAGTGTGGTCTAGCAGTGTGCTGACCTAAGGCTGTGAATTGTCTATTTTGACTAGTATTAATGCCATGATAAAAAGTGATTACTATATCCATCAAAACATTTAAGATATAATATAAAAAAATACAATTTATAGAAAACTTACTATGTGGCAGGCAACATGATGGCTGGTTTTGCTTTTCATATATTTTTCCTACTCCTCCAAATAACCCAATTAGGATAACTATATATGTTTATCCCATTTTTGGAAGAACAGAGAATGGTCAAAATAGTTAAACAACCTGCCCAAGGTCACAAAGCCAGTTAAAAGCTGAGTTAACTCCAGATTGTTGGTTCTACAGACAGACTGTCTGTATCTTTTTACTAGTCTTCACTACCTAATTTTTTACCAATTGCCTAGCAACAGAAAAAATAGTTTCCATGGCAACAGTAGTAAAATCAGTGTTGGTATTTGGATAATCTAATTTTTAAAAACCCACATAAATTCTAAGCTATATTTCACATCTGGGAATGTATATAAAGAAAGCAATTCTAACTATGGAAAAGATTCATGCATAAAGAAATATACTGAGGCATTATTCACCATCTCCGAAGAGTAGCAATAAGAAATGCCCAACAATAGGGGAATGATGAAATGCAGCGCGGTGCTATCGTTCAGTGTAATACACACGGTCCGCTGTAATACGATCCCTCTGTTTCCAGGAACTGCCCCAATTTCCTGGGAACTGACTACCTATAGGCAGAAGTCACTTATGTGACCCTAATTTCTCAGTCAAGGTGGTTGTTCCAAGATAGGCACCACCTGACCTAAGGGGAACCAATCAGTTCTGTCCCCGGAATATTTTTTAGAATGGGTTTGGAGAGAGTTCAGTTTTTCTTTGGGAACATGGGTTATGTTGTAACATCAGGCATACTGACTGGTGGCTCTGTCCTATCTCTGTGACCTAAGACATAAAGGGGTGGAGGGAGGGAGAGAGAGGAGGAAAAAGAGGAGGTAAGGAGGGGAGCGGGAGAAGGAGGTAGAAAGGAGGAAGAGGGTAAGGGAGGGGAAGGGCGGGAGCAGGCTTGAGAGCAGTGAAGACACCGGTGGAGGCCTGTTCACATTCCGTACGGCGTTCCCGACCCTGGTTCTGACTCCTCCAAGAGCTCAACTGCCCTTGACCCTGGCAAGATACCCTATCATTCTTCCAATAAACTCTTCCCATTGCCCGTGTCAGTTAGAACTCGCTTTGTGTCATGTGCAACCAGGAGAGTCTGAATGTCAACAGCAGTTTAACGACGCGCTCTGAGGAAGATAACGTGGGCTGCAGAGGTGAACGGGGTGTGGTTTCAGGTGGAAGAGGTCCGGACCAGCAAGAAGAAGGCTGGAGGAGGAACTAGACGTCACCACTGGAGAAGGCATGCCCTGGCCCCAGAGACACCGAGCTCACGAATGCTGGGGAGCTGGGCCACCCCCCTGTACGGGCATATCTACGGGCCTCCTGTGGTGGCCTCAGGACAGGTACCTAGACGCCTATCCTCCCAGAAAACTCACTGTTCTGAAGATCCTGCCGTCGAGCCTGACAGGGACAAGAGGAAGTTGTTCAGGGGCACTGTGCCTTTGTTGTCATTGAGCTGGGAGCTTCCTGGAACCCAGGCGTTTCCTGTTCAGCTCTGTACTCCCAGCACCAGTACAGCACCTGGTACAGAGCGGGTGCCCTGTCACTGCTTGTCCCCTCCTGGGAGGCAGACTGGGCTTCCATGTCAGCTCCCTCCTTCCGTGGACGATGGGGCTGATATTTACACACAGTCTCTCAGCTCTGACTCACCCTGCTCTTCTCTTCTCTGGTGCTGGGGCCAGGACACTGTGAACTCGCGGGAGCTCAGCAGGTCTGGTTGGTCTTGTAGGACAATGGAGTCAGGAGAATGCAGAAGGGACTGTCTGTCACCTTCCGGCTCAGCATCCCTCCCTCAAGCGTCAAAGAGCATCGGTGGCGCCAGCCCCCAGCTTCCTCTGTCACTCACAGCACCAGTGCCCTGCCGGCCAGCCCGAGTCCCTTCCCTTCCCCGTCCTAGCAGGTGGTAGCTGCTCCTTGCAGTTACTAATCTCTGGGTTCCCTGAGCACCCTGCCCCTCTCCCCCTTAGCCTGCCAGTGCACGCGCTACAAATTTCCCAGATTAAATGGCCTCCGCTGGAAATCCCTTGCCTATTTCAATATTCCTAAGGATATATATATAAATATAACTGAGTTAACTTCTTTGCATCTCAATTTCTTCCTCTCTGAAACCAAAGTAATAATCTCTAACTCATGAAGATGTTGGGAGGGCTGGGTGAAATAATGACAGGAAAGTGGCTGGAACAGAGTAGGACTCCTCTTCCTGAGGCTCTGCCCAGAGAACTGGGCTCCACAGTGGTGCCGAGGGGAGCCCCTCACCTTCCTGCCCCAGCCAACCCGCAGGCATGGCCAGCTCTCATTCACTTGCATTTTGAAGCAAGAGTGTTCCATGTTTTCCAAACTTTTCTCCCTCTTAGCATCACCTTAGTTACTTGTGCATTTTCTAATTTGGTCTCAAAAAATATCCTTCTATGGCTGGGGCTATGTGTCATGACATAACAGTGCAGGAATCTCAACTTTCCTTCCCGCCTCCTCCGAGTCCCTGACAAATCCCCGGAGATCATCCGAGTGAGGAAAGAGGAAAAGCTGCCCTTTGTTTGACGGCTGGATGAATGAATGAATGAATGAATGAATGAGCTACTGAATAAACAAACACCTGTGGGTCTGGCCTTTGTGTTTGGGACTTTGAAAGCATCATCTCTCATTCAATCCTCACAACAACCCACACGGCAGGAGGAATTCTATCCACATTGCAGCTGAGGAACTTGACACTTGGAGGGGTCAGGGAAGGGCCCTATATCCTACAATACCTGGCTGGCTGCAGGGTTGCCAGATGGAGGGTGACACCTGCCCTCGAAGTCTTCCCTGTGGACACCTGACCCAGCTGCCCATGATCAAAAAGGGCGAAACAGGTGGGCTTATAGAATCTGAATATGTGACATCCAGATCACATTTCCCAGACAACAGGAGCTCCTAGCTGGCTCAGAGCCAAACAGAGGGAACTGGGCTAAACAAGAACGCTCCACGCAGACAGAGGATGCTGCGCCCAGCCCGTGCCCCAGAGCTGGAGGAGACCGCAACGGCAGAACACTGCGTCCAACCTGCGGCCTCACCTGTGCAGCCCTGGCTCCTGGCTGGATTCCCAGGAGCCGCCTTGCTCTAGACCAGAAGGAAAGAAAGGGAAGAGGAAGCATCTGGAAGGATCTGGAAGTCTCTACATGATAAATTCCGGGCCGTGAGGTTCCAGTGGCCCTCAGGGGAAACGCGCCCATTGCAAATCAAACCCCTGGGGTCCTCCTGTGTTGATATCAACTGACAGGCCCAGTTGCATCCTTCTGCCTTTCACTGCTGCTGTGGCAGTTTTACTCCTCGATGTCTCCCACAGAGCTGAACTTCCCACTCTGAAATGTGCTGATTTGTATCCCACATCTGATTTGTTGTTCCACGGATTTATGCATTCATTGGTTGAGTCGTGTACGTACCCTGCCCGGAGATCAAACCCACAACCTTGGCATGTTGGGACAGTGCTCTACCCGGCCATTTGAAGTAAGGGTTTGATGATATCTCAAGTCTGGGTAAGGCTGGGTTAACTGGATGATATGACAGGGCTGGGGCAGATGTTTATCATGGTCGAGAATCTGAGGAAATTAAAATATTTCAGAATATATGAAGTGAACAGTAAAAATTACTCCCCCCCCCCCCAACAAGGCACATTAAAAAGCAAGTAAGAGGAGACAGAAGCTAGGTGAAGCCAACATTTGAATGAATTAGTAAGTGCATGTGAACTGTGAATTCAGATCTGAATTCTCTGACAGCCACGTCTGAGAAGAGAAACAATTTTCACTGTCTGATAAGACATCGTACAGGTTCAGCTGGTGTTTAAATCTAGAAGGACACATAGGCTGATGATATCTTACCCAACTGCCACTTTGATAACACTAATCTACACCTCTGCTTGGGTCAGAGGAAGTGTTGTGTTCTCTGACAAGTTTCAATTCACTGTAATTCGTTGTTTTTTTTCCCCCTTAATGAGACCCAGCAGGACTGTCCTAAGGGAGTTGTGGAGGCAACATAATCTAACTTACATTTCCACCATAGGTTTTAATTGAGGAAGGAGCTGCTAATGATTTTTCTAATGAGCAAAAATGACCCCACGGTCAAATCCAGGGCCGGGGCCAACTGGCCCCAGCTGGTGGGCAGGGGAAGGAAGGGGACTCATGTTTACTGAGTGCAGTACATGCGTCATCACTTTTAAGTGCTCTTGACAAGACTGTGGCCCCGAGTCCAGCTCTGACCCGGAGCTGTCCCTCTCCCAGCTGCAGCTGCCTGTCTGGGGCGCTGGTTTTCATCGCAGGTTGGAGGATCAGTGTGTTCACCTGGAATCTCACGATGTCCAAGCTGGGAGAGCATCGGAGGTGAAGGAGCCCCTCTCTTTCTGCTGAACAGATGGGAAAACAGAGGCCGGGGGAGGGGCCGAGATAAGACTGGAACTAGGTCCCCCACTTAGGTCAGCAGGAAAGCCACGCATAAGTGAGACACGAGATAGAAGTAACAGTTACTGTCCGTACAGTGTGCCCACAGTTGACAAGGTGCGTCCATCCTGCGGTGCCGTGCCACCGCCCCACAGCCCACGCTGTGCAAAGAAACACGAGCGCAGGTCACATACTCCCTACGCAGCCCAGAGCTGGGACTGGTAAACCCATTCTACAGATGATGAAACTGGGGCTCAGAAAGGGAAAAGTGAATTGTCCAAGGTCACCAGGAGGTGGCAAGGCTAGGACTTAAATCAAGGTCACCTGACTTCACCGTTAGGTTTTGTTTGATGTTACCGCGCAGCTTTCCACGTCCATACTGAAGCAAACTAGAAGCGATGTCCTTGAATACCAACAATGCAGAGTGATCAAGATCTTAGGGTCCAACTGCTTCAGTTCAAACTCCAGTTCTGCCACTTCCAAGGCTGGGCCCCTTGCTTAACCTTACTGGGCCTCAGTTTTCTTATCTGTAAAGTGGAGGTCGTAGTAGTAGTGCTCTATTGTGGGAACTAAGCAGCCAAGTCTGAAAGCACTCAGCGCAATGCGTGGCTCTCAGTAAATACCAGCTAATAGTATTTTTATTATAAAAGTAATAATAAAGTAGTAATAATAATAATAATAATAATAAAAGTTGACCCATAGCTTTCTTGACAGTTCAGCTTCAGACTGGCATTTTGTTTTGTAGGAAAATGGAAAATATAGAAACATAAAAGAGAAAATAAAAATCTCTATAATCCCAACACACAGCCATAACCACAATGTTTTGATACTTTTCCAGCCATCTTTTTCTAAACACATAGGAAATTATATCCATCGACAGTTTTTATCCTGATGTTTAAATTTAGCATTATACTATGGGTAATTCCCTATGCTTTTTAAAAAAAATTATTTTCTAGATTATTTTTTTTATTGATTTTAGAGATGAGAGAGAGAGAGAGAGAGAGAGAGAGAGAGAGAGAGAAAAGGGGGGAGGAGAAGGAAGCATCTACTCCCATATGTGCCTTGACCAGGCAAGCCCAGGGTTTCGAACCAGTGACCTCAGCATTCCAGGTTGATGCTTTAACCACAGCACCACCACAGGTCAGGCTAACTAGTTTTAAAAAATAAAACTTTTATCATTACAAAATGATGCCATTCTATAGGTAAATCATAACTTGTGTACCCATCACATACGGTTGTGTGCTGTTGGCTGTTCATTCATTCGTGATTGAAGAGGCTCCATCTGGTCTAGCCTGCCTCCCTAACCCTAGCACAGTGCTTTTTACATAGTAGATGATTCATTAATATTTGGGTGAATGAAAACTCAGGTTTTGATAGGAACTTTCAGAGAGTTTCTACTAATTCCCGTTCCTACATTTATTGTATGAGTGTCTCTCTTAGTTCAACCTCACCAGCCTTAAGTTTAATTAAAAAATTTTTTATTAACAATTTGATAAATAAAATGTTTTAATTTTATTTATTTCACGGATACTAATATATGACATTTTCTCCATATAGAAATTAGCTGTTTTTGTATTTTGCCTGTTCCTCTTTCTTCCTCTTTTCTTTTCATCTTTCCCACCTTCTTTTGAAAGGAACCATTTTTTGAAGAAATAGGCTCCAGTCCAGCAGTCTTGACCCATTTCCCATGGCTACCTTCACATCTCTAGGTAATCCTTGAGGTCCGTCACAACAAATTGGGAGCTTGCTAATTATTTTAAAGGTAACTGTGTTAATAAGTTGACGTGGTCATTAGTTCTGAGGGCGCTCGGACAACTCTCAGGCATTAATGAATTTCTCGCTCAAGTTTAGGGAATTGGCAGCTGACGCGGAGCTTTCCTGACATTTCAGTTTCAGACTGCTGTTTTGTTTCCCTGTGATGCCAGGCACACCTTATTAAAGTTCAATTACGGATTTAGAGGAACCTTCCTCGAAGGCATTAGCATCCAGTTAATTACTGAGAAGAAACGACATGGAAGAAAAATGGGTTTTATTTCTTATCATGACAACATATTTCCCTCCCACCCACCTGCCCAGTCCAGGTGCCTATATTTTTTATTATTATTATTATTATTATTATTATTATTATTATTTTGGCCCAGATATCCTGCCTGCTGCTCAGGTAATCACAGAAAGAATTGCAGAACATTCCAGAGCTGGACAGGTCGGGAGCTTTGATCCTCCGCCTCTTGGTGAATGTCCTCCTCCCAAAAAAAGGTTCCTTTCCCTCCGGGAACATCTTTGGAGAGCAAAGCCTCACATCTGCCTGTAATCAGTCATCCCATGGTCTTCTCACCGATGAGCACCAAGTTCTTTCTTTAATCAGAGTGAAGTCATTTCTGCCTTAATTTCTACCGCTTATGCCCATGTGACCTGGAAAAGCCCTCCTGGTGTGGCTTTCTCACTTCTAAAGTGATGGTCCTGGAGTAATGACTCTGCCAAGTCATAATTCTCCAGTCCAAGAGATGAGGTAAGTGCTTCACCCATGAGGTCTGCTTAACAAATGTTTCCCCTTTCTGCAGTGCCTCTGTCTCCACGGTCAGGGTAGAAGGGAACCAACACTGATAATGGGTCGGTTATTTAACGCCATCTCCCCTGGGGATTCTTTTCTCGATCACCTTCTTCAATATTCACAAGGATCCTGGGAAGCAGAAGCTATTTTTGTCTTTATTTTACAGATGAGGGAGTTGATGTTCAGCGAGTACAGTGCCTGTTCAAGGTCAGGTAGATTTGGTGTACGCTTGCTCTGTGCACTGCCCAGTGGAGAACTACGAGGTTCATACTATGCACGGAGGACTGGGTCTAGGGAAAGGGAGAGCAGGGCGCAGGAGAAGCTCCTACTCCCACTGAAGAGTCAGAACGCTTTTGCCAAATGCCTAACACCGCAAAGTCAGGAAGGCTAACCGCGCTGGTGTTTCCCACGCGGACCCGAGCCCTGCAGACGGGGACGCTGGAGAAGCCTTCGAGGAGGAGGCCGCTCTGAGTTTGGTCTCAAAGGACGAGAGGGTTCAGATAAACAGTAAATCCAAGCAAGAGGAAGGAAGGAGTAAAGGGTAAGGCAGAGAGGAAGGAGTGGGTATGGAGGACTGAGTGAGGGGCCTTGAAACAAGAGGTTTGCACAGAGCGGTGGGAGAGTGTTGGAACGGGAGGTTGGCCTATGGATCAGGGAGGGTTTCCAATGTCAAGTTAAATGGGTTTGGATTTCTGGAGATTTGGGTTTCCAAAGTGAGCCTTGAGCATTGACCCTGGGAAGAGCCTCGGAGGAAAAAATTAAACGGTATTCTCTGCATACATACCACCCTTTCCTGGAGGGAGGGGCGTAGACCGGTTATACTTATTGCAGAGGGGTTAGTGTGTATGAGGAGGAGAATTAGCTAATGTGGGGGCAATGTGATCACAAGCTAAAGCAGGAAAACTCCAGGGAACCGATGTATTATTTTTAGAGTGCTCGCTATGATCTCTACCCTCATGAACAACACATTCTAGCCGTTGGTCAGGCGGGACAGGGGTTTCTTGGATGCAGTAATAGTTGGTTTTAATCTTCTGTTTTGATGACGGGTTGGCAGGGAGTGTACTTCCACAATTGATATGATGCATGTCTTCTAGGTAATGTGGTTGGTTTCACGCCTATAGGGGACACTAACACCCTGCCCCACCCCCCCTTTACTGAAAGACCTGTTGCCCACTGCTGGGAGTGCTGCAGCCGAGACCCCCAGCTGCAGCCTGCAGGGGAGCTGCCCCAAAGTTCTCAGCCCTCCCAAGGCAGCCCACACCCACCGACTCATCCCTGAGGGCCCCACAGCCCCGACTTAGGCTTGCTCTGAGGGGACAGTTAACTCCGAGTGCCTGTGGGTTTGACAAAGGCGCTTGTTGGGTCAACCTGACAATTTGACATCTAACCGCCCTGCTCTGTCTGTCCTGCTTCTTTCTCCCCCATCTGGTCCCAAGGGTGCCCCCTAATGGCCACCAAACTCTATCTCAGAGTCTGCTTTCCAGGGAACTAGGGTGACTTGGCATTCCAGTTTGCCCAAGTTGTGAGACTTCCAGTGCTAAAATGAAGACAGTCCTGTGCACACTAGAACCATACAGACAACCAGCCTCAGACGACCAACCTCATGGTGATCATTAATTCTTTTTTATTCTTTAAAAATTTTTTTTTTACAGAGACAGAGAGAGAGAGTCAGAGAGAGGGATAGATAGAGATAGACAGACAGGAACAGAGAGAGATGAGAAGCATCAATCATTAGTTTTTCGTTGTGACACCTTAGTTGTTCATTGATTGCTTTCTCATATGTGCCTTGACTGCGGGCCCTCAGCAGACCGAGTAACCCCTTGCTGGAGCCAGCGACCTTGGCTCCAAGCTGGTGAGCTTTTTGCTCAAACCAGATGAGCCCACGCTCAAGCTGGCGACCTTGGGGTCTCGAACTGGGTTTTTCGCATCCCAGTCCAACGCTCTATCCACTGAGCCACCGCCTGGTCAGGCTCTTTTTTATTCTTTAATAGATTGGTAGAGGGGCATGTGCCATTTCCCCTTTAACTCTTCCTAACAATCTCGGGGAGGCAGGTTATATTATCTCAAAGGGGAAATTATGGCTCAGAGAAGTTAGGAAACTTTCCCCAGACTACACAGCTGGTAAGTAGCCACAGGGAATTCAAACCCAGGTCTGCAGAGCCCAACACCTGTGCTCTACCCCCCAGCACATTTTGGTTTCGAGATGCAGCCCTTGGCTGTAAGCTTCAGACACAGCTGCCGGCAACCGTGGATGCAGTTACCATGTAGATGCCGAGGGGAGTGCTTACAGAATCCCAATATGCTCAGAACTTTTTGAAAAATAAAATCACGTTCTGTTCAATGCTTACCCTCCTCCCCATGCAGACCCAGTTCTAAGCATCTGAACTCTCTGTTAATTACTGTCATATTAATTTAAAAAATAAATCCCCTTTAATTTCATAACAGGTGGTTTGCGAAGCTGGAAGAAAAGTTGAAACTTGTGTGTAATTACTGTGTGGCTTATTTGCATTTCTAATTGCTTTATAGGACACCGAGGGCCAGGCTTCTCGTCTCCCGGCTGTCTTTCACCTGCGCCGGCTGCTACGAGCTCTTGGTGGCGGTGGCAACTTCCATTCTGCAAGCACCACCTGTGAAGGCTGCAGCTCCAGCTGGAGGCCCAGGACTTCCCATCCGCAGGGAGAGCAACAGAGCCGGTGCCAGCTCATCAGGGACCCTGGTGCCTAACTTCAAGTCCGGCATTGTCAGGTGCCCAGTACATGTTGGTTGACCGTGAGTGGTTCCTAAACTAATCCTCACCTTTGCTCATCTGACCCGAGCACCAGCTGGGCACACTGAGGCCTGGCGGCTCTGGTCCCTGATGCAAGGACTCTTTGATTTGCCCTACAGATGTGTCTCCACAGTTGCCTGGGAACAGAACCTCTGTGTGCTGAACCCATTTCTCCTTCTGACTCTGGACCACTTTGGATACATGCTCTTGTAGACATGAATTATATACATGTCTGGGGCTTCCTAATGCTTAAGATTGAAATGTCTTGGACCATATCTGGCGCCCCGGAGTTAACGTGCCACAGAAGAACGCTTACAATGTGTTATAAGCACTTCTGTTTAAAGCTACAACGTGTTGGTTATAATAAGGTAAAAAGGAACCCAGGTTTTGGAAGCAGATCTACCAGGGTTCATATCCTGGCTCTAGTACCACTTACCCGCTGAGAAACCCTGGAAAAGTCACATAACCTCTCTGATTCTCAGTTTTATATCTGTAAAAGGCACAAAATCCTAACTTGGTTTTGTGTATCTTAACCATAGCTGTAAATTTGGAATCACCTGGGGAACTTCTAAAAATTACTAGTCCTTGGGCTGCACTTAGAGCTGATTAAATCAGTTTGGGGCGGTGTGTGTGGGAGGCGCTTGGACGTTCTATTTTTAAAAAGCCATCCAGGGATTTTGTTGTGCTGCAAGGGCTTGGAACAGCTGGCACATGCTGTCCCAGCCCTGCCGTTGCTTTGCCCTGGGGAACGGTGCCTGACTGCATGGGTCTGGGAGGAGGAGCTGGGGGCCTGGGAAGGCTCTGGAGACTGAGCTCCGCCCCCGGAGAGGGGGGGGGGACCCACCTACGTGCTAGCTCATGAAGCGGGGCTTGGTCAGGGCAGTTACCAGCCATCCATCCTCTCTCCAGACAACAAAAGCAACTGCTCCTCATTTCAGCGATCCTTCCAACCAGGCACCCCCCGTGGGATCCAGCCAGCCGAGCGAGGGGCTGTAACCAAAAGGAAGGGCCAGCATGACGTCCCTGGAGAAAAGGGCACCCGTTTTGTTTGGGGCCAGTCTTACCTTCCTATCTCATCACAGTCCTGTAAGATGGACAGTATGTGCCCATTTTATAAATGAGAAAACCGAGGCTTTGCGAATCGAAGGGACTGTGTCCCCTTTTAAGTAGCAGAACCACGAGTCAAACCCTGTCTCATTCCAACACTGCAGCTTTCTCCCATACCTGTGGCTCTCTTTATATGAGTAAATGGCTTATTATAAACTCCATCCTGTGGTCTCAGCCTGTTTCCTTCCCAGCCCACAGGTAACCTCCTGGGACATCCCACTGGGTCTACCTGTACCTCATACCCTGAATCCCACCACGACGTTGCCACCTCCCCACCACCCGCCCCCTTGCTTCCGAGCACTCCCGTCTCCCGCCTGCCTCTGCCCCGGCCCGCTCTGTGTTTTCAGCACAGCGCTGGACTGACTGATACAATGTCTCCCCCATGTTGCCCTCCGCTGGCTTCCATCCCACTCTGGGTCACCGCTGATGTCCTGGCGTGGCCTGGCTGCCCTCCACAGCTGTGCCCTGTCTCCTCTCTGAGCTCATCTCCCCTCTCCCCACCCACACGTTTTGCCTCCTCCCCCCCAGTCCCCCCACCCCTCAAGCACGCTGCAGCATCAGGCTCCTGCATTTTCTATTCCCTTCGCCTGGAATGTTTTCCCCCAGGGTCCACGAGGTTTGCTTCTTTTCCATCTTCAAGTTTTGCTCAAATGTCACCCTGCTTAAAATGGATGCGAACTCAGCGGCCTACCCCTCTCCTCTCTCCTGCTCTGTGTCCCTCCGCCGCGTGCATCGCCATCTGGTACCCGACCTACTGGTACAAACCTAACTGATTTGTTTACTGTCTGCCTTCCACAGTGAGGCTTTCACCTGGTTTGTGCACTGCTCCACCCCCAGTGCCTAGAACAAAGCTTCCACCTAGGAGATGCCCAGAAAGTGCTTGCTGAATGAATGAATGAATGAGTCCAGCCCCGCCTCTTGGGAAAGGGGCGGTGCCCTCTGGGCTGGGCTAGTGCAAAGACCAGGGGGCAGTGGTAGGGAACGGAGTGCCCTCACTGGCCTCCCGCATTTCCCCTCCTGGGTGTTGGAGTTGAGGGGCCATGGGTGTGACTATGAGGGGACACACGGTCCCACCCTACAGGTCACCACATTTAAGGGGCTCAGTAGGTTTGCTGTCTTGTCCTGTCCCCTGGGCTCTATTTATTCATTATAGAGAGGGGAGAGAGAGAGAAGGGGGGAGGAGCAGGAAGCATCAACTCCCATATGTGCCTTGACCAGGCAAGCCCAGGGTTTTGAACCGGCAACCTCAGCGTTTCCAGGTTGACGCTTTATCCACTGAGCCACCACAGGTCAGGCCTTCCCCCTGGGCTCTAAACTCCACTCCTTGCTGTGTCCCTCAGCTCCTCTGGTGCTACTTGCGTGGCCTTATCTTGCCCTGCCTCCACCTTGCATCGTTGTCACCACCCTCCTCCTCCTCCTCCTCCTCATCATCATCAGTCTTCCCATGTGCCAGATACTGTGTAAGCCCAGTAAGCCCATGACATCAAAGCCTCACAACAACTCCTCAGCATAGGCACTGCTGTTATCCCTGGATGAGGAAACTGAGGCCCAGAAAAGTTAGGTAGCTTGCCCAAGGTCACACAGCTGGTGAGTGATGAAGAGAGCATCCCACCCCAGGCCGCCTGAATGCAGCCCCTGCCTCTCCCTCTCACTGTGCTTCTGCCTCAGGGATTCAGGGACCGGTCTATCCTGGTCCCTCATGTTCTCCTCAGCCTGATGCCGCCTTCTGTGGGCAATTCACAAGGGCGACTTGGTTTGTCCACAGCTCTGAGTCTATAGCAGGATTTCTCGACCTTGACCCTGTTGGGCTGGCTAGTTCTCTGTTGTGGTGGCCATCCTGTGGCTAGGAGAACGTTGACAGCACCCTTGTCTTCTACTCGCTACCAGCGGCTTCTTCTCCTTGAGTGGTGACAACCAAGAATGTCTCCAGATGTTGCCGAATGGGACCTGTGAGGGGTACAACCACCCACATTTGAGAACCACTGCTCCAGAGGGTGAGTGGTGGGATGGATCAGACAGCCCGCGGACCATGAGCTGCTGGCAGGGCCATGCCTGTGGATCTCCGTAAGCTCCAAGGGTCTCCTGGTGGGCTCTGAACTAATCCGATAATGCCAGCCCTCTCCTGATTCTTTGAGGTGAATGACTGGCATTACTAACGGAGTTCACTTTTGTCTGTTACTGGGGCGGACTTCTCAGTGGTTGTCCAAACACAGTATTGCACGGCGGGCTCAGTGCTGGATGGCCTAGATTCAAAACCCAGTTCCACCACTTACTAGCCACGTGACCTTGGCAAATTGCTCCATTTTTGGTGTTCTATCCCAAAAGTCTGATGCCACGCCACAAAGAGGGGTGCTGCCCACCCCTGGGCGCGGCTGACAGGGAGGCAGGGAGAGGGGTTATCAGCGGGAGAGTCGGTGGCGTTGTCTTAGCCGCCGCTGCTTTCCAATTGCCGCTGATCTTGCCTTTGTGTGTGTGTATGTGTGTGTGTGTGTGTGTGTGTGTGTGTGTGTGTATTTTTCTGAAGTTGGAAACAGGGAGGCAGACAGACTCCCGCATGCGCCCGACCGGGATCTACCCGGCACGCCCACCAGGGGGCGTCGCTCTGTCGCGACCAGGGTCATTCTAGCGCCTGGGGCAGAGGCCAAGGAGCCATCCCCAGCGCGTAGGCCATCTTTTGCTCCAGTGGAGCCTCGACTGTGGGAGGGGAAGAGAGAGACAGAGAGGAAGGAGAGGGGGAGGGGTGGAGAAGCAGATGGGCGCCCCTCCTGTGTGCCCTGGCCGGGAATGATCTTGCTTTTTAACTATAAATTCCCGTTAGCTTCGTTTCATCACTCCCAATTTACTTTGTTGTGGGTTGTTTGCACAACAGCAGTGATCTGGGCTTATGATGTTTCAAGGGCTGGGCTTTCAGGCACGAGTGCATTGCAGTTCAACTACGAATCATGGCTCTCCCATTCCTAGAGCACATCTGTCTCTAGTCTTCCCCCCAGATTGCCTGCACTGTACCTTCCGTGTTACCCCTGCGGCCCTTTCCTGATGAAACGGGAGAGCAGGTGCAGCAGGAGGCTGTGGGGTCTGTCTTTTTTGTTTTTCTTACCTTGCCTAGGTGGGCTAGAGTCAAAAACGAGGAAAGACACTCTTCTAAATGAATCTTCCCTCTCCCTCCTGTTTTATAGAGGGGGAAACAGAGCTCCCGAGAGGTGAAGGGTCAGAGGTCATAGTCACTAAAATCTCGTTCTCCTATTACCTGTCCCAGGCTTCTTCCACTCAGCACATCGCCTGCGTAGGCCAGGGCCCCTTCCTCCACAGAAGTCTTTGGGTCCCCACAGAGGTGGCTTGAAATAATCCCACCTTGGCTTTAGAAATGGCCACGTGGCGCTGGCGTGCTGGTTTGTAGTAATAGACGTGTACGGAGTGTGTAAGAGCGGGGGCTCTGGAGGCGGACTGCTTCCCCGCTGTGTGACGTGGAGAAGTTAGTGCGTCTCCCTGAGCCTCAGCTTCCTCAACTCTAAAATAAGAATCACGCTGGGACCAACCTCCTGGGGTTGGGAGAATTCAGTCAGACAGTGCGTGCAGTGTGCCCAGCACAGGGACTGACACGTACAACATGTTCAGTGGATGATGATCGTTGTTGATATTTTTAGATCTGAACTGATGTCCCATGCCCACCTGGAGCCTCCTAAGAGAAAGAAAAATTCATAAAGCTTGTCAAGTCTATAAAGTAATTTCATTGGCATTGTCTCATCTGATCCTCAAAACAACTCAGGGCAAGGATTATTATCCCCATTTCCTAGATGGGAAAACCAAGGCTCAGTGAGGTCGAGACTCTGAGCTCAAGTCTGGTGCTTTACCACCAGAGCCCTTCCACTCCCGACACGGCCCTCAGAGCTGACCTTAGCATCTCTGTACGCACGTCCTGCCTTGACTTCTCCTCCTCACACATGCTCTGCTCTGTAGACAGACAGCCCAGAGCTGCTGTCTAGCTGTTCCGGGCCCAGTTGGAGATCATTTTCATCTTGTGCTGCATGGGCAGAGCCAATGATAAAACTAGATGCATGTGACTTCAGCAGAAGTAACAGAGACTGTCTGCTATGTCTTCAAAACACATCAGAGAGGACGCCAAAGAGTGGGAATGCCCCTATGACAGGTCCCATCTGCCTGGCTGGTGGGAAGATGACTGGGATGGGCTCTGGGCTGACAGGTGCTGTATAGACTGGCCGCCTTCCCCGTGGACTGGGAGCTGTGTGTGCTGCCTGTGGGTGGGAAGAAGCCCCCAGGCACCCTGCAGCCCTGGGCCTGGCTCGGCACATGTGCACAGAATGAACAAGTCTAGGGCAAGGTCGGGAAACACCTTTCTGTGAAACAGTTGCTAATAAAAATTCATAAAGGAGGAGAGATTAAAGCCTTGGCAGCAGAGACCCCATCTAAAGGACAGCTTGTAAGTGGGTTGTTGCAGAACTGAGGGGATTTCCCGAATCACATCACAAGCCTGGAATGCGATTACACCGGAGAAGTAGTAACATCTTCTGTGATAGTGGAAGACAAGGACCCGCTCCAGAGTGAGGGAATTGGGATTTGAATTGGGATTTGGCTCTCTTGGGCGGAGGGAGCACTGTGGAGCCACCTGATCTAAGCATCCCTGTCTTTACTCCTGGAGTGGGTAAGAGGACTTGTGTGTAAGGAGGACCTACTATGTGTCAGGCATTCTACCACTCCTGGAGTGGGTAAGAGGACTTGTGTGTAAGGAGGACCTACTATGTGTCAGGCATTCTACCACTCCTGGAGTGGGTAAGAGGACTCGTGTGTAAGGAGGACCTACTATGTGTCAGGCATTCTACCACTCCTGGAGTGGGTAAGAGGACTCATGTGTAAGGAGGACCTACTATGTGTCAGGCATTCTACCACTTCTGGAGTGGGTAAGAGGACTCATGTGTAAGGAGGACCTACTATGTGTCAGGCATTCTACCAGGCATCTAGCTTGTCTTCCTTTATATGCCCCAATCTCACTAACCCTTTCCTCTCAAACCTAGCTACTTCAACCACAGGGCCTTTGTACAGACTGCTCTTCCTGTTTCTTCTCATTGCTTTTGCATGGATGTCTCCTAATGGCCATGTAAGCTTCAAACTTAGTCTTCTTTTAAAAAGCCTTCTCCAGCCCCAGTTAAAGCCCTCAGTCAACTCTGCCCTACCATCTCACTCTTTTGCAATGACCTGTTTTATCTTGTTTTACACACTTCTCCATGCCCCAACATTTTATTTATTTGTTCGCTTGTTATCTGCTTCCCACCGCTAGAATATAAGCTCTGTGAAGATGCTTTTGGCATTGTTCATGGCTGTATGCCCAAGACCGTACCTGGCAAGTAGTACAGGCTCAACAAACATCTCTTCCTACCTGGAGGCTGGTCCTTTCCCCATGGGGCTTTATGTGAACCTCCCAAACACCCCGAGAAGTGGTATAACTATTCTATTATGCACGTGAAGAAACAGAGGATGGGGGGGGGGGCATGGGAGACTTGCCCAGCTAATAAGTGAAAGAGCTAAGATCTGAACCAGCGCTTTGATTTCAAAACCATACCTTTAGACACATTACATGGCTCCTCTAGGGATCCCAGATCAACATCATGTAATGACACTAGCTGTTAGCATCACCTGGACCCCTCAGTTCCCATCAAGAAAGCTAGTTTTAACCTGGCTTTCTAAAGAGGTCGTGCTGAGAGAAGAAGATGCCAACCATCTGGCACCTTCCTGTTGCCTGGCAGTTCTGTCTCCCAGGGAAAGTGAACTACTGGGTGTTTCTATTTATCAGCCAGCCTTTTGGAAGAGCTTGGCTGCTACGAGCCCCCACCCTGCCCCTGCCCCAGGACACTGTCCACTCCTGGAGGTTTTGATAGAATCAGCTCCTGATCACACTTAGCTGAGAAGCCAGGCCTGCAGCTACCCTGTGGCGGCTGGGGGGGCTGCCATGTGAGAGTTGGGGTGAATGAGGCATGCTCCCAAAACATTTGCTTCAGCCCTTCGGGCCAAATAGCATTGCAACAGAAATCCCCTTGCATGCTACATCTACCCAAGCCCACAGGGTGGCCCGTCTCTTTCAAGTGGTATCAGACAGAACAAATTCCTAGAAGAGCAAAGGAGATGGGCATTGTCTGGAAGCCGGCTGTTGTAATGGCTCGCCCGGCTTCCTGCCCCTCACAGCCCCCTCCTGTCTACAGTTGAGGCCGGAGGCCCACCTCGCCCGCAGCCGAGTCCTGACTTGGGCTCCGGAACAAGCCTGCCTTCCCTCGGGTCCAGCTCTGACTTGACGTCCTGTTCTGGTTGCTGGATGATCCGTCTCAGACCCCTGGACTCTGCTTGCCGCTGAATCCCAGTCCTAGTGACAGGACATTCATTCCCACCGTGCTGCTTCTGTGGGTGTCTCGGCACGTGGGTGGGGATGAGAGCAGAGGCTTCCTGCTCGCCTGCCTTCCAGGTAGCAGCTCCCCCGATGGGCAACCTCTGGGGGTATTCTGCGAGTCACGTGGACATCCAACCGAAAGCTCACTCCTCTGTCTATTCCTGCAATTCTGTAAGCACCCAATTTCCTTTTATCCCTGAAGTGGTCATGCTTGTTTCTCCTGCCTGCACTGACCCCTGCCCGGCATAGGCCACTCTGCACCTAGTCTTGGGCTCTGCTCTGGGGATAAGGAGGCAAATAAGACACGGTCCTGCCCCAAGGAGCCGAGTCCAGCGGGGCAGGAGTTGAAGCTGGGTGTGGACACGGAGACCCCAGGAGAGACCTCTGACAGAGGGAAGCCGGAGGCTGCCGGGCATGCAGGGAGTAACTGGGTACCAGAGAAGGCTCTGCAAGAACAGGAACAGGTGAGAGAGTGAGAGGCACAGCCCTCTTGGTGGAGAAAGACCAGGTGCAAAGTTTCCCCAGAAACCCATCTCCTCCCTCTTCCCTTCCCTCCGAAAGGTGGCCTCACCTTCTGCAGACTGCCCAGGGCCACCTCTCCGTGCGCCTGCAGCTGCCCACAGTGACTGGCAGACTCCATGCCAGCCCCCCACCCACACTCCGAGAGCCCCTCATGTGACCTCTGGTGGACGCTCTTGAGGCTGACCACTTGCCAGATGTCATCTGCTTACCGCCTGCCGCCAGAGCCGAGGGACTTCCACATGCCGCCTCGCTCACTTGCTCATTCACCTGCTTATGCGTTCGTCCAACACTTATTTATCGAATATCCAGTAGACCCTGGGCACCACTGTAGGCACGGCAGATACGGCTTTGAACCAAACAGATGCGAGCCCGCGGTGGTTACATCCCCATGGGGCAGGCAGTCAGCAAGGAGATGAAGAAAATATATACTACCTCAGCTGAGAACAAACACTACGGGGAAGAAGGTGCTGTGGAGACAGGGCTCAGCAGGGCAGAGAAGGGGGGCCCAGGCGTGCCAGGGCTGGCTGCAGTCCTCAAATAGGCAGTCAGGACGGCTTCCTTCCCAGGTCAGTACAGATCAGGGGGCAAAGGAAGCAGCCATGCACACACCGTGGGGGAAAAGCACAGGCAGAAGGAACAGCCAGGATAAGCCTTAGGTGGAGGGTCCTTGCATCTTCAGCTCTGGTTGACCCATTCTATAGGTCAGGAAATGAGGACCCTGCCCAAGGTCACAGGAACAGAAGCCACAGGTACAAAGCCCACACTGCTACTCCTTGCTGTCATTCGTCCTCTCCTGACGCGGGTTCCGGATTCCTGCCAGCCCCCCCCCCCCCCCCACTGTGGCCGGGCCCAGGACTGTGTGAGCATGGCCGGTGTGCCTGCCTGATCACCAGCACACCCCCCCCCCCCCCACCCCAGGCTGACAGCTGACACAGAGCTCTCCTCACTTCTGGCAGGACAGCAGATTCTATATTTAGGTGACTCATGAATCTCTCTGGGATTCTGAGGACTAGCTGTTGTCCTGGGCTCTCCCTGGAGTCTCTCTTCCCCCCAGGGATTCAGACGGTGAGGCCCGCTGAGATCTTTCCCAGAGGAGCCAATTCCTGCAGGAACGGCAGTCGCATTAAAGGGGTAGGAGGCTGGCCAGGCAGGAGCGGCGAACGTCACATTATGCCACGCAGAGCGTCACAGAACACTGGGCCTGGCGGGGCGCTCAGACTCGGTCCACTCCAACTGAGTCAACACTCATCAGAGGAACTAACATGTGCCCGAGATGGGTAGTCACAGGATGGTTCAGTCTTGGGTCAAGCTGTCTTCTAAGATGTGAGTGTGTGAGAGTGTGAGTGTGTGTGTGTGTGTGTGTGTGTGTGTGTGTGTGTGTGTGTGTGTATTGATGAACACGTAAGCTGCAGGGGCCTCTGTGGGTGTTTCACGGACTGGCTGTGAGGGAGTCTGGTGGCAGTGGGAGGTCTGGCTATTCTTTAAGTGGGCCCAGCCACGAATCAGCCAGAAAAGACTTCATTTCTGGGTTCCTGGATTCCTGGTGCCACTCTAGCCAAGGATGTTCTAGCCTGTTTAAGAAACTGAATTGCAGAGAGAGCGACAAAGATATCTCCGTTTGGTGCCTCTGCCAGGATTCTCACTTGTTGAAGAGAGAAGCAAGAGCCGTAAACGGTAGTGAAGGAATTACCTTTTTCTTGTAAGGGAATGCTCCCTGTAAAGTAGTTCCAGAGTTGAATTACATTTGCTTAATAATTATGTATTGGTGTCCCATTGAAATAGTCGAGCCCTGTGTGAGGCTGTGGAAGGGTCAAGGGTATAAATGAAAGAATAAAGGACTGAACGGGTTGGAGAGCTCCTTCTAAATTGCGGTAGTGGTCACTGTGATGCCCTGGGGGCTTAGGCACACAGACCTCTGCACTCAGTCCGACCAGACTGAAGTCCAGTGTGAGTCCTTAGACAAGACAGCTAATAATAGTTGCTATGATTTATAGGACACTTGTGCCAGGCACTGGTCTAAGCACCTTTCCTGAGTTTGCTCAGCTGCTTTAATCTTTAATTTCCTCGTCTGGAAAATGGGGATGATAATCCTTTTCTCTCGGGTGGCCACATAAATGAATAGTTACAAAGTTACATTGTTTGACCTATACAGCTGCTTATGCCATGTTACTTCCTTTCCTTTCTTCTTTGCTCTCTAGCTCATCAGAGGGAGAAATAATCTAAGAACATAGATAATAAAGACAGAGTTGAGAGTCAAGTTCCAAAGGACAGCCATCACCCAGTGCTATGAGGGACAGCTATTACCATGCGCTATGAGGGACAGCTATCACCATGTGCTATGAGGGTGCAGAAGGGCGAGGACACGCTTTTAGCTGGGAAGAGGAAGAAATGCTTGGTCTCCCCTTGTTTTCTGGAACCCTGAGCCCCATCTCCCATTGCCAGCTGCAGGTGTTCCTGAGGTCAGGGCATGCCTCATGCTCCAGGTCTCCTGAGCGAAGGCAGGACCTGCTTACCTATGGCTTTAAATAAAGCCCAGCCCGCCTGGCCCCATCCTCGCAGTAACGGGGAGATGAGCCACAGGGAAACGCAGTGAGAACCGAGACAATGGGCAGAGCCAGCGCCTGGGCTGACAGCCCTGCCCGCCTGCCCCGAGGAGCCACAGGATTATATCACGGAGGCTCTGCAGAACATCTCTCCACACCGCCTCAGAGAATGTCAAATCCAGCTAAAGCTCTACAAGTGACAGTGATTTGTTTGTTTCTTCTGAAGAGCTCAAAAGAGGCAGGATTTTGACTTGTTCCTATGAAAAGAGGAATATTTGATAACAGACTGGAATCACAATCAATACTTGATGGCTGGAAGAGAGAGCGATGCCTGTCTCCTGGGCAGGTGGTGATGATTATATGAGTCAGTGTGTATAAAGTTTCTCCTACAAGGTCTGAGAGTAGGTGCACGTGGCCTGAGCATGTGACCTGACCCCTTGTTTTAAAGACAAAGTGACAGGCCAGCAGCACACGACACTTCACAGGTTCCAAGCCACTTCCATCGTCGGCACCACGACCTGCACGGGACCCTGCTGCCATCAAACCAGCCTGTCCTCTCGTAGCTGCCATTTCTCTCTGTGGCACTGCCGCCCCAAGTGAGCCAGCCACAGCCAAAGCCTGGCGGGCAGCTGGGACTCAGCTCTCGACCTCTGTCCAGCCAGCTGCCAACTGCAGGGCTTCTATTCCCACCGTGGCCCCAGAGCCGCTTCCAGCTGCTTGGCGCTGCCGCCACCACCCTAGTTGAGTTCCTTGTCGTTTCTCACCTGGATGCATGTGGCTGCCTCAGAAGTGCCTCCCCCTCCCCTCCCCCCAGTTTCTGTGTCCCTTTTCTCCAAACAATTCTACCCCTTGATGCCAAGTAGATTTTCCCAAAGGCAGCCCTGTTCTTACCCCTTTATTCAAAAACCTTTCTTGGCTCCTCATTGGGTATAGCATCAGGTACAAAGTCCTCACTCCGGCATTCAAGGCTGTACCCCACAGTGCCTCGCTGACACTTTTAGAATCCCTCCTGGAGGAATTCTCGGCTCAGCAAAACCAGATCGCCTGCCATTCCCCAGACACGGACTTTCTGCACAATCTGCCCAAGCCCAAGCCCTCTGCCTGACATGCTTTCTTCAATCCCTGTGTGCGCAAGTCCAACCCATCCTTCAGGGCCCTTCAAACGCCATTTCCGGTAGAAAGAACTCCCTCTCATCTCCAGCCAGCTGTGATCATCTTTTCCCGATGAATTCAATGAGCATGATGGCTTAGACCTGTCCTGAGGCTCTCCTTCCAGTAGACCCTGCATTATGGACATTTTTGGGAAGATGTTAAGTCCCCATGAAGGGCAGGAATGGGACTCGGCTGCTTTTGAATTCCCTGCAGTGCTGAGCAGGGTTGTATACAGGAGCCTGTGAGCGGGGGTGCTAGGTAAGTGAGAGCTGGCCTGCATCGTGGCCTGGGAGTGAGGTTTCCTATCAAATGGCCGGGGCATCTGAGCCCTTCTGTGCTGCCTGCTGTCCAAGGACCTCAGGGATGGCTACTTCCTGCCATCTGGAGGCTCCAGGACTGCTCCGAGCTGTGTGGCCATTGCAGATGGTCATAAAATCGCCCAGCTCAGAGGGCCCTGACACATCATCCTTTCTAATGCCTTCACGTTACAGAAAAAGAAACTGAGGCCCAGAGAAGGGAAGTGACTGTCCAGGGTTGCACAGAGGCTGTGACCAGAATCTTAGAGACGGGGGTGGGGGTGGGGGTTGTAGCCATTGTTCACCAAATAGACTGATTTCCTTGTTTATCTATTTATTTGATCAACTTCCTTCCACAGGCTCTGCAGAAGTCCTGAGGACCCAGAGATAAGAAAGAGTCCCTGCCCTCAGCGGACTTATCGCCTGGCTGGTGTAGGGACAGCAGGGATGGACATGTCAATAGACAATCTGCAGGGAGAGAGAACAGTGATGGGAGAACAGAGGAGAGCACTTCACCCAGCCTTGGCCAAGGGTGAAGATGGTGTCGTCCACTGCCATTGGCTTTACCCACACCCCCGCTCCTGGCCCAGCTCCAAGGATGGTCCAGCCTCTGCCATGTCTCTCCCTTCCACCCCACGTGCACTGTCCACGCTGCGGAGACAGAGTCTGACGGAAGTAACGCAAGGGAGAAGGACGCCATACATCAATCACACCAAGCTCTGCTGTAATGACCCAATTAGACAAGGCACCTAAACCACTTTGCTTAGTGCCTTATGGACAGCAAGCCTTCACTAAAAGCTAGCTATTTATTATTGCAAACAAGAAACTAGAATCTCAGGGAGATTATGTAATGAACTCAGAATTACACAGATAGTAAGGGGGGGGGAGGGGCGGGGCTGAACCTTAAACCCAAGTTATGTTTAGCGTGGTATCTCTCCTGTCTCCAAATTGTAGCCCAGAGATAAAGTGGAGACCCCTAGTGTCTCCTGTGGCATTTGAACTAATGGAGACGACCCTACGAAGCCCTGGGGCCAGTGAAGTCCCAGCTGTGTCCCAACTCCTTCTGTCACACACAGCAGAGGGGGGCAGGAGGGAGCTGTTCCAGGTGCCTCTCGCCTGCCCCCGTCTCAGCTCGAGCCCCGTTTCCCAGCCCTCACTGATACTGCTGATAACTGCAATTCTCATCCCAGGCTCCCCCGGGGCCCTATCTCCAGAAATAATTCTTACAGCCCTGGGTGGGCCTCTTAGTGCCCTTTTGTATCAGGAAGTGCACAGCCTATCTTGTCCCGTGCTAGGGAGGCAGCAGAGGAGGGAGAGTTTGCTGGGAGCTAATAATGTGGAGCCAACGAAGAGAACCCAACACCCGGGGGCACTGGAAACAGGCGTGGTCATTATGTGGGAACGCAGGAACCCTTCCAAGACGACCCAGCACAGCCAAGCCATTGTTCTGGTAAGTTCTTCCTTGAGTTTTATGTGCCTGAAAATATATTTCATGGAAGTGGCTTCCAGGTGGAGCTAAAGCCTTTAGGGAAACTCGTGATCCGAGTGGCAGGACCCTGACGCAGAAGGACTCAGTACTCCAAAGTCTAGAAGCACGAAATCCATTGGCTGTTACTGGTGTTCCCAAAGGATTCACCTCTCAATTCCCTTCAAGTGGGAAGTGGCTTCCCATCGTTGTTTTTAAAACAGATCAGTAACTATCTGACTAGGAGTTGGGGAGCATGCAGTCAGGCAAAATTAAAGGCACAAATAGAAAAAATCTACCAACTGAAGGTCCTATAAGACAGCTCACAAAAAAAGCCAGAAGGGGAAGGACCTTAGTCCTTTGCGCCTGGTTTTTAGAGCATGGTATTTCCCTGTGGCGCAGACCGAGACATGAGCCTAGGTACCTGTGTGGCTCCCTCACATACACACCAAGTGGCCATGTTTCCCATACCCACTACTTCCCCCGCCCAAACAACAACAACAAAACCTCAAGAATGTCATTTCCCATTTCCTTCCTTCTTCCCACCCCTTCGCCCACCAGTCTTACACTCCAGGAGGCCGACTCAGGAGCCTGTCACACAGAAAGAATGACGGAGAAGCAGGGGGTCACAGTCCGATTCCCTGCCCAGGATTGCACCACCTCCGAGAGGAGCGGAGTCGGAGAGATGCAGGTCGCAGGGCGGTGGCCACCTGCACGGCAGCAGCACAGCCTGACTGGCGTGAGAACGGGCGACCGGGGAAAAGAAACAAACCCGCCACAGACCCGAACTATTCCTGGTGCCACATTCGCGGCACGGATCCCTCTGCACTGCCAAAGAAGCTGAAGGCCTGCTGTGCAAGGCAAGAACTTGGGGGCCCTGCATCTGAGCGGGCAGTGGGGACTGCATTTTTTCCTGGCCTCTTTCCTGTCTCCCAGAGGGTGGATAGAGCCAGGGTCACGGGTGGCTGGAAGTTCATCAGGAAAACAAATTGCTTTGAAACGGAGTGGGACCTGCTCGTAGCAGATGCCAGCTCTGTGGTTCAGGGCGCTGGCTTAGCACTGAACAGATCTGGGTTCTGAGCGATTAATCACCATGAGATCTTAGGCAAAGGCTTTTCTTCCTTCAAGTGTCAGTTATTTTTGTTGGGTTTTTTTTTTTTTTTAATTCAGTGAGAGGAGGGGAGGCAGAGATAGACTCCCGCAGCCTCCCTGACCAAGATCCACCCGGCAAGCCCACTAGGGGGCGATGCTCTGCCCATCTAAAGTGTTGCTCCATTGCTCAGCAACCAAGCTCTTCTTAGCGGAGGCCATGGAACCATCCTCAGCATGGGGGGGGGGGGGGAGGGGCGGCACTCGCTCCAATGGAGCAATGGTTGTAGGAAGGGAAGACAGAGAGACAGAGAGAGAAGCAAGAAGGGGAGGGGTAGAAAAACAGACGGGCACTTTTCCTGTGTGCCCTGATTGGGAATCGAACTGGGAACATCCACACGCTGGCTGGGCTGACACTCTACCACTGAGCAAACTGGCCCGGGCCAAGTGTCAGTTTTCTCATTGGTAAAATGGGGGTTTGGGGTAATAACACCTTCCTTCCAGGACTGCTTTGAAGATTAAGTGAGAAAAGTCCCATAAAGCTGCAAGCGCTGTGCCTTCGACATGAGGGCACCTTTCCTCATGCTCAGCTTCTCCTAACTAACTCCTATGTCCCACACAACCAGAAGACAGTAACTTTGATGAGCTGGTTGCTCTCTTAACCTGCTTGAACGAATGTTTCTTAAGTCTCTCCCAGCCTCAAGGGGTCTGCTCTGTAGGCTACGGGGAAAAGAGTCTCTTAGCTTCTGATCGCCCAGAAAATCTTGAAGGAAAATTGGGTGAAAACATATGGGCAGACCTCTCCAGAACTACTTCTCATTTAGGAAAACTCAGCACGTTCTGAAAATGAGATGCAAACATTGGTTCATTTGTCCATTCACTCTGTGAGAGGGGCTGTGTTCAGGCTGGAGGTAAAAGATTAATAAGATGTGTCCCCTGTCCTCAGGGAGCTCGAATCTCGGGGTGGGGGGTGGGGGTGGGGGGACAAAGGACTTGATGATGGTCCTGGTGCCCTGTGTGCTCACTGGGGCTGTTGATGGACATTCTCCTCCTCCCGGGCACATGGTAAGATAGGACTGCACTCTCCTGCAATACGACTTCTGTCCATATGTGACTTGCTTTGTCTGATGAAAGGAAGCAGCACATGTCACTGCAGGGAGGACACTTTAAGAGCCAGAGCATCTCACTCTCATACCCTGCCCTGGGAACTGTGGAAACTCATAGGGAGATGGAGCCTGGGTCCATGAGTGCTCTGCTGTCGACCCTCACTGGACACATAACACGAGCCAGAAATGAGTTCATGTTGTGCTAAGTCAATGTGATTGGTGTTTGCTTCTTACACAGCATCACCCAGACTGTTCTGCCTGACACAACCACCCAGCACCCCGGTGTCTTTGTCATTCTGAATGAATCCTCCCCTCTGCCTGCCCCCCACTCCTGCCAAAAGTGGGGTTTCTTTTGCCAGAATTAAAAACCCTAAACAATAGAAAAAAATCACTCTTAGTTCTAATGGATATGAGATGGCTTACATAAAGCTAAGTATTCTGGTGATTAAAAAAATAGCCGATAATAGAATACCAACATTTCTTCTTCAACTGCTAATGTGGTCTTTATATTAAATTGGCACTGATTAGGCACTTTTCTTTTGCAAAATCTTTCTCCCTGAAACTGATGTTCTGCACAGTTTTCAACTCAAGGTCTGATCTGGCTGAAATGCTTTTCTCCTCCGATCTCTATAGGGGCCTTGCAAGGCACTGCTTCCAAGTAGCTATTGGCAAAAAGAGGCGAGTCCTGTGGGTACTTTGTGTCCCCCCATTTCCAAAGACAGCCCCTAGTCTCACTTTATTTTTAAAAGCAAGCCTCTCCACTTTCCTGTTATTTAATTGTTTTGCCTTTGTCAGAATATAGAGGTAAGAAAAATTCACAAATGGGGAGAAAGGGCCCTTTTTTTCAGATGAGAAGGCGGGTCCGCAGCAGGTTGAAACAACTTAATGTGGCTCCCACGTTTAGAATACAAAGCTTTGCTATTAAAGAAGCAGCACTTCTCAGTTTGTAAAAGCTTTCTCATTCATTCACTGAAACCAGCGGCCTCCCCAGGGTCTGTGGGATCCATCCAAGCCCCTCCATCTCTCTGCTGCCCTCTCCACTCGGGTCCCCTGGCCTCTCCCCCAGACAGCTCCATCTCGCTCCTCACCAGTCTCAGAGCTCCCAGACTTGCTTTTCTACAGTATTCTCCACCTGCAGCCAGGAGTGACCTTTTGAAAATAAAAATCTGAAATTTTTTTTTACGCCTCTGCTTAAAATCCCTCCCCACTGTTTTCTGGGAAAAGCCCAATTTCCACACCATTCTCTGACCCAGCTCCTGCTCCTCTCTCCCGGAGTCTCTCTGCTTCTCCTCCCATGTACCAGGTAAGCTGTGACCACCGGGAAGATGCCGCACTCTTATTCCCTGGACTCTGCGTAGGCTGTTTCCCCTTCCTGGAATGTCCTTTATCTGTTCTTTCTAACATTTTTCCATCTTTCAGGTCCCTGCTCCTCCTCTGAGAGGTCTTTATTTAAAAAAAAAATTTTTTTTCCATTGACAGAGAGAGAGAGAGAGAGAGAGAGAGAGAGAGACAGGAAGAGAGGGAAGGGACACACAGAGAGAAGCAGCAACTCATTCCACTTAGTTGTTCTATTTAGTTGTGTTCCCATTGATTACTTCTCCTACCTGCCCCAACTGGGGATCGAACCAGTGACCTTGGTGTGCTGGGATGATGCTTTATCCATTGAGCCACCTGGCCAGGGTCAGGCCTCCATTTTTGACCTTTCACAACTGGGCAGATGGTATCCTGTGAGCTTTTCTATAAGGCTGTGTGTTTTCCGCATTGTGTTGGAACTGGTCATCTGTCTACCCCATTAGATTGAAAGCTCTCTGGGGGCAGCACTTATATCTCATGTCCCTTTATACCTCCAGAGCCTAGCATGTTGTAGGTGATCGATTAGTACTTGTTGAATATGAGTGACAGAATCATGTCATTTAATCTTGATGACAATTTAGGGATGTGGGCTGAACAAGAATTATCCCATTCTACAGGTGAGGAAACTGAGGCTCAGAGACACACAGTCTGAATGCCATCTTTTCATGGCTTCCTGCTGCTCCCCCTTGGAGGCCTTGGTCTAATGTCCCATCCTCAGAGCACTTCAGAATGGCCACCACAGAAAGGCTGAGCGTGATTCCCGGCCAGGCCTCTCTCCAGAGGCCCGGGGGACAGAGAGGAGGCCTGTGCCTGTGTGCTTGATCTAGTCAGTTCTGAAGCTGACTGCCTTCGTTCTGTGTCCCAGAATATAGGTGGCTGGGGACAGCTTGCACCTGTAGAGGAATGGGATTTCTGGTCATAATCCCCTTGGTTTCCCCATTGCAATTTCTCCAGTGTAGTAATGGCACTCACATGGGGTAAGGGAAGTCCCCAGCCCTGCAGAGGGGTCCCCTGTGCCCTACTGGCCTTTGACCTGCTTAATGACTTGGGTTAATTAAAAACTCAAGAGAGATTGTATAGTGCTTGTTTTGGTGTATGGACCTTCACAAATCCTGGGTCCCCCTATGAAAAAGGGGATCTTGGGTTACTGGGTAAAGATAGCAGTTGCCATGGACACGGCAAACATGCCAGAAGGAGAACTGTGATGGTGAGAAACAAGGACACAAAAATGGTCCCAGGGAGGGGGGTTGCTATCAGATAAAGGGGGCACCAAGCACAACAAACCAAGGTGGCAGAGTGCTACAGACGGAGTCTGTGCCCTCCCCAAGTGCACATGTTGGGAAGTAATGCCCAATGGAATGATGTTAGGACATGGGGCCTTTTAGAGGTGCTTGAGTCATGAGAGCAAAGCCTTTACAAATGGGGTTTGTGATTTTATGAAGGGGAACTCAGAGAGATCCACTCCCCCCCCCCCCCCCCACCGTGTGATAACACATCAAGAAGGCGGCATCTATGAACTGGGAAGTGGGCCTCACCGAACACTGAATCTACCAGTGCCTTGACCTTGGACTTCCAAGAATACAAGACTGTGAGTAATACACGTCTGTGGTTTACAAGGCACGGTCTATGGTATTTCGGCATCGCAGCCTGAACAGGCTGAGACATGCTCAAAGCCCGGAAGGGACGGGATGAGCTGCAGGTGAGGCCCCGGGGTTCATGCGGGAGAGTAAGCTGGGATACCCACCCAGCATTCTGCTCTGGCTAAGACACAGCTGTCTCCCGCCAGCTGACATACTGGTATGCTAGATGCATGAGTGAGCTAACTCACTTGTGCTCATCCCTGAAACGCCCAAATCCCTCAGTCGCGGGGGCTGTGACCGGAGGCATCAGTGTCTGGGAATCCCGTAAGAGTGGAAACTCAGGCCAGGGCTGCGGATCATTCTCTCACTCCCCCGCTCAGTGAACACGTCTTCAGCGCTTACTGTGTGCCAGGCCTCAAGCTAGCCAGGACCCCGGTCGCAAAGGGGGCACAGTCAAGCCCTCGGCACACTAGTTCTTATTCTAGTCACGACCTCTATGAGAAGTGTAGGGGGCTCCTGGATCCCTCAGGAGCTTGTCCGTGTAGGCGAAGAGCCCCTGGTTTAGATAGAGAGAAAGGCATTGAACAACAACTGTGTGATGTGAAATGTAGAGCTAAGAGATTACAGGTGGAGTCCCACCCTTTCGGGAAAATGGAGTTTAAATAGACTGGGCTTGTTATTTACTCAATGAATATTTATTGAGCACCTACAACATGTCAGGCACTATGCTAAGTATCAGGGACAGAATGGTGAATAGAGCCATCCCTATCCCTTGGATCTTACAGTCCTATTGACGGGGACAGCGGCATTTAAACTGAGTCTTGCGATCGGTCAGGAAAGAAGACAGCAGGGGCTCGGGGGTCAGTCCGGACAGAGGTCACGACTTGAGGCATGGGCCAAGTAGTAAGAGAACAGCAGAAGGACATCCTCTCCCCCTCGGCTCCTCTGCACCCACTAGATGAGACTGGTTTCTAAGGCTCATTCCAGAAGATAACAGCCCAGAAAAGGAGGCCCCATGGAAGGAAGGGAGGCTCCGTGCGTGCCTGTGCGCCCATGCGCAGATACACACGTGACTCAGCAGACTAGCTCAGTGTCGGCATCAGCCTGGCTTCCCCTGCAGCCTCCCTGCGGCCATGCCCAGAGCCTCCCTGCGGGTCGCCATGCCCAAGGCACCACCGAGGGTTTTGTCCCTGAGCTCAGTTCAGAGTCCATTCTGGGAGAGAGACCTCTCTTATTTCTTTCTTCACATTGGCCAGAATTATAAGTGCATTAGAAATGGAAGCTCACCAGCAGCCTGGATACTAAAGGGTCCCTGGGGTTCAATCAATCTGCATGGCTTTAGTGCCTTTGTGCCCGGCCATCTGATGGGGCTGAGGATGGGGAGGGGAAGGGGGATAGGATGAGGATGGGGCTGAGGATGGGGAGGGAAGGGGGATAGGATGAGGATGGGGCTGGGGAGGGGGAGGGGAAGGGGGATAGGATGAGGATGGGGCTGGGGAGGGGGAGGGAAGGGGGATAGGATGAGGATGGGGCTGGGGAGGGGGAGGGAAGGGGGATAGGATGAGGATGAGGCTGGGGAGGGGGAGGGAAGGGGGGTAGGATGAGGATGGGGCTGGGGAGGGGGAGGGAAGGGGGATAGGACGAGGATGGGGCTGGGGAGGGGGAGGGAAGGGGGATAGGATGAGGATGGGGCTGGGGAGGGGGAGGGAAGGGGGATAGGATGAGGATGGGGCTGGGGAGGGGGAGGGAAGGGGGATAGGATGAGGATGGGGCTGGGGAGGGGGAGGGGAAGGGAGGGGGGACGAGGATGGGGCTGGGGAGGGGGAGGGAAGGGGGATAGGATGAGGATGGGGCTGGGGAGGGGGAGGGAAGGGGGGATAGGATGAGGATGGGGCTGGGGAGGGGGAGGGGAAGGGGGATAGGATGAGGATGGGGCTGGGGAAGGGGAGGGAAGGGGGATAGGATGAGGATGGGGCTGGGGAGGGGGAGGGAAGAGGGATAGGATGAGGATGGGGCTGGGGAGGGGGAGGGAAGAGGGATAGGATGAGGATGGGGCTGGGGAGGGGGAGGGAAGAGGGATAGGATGAGGATGGGGCTGGGGAGGGGGAGGGAAGGGGGATAGGATGAGGATGGGGCTGGGGAGGGGGAGGGGAAGGGGGATAGGATGAGGATGGGGCTGGGGAGGGGGAGGGAAGGGGGATAGGATGAGGATGGGGCTGGGGAGGGGGAGGGAAGGGGGATAGGATGAGGATGGGGCTGGGGAGGGGGAGGAAGGGGGATAGGATGAGGATGGGGCTGGGGAGGGGGAGGGAAGGGGGGTAGGATGAGGATGGGGCTGGGGAGGGGGAGGGAATGGGGGTAGGATGAGGATGGGGCTGGGGAGGGGGAGGGGAAGAGAGGGGGGGACGAGGATGGGGCTGGGGAGGGGGAGGGAATGGGGAGGCTGAGGCTCTGGGCGTGCCGCTCACAGCTCAGCTACCTCTTCTTTGGGTTCATTGCTAATTTTTCACCTTCAAAGCTTCACTCCATTTTAATGGCAGGAAACAGGTTTCTGCCCCTTTTCAGTTCCCTGGCACATTCAATGCCCTCTGTGATATTTCTGGCGGATTTGTTGCTGGCAGTAAGAGGATGTTTTGTGACTACCAAAAAACCATTAAATACAAAAAAAAAAAATGTTAAAAGAGATCCTTTTCTAGGTAGAAAAGAATACCCACATATCTGGCTTTGAAAAATTACTGTCAGTTAGTAGGCAGGTGGGTTCCTGAAAAGTTGGGCAGAAATCACCATCTTGTCAACAGGGTCCCCCAAATGTATCCCAGTCCACCTGGAGAGCTCTTATTTTTCCCTCCTTATTTTCCCTTTCCCTTCCTTGCTTCAAGAGCCCCTCCTTTATAAAGACTTCTCTGGGCCCCCTCGAGTGAAAGGGAACAGTTGCATCTCTATGACGTGCCAGGGACTGGGCTACATTTTGTATTATCTCAGACCACCCTATCAACAACCCCGCAGATAGGCAGCAGGGCCATTTTACAGGTGAAGAAATCGAGGCCGCGCAACTAAGAAGCTTGTAGGAAGTTCAGCAGCTCACTGGTGGTGAGGCCAGAAGTTGAAAACCAGGCTGGCTGACGCTAAAGTTCATTCTGTGTTCAGTACAAACAGCTGCAGAGATAGTGCTTCTGCTCAAAGGACCCCTCCATTCTGACTTTTAGTCATGGCTCACACTATTTTTAATCATTCATTGACCGGTTATTCCTTTCCATTGTGTGGGGCTCCTCGATGCCAGGACCATGATGACTTTCCTGGAGTCAAGTGGGCCTCGGACCCGTGCAGGGAGTGCTTGAGGAATGAAAGGAGGAGTTGATTACAGATTCCATCAGGGATGTTTTATCTGCAACCATGCTTAGTCTTCCATTTAAAAAAATTTTTTTTTATTTTTCCAAAGTGAGAAGTGGGAGGGGGGGAGGCGGACAGACACCTGCATGTGTCCAACTGGGATCCACTAGGTATGCCCACCAGGGGGCGATGCTTGGCCCCTCTGGGGCATTGCTCCTTTGTAACCAGAACCGTTGTGACCAGAGCCGTTCTAGTGCCTGAGGCAGAGGCCATGGAGCCGTCCTTAGCGCCCGGGGCCAACTTTGCTCCAGTGGAGCCTTGGTTGTGGGAGGGGAAGAGAGATACAGCGAGAAAGGAGAAGGGGAGGGGTGGAGAAGCAGATGGACGCTTCTCCTGTGTGCCCTGGCCGGGAATCAAACATGGGACTTCCACACGCCGGGCTGACGCTCTACTGCTGAGCCAACCGGGCAGGGCCTCCATCCTTCATTCTTTCTTAGATTTCTTTGCTTGCCTCTGTGGCTTCTTTCAGAACCCTAGCATTCCCTCCAATCCTCAAAGGAATAAAAAACAATTGGAAAGGAGTGGCCAGAAAACTACAGCAAGATTTACTATAGGATCTCGACTATATCCCAATTCACTGAAAACAGGACTTGGCTGACAATGGTTCTATTCACTTCCAACTTTCAGAGACGTAACTTGAGATCACTGAGCAAGTTGATCAAGATACAAATGTTCTGGATGTTTGCTTTTCCTCCTATTCGCCCATCACCATCCCAACTGCTCAGTCTTGGTCCTCCATCCTGGCAGGTGTTCCTGTGCCACAGCTTTTTTTTTTTTTTTCCTTTTTTTCTCCTCATGGTGGGGAGAGGGAAGCAGGAGGTATAGGCAGAAGCAGATTTGGACTGTCAGTCTTCAGAAAGCTCTCTCATCCAACCCACTCAACCCCTTTCACAGATCTACTCACAATAATAACAGTGATAAGAATAGATGTCAATATTTATCGAGTACTTGTTATATGCCAGGTACTTCGTGCTTTCTATGAATGAACTCGCCAATCTTCTCTGCTAACTTCATTTTACAGATAAGGAAACCAGAGGCACAGACCTGGTAAGACAGTTTGCTCTTAACACAGCTACAAGGTGACAGAGCTGGTATCTGAATCCAAGCAGGCTGAATCCAGAAATGTGCAAGTTTAACTACTTTGTAGCAAGGTCTTACCAGATGCTTACCAGGTTCTGGGAGCATCCCCCATCCAAACCACCTCTTAGTTCTCACTGTTTTGCCCACTGCTCCCTACTCCTGCCCTTATTTCAGGGTGCACGGTCTGGGTACAGTGACCAGGTGGTGCCTCAGGGAGGCATCGTGGAGGTGGGGAGGATTTCTTGGCATTCTTGTTGGTTCCGTCCCCACCACTGGATTCCTCTGTTCCCAACATCCTCAGAAGCCAGAAGCCAGTGCCCACTGAGGAGCAGGGACCCCTTTCCTGGGTCCCAGAGCTCCTGAGGTAGGTGGAGGGAGTAATGTAATTTGAAGCTTTTCTTCACTCTCTATTCCACCACCATCTCAGCCTGTAATTACAGTAAGTCCTTGGCAGTGATTTTGGGCTTGTTGATGTACAGAGAAAATTTCTACCAGAAAACATGACTAGAAGACTCATTCAGCTATTTGGGGACCCTCTGATGTTTGGAAACCATGCTTCTTGAAGCTACATATTATTAACTAGAATCCTCAAGGACATTTTGGGCATATTTCCCACTCCCTGAGCCTTTCTGTGAAGCGGACACCTCCCAGACTTGTGTGCGTGTCACTGGGGAGGTGGGGTCCCCGTGAGACAAGTGTGGCTGGCTAAACTCTCAGCCCCTTCCGATGTCTGTGGGCAAACTGAAAGGCCACCAGGGCATTCCTTGTTTCACATCTGGAACATTTACTTTAGCAATTCATAGAACCCTTGGGGAGCTTTGGTTGACTAAAGAAAAAGAAAAATCCTTTGTTGAAAAACATATGGCCAATTCATAGACTATTAGGAGAAGGAATAGACTTAATTGAGATGACCATCAGCCAGGTGCCATCTGTCGTCAAAATGCCAGGCAACCTGGCAGAACCTGGAGCCATCCTGTGAGAGCTCTGATCCCTGGTCCACCACACAGCAGGTGTGAGCTTTTTGGATAAGTCATGCAGCCTCTGAGCACTTTGATTTCATTGTCTGTAAAAGGGAATATTAACACACCTATAAAGCTACTTATAATAAAGTGCGTTATATACATAAGACCATTCAATCCCTCCCACAACCCTATGGCATTGGTTTCCTGGAGCTGGCCTAACAAATGTGGTGGCTTAAAACAACAGAGGTTTTTTCTTTCACAGTTCTGCAGGCTGGGAGTCTGAAATCCAGGTGTCAGCCGGGCCAAGCGCCCTCTGGGGGATCTAGTAAGAGTTCATCTCTCCCTCTTTCCACTGGTGGCTCCTGACATCCCTTGGTTTGTGGCAGCATCACTCCAATCTCTGCCTCCATGGCCTTCCTCCCTGTGTCTCAAATCTCCCCTTCCTTTCTCTCGAGGATATCAGCCACTGGATTTAGGATCCACCCTAAATTCAGGATGATACCATGCTGAGGTCCTGAACTCAATTACAGCTGCAGAGAATGTGTCCAAATAAGCCCCATTCACGGGTACCATGGGTTAGAACGCGGATATATCCTTTTAGGGAGACACATTTCAACTCACTATACCTATGAAACAGGTACTTCTATTATCCACATTTTACAGGTGAGGAGACCAATCAGGGTCATATAGTAAGTGGCAGAGCTGAAATGCAAATTCGTGTGGTCTGTTTCCAGAGACCATTTAAAAAAATCACTGCATTTGCCAAATATATAGTATTGAGCCAGATACAATGCTAGGTACTATAATACAGACACAACAATGGAAAAAAGACAAAACAAAAAACAAAACCACACCAAAAAACAGACCCCAAACCTATTCTAGGAACAGCAAGAAAGCCGGTGCGACCAAAAACAAGGCCGTGAGTGAGCGGGTCTGTTGTAGGGGCTGAGGACAGAAGGGAAGAGTGACCCGATTGCACAGAACCTTCTAGTGATCTTGATGTTCCCTCCCAATGAGATGGGAAACTGATAGATGGGTTTGAGCAAAGAAGTGACAGGATCTGCTTTGTGTTTAAGAGGATTCTCGAGTGGCTACTGGGTTGAGAACAGCTGTTGTGGCCCCGAGGCAGACAGCTCGGGAGACAGACAGAAGGCTGGCGACTACCCAGGCGAGAGGCGATGGTAGCCCGCAGCAGGGAGGCGGGCGGAGTCTGCGCACACGTTGAAGAAAGGACTAGCAGGAGTTGCTGGCTGGCAGGTCGGAGGTGGGCTTTATCAGAAAGAGGAAGCCACGATTTTTGACCCAGGCGCCTGGAAAGCTGGAGTTGGAGTTGCCACTGACTCTCCTGCTTTCTTCACCGGGTTCTCGCGAGAACCCAATGAGGTAAGTGGGGAGGCGCTGCGGGACTGGGAAGCCCTGCCCAGCGTCTTCAGTGGTGGTGGTGGTTGTTGTTGTTATTATTATTGATCTGTGATCTGAAGCTTTTCCCAGCTCCGGGTTACCAGGAGGTGCCAGACTGGGCTGAACCACTTGTCAAGAAAATCAGTGCCTCAATTATGAGAGGATAATTAGCTGAAAATAATTTGAATTTGTCCTTTTTTTAGTACCTCGCTCTCTTCCTGCGGCATACACATTTGATATTCACGAAGCCTCTCTCTGTCATAATGAACAAGACAATATCAGTATAGGCTGCAACAAAGGAAACCGTGGCGATTTTGAAATTATCTCCTTAAGATCCTTGTCATTTTTTCCCCCCCAGCCATTGAATTTAAATGGATGAGTTGCAGGCCCGCCACTCTTCACAATGAGGCACATACAATGACAGGGTACTGTTCTAGAAGCTATAAATTTATTTCCTTCCAATTTCCCCAGGTTTCCAGCCACGTTCTTATCAGCATGACAGTTCCCTGTTGATTTTTTTCTTAAAGGGGAGTCATGTTCCATATTTGACTCATAAGTGTGCTGGTGAATTTCCATTCCTTCGGTTCATTCATTCACACATTTAACAACTTTTATTAGCAACGAGGTAGCTCTTATTTTTATCATCCCTGCTATGTAGATCAGAAAACGAAAGTACAGCCTGACCTGGGGTGGCGCAGTGGATAAAGCTTCGACCTGGAACGCTGAGGTCGCTGGTTCAAAACCCTGGGCTTGCCTGGTCAAGGCACATATGGGAGTTGACGCTTCCTGCTTCTCCCCCCCCTTCTTTCTCTCTCTCTCCCTTCCTCCCTCTCTCTCCCTCTCTTCTCTAAAATGAATACATAAATAAAAATAATTTTAAAAAAAGAATACTGATGTACAGAGAGGTAAAACTAAGTGACATGTTTAAGGCCACACAGCTGGTAAGAAACAAAGCTCAGCTGGAGGCCTGCTCGCCTCCTCACTCCAAACTGTAACCACCACACCAGACAGTGGGTTTTCAAACTTTAACCCTTGAATAATATGGGTTTGAACTGCTCAGGTCAACTTATATGGGGGCTTTTTCAATAAATGCTGTAAATATATTTTCTCTTTCTTATGATTTTCTTAAGATTTCCTTTTTTTTAAAAAGCGTCACTTATTGTAAGAATACAGTGTATAATACATATACAAAATGTGTGTTAATTGTTTATGTTATTGGTAAGATATCTGGTCAACAGTAGGTTGTTAATAGTTACATTTTGGGGGAGTCGACAGTTCTGCATGGATTTTTGACTGCGTGGGGTTTGGCATCCGAGGTTCAGCTGTACCTGGTTTTGTGGAAACTGAACTTGAGATCCTTCCCCCTCCTGAAACAGTTTTCATTAACCTTAATGAAATGTTGAAATTATAGAATGATTTTAATGAATAACAGTCTTAGTTCTTTCAAATGTTATATAAATGATCAACTAAAATATATATAACAGAGTGCAAATAATGACTATGAAGGGAGTTAATGAAAAAAATGACAATTCCTAATAAGCCTGCAGAATGCAAGTGTGTATCATAAACATTGAAGACCTTTAACATTACAATAATTAATTGCTGGACTCCCAAGTTGCTGACGCATGAAAGGACTGCTTAATTTGAGAGCCCTTAATTTTAGAAAAAGGATACTGATTTTAAATGGATTTTCCCTACTTAGTGAGACCCCCCCCCCCAAAGTTTTCAGTAGCAGAGGTAATTTCAAACTATGTACTCGAAAGAGAGCTCAGGCAGAGGGTCAGTTTTTATATCAAAATCTGAATGAGTAAGACTCAAATTACAAAGCACTATTGGATCTCTGATAATCTTCCATCAGCGGAAGATGATGTTCTCCACCAAGTCCTGCGTAGAGCAGTGGCAGACCACAGAGCTATGCGCCACACCCTCCTGCTCTGTTTTCCACTGTGGCTTATATTGGATTTCAAGATTTGCAGTCTAACTGCATAGGCTCAGTCATACTTTGCAAAAGTCATTATTGGTTAGAAGTAGGAGGGAGCTCACAGCTTTGGACTTGAGACCTGCCGTGGAGTCCTGGCTCTCTCACCTCCTGGCTGTGCACATTTGAGCACATCCTTAATCTCTCTGAGCTTCAGTTAGACACCTTAAGCCAAAAAATGATAATGTCTGTGTTTTAAGCTATTTTGAGGATTTTGAGCATTATATTGTGAAATGTCTATGATGGCAACCAGGCACATTAAATAGTGCTGAGTTAAAGGAGTCTGTGACTACAATTGAGCCATAGAGTCCAACCCCTTTATTTCAGAGAGGAGGAGTTAATGCATCAGGAGGATAAAGTGACCTGTCCAAATCCACCTGGCTATCTGGTCACCCAGATGCTATTAAACAGAATCAAGGTGTCCCGCTTCCAACTCAACACCTCATCAACTATTATGTTAACACTGAAGAACACTTCCTCCTAAGTATCCAGCATAAAAACTCTTCATCTGGAGCACGTCATTGTAGGAAGGCATCGCCTGTGGTGAACATGCTCAGGAAGGCCCTACGTTTCCTAAGAGTGCTGCTGTCTGAGAGTCTGGAGGGAAGGACCGGAGCACCCAGTCCTATTCCTTTAAAATAGAACTTTCTCCATGGCATGTGCTCAGCCCCAAGATGTATCAAATTTCTGATCCTCTACATCCTTCATAATAGACATCCCAAATGGGAGACCACCCAACTTGAATGCTGACCCTCTGCTCTGCTGCTTGCTCTGACCCTTGTTAATTTAAAACCCCAAACTTCTCCTGAGGTCCTGTCCTCAACTCCCACCCTTTGCTACCCATTTACATACCTCCCTGCATCCTTCTTTGTGGTAAGTATCCAGCACTGCTGACTTGTTGATCCCTAAGTGTTGACCCATGTGACTTGTGGTGTTGCTGGGTTTGTTCCAACTCATTTGTAAGTTTGGAACATTAAAAGTCAGTTTATTTCAAATAGAAGGTATGAAGCTTCCAGAACTTATTACCCCCTAGGAGGTAGTTTAAATTTACATGAAATTTTAGCACCTCCTTAATATAAGCAAATGCAGTAAATTCATTAGGCTGAGAACCTTTATTAAATATCTCAGGAGAAATCAACTCCCACAACTCCTTTCAGAGTGTTAATAACAGAGAGAAACAGGCCCCAAAGATGTATTCAGTTCTAGTCCTCTGGCACCTTGTCTGCAATCTCTTTCTGAAATAAAACAAAACAACAAGAACAAAAGTCTAAGTGGAAATCAAACAAAACATGTCCTGTCTACAATGCTGCTCACCAGCATTTGTGAAAATTGATTCCATTATTTTGAAATATCCTCTTCCTATAGCAGTGTGTTGTTTTTCAGTTTTTGAATGGGTTTTGTTGGTTTATTCCCCTCTTTCCTCCATAACATGGCTTTTCAGGGTTCAAAGGGATTATAAATTCTCCACCAAACTGGCAGCCTGTATTTTTGGATGACTGTATCAGTTAGGAGGTTTGGGCTGCATAGAAGAGAAAAACCCACTCCATCTGGCTTAAACAGTAAGATCTGTAGTTCCCATAAGAAGCTTAGGATATTTTTCAGACATCGGACCACAGTTAATAGAGGACAGCGCTCCCAGAGAGAAGGGCAACTAACAAGGTGAGCCTCACAGTTGCCCCATGTTGCTGCCAAGAGAGTTTCTAGAGTGTGGTCCAGGGAGGAAGAACTGTAACAGACCCTGTCAGTCTTCCTAAATTGAGGTGATAGAGTTGAAAATAATTCAGGAAGGGTAAACAGCTGGAGTTCATGTGGATGAAAACCTAAGAGATAAGGATGTATAAAGAAAGTCCCAGAGTCCTGTAGAAAGTCTCCCTCACGTCTTCAGTGAGTACTGATAAGTGCATGTGTATGAGGGAACTAACTATCAAAGCTGAGAGAAACCACCACTGCAGGCAGAACAATCAATCCCCAGAGGTCAAACGACCAGGAAAGTGTTTCTACCAGCCAGAGTGTAACAACTGCAATACACCAGGCATCCAGCAGAGCTTTCCAAAGCATATGGCTTTAGAGCTGGAGACATATTTGCCATAGACCAGGGCTGTCCTGGATCCACCTAAGAAAGCTTAAAACAAGCCTTTGAAGCAGGGGTCAGCAAAAATTTTCTGTAAAGGGCCAGATAGTAAATATTTTAGGCTCTGGAGGTCATATGGTTTCTGTCTTAATTACTTAAGTCTGCTGAGTTCATGCAAAGGTAGTAACACACCATACATAAATAAGTGGATGGAACTGGTGACTGTTCCATTAAAACAGCATTTACAGAAACAGTAAGTGGCCTGGATTTTGCATGCAGGATGCAGTTTGCTGGTCCCTGCTTGAAAGCATCAAAAACTGTTTCCGAGTAATTTAACTGCATCCCAGAACGGGGCCCCAGATATTTAAAGGAATTAAAAAACAACAACGCTCGCTCAACTTCATAAAATTCACAGTGCCTGACATTTATTCAAAAGTTTTCAAGCATTCAAGGAAACAGACCCTGTTATGACCTATGTTAATAAGAAAATCACTAAATAGAAACATCTAAAAATGAAAGAGATAATCAGGTTAGTAAATAAGGACATCAGAACAGCTGTTATAAACGTGTCATTTGTTTAAGAAGGTATAGGAAAGTAACCATGTTAAGGAAAGACGTGGAAGATGTCTGAAAGACTCGAAGCAGAATATTAGAGATGAAAAAATATGTTTTTGATGAAAAACAGAGTGGGTGGAATTCATGCTAGATTAGACACTGCAGAAGAAAAGATCAATGAATCTGAAGATAAAGCAATAGAAACTATCCAGAATAAACACAAAGAGAAAAGACAAAATAAAAATAACAGAGTATCAGTGAGCTGTGGGATGATATCACGTAATTAGAGTCTTTGAAGAAGGAAGGAGAGGGGAGAAAGATATGTTTGAAGACACGAGGTCAGAATTTTAAACATTTGATGAAAATTACAAACTCAGAGATGCAAACAAATCAATAAACTTCAAACATAAGAAAAACGTAGAAAACTACATCAAAGCGCATCATAATCAAATTGCTAACAAGTAGTTTTAAAGACAAAATCTCAAATAAATTCATCTCAAATAAAGTCAGAGGAAAAGACACATTGTATGCAGAGGAATGAAGACTAAAATGAAAGTGGACTTCTCAGAATCAAGGAAAACCAAAAGGCAGAGGAGTTGTAGCTTTCAAGTACTGAAAGAAAGTAACTGTTAACCTAGAATTCTATATCTAGTGAAAATATATCTAAATAAAAAAAGGTAAACCAAAGATTTTTTTCAAACTTACAAATGATGACAGAATTTATCACTAGCAGGCACCTACAATACAAAATGTTAAAATAAGTCCTTTAAGCTGAATATAAAATACCAGATGGATATTTGAATTTATATAGGAATATGTGAGTAAATATAAATATTTTTCTTATATTAAAATATCTCTAAAAGATTACCTCAAAAAAGCAGAAATAACAATGTATTATGGGATTTATTGCACATGTAGAAGTAAAATGTATGACAAAGATAGCACTAAAATGGATTGGAGTGATGTATGTATACATTTGTAAGTTTCTTCGATTATACATAGAGTGGTATGATATTTGCTTAAAGATGCACTGCAATAAATTAAAGATTTATACTATAAACTCTAGAGCTGTGATTCTAGGGTTGTCCATCCTAGTGGTATTTGTCACTGTGGGGAGGGATGTGACTGTCAGGTAGTGGGTAGAAGTCAGGGATGCTATTAAACATTCTATAATGTATAGGACAGTATCCCATGACAAATAATTATCTAGCCCAGAAACTAATAGTGTCAGAGTTGAGGAACCATGCTCTAGAACAACCACTAAAAACAAAAAATAAAGAGACAAAACTAGGACACCAACAGAGGAGATAAAATGGAATCATAAAAAAAAATTAATCCAAAAGAAGGCAGGACAAGTAGAAAAAGAGAACAATGACCAGATGGGATGAATAGACAACAAACAGTAAGTCAGTAAGTTTAAAACCCAACCATAACAATCAATAGTCACATTGAATAAAATGGTTCTAATATCTCAATTAAAGTCAGAGATAGATTGGATATAAAAAAGGCAAGACCCAGCTATATGTTACTTACAAACCAAAACCACTTTAAATATAAAGACAAAGATAAAATTAAAAGGATATAAAAAGGTAAATCATGCCTGACCAGGCGGTGGTGCAGTAGATAGAGCATCGGACTGGGATGTGGAGGACCCAGGTTTGAGACCCCAAGGTAGCCAGCTTAAGCATGTGCTCATCTGGTTTGAGCAAAGCTCACCAGCTTGGACCCAAGGTTGCTGGCTCGAGCAAGGGGTTACTTGGTCTGCTGAAGGCCCACAGTCAAGGCACATATGAGAAAGCAATCAATGAACAACTAAGGTGTTGCAACAAAAAACTGATGATTGACGCTTCTCATCTCTCTCTGTTTCTGTCTGTCTGTCCCTATCTATCCCTCTCTCTGACTCTCTTTCTGTCTCTGTAAAAAAAAAAAAAAGGTAAATCATGCTAACACTAATCAAAAGAAAACAGGAGTGGCTTTATTAATAACAGACAAAGTAGATTACAGAGCAAAAAATATTACCAGGGACAAAAATATTTATTTCATAATGATAAAGGGGACAATTCACCAAAAGGACTAAATAATATTAAGTGTTTATACATCTAACAGCAGAGCTTCAATATCCAAGAAGCAAAAATTGATAGAACTGAGAGGAGAAGTAAACAAAGCCACACTTATAGTTGGGGATAACAACACTTGTCTTTCATTAATAAGTACTTTATGTAGGCAGAAAGCCAGTAAGTGTATAGAAGGCTTGAATAATAACAGCAAAAGAGTGGATGATTTTTCCTAAGAAAAAGGCAAAAATGTCTGTTCTTACCACTTATATTTAGCATTGTAGTGAAGAGCTTAACTAGTGCAATAAGACAAGAAAAATAAATAAAAGGCATATAAATTAGAAAAGAAGAAGTAAAACTGACTTAATTTGTATATATAATCATTGTGTAGAAAGTGTAAGAAATTTACAAAAGAAGCTACCAGAACTAATAAGAGTTGATACATCTAATATGGAGAAGTAAAAAATTGTTATGCTCAGTTAAAGAAGTCAGACAAGAAAGGGAATATAATGTATGATTCCATTTCTACAAAATTCTAGAAAATGCAAACTAATCCATAGTGACAGAAATCAGATCAGTCATTCCTTAGGGATGCAGATTAAAGGAGGAATGGCTGACAAAGGGACATGAGAAAACTTTGGGAGGTGACAGAAACATTTACAGTCAGCTCTCCATATCCATGGGTTCTGCATCTGTGGACTTAACCTAACCAATCTCAGATTGAAAATATTTGGAAAAAAATGTATGTTGTTGCTGATATATGCTATGTAGTCAGTACTACAATGGTTGCATCTGTACTGAACAAGCACACTTCCTTTTCTTGTCATTATTCCCTAAACAGTACACAGTGTTAACAGCTTTTTACATAGCATTTATATTGTTTCATGGAATCTGGACATGAGATTTAAAGTTCTTATATGTGGAAGGATATGCATCAGTTTAGGTAAAGACTATACTGTTTTATAAAAGGGACTTGAGCATCTGCCCATTTGGGTATCCATGAGGTTCCTGGAACCAACCACATGGATAGTGAGGGGCAACTGTATTTTCTTAATTATGTTGATGGGTTTACGGGTATATGTATAGATGTTCCTTGACTTACAATGGGGTTATGTCCCAATAAATCCATCACAAGTTAAAAATATTGTTAAGTCAAAAACGCATTTAATACACTTAACCTACTGAACATCACAGCTTAGCCTACCTTAAACATGCTCCAAACACTTATATTACTCTACGGTTGGGTGAAATCATAGGAGATCAGGGGTCCCCAAACTTTTTACACAGGGGGCCAGTTCACTGTCCCTCAGACCGTTGGAGGGCCAGACTATAAAAAAAAACTATGAACAAATCCCTATGCACACTTCACATATCTTATTTTTAAGTAAAAAAACAAAATGAGAACAAATACAATATTTAAAATAAAGAACAAGTAAATTTAAATCAACAAACTGACCAGTATTTTAATGGGAACTATGCTCCTCTCACTGACCACCAATGAAAGAGGTGCCCCTTCTGGAAGTGCGGCGGGGGCCGGATAAATGGCCTCAGGGGGCCGCATGCGGCCCGCAGGCCGTAGTTTGGGGACCCCTGGTGTAGATGATCAGTTAACCCTCATGATCACATGGCTGACTAGGGTTTTTTAATTATTATTATTTTTTAATTGCCATAGGAATCACTGTGGCTATTTTTTTGGTGGCGAGGACTCTGCCCATACATATTTAAATTTTTAATTTTTTTTTGACTTGGGCTTTGTTCAAGGATTGCTCACCACAGTGGTCTATAAGGCAGGAGTTTGCTAAGCAACTGAGGAGTTCACCCTGGGTTTCAGGGAAATATTTAATTTGCTTGATAGAACTAATCCATTTGCAAGTCCACTAATGGTATCCATTTACATGTTAATATTTGAATTCCAAAGATGTTTTATCTGTTTATTTAAGGAGGGGAGACCCTACTTAACTCTACTTAGAATACTTTGTTAATGCCTATAAATGTCAGGAAGTAATAAAACCATCTGCAGGTAAACCTGAAGATTAGTGACTTAGTTTGCAGTGTGGACCCTTTCTCCGGAGCCTCCACACCCTCCCTGGCTGACTGCCCCAAAGATTTTGAGCCCACAGGTGCTGGACTAACGGATGCAGATGTGCATCTGTGCTTGCATTGCGCTGGTTGGAGGACCAAACTCTATAAAGCTTTGCTTGCACACCCTGGAGCCTTCACTACAGTGTGTCCGTAAAGTCATGGTGCACTTTTGACCTGTCACAGGAAAGCAACAAAAGACGATAGAAATGTGAAATCTGCACCAAATAAAAGGAAAACCCTCCCAGTTTCTGTAGGATGATGTGGCAGCATGTGCGCATGCGCAGATGATGAGTAACACCGTGTATACCGTGGAGCAGCCCATGGCCATGCCAGTCGAGATGTGGACGGTACAGAGGAAAGTTCAGTGTGTTCTGTGGCTCGCTAAATTCGAATCCGTGACCAAAGTGCAACATGAATATCGGCGCGTTTATAACGAAGCGCCACCACATAGGAATAACATTACTCAGTGGGATAAGCAGTTGAAGGAAACCGGCAGTTTGGTGGAGAAACCCCGTTCTGGTAGGCCATCAGTCAGTGACGAGTCTGTAGAGGCTATACGGGATAGCTACCTAAGGAGCCCTAAAAAATCTGTGCATGAGCCCACATCGAACTACACTGAATAGGTATGAAACTGGGAGAGTTTTCCTTCTATTTGATGCAGATTTCACATTTCTATCGTCTTCTGTTGCTTTTCTGTGACCGGTCAAAAGTGCACCATGACTTTACGGACACACTGTATTTTCCTGCACAGGGCTCCTGGCCTGACAGGTGCTTTTACAGCCTTTACACAGGCGTCTTTGCTGGAAGGCTGTCTCTGCCTGCTGGAGTCTGCATCCACCACGTGGGAAGCCTAAACTACCTGGGAATTTACATCCCCCCGGGGAGCAGTCCTTAACCAAGGACTGATAGGTCATTGTATGTAGGGTATGTAAATACTTCAGTTCCCTTGTGTGTTTATTGGGACAACTCTGGGATGTGATCTGAATACCGCTATAACAAGACCTGGGGCTCTAATTCAGAGTCTGCAGAGTCCCTGGTGATCGCTGATGCAGCCGGTCCAAGACCACGCTTGGAGTCACACAGGTCTACACTGTTTCCAGAGTGCCTTTTGGGGACTTTATTTGGTTGTCTTGCTTGACTTGGCCATCTTCCAGGTCCTCATTCACTACTGATTTTTTTTCCCCTGCAAATACTTCCTAATACATCACTGTATAGATGTAGATGTGAACTAAACCAGCTTCATCTGTGCCCTGGATTTAAGGTTCATGCTGTGGTCTTTGACCAATTCACTGCCCTCAGCAAGCATATCAAAGTCTTCTAGCTGATGATTGTCTGTGTTCCTTAAAATGTAGCCTTAAATATTTTAGTTAGCAATAGCTGGAAGGGCATGGCAGCCGAGATAAATGTAGGACTGGTAATAGTAGTGACTATAAGCAACCATCTACCACAACACCACCAGGAAGTACAGCCCCTGGCACTCTTGCATTCTCTGTTCCTCTGTCTTGTCAATCATTAGTACCTGAGTTATACAATTAAAAAAAAAAAAAGTACTGTAGCAGGGGTCTGGTGGTGGAGAACAATCTTGACAAAGTTGCTAGGTTGTCTCTTCCATTCCGACCCAAGCTTCCCGTAAATTAATTACCCTGTAATAAATTCTGTTCTGTGGAGCTGCCAGCTTTGTCAGTATTAAAATGCCTTCTCATTAAGGTGGCTGTTACACTTTTGTCCCACCATAAGATAATCCCATTCGCGTGAATCCTTGTCTCAGGGTCCGCTTCTGGGGAGCCCACCCTATGACAACAGACAGTAAATGCCTCGGCAGGTGGAAGGTGCTAGCTAAGACCCCCCATGACTGGCCACCAGTCTCTGTTCCCCAATCCAAGGAACACCAAAGACTTCCCAAGATTCCTGACTTTTGATTGTGCTGTTCCGCAAAGCTGCAATTAATTGCTTCCACTTCTCTGCACACTCCTCATGTTTTAGGACTCATTTCTAATGCAGTCCTCACCACAGGGCTGTTCCTGGTCTCCGAAGTCAAAATCAGCCTCTCTTTCCCTTGTGTTTTCATCATACGTTGCTTATGCCTTGGTGTCCTCATTCAAATAATGGGTACATTGACACTTGCCCTTATTGCTGTCGTAGAGCCGTTGTGATGATCAACTGAGAGGATAGATGTGAAATTCTTCACTACACTGCTAAGGTTCATATTGAATGCCAGCTGTTATGATGATGGTTATTATTAAATAGGATGAAATACAGCACCTGGGATCTTCCATATGTAGAGTTTCTCTAGAATAGATGTTCTTTTCTTGTCTCTATGCATGAAATCTTATATTCAAGCATTGGAAAGTAGGGAACATATTATGTACAAATCTAAGCCTTAAAGTTTTCAGATTGGGGTAGAAATCTACTATTTGGGAGCTCCCACTTCTAATTGATAATTCTTCAGCCCAACCTATTACACTCTGCAGAACTAAGACCAAAGTCAAAGCGGGCTGACGTTCAGGGGTAGATCACGTGGTGAAACCCAGCTTCTGGGTGTGTCAGTGGGGCACTCAGGGCCATCAGCTGCCCCCGCCCCCCACCCCAGCACACCAAACTGCAAAGCTCATCACAGCAGGCCGAGTGGCAAACTTTGGGGAAAGACAAATAGTTCACGTTTGCCACTCTTCAGGGCATGATGACAGCACCCAGGCAGAACTATCTGGAGCTCAGCAGGATGTGTGAAGACTGGACTGAGAAAGAGGGGTAGGAGGAAGGAAGATGACTGTAGGAACAAACTACGTTGAGCTTTGGGCTTGACTAATTAGTATTCCTATGGCTTGTCTGAACTGTGACATATATATTATTTATTAACATGGAAAGAAAATTTAAAAACTGAGATGTTAGCCACAACCCCAACCTTCTCGAGCACAGGCCGCAGGCAGAAAGCAGCCTTTGCACAGCCTAAAACCCCACAATGACAGCAGTGTGGGGAAGAAAGGTCATGGAGCTTCTTTGGAATCACGTAGAGACGCAGGTGCGAGTGTGACTGCACCACGCAGGTTGGCGTGACCTCAGGGTAACTCCGCGATTCACTCCTACTGTAAAATGAGATAATCACACAGAAGAGAGTCATTGTCTGGATGAAGGTGGAGTATGGATGGAAAAGCATCTTGCCAATGACTTCATCGCATTATGACTATTATTATGAATGATGGTCATAATGGCGGTTGGGTTGCTGTCTTACAGTTTCAAAGATTTTTCCAGTCCATGTTTTAAATGACTACTGGTCATCAACTTTTCTACATTAAGGAACAAACCCTGTCCTTGGGGAGTTTGTAGGCTATCAGAGTAGGCAGACTTAAAAGCCCAATAATTAAAAGACATTATTTTGGTTTAGAGAGCACACATGATCATCTTCATTATACAAAAAGGGAAATGGATGATCAGAAAGTCAAATGACTTGCCCAAGGTCATGCAGCTAGGAAACTTAGCTGTCTGAGCATATATCCACCTCAAGGATGGCTGCCCTCACCTCTTCATCCTCCTGGGACATGGTGAGGGGACTCTGAGATTGATGGTCTGGAGAGGATGAGGGACAGGAGGAAGACTTTGATATGAGTTCTGCCAAAAATCTTACTGGCCCTGACACTTAAATATTTTATTTTATTTTATTTTATTTTATTTTTTTCTGAAGTGAGAAGTGGAGAGGCAAAGAGACAGATTCCCACATGCTCCCAACTGGGATCCACCCAACATGCCCACCAGGGGGTGATGCTCTGCCCATCTGGGGTGTTGCTCCATTGCAACAGGAGCCATTCTAGCACCTGAGGAGGAGGCCATGGAGCTGTCCTCAAGGCCCAGGCCAACTTTGCTTCAATGGAGCCTTTGGCTGCAGGAGGGGAAGATAGAGATAGAGAGGAAGGAGAGGGGGAAGGGTGGAGAAGCAGATGGGCGCTTCTCCTGTGTGCCCTGGCCGGGAATCAAACCTGGGACCTCCACACGCCGTGCTGATGCTCTACCATTGAGTCAACTGGCCACAGCCTGGCCCTGACACTTAAATACATGAGATGAAGTCATGTGTTGGAGAGGAGGAGGCTGCCCTGGCATCATCTGGGGCATTGGGAGCATTCTGGCTGGGACTCTCCACTGTCCAATTTCAGGCTCCCATAAATTCAGGTTGTTGCCTACCCACACGCCTTATCAGCTATGCTGCTTTCCCTGGGCAGGGATGTCTGCTTTCTCTGAGGATGAATGAAGGGACTCCTGAAATTGTGACCACGCCTCCTAGGGGGAGTTCCTGGCACCACAGCTTACCTGCTGGCTGAGCTTAGGCAGCCACTGAATTCCCCTGAACCTCAGTTTTCTCCTTTGTAAAAATGTGGCACTTACACATGCCCCGCCTTACGTCATGCGTCACATGCCACGTGCCCGATACACTACTGGTTACTTTACACACACCAAGGGAATGGGGCCCAGAGTGGGTGCTCCATGGAAGCTATCGGCAGGTTAGCAGCTCATTTCATCTCTACTACAATTCCTTTGTTATCCCCATTTTATAAATGGGGAAACTGGTACTTGGACATGTGCCAAGGAGTAGAATCTGGGTCACACAGCTATTCAGAGAGGTAGACCTTAGGTACAAATCCTGTTTAAAACTGTGCTCTTTCCATCAAACTCTGCAGTCTGTGGCTTGAAAGTCCCTGGGAAGATAATGACGATGAACACTTATGGAAGAAGAATGTCAGCATAACCTGAAGCAAAAGATGCTCCGGCCTGTTAGATCCACCAAGCAGGTAAGGGATATATACAGGGTTCCCTGTGGGGTGTCCCCGCAGCGATTTGCTGGAGCCTCCCACAAGCCCAGGCAGGGGTGTGGAGCACCCTGGGGAGCAGAAATAGAATTGCAAATGGCTTTTCTCAGTGGAAGCAATGTGCCTTTGTCAGAAGCCATAAGCTCCAAGTGCAGGGCCCCAGTGCCCTGGGTCCTGGCACCAGTCATCCCACTTATGGCTGATCCGAGAAACGCCTTTCAGCTTGGTGGCAGTGCCTGAGGTCACAGACAGCTTAGTGACAAGAGTGTTCCTTGGGGCTTGAGACAGTGAAGAACTTTGGGAGAGGCTAAAATTCTCTTCTAGCAGGTGGGAAGTGGTTGAATAGAAATATTTTAAGACAACAAATATGATTTAGAAGCTGAAAGGGAAGGCAGTGACAGGAGCCAGGGCTCCTGGCAGTGTGACACACAAAGGGGGCAGGAACCCCCATCTCGGCACTGACACACCCTGTAAATCGCCTGGAGGGTGCTGTCCCCTGCAAAGACGCATGTTCAAGTCCTCGCTAGAAAGCTGGCAGGTGGGGTGGAGAGAGGCTTGGTGGAGTAGGACATGGCCTAGCTTTCTATCTTGGGTCTGTCTCCTTGAGAAAGTTATTTCACCTTTCTGAGCCTCAGTTTCTTTATCCATAAAATGGGTGGAGAGGGAAAGGGAGCGCAGGCTGGAGTCAGACTAGATGCTGTTTAAAATAGTGTTGGGCAAAGGAGTTTGTAAAATTTGTATTATTTGAGTTTGCTCACTTTTACTGTTAAAAAAAAATGGCACTGGGCAGCCACGGGTGTGCTTGCTCTCAGAGCAGGGCAGTTGATTGCAAATTGCGGATTGTTGCCTGACCTGTGGTGGCGCAGTGGATAAAGCATCGACCTGGAACACTGAGGTTGCCGGTTCGAAACCTTGGGCTTGCCTGGTCAAGGCACATATGGGAGTTGATGCTTCCTGCTCCTCCTCCTTCTCTCTCTCTGTCTCTCTCTCTCTCTCTCCCCTCTCTCTAAAAATCAATAAATAAAATAAAAAAAAATTGCGGATTGCATTCCTGCTTGGGAGGGCCATTGTTTCTGCTAATGTTTGCTGGAGGAGGGGTCTTTGTGGGCGCAGGTAGATTTGCAGGGAGAGCAGAGAGAATGCAGAGTGCTGAAGAAGAAGCCAGTTAGTGCAGAGAGAGAGAAAGTGTGCAGATGGGGAACCAGAGCTGAGGGGCTTTGGCAGCCCTGCTGAGGCTTGTGGGGGCCTTTGATTCCAGGAGGAACTGGAGAAGATTCTCCGGGTTGTGAAACCGGAGAATGTGTCAGGGCTTTGGGAGCTCTAAATGAGAGGGAAGTATTTTCCCTGTGTGTTTGCTTATCGATCAGCCGGTAAAGGAATGGCTCACCATTTTTTGGCTCCACTGTTTCTTTACCACCTGCCCAAATCCACTGAGAACCTGCACGTGAATGGCCACGATGGTGGCCACCTCTGGCCTTATAAACACCTATTCTCTCTACTCTAACATGTGAGATTCTGGAAATCTATGGTCCCCGCTTGGATTTTACATTTTGTTGTTAAGAAAGAGTTCAGCATCTGGATTCTGGAGACAGCCAGCCTGGGTTCAAGCCTCAGCTCTGCCACTGGGCCTGCTGTGGTCCCTTTACCCACCTGTGTCCTCTACTGGGGCCAAGAGGACACGCTCACCTGGAAACCATGCTCTTCCTTCTAGACCCCACTCTAGGTCCCTAGATCCATGGAACCTTCTGCCTGAATGACTCCATGCCAGCTTCCAGGACCCAGGAGGGCCTCACTGAGGGGCCATGCTCCCTAGGGTAGACATGGTGTTGGTGTACACACCCCCTACACCTAAGTTGAGAGTCTGGACCTTGTATGTATAGGTTGGGGTGTCCCCATGCATGTGTGAAAGGTCCCTCACAGTTTAAGATAGAGCTGGGGACAGGGATCACTCTCCCTGGGCCACTGGTTCTGGTCTGGATCTCTAAGGAGTGTGAGCATTCAAGTTGGGCTTTCCAGACATTATAGCTCATGTGTATTTGTCAAACAGGATGACCGAACATTTTATTGAACAGTTTGTTGGCTACATTCATAACTTTTTGGTTGGCTGGATTCATAACTTTCTAATCTTTAGACACGTAGTCTATGGGCCTCTACAGTTTCTCTTGTTCTGGGCTCCACCAATGTTAAGAAGGAGCCTAGACCCCGGGGACACTGCTTAACCTCTTGGTACTGAGTTTCCTCATCAGTAAACTAGACATAATGTTAGCAGAGTTGTCGTATGGACCAATGAGTTGATACGTGGAAACTAGTCCTATGGCTAAAGCTCAGTGAGCATCATTCAGTAACATGGTAGCCGTTGTTATTTCCTGTCTCCTGGGCCTGAGGTCTGCTCTCACCCTGGCTGTGCCCTGCAGACTTCTTAGTCTCTCACTGTCAGGGCGTTCTCGTGTCACCCGTGTGCCCCCTGGCACATGGCAGCCTGACCACAACACTGCCTGTATACTGGTAGCCCTCTTGGTCACCTTCGGCTTGGGTGGCCCCCGCCAGCCAGGAGGAACCTCCCCTAGCCTCCCCTGGAACCTCCTGCCCTGGGGAACAAAGGACCCATTGGCATTGCTCAAGTCAGCAAACAAGACGCGTGCACTAAGGTGTTTGGGGCAAAACTGAAATGGCAAATAAAGGCCTCCTTAAATATCGCCACATAGCTGGGGAAAGAGGCATGGGGAGCTAAAAGCACACTCATTCTTCTAAAGAGCCAATAAATAAGTCTGAGTTCAGGTCCCAGGCCTTGGCCAGTCATTACCCGTCTTGCTTGGAGGCCTGGCTTGTGATAACAAGCCAGTGGGAAGGCTTGCTCTTTCGATTTAAACTTTACTATCATTAAAAAGCCTTCTGTAGTTCCTCCAGTACGCTTATTTTATACTTTTGGCACCATGCCAGTTAAAAGTAGGCTAAATGATAAGTCTGTTAACGAATGCCTCCGTTGATTTTATGGCAGAGGGAGCAGAGGAGGGAGGGAGTGGGACCTTCCCCACACCGTGGGCGCATAGCCATTTCGAGCCTCAAATATTTATTAAGGACCAACAATAAAAGCCCCCGTGATGGCGTAATGGCTCATTCTAAATGCTTCCTGCTAATAAAATGAGCATTGATTTGAAAGACAATATTTAAACTCTATCCACAGTATGTCAAGGAGAGAACAACTGCGGAAGAAGCGCGAGGACCACTTAGCCAACGGGTTTCATCTTCAGCTGCCCGGCAAATAGCGTGCTCTTCACTGGTATAAATGCTTGCTAGGAAATGCTTAATCAGGGGAAGCACCCACAGACCCAGGTTCCAATCCTGGCTTTCCATATTTGCACTGAGTGACTCTGGATTTGATACATAAACTCTGAGATTTCACTGTCTACTCTAGAAAACACAGACATTCACACCTGTCCCATGCGGTGGTTTGGGTGTTACAAAGATGATGTCCATATAGTAATGTAGCCGCAGTGAGCTCCCTCCCCCTTCTGTTGAGCCTGAACATGACCCTGGTCCGGGAAGGCACACCTCTAGCTTCAGGACAGGTACTGTGCCATGAACGAAGAAGCAGGCTCAGAAATGGTTATCTCCTCTCCCTTGTAAAGAACTGCTTCACACGAATACCTTGACTACAGTCAACAACCTGGATATATATCATAATGTCCCAGATGCCAATCACTGATAAAGGGAACTTGACTATGACATTCTCATAAGTATAGTCTTTCAGGGGCCTTCCCCGTTTATCTCAGGACAAAGTCCGCACTCCCCAGCATTGCACCTGAGACCCGAGTTCACCCCCACCCCCAGCCTCACCACCTCCCTCGCTCTTCCACAGGCACTTCCTCTTCCAGCCGCATGCTCTGTGACGACTTCCTGCCTTTGCATACGCTGTCCTCTCTTTCTGGAGTCCCTTCCCACCATCACAGCTGAATAACTCCCTTTACCTTTATGGAGAGCTCAGGGCTTCTTCTTTAGAAGGTGTTCCCTGACCTCCCCACCTCATTCAGGGCTAGCCTTCCCTCTAACCCCTGAGCTTCCTGCCACCAGCAACGGCTGCACTCCTCTGACATTGCTGGCCCTGTCCCTTCCCCTTCCCCTACCCGCCCCGCCCCCACCCCAGACCGGAAGGCGAGTCTCATCGCTGTAATGTCAAGTAGCCACTGCAGTGCTTGGCACAGAGGCCACAATTTTCTTTTATTTTTTTTTTGTTTTGACTTAACTTTCTGTCCCTAAGGATTTTTTTTTTTTTTCTCTTAAGATTTTTTTTTTTTTTTTTTGTATTTTTCTGAAGCTGGAAACGGGGAGAGACAATCAGACAGACTCCCGCATGCGCCCGACCGGGATCCACCCGGCACGCCCACCAGGGGCGACGCTCTGCCCACCAGGGGGCGATGCTCTGCCCCTCCGGGGGGTCGCTCTGCCCCGACCAGAGCCACTCTAGCGCCTGGGGCAGAGGCCAAGGAGCCATCCCCAGCACCCGGGTCATCTTTGCTCCAATGGAGCCTTGGCTGCGGGAGGGGAAGAGAGAGACAGAGAGGAAGGAGAGGGAGAGGAGTGGAGAAGCAAATGGGTGCTTCTCCTGTGTGCCCTGGCCAGGAATCGAACCCGGGACTCCTGCACGCCAGGCCGATGCTCTACCGGTGAGCCAACCGGCCAGGGCCTGTCCCTAAGGATCTTGTCCAGTCTCAGATCTAAACACTATCCATATGCTGAGGACTCACAGATAAACCTGGCCAAATCTACTCCCTTAACCTTCACGATCCAATACTCAGCTACCCCTTACAAAGCTCTCGGAGTCTGAGTTTGCCCAGAACTCAGCTCCTCAAGGAAAGGCTGACTTTCCATTGCTCAGAACAAAAGTTCCAGTGTCAGCCTGACCCCTCTACTTCTCCTACACCACATATCTGGTCTGGCTGTGGTTCTGTTGTCCACCTTCAACCACGGGGTTCAGAAACTGACTCCTCACCACCCCACCACTATGGGCCTTACAAACCATTACTGGCGTCACCTAGATTATTACAACAGCCCCGTTTGGTTCTACTCTCGCCCCCTTCAGTTTATTCCCAGAATAGAGGTCAGAGTGATCCTGTGAAATTATATCACCCTTTTGCTCAAAACCTTTCAAAGGCTCCGCATCACATTCAGAGTAAACACCCAACTTCTCACCATGATTATAAGGCCTGTTACCATCTGGCCCCTATAACCTGCCAAGCTCAGCTCTCTTGTTCTTTGGAAACCTCAAGTGCCCATCTTGAGGCCGTGGCAATGGCTGTTCTCTGCCTGGAGTGCTCCTCCCTGGGTACACAAGGCACACTGGCTTCCTGACTTCTTCCAGGTCTTCCTCAAATATCACCTTCTCAGGGAGGCCTTCTCGGGCCACCTTCTCAGAACGTTCACCTCCCAACACAGATTCTTTGCTTAAATTGTCTTTTCTTCTTAGCACTTATTATTCCCCATACGAAATTACCTTCTTTATTTTCTGTTTCCTCCAAGCAGTGAGGGCAGGCATTTTGGTCTGTTTTGTTCATTAATGTGTCCTCTGTGCCTACAGCAATGTCTGGCCCATAGTAGGTGTCCATTAAGCATTAGTTGGTCAGGTGAATGAATGAATGAATGAATGAAAATTTGATTCATTCATTCACAGAGACGCCCGCCCGTCCAGCAGCCCTCCAGCACCGCAGAACCAGCAGGAGAGAGTCCGCCGCGAGAGGTGAGTAGGTCAGGCCGCATCTGCCGTAACAAAGCGCTGGTTGTCTCCCCACGGGGACTGCTGTGGCTTCCTTTTGCTCAGTGAGCTTTGGAGGGAGATAATGGGCTGTTTGGGGGTCACTGGGCTGCTAGAGCAGGGATGGTTTCCTCTCTAGGGCATATCCTGAACTGGATTTGAGAGCAGGAGGAAATGAAGTGGGAGCTGGAGGGGCACCATGTGCAGGGCCCAGACACCTCACGCGTCCTGAGAGAGAGATTGCTTTCCCCACCTGGGTGGCCAGAAGGTCAGTGCCCACTTTGGAGTACTGCGAAGAGGTGCAGGAGGGCGCCAGATAAACTTGGCAACCAGCCTAGACACGAAATGTAAAGTGAACTATGCACCTGTAGGAGAAAAAAAAGTTAGATCTGCGTTTCTATGGAAAGAAAACGTGACTGCTGGAAATGACGGTGGCTTCCTCGTCCTCATCCTAAATAATGCGGTTATTAAAACTTCTCCTTCCAGTCTTTATTTAGCATAATCCTTGCATTCTGGGCTTGCTCCCTGAGGCCTCCCCAAGAGGATTAGCACTTCAAAATCAGAGAGGGGGGAAAAAAGCCAAGAACAGCACAAGGTTCCTTGAGAAAGGCTGGCATGTGGTGCCTGCCCTGGTGATTGGGGAGCCTTTGGGGGCTCAACCCGAGAACAGGCGTCTTCTTTTGGCCAAAGAGCTAGGAAAGACAGCCATTAGCGGAAGCAAAGGCCGGGGCGGAGGGGTGGTGGGGGGCTCAGGAGCGCTTTCTGACAGCTGGAACGGCTTGGCCATGGTGCCCCAGGAGGGAAGAGGTAGCCTGGCCGGGTGGTGAGCCAGCAAGTCCTCGGCAGAGCTCGGGGAACGGGAGAGAACACCTGGATGGGAACTGTCTGGTAGAGTGGTGCGTGCCCAGCTGTGTGGCTGGAGCACTTAGCTCTTTTCTTAGCTTCTTCTCTGACTCGACCACAGGTCCTCCTTTCTCTGTGCAGCCACAGTCCCTTCCTTACCCAGAGCAAGTTCAGCACGTGGACCACACTGGGTTAGAATCAATGGTTTCCATGCCTGTCTTCTGCTCTAGACTGGAAACACCGTGAGGGCAGGGACCACACACACACACACAGACGCACACATATATATACATTTGTGTATATATGTGTGACTGCGGGTATCGACATGCCTTTTCAAATCATAGCTGTTTGGTTGTAACAACCTCTCTGATCCAGCCAGGCCCCAAGGTCTAGCCCACATGGCCAGGAGATTAAATAGAGCCACATGAGAAGAAACTAGACCTGGTTAAATGATACAGAGAAACCGTTTCCTTCTCTCCCCACATGCCCGCTCTGCAATTGCGGAGGGAACTTCCATACACTTCCGCCCTCTTGGGGAATACCGAAGTTAAGCCCCTTTTTAATTGCACACAAATTATAGAGAGATTAGAGAGAGGGAAATCATCTGACTGGGGGTGGGAGCTGACCTTCAGTGTCCTCTTCACTATGAGGGGTAGTAGTGGGCGACAGACTCCACCCGTGTTCTTTTTCAGGGGCCTCCCCTGACCCGCAGGACAGATCTGGGCACTCACTCCTCAGCTCCCTGCTCAAGTGGGCTGAGCGCCCTAGGTGGCTTGTCACTTTCTCTGGGTGTGTAGGGCAAGGCCAGGGGCCGGCTGAGTAGCATTTGCATGGTCTGCCCAACTCCCCCTGGCAGGCTCCCCAGTCTAAGTGAGGGATGAGGGTTACGAGACCCCTAGTTCAGCCTCAGGTGTAAGTCAGACTCTCCAATCCAGTTCATTTCAGACAACTCCGCATTTTGAGAGGCATTAAGCACATGCTTGGCCTTGAATCAAGTTGATACTTAGTTGGCATTTGGTTGTGATCTTTGTGTCTATTTTCTATTGGTCAGACCCGGAGGGGAGTCAGGACGTAAGTCCCCTCACGCTGAGCATTAGACTCTGTCCAGAGAACACGCCCGCAGTCATGTCCTTTTAAGTCTGATTATTGTCTGGTCTTCCGTCTCGTGAAATGCCAAATCTTTCCAAAGAACCGGCCTGGCACTTCTCTCCCGGATCGGTCCCTACCAACCCTTCCCGTGTCTAGCGTTGTTCACTGTGTTTTTGTCACCTGGAGTCTCAGCCCTTGTCTAGCCACTAAGTCAATGAGAGGGCAGCCTAGCCACAGTGTGATGAGCTTTCATCAGGGTAGGAGGTGATGGTCAGCTGCTGCCCTCCCGGGGGGTCACCAAAAGGACAGCCTGTGTAAACACCTGTTGTGTCTACTGTCTGGCACCCATTCACCATCCTGGTAACTAGTCCAGGAGGACTTTTTCCTTCTCAGGGAATCACCTCCTTCACCCATTCCATTTGCTTCAGATGAAGTAGACTCTGCCCAGACTCCAAGGGTGGCACCTATGACTGAGGCCACCAGGTGAATTTCATCCCCTGGTACAGTTAGACCAGAGATGAGCATGTGATCCAAGTCAGGGTAATTACAGCCAATAAAACTCAATTCTAGTGTGTGTGTGTGTCCGTGTGCACTCTACTGGAGAAGTGGTCCTCTTTCATTTCCATTGGACATGAAGCTGGTAGGATGTAGAAAGGGAACCTCCAGTGGCCACCGTGAAAAGACAGTCTGACCAGGAATGAGGCCAACGCAGAGTCAGGATGGAGAGAAACAAACCTTGTCCAGGTGACACTGCTGGATCCCTGGGCTGAGCCCTGACAGCCTACACCGTGATGGTGGACCTTTTTAGAAAAACATCCTACTTTTGCAGTGCTGGTCAACCTGGTCCCTCCCGCCCACTAGTGGGCGTACCAGCTTTCATGGTGGGCCAATCGCAGTGCCGTTCGGTTGCTCCGCTACCGCCCACCACGAAAACTGAAACACCCACTAGTGGGCTGGAGGGACTAGGTTGACTATTACTGCAAAAGTGGACGGTTTTTATAAAAAGGTTCGCCATCACGGGCCTACCTGGACCCCATAGTCTCTCCAGTTTACAGAACCCCATCTGACTGGGGTGTTCTCACTCGCAAACGAAAGTGCCCGCCCTGATTCAGAGCCTTCTGTCCCCCGGTCACCATTCTAAGCTTTGTTCTGCGGGGTTGCAGCTTCCTCTCGCCATCCTCAGTCAGCAGTTAGCAGTGGAACCCCAACAGGAAGTGGAGCCTGGCTCTGCAGACCAGATGCTCACCCAGGCCCTAGTCCTGTAACGGGTCCTTCCCAGGCCTCCCTCCACGTCTGGTCCTGCGTGTCCCTTGTATTCATCACCTGAGACTGAGAACAGCACAACATAGAAGCTCCTACCTTCTGCCCCTTGGAAATACTGCCCGCTTGAACCAGCATTTCCCAAAATATGGTCTGGGGAATCACTGGTCCTATCAGATACTCTTTTGGAAGATTAAACAAACAAACAAAAAAGGCTTATAATTTTAAAAAGTTGACAAAACCTGTCTTCTGTATTCCTGTCTTGGACATCCACAAGAACGTCTCTCAGTAAAGTGTCTGCTGAGTGCTGCAGTAAACAGAGATGTTTGACAGATCGTAACCCAGCATCCTGAAACACGGGTGACTACTGAGCACAGACTTTGTGTGTGTGTGTGTGTGTGTGTGTGTGTGTGTGTGTGTGTGTGTGTGACAGAGACAGAGAGGGACAGATAGGGACAGACAGACAGGAGAGGAGAGAGATAAGAAGCATCAATTCTTCATTGTGGCACCTTAGTTGTTCGCTGATTGCTTTCTCATATGTGACTTGACCGGGGGCTACATGAGCACAGACATTTTTGGTGGAGGTATAATATCTTTAACAACCTGAACATACTGTATTTAGGAAAACCCTGATTAGAATTTGTAGAAGTCCTCTGGACCTGGCAATCTGTATAACTGGCCCTTTTCTGGAGGGGGCTGGCCCTTTAGTCCTACTTGGGTCCTGACACCTCCCTCCTGGCCTGGTGATACTGACATCATTTTTTGCCATCATATCTCCCAGCATGCCTCAGGGCAGGGGCCCTGCGGGCTGTGATGTTGCTTGACATAGCGTTCCCACAGTGATGACAGCAGGAGACAATGAGACCGGGCTGACAACATTCATTCCTTTCTGGGCCATGCAGGCTCCCTCACACCCTATTCTGGGACCACAGTTCAGATCTGGCAACAAGAGTGCCTGTTGTTACCTGCAAACAGGGAGCTCAGCACTAAACTGTGATTGATGCTTCAAAACAGATGCTCTCAGGGTCAGGACAGTAGATGAGAATGCAGGAATCAGGGCCTGTCATGAAACCCACCGGGCTTATAAAAATGCAGGATGGCCACAGGAGGCCTCCTGGAGACCCAACCTGGATGGCAGAAACAGAACTACATTTTAATATATAGTTTTTGCTTTCAAAACAGCAGCGCCGTACTTCCCAGGAAACAGAAAGGCTTGCCTGGTACTGCCTTGTAAATTCTCACAACCTGTGAGGAGGTAGAGGAGCCAGCAGTCCAAGCACCATTAATTCTGGGATCCGTGGGGAGGAAGTGGAAAGGGGAGACTACACTTTGTTGAATACATACTCTGTGCCAGGCCCCACACTATCTGCTCTGCACTTATGATCTTCAATCAGTTTTTGTGAAATCCAGGGAGGTGAGTATTGTTTCTATTTCGCTGTGTAGGAAACTAGGATGCACAGGGGTGAAGCCTTCTGCCTCGTGGAGGTGCTGGAACTTGAATCCAGGCTTGGCAGCCACCCAGAGCCATCCCAGGATGGGACTTCTCACTGCTGTGTTACGATAGATTCAGACTCGGTTGGTCTGTCTGTTGACTCTCCTTGCAGGGAGGGCGGTGTCTGCCTTCTACCCCTTGACGATCCTTCTGCTGTGTGTCCCAATTAAGGCAGAACATCCTTCCATGGGTTCTGGCCTCTTTAATGGGGGCTGGGAGTGGGTGAGTAGGAATCTGATCAGATGCAACTAAACTGAATCCAGGGTGAAAATCCAAGGGTGTTGAGATACCTCCGGGTTGGAGAAGCTACTTTCACACTGACCCTGTGTAAGTGATTAGAGATCAGTACTGCTAGAGAGCCAGAGGCTGCTTTGCCCCCAGGAAACATCAATGTGTATTTTTGGGAGGGTGTATCTCCCAAGCAGTCATTCAAACGGAAGGTAGTGAAGAGCTCCCCGGATTGAAATCAAGGCATCAGGGATCCTAGTCTTGCCTCTGCCCCCTCCCAGTGGCATGACTATCTCCCTCTCTGAGCCTCAGTTTCCTCATCTGTAAAAGGGGTTTAATAATTCCTCCTCTGTGCAATTTACAGTCAGAATAGATGTGGCATTTAACTTGACCCAACAGGACTAATGGAGCATGATCTGTGCCGCAGGCGCTCTCCTGGATGTGAGGAGAGGCGGACCGCACGAGATCCCTGTCCTCGGCTGCTTCACTCTGTGCAAAGAGGACGGACGCAGGTGGGGAGCAGCGCTTCTTTACCTTTCAATAGTGTTCTAGCGTGTTCCTGCTCGTTCGTTCATTTAAAGCATATGATGGCCCTGCAGTAGGCAGAGCAAATATTCTTACTCTCATTTGACCGATGGAGGAAACTAAGGTTACAGAAAGTAAAGTGACGCTTGCTTGCTGAGTGGTGATAATAACATCTAAAATCTGTGCCCACAATTCATTTGCACAAGGTTTTCATATGTGGCATGTCATCGAATCTTCAAAACATCCCCGTGTGGTAGAATTTATTAGACTTTATATTACAGATAAGAAGAGGCAGGGCCAGGGCGTCAGCTCCCAGACAGGAGACCAGATCGCCCGTATCTACTCAGCGGCAGCAGCAAGCATGGTGTCTGGCAATAACAGCAAACGCCCACACTCAATAGCAGAAAGACTAATGACCCAATTGAAAAAACAGGCTAAGGGCTTGAATAGACATTTCTCCAAAGACATAAAAAACGGCCAGCGGGCACATGAACAAATGCCCAACATCACTAATCGTCAGGGAAATGCAAATCAAAACCACAATGAGATATCACTTCACACCTGCAAGATGGCTATCATGAGAGAGAGAGAAAGAGAGAGGGAGGGAGAAAGAGAGAGAGGTATTGAACAGGATGTGGGGAAATTGGAGCCCGTGTGCACTGTTGGTGGGAATGTAAAATGGTGCAGCCACTGTGGAAAACAGTATGGAGATTCCTCGAAACATTAAACGTAGAACTGCTAAGCGATCCAGTAATCCTACTTCCGGGTATTTATCTGAAAGAATTGAAATCAAGATCTTAAGCAGATATTAGCACTCCCACGTTCACTGCTCCATTCTTCAACATAGCCAAGATATAACAACCTAAATGTCCACCTCAACAGATGAATAGATCAGGGAAATGTGGTTTATGCACGCAGTGGAATACATTTCAGCCTTTAAAAAGAAGGAAATTTTGTAATATGCGACAATGTGGATGAGCCCTGAGGACATTTAGCTACGGTGAAATAAGCCGGTCATGGAAAGATAAATACTTCTCTAAAACAGTCAAATACATAGAATGAAATAGTGGAGTGGTGGTTGCCAGGGCATGGGGTGAGAGGGAAACCGAGATTTAAGAGTCAAAGGGCAAAACGTTTTAGATCAGCAAGAGATGCCCTAGAGGTCTGCAGAGCCTTGGACCTGCGGTCAGTGGCGCTGTATTGTCGACAGTAGCTCATACAAAGTGTTCTTCCCACAATAAAATAAAATAACCATAAATAAATAAAATGAAGTGCTAAGAAAAACTGGCGGTAGCCCGTGCTTTTACTGCCTGCTCCTGTCCCCTCGGACTTGACAGCTGTAGTCTGAGATAGTCCGGTTTTCAACACCAGCATCTTCAGTTTTCTGCCTGCGGGCTTTCTGACTGCAAGAGCCCTCTCTGCCCACACAGAGGGCAGAGGCCAAAAGTACCAACCAGCAAGTTAAGGCTCTCCGGGAGCTGTCCTCAACCAGGCTGGCAGGACTTGGTACATAAACATTCCCCTCCCTCGCCCTCCAGGTGGGATAACTCTGAGGGGTGTGTTCCCCTCCGGCTTCCAGAGTTCCCTGGCCCGCAGTGAGGGCTAACTGCCCAAGGTGCTAACTTGCTAAATAATGCACTGGTTTTGGTTACTTTCCTTCCCTGTCAGCGTTTCCCGGGGTCATCTTCCAAATAAGCTCCATGTCCTTCTTTTGAAGGGTCTGCTTCTAGGGGAACCGCACCAAGGCAGGGCTAAATCATGGCTTCTAGAGGGAGTGGATGAAAGAGACGTGGACTACCCCTGACTCCGGACGGGGAAGGTCGAGAGAAGGGGGTCACTGCGCCTCGGTATGTTTGTTTCCCAGGGACTGAGCTGGGCTTGGGAAGGGGCTACATTTAGCCAGCTGGAGGTGGTGTGAAGAAGCAGAGCAAACATGCTAGAAGTTCTGTGCTGAAGGGGATGCTGAGGTCAAGGTCAGGTACACAGCTCCAAGCTGAGTAACCGATCTATGAGGAACACATACTCCCTGGTTCATCAGGTCCCCACCCTCGGCTGCCCGGTTCTCACGGAGCCAAGTCCAAACTCTTTACTCAGACCATGCCACCCCCTCCAACCCGTCCCTGACCCTCTGCCCTCACTCGGAGCTCCAGCCTTACCTCTTCTGTTCCTTGGGCACAAGGAGCTCACCCGTCCCTCGCGGCACCTCTGTTCCTGCTGCCACTTTGCCTGGAGTGAGCCTTCCCGCGGAGCTCTGCCTGACTCACGGCTTCCTTTCCCTCTGGGTTTCAACTTCAAAGTGACCTCCTTCCAGAGGCCTTTACTGACCAGCCCATGGAGTCACTCCGTATCATATCACCTCATTCTATTCTCATCAGAAAAAGCTGCATCTGGGGGCTATGTTAGCACTATTCTTAATAACTCGTCCTCCATATAAAATGCAGCTTTGACGAGGGACCCTGTTTGTTCTGTTCGCTGCCGCAGCCTCAGCGCTTGTAACCGGGCCTGGTGCGAGTAGGCGATCAGTAAATACTTGTTAATGTGCGAATAAAAGGATGAATGACAAACTCGTGAGAAGGCAGCAGCGGCAGAGGCCTGAAAAATTCTGGAGTGTAAGGGCCGGTGCCTTTGGCTGCCTTTTAATGCCTTGGTGGGCGTTTATCTGGACCAAATGGCTGTCATTAAAGGACCAGATGAGCTGAGGAGGGTAATGTGAACGGCTCAGCATCACTCAGGCAGGGGTAGGAGAGTCAGACCCGAACCAGGGGTCCCGACCACAAAGCCTGTGCTTTGGACCACCACTGCCTTCTAGGCACCCCCCCAGGATCGCTCAGCAGCCCTGAAACAAGGTCGCCTGCTCACGCGGCCCAGTCTCTTACCATGCTGCACGGACACGGGACATTATTCTTGTTGCTGTGATATTTCAAACTTTATTTGGAAATTGTCCCAGTTTTATCTTTTTCTGGCTTGTGTGCAAACATAGGTCAGCGATACAAATTATTTGCCCTTAAAAACATGTCACATAAGGAATGTTTCCCCCCAAAGCCTCTAGACCAGACCCTGGTTTTTCGACCTCAGCCCTATTGGCGCTTTGAGCTGGATCACGCTCTGCGGAGGGGCCTGCCCTGGGCGCTGTAGGATGTTGTGCAGCATCCCTGACCTCCATCCACTAGATGCCAGAGCTCCCCTGGGTTACAACAACCAAAAGCACTTCCAGGCACTGCCAATGCATCCCTGGGGGGGACAAAACTGCCCCCGATTAAGAACCATTGCCCCTGAGCTGTCAGAGGGCAGGTACAATGTCTGTTTTGCTGATGATCGCGTGGCCAGTGCCTGCCTCAGGTTAAGCACCCCATAAATATTTGCTGGAAGACAGGGTGAATACGTGCGTGACTAAGATAATGAACGAACGCCTGAATCCAGCCAGTGTCTTTACACGGAGCTGGCGGTGTCACCCGACCTCGGCAGCCCCTCACTCCTCCCGCCTTCCTGATACCGGGTGGGCCGCCAGCCTCCGGTAGACTCCGTCCATCTGGCTCCTCATAAACTATCTCCAAATAGGCAGCAGCTCCCAAGCGGGTCTATCTCAGCCTTGTGTGCAGAATCCAGAAACACCTAACCTTAACCCTCAAGTGAAAGAGGGGAAGGAAGAGGTAGAACACAGGAGTGCATGCAACAGATGCCCCCACGCGTCGGGGGCTCATTCAGACCCTTCGGGATCCAGCATAAGACAAAGACAGCAGACAAAGTTACGGAGCTGCTACTTTCCCCACATCCCCCACATTTCTCCATCACACAGACACCGGTGGAGCAAGCATCCATCAGGAAATATTACACTGTATAATGAGGCAACGCGTTCAGATCGCAAATAAGAAAATGGAAGGCGCCTATTAGACTTTAAGCTGCTCAAGTTCACTGAGCCTCTGCTAATGAAAATACGAGTGGCATCCGAGGCTGAGCCTGCTCCCTCATGTGGTCTGGTAAATATCTTAATATCTCCAGATTCCTTTCTGCCTTCTAAGTTGTATGCATCACTTCTGACATTTACGAGTTATCTATGATGCCTGCAAGATTGAGCCACCATGAAAGCTCTCCATCTGCACGCATTTCCACACTCCCTCCCCACCCCGGGCTGAGCTAGAATCTCTCAGGCTGTTTAAGCTCATCCCATATGGGTGCGATCTGAGGCCAGCTGCCGACCTTTGAGGGCGCCATCCCCCCTCATCTCTCTTTGCATTGCACGTGTTTGGAGATGTCATCTCATTTCAACGTGTCCTGGCGGAGCGAGCACCGTCTAAGTCCCGGGGTTGTGAGGGCAGGTGATGGGCAATTGGACTTGGTCCTGCCCTCCAAGGCAAGGCCTCTCCATTTATCGAGCACGTACTGTGTGCGCTCTGTGCACACCCTCCGGTAACTCCTCAGAAGGAAACGGGGTGTGGGTTGCTGGCCTTGTGTCACAGTTGAGAATCTCACGTGCTGCGAGCTACTTAAAGGGATTCAGCTAAGGCCACGGTCTTTCCAAACGCCAGATGACCGGGGAAGAGGCTTAGCTGTACACTACAAGGCAGGAAGAAAGAAATGCCAAATAAAGGTATATAAAGAGTGTTCTGTGGAGAAGCAGAGGAAGGGAGGATTAATTCACTTGAAGGACTTTATGCGTCCAGGCTAGAGGAACAAATACAGTTTTGATTGATGGAAGATGGGAGGTTTCCAGGGCTGAAGGGTGTAGTGTGCAAGGACAGGAGTGCACGCCCCTGCCGTGGAGCCAGGGCTGGGGGAAGAGGGACGTTGTAGAGGGCTGCGCATGCCGGAGGAACAGCTGCGCGCCGGAACTAGCCTGCGTCAGCTCATCCGCCAACATCAGCTTGTTCTGCCCAACTCCATGTCCCGGGAGGTTGGGTTGACAGCTTGAAACCAGCCATGGTGGGAACATTTACACCAAGGAATGGGCACACAGGACCCCTGCACCCCAAATCCACTTGTTAAACACTTACTAGCACATACTGAGGAGCGGAGGGGCACTACCTCCACGGTCTCGTAAAACAAGCAGGTTGGTAATGCTGCTGATGAAAGTGAGGACTCCAGGGAGGTGACGCTAGTGGCTGGAAATTCAGATCTGTAGTTTAGAAAGTCAGAGGTGACTGTTTTTGTTTCTCTTTTCTTTTCCCCTGCAAAGTGGGAATGCCCCATCACAAGAGAAATAAACATCTCTTGAAATAAAAAAAAAAAAAAAAAAAAAAAATCAAAGTGAAGACCTGACTGGCTGGAGTTTCTCGGCAGGAAAGCAGGCAGAGCACACAGCCCCTTCCGTCTATTACGGATATTACATTATCCCAAACTCATTTATTCAGAATTCTCTTACCATAGATCAGCGCTTTGCCTTTTCCATTACTAGCTAATCCAAATGGACCTGGTGCAAACTTAATTTCGAGGATAATGGAGGGCCGATCTGTTTGTACCATCGGCTGCCTGTTGCATCCTTGGAGAATTTGCTGACTCCTTAGTATCAGTGAGGCTGTACCAGCCACCCCTGCGAGTGAAGAAGCAGAGCTCCTGCATCCCCTAGCACCCCGGGCTGCCGATATTAAATACCTACAGAGCACCAGCTACGACAGTGGGTGTTTGATGAGATTTGTACCTGATCCTCACAACAACCCCGGAAGGGAGATAATGGGACTTCCATTTGTAGAAAAGGAAACAGGAGTCCCAGGAGGGCTGGAAAAGGTGCACGAATTCTCACAGTTGGCAAGCACCAGAGCTAGCATGTGAACCCATGTTTGTCTCTAAGGTTCTGACTCTTTGTTTTTTGTTTGTTTTTTTTAACTTCCCATTGATTTGAAAGAGAAAGGGAGAGAGATGGGGTGGGGGCAGGGAAAGAGGTAGAGAGAGAAGCATCAACTTGTTGTTGCACTTAGTTGTTCCATTTAGTTATGCATTCATTGAGTGCTTCTTGTATGTGCCCTGACCGGGGATTGAACCTGCAACTTCGGTGCAGTGGGACAATGCTCTATTCACTGGGCCACCTAGCCATGGCTCAAAGGTTCTTACTCTTTTATACACATTGTTTATACCCACTGTTACTACCTATGGTCAGCTCAGTAATGGCCCCCATCAATATCCACATCCTAATCCCTGCAACCTGTGAGTATTACCTTATCTGACAAAGAGAACTCGGCAGTTATGATTAAGTTAAGGTTCCTGAGATGGGGAGATGATCGTGGACAATGTAGGTGGGCCCAATGTGATCATGAGGATCTTTCGAAAAGGCAAGCAGAGGAAGATGTGACTACAGAAGAAATGAAGTCTATGTGAAGATGGAGGCGGACGGCAGTGATGCGGCCACAAGCCAAGGAACACCAGGAACTGGAAGAGGCATAGAATGGATTCTCCCCTCGAGCTTCTGGAAGATACCTGCCCTGCTGATGCCTGGATTTCAGCTCTGGAAGACTCATTTTGAACTTCTGGCCTCCAGAACTATAGGAAAATACATCTATTGTTTTCAGCCACTGTTTGTGGTCATGTTACAACTATAATTGGAAACCGACACACCTCCCAAAGCAGGAGGAAGAGAGTGGAATCACCATGTGAAGGCAGGAATGGAGGGAGATGAGGCTGGATTTCCAGGTGTCCCCCGTCCTGTCATCCCACCCCTTTTGGCTACACTGCCCTCAATCTGAAACAATGCAATCTGTAAATAAGACAAACATTCTTTGACCCCGTTAGGAAAGGGAAGGAGGTAGCTGAGTGACAGAGGACAGCACCCTGAGTTACGTCACTCGGGTTCCGCCATGACTCTGCCAGCCTCTTGTTATGTTATCTTGGCTGAAGCCCTTATTGCTCTTAGCTTCTGAAGATGTCATGATCTCTCAGCTCCAGCTCTGAAATTTCTATCTCTACGTGCTGAGCAGACTAATCCTATAAGCTCATGTTGGGAAAAATGTTGAGCCCACTGAAGGAGTACCCAAAACAAACTCCATGCGAGTTATTCTCATTCACGTTTTATGCAGACAGTTTCCTAAGGTTCCCTGGAAAGGCCTCTCCAAGTTGCAGGCTGGGAACCATCCCCCCCGGGAGAAACTCCAGTGCATATTAATTTGGGAGGATTCCTCCAGCTGCCCCCAGCCAGAGAGTGGGCACAGATTAGTTTTATGAACTGAAGGTGAACCAAAAAAAAAAAAAAAAAAAAAAAAAAAGGCTGATTGGAAAGACTAGAAGCAATTCTTGAAAAGTCTGCAAATGCGAAGGCTCTGGGACGAGAGGAGGTGGCAGTGTGAGGGACGAGAAGGGAATGATATAGTTCAGGAGTCAGCGTGCTAAACTGCCAGTGGTCGTGGGGTTCTAATGGGGTTATATCCTTTGAGCCAGTGGAGGCTGGGCCTGGCAGCAGGGGAGATCGGGCTGGGGGTAAAGCTTGGTGGGCGATGGCATGGCTTAACTGAAAACCACGAACTGGGATTCCAAAGGCCTAGGTCCTGGTTCAAGTCCTGGTACCATCCTTATTGGGGACACTGAGTGCCTTAAAATTTCAACTTCAGTTTCCTGATCTGTCCACTGGGTGAGTGATAAGAGTCTTGGCGAGCTGGAAATCCTGCTATGTCCATCCCCTCACCCCGAGCAAGCCAGGTGTCTTAGCTGCCATCTCGCTGAGCCTTCATTTACTTGCCATTGACTGGAAAGCCTGACAGCCTGCCTGTCCCTGACCGGCTGCCACCCTGCCATGTTCAAAGTCCTCACACATCTCTCGTTCCCCCAAGTAGCATAGCGTGCACAAGGAGCAGGGCCTCAATGGCCCCGGACCTGCTCTCCATGCTCAGAAGCATCTCTGACTCCTGTCTGAGGCCTCTGCCAGCAGCTCCGGGCTCCCTGCAACAAATTAGAATGTCAACGTGTCAGGTTGCTACGTCCTGCTGAGTCTACAACCGCTCTCCTGCACCCCTGGTTGACCCTTCCCGGTGATGTAGCCCTTACTCAGTCAAAAATACAACACGGACCTGCTGGCTGAGGGCTGCCTGCCCAGAGACTGTAGGTGGCTGGGCCAACTTCTAAAGGGGATTGGTGCGGGCTGCTCGCCCACTGTTCTCTGGGGCTGGCACCAGTCTCAGAATCTGCTTCCTCCCGGGGTGGATGCTGGTTATTGTGTCTGGAGAACAGATCCTTCACCCTCAACTCTCAGAGCCTAAAGCAGGAGTCCTCAAACTTTACTGTGCATATAAACTAGTCGGGGACCTTGTTAACATGCAGATTCTGAAGCAATAGGTCTGGGGCATACGTAGCCCAAGAAGCTGCATTTCTAACCAGTTCCCAGGGGAGGCTGGTGCTGCTGTTCTCCAAGTAGCAGGACTTAAAGGATCACCTTGAGGCAGTGACCCAAAGCTGAAAAAGAAGGAAAAGGGGAGCTAAAATTGCACATCTGCTGTATGGCAGGGGCTGGCCAGGTGGGTGCAAGTTGCTCCCTTTTTCATCCTCGTATCAGATTTGCCAGCTGAGATTAGACTCCCAATTTCACCAACAAGGAGAAAGAAGCCGGGGAGCTGCAGACATGCACCCAGGGTCACACAGCTGGTACAAGGAGCCAGCAGGGAGTTCGCGCGCCTGGCTCGTGCTTGCCCTGTCTACTGTGTTTCCCCCGTAAGTGGAGAGGAAGCTCAGCTGCAATTCACAATGAGGAAATAGATCTAGTAAGTAAACATATGGAGCATCCTGGGTCTCATTCTTCATCCAAATGACACAAAGCCAAATGGTGTGAAATGATTTCTTGCCAGTGCAAATATAGTAGCTATTTTAAAATAATAATTGCAATGTAGAGCGAGGTGTGGTAAAGGGGGATTCTCACACACTTCCGGGGAGACTGTGCACTGGGGCACCTGATTGGACGACAGATGGCAACATTCATCAGGGGCCCTTAGAATTAGAAATGTTCCAGCAAAAAAAAAGAAAAGAAAGTAAAAAAGGAAAGAAAGAAAGGGAGAAAAGAAAAGAAAAAAGAAAAGAAAGAAGGAAGGAAGGGGAAGGGGAAGGGAGGGGAGGGGAGGGGAGAAATTTTCCTAGCCTTTGACTCAGTAATTCTGCTTCTGGGACTCCGCCCTATCAACATCTTCAAATATGCAGTGCCCCAGAATTAGGATAAGAAAATAGTAGAAACAATGTAAACATCTAACAGCAGAGGGAAGAAACGTAACCTATGGAACACCCACTCAATGGAGTTTTATGTAGTCATTGAATGTTGTATCTGTACCACTGTGAACATGCTATTGTCATAAGGAGGAAAAGCGGCTTGCAAAATGATACATAGAAAATAATTTTGAATTGATATATTTTTTAAAACCCCTTAAACCTACATAGAGAAAAAAGTACTGAAAGGAATTAAGCCAACATGTTAGTGGTTAGGTTTGGGTTGTAAAACTTTGGGTGATTAGGTGTTTTCTAAAATATTCATGTGGCTTTTATAGTGATTTTGTAAAAATGTCCTTTTGAATGGACATAGATCTAGTGCACTTAACCCAATGACTTCAAAGTCAAATGTACACTGAAGTTTTTATAAATTATTCCTTATTTCCTCACTGCTCACACAATGGTCTCAGAGACCAGGGAACTTCACTTCTGACTGATCACTGACTGATGCCGCTATGGTTTGTCCCCAGATCCTGTGAGTAAATCTGTCACAATGTCTAAGCAAACACTCAAAAGTCATCAGGAGGGTCATACATTAAGTAGACCCGATGAGTGATCACTCATTCGCTCAACAGACCGGGTTCTCTGGATGCCGAGGTGAAAGGCAGTTTAAGTGGCACAGAGTGTGGAAGGGGAGAGAAGCAGCTCAGTTATCATGGTCCAGCGAGAGCAGATTTCCAGGGCTGGTTTACACAAGGCAGGTGGGGAGGATGTCAAAAGGGCCCCATCTGCATGTGTCCTAAATGATGAAGAGGTGTTAGGCAAGGAAGAGACAGAGAGACACTCCAAGCAGTGTTTGCAAAGACTTAAAGGGAAGACATCGAGAACATGACTGGGTTTAAGGAGCTACCCAGGGCGTGGCCTGGCCTAAGGGCGGCGTGCTTGGGGAGGGAAGAGAGAAGTTGGAATGGCTGGGATCATCCAAGGTTGTAGTTGCCATGCTGTGGGCTTGGGTTTCATTGAGAAGGTTATGGAAACCCCAGAAGGGTTTTAAAGAAGGAAGGATCATGATCAGATTGGACATTAACGAAGATCACTCTGGTCGAACCGAGAGTGTGGGTGGGGTTAGTGAGAAGCAGTCAGGACGTTTCAATGATTTATGTGAGAAACCATGAGTGCGTGGCTGTGGGGATGGAGACAGCTGGACAGCTGGGAGGGAGATTTAGGAGGTAAATCAATAGCTACAGTACTTGCAAATTAATTGGTTTGGAGGGTTAAGGGAAGAGAGGAAGTCCTGGGTTTCGGGTTCGGACAAATGGGTTGACTGTCAGAACATTCGTAGTTGCTAACTGTTGTATTTTTGCAGGTTCAAATTTCAGGGTAAATTAAAAGGCAATCTGAACAAAATATGATTTAGTCATACCTTTTAGGAATATACAGAGCTTTTGAAATGTAGGTACAAGCACAGACCATAGGCCGCATCTTGTCCACAAGCCATTGTGAAGATGTAGAGGCCAGCTCCCTGCTGGTGCCTCTGGAAGGCCCCCAACCAGCACTCAGATGATCTACATGGGCGGTGCGGGTGGGAGGAGCAACGTCAAGATGCTGGCTCAGCTGGTTGCGCGCTCCTGCTCTTAGACAGAAAAAGGCGCTGCTGTGCAGAGACCTTTCCTTTTGATTGACGGCTACCCCAAATTGAGGCGGGTCTGGAGAGGGGAAGTGAGAACATGACAAAACCACAGTGGCTTCTGGGAGGCTCTCAGGTGGATAAGGCTGGGTTCTTCCTGCTTGTCACCTGTTCTCACAAAGCAGAAAGGAATCATGAATTGTAATTTGTTCTCATATATTTGTGAAATGTACACACACACACACACACACACACATATGCATGTGTGCACACATATTATAGATGAGGCTCTGCGTGCTTGAATCTTCTATCTTACAACACGATGCTTGTTAAGGTCAAGTCAGGCCCGAGCCTGAGCCTTCAGCTTCTGGGTGCTTGTCCTTCCTTACCAGGCACACTGACCAAGCTTAAATATTCCGTGTCTGTGCCGCTCCCCCAGAGCACTTTGGAACCTACAGCTTGGTGTCCCGGAAAGGGCCCAGACTCTGACTCCAGACACAGCTGGGTCTGGAAGGGAGGGAACACTTCTTCTCAGGCTCTCAGATTTCTCTTCTGTAAAACAGGATGACAAGCAATCCCTCTACTGGGTATCTACCCAAAAAAACTCAAAAACATTGATACACAAAGACACATGGACACCCATGTTCATGCAGCATTATTCACAGTGGTCAAGACATGGAAACAACTCAAGTGTCCCTCGATAGAGGATTGGATAAAGAAGATGTGGTACATTGATACAATGGAATACTACTCAGCCATAAGAAATGATGACATAGTGACATTTATGACAACATGGATGGACCTTGAGAACATTATACTGAGTGAAATCAGTAAATCTGAAAAAGCTAAGAACTATGTGATTTCGAGATTCCAAGATGGCGATGGAACAGGCAGACATACCAACTGCTACCTCCCAGGACCAAACTGGATTTATAGCTAAATTTGAGAACAATCATCCTGAGAAACCAGTTTTGGACTAAATGAAGAGGAGTCTATAACCGAGGATCATCAGAAAAAGCCTCAACAAGACTGCCAGGAAGGGCAGAGATGTGAACAGGGCTGCCCTGCTCCCAGGAGGGTCCATAGGGACTCTCACTGTGGGGAGGTTTGCCCTGAGAGGGTGGATCCTCAGCTCCAGGTGGGGTGGCCCAGCTTAGAACCCCAGAGCATAGAAGAGGCACCCACACAGCATTTGGCAGTGAAAAGAGCCGAGGTTTCTGTCTGCGAAAAAGAGATGGGAGCTCTCAGAGACGCAGGCTCTATCTTAAAGGGCCAGTGCATAAATTCTCACTCACAGCCACTTAGCGGGGGCTCCGGTGGAGGGAGTGCTGAAAGGACTAGAGTCGCCTGAGGAGAGTGTGAAGTCGGTGGCCTCAGTGGGAGACTGCTGGAGGATAGCTACTGGAACCCTTGTGCTGAGTCATTCTCCAATACCAGAGTCAACATATTTCTTGGGTGGAGTGTCCCCTCTGGTGGCATCAGCCTGAGAAAAAGCAACTGCCTTACCCTCGGGAATCCCTCTTGCCCCACCCTATGGACACTGGGCCGTTCTGAGAAGTAAGCTAGGGAGCAGGGGCTGCATCAGTGACTCAGTTTTCTGGCATTGAGGCTGGAGCTACAGAGAACATCAGAGCAGGACCCAACGACCCTTACTTGCAGCATATTCAAAGGGAGAGCTTGTCAGGCACCAAACCAACCTGAGGCAAATTCCACTTTCTGTGGTTGACACCTGCACAGCAGCTCACATGCATTGGACAAGGTAGAGCTTCATAGTCAGCCTGCCCGAGTTCTGGATATATTCTACCCCACTGGGCTAAGTTCCAAAGGGGGAAGAGAGAGAGGCTTAGAGCACAGACATTCAAAGTCTGAGTTCTTTGGATTCTATTATTGCGACCAGTCGAGGGGCTTAGATACCTTCTGGGGAGCACAATCAGCCCCAGTGGAAGACTCTCTCAGTCTTCCTCCCTGAGACCAGGGGCTCACCAGCTGAAAGAACTTCTGCAGAGGGGAGTGTCAGCCCCACCCAATCTGAACCTGCTGCTTACCTTGCTGGGGAGAAATAGAAGTAGAGTATCCAGCAGTGTCTGAGGGATTAAGCTCTGGAGCATTGGCTACTTGCCCTGTATTGAGCTAATGACCAAGAGACCCTGAAAGTAGAGGGTCCCACTAATGTTGTCATCCTGACCTCAGCTGCCCTAACCCACCAAGCTTGCAACCTGTGGAGGGGTTGGTGGGATGAGGCCAGCCTGAGCCTACACTACAGTCTTTCTACAGAAGACTCCATGGAAAATCCAGGCAGCTGCAAGAGGAGGTGGAGCAGCTGAAAAGTGGAGGCAAATCTTAAGGCACTTGGGTCCTCTTACAGAGCTGCTGTCAGTTCTAAGCAAGAGGAAGCTGATCCTTATACACAGACTGGCCCCTCCCATACACACCCAGGCACAGAAAATGCAAACACAAACAGCAAACAGAGCATTAGCTCCAGACAGGTAGCCCATGGTGGGTTACAAGCAATATCTGGCATCAGCCCTTACCTGGACCCCATCCAAGAAGACCCAGAACCAACACAAGTAGTATGGGTGGCAGACAGCATCAATGCTAGACTCAACTAGCAACACAAATGGCATGCCCAAAGGAGGAGTCCAGCAAGCACCAGACCCCGCTGAGAATAACTATGCCTCGTAAGACATACACTGCACAGCGTCTAATACATGTGATCAAGGTTGACCCTTAGAACTAGCCAGCCTGAAGAGTTAACACCACCCATGAAAGTGCCAATAGCATTCAAGACTCACATACAATAGGAGGGTAAATATAACCCTCAAGAAACATTCCTAGAGCAAAGAGTGCAGGTGTCCTGGAGGTCAGTACCACTGAGCCCAATGTTCCTCATAAAGATGTCATAACCAATTGGGGAGTCACAGCAGAGCTACCTAGTACACAGACAAAATGAGGAGACAAAGAAATATGACACAAATGAATCAACAATAGAACCCCCCAGAAAAAGAATTAAGTGAAAGGGAAGAAACCAAACTACCAGATGCAGAGTTTAAAATAATGGTTATTAGAATGCTCAAGGATCTTAGAACAAGAATGGATGATCACAATGAGAACCGAGTAGGCATTAAAAAGGACATTGAGACCATAAAAAAAAAAATCAGAAATGGCAAACACAGTATCAGAAGGAATCAACAGCAGGCTGGATGAAGCAGAGGATTGAATCAATGATTTAGAGGACAAGATAATGGTAAGCACAGAAACAGAGGAAAAACAAAAAGAGGCCCAAGAAAGCTGAGGAAACTCTGAGACACCTCTGTGACGACATGAAGAGAGACAACATCTGCATCATAGGGATTCCTGAAGGAGAAGAGAATGAACAATGGATCGAGAACTTGTTTAATGAAATCATAGCTGAAAACTTCCCTAAATTGATGAAGGAAAAGGGATCAGTTTTCTTCCTCTTCCCTTTACCAGAATGAACCTGGTGTGTTTTTTTTCTGCAAGGTCTAAGCTCCTAAGCTAATTCATTTTCAGGCCTTATTGTATCACACTTCCTAAGCCTCCATTGGAGTGGAGTAAAGAGGGACAAATACACAGCAACGGAAAATGATTTGACTTTGGGTGATGAGCATACAATACAATCAACAATTAAAATGCTATAGAAATGTTTACCTGAAACCTATGTACTCTTATTGGTCAACATCACCCCATTTAATTTAATTTCTAAATAAAAACAAAAACAAAAGAACACCGGATGACAGCATCGCCTTGGAGGCACCTGTGAGGAGCCAACAAGATGATACAGGTAAAGCACTCGCACATAGTAGGGCCTCAGTTTCCGCTGCAGAGCTGTGAGGGGCATACTTGGGCCTCGGGGTAGGCTGAGTTGCAACTTGCCCTCTGGCCCTCAGCAGAGGGGATGGGAGACAGGTCTGTAGGGACATGTGACTGCACAGAGGTCCTCTTGGGGGTGATCCAGTGCTGAAACAGTCCTGTAAAACATGGCAATTTCTGCAGAAAAATTTCCTGTGACGGCAAAGACAAAGTCCTACTCGCTAGACCATGCAACTCGTGCTTCTAAACGTTTTTGTTTAAAATAAATGAGCTGCGCTGTTGACCCTGGCGCAGGACCATGGCTGTGCTCTCGGTGCGCCTCACTGCACCGCAAGACCGCCTCCGAGTGCAGATGGCACACGTCCCATCCCTGGGAGTCCAGGAGCCCAGCCGGCGCCTGGTCAAAGGCAGCTTCCTGATGCTGCGGGCTGCGCACATGGCTGGGGCGCAGAGAGCCAGGCTCACACCCTTGCTCCTCCACTGCTTGTTTGTGACCTTGAGAAAGTCACTGACCGCTGCCTTCAGCCGAGAGCCTGTGTTCTGCACACCTTGCATTCTCAGCATCCGACCCAGCTCCCAGCCCAGTGGGGGACCCAGAGTCCTTTGAGTGAGTGAATAAAGAAATAAATGTCTCTGATTCACCTTCTCTAACAGGTGGACTATAATTCCTACTTTGAAGAACTGTATTAGAGATACAAAACAGAAAACGCTAAGGACTGTGCCCGGTACATAGCAGAGGCTTAGCATGTGGGAGTATACTTTATTATTCTCATCATTATTAGATAAGCATTGCCTCTGGGCGTCACTGTTTCCTCTACCCTGTCAGTGTGCCTCACACATAGTAGGTGTTCAATCACCAGCGATGGATTTTTAAAACATATTTTCCCGTTTGCTTCCAGTGTGGACTGTAAATCAGACCGAACTGCTCGGGGCAGTCCCTCCATCCTCACCCTTCCCCTCCTCACCCCTTCCATGGAGGTAGTTAGTGATAAAAGGGGGGCTTTCATATTGATGAGTCAGGATCTGCCACAAATATTTCCCGACCCCGCCCAAGTTAAGACAGAGCCAAAGCGGGCGCAGGGAAATTATTTTTGGTATTTTCTCCAGCTATTCTAATCTTCAACATTTTGCAGTGGGTGGTAAGAGCTGATGACTTTATTTTGTGCAAAGGAGACCAGAATAAACGGCACAGGGTGAGTCACTTCAAAGTCTTAGCACTTCAATTACTTAAAAACTCAAGGGCCTGGTGAGGCTTAGAATGTCACCTTCTCTCAGAACAGCCCTCAGCAGCTGGGAGGGCTCCACGCTCTGAGGAGCTGACGCCTTCCCGACACAGGAAGTCTGCTCGGAGCTGGCTACTAGCGCCAGAGAGAGGAGGCAGACAGGCCAGTCGGCCTTCACGCACCCCTCCCCTACGAATGCCGAATACTTTGCACACATTAGTTCATATCTTACTTCACTTAATCTTCACAATGACCTTATGAGGTAATATATGTTAGGTCTATGAGGTCATGAAGACCAACCCCATACATATTTCTTGCCCACACAGGTGGTCAGGTCCCCCCCTTGGCATGTCCTATCCATCCCTTATCGTCACAAATCCTTGCCACAATCTGATGACACAGTTATGTTGTCTTTGTTTCATAGATGAGAAAACTGAAACTTGGATCAGTGAATGGGAGGGAATAAAAAATTGAACTTGAGTCTCTGTGTTTACAAAGCCCAGAGCTGTAAAGTCCTGTGTTTCCCAAACTGTGTCCCAAGGAACTCTGGGGCCTCTTGAGATGCAAATAGGTCATTAGCAGAGAGGGAGAAGGGGTTCTGTGGGCCAAGCAGTTTGGGAGTTTTTGCTTACACACTCTCCCCAAGCAGAGTACATACACATGTCATTTATAAGGGCCCAGAGAGATCCTGTGTTCAAGGAATGTGTCGATTCTGTTTAGCCTAGAGGCGGCTCTATCTTCCTTGATCACATAGCCGTTCATTTGCTTGTTCGTCATTCACTCTCAGAATGTCCATCATCATCTCCTGGACCTCTGAGCTCCTTGGAGCAGGGCTGAGGACATGCTAAAACTATTGTCTGCCAGAGGACTCACAGAACAGTGTAATTTCATCCCAGCCTTCCCATGAGGGTCAGTGTTTGGCGGAAAAAGCCTAATCAAGAAAAATCAGAATTTAAAGAATTACCTGTGATAGAAAAGGATTGACCACTCCCATGAATAACAGCCCTGCCGAGGTCCTATCTGGCACTTTCAGTTGAAGAGGCAGTACGAGGTCCTCTAATCAAACCCCATTGCCGAGATCAGAGCCTCTCCTCCACCCTGGCCTCCCCGTGTGGTCTTTCAGCCTCTGTTTCCATACCTCCAGGGACAGGGAGCTTGCCACCTCACAAAGCAATCTGTTCTATAGAGAAAGGACCTGTTAGAAAGTCCTTCCCTCTATAGATGCCAGCTATACTCTCCAGTAGTTCTTACATGTCTTGTCTCTGTAAGCTCTAAAAAGAGTGAAGGCCATTGTCATGTCTCCTAGGCTAAACATCTTTACTTTCCCATTGACATGGTTTTTCCAGCTCCCTTGGGAGAAGCAGAAAATTGAGAAAGGATACAGGCCTTGGGGCTTGGAGGTCCAAATCCTGAGTCCACTAAGTAGTACCTGTCTCTAAGTCTCGGTTTATCTATGAGAAAAAAAAAATTTATCTACCACACAGAATTTTTTGAGGACTAAATAAGATACTATAGACAAAGTACCCAGGACAACTCCTGGCACTGGGTAAGCAATCAGTCCATAGAACTGATCTCACCCCTTCACTTTCTCCACTTCTCTAGTCCCTCCGCTCTGCCCGTGTGGCACGCTCAGGTTTGTGGTACTATCTTCTTCCTGATGCTTAAAGAGTTCCAGGTGTAGTCACGCTCCTAGAAACGAGGTGTGGACCGTGATAGCAATTCTCTGCTTCTAGAAGTTAGCTAGTCCTGTTTCCGCTGTGAACCCAAATGTGATCCTGGCCAAGTCAGTTCCCCTCTCTGGGCCGTGGGTTCCACATCTGAGGTCCAACTCGGGCATTGTGGGGTGCTCCTAAATGTTCAGATATTGTTATGTGTTCTGTAAAAAGCCAGCAAATGATCTGAGTTTCAGAGAAGAGCGGCAAGAAACGTTTTTTTGTTTTTTTTTTACCCTAAACAAAAGAGGTAGAATCTTCAAGGACCAGAAACCACTATGACCATTCTTTTTCTTTCTTTCTGAAAGACTTCATCATTTGAATTTATCTTCACTTGATCTTGAAATAATGAGAAAGCGAGGTGATCAGACTATGGGTGAATATTTTAGGCTTTCAGGTTCTGCTCCTAGTTGGCACTGAAAAAAACCCCAGTTATTTAACATGCTTAATTAAAGAGGGCCAAGTAAAATTAATTCACTTCTTTTAGATTTGATTCTGTGAAACAGCCATAATGCACATTATGAAGAGTCTACTAAGTTGCTTTTTGTTTGGACCAAACACTGAATATATTTATTTATTTGACTTTGAAATGCAGACACCGTGCAGGAAGATCACAAGACATTTTTTCCCCTAAAAATTCATCTTAAAGACAATTATTTAGAATTCACCTCCTTGTAAAAGCAAAGTTATTTTAATCCATTCACATTTATACTTCCCTGTTGAAGTGATGCATATCTTTTATATTTATTTATTTATTTTATTATTATTTATTATTATTATTATTTTATACTTTTCTGAAGTTGGAAACAAGAAGGCAGTCAGACAGACTCCCGCATGCGCCCAACCGGGACCCACCCAGCACGCCCACCAGGGGGTGATGCTTTGCCCATCCGGGGTGTCGCTCTGTTGCAACCAGAGCCATTCTAGCACCTGAGGTGAGGCCATGGAGCCATCCTCAGTGCCCGGGCCAACTTTTGCTCCAATGGAGCCTCGGCTGTGGGAGGGGAAGAGAGAGACAGAGAGGAAGGAGAGGGGGAGGGGTGAAGAAGCAGTTGGGTGCTTTTCCCGTGTGCCCTGGCCGGGAATCGAACCCGGGACTCCTGCACGCCAGGCCGATGCTCTACCACTGAGCCAACTGGCCAGGGCCCCGTGATGCATATCTTCTTAATGCCTTCTGCAGTCTACTCAACATTTGGGGGCTCCATTATAAACTGAATGTGTTTTGGGGGGGTTATTCTGGGCTGTTCTCTGGGTAAGTAGGTTCTTTGTCGTGCTACAAAGAGAGAAAATGGTGACATAACGGACATGTGGGATGCTCTCTGTAGTTAAAAAGAAACATAGTGACTAGGGGAATTCTTGTGCCTCTAGTCACAACTTCACAGCTTATCATCCAGGACAAAAATTAAGCAACCCCCCCCCCTAATGAATGGATAAATAAAGTGTACTATATCCACACGGCAGTGTATTATTTGCTAACAAAAATGAATAAAGTCCTGACATAAGTGACTGCATAGATAAACCTTGGAAACATGATGCTAAGTGGCTGGTCACCAAGGACCCCACGTTTTATGATCCCATTTATATGAAACGTCCAGAAGGAGCAAGTCTATGGAAACAGAGAACAGATTAGAGCAGGGGTCTCAAACTCGCAGCCCGCCGAACAATTTTGTGTGGCCCACAGACTAATCCACGAAGTTCAAAATATTTTGGATAAAATTAAGTAAGCCTAGGGGCCTACTTGTATTTTTCATTTCTCTAGCATCCTAGCTAGCTATTAGCTTAGTTAACAGCAGTTGTGATGCGAACTACAGTTTCTGGTCGTTTTGTGACACTGAGTAAACTGCATGTACGATTGTGCTTGTTGTACTGATTTTTTTTTTTTCAACTGCAGTGAGAAAAGTGTTGCGTAACAGTTGACTTTTGTAGACCTAGTGCGGCCTGCCAAACGGCTGTGATCTTGCTCTGCGGCCCACATGCTGAGTTGAGTTTGAGACCCCTGGATTAGAGGCTGCTGAAGGCTGGAGAGAACAGGGAGGGATAGGGAACGGGTATGGGGTCTTGTTTTGTGGGCGGCATACGTGTTCTAAACGTCAGTTATGGTGATGGTGGCACGGCCCTGGTGAATGCACTAAAAACATTGAACTGCTCACTTTCAAGGGATGAACTGTTTGACATGTGAATTATATGTCAATAAAGTTTAAAAAAAAAAAACAACCCAGAATTAAGCAAAGCAATTGAGGGAATAGTTTGCTCTTTCTTGTGCTCCAAAGAGAGCTTTCTCCATTCCCCTGGCTTGCTGGGGGAATGCCGTTCACGTAAATATTATATATATATGGAGAGGTTTGTAACAGCGGGGTTTGTAATTTAGGCGATATTTCTATATGTCTCTTAAGAGAGAGTACGTGTTCCAAAATATTATCCAATAAAACTACTGCCTAGCAGCATTCATTCATTGCTATCTTGTACAAAAGTTTTCAAGATCACCAATTCGGTGCCAGGCGCCAAGTTCACATCAGGAAGCCACGTTAAGGGGAGGGACCCAGAGTCTTACCAGGGACCCTGGTTTGCAATAGGGAACCAGATTTATATTAGGGACCCAGGTTCACACAGGAAACCCGGTTCTCACCAGGGAATCACACCAGGCAGCCATGGTCCAAAAGAGGCTTTGATGTGCTAAAAACCCTAATTATCCCTATTTTCCATTTCAACCGGCAGCTCACAGAACTGAACCAAAACACATTCAACTTCCTCCCTTTTCAAATGTTGGCCCTTTAACAGCTGATTATTTTTTTTAAGGGAAAATAAAAACCCAAACATCCAAACTTTGAGATATTCAGCTAAATCAATAAGTATACTTTATGAAAAGATTTCCAGCACGGCGTCAGGAGGGAATTTGCCTGGTGCCTGTTTTTTTACAGAATATTTGGTATTGGACAGGAGGCTCGAAGACAAAGAAGCCTAGAACTGAAATAAATGTTCAAGGCAGCCACCCACCAGAGCTCTCTCAGTATCAGGAAGACAGTGTTTGCGAGAAGATACCACGAGTGAGGTGCAGCCTCAAACATGACTGTGGGTCTCCACTGTGCTGAGCAATGCTGGGCTAAGACCCGGTGGGGCCGGCCGGGGTCACAGATGACCCTCTGTCTTGGAAAGTCAGAGTTAGCTGACAAGATCAGTCAAGGGGCAAAGAAGATTCTGGCTATGGACACCTGATTTTTGTGCCTGACATTCTGACAGAGGTGCGGGTATTTCTGTTTCATTTCTTTTCAACGATTTGAAGATCTGACTAATTAGACGGCTTCTTGGAAAGGGCTCCTGCTGTGGATGAGATGAGGCTCAGACACACTGTCTCAATATGGGAGCTACTTCAAATGCAAGCCAAGAACACGGGGTCAGGTGTTGTGCACTTAAACTTGGCAACAGCCAACGGTAAAAGCAATGGGGCTGTGTTGGAACTGGACAACCCCCTCCACCTCATGTTAATGACCATGTTCTTGCTTTCTGGGCCCTGAACTATGCATGAGGCCAGATGCAAAATAGGATGATAGCTGGTAATCTCCAGCTTTGGCACCTGGATGTGCAGAGGTGGTATCTGTTTCCAGAAACAGACTGGGCTAAAGAACTCACATGTCTTAGAGCTTTGGGGGAGCAGGAGGTGACAGGGAGGGGAAGAAGGAGGCCAGAGGAGTGAGAGAAAGGTAAAGCAACGTCGCTCTCAGAGAAGGTGGCAGTGAGTTGACAACGAATGGACCAAAATATGAGGAACAAGAGAACACACCCAACTAGAAGAAAGTGCTGGATAAAGGTCAAGTGAATAAATGATTGAAAAAATGAATGAATGAATGAGTGAGTGAATGCTAGAATGGAGGAGGGAGAACATTGGCCTTTGCTGGGTGTCTCCTTTGAGTCATTTATGTCATCGTCACTGCCATTACACGAGGCGAGGTGCATGTGGACACCTGCTGCATCTAATCCCAGGACCCTGTGATATGGGTGTTAGTATCACTGCTTTAGCATGCTGGAAGCTGGGACTACCACACAAAAGATCTGCTGTCATTTCTAGTAGTGGGGACTTCAGGTCATCCTGTCTGGTACCCATTGGCCAGATACTGATTCGGAGGATACGTGGGCAAAGCTATGAACATTGGGTGCTGTCAGGAGAGAGCCGTCAAAGCCTTCTTCCAGGGGGAGGAAGAGCAGGTCTTCAGGGAGCCCGCCACCCTGAGCCCCTTCGCCTTTTCGGACTGCCTTTTCTGGTCCTCTCCACTGACAGCAACCTCTGCTGCTCTTTGGGAGACCGAGCACAGGAAAGGAACCTCCTGAGGTTACACAGGGCAGCCCTGGCACTCTATCACAAGGAGACATGCCTGACACCTCTGGCTCGGCAGCCTGGCGGGATATTTCACACGTACACAACGAGGCATGGTGATGTTTGTTATAGCAAGGAATCTGAAACCACCCAAGTGTGCACCAACAGGAGGATGATTAAATATGTATACAATGCTCTGTACAGAAAGGCATGGCTACAAGCCAGGATATTAACCCCAGCTTTGCCACTCACTGTCTGTGATTGGAGCCAAGTTATAACCTTTCTGTGCCTCAGTTTACTCATGTGTAAAATGGAGGGGAGGGTAACAATAGTACCTATGGGGTTGTTACAGGGTTACATGAATTAATGCATAGAAAGTGCTTAGAACAGTGCCTGGCATATAGTCAGGAGTTAGTAATTTATAGTAATATACAGTACTCCATGAACATGGAAATCATTAGTAAAACCCCCTCTCTCCTCCCTTCCTCCCATCCCCCTGCCCTTTGAGACTCAGGCCTTTCCCTCTGGCCAGGTGACCGTCAGCCGGTTCTGGTCCTAAGAGACCTAGCTGACCCCACGAAGTAAAGGATCTGGAACTGTGTCCAACCCTAAAACTCAGAAAAGGAAAGGAGTGACCAGTATCGCTCTGAGCAGCCAGCTGAGGTCTCAGTGGGAGCTGGACCTGGCGGTCAGCCTTCTCTGGCTCCAGGGCTCAGGTGACACTGGCCACAGCCTTTGGTCTCAGCCAGCAGCAGGCAGGAGAGGTGAGGAGGTTTAGGGTTTGTGCTTCTGGGCTCAGGAAAGGAGCAAGGACAGGAATTTCTGTAGCCCCATCACTGATGTGGTTACTAACACCCTCCCTAACCTCATCGCATCACGCTTTCCCTTCCTCCCTCATTTTAATTTCATTCAGTTATCAAGAATTGGTGTGCCAGGCAGCTGCATCAGGATTCTGAGCACACGGAGTCAGAGAAGACTCCTGTTTTTGGAGGAGCCTGTGGTCCAAGGAGAGAGCAAGCCAACGAAACAAGCAATTGCAGAACAATTGTGAGCTCCACGTGACAAGGACTTCAGCTGCTCTACCACCGACTCCCGGCTTCCGGAAAAGTGCTCAGAATGCGGGAAGCGCATACTAATATTTATGGGACGGCTACATACGATGTCAGCTGTACGAGCACAAAAGCAGTACAAGTCGACTCTGTCGGGCAGACAGGAAAGTCTCAGCTAGGAAGTGCCATGTGGAGAGGGTTCTGGAGGGTGAGCAGGAGTCCCGGGGTTCACACAGCATGCAGTTTGAGATGTTACAACATAGCTGCAGTTACCAACATCGAGGCCCTAGGAGAACAGTACGGCCAATGTTCACATATCAACAAAAGCAGGAGAAAGCAGGGCAAAGGGGGTGCGAACAGCTTTGCTCCCCTCACCGCGGCCACTCTGGCCATTTCCTCCACAATCCCCATCACAGTGATACACAGTCCATCTGTCTGTTTATGTGTTATCGGCATCTCCGCTTCTCTGGTGCCTAGACCAGTGCCTGCAGAGCTCACTGTGCTCAGTGAATGTTCACCGAGTACATGAATAAGTCAGGGGAAAAGGAGAAGGAGGAATGGGCCCTCAGCCCCCACAATTGACAGCCCCCTCCCTGTCTGGGCAGGCCTGGGGCAACGCTGTCCAGCAGAAATATAAAGCAAGCCTCACGAGTAATTTCAAATTTTCAGGTAGTTGCGCTTTAAAACAAACAGACATCAAAAAAAAAAAAAAAAAAAAAAAAAAAAAGAGACAGATGAAATGAATTCATTAATTAAACAAATTAATTTTTATTTTATTTAACCTATTATATCCAAAAGAGTATAACTTCAACATGAAAATGATTGACATTTCTTTTTTTTTTTTTTTACGCTAAGCCACGATTACACTTAGAGTACTTTGGACCAGCCATGGTTCAAGTGCTCAGTAGCCGTAAGTGGCCAGGGCCTCCTTTATCAGACAACGAGGCCTGAGGTCTCCCATCTGCCACCCAACAGAGACGGCCAGTGGGGCCCAAACCCTGCATTGTCACCTGGCTAGAGGGCTTTGGGGATATGTCTGACAAAATGGGAATAAAATCTTTTAAAAGCATGTTATTGAGCCCTGGCCGGTGGCTCAGTGGATACAGCATCAGCCTTGCGCATGGACGTCTGGGTTCAATCCCCTGTCAGGGCACATAGGAGAAGCAACCATCTGCTTCTCCTCCTCCTCCTCTTTTCTCCCTCTTCCCCTCCCACAACCAGTGGCTCGATTGATCTGCACATCAGCCTCAAGCACTAAAAATAGCCCGGTACTCAAGCATCAGCCCCAGAAGGGATTGCTGGGTGAATCCCAGTCAGGATGCATGAGAGAGTCTGCCTCACTATCTCCTCTCCTCTCACCTAAAACCTGTAATTCACACATTTTCTCCCTCCGTGTCGGCACCCTGGCATGCCACCCCCTTGGCCCCTCTACCTGGAGAAAGCATATTCCCAGGACTCTCCCTCCATGCCTTCCACACTCCCTCTCAATCCCATGACTTCCCCTCCTGCTTAGCGGAGAGTCGAGCATTTTCCACAGGGCAGCCACATTGATCAAGCATGATAGCAAGATCCAGTTCTCTTTGTCATTTTCAATATCTGGGCAAAGGGCAGTGAAGATCTGGGGGGTGATTGAAACCAGGACACCTGGACACTCTTGGGCCCCTTCAACCAACTTTTACAAAGCTGCCCTGCGTTGCTGGCCTTGTGGTCAAGGAGCACCAAAGCGCTCCAGCCGCAGGTGGGAAGGATGTGGCCCGTACCAGCCCTGCACCCCGGGGAGGCAGGCACATGCTCAGGAGTGTGCACAGCTGCGTGAGTGTGTAACATCCACGAATGTGTGACATCCTGAGAGTATGGGATAGCCACATGACATCTGTCCCATTCGTGTGTGTACCACCCACCATTCCAACGAGGGGTCTCACGCCTGCCTGGAAACCTCGAACAGGTGAGAGAGAGAGTGTGCATCACACAGCAAAGGAGGGTGCAACACCGGCCAATGAACTGGAGTCAGTAAATGTTCAGGTTTGCCCCCTGCACTTATTACAGCCTGTGTCCACCATCCTCCCCTCTGCTGGAGCCGAGGTCCATCTGACCGCCCACCGCTGTCCATGCCCCCTGGGGCCTCCACCACACGAGCGTGACACGGCTGCACCCCACATTCCCCTTGACTTCCAGGGGCTGGGTCTCAGACGGACTGACGCAGAATCCAAGAGACTTGCCTGGGCACCCAGAGCTAGGCTGGGGGAGAGAAAGATCTCAGAAGGTGGCACGACTTGCCCTGACATTTTCCCTTGAACTTGGAGAGAATAAGAATAAGAAAGGCTGCGTATAACTTAGGTGACAGGAGAGTCAGAGTTCAGATGGGTATAAAGATATGGAATCCAGGGTGACAAGGCTCTGAACTTATGTCAGCACAGGCCACGCCCGGGGCACTGGAGATGGGGAGTATTTCTAACCGTGGGGGGAAGGCCTCAAGCAAGAGGAGAGAACGCTTGCGTGGGGCCTTGAAGGCAGGTGTGTTTTCCCGCGCAAGAGGGAGATATGGTACAACGGGCAGTCAGGGCCGGGTGTGGTGCAGGGTGAGCAAAGACAAGCAGACGGGAAACAGCACGGCTTACTCCAGGACCCGAAATGCAACCACAGCGTGGGACGTGCGGGAAGTGGCAAATAGACCTCTCCTCGCTGGCCTGGCTGGGTGACCTTGGAACAAGCTGTTTTTCCGATTTTGGAAATGTCTCCATCTGTACAATGAAGATATCACATTAGATGACTCTCAGGGGACTTTCCAGCTCTGGCTGCTCCTAGAGGCAGTGAGGTCCCCGCCACCCAAGGCATTCAAGCAGGAGGTAGGCAACCCTGGGTGGGATTCTAGCCTTCGATAGGTATTTGGACCAGATGACCTTGAAGGTCCTTTCTAGTCCTGAGCTGCCCTGATTCTGGGACCCAGATGGGGCCTGTGGAGCTGAGCCAGGCAGCCGAGGATGGTCACGGAGGACATCTGTCTCTTCCTGGGTCCCAGGTGGGACCCATCCTGGCTCATGACATGCAGGCTGGCCACTGAATGACTCATTTTCTGGGGTGAGGCACAGGAGTGCCCTTCACTTCTACCTAATAAATTGTCAGAGGCCCCTGAGGCCCAAAGCTGGCAGCTGTCCACTTGAAAACGCCAGCAGACGCTGTGGGCTCTATGAACTCAGTAAGTCTCAGAGCCTCCGTGTCTCTGGGCCCGAGGTCACTCTGGTGAGACTGTCCCTCTTTGAGGCTCATTGACAGGTTATAAACTATCTAGGTGAAAGGGAAGGTTACACGGAGCCCTGCTCACCGGTCCAGAGACCACGGCCAAGGGAAACAGGTTCTGCTGCTTTCATCCTGCCATGGTCAGGGGAGTGAGGACCGGGGGCAGGGCCATGGACTTGGGGGGCATCCAGCTCAGCTCTGCCCCTTCTCCAGCTGGCTGAGCACGTCCTCCAGCTAGCGGGAGCCATGTCCTCGCCATAAGCCTCTGTTCTTTCTTTCCTTTTTCTTTTTCTTTTTTAATTGAATTTATTGGGATAGCATAGGCCAACAAAATTATACAGGTTTCAAGTGCACAAGTCTGTAATACATCACCTGTTTATTCCACTGTATGCTCACCACCTGAAGTCAAGTTCCCCCCCCCCCCCCCGTCACCATCAATTCCCCCTTTTCCGCGCCTGCCCTCCCCTCACCGCTTTCTCTCCTGCAATCCCCACACGGCGGTCTGTGTCTATAAGGTTTGTTTTCTTTGCTAATTCCTTCACCTTTTTCACCCACATAGGCCTCTGTTTTTCCCTGATGTACAATGAGGATGAACATGCCCATATGTACCAAATAAAACAATGGGGTGGGCGGGGGGTCCTGTGTGAGCTGTCACACACCCAGTGTGGATGTTGAGGTTAATGGTAAAGGTCCCCACACTAGGTGATGTGGCAATAAAAATATGGTCAAAGGAGATGAAGGTGATTTTGATATATGAGTATATATGTATCATATGACATTAAGAGTATACGGGCCCTGGCCAGCTGGCTCAGTGGCTGCTAGAGCATCAGTCCACTGTATGGACGTCTCAGGTTTGATTCCTTTTCAGGGCACAGAGAAGCAACCATCTGCTTCTCTTCCCCTCCCTTTCTCCTTTCTCTCCCTCTTCTCCTCCTGCAGACAGTAGCTTGATGGGTTTGAGGGAAGGCCCCAGGAGCTGAGGATGGCTTGGTTGGTTGAACTGCAGGCCTCAGAGACCAAAAATAGCTTGGTTGATACCAGCATCGGCCCCAGACGGGGGTTGCTGGGTGGATCCTGGTTGGGGCGCATGCGGGAATCTGTCTCACCATCTCCCCTCCTCTCACTTAAAAAAAAAAGAAAAAAAAAGTAGTATATAATATATAATTTTAAAATGATCAATTTGTGAATGAAATTTCACAAATTTGTTTCTTGCTTATACCACAGAAGAAATTTAAGGCAGAATTTGTGCTAATTCCCCCGTGTCTTGCATCACTCAATGTGTAAGTGGCCATCCTCCGGTGCTGTGGGGAGTCGCAGGACCACAGAGGTCAGTCTTGGGAAAATCTAGCAGGAAGGCCAATAATTCTCCTTCCAGAGCCAGTCACAGAAGCCACAAACTCTCACACGGGCAAAGGCTCTGGAGTCAGGGAGACCTGGGGACCCGTTTCAGCTCTGCCCTGTCTGAGCCACAGTTCCCCCATCTGAAAACGGGACAGCATATGGCCAGGCTTCTGGTGTTGTGAGGATTAACAACGAGGAGGGGCAGCACTCAGGGCAGTGTCTGCCCCTGAGCGGCTACTCGGCAAAGGTGGTCACAGCAGTTACTGAAGAGTAAGACTTGTCACATACAGGATGCGCCCTGCGTTTTGCTCAAACAGATTATTACAGAGAACAGCTAAGCAGTATCAGCCTCAGCCAGCCATGGGGCTCCAGAGACTCGTACACATTTCCTGTGCGGGCCAAGGAAATGGATCTTCTAGTGGTTAATACCAATGAACTAGTTATCAAATGCCTGCTGTGAGCTCAGTACCTCACCAGGTGCCTTGCGGGAGAGAAACAGGAGATGCTCCTCGTTAAACAAAGAGCCCCCCCCCCCCAGCTCTGGGAGCCTAAGGCAGGGTTCTCTGGCCCTTAGAGAGCAAAGCATCCAGGTGGAGGAAAACACTGGGCAAGGGGAATCCACTCAGGGCCACGGGCGCCTGTGTGCTAAGCTTCTGGGTACCTTTGTGGCATCGGGGTTGGAACATGGCATCACCGGTCAAGTTGCTCATCCTCCCTGCATTCAGGAGAAAACATATTCCCATGTCTGCCCGGGTCTATCCCTAATATCTGTAGGACTTGTTGCTCTTTGGGAAAGGAGTCCCAGGAGCTAGGGTCTGGAGTATGGTCTGGCTCGCAGTGGCCATGGGCCCATGGACTCCTCACTCTATAAGGATGAACACAGCTGGACAGGAACCAGAATGGGGCCCTCGAAAGCCTGGGGCCTGAATTGGAGGGTATCTTGCTGCCTGAGCTTGTGCCAGCTCTGTCTCCTCATGGCCGGGCCCTGTTGCCTGGTGCTTGGAGCACTAGCTGGAGTCCTATCCCAGACTTCACGGGCCTAGAACTCAGCCTCAGATACTTGACCCTGACACCTGCTAGATCCAGACCCAATGGCCACTTGGGTCACTATGATCAGGGTGTTGGAACTGTCCCCTGACCCTGTTACTTCTCAGGCTTAGAAACTCTCCTTCCCGGCCTACGTCTGTGGTGAGAATTGTGTCTTATTTTCAGTGTTTCTCAACAAGTAAGCCCCCTGCTTTGCAGGCATCACTCCGCAAACACCTGATGACAACGTACACAGAAAGTTAAGAAGACGAGGAAGGGAGAGGGAGGTGAGCAGGGGATGCTGGGTAGGATCCAGGACACCTGGGTGCCACTCTACTCTGACACTCATTTTTACTGCGGTAATAATATATTCATAACATAAAATTTACCCTTTCAAGTATTTTTAAGTGTACAATTGAGTGCCACTTTTAAAAATAGACAAATTACATGTCTGCTGCCGCCTCGGTCTCCTCATCCATATTCATTCATTTTTGTTTTCATCCCACATATATTTACTGCGTAGGACCATCTCTTCGCACCATGCTCGGGACTTCAGCAGTTTTACTAACAGATTCCTAAAATAAAATTTGAAAAACTATTAACCATCCCAAACATTTTAAAGCAGCAACTAAATATAATTTCTTTTGTACAATGTGCTTTCAATATAGTTTCCCTGAAACCTTGGCTTCGAATTATGCTCATTGTATTTGTGTAAAATGTCCATCCTCCCACCTGCAGGGGAGGAAAGAGTTTCCCTCGTCCCTCTCACGCACGCACGCATGGGCCCTGGCTGGGTCTGGAAATGAAGCCAAAAAAGATTCACAGGAGAAAAAAAAAATCACACATTTCCTTTTTAAGCTTTGATATGTACTGGGAATTTTCACAAGAGTATAAAGATCAGAAGCAGCCAGAGCAGAAAGCCTTTATACATTTTAGACAAAGAAATAGTAAATTTGTAAAGGAACCGGTGAGACAAAGGGTTTGGGCTAAGGTAGCGGGCAGGTGGCGGAGAAGGAACTAGGATGCTGAGGGTGAGGGTGACAAGGTGTGGTCGTACAGCCTCTTTGGCCCCGAACTCCCCACCTCTGGTGATCATACAGGACTGTCTCCTGTCCTCCTGGCACAGGGAGGGCGCCTTGCACCTGGGAGTTTTATGACCTACTTCCGGGAAGAAGGCTGAGGCAGGGAAGTCAGTGCGACCTTCCTGCTTCTGTTCTTCTCAAATTCCTTCAGCTCGAAATACTCGACATGCCAGTTTGTACTTCTTAATCCCTTCGTCTTTCTCACCCAGCCTCCCAACCCGCCTGCCCTCCGGGAACCCTCTGTATCTCTGAGTCTGTTTCTATTTTGTTTGTTTAATTTTGCTTTTTAGATTCCACACGTAAGCGGAATCATATCGTAGTTGTCTTTCTCTGACTTATTTCACTTAGCATAATACCCTCGATAGTCATGGGGATGGAGAGTAAATAAAGCACAGCCAATAATATTGTCATAATTATGGAGGGTGCCAGGTAGATCCTGGAAATACCAGGGGAGCACTTTGTAAAGTATATGATTGTCTAGTTACCCTGTGGCTCACCTGAAACTAATATAAAATAATATCTAACGTAAATGGTAATTGAAAAATAAAATTAAAAAGTATATATTTGATGTACCAGAGTGTCGTATTTGGGGTTAGCATATCCTAAAACCCTGTCAAACCTAAATGACCAAGCCGTCCTCATTGTCAGATCAATCAGCCAAATCAGACTTCCTTCAGGCAAGAACCTGGCATCATTTTTCAATTCAAAATAAACCCATGAATACACATCTCCACAGCCACTTCCAAATGCCGGGAGAGATGAAGGTAAACGGCAGAGAGTGTGGACAGAGGAACCCCAGAGCCTTGGACACCTGGCTGCCCGCTTCGCGGCTCCTTACTGAAACGCCTTGCCTTTGTCCTCAGTGGCTGCTCCCTCTGGAGCCGCACAGTCTTGAACTGTCCCTTTGACTGTCCCAGGAGGTTGGCGCCCCTCGGGGAGATGTAACCTAGAAAGTGGGAGGCCGGCCTCTCATCAGGTGGGTTAGGAAAGGCGCGCTGAGAAGAGCCATCCTGATAGCTTCCGGGCACCCCTCGGGGAGATGTCACCTAGAAAGTGGGAGGCCGGCCTCTCATCAGGCGGGTTAGGAAAGGCGCGCTGAGAAGAGCCATCCTGATAGCTTCCGGGCACCCCTCGGGGAGATGTCACCTAGAAAGTGGGAGGCCGGCCTCTCATCAGGCGGGTGAGGAAGGGCGCGCTGAGAAGAGCCATCCTGGTAGCTTCGGGGCACATTCCCAGGCAGCCCCGTGGAAGCTGAGGATCTGGACATGGATTCTTCTGCTGCTTTCTCTGTCTGGGTACCCCCTGGAGAGTCTCCTGTACCCTCACCCTCCGCGGTCTGGGGAGCCTGGTGTGAAGACTTCTGCCCTGGATGACTCTCAATCCTAGCGTTCCAGGACCCATCGAGCCAACTGTGTGGAGACTCCACCCAAAGACCGAGTCGTCCTTTCCCCACTCCTCCCATCCGGGCTGCCCTGAGCACAGAGCCCCTCACCCCACTCCCCTAGGAGCTGGATGGTGGTAGAATATACCACCCCAAACTGTGAGGGCAGGGAGTTCAGGACACACCAGCCCCAAATGTGCCACTTTGCTATATTGTTTTGAGCTGCAGGCACTTGAAAACCAGCAAACGCAGAGAAAGGCTTTTTTCTGAACTCTTCTTATCTGACTCAAGATAAATCCTTCAAAAGGAACTCAACTTTCGTAGGCTCCCCTCCTGGGAGTCTGGTCTACCAGGGGAGATGGATTCTTGTCATGAGAGAGGAGACTAGAAGTCGACTCTACACCCAGACACATTTTGTCACAAAACTATCATAGTTCCTATCTGTTGTTCTTCTAAGGACCCACTCGCCTTTCCTAAACATCACTTCCTCTCCCTTAGGAGGCCTCACCCCCTCTCCCTGTTTTCTACTAAGATGGTATTTAAGCTTGAATTCTAAAGCTACCTTTTTGAGTTACTCATATTCCCCCGGGTATGTCCCATGTGTACATGTTATTATACAGGCACAGGTAGGAAACTAAGCGTGCATTTTTATCTCCTTATCTGTTTAGTCCGTACACAGAACTCAACATATAAACAACAGGGCTTGACTCAGAGGAAGGGAGAGTGCAGACCGGTGGGACAAATATCAATAGCTAATTAACATACGTCGAGGACACTGTCTTACTGGCAGAAAGGAGCGATGATTTGAAGTGACTTCTGATGAATGTGAAAGACAAAAGTGCCAAAGCAAGATTGAATTTGAATGTCAAGAAGACAAAAATCATGAGCACAGAAGAAATAGACAACTTTAACACAGACAGGGAAGACATCAAAATTGTTAAAGATTTTGCTTACCTTGGTTCAATCATCAATTCAAATAAAGACCACAGCCAAGAAATCAAAAGAAAGCTGAGACTCAAAGGGCAACGATGGAAGAATTAGGAAAGATCACCAAGAGCAAAGATGTGTTATTAGAGACCACAGCTAAGATCGCCCACACCCTCGTAGTCCCAGTTACTGAGTGTGGATGTGAATGTTGGAGTGAAGAAAGCTGATTTGAAATATGGTATTGCAGGGGAGTTCCTCAGATAACCTGATCCATCAGAAAGGTAAACAGGTGGGACCTAGAGCAAATTAAGCCTGAAACATCACTGAAGGCAAAAATGATAAAACCGATGTCCTAATTTGGGCAAGGTTCATGAGAAGGCAAGGTTCTTTGGAAAAGACAATCATGCCTGACCAGGTGGTGGTGCAGTGGATAGAGTGTTGGACTGGGACACAAAGGACCAAGGTTCGAAACTCCAAGGTCGCCGGCTTGCACGTGGGCTCACCAGCTTGAGTCCAGGGTCGCAGTGGGATCATAGACATGACCTCATGGTCTCTGGCTTGAGCCCAAGGTCACTGGCTTGTGCAAGGGGTCACTTGCTCTGCTGTAGCCCCCCAGTCAAGGCACACACGAGAAAGCAACCAATAAACAGCTAAGGAGCCGCAACAAAAACTTGATGCTTCTCATTTCTCTCCCTTTCTGTCTGCCCCTATCTGTCCCTCTTTCTATGTTTCAAAAGAAGAAAGAAAGAAAGAAAGAAAGAAAGAAAGAAAGAAAGAGAGAGAGAGAGAGAGAGAGGGAGGGAGGGAGGGAGGGAGGGAGGGAGGGAGGAAAGAAGGAAGAAAAAAAGAATAAAGGGAGGGAAGGAGGGAGGGAGGGAGGAAGGAAGGAAGAAAAAAAGAATAAAGGGAGGGAGGGAGGGAGGGAGGGAGGAAGGAAGAAAGGAAGGGAGGAAGGGATGAAGGAAGAAAGAAAGAAAATTCTTAAAGCCAGGAAAAAGGAGAAGGCAGCAGGAAAAGAGAAGACCAAGTATGAGATGCTTTGACTCCATTAAAAAGCCACAGGTGTGAGTCTACAGGAGGTGAGTAGGGCTGCTGAGGACAGAACACCGTGGATATCACTCATTCATTGGGTCATCAGGAATCGGACCGGCTTAGCAGCACGCAGCATGCACACTTTAATAAACTCTTCTCTTATCCATGTCTTTCATGACAGGGGTCTCAGCTACAAACTCAGAGGAGAAGGAAACATTTTTCTTCCTACTCTATAGAAGTTTCCACTCTAGACACAGAAAATTCATGTATTACACCACTGTCAGTGTTATTTTCTCCACAGTTGGATTTTACCACTTGATTCGATTCATACACACATGATCTCTTACCAGGATTTCAAAAGTGAAATGACACCTTTGGTCACTGAATTGGAAATTAAACACACACACACACACACACACACACATTTTATTTTTTTGGTAAAATACATTGTCAAGAGATATTCCGGCACATATGTTCGCCAAGTTGGCTATCTGGATTCTTGGTTTCCTTTAAGTGGGGCAGCCCTGCCAAGCTTTGGACACTGTATTGTAAAATAGAAAGTAGGTCATGGCCACAGGCTGGCAGTTCTCAGCATAAAACAATGTAGAGGAATAAAACCTGTCACCCACAAGGAGGCGGCCCGGTCGGCACGCACATGGCTACATTACCTGTCTCCGAGGCTGAAACACAACACCATTCCTAAGGGATGCATTTTATTACAACCACCACAATGCCTACAGTGGTCTATTTTTTTTCTTTGAAGTTGGCAGCCTTTTAAAAGGAAGGTGAAGTTCGTAAAAAGCCATGAATCCATCTTTTATGAGGTTTGGGGCAGGCTGAGTGCCTGCCTGTAATTTACTAAAAACGGGGCCTGAGAGGCTGCCAGCTCTTACAGGCCTTCTCTCCGCCTCAGGGAAGGCCGTGATCGCTGTCCTGGCCGGGCCTGAAGTGGCCAGTCTGGCTGGTGGGAGGACGTGCTGCTTTGTGGAGCAGAGCCCTTTGGCGAGAGGGGAGTGGGTTCAGAGTTCCCCTGTGGGGTCAGGCTGGGGCCGGACACAAAGCTGTGACTACTTCCTTTCCTGCTTCCTTCAGTCCCTTTCTCCTGAGGGCACGTGACTCTGGTCACATTCACTCTCCTCTAGACAGCACTTGTCTTCTTGTCTTCTGTTACATTGTTTTAAAATTTAATTTTAAAAAACGTATCGCTTTTGAAAAGAGAAAGAGAGAAAGAGATTGACTCGTTGTTCCATTTATTTACGCCTTCATTGGTTGAATTCTTGTATGTGGCCTGGACCGGGGAATGAACTCGCAACCTTGGTGTTATCAGGATGATGCTCTAACCAACTGAGCTACCTGGCCAGGGCTGTTGTCTTCTGCTCTTGAAAAGCAAGGTAACTGCTGGACCCCAGAGCATGAGAGAGGTGAGACAGACATAGCCACGACTGCAGGCGGCCATGGTGCACCCTTATCCGTTTCATTCCCAGGAATAATCATACACATGGGCCAAACCAAAGCGGCCCCAGTGCTCCTTCCCTGTCGTCCTTCCCTGCAGGGCCCTGTAGTCCATCTGGACACAGGAAACCATTTAAGGGAGCATAGCCTGTGGGGAGAAGGGGGGGCAGCCTGGTCACTGACAGTGTTCCAGCACAGCCAGAGCATAGCCAAGCAGTGATGACTCAAGGAGGGGGTGGGAACTGATCCCTGAGAATCCCTGCTCTATTTATAACTCAAATAATTTTTGGAATGAGTTAGGGCATAAGCACAACTCTATAAATGCATGGGTTGATGGCAGGGGTGGCTTAGGAGTGCAGAATGCTGGTGGGTGACTCTAGCTCAGCTTCCTCAGGACACAGGCATCACCCGGGCTTCTTCGCCGGCCTTCAGAGTAGCCCTCGAGGCTGCTCTGTTCAGAGTCCCAGGGTCTACGGAGATCTGCTAGGAAGGGAGCCAGCCCCGCCTGTGACCGGCTGCGGCTTCCAGGTAGCCAGTGTGCCCCGAACTTCTTCTTGGCGCCAAGTGGAGGGGAATTTTGCCCAGGATGGATCAGACCCAGAGTCTCACCCAGACCTGGTCTAGATGATTTAGAAGACGATGAGATCTGGTAATGTTTGACGTGGTGAGATTTTTGGACTTGGAGGTGATGCTGGGATGGAGGGAATGTATTCTGCATACATTAAATTACAGGGGCCAGAAGGTGGACTGTGGAGGGTTTAGCAGTATCCTGTCAAAATCCACGTCCACCTGGAACCCCAGGATGTAACCTTCTTTAGAAATAGAGTCTTGGTAGCTGTCATCAGTTAAGGGTCTTGAGATGAAATCATCCTGGATTTAAAGTGGGCCCTGAATCCAATGAAGAAAGAGAGGGAGATGTGGCCAGAGGAACACAGAAAGTGTCTTTATAGGAGAAGAGAGAGAGAGTTTCAGACGCAGAGAGAAGAAGGCATGTGAAGATGGCGCGGAGACCAGAGAGACGCTGCCCTGTGCAAGCCAAGGAAGGCCTGGAGCCACCAGCACCCGGAAGAGGCAGGGAGAGGTCTTCCCTTGAGCTGTCCTGCAGGGCACGAACCTGCCAACACCTTGATTTCAGACTTCTGGCCCCAAAATGTGAAAGCATAAATTTCTGTTGTGTTTTTTTTTTTAAAGCATTTTTATTTATTTATTTATTCATTTTAGAGAGGAGAGGGAGAGAGAGAGAGAGAGGAGAGACAGAGAGAGAGAAGGGGGGGAGGAGCTGGAAGCATCAACTCCCATATGTGCCTTGACCAGGCAAGCCCAGGGTTTCGAACCGGCGACCTCAGCATTTCCAGGTTGATGCTTTATCCCCTGTGCCACCACAGGTCAGGCAATTTCTGTTGTTTTAAGTCATACAGTTTGTGGCTGTTTGGTTCAGTGACCACAGGACACTATTAATAGAGTATGGGACAGGGACGTGGAGAATTCACAGCCATGCCAAAGAGAGGGCGACCAAGAAGCCCATCACCTTCATCATGCTCAGTACCTACCCACACTCAGTACTGTGCTTGCCCCCTCCATAAGCTTCCTTCCTTTTGATCTCCAGGTCTTTGCATGTGCTGTTCCTAAACATCACTTCCTCCAGGAAGCCAACCCTGACTTCCAGAAGAGGTCCGATCTCTCTCATTGGTGCTCCCCAGCACAGCCCTCCCTAGACTGTACCATAACTGCCTGTTAATTTGCCTGTCTACCCTAGGAGAGTACCAGTTCTGGCCCCGGCACATAGCAGGTACGCATAATCAGGGGTTTCTGGAAGAGTTTATAACACAGGAGCCAGAGAAGTTTTGAAATGGGCGCATCCTAAGATGGCTGACCTGGATGCTTTGGGCCTATGGGTGCTGGTCCCACCCCTGCCCTGACCCGGGGTCTGCAGAGTGAGGAATGTCCCACACTGTCTTGGTGAAGCACAGATGACCACCCAGAAAACGCTGCCTCCCCGGTGTCTCTCCTGGCAGAGAGGCCTCAGGCCGCAGCCGCTTCTCCCGCCAGGCCCGGGCTCAGCAGGCCTCCCTAGGGACCGGCTCTGTCATGAGGCTTTCCCGCAGGCCTGCGATTGCTGGTCTTCCTCTGCCGGATCCTCCACCAAATGACCGCCTCTGGTTGAGGCTGGTGCAAAGCTCCTCACGGACAGCAGCCTGCCAGGGAAAGGGGAGATGTCCGGGTGCTAGGCACCTGCCTGGGCAGGAGGCAAAGACCGGCCTCCTCTCCGGGGCCCCCGCCGGGCACGGTGCATGCAGCTCAGGCCCGGAGGTCTCGGTCTGGGCGAGAGTTTCTGTCTCATTCGAGTCCCCGCCTGATCTGCTCGTCGGGCGCCGGGAGGTGAACAGAGGCGGTCCCGGTCCCGGGAGGCGGCCAGGGGCAGAGAGGAACTGCAGCGCCAGAGAAGGTGGGCTGCGTCGCGTATCTGCTGGGTCCCTGCCCTGACGGTGTCCTCCCTCCATAAACAGAGATGCTCTTCTAGGCGTGTCCTTTTGTCCTCTTCATGCCAGCCCTCCTCTGAAGAGAAAGCACGGAGACAGGATTCTGGCATGCCAGTGTCCGGGGGGTTTAAGCCTTCAGTTCCCTTTCCCATTTACGGAGCACCTGCCCTGTGCTACTAACGAAGTGTCCGCGCGCCGGCGTCACCTCATTCATCGCCCGGCTCAACCCTGGGACGCGGAGTTCACACATCTTCCTTTATGGATCAGGAGACTACAGCTCAGGTAGCCTGAGAGAGAGGTCCAAGGTCACACACGGCGCAAGTGGCAGGACAGTCATCCTTACACCCCTCGTTCCAGCTTCATCCAGAGACCACGGTGATTCCCTCGAGTGTCGCCCCTCTTTTACATAGAGGTTCCAGGAGCGCCGTGTGCTTAATTAATGACTTAAGGATGTGGGTTCTGGGAGAGAAGTAGAGGCAGAAAAAAAAAAACAAAACACCACACATGAAAACATTCACCCTGGTTGAGAGGATGCCGTCCACGCCCTCAGCTGCCTTCACACGGCGGAAGCCCCGTGCACGCCCGGTTCAGCTTCCGTCTGGGCCACGGCTCTCGGGCACGCCTGTCTCTGCCTGTCTCTGTGCGCTGTCCCGCCCTGTCCCGCCACCGGGGGCGCTCGTCTCAGTCCTCCGCTGCCTGACTGTGAGCGAGTCTGTACAATTCCAGCGTAAGTCCTGTTCCCACAGATATAAACCATCCCTCATCTAGCTGGATCTTATTGGTCACGAGGGGAACATTTTGGCCTCTATCTTGTTTACTCTTCTTTCTTATTTTTCCAAACGGTTCAGAACCTGGGCAGGAAAGAGGGCTGTATTTATTGGACGTTCTGGACCCTAGCAGTCCTGTGAGCTAATTCCTTTAGCTTCAATCCAGGAGAGCTGCTCTGGGAATCCGACGTGCACAGAGGAAATGCTGGTGCCACGGGCCGGCTAAAGGAGGCCCGCTCCCGGTTCTCCTGGGCGTTGCAGTCAAGCAGGGCGGGGGCCGCTGAGCCGCAAGACGCTTCGAAGGTGGTTGGTTCTACGGCAGTGCCTTGGAATGCCTTCACCGCACCATCAGGCAAGTACGGAGTGATCCGTTTAAATCAATGTCTTAGTTGATAGTTGCCATATGTAAATGGAAATGCAATCTCAAAATATTGGAATACAATAATAACTATTCCCTGCATTAACTCTGAATCCATACCAAACGCAATTTACTTTTTCTTCGATGAATCAGAGAGTCTTTCACGAATTTAGGGAAACCACAACTGTTTGTGTTGTGTGGCCGGATGCAACTGCCAGCTCTTTCTTAGTTGATCTTCAGTGCCGCCCGGACGGGAGGTTTTATTATCTCCATCTCACAGATAAAGCAAATGAGGCTCAGAGGAACCCCCGTAACTTCTGCAGACGACTTCAGTTGGATTTAAAGCCAGTTGCTGTGTTTGTAAAGCCTAGTCTACTCCAAGCACACCACGCTGCCTCTCAATAAACATGACATTAAACCCTTGACATTCACAAGAGTAATCCCAAGACCTCTGGGAGGTCCCAATTGACAAATTCTACTTTAGCACATAATACCTTCATAAAACATCTATTTCTAGCTAAGATCCACCCCTTCTTGGTCCTACTTCCATTAGCAGCATGAGTGGTTAAGGGTAGGGGGGCATTTGCTGTGCAGGGTGGGTGGGTCGAGATCAAATATGCTGAGAGGTGATTACTGGACTGTCTGCTTAGCTTCCTTACAAGCTGCACACTCACTGGAATATGATATGCCTGTTGCAATGGTCAGATGGCCAGGTCCTACTGCTGAAAACACACACAGGTGCACACACCCCTTCCACTGGTCTGACTCTGGGCATAGACATTAAGGAGGGCTGCTCCCCAGAGGCCAGCAGCAAGAAGACCATTTCCTAAAGCACAGTCTACATTGAAATTTTAAGTTGTACATCAATAGCCGTTTTTGATTTTTAAATAGCTGTGCCTTCTATAATGACCATTAGAATAAATGTTACTAGTATATCAAACCCCGATTTCATAGATAACACGGCTGATTTTCCGTCAACAGCAATGACACACAGTTTTCCCTGAAAATATATTGAAGTCAATAAAACGAGTTAGCTCAAAGGCAAGGATTTAGGAAATGGTAGCGCTGCAGTTCTTGGTGAAGGCCAACACCCTGAAGGGCTGCAGGTGGGTGAGACTGGGGCTATCCTGGTCACGAGGGTTTGGTGTGGACAGGAGATCTGGGAGACCACAGATGGGGGAGAAGCCGAAGGCCACCTCCTGGAGGGGTCTGGAGCTTCGGACAGGATGGCCTACAGGTGGGTGAGACTGGGGATATCCTGGTGGCGAGGGTTTGGCGTGGACAGGAGATCTGGGAGACCACAGCTGAGGGAGAAGCCGAAGGCCACCTCCTGGAGGGGTCTGGAGCTTCGGACAGGATGGCCTGCAGGTGGGTGAGACTGGGGATATCCTGGTCACGAGGGTTTGGCGTGGACAGGAGATCTGGGAGACCACAGCTGGGGGAGAAGCTGAAGGCCATCTCCTGGAGGGGTCTGGAGCTTCGGACAGGACGGCCTGCATTCTGGCTGATGGGCAAGAGACAAACACACACACACACACACACACACACACACACACACACACACACACACAAACCTCTGCATCTCCGTTAGTTATTATGTGTGGAACAGACTGTGTGTAATGTTGAGAAAATTCAAAGTACAGAAAAGATCCCTTCGGGAAGAATTAAACAAGTCTTCTTTGAAGAGGCGAATATAAAAACAGGACCCCCTCCTGTGATAATTAAACACTCTCCCAAGGCTTTTTTTTTTTTTAACTTTTAGTATGGAAAATTTCAGACAAAAGCAAAAGTAGAGAGACTAATATAAAAAATTTCATGTACCCAACCCCGGCTTCTTCTCAATCATTTGACATCCTCTGTAAAAAGGACCACCTACTTTGGAGTTGGGAGAAATGGATGCTAGTGATCACTCTGCCACAGTTAGCTGTGTGGCCTTGGAAAAGTCACTTAACCTCTTTGAGACTTTCCTCTTAGGTTACATAAAGGGGATGGACCAGATAATCTCCTAGGAACCTCCTGTCACCCCAACCCACTTCTATAAGTTCATAAACAGCAATAAGTAGTGCACAGTGCTAGAGTAAAGGTGGTGCTGTGCACATGAAACAGGCAAGGTCTTTCTCTCTTTTTATTACTTGTCTGACCTTTCCCATGGAGCAAGTCCGAGGAAGTACGGGGACATGATAAGTGGTCCTGTTAGGACAGACACTCGTACCAGGTCCAAAACTTTGAGGTATGACCTCATCTACAATGAAGGAAGAAGCAGAACAAAATTATTTTATTTGAAATGACACAGAATAACAGTGGATTTGTATTGGCGGTATTTGGGGACAATTGTGTATTTGTCTAAAATTCATACTGGAAAGGCAGGCTAGGTGACCACCCACTGATTTCAGGAAACCATGTGGACTGCTCGACTAGAAGAGGAGGTCCCCGGGGATCCCGTGAAATTGTGATTTATACAGTTTGGTGGCCTTTGTGGGTCCAATTGATCTGGTTACTGTTTACATGAGTGAACACATATAAAGCACAGCGCCTGATGTAATCTGTACTAGACCTAATTTTGATGATTTTTATTTTCCATGCAGATATTTAACTTAAAGGGTGTAAGCGCATACACAGTAGAAAGCTCACACAACCCGATCAGCTTTGGTAACAAAAGAGCACACGAAGGCCTAATATTCTGCTTTGCGGGGATAAGCGAGGCCTTGAACAGCACCCTGGGGGACGTCAGCAGCTCACAGTCCCAAAGAAGCCCCCCTTGTCCCGCTACACCTTGCCGCCTGAGGAGCTCTCAGATGGACCTTGCGTGAGGAGTGTGCACTTTCCACACAAAGCCTTCCACGTGAATAACAACGAGCAGCCATCCCCCAAGTCCTGCCTTTCTCACTCACTGGTCAGCATCTCTGCTCAGCTGAGAATGCAGAGGAGAGAAACTAGATCATGCAGGCTGGTAGCAAGAAGGAGCAGAAAGCACAAAACAGGAAATGAGTGGCCCTGAGTTCTGGTCTCGGTCCTGCCACCATGTGATGTTGGGCATGACCCTCTCTCAGAGCTCTTGGTCTCAAACACTTAACAAAAAGGTTGAACGAGACTAGGGGGGGGGGCATTGTTAGCATGAACATAGTCTATTCTATTCTAATTATGATGTGATAATTATATTACTATAGATCATAACTGGAACCACCTGTAGGAATAATCACATGCATTATAAAAACTCCCAATCAGGCCTCGATTCCCGGGACGGCCTTGCCATAAGTTCTGTTTACTCTTTAATTGAACCACAGGGTTCCTGTCTCTGAAAACTCAGAGGCTACCAGAAGAGACAGGAAAAATCAATCAAAGTGCTATTACAGAGAGAAGATGAGGTGCTTGAGGAGTCCGGAGGAGGTGGCTGTAAACCTAAAGGGGCCGGAATTTCAGCTCATCTCTGGCTGAAACATCTGCTCTGCCACTCGGAGTCAGTATGAAAATCTTTATTCATCCAACAACTGTGGGTTGAACTCCTATAGAGCCGGGCGCCGTGCCGGCTGCTCTGAGCGTGCCCTCTAGGAGTTACTGAGTCTGGGGAGGCAGGCATGACACAAGGAAAGGAGCAAGAAAGCGGGTTCCATATTGTGGGTGCAGCTATGAAAGAGGCTCAGAAATATGAGAGAATGACAGGGACAGGCGTGCCTTCGAGATCTGGGGAGGCCTCCTTGAAGAGGTGACCTCAGAGCTGGGAGCCCAAGAGTGAGAAGGAGGCGTCCAAGTGAGGAGTTAGGGGAAGAGCATTGGAGGCAACCTGGGCAAAGGTGCAAAGGGCTGGGGGGCTCAAGACCCTGGAGGCTGAGTGGCAGGAAGGCCGAGACTGACAAGGCACACGGGGAGGGAGGAGGTCTAAGGCTGAGTTGGGTTCTGTTCGAGGAGCCCAGGAGAAGCACTGAAGGGGAAAGCAGGGGAGTGAATGGCGATTTACTTTTTAAAATGCACTCTGGGCCCTGGCCGGTTGGCTCGGCCTGGCGTGCGGGGGACCCGGGTTCGATTCCCTGCCAGGGCACATAGGAGAAGCGCCCATTTGCTTCTCCCCCACCCTCCTTCCTCTCTGTCTCTCTCTTCCCCTCCCGCAGCCAAGGCTCCATTGGAGCAAAGATGGCCCCGGCGCTGGGGATGGCTCCTTGGCCTCTGCCCCAGGCGCTGGAGTGGCTCTGGTCGCAACGGAGCGACGCCCCGGAGGGGCAGAGCATTGCCCCCTAGTGGGCGTGCTGGGTGGATCCCAGTCAGGCGCATGCGGGAGTCTGTCTGACTGTCTCTCCCCGGTTCCAGCTTCAGAAAAATACAAAAAAAAAAAAAAAAATGTAAAATGCACTCTGGATCCCATTAGAAGGCGGGATGGAGGGGGACCCTGTGAATGTGAGAAGGCCAGTTTATAGGCAGCTGTACCATTCTCCTGGCAAGATAGTAGCAGAGAAGATGGAGAGAGGCGTATGGATTCGGGGACACGTTGAAGGTAGACCCACCTGCCGGCTAAGACGTGGGGGTGGGAGGAGCGAGAGGGGGGCATGAAGAAGAACTCCCACCCTCCTGGCGCAGGGTGTGAGGCAGGCAGAGAGTGAGGGCGGAAGAGGAAGAGAACACTGCCCGGCTCCCGGACCTCCTTGAGGAGTAAATAATAAAATGATGTGTACAGAATAGGCACTCAGTAAACACCTGTCCCTTCAATGCAACGGGGCAACTCTACCAAAACTTAGGCAGGCCTGGCAGTCAAACCAGCAGGCAGAATGGGGTCGGATGGAACTGGGCAAACAGTGGATGCTGCAGGGAGCCCTGCAAGGGCGCGGGGGGCTGACTGCTGCTAAGGAGGGAATAAGGGACACGCCCCACCTGGACCAGGTGAAGTCAGCCGGTGGGGCAGTAAAAACGACCACCATAAAGAGCAAAGGTATGTTGCTCTACTGATCCCATCTGATTCCTACAAGCACATGGAAGCGGAGCCATAACCCCACCTCTAGGATTGGGGAGCTCAGGACGGACTTGTTCACGCTCACACGGTGACCCGGGGCAGCCCCGCCCCTTTCTGATCCCCATCGAGGGTTCCCCAGCGGGGCCAGTTCATCCGCCATTCGCCACTGACGCAGGCCCTGGGCCCTAGAGGGCTTTCAAAAGTCTACAGAAATCAAAATTGGGGCCTGGAAAAACAAAAACAAAAACATATTGGCTCTAAAATCCAACAGGAGAAGGGCAGACATGAAATAAATGAGTGTTTATTTAAATGTCTACAAAATGTAATGTCATGTCAACTTCATTAATTGCTCCACAGAGCGTGCATTAAAATTTCATTAGGTTGAAAAATAACATGTAGGCTAGAATCTCCTCCCTCCGCAAGGATTCCCAAGGACGCAGGATGGTGCTTAAGAAGTCATAGCCCGTGGTGAGTCGGATGAGCAACTTGTGGTCAGCTAACTGCGAAAACAGAATTTCACTAATCTTTTCAAAAGTGTGCTGCTGCAAAAAGTCATATTTCCTATGGGACTAGGGGTTCATATTGGTGTGTTTGATACAAAATGGGGTGCTTTGGTCCCCAAATACAAATGTCTAGGGCCCTAGAGATCTCGGGTGTCCAGCAGCTGGTCTCCTTGGATCTCTTTTCTAAGTTTATTCGGTTTTCATGAAACTCTGTCAATCCAGAAAAACACCCGAAATTGTCTCTCAGATTTTGAACCCAGAAGTATTATTAATTTTTTGGAAAGAATGATTCTGGGGTTGGGGGGCAGGATAAGAGACAGCGAAAACAGAGTGGCTTTAGAAACCAAGGTGGGAGAGCCCACCTGTGTCCCCTAGCAGCCCGGAGGCCAGTAAGAAAGTGACCTGGTGGCAGGAGTTCCCCTCGAGTTCCCTGGGGCAGGAAGAGTGAGCCTAAAAGCCAAGAATAGGTTCCTGAGCAAGGTCCCTTTAAGGAGAGGGAGGGTGAGTCCTACTAAGAGCAAAGGCAGATACATTCAGGTTTCATAGATAATACAGTAGTCTCTCCCACGGACCCCCATGCAAAAACATCAGCCGCAGAGACTTAGTTCTGCCAAAGGCGGGGAGGGCCTGTATCCGACAGACAGGCCGTGGAAGAGGCTGAACACTCTAGACTCACAGAATGTGGCCAATGAGATGTAAGCTTGGGACCTCTGGCCTGTCAGCCTGCAGCTGGGGAGGTAGGACATCTGGGAGAAGAGAAAGTACCCGAGAACCAGTGAGTGCAGCCAACCCAGAAGTCATGGGGATCTGGGTTTGAAATAGGAATTCCTGGGGCCAGAGCCCTAGGAAGTCATCCTGCCTCTGACACTTGCTGTGTCGATTTAGGCAAATCACCTATCCACTGTGCGCTTCAGTTTCCCTGTTTGCAAAATGGGACTGCAAAAATCTACTTCCCTGGAAAGCAATAAGATCTCATAATCCCCCCTTATCCATGGAGGATACGCACCAAGGGCCCCAGGGGATGCCTGAAACTTCGGGTAAGGGGGACTGCTGGACTGTGTATAAGCTACAAGGTACATCAGAGGTGCTCAAAGAATTTTAGTTTTCTTCCCCCAACACCCACCAAAGCAAGATGATTCTCTTTGAAGGACTCAGGAGGTGCAGGCAGCTGGCCTATAGAGCTGGAGACCAGAGCCAAGAGTCCCTTCCGCATGTGGGTCGCAGGCCTGTCTCAACTTCGAAGGCCAGCCCAGCACTGCCCAGCCACCTCCCAAACTCATGCCCAGCGAGGCCCAAGGAGATTATGCTGACAGCTCACAGCAGCCATTGCCCCTAGACTCAAAGAACATTCTCTGAGAACAAGGGCACGAGTCCAAGGCACCTCCATGGACCCCGACGGCCCCAAGGAACAGACTGAAAAATTCTGACTAAAGGCAGAATATGCTGGCACTTTTGAATTTAAAGCTCTGTATGATTGGAGTTAGATGAATTGGTGTTGATGAATATGTATTTCAAAGAGTTATGTATAAAAATGTATTTGTGTGCATGCTTTATTTCCATTTTTAACCTGCAGATAGCCAGCCAAATTCTGAATGCTTTATGCCTACTTGTTACTTTCTTGATGTCAAATATGCTGCATGGCTATTGTTTGATGAGTGCATTGACTTAGTATAGTATTTGTAGTTCGTTTAAAATGCTTGGACTGTAGGAGAAAAATAGATCCTGGGCTAAGTATTTCTAAGGCCTCTCAGAGCTAAAACAAACAAACAAACAAAAAAAACCCAAAACCCAAAAAACTCAAAAATTATAACTTTTTCTTGTGGTAAGTCTCTACAATTTCAGGAAGCAGCTTCTGGGTTACCAAGAAAGTAGGGCAAATGTTTTGCTCCAAGAGTCAGGGTAGGAAGGACAGTAAATGCAGTTTTAGTTGAGCACCTACTATGTACCAAGTATCATCTTTATAGCTTACGTTAATTGATTCTTTGACCAATGCTATTAGGGTGCAAGTATCACTATTCCCATTTCTCATGTGGTAAAACTGAGGCTCAGAGAGGTAGAGTGACTTATCATACAGGTAATAGGTTCAGGATTCAAACTCAGATCTGTATGCAGAGACTGTGCTCTCCCCACCCCATGCTGTTTCTAAGGGCAAAGGTCTGTCTGATTTCAGTAGACAATCATTTAATTAAAAGCAATCCCTTTTATTAATCTACAAGTTTTTGGTTCAGCTTCAGTTCCCCCATCCATATTACCAACACTGATCTTCCATGAACCCAGTGAGGTAAGCAGGTCAGGTGCCATTGTGCCCATTTTTCAGATAGGGAAACTGAGCCTTGAAGAGATGGAGTAAAATGCCTAGGGTCATGCAGAGTGTGTGGAGAAGTGGATCTTTGCTACTTCCTTCTGAACGTTTTCCCCATCAAGAGCATGAACCACGAACCATAGGGCTCACCTGCTCAGGAAGTTCATGCCCCTCTCTTTAGCAGAACCTGCTTTGTTTACAAAGTGCACCAAATCTTTCATCACTGCAGGCTTTTCATTTACTAGGCCTTCCATTTCCCTTCCGTTCATCATTTATTTGCTTCGGCTTTCCGTTTTTTAAGAGGGGAAGGAGATGCAAATGAGCAAATGAATGTCATGCATAATACAGCCAGCACTGCTACAAACAACCTTTGTTACACCGGCTGTCTGTTCTAGGACAAATTGGTCTACAAGGACCTGACACACCTCTCTGGGTGGGCTGACACAGACCCAGCCTGGGGACCAGATCTCCTGCGCATGGCCTGCTGGGAGAGAACAATGGCAAAGTGTGTTTTGTGTTTGGTCTGCAAGTCCCAAGGTTAATACGTTGGGCAGAGTCAGGAGCGCGGCTTCCCAGGGCAGCAGCAGGGAAATGTGTTTGCAGAGCCCAGTGATGGCAGCACAGATATTCCAGGCCAAGACAACCTCGTTCTTGGCCTCTAGCTCCTGACCTGGTGTGTTCCTTACATTTCGACATTTCTCAGCTCTCCCAGCTGGAGTTTGGATTTCTTTGCCCAGATCTCTGGCTCGCTGTATGTCCTCTTTCCTTCTTTCAAGAACTTGGCTCTTCACTGGGCTGCAGCTGCATCTGTCCATTTCAACAACACTCCAGGCTGCCTTGGCTTTTTAGATTCACCAGGACCCTCCTGTCCTCTACAATCTGCCAAGGCCAAGTCGGACTTGTTCCTGCGCTGCACCTGGATCCCTCCGCTCAGACACAGCTGGACCCCTCCGCTCAGACACAGCTGGATCCCTCCGCTCATACTCATAAGCTGAGCTCCATCAGAATAACAGTTACCAGTGGCCGCATGCAGGGCGGTAAGTCCTTTTGTTTGCTAGTTATCATCTCCGTGAGTACTCACACCCCTGTGACATAGTGATTATAGTATTCCCACTTTGCAACCGAAGAAACCGACCCCTTAGAAAAGGTATACAGCTGCCCAAGATCTCACAGCTCACAGGGGACAGAGCTAGGGTTTAAATGCAGGTCCACATGTTTTTAGCAACTTGCAGTCCTGCCTCCCAACCAGTATGCTTACCCTCAGGAACTCACAACCAAACAGGTGTGTTACTGACTGTGGTTTCTTGCTTCGTTTTAGTCATGAGTGTACAGACACAAGCATGGGTGCATATGTACATGTGCACACACACAAATACCACCCCTCATTTTTATTACTGGCAGTTATATGAACTAGACCTGGGTTGAAAATGAACAATTACCATCAAGTCAGTAGTGTGTGTGTGTGTGTGTGTGTGTGTGTGTGTGTGTGTGTGTGTGTGACAGAGACAGAGAGAGAGAGACAGATAGGGACAGACAGAAAGGGAGAGAGATGAGAAGCATCATTTCTTCATTGTGGCACCTTAGTTGTTCATTGACTGCTTTCTCATATGTGCCTTGACAAGGGGGTGGTGGTGCTACAGCAGGGCAAGTGACCCCTTGCTCAAGCCAGCAACCTTGGCTCAAGTCAGTGACCTTGAGCTTCAAGCCAGCAACCTCTGGGCTCAAGCCAGAGACCATGGGGTCATGTCTATGATCCCACGCCTAAGCCAGCGACACTGCACTGAAGCTGGTGAGCCCATGCTCAAACCAGTGACTTCAGGGTTTTGAACCTGGGTCCTCTGCGTCCTAGTCTGATGCTCTGTCCACTACACCACTGCCTGGTCAGGCTCACATTAGCATTATCGATATCTCACAGAAAACATTCCACTTCCAAACAGGCTGATGAATATTCTTGCATTTTCCTTTTTTCCCCCCTTAATACTACAGATGTTTACAAGAAGGAAGAAAAGCAGTGATTGGCATTTGCTTGCAGATGTGATCCCTTTTGGATGGGCCAGTCAGCCAGGGGCCTCCAGGCTGAGGTGGGGTTCAGACTGGGAGAGAAGTTAGGAGAACAGATGAGCATCCAACCTTGAGGCTCTAGTTTTCTTAGAAAGAAGAGGAAAGTGAGGATGTAATTAAAAAGAAAATTTTTTTATATTTATAAATATATAAGTGAGGCATCTAGTCCCTTCTTCCAAGAGCTGTAGGTGTCCCGACTAACATGGGAAAGGTGGCCTGGTCTCCGGGGAAACCCCAGTCTGGAGGCCTTTGGGTGAGAAGGCACACTCGGACTCACCTCCCGTTTGTACAACTGAGCTATCTGTTGGTTTCTGTCATTATGTGGGTTCCCAGGACCTTGTTTCCCCTGAATTTCTGGGGTGTTTTTTTTTGAACTATAGGTCATGGAAGACAACTGTAGAAGAGAGACAGAGATTTTTTTGGGTGCAACTTTTTCTAAACCACTTATGTCAAATTGTTAATAGGTGTGCTAACAGGCACTCTGGGACTTGGAGTCAACGTCCACCAGCTGAGAATATCACAACTGCAAGGAAGACTCAGGTCGCTGTCCCAGAAGTGGCGTGTGCTTGCAGGGGCGAGGGGGGGCTGGGTGAGCTTTTCGGACATCAGGGAACACTGGTTCAGGAGTTCCTGGCAGACTTCTAACCCTCTCCCTGCCTCTAGTTGTGCCCTCTCCAAAGTCTTGCCCCCACATGGTCACCAGCGTGATTGTTTCTCAAACGCAAATCTTGAATGTGATTGTACCATCTTCCCTTCCTTCCCTGGAGAAAATCCTTCCATAGGTCTCCATTGACATCAGGACAAAAATTCAAGCCCCTTAATTTAATCCAAACCTTCTAAGAGCTGGCCCTTGTCTCCTTTCCCCACCCCAACCCATCAGACCTTGTGTGGGCTTCAGATGCACCCAGCTCCGCCCACCTCTCAGCCTTCGCCCATGCTGTTCCCTCTGCCTGGAGTCCCTATTCCCCCTTCTCTCGATCTGATTGACATTTACCCATCCCTCAGGGCTTTGCTCAGGCATTCATTCCCTCCTTCCCCGGTTGTCTTTCCCAAGTCATAGGCATGACAAACCCAATCTAACTTAAAATCTGTTTCCTCTCAAGTTTCCTGCTTTGTTTTTTTTTAATGAATACATGAGAATAATGCTTACATTACAGCAATAAATCAAAAGTGTAGGACACAAAAAAGCACAGAAAATGGCATCATTTTTGTCAACTACCCCCCACACAGACATCATACACACGGCCATGTGAATGCGTGCGCAGCAAACAGACCCAGAGGAAATACACGAGAGTGCTAACGGTGGTTACTGCTGGTGCAGGGGCTGGGGGTCATCTTATGTCCTCTCTTTAATGTTTATAAATGATCTACATCTCCTATGTTGAACTGGTAATGTTTATAATTAAACAAAATGTTATTTAGAAAAGAAATTGCTGCACTGAATATCGTGCGGGAATGCAACAAAGTGGAAAGCAAAGACTGTTAGATCTAAATCGACAGCAGGGAGGATAGCTATGATGCGTGGTAAGGAAAGATAGCAAGCTCTACACCGAGATGTGCAGCCCTGGTTCAGAGTACACAAATGGGTGAAAATATGCTCACACATTATGTGTCAACCAGGAGTAAGCTGCAGGTGACGGTCACACCAGGCTGGGCAGCTTGGTTATCTCAGGGTCTAGGAGGGGCCTTTATTGGTCTTATTACGGTTTTACTCACTTGTGATTATACACATGCATCCCTGTTGTAAGCATTTTTAAAAATCAAATAAGAATAAAAGACTAGCCCTGGCCGGTTGGCTCAGTGGTAGAGCGTCGGCCTGGCGTGCAGGAGTCCCGGGTTCGATTCCCGGCCAGAACACAGGTGCTTCTCCTAGAAGCACCCATCTGCTTCTCCACCCCTCCCCCTCTCCTTCCTCTCTGTCTCTCTCTTCCCCTCCCGCAGCCAAGGCTCCATTGGAGCAAAAGATGGCCCGGGCGCTGGGGATGGCTCCTTGGCCTCTGCCCCAGGCGCTAGAGTGGCTCTGGTCGTGACAGAGCGACGCCCCGGATGGGCAGAGCATCGCCCCCTGGTGGGCGTGCTGGGTGGATCCCGGTCGGGCGCATGTGGGAGTCTGTCTGACCGCCTCCCGGTTTCCAGCTTCAGAAAAATACAAAAACAAAAACAACAACAACAAAAAAAAAACCAAAAAAAAAAAAAAAAAAAAAAGAAAAGAAAAAGAATAAAAGACTAAACAGTAGGCTGGACCAAGATGCTTTTAATTAATAACGTAAGATTACAGGCAAATCACAATGTTGCCTCATTAGAGTAATTTGCTAACACGTTTAATTTGGAAATTATTTTAAATTTAGATAAAAGCTGCAGGAATTCTCCAAAGAGCAGTACAAAGAAAGAACACCCACATCCCCTCTCCCCACAGGCAGCTGTCAACATCATCTCCCCATTTGCTTTACTCTTTGTTCTCTGTAAGAGTCATATGTGTTCTCTGATACTCAGAACAAGAGGATTACAGGTGCATGCACCACTGTAGAATGTCAGACTACTACCCGTGGATGTGAGTGGTCATTTTGAAAAATACATATTATTTCTCAGGCTACAGGCATACTCTATGTATGGAAAAATAGATAGCATACAAAATGGTTCTTTGTAGCCTAATCTGTGGTTGAAAAACTGAATACCACCAAAGGGTCTGATCCCTGGGACCTGTGAAATGAATGATGGCAAATCCAAACAACGGTTTGGTCTAGACCAGGGGTCCCCAAACTATGGCCTGTGGGCTGCATGCGGCCCCCTGAGGCCATTTATCCGGCCCCTGCCGCACTTCCAGAAAGGGCACCTCTTTCATTGGTGGTCAGTGAGAGGAGCACAGTATGTGGCGGTGCCGCAAAGCGCAGAGTCGCTCACGTACAGTACCGGTGACGTGGAACGCATGTGTCACGACGCGGGATGCACGTGTCATGGGTCCGAAGCACATCATATCACTTGTTCCGGCTAGCAGTGTCAAATATGGAACGGACATTGACTATCTCATCACCAAAAGCAGGCCTGTAGTTCCCATTGAAATACTGGTCAGTTTGTTGATTTAAATTTACTTGTTCTTTATTTTAAATATTGTATTTGTTCCTGTTTTGTTTTTTTACTTTAAAATAAGATATGTGCAGTGTGCATAGGGATTTGCTCATAGTTTTTTTTTTTTACAGTCCAGCCCTCCAACGGTCTGAGGGACAGTGAACTGGCCCCCTGTGTAAAAAGTTTGGGGACCCCTGGTCTAGACTAGCAACCAAAAACCTAAATGGGAACAAACTAAAAACCGAGATGAATTTTTATTTGCCAATATGAAAATATGTGCTTTAATGTGTGAACCTTAATTTTTACTTCATGTGTCTTGGGCATAGTGAGTCAAAAGTGCAGAACAGAGTGTAGAATATGAAACATGCGCCTGGAATATAAAGGAAAAATGACTGAGCCGCAAAGAGACACCGGAAGCAGCTGGTTTACTTCTGGGAAGAGCGCTGGGTCCCACTATACAGTTTTATACTCTTTGGTTCTGTTTGTATATTTTTAAACCGTGTTCGTGCACTACGTCCATGATAACAAAAATTAAGCAACGTGAAGAAAACTTTTGCTGTAAGAGGAAGTCTATCTCCTCGCGCCCCCCCCCCCCCCCCTTAGCACAGCCTCCTGGGTTTGGGAATACGGAAGGAGGCCATTCCCCGCCCCCCGCAGGTGCGCCGAGGCGGAGGTGATGGGCACCCTCCGCCTGCCGAGTAACCCTGCCAGCGGCTCTCCCCCAAGCAGGCACAGATGCAGAGGTGGAGACTGTCAGCCCCTGGGCCTCAAGCCCACAGATGTGCCTATCATCACAAACTGCAGTAAAAATTGTTGTCAACATTGAAAATGTGTAGATTGCCCATAAAAAAATTCAGATCCTTGAACTATCTGGAGCAATCTGGCACAACTGGGGCTGGACCTACGAGTGCAACATGCCGTCCTCAGCTGGGGAGCTCGCTCCACTGGCCAGGTCCCCACGTTCACAGAGCCCATCTGGGTCCTGCCATGGAAGGGGGGGGGAGGGCGTGTGTCCTCACTTCCCACCCCAGGAAAGTGGGATTTGAACATCTCTGCTTTTCAACCTCTCCGTCCAAACATATTTTCTACTGGAGTTTGTCCAACTGATTCCTAAGGCGCTCCATAGAGTGGGGAGGGCTGTGGCTCAGAGAGGTGAACTGACTTCTCTGAGGTCACACAGCACATTAGTCTCAGGAGCAGGACAAGAGCCCACAGCACCAAGTGCATGTTATGTTGCCTCCCACATAACCAGCTTTCAGATGAGACATGGCTGAGTGTCAAGGGGCCACCCCTCCCTCCTCTGTCACCATCTCCTGAGTGAGGCAAGAGGGCTGGCATCTATGTGTGTGGCCCAGGGGTCCGCAGCCTCCAGAGGAAAGAGGTATGATGATGAGAGCCACAGCTTCACTGACTGCTCACTCATCTCAACAAGAGTACAGGACACAGGAGAACAGCACAGTCTCGAACTGTGGCTTTAGTATCTACTTTTTGGGTGACCATGGGCAAGCTATTTGTCCCTCTGTCCTTCTGTTTCCTCGCATGCTAAGTAGAAATGATAACAATAGCACCTACTTCAAAGGATTGTTTTGAGGATTAACTAAACTAACAGGTGCAGAGCATTTAAACCATGTCTGGCACATAGTAAATGTTCAATAAACATACGTGGATAGAATTATTATATGATGGGGACTGTGCTAAGTGATTTGTGTGCTTTATCTCAGTTATGCTCTCAGCAGGAATCAGGCAAGTGCCACTCATTCATTCAACTGTTATTCCCTGTTGTGATGCTGGGCACTGTTCATGGTGTTTCACAGAAGAAACTACAGCTCAAAGGAGGTAAGTAACTTTTTCCAAGGTTACTTAGTAGAACCAGGGATTGGAACCAAAGGCAGTCTGGCTTCAAGGCATGCGCGCTTAACCAATGGTATATATATTGCCTTGGGTATGAACAACCAGCAATACAGTGGAAGTCTTGACATATCTATGTGGGCTCTCAACTGTTTCCTGAGAAATCAGGCACAGAGGACAGGAAGGGGGAGAAGTGCGGAGGCCGTGTATGTGGGTGTGAGAGAGTGTGTGTGTGTCTGCACATGCATGTGCAGGAAGGAGTACAGCAGTAGAGCAGAATGGAGGGGGTGCCTCTTCTGTCCTGGCACACCCATATTCCCCGTGACGGTTTCCATTGGCCACTGTGGGAAATGGCGAAAGCTTGGGGTTTACACGAAAAGTGGCATTTGCCCCAAACTTGTCAGTTCTTGGAACATCTCAAAGCTGACAGTTTTAAAACACCAAAGGCACTTAAATAAAAATAGCCCATTTCTAAACGCAACATCCTATTTGCTAATGATAGATTAGGCCTCCACCTCTGCTGGCGCTATCTTACACAGCGATATATTGCATTGTTACAATTCACGCAATCAGTCTGCAAAACCAGGGTCATAAAACCTAGTTCTTTATAACAGAATCCTGCAAACCTACGCATTATATATGTGTAGCTATCACTGCTGGCATTCCGTATGCAGTAACTGCTTGGTTTAGAAGTTAGGCCCAAACCAACTCCCCCAACCCGTTCTCCAAAGGCAGGGCTCAACAGACAAGGTAAGGCACACACATCACTGCCTGTCACGTGGAATCATCTAATAACTTCTTGCAAAGAAAACGATGGTCTGATGGTTTTTTCCTACTCAACCTCATCACCTCCAACATGAGCAGGTTGAGCAGTAAATTAAGCAACAAGCTGTGTCTTGGTGGTAGTGAAAGACAAAAGTAGTAAAACACCAAGATTCGGTGGAAAGAATAGGGACTGACAGTCTGGAGACCCAGCTGTGAGTCTGGCCTGGGTCATTTATCTCAGGGTCCTACTAGGTCATCTTATCATATGGCCCCTACCAACTGTCATGCAGGGAGCTGGAGAGAGGGATGGACCTAAGACACAATCCTCCTTCCGGGGCTGTCTCTCAAACCTCAGTGCGCATGCGCATGCAAATCACCCGGACCCCGTTCGACCGCACATGCTGGGCTCTATCCCTGCTGCTTCTGGTTTGGGTCAGGGGCTTGAGAACTTGCATTTTGAACACGCTCTCCAGTGATGCTGATGCTGCTGGCCTTGGGTCCCCACTTGGGGTCATTCCCGGGGACTTTGGGGACTTCCACATAGAAATGACAGAGGGAGAAACATTCTGCCCAAGTTATCTCAGCAGAATGGGGCAGAGCTGCAGATAAAGCCCAGTCTCCGGGATCCTGAGGCCAGTGCTCTCCCACTGGGCTGCCCTGCCTGTCTCCAGACTTCCTGGCCAAGCAGACTCTCATCACAGGAGCAACAGCAGTGAGGGAGGGCCCCGAGAATGGCAAGCAGATACACGCGGCTCACAGCAGAACCTGCCCTGCCCGTCAACTCCGCGGCGGCTGCTGGGGGCACTTGGCAGAGGCCACTCTGAGCTCTCCCGGGCTCCCCTGGAGGTCACGTGGAATCATCTAGTGGCTTCTTGCAAAGAAAACGATGGTCTGATGGTTTTTTCCTACTCAACCTCATCACCTCCAACAGCCACACGATAGATCGATAGATCGCTGCCACCAGGGCCAAGGAATACAGGTCTGGGCTGCGGTGCAACTCAGGAGGCTTCTTCAAGAGAGGTCGTAAATGATTTATGGGATCAGGGTAGCCTGTGGGGATGCCCCAGTGGGCAGAGCCCTGCAGGTAGAGATGCAGAGACACCCACCTCTCCATCCGGGTGCCGTGCGGGGTCCCTGCCTGCTTCCTCAGGGAGAACCCTGGCCCTCCCCAGAAGTCCTCACTGGCTCCCTGCACAGGGCAGGTCCTGGCCCCTCGGCACCTGCAGGCAAATGAGCTTGAAAGACCGAACGCGGGCCTCCCACTGTGGTCTCGCATGATTGCAAAGATGCTTTATTGCCGCCAGACGGCTCTTCCTCGGGAACCCCCTCCCTCTTCAGAACCCTTCTAAGCCTTTCCGACGAACGTTTTGATTTTATTCCTTTTTGTCCTGATCTGACGGCAGAACCTCGCACTCTTGATTTGACTGCAGACTTAGAAATAAATATCCAAGTGCGTCCTACTCAAAGGACCATTTCTTTTTTCCAAGTAAAAAGTTCATTAGTGACCCCAACAAGTATCCTGGTCCTCGATCACGAATGTCAACTCAGTTTCCATCGTTGCTCACTTTCCCCCATTGTTTCCTCACTTGGCTGTTAGAATTATGACCTTCTCTCTCTCGAGCAAGATGGACACTGAAGAATGACTACTGTGTCCTGCCTTCCCTCACCTGCTGCATTCCAGCATCATCAGCTCTCATAGCCCGCCCCCCGTCGTTCATGTACGCAACAGCTGTTCTCTGAGCTGCCGCTGGGGGCCTGGTGGTGGGTGCGGGTCCTGGCCCTCAGGGAGCTTCTGGGGTAATGGGAGAAATCGCAAGGAAATGGGGAGCTAGGCTCTGCCACGACTCTCCTGGTGACCTGGAGAAAGTCAATTAACTTTTGCACAGTGAGCCAGGCCTGGCCCCCGCCCCTGGGGAGTCAGGCATCCAGATCGTTGCAATAATAACGACAGACAGACCAGATGCTCTGAGCTGAGCTCAGACCATGGCCAGCACTTTGTACCTGTTAGCTCACTCAATGCTTGTCACTGTCCTAGGACACAAGCACTGTTATGTTTTTCACACAGAAGTGGCTCGTAAGCAGTGGAGTCAGGAGGCAGACTCAGGAAGTCAGCCTCTAGAGAGTTCACGTTCTCAGCACTGCTGTCACCGGTCACCAGTGTGATGGTGGCGGACATGGGGACGGGTGGCTGCCTTCACTCCTGAAGTGTTCTCAACCCCAGAGGGAGCCGGCCCAGCTGCCCCGTTCCTCTCTGCATCCACGCAGGGTGTCAACGCCGCTGCCTGCCATGGTGGTGTCTGGAGGCAGGAGTAACAAAGGGGAGCTGGTGCGTGACCAGGCTGTCAGGCTGGGGGCCTGTGCTGGGAACTGGCCTGCAAGTCCAGGTGTCTCCGGTGAGTCACGGAAATGCCTGGCACCCGCCAGGAAGCTCCTGCAGGAGTGACCGCCCCGCCCATGGAATAGGGTCACCAGAGCTCTCCGGCTGGCTTCAAAATTCACCTACACCTATGCCTTCCCCTGGGCCTCTTTCCCCTTTGTTCTCATCTTTCAATGAATAGAAGGAGGGGGAGAGAAAGAAAGGGAGAAGATGGGAAGAAAGAAGGAAGGAATAAAGACAGGAAACAAAGAAGGGAGGGAGAGAGGGAAGGGGAGGGGAGGGGAGGGAAGGGAAAGGGGAAGGGAAGGGAAGGGAAGGGAAGGGAAGGGAAGGGAAGGAAAGGAACATAAGTCTACAGCTGCTCAGGTGCCTTATACCACAACTCTCTCAGCCTGTCATTCAAACCACTCCCCCAGATTCTCAACCTCAACCACTTTCCGAACTACCTATCGCAATCTCCCCAAAGACTATTCATTGATTTAAAGTTAATCTCTATGTCCAGGGGACAGATGCTTTGCTAGACCCCGGTTAAACAACATGAGTACAACAGACAGTCCCCGATAACTGACAGACATTAAAGAAATAAATAACACAAATTAATGTGTAGTCACACATTGTGTTGACTGCTATAGGGGAAAAAATCAGGTGCCGTGAGAGGGAAAACCAGGGTGGGGGACAAGAGCAGGCCTTTTCCATGTGCAGGGGAGAAGGAGTCTGGAGGGGGAGGGGTTAAGGCTGCCTGCAATGGGTGATGGACACCCATGTCTCAGTCAGGAAGGAGGCACCAAAGGCTAATGCAGAAGACTCAGGAGGACTTTAAAGAAAAGTCATGGCTGTCTGCTCTGTAAATGAGCTATTAAGGGGAGTGCTGAGGATGCTGCCTTCATTCATTAGCTGGTCTGCGAGCTCCCCGAGGGAAAGGCATCAGTTTGTTCATCATCTGGGTGTTTCCTACTCCCAGCTGAGTGCTTTCTATTTACTAGTTCATAGAGACACCACCTCATTATACAGAGGGTCAGCTGTGACCTCTACAGTGGCAGGTGGCGAGTGAAGCGTGTTTATTCTGCACAGCCCATCTGCTGGCCCTCTGAGCCATGAAGATAACCCACGTCTAAGAAAGACCACTGTCCCACGCACGTACCATGTGCTGCACGTCTCGGCTGTGAGTTCAGAGGTCTACCTGTCAGCTTCCATTGTCAGCTTTTTGTGTTTTGGTTGATCAACCCTTTTCTCCAAAGGAAACCTGGGGTATAAATCCGCCCGGTGAAACAGGTTACACTGTGGCCGAGTAGGGCTGAGCTCTGACCACACACAGGCTGGCTGGCGCCCAGCCGGTCCTTCCATCAGGCACTTGTAGGGAGCCCAGTTGGACAGCCCCTGGCCTTGATGTTCGCTGGGGTGGGGGCCTCCTGTCGGGCCCATAAACACCGGGCTGCCACCTGCTGCTGCTCTGAGCAGGACCTGCCCTTCAGCGAAGGAGCACTGCGGGTCTCTCTGCAGCAGGCACACACCCACCTCCAGGCTGGACGCACTGGGCTGCACACATCTGGGTACGTGGAAGGGGCTCTCCCTGCAGCAGAACTCTGCCTGCACGAGGAATTCACAGAGCACACTACGGCGGCGTCCTCTCCACGCTCACCTCTTCAGAGGACAAAGGAAGGGGCTGCTGGAGACAAAGGGTGAGGGCTGGGCAGTCTCAGGTGACCCCAGCTGAGTAGCAATGGGTCCCCGAGCTGCCAGGCAGGGAGCCCGGGAAAGAAGACAGGTGGTGAGTGGAGAGAGAGCAGGTGCTTTCAGCTAGCACCCCGCTCTGCCTCTCGCCAGCTCTGTGCCCTGGGACGAGTGACCGAACCACTCTGGGCCCTGGGACGAGTGACCGAACCACTCTGGGCCTCTCTTTCTGCATCTACAAAACCCACCCTGCGATATGACCGTGATGATTGAGTGAGGTGATGTGAGTGCAGTAAATCGCTGAGAGGCACGAAGCACGGGCCAGGCGTTTGTAAAGTACTTCTTCATCAGCTATAATGTCACCACCAGGATGAGATGTGAAATGCACCTAGGATGGTGCCCGGCCCACGGGGAGCACTTCAACAGCAGCTCTGACCGGGGCCCCGAGACAAATGCCAGGCTACCGTGGGTTGTACTATGTGGACGGCGGGGTTCTGAGTGCTCTGCCTGTACGACCTCACTCAACACTCACATAACACTACGGAGCAGCTGTGATTACTCTCCTCATGTTACCGGCGAGGGAACCGAGGCGCAGAGAAGTGCAGTCGCCTCAACATGACACTGCTAACAATGAATGGAGGCGGGAAGTCAACGCCAGTGCTGCCTGACTCCGAACAGGAACTCAGAACCACGTCTGGACGGAGCCTCCCGTCCGGGCCACCTGTACCCCTCACAGTGTACAGGGGAGGTGGCTGCGCAGGAAATGGCTGTTTCTCCAGTTGGCCCCCATCCGGACGAGGCAGCCATTTTCTGGAGCATTGCCAGATCGAGGTCAAGAGAGATCAGCGTTTTGGTCCCAGGGTGTCCCACCCGAAGGCTCTGTGGCTTGGCTTAACTCAGCTTCCCTTCTCCAGGCTCAGTTTCCCCAATTCCCAGGTTATCTGCAGGGGTGAGGGTGTTAAAAGCATACAGTCTGGACTGTGTTGGCTTTAGAGTCTGACTCTTACATTTGACCAGTTGCTGGGAAGAGTAACAGTTGTGGAAAAGCAAGAGGCAAGTCAGAATCGCCTGCCCTTGGGGGGAAAAGTCACTTCTGGCCTGGCTGGGAGCGAACTCCGCCAGGTCTGAGCTTGCCAACGCTGCTAAGAACAGTTCTGGGACAACCCAACGCACCCAGTGCTCTGAACACTTGGCCGTGGTCACCCGACCCTGGGAGAATGAAGAAGGCAGTAAAAAACTGCCTACTGGACCTTCACTGGTCATGTGACTCCAGTCCTGCGGATACCCTGTTACTCCCCAGGTATGCCATTTTCTTTTGGGGCTCCCTAGCTCAGGCTGTTTTCACTGTCTCAAATGTTCTCTTTCACACTGCCTTATCTGACTGGTCAATCCCTTTCCATCATCCCTCCAGGTTCAGCGTGGGGCCTCCTCTTCCAGAAAGCCTTTCTGGATTAGGTCCTCGCACTCTGGTTCCTATCATCCCAGGTTTCCCTCTGCCCCAGGTGGTCATTTCCTGCTCATTCAGTCATCTCCCCACATAGCAGTGAGCCGCTGAGGTGAGTGTACTCATTAGCTGTCTTTCCCAGTACCTAGCACGGAGCCAGGCATGGAGGAGGAGCTCAGGGCTGGAGAACAAAGGTGGGGTTCATTGTCTCTAAGGTAAGACCTCTATGTTCCAAGTGTCGCTGCTCTGCTTCAGCTCATCCTGGGCTTCCTTCACACGGAGACCGAAATCCAAACTGTCCCCCAGAGAAGCCTGGGAGGCCCAGTCCCCTCACTTCCTGCCCTGGGGCCACCACGGTCCTCTGCTGGTCCTTGAGCACGCCCAGTTCCTTCCCACCTGGAGCCTTTTCTCTCACTTCCTTCCACTACGAGTGCTCGCCCAGGCAACTTCACCTTTGCCTTCTGGTCACTTAGACCGCAACTACCAAGCCCCTCTCCAGAGGGACCCTTGGGCTATGTAGCTCAGCACAGTCACCCAGCCACCCTGTTTCCATCCTACACATGGCACATGTGTTTTTTCACCCTTCCCCGCTGTGGAACAATAGCCCCATAGAAGTGGGAGCCCAGTCTGTCCCTTTCTCCCCCGTATCCACGGCACTGAGAGCAACGCCTGAGTCAGAGCGGCCATTCAGTAAACAGCTGCCTTGAGAAAGAACGGAAACTGCTGTGATTTAACGAGCAACAACAAACTCAGTTTTCATCTGCACTGAAAAGTCTGCTTTGCATGTAGTTCGCAGAAGCCAAAGAAGGTAGGAATACTTTTTCTTTCTTTCTTCGATAGGGGACACTGCCGGGGTCAGGGGCTGCCTCCCAGTCCCCCAGTTGCAGCACTGTAGCAGAACCTGTCACCCGGAGGCCTCCGTTCTCACCCAGACTTGTCCCCCGACTGCACACCCACGGCTGCCTCCTTACACATGCTTCCCCGACATCTGGAACCAGACACTAAGTGGATGATCGCCATGATTAAACCGCCTCTTAATTGTTCAATGAGATGTCAGTGGCGTGTGCCATCGTGACATTATAATGGACTCTGACTCCCTCACAAGTGTCGAGAAAGGCAGGGGACCATTACCGTGTCAAAATGTTCGCTCCCTGTGACTTTATTTCCAGTACGCCAACTAATTTTTCAAGTAGCACAGAACGGCGGGGCGAGGCGGGTGGCTGACAAGCGCTCCCGCGCGGAGTGATTTCGGCGACACAAGGATTCGGTTGATTCTGTCCAGACACAACAAATTATCTTTTTGAAATTCACTGACTCTCAAAAGAAATGAAGTTTTGGGGCACTCAATCAGCATTTTTTGACTGCTGAGTGGCAGAGGGCCTTGCAGTGAGCGGAAGCTGGAGCAAGGGTGGGGGCGGGAGCAAGAAAGAGAGCATGTTGGTGACACCCCGGCAGGGCTTTAATTTTACAGCTGCAGACACAGGATTTACGATGCCAAATACAGTAAGTGCCATGCCAGACCAACTTAGAGAGGTGGGACACACACATGCACACACATACATGTACACACATGCTTATGCACAGCCCAAGGCAGCAGGGTGCTGGTTCGGATTGGGAATAATTAGAGCTGGGCTCCAGGCCTAGATTTGTCTCTGATCAGTTGTACAACTTTGGATAAGACAGCTCTTGGGGTCCCTGTTGATTCAACTCTCTGAGATGTTTGACTGGACTCATTTCTTCTCTTTCCTTAATTCAGAGAGAGAAGGGGAGGCAGAGAGACAGCCTCTTGTATGCACTTCGACCAGGATCCACCTGGCAAGCCCACTAGAGGGCAGTGCTCTGCTCATCTGGGGCATTGCTCTGTTGCTTATCAACCGAGCTCTTCTTAGTGCCTGAGGTAGGGGCCATGGAGCCATCCTCAGCATCTGGGACCAACTCCTGCCAATTAAGCCATGGCTGCAGGAGAGAGAGAGAGAGAGAGAGAGAGAGAGAGAGAGAGATCGAAGCGAGAAGGAGAGGGGTGAAGAAGCAGATGCACACTTCTCCTGTGTGCCCTGACTGGGAATCGAACCCAGGACATCCACACGCTGGGCCAATGCTCTACCACTGAGCCAACAGGCCAGGGCCTAGACTCATTTCTAAGACATGGTAACGTAGTGGATGATGCTGTGCCACACTCCCTTGTTGATAATTGATCAGCATGCATTCACTGGTCACTGATGCCAAATCCAACACTGAGCTAGGACCACAGGAAATATCAGGCCAGTTTGACAAGGATTCTATTTTCAGGAAATTTAGAGTAGAGCCCACACCCCAAAGGTGAAACAGCACACAGGCTGTAGTTAAGGACAATTCTGGGGCTTGCTAATGGCAAGGGCAACTGGAGCTCAGGGAAAGGAACGATGAGCGTGGGCTTGGGAAGCTGCAAGGGCTTCGTGAAGTAGGCAGGAAGTGACTGTGCTTTAAGGGGGAAGGACGGAGGATGCCCAGAAGTGGAGGGGAGCCAGAAGGCAGAGCTGGTGGGGGGAGAATGAAGGGTGAGAAGAGACATGAAGGGGTTGACTGGCAGGAGGCCAATTAACTCATAAGGTGGTGGGACACTGAGCCCTCAGCAGCCATTCTCTCTTCTTTTGGCCACAATATACAGTGTGTCCGTAAAGTTATGGTGCACTTTTGACTGGTCACAGGAAAGCAACAAAAGACGATAGAAATGTGAAATCTGCACCAAATAAAAGGAAAACCCTCCCAGTTTCTGTAGGATGATGTGGCAGCATGTGCGCATGCGCAGATGATGACATTAACACCGTGTATACCACGGAGCAGCCCACAGCCATGCCAGTCGAGATGTGGACGGTACAGAAGAAAGTTCAGTGTGTTCTGTGGCTTGCTACATTCGAATCCATGACCAAAGTGCAATGTGAATATCAGCGCATTTATAACGAAGCGCCACCACATAGGAATAACATTACTCAGTGGGATAAGCAGTTGAAGGAAACCGGCAGTTTGGTGGAGAAACCCTGTTCTGGTAGGCCATCAGTCAGTGATGAGTCTGTAGAGGCTATACAGGATAGCTACCTAAGGAGCCCTAAAAAATCTGTGCGTGACACCTAAGCAAGACTACAGTTCATAAGGTGTTAAAGAAACATCTCTGTTTTATGACATTAATCACTTAAAACTGAGAATCACAGACGTTATTCACTCTGTTACACCAGACGTCCTTACCCGTGTGTGGCAAGAACTTCACTATCGTTTGGATGTGTGTAGGGCAACAAATGGAGCCCACATCGAACTGCACTGAATAGGTATGAAACTGGGAGAGTTTTCCTTTTATTTGGTGCAGATTTCACATTTCTATCATCTTTTGTTGCTTTCCCGTGATCGGTCAAAAGTGCACCATGACTTTACGGACACACTGTATTAATTTCCTTTTGGGCAGTTACCTGTGCACACATGTTGTGTGTGTCTCTGTGTGTGTGTGGGGGGGTGGCTTATGCATCAAGGGACATGTGACCAAACCTACATCAATTGGATTCTCTCTCCAAGTCTATCACTCGACTGCAATTAGGTCTGGGCATGAAAAATGTCTGTTGTTCATTCATTCCAGACGCAGGTTCCTGCTCTGGCTGAGGGGTAATTATTGCTGCCTTTAACCCTGTAATTCCCCAGGTCCTATCTTTTTCTTAGCTTGGTTTTCCAGCGTTTCTCTCTGTGTGTACCTGTGTGCCTTTGTCCGTGCATGCATGGTGCTTGTGTGTGTCCCACCTCTCTAAAAAGGTTTTATCCTGGTCCCATGTTTGGTGTAGCAAATCTCAGTCAGTGGTTGCTTAACTAAACAAAGCCCTGCCAGGACTACTGATTCTGTGAGGTCTCTGATATCCTACTAACATAATCTCTTTTGTTTAATTTAGTCAGAGTCAGCTTCTATGTTGACCAATAAACCCTAATTGATAACTACTTACCTACTCTTTCCATCCAGCCAGCCACCCAGCCACACACCCATCCATCCATTCATCCATCCATCCATCCATCCATCCATCCATCCATCCATCCATCCATCCATCTATCCATCCATCTATCCATCCATCCATCTATCCATCCATCTGTTCACTCCCCAGTCTATTATTAGAGTATTCACGATAGAGAAAATAAGTAAGAACAGACAAGGAGCACAAAGTTAAAGGGAACTGAAAAGCCAGAAGGAGTTTAAAAATTAATCCTATAACAACAAGATAATCAGTGCAAAGTAATGGAACACAGATGGTCCGCCAGATAGAGAAGTGTCAGGGCCAGCTGGGCTTAATGGGAGGGCTCTTTGGAGGAGGGAATTTTTTAAGAGCAAAGTTGAAAGGAACAAACACCTATAGAGCATAAAGTATCAGTACATACTATCATTCTAAGCACTTTTACTGAAGCAATGGCCTTTATTTCCCAATCATCGGATAAAGCAGATGTCAGCAACCCCATATCCTGGAAACCGAGGCTCATTAAGTTTGGGCACCTTGACCTGAGTCATAGCTATTCAATGGCAGAACCAAGATTCAAACTCAGGTCTTACTACTTACATCACCCTTGGTCCCTCCACTACTCAGACTGCCTAACGTCAACACTGTGTGGCCTGGAGCACATTGATGGACCTCTCTGGGACTTAGTTTTCACCTTTCCTTCCTTCCTTCCTTCCTTCCTTCCTTCCTTCCTTCCTTCCTTCCTTCCTTCCCTCCTTCCTTCCTTCCCTCCTTCCTTCCTTCCTTCCCTCCTTCCCTCCTTCCTTCCTTCCCTCCTTCCTTCCTTCCCTCCTTCCTTCCTTCCTTCCTTCCTTCCTTCCTTCTCTCCTTCCTTCCTTCCTTCCTTCCTTCCTTCCTTCCTTCCTTCCTTCCCTCCTTCCTTCCTTCCTTCCTTCCTCCCTCCTTCCTTCCCTCCTTCCTTCCTTCCTTCCTTCCTCCCTCCTTCCTTCCCTCCTTCCTTCCTTCCCTCCTTCCTTCCTTCCTTCCTTCCTTCCTCCCTCCTTCCTTCCCTCCTTCCTTCCTTCCCTCCCTCCTTCCTTCCTTCCTTCCTTCCTTCCTTCCTTCCCTCCTTCCTTCCTTCCTTCCTTCCTTCCTTCCTTCCTTCCCTCCCTCCTTCCTTCTTTCCTTCCTTCCCTCCTTCCTTCCTTCCTTCCTTCCCTCCTTCCTTCCTTCCTTCCTTTCTTCCTTCCTTCCTTCCTTCCTTCCCTCCTTCCTTCCTTCCTTCCTTCCCTCCCTCCTTCCTTCCCTCCTTCCTTCCTTCCTTCCTTCCTTCCTTCCTTCCTTCCTTCCCTCCCTCCCTCCTTCCTTCCTTCCTTCCTTCCTTCCTTCCTTCCTTCCTTCCCTCCTTCCTTCCTTCCCTCCTTCCTTCCTTCCTTCCTTCCTTCCTTCCTTCCTTCCTTCCTTCCTTCCTTCCCTCCTTCCTTCCTTCCTCCTTCCCTCCCTCCTTCCCTCCCATCCATCTTTTCATCTTCCTATCTTTCCATCTTTCCTTCTTCCTGGCTATTCTGTGTATTTTAAAACATTGAGAATGGTGGTAGGAATATTTTCCGTGTTTGGAGCAGAGGCAGTCTTGGTCAGCTTAGACTGCCTCATTGCCCAAAGTTCCACTACTTACTGATACATGACAGAGAGCAGAGGAGAGAGTTTCAGATCTGAGTCCTCTCACTTCAGGTCCCTGCAGGCTCTGTGGTCCAGGCCAGAGCCCCCTGCTCTCCAACCATGCAAACACTTTTCTCCAGCCTAATGAGGGGAAGCCTCAGGGTCCCTGCATCTAATTTTCATGCTAACCAGACACCGATCTCATTTACAACCTTTGTTGTCCATACAGTGAGTGAGTTTTTGAATCAATAAACTAATTATTTGCAAAATCAATCGGTTAAAAGAATACCTTAGTTTTTTTTTTTCTTCAACTACCCACTCAAACCCCCAGGTTGGCAAGTTACTTCCATTAAATGGAAGAAAATTCTTTAATTGTATAATCATTTTTACATTTTCAGATGATAAAGCTTGCATACTGATTATACAGCTAATTATGTTATAATGAGCCATTTCCCCATCCTGATTTGCCTCTTGTTAGCGTAGGTAGCTAGATATTAATAAAGGAAGAGAGCAAAGGGAATCAGACATTATTAAGAATAATAAGCCGGGTGCTGAATCGGACAATAAGCCTGCTTGCTTCATTAGGAAGTTACAGCTTCTCACACACTCCCCAGGGCATCCTCCACCCTCAGGGCCTAATTCCCAAGGTGAGCAGGAAGAATCCACACAGGTCATTAGTCAGGATTACTGAGGGAAAGATAAAGCAATCAAGGGAAAGTCCTCCGCTGGGCGCATGCCCAGTAGAAGTCAAGAGGGCACAGGGGGAGGTCCTTCCACTCTGAGGTGTGCAGGGTAGGAGCTAAGATGGCGACCACAGAAACCTGGCAGTCTAGTAGTCTGGGAAACGGATCAGTTAGATAAGGGACACAAAACCCAGGAGATCTAGGAAATGGATTGCTTAGGGGAAGGATCTAACGCCAGCCCTAGAAAGACTGGGGAACTGATTGGTTAGTTTGAAGAAGCCCCTGGTCCTTCCCAAGCCTGAGATAATATAACCCAAGCTTAACAAAGAGATTGCTCTAGCTCTCTGTATGTCTGTGTGTGTGTGTGTGTGTCTCTCTCTCTCTCTCTCTCTCTCTCTCTCTGTGTTTCCCTCTCTCCGTGTGTGTGTGCGCGCGCGTGTGTGTGTGCGCGCGCGCCAGGTAACATGCCAGCTGCCCAGGGCCAGGGCTCCACCTGTAAACTTGGGTTCAGTAAAGTGGCACCCACCAGAATGCAGCAGGAGCCGACAGCACTAACTGGATGGGGACAGACATGGTCGATACGGGACGGAGATTCAGCACGGCACAGAACTTCAGGACACTGGCCTTTGTCCTGGGCTTGATGAAGACAGGCTGGATTTGTTCCTATAATGGGGGTGGATGGACATGGGACAGTGGGAACCTGGGGGCAGCCTTCTATTTCCACCACAATAAACCTTCCCACCAGACCCCATCCCCTCAAGTGGGTCCCCAGAAATGCTTTTCTTTGACACTGCAAGGACCCCATTTCCCCCAGCAACACTCTCACCTGAGAAAAGGGTTTCCTGGCTCTTCTCCCTGCAGACTAACGAGACCCATAGCCCCTGCCATCCTCTCTGCACATTGCTTCGAGAAGAGTCTTTCTGAAATGCAACTCTAAGTCCATCATTCTGTTTAAAATGCTTCTCTGGCCACCATCACCTACGGAGGTCTCAAACCCAGGTGGGTAAAACTGGGCCTGTGTGACTAGCTTTTGTTTGGCCCACACGAGACTTGAAACATTCTAAGAATGTCCGCAGGCAGCGTGCCTGTTCTCCAGGTGGCCAGTGGCCTTACTTCCTCTATGTGCTTCAACCTGACTACTTCTTATGTTACCTGTCCGAGCCTTTAGGACACCTTCATTTCTGACCCTGAATGAAGGCTGGATCGCCCAACTGAACCCTTCCCTTCATGACTTGGGAACCTCTGCAGCACCCTTGACTAATAAAAACTCTCTAATAAAACCTCTCTCCCTTATCTGGCCGGTGGTAGCGCAGTGGATAGAGCGTCAACCTGGAATACTGAGGTCGCTGGTTCAAAACCCCCAAATCTACTCTCCCCAGCCTTCCCCTTCTCAGCGCATGAGACCAACATCAGTATCCCCAAGTGGACCACTCTTACCACCTCCACCATCAAAACCCAAGCCTAGTCTACCAGCATCTCTCATTCCAAATATTGCATCCATGTGCTAACTTGTTTCTTGCCTCCAGCCCTATCCAATCTCTGAAGCCAGAAAGATCTTCTCGGAGAGTATATTAATTCATTCATGGTGTTCCCACTACCTTCTAAATCTTCCAAAGGCCTCTCACTGCCCTAGGAGTAATCTCCAAATACAGCCCAGCTTATAAGATTTGCCATAATTTAGCCTGTACCTATCTATCCAATATCAGCTCAAACCACTCTTCCTTTCTGCTCAAGACACACAGGTGTTCTTTTTATCTCTCAAACATCCAAGTTCATTCCCACCTCAAAGCCTTTGCATTGTATCACCTGGGATACTCTGCCTCTAGATCTTTCCCTGGTTATATCTCTCTATCATTTTGGTCTCTGTTTAAATGTCACCTCCTCAGACAGGCCTTCCTGCCTACACAAGCTAACAGTGTCTTGCCAACACTCAGGTCCATCACTTTATATCCTATTGTCATGTTTTATTGTCTCCAGAGTCTTTATCACCATCTAAAATTGTTATTTGTTTATATTTTACCATCTAGCTCCACCAGCCCACTCTACCATCTTCTAGACCAGGGGTCCCCAAACTTTTTACACAGGGGGTCAGTTCACTGTCCCTCAGACCATTGGAGGGTCGCCACATACAGTGTTCCTCTCAGTGACCACCAATGAAAGGAGTGCCCCTTCTGGAAGTGTGGTGGGGGCCGGATAAATGGCCTCAGGGGGCCGCATGTGGCCTGTGGGCCGTAGTTTGGGGATGCCTGTTAGACGATGAGCCCTCTGGGAGCAGGGATGCTCACTGTGGTCCAGTGCTAACTGGTTCTGACCTTCTGCCATATAGTAAGTACTCAATACTATGTGCTGAACAAATGACTGAAACCTCTAAGAGCTGGACTGACTTCTGAAATCTGAAGTTGATTTTAGGTGGATGATTCTTTACTGAGCACCTATTTTGTATATCTAGAAAAGTATAAGGTTCTGAGGAAAATTCTCTTCTCAGCACATAAACCCAGAGGCTCTACTCTGCACATGGTGGTATTTCCATCATTGTCATCACCACGGTCATCACCACGGTCATCACCACCATCACCATTGTCATCATCACATTCATCATTGTCATCATCAACACCACCACCATCATCACCACCACCATCACCACCATCACCACCATCATCACCATCACCACTATGACCATCATCACCATCATCATCACCATCATCACCACCATCACCAATCATCATCATTACATTCATCATTATCATCATCACCATCACCACTATGACCATCATAACCATCATTATCACCATCATCACCACCATCACCACCATCACCACCATCATCATTACTACCATCATCACCACCATGACCATCATCACCATCATCACCATCACCACCATCACCACCACCATGACCATCATCACCATCACCACCACCACCATCACCACCACCACCATCACCATCAACACCACCACCATCACCATGACCATCATCACCATCACCACCATCACCACCACCATGACCATCATCACCATCACCACCACCATCACCACCACCACCACCATCATCATCAGTAACAATAATCTCCAACATGTTTGTAGTACTTTGCATTGAACAAAATTTTTTATACATTATCTCTTTGGATTCTCAGAATATTCCAGTGAGGGAGGTCAGTCACTGATTTTTGTCCACATTTACAAATGAGGAAACTGAGCCCCGTGAGCAAAGTCACTTCCTGGGATCACTGAGCTCCAAGGTGAAGGAGAAGTGACTCAAATCCAGCACTTGAGCTGCATACCCATCCTGAGTGAACCACCTCCCTCCATGCCAGCCTCCTTGGCCACATGGGGGCAGGTGAGGCTGCCACGCCCAGGACTCGCTCCTTATTGACAACACCTAATTAAGAAATTGTCCCCGAGTCTGTACATTTTCATCCTGCCGGATAGTTTTCAAATTGTAATCCCTGGTGACATTTTATAACCACTGAAGGGGAAAAAAAACACTTAAGTTTAGGAGGACTTTTTGGTTAGTTAAGGGAAAAAATTATAAAATTAAAAGAGTGGAAAAAAATAAATTACTAGTGACGATTTTTACTGCATGAGCTTACTGGCTGGAGTGGAGAATTAAAAAGTTATATAGCCAGAGCTTCTAACTATGACTTAGCACAGACAAATCCTCCATATTTATAGCTTTTCCCATTTTTTCCACCTCAGGATATAAGCAATGCCCTGACACAGGGCTGCCTCTCTGCTGGGAACCCTGGGGGCCTCATGCGCTCAGCAGAGCTGTCCGGGCCGATAACACCCTGGCAAGTGAGGACTTGGGAAGCTGTGCTTGCTTACTGTCCCTCTGCCTCAGGGAGTGGGGGTCACTGCCTAGACCACTCAACACCACTGGGGGCCGGGAGGAGGGCGAGTGGTCCTCTGTGCCAGAGCCCGGTGAGGAAGAGGCGGGCTCTGCAGAAGAAGAACAGCAGCAGCCAACACTCCATGCCGGATATGCCAGAACTTGTCCTGACATATACCGCTGCAAATATCACTAACATCCCATTTTGCAGATGGGGAGATTGAGGCCCAGAGACAATGAACAACTTGTCCAAGGTCACAAATAGTTAATTGTTTCTCGTGGTCACAGTCTTTGGAGAGTTTAAGATCCAGCAGAGGGGAAGAAAGGGATAAAAGGAGAGTGGGAGAAATGACGGAGGGAGGAAGGGAGGGAAGGAGGAAGGAAAGATTATTTGAGCATCAGCTTCGTGCCAGTTACCACAGGACTTCTGCCTGGTTACCTTTTTCCTTCTCACCACCCCATTCTCAAGATGGGTAGCTTTCATGTCCATTTTACAGATAAGAAAAATGAGGTACAGAACAATTAATAAAGGAGTCAATGTTAGTTTGGAAGTTGCCTTGCTGGGGTTTGAATTGATATCTGTCTGGTTTCATTATTTCTTCCTGCTTGGATGGCCTGGGGCACATTAGCCGGCCACATGGAGCCTCTACCTCTGTATCTAGGACACAGGAAACGTATTCTGCACTCTCAGGCCGACTGCTCCGGCACTGGATGGGATAGTCCTCTGGAACCAGATGGCACTGTGACACTAAGTCTGCCCCCGCCCACTTGTAGGCAGGCAGAGCTGAGCTGCTCCCTCCTCGTCTAGGGGGAAGGAGACCGAGGCCCCGGGATCCCCAGGCGCCTGAACCATAGCTGCAAAGCTAACACAGGAGCCTGAAGCTGAGCCCCTGCCTCCAGGTGCAGTTCTCCAAACACTCACTGGCAAGAGGGAGCCCCGCTGCGGAGAAGGTCAGACACGAGCAGGTACAAATTATTTATAGCAATAATCTAAATGTGGAATCAATTGACCCTGGATCTCCAGGTCACTGACTCGTTGACTTTTTTGATGGCACAGGCTCCTAGAATGCCCATCCTAAGAAAGACCGCCCAGATCAGTTTAGTCCTGGGACTCTCAACTCTGGCTAAAAATTACCCCTGGCTGGGCTATACCTCAGGCCATGAAATCAGTGCCGCTGGGGGCTGAGCATGGGGTTAGTCAGTTCTTTGTTTCAAAAGTTCCCCCAGGTGATTCTAATGTGTAGCCAGAGTTGAGACATACTGGCTTGTTCCCTTTATTTTCCAGATGGGGACCAGAGGCACAGAGACAGGTGGCTAAAGGCTCAGGGTTTCTCAGCAGTCAGTGGCAGACTGCACACTCTAGTCTCCTGGTTCCCAGCTTGGGACTCTTTCTCCGCTCCCTTCACTCTGCTCACACAGACCAGACAATCCTGGTGTCCCTTGATTCCTGAGAGATGGATACCCCCCGCCCCCACTCTCCTCATTCCTTCCACCCCACTCCAACCTCGCTATGCCCAAAGAGAGCCCTGGGCACCTGGGAGGCTTAAGCTGAATCCTGTCCTACAGGTCTGCACCTGGGCTGGTCCAAAGACCGCAAAATGAAGTGGAGAACTGAGGCAATTATCTACTGTATTAGCAAGCCTGTCCCTGCGGCACTCTTGTGAGCCAAAATAATAAATACAGAATGGTAATTTCTCTCTGGAAGCCTGGCTCCGGCCTCCCACTCAATTCCCCTCCCACCCAGAAGTCATATACCACTGCCTGGTTGTCCTCCCCTGCGTGGGGTGGCAATAACTTGGAAGTTATTTAAATATCTCAGGCAAAACTTGCTTTGCAAAGCCTGAATCATCATACAATAACCTCAGTTCTCCTCTGTGGCTCACTTGTCTGGCCGGAGCAGATTCTTCTAGCCTTCAATGCAGTAATGAAAATGCCCAACAGTTACAAATTAATGACTCCCAGTGGCTAACATCTTTGGGTATGTTGTAGACTAGCATCAGCCCCGGAAAGGGAAGATCTAAGTTGTATGTAGTTGAGACTTGGCTTCTTATTAGTTTTGTCACCTCAAGCAAATCACTCCACTTGCCTGGGGTTGGCAACTCTTCTACCTTCCCTTGGGGTTGTTATGCAAATCCAAATGGAGAATGAACGTGAACCTGTGTTGGCGCCAGTAACATCTTTCCACAGTCACGCAGCTAGCGCATGCGAAAGCCAAGACTTAAACCCAGAGTCCTTCCTCTTAACCACTGTGTGTGAGGGTACGTCAGGGCGTCACTGGCTATGTGCATCCCGGGAGAGGGAGGACCTCATTCTTCCTTGCAGGGAGGTCTAGGGAAGGGGAGAAGATGGTAAAGCTGAGTCCGGAAGGATGAGGAAGAGTTTTCCAGGAACACATGGGCTTGTAGGACATCGTGGGCTGAGAGGACAGCATATGCCCCGGTCCGGGGGAGCATGGCAGATGCGAGGAACCCGAGGCAGTTCTACATGGCAGAAGGCATGAGTTGTGGGGGGTGAGAGTTTGGAGCCATCCTGGGTGCTTGGCCTTATCCTGTCATGGGGAACCACATGATCACTTTAAGTGGGACAGATTCTCAGAACACAGATAACAAATGGCTGGCCCACTTTTCCAGCAATAAACTGAAGAGGCCGTTGAGGCATATGGCCTGTTGCTGGCTACAGGATAAACAGGGGCGAGGAGATTGATGACTTGGGATGAATTTACTTTGATATCCTTAGAGCCTGGCATAATACCCAGTATACAGAAGGCACTCAATAAGTGTATGAATTAGTAGATTAATTGGAGAGTTATAAATGAATAAAAGAATGAGCTAAGGAATGAATGACTGAAATACCAAGGAAGGCACAAGTGAGGGAATCAAATGGACAGTCCAAGGCATGGTTTGCAGGCAGCCTCAGTAATTCTAACTAATGGCCTTGTAGCAACAAAAGCACAGGCTTCTAGCTGAATTACCTAGACATGCCCTGTCACTGGCACGACTTCCTCCAATTGAAGCGTTCTCCCTCTCAGTAGCAATATGCCGCACGGAGACAAAGATCGATTATTGTGATCAAGCTAGCAGCCATCCTTCTCCGACTCGCCCCTCTCACGGCCGTGTCTACTGATATCCACAGAAATCAGGCAAGTGTGCGGAAATAGCTGGTATTGGCTCATCTTTGCGAGGCACTCATTTTGAAAGTGTGTGACTCCGATGCCTTTCCTCCATTCACAAGGTCTCCCGCAATGGCTAGTCATTTCAGCGTCATATAAAGACCAAGGAGTTTCCCTTATAGAGACTTAGCACTGACTGTGCCGTCTGCATTTGAAGCAGCAGCAGCCGGAAGGTCTACCCTGAAAGGTCTAGCCTGGAAGAAGCTGCTTTGCTTCTCAGGGCAGGGTGCAAACAAGGTGGTCCCTCCGTGAACTCTGTCCAAAAGCGATGACTGTTGTAACACAGAATGAAGCATCAGGGTTGATGTGCACCCAGGTTGCCCGGGGCCAGAGCCCCTTCTTTTCTTGTACTCCATGCTGCCTTTCCCCCCCTGCTTTGTAGATCCTTGATGCTTAAAACGTGGTCCATGCAGGAGCTGCATTGGTGTTCTTGGGGCGTGTGTCAGAGATGCAGAATCTCAGGCCCCGCCTACTGAACCAGAACCTGCCCTTCAGCGACCACCACAGGGGGGTCGCGTGCACGTGAAAGTTACTGCAGTTTGAGAAAGTCCGTAGGAGAGCCAGATACCTCCGGATCAAGGATTCGGCCACCTGCCCAGGTTTCACAGAGCCCTCCAGGTTCATCAAGGAAGACTTCCCCAGGGGTGACAGTGACATTGAGACACAGTGGGCGAGGGAAGTACCAGAGGAGGAGTCAGACCCGCACTGCCTCTGGCACTACCTGGGTGACCGTGCGCAAGTCAGTTCTCCCTGAGCCTTAGTTAGCCCATCTGTAAAGTGGGAACAATAACTGTTTGCTTTTCTGTCACACGATTATCATGAAGATGAAGAAATGCTGAAAAATTTGCAAGTTGTCCGTGAAACACAGTTGTCACTAGGTACAACTGTGTGTGGACAACCAGCCATCCTGCTTTAACGTTCTAGCAGATGAATAAGGGAAATCCGTCAGATGCTCAAGGTGTGAGACCTTGCCCTCATGAAGATCAATCAGCAGCAGAATGGGTGCTAATTAACCAGGACGTTGCACTCCAAAGAAAGGGCCTGGCCGTGTGGGTCAGTCTCACCGAGCTGCCCTTGCCTGGGGATTTGCAATTGGATTCTTGGGACTGCGGGTTCTTTCTGCTCACTTGGGAGTTATTTTTCAAAGGAAAGTTCAGCCTGAGGACCTAAGGCTCCATTACATTAGCATTCTGAAGGTCAATAGTTCCAGAACTGCTAGAATCACATTGTTCTCTCAATTGTGCGGGTGGGAGAGGCGACTACATGTTGAAAAAAGCCAGATGTGCTCACAGTACAAAGAACAAGAGATCTGAGCCATTGCATCTGAATTTCCAGTAACAGAAGGAAGAAGATGAATTTCCACCTGCTCACTATCACAACCACCGCCACCCATGGGCCTTTAGCTTGCTGTTCCCTCTGTTGGGAATGCTTTTCCCTGCATCCCTGCATGGTTTCCTCTTCTCACCTTCCAGATATGTCAGCAAAGCGGTCACCTACCCAGGGAATCCATCCTTCCTTCCTCCTGTCCTCAGGTAGCCTCCTGCCACTCTCTATCACATGCCCTTGTTTTTGTATTTTTGCCTTCACCGCATTTATTAATATTGAAAACACTCCTGTTCACTTATTTCTTATCTGTCTGTTATCGTTGCCCATCCCGCCACGCAGAATGTTTTCCTAAATCCACAGTCACCTGGGGTTGCATGTTAAAAATAGGTTGATGGTCCTCTCCCCCATAAATTCTGATTCAGTGGTTCTGGGTCGGGGCCAGGGATGTTTCAACAATGATTCAGATCGGCATGCAGAATGAGCTCCAGAATTTGAGCTCCCGAGGGAAGTATGTATTCATTTCCCTCTATAGTCCGCACTTAGGATAATACCCGGCACATGTGAGCTCCCAGTAACTCTTGACCGAATGAACTAATGAATTAACTGGACGAGTCCACATATATTTTGCTGGTACTAATCCCTTTTCCTGTTTGGGCAATTCAGTATTCAGACCAAGCACTTGTTCCTGCAGAGGAACTGCGCAGGGAACTGGGGCAGCCAGAAGGTGGAGCCAGGCATGCCTCTGCCCTCGGGGAGGTGATGGTCTGACGAGGGTTGCAATCAAAGCCCAGGAGAGGAAAGGGCCAGACAAGAGGGGCCTAACCAAAGTGAGTCTCCGGTAGTTGAAAAAATGAGACCGTTACTTTCCAGATGGTTTACATGGAGAAGTGGCTGGAGATAACCTCAGAAGAGAGCTTTTTTTTTTTTTTTTCTCATAAAGTACTTTTGTTTCATGCATTTGTTTATTATAAGTTACACATACACGTGGTCAGAAACATCAAACCATAGGGAAAGGTGCGGAACAAGAAGCTGGTCTCCTTCCCACCCACCCTGCTGCGTCCTCCTAGTCTCCTCCTCCGGCAGCCTGACCGCAGACCTCAGGCACCCTTCCAGGCACGGACTGTGCGTATCTGAGCCCATGGCCATCTAGAACGAAGACTAGGGTAAGGGAACATTTTGAGCAAGGGCATAGAAGTGGAAAAATTCCTTGGCTTTGTGACTCAGGGCCACAAACCTCTGTCTCCAGGAAAATGGGGAGAGGTAGTAAGGTCTTTCCTACCCTATTGGCTGGTTGAGATCCTTGCAGCATGAGTCAGGGAGGGAAAGCAATGGGAGAGAGGTAGCCAGAGTCAATAGAAAATTAAATACTCAAAATGCGATAGCATGACCATTGTCAATGACGCTGTAATGAACATCGGGGTGCATACATTCTTTCCAGTTAGTGTTTGGGGTTTCTTTGGATATATTCCCTGAAGTGGAATTGCTGGGTGGTGAGGCAGTTTCAGTTCTAGTTTTTGGAGGTAACTGCATCCTGCTTTCCACAGTAGCAGCACCAACAATGCACAGAGGCCAATAAATGGGGATGGGAGGAGACTTGACTTGGGGTGGTGAATGCTCGGTGCAGCGGACAGATGATATATTATGAAATAAACCCCATGTAGTTTTATTAACCAATGTCGCCCCAATAAAGTCAATTAAAAAAATCCAAAATGTGACAGCACGAGATGTAGCTCCTCATCCTACTTCCTACATTAACCTTCCTACATAGGCCTCGGTCCCTCTTCTGTCAAATGGGAACAATAGTACTGACCCCACGAGGACTGTCAAGAAGGTTGAAGAAGACAAAACACAGAGCAGGTGACCCTCTATCCTGTCCCCACCCCACCTCCCGACATCAACCATTACACCCAAATGACCAGAAATATCTCTGTAGAGACCTTGGTGGACCCCAGCTCCAACATGGATTAGTAATGCCACTTTGGGCAAGTATCTGTCTGCTCTCTGGGCCTCTGCTTCCTCATCTCGGCTGGGGGTGGGCTGGGGTGGGGAGTGCCCCAGCGAGGGGAGCTGTGGTGGCCTTCTAGACCCTGCCTGTTGCTCCTGCCACACAGGGGCGCCCACTGCCCTGCCTGCTCCCTTCCTTCCCCGGCATCACGCATGGCGCACGCGCACGGTGCACCTACCCCAGCTCCTCGGCCACAGCTGAGCAGGCAGCGTTCTTGCCTTTCCAAAGACAATGTAAAAGAAGAGGGGAGCCAGGGACACTCGCCCAGGCCAGAATTTTAAAAACGAAGCCACTTGCATGTGAGGAAAAAAAAAATAAATGCAGCCATGTCTCCCTGGCTAGTTAAACTATTTGATGCTCATGGAATATTCAACAACAACAAAAAAGACTCTCACTCCATGTACTGTCAAAAACGTAATGTAATTATAGCCATGTTAAATATCCCCAGCTGTTCTGAGATATTTGAATCTGAAATCAAGCCTGCCCGCGCAATCCTGGGGTTGCAGCTGGGAGGTCCACGCAAGTACCGTCCAATCGCACAGCTGGCGGAATTCACACAAAAATTTTGGGGCAACCGTCTTCAATCCTGTTATCCGGGCTTCACCCCCCAACAATGGTATAAGGACCCCCACCCCCACTCAAGTTATTGGCTGCATTGCCAAAGAGAGCCATGTTCCTGAACAGCAGGGCTGTGCAAACTGGCAGGTCATCAGCTTCCAACCAAATAGCCTTTCGCATCCAAGTGCGGGGAGCATAGAGATAGTGCAGAACAAACGGTAATAAAGTGAATAAACACGCGTCTCACTCCAGAGCCTTTGAGGTGCCGCTATAAATCAAATTCTTGCCATAATTTGCTCCGGGAGACTTTGCTGAGAACAGAATCAAACCTCGGCTGCTTTCCCCTGAGCAGCAGGTTCAGATTTATAGACGTGAGTTCACAGTGGATGCCTGTGCCATTTCAAAGTGGGAAAATAATTTTCGTTGGGAGGGGCTCCAAGAGAAGATTAAACCCTTCACTTTCAGGGATCAGAGTAGCAACGGCTTTCAGATCAGATATGCCATGGGAATCAGAAGGGGATGAGCACAGCATACATATTTCGGGAAAAGGGTAAGTTCACAGAAGAAGAAGCAGCCCCTGCAGCGATATAAAAATATCTTCCGTGGGCTCCAGCTCAAATATCCTTAGAGTCTACTTCCAAGCTTCCCCAGGGCTTTCGAAGTGACCTTGTGTAACTCAGCTCCCTCTCCGGTTTTTAATTTTGGTTTGGGTACCGAATGGAGGAAGAAAAGCCTAAACAGCTCCGACCAGCCCATAGAGGTGTGACAGGAAAACTACATGATGGTCCCTGGCTAGAACTATGACACTGTACAGAAGGCCACCATTAACACGCTATTCTTCATCCAGGGCCTGGAAGTCTTTCTTGGAAGAAGTGAGAGGTGTCACCTATTAACAATGATGAAGAGGATGACAGTGACAGTTTACATCTAGAAGTTTATGCTTTTATATTCAAGAGAGTAGGGATTCTTTCTGTATTTATACCCAACTTTTATCCACCAGCACTAGCTGGCTATTAATAAGTGATTATTTTAATGGATGGATATATTATCTTTAAGTTTCACAATGACCCTATAGGAAAGGTATAATTTTACAAAGAAGGAAACGATCTCAAGGAGGGTAAACAACTCCCAGCAGCCACCCAGTTAACAGTATCTGGAGGACCTGGATTTGAACTTGAGTCTGTCTGACTCCCGTAGCCACCGTCTTCTTATTTCCTCAACTAATTCCTTTTGAAGTTACTGGGGTCAAACACTCCCCCACTGACTTTTTTTTTTTTCTGTAGTTGGAAACGGGAGGCAGTCAGACAGACTCCCGCATGCACCTGACCGGGATCCACCCGGCATGCCCACCAGGGGGCGATGCTCTGCCCATCTTGGGGCGTCGGTCTGCCACAATCAGAGCCATTCTAGTGCCTGAGACAGAGGCCACAGAGCCATCCTCAGCGCCCGGGCCATCTTTGCTCCAATGGAGCCTTGGCTGTGGGAGGGGAAGAGAGAGACAGAGAGGAAGGAGAGGGGGAAGGGTGGAGAAGCAGATGGGCGCTTCTCCTGTGTGCCCTGGCTGGGGATCGAACCTGGGACTCCCACACACCAGGCCGATGCTTTACCACTGAGCCAACCGGCCAGGGCCCCACTATTTTTTAACCTAACCTAATCATGCTTATTATGGATTCTTTTATTTTCTTGGTTTGGGGACAGACCCCGATCCAAACCTCCTCAGCCTAGCTCACTATGTGGAATCACGTGTGTAGTGGAGAGTGTTGTGTATAATAAATGATGCTTGTATTAGTTCTCTGTTGCTACTGTAACAAATTACACAAACTTAGCAGCTTCAAGTGACACAAATGTATCAGCTTACAGTTCTGTAGGTCAGAAGGCTCAAATCAAGGGGAAGGCTCTGGGGGAGAATCTGTTTCCTTGCTTTTTTCCAGTGTCTAGAAGCTGCTTGCTTTCCTTGACTTATAGCCCCTTTACTTTCAGAGCCATTAACGTGGTATCTTTAAACCTCTCTCTCTCTCTCTGACCTCTCCTTCTGTAGTTACACCCCCTTCTCTGGCTCTAATCCTCCCACCTCTCTCTTATAAGGACTTTTGTGATGACATTGGACTCACCAGGTGATCCAGGACAATCTCCCTGTCTCAAAACCCTTAACTTCATCACATCTGCAAAGTCCCTTTTGCTATGTAAGGTAATGTATTCACAGGTTCTGGGGATAAGGATGTAGCTATCTTTGAGGAGTCATTATTCGGTCTACCAGGTGGCCTTAGCATTTTGGTTTGATTGACACTCTGGCTAGTCCCACGGCCCCTCCTCTGTGGGCCTTGCAAGGCGTGGTCTGAAGGCTGCCCCAGAATAATGATGCCTCTGTTATGTCCATCTTCCTGGGTTCACTGGGGAGACCAGTACTCTTCCTCTAGGTGTCCTTCCTCGCTTCACTCTAGGATACTAATTTCATGTGCACTTTTATAGACCCAGCGAATCGGGTATGACTGAGAGAGACTATTGATGCCTTTGCAGCCTTCATGGAACCTTACGGAGCCCATAGCCTTGCCTGCCTCTGTGGTCCATGGACCAGCAGCATCTGCAGCATCTGGGAGCTTTCAGAAACGCAAATCTAAGGCCCAGTTCCAGACCCACTGAATCAGGAACACTGCGGTTGGCCCAGGCAACTGGGAATGTTAAAGTATGAGAAGCATGAGCCTCGAGGGTACCCCATTCATCCACGGACAACTGGAGGGGACCCGAACAGGCCTGCTTAGGAAGCCAGGGCTGGTCTCTGGGCAAAGATAAAGAAGGGCCTCAATCTTTGCCTCAACGCCTTCTCAGCACTCAGTTTTAGCACTGATTCTTTTCTGCACAGAACTCAGAAGCCTGTTGCTTTTTCCCCTAAAACAATATTCCAGGGCAGGTCAAATCCCTCAGGCCCATACTGACCAGGAACAGAGGAGCTGTAGGGGAAGAAGAGATATATGGAAACCTTAAGAGGCCTGAATCCAAATTCTGACTGTTCCCCGTTCCCATGCCGTGGGACCCATCAATTCTGTCCTCTCTGAAGTTAGGCAGGCGACAGAGTGCATGCCACCCTCCACTGCTGTAGGGATCCAATGAGCTGGTAATATATATACATTGTGCTACCCTACCCGGGCATGATAATTAAGACTCCACCGGACTGGGATATTTTTGTGGGACAATGAAAGAATGGTGTCCCACATGCAAAGAGCTCTGACTTTGGAACTCTAAGCTCAGGGTTTCTGTCTATAACCTTGGGCAAGCCCCTGAACCACTCTGCACCTCAGTTTCCTTATGGGTTCCAGGGACAAAGGAATACTGTCCTTCTTGTTGTCCAGCTGAAATAAACGAATGAACGCAGAGTGCCCGATGGAGAGCAGGAGCTCAATAAACATGTGTGGAGTCAGAGAAAACCATTTACTAAGCAGCTGAGTAGTATAAACAGTGGTTTCGAGGGGGGGGGGGAGCTATTTGACATGCTCAGTAGAACAAACTTGCCCAGGATGTTAGCGGCCTCTATTTGCTTTACCAACAATTCATGTGCCAATTACCAGTGAGTCATCCATCCACTTGTTACCACAGACATGAGCTGGCTCTGAACCTGACAACATTTCCTTAACCAGGACTTAAGTTAACAATGTCCTTGAAAGAATGAAAATGGTCATTTAGTTCAGATTACGGCTGAATTAAAACTTTTTCGCAACTCTCGAGTAGATTCCCCTTCATAGAGCTACTTCGACCCAGCCGTTCGGCAGGTGGAGCAGGAGGGTACTAGTCCATCACTGATCCTGTTCTCTTAGGAATGGACTTTCCTCCTCAGACTCACAGGCCTTGCAATCCAGATGACGTCCTGTACCAACTGGCAGTGAAAGAAACTGTGAGTTAGGACTTGAAAGATCATGAGGGAGGCCCTCCAGGGAAGGGTCTGTTCTGCCCAGGATCTCTGAGTGTTGGCAGAACGGTGTCATAGAAAAGAACATTGGCTTTGGAGCTGGACTGCTCTTCCGTTGACTTCTCACTCTGCTACCCACAAGCGGTGACTTTGTACCTCCCGCAGCCTTGCTTTCCTCATCTGTAAAATGAGTTCTATAACCCCCATTTGATTCTAGTGAAACTGATGTGACCGTTTGTTTACTTAACAGGTGTCCTCTACGAATCCTAGGCTTGTCACATGCCTGGTCCCAGTCCCTGCATCATGGGCAAGCTGCTTATAGATCCGGTCACCCTGACGAAGTACACTGACCTTTACAAACCTGTTGATCAGAAACAAGATAATTTACGGTTGTTTCTGGAGCCCAGTGCCCGGCACACAATCATAGCCTCTCACTGAGCATCCATTGCTTGAATCTCCAAGTAGCTGATCCAAGCAAACCACCCAGAGGAATCAAAGCAACTGAGGCACAAAAGCAGACAGCCTGGTGATTCTTCCAGCCCTTGCAATCGGGCTGTCATCTGATTGACGCCGACATGACCAGCCGCAGTGGCCCCAAACAGTCACTCTCAGAGTCGGCCTGACCTTGGTCAATTTGGATATCTGCAGACCCGAGCAGAGTTTACATTTGATTCCCTAAACTGATTTCCCCAAAGTCAAGTCACTGACGTAGGTCTTTTCATGTTCCTTGTATAAATGTCTATTTAATCACCAGCCTGTCTCCAGCACTTCAATAACTTGTCCATTTCCCCCTTAATCACTGTTTTAGCTCTGCAAAGAAAAGAAATGGTTGGCTAAATAGCCCAGGCCATCTGTACTATTTAAGCCCTGACTGCTGACTTGGCCGGAGAACTTTTTAGCTGAGTCCCATTGGTCATTTAGCTCATGCTCTCTCGTTTCATAGAAGATCCCGAGGCCAAAGTCACATAGCCGGTCAGGGTGGAACTGAGGCTGGGCTGGTTTTCCCAGCACGCTCTCTGCCTCCCACCAATGCGGCTCCAGCTGCATGCACCTCTGCAGTCATGAGGACTTGGGTTCAAACCCCAGCTTCGTTGCCTCTCGGCTCTGTGACTTTGAGCAAACTCCAGACTCCCCCTGAGCTGCAGTTCCCCCATTTGTGAAATGCAGATAATCACACAACCTTCCAGGGCTCTTGTGAGAACTGACACGGGATGACACATGTGCAGCCCGGGTCTGGCACGAGGGCCGCCCAGTGCTGTTCGCTCGCATCCTTCACTTGAAATGCTCACGGCGAGTAATGAATAATGGAAATAGCTCACATTTATTGAGTCTTTACTTGTTTGCCAGAAACTGTTCTAAGCACTTGGTATGTATTAGCTTGTTTATTCCTCTTCTGCTAAAGGTAAAAGTATCTTGCTTGCCTCCCTGTAGACATCCATCCTCATAACTACTGGGCTTCTTGCGCTAGCGCCATTGCAACGGAATTTGCTGATTTTAAGCCATATGCTGCTGAAATGACTTCTCGTTTTCTGTCACTGGTTCTTGCTAGCCAGCCTGCTCTCTGTGACACAGTGGGATGACACCAAGTGCTGTGTCCTTGTCTTCAAAGTCTGACTAGTCCAAAATCTGGACTCCAGGTTGACCCCTGCAAACGCGAATGGAAGATGAGAGAAGGGTACAGGGAGAAGCGGCCTCGGATGGGGTTAGGAACGGGGCGTCAGTTAGGGGGTCAGGACACAGGTGAAGTAACAGCCAGGATGAAAGGAGTCAGAGCTTCTGCTACAAAGTTTAAAAGCTCAGCTTGGCTTCCATGTGTCCATCAGACCATTGCGTCATCATCCCTCGCCTGTGCCCATCAGACCATTGCGTCATCATCCCTCGCCTGTGCCCATCAGACCATTGCGTCATCATCCCTCGCCTGTGCCCATCAGACCATTGCGTCATCATCCCTCGCCTGTGCCCCACCTCCGCACATCTGGCCAGATGTCCCTCTGGCTACCTTGAACTACTACTCTCAGGGCCTAGAAAGCCTGTGTCCCACCTCATTGTTTCATGTCCCTGTACTTACTTGCACACGCTGGCCCCTTTCTCTCCTTCTCTACCTGGGGGCTGCCTCTGAGCCCACAGAGCACCTCTGCGTTCCTGGCAACTGTTCACATCCCTCTTCCCTCAACAACATGGCAACACACCAGGCACTGAATTTTACATCCCCAGCAGCTAGTATAGTAGAGAGCTTAACATATAGCTGACACCCCCATTGACACTGATTGATTGAATAAATGAACTAGGAAATAAGCATATGCTCATTCAGGTAAGTGGTCGTGATAAGATATAATAATTATATTAATGATAATTAAGAACTTATCACCAGATACAAAGACTCTTTCTGTGTCAATCTCTTTCTTCAAATTATAACAATAATTCTTGAATATCAAGCACCTATTCATGTCCAGGCATTACACTCACTATATCTATGTTATCGTCCTCCCTGCTCTCTGAGGATTGGAGAGTTCGGGACCTGCCCTAGGTGAGAAGGGGGCGGAGCCAAAGCCCTGAGCCAGGTCTGCCTGACACTTCCCTGAACCACGCCTCCTCCCCCCTCCCCGAGAGGGGCGCCTCTCCTTGTTCTCACAGAGGACCCTGGTTGGTTTCCGTGGACCCCTTCCCCCCCCCCCCCACGCCTCAGTCCCTCTTCAAAGGCCCCAGTGCTCAGACAGAGTGGCCTCACAGTGCTGTATCCTGCCCAGTCACTGGGGAGGCTGCTTTCCTCCCCCCCCCCCCCCCCCCGGAAACCCAGGAGGGCCGGAGTGTGCAGAGTCTGAGGCCCAGGACGGATGCCAGGGAAACAACACGGGCATTCAGAAGCAGGAGCTGCTTTGTCCGCGTGCTGAGTGATTAACCCTTGCACAGCTGCAACAACCAGAGGAGCTGCGAGGAAACCCAGCCTGAGTGGACCTGGTCCATCAAACCCAACAGATGTTTTTCCACAATACTCTTCTCTCTCCTACTGAGTTTATTTCCAGGCCGGGAGTCTAACTGGAGGAAGTGAGACCTTGGGGACAGCTGGCACATACCTCTAAAGGTGCTTGTCGTCACCTGTTGAACTTGTCCACTTAGGGCTTGGGAAGCACAGGTGTTTGAGGAGTGCTTGGCATCCCACTCCTCCTTTATCCCCCAAAGGAATAAACGCCCCCCCAAACTGTTTGGGCATTTACTCCTTAGAAATGCACTCTACTGGTATTTCCTGAAGAAACTAAGCCAAGAGTCTGGGAGTGGGTGATCCAGGACAGCAGGAAGTCCTGGGGGTACGTGGTGAAGACATCCCTTCTCCAGGCCTTTCCTGAACTCTCAGAATCAGACTCCCTGCTGGGTGAAAGAGACGACAGGAAAACTGGACAGGATTCCTGCCTGGGTCCGGAGGGGGGACAGTCACGGACTGGCAGGTGTGATGACACACACACGGTCAGGACTGACACCTCAACAGGCTGGTAGAGGGCAAGAAGGGGGAAGACATCCATTGTTTGGTGATTAGCTGAGGAGAGTGGGGTGATCAGGAAACACCCCCAGGGCTGGGTGTGGAAGGAGGAGTAGGTGTCCCAGGTTGTCAAAGCAGCAGGGGTGGGGGGGGGGCACAGGAAGGCAGAGAGCCTTGCAATGTGGGGTCCAGATGTCGTACAGCATTCTGCAGAGCTTGAGTATGTGGTGTGGGAGAGGGCACAGCAGGAGGGAAGGCAGGGCCTAGGTGCAGGGCCTGAGGAATGGGACCTCATCCTGAGGACAGGTAAGCCACTGAGGGTTTAAGAAGCAGGATGACATGCTCAGAGGGGAGCTCTAGAAAGACTGCTCTGGCTATCGTGCAGAGGATAGACGCAGAGTGGAGAGAGTCCTGGGCTGGACACCAAAGGCCAGTCGGGAGGCTGATGGCATTTAAAGGCAACATTTTCATGGGAGCCCAGTACAATTTTAAGAGCTCCCTCCCATCTCTCTCTATATATTTATACACACATCTATCTATATCTATATCTATCATCTATCTATATCTAATCTATCTATATCTATATCTACATACACACACAGAACTAATATAGTGTACCTACTTTTGTTACCTCCACTAGATGGAGTAGGCAACTAAAGAACAGAGAGATTAAGTCAGTTGCCAAGGGCACACAGTAAGTGGCGATTTCAGCATTGGAACCACTGGAGCAGCCTGAGCACCCCTGCTCTTAACCACTACAGTATAGTGCCACTCCATCAAAGGTGACAAAGGCTTGAGACAGAGTAGTGTAGCTAGACGGAAGTATTTCTGACAGGTCCATTCTGTATGTGAGGCTCTCCTGAAATAGCTCCTGGCTTCCACAGATAGAGGGGTACAGCCTTTAATTCTGAGGCCCTTGAGGGAAAAAAACTACAGCATACAATGTGAAGGATCTGGAAACTCCTAAGACAAGACCATGATAGGAAGCCAGTAGGGGTCAACTTGAGTGACCAGGAACACATACCTTTGGGGAATGGAGGTAATACTTTTGCTTGGTTCGGTGAGTACCAGCAAACTCTTCAAATACAGGAAAGCAGGGTACATGGGGGGGGGGGGAGAAAAGGGTCTGCTCAGTGGGAAGGACCCTGCTTTCTTCAACTCCTGGCCATACCTGCACCTGCTGGGGAGGCTGAGTCAGGTAGCTCCAGAAGGTGCTGTGTTTTGCAGAGAGTTGAGTTAGACCTGGGTAACATGTGGCCAAGGACACGACCACCTAGACCCCTGGGGCAGCTCCCTTTTCAACTCTCCCAGCCATGTTCCTAGGTGGAACAGGATTTGGTGGAGGTAGAGGAGGGCCAGAGTCCTACCCAGGGGTTCTCTGATGGAAGAGGGGCCCAGGGTCAGAAAGAAAGGCGACATGTGGCTTCTATATCATGTGTCTGAAAGTATGTAAAGCCGGACTTTGAAATTTCTGGCTCTAAGCTGTGGACAGTGTTTTAGAGCCTCATCTTTAAAGGGGGAATAAAACTCATTGCTAAAGCAGGGTTGTGATAAATGTCATCGGTGAATATGGGCTGTTAGCACACAATTCTGCACACAATGTAAAGCCATTGTCAGATGTGCAGAATTGTATTTGGTGAGCTATGTTGTGAAACTTGGAGCTGGAGCCGCTGATACTTGAATGTAGTGTTAAACTTCAATATAACTCTAGGGGCTGCTAGTTAATGGTCAGACAAAAACAATAAACCAAAAGGCATCCCTACCCACATTCCTTCATCTCTGTGGAACTCAGAGTAGTTAGTGTACAAAGTTTGGAAGAAGTCACCTAGAAGCAAGTGTTCATGGTATCTCTTGCTAAGGTGCAGTAGTCAGCAGGTAGGTATTCTCTAAAGGCAAACTGAAAAGGCCCAAAAAACAATAATTCAGGGTTGCTCTACAAACAGGCTGAAAGCAAAGCAAGGAGGGCAAGACTGAAGCCAGGGTCACCATTCTAGACAAGGACTAGCCCTATCAGCCAATCAGAGGTCTGGCCCGATAGGCTAACACCTGTAGGAATCATAGCATCTCTTTATCATCCCAGGAAAAGCTTTGTCAGAAACAAAACTGCATGAAAGCTGGTAAAATCACCATCACAGCCCTACAAATAAATACACACATCAACACTCCCTGCATTAGTGAAAAAGCCCAAATCCACCCAGGAGGCATTTACACACAAAGGGCTGCACAGGCTCCGTCAGTGCTGAGGCTTGGCACCCAAACTCCTCCTAGGCAAGCAGCACAAGGCAGACACCTTCTGTCTGACAGCTGCGTTATCCAGACCCACAGCGTGGGGGAACCAGCACGGCAAATGGCTTACAAACTCTGAGCACAGCTTCTCCTGGCCCCGGCTGTTCCAGCAATATCTCTGCCCGGCTGCTTTCTCCACTGCGGGGCATTAGTTCCTCCAGACGGGAAGACCTATACTCATACCTGGTTGAGGCAAGAGCCCCACCAGTGCCTACCACTGCTCAATTCCTTCGGATACTAAAGAAAAACAGTTTTTAAAAGTAGCAGAAGGGACTGCTGCCTCCCTCACCAAACTAGCTACAGAATCAGTGTTAATCAATATTCTGGGATTTTTCCTCCACATCCTCCTAGATTTTGGAACTCTGAAGCCATAGTTCTTAGCATGGTAAGCTTGCTTTAGGGCCTCTGCGTCCCTCCCCTGATGGACCATCTTTTAAGAGCTTCCTATTGGTTTCCCCAAAGTCAACAAACCTACACTTAAGACATGCTTCCCTTCCTTTGGTCCCTTCAACCCAGATGCAGAGCAGTTGCCTGGAGTCCTGTAGACCCCCGGGGCAGGGGGCAGGCCCTGGAGAAGGAGGCCTAGTATTCCCCTAAGGAGGCCATAAGGAGCAGAGTTGAGGGATTGGGGGTTGCTGCAGGAAGGAGAGAGGCAAAGATAGGAGAGCAGGCGGCTCATCCTACAGTTACGTTCAACTTTCCACAACCTGCGGGAGAAAACTCAGGGGACCCAAGAGTGGCTCATAGAATGATGTCACCGCAAGGGGCCCGGTGTCCATCCACCCCGGGGGGTGGGGATCGTCTGACTCTAGAGAGTAGGGGAGCAGAGGGAGCGGGGTCGCGCGGAGGGCAACTCACGGAGGAGAAGTTGTGCGGGCCGCAGAGCTCGCCGCGGTACTTGCAGGAGAGCAGCATGTCCTCGAGCTGGTGGCCGAGGCGGTCCATGAAGGCGGCGCTGATGCCCTCGAAGTGGCGCGGCGGCAGGAAGAGGCGGAAGTCGGCCAGCTTGCGGAACCACTGGCGGCGCGGCTCGTCGCCCCTCAGCAGCTCGCTGACGAGCGGGCGCGCCGTGCGGTTGGGCAGCAGCAGCCCCAGCCAGTGGCCGGCGTAGTAGAGGTCCCCTTTGGAGAGGCGCGGGAAGCGCAGCGGGTTGTTGTTGCACACGGTGACGGCGGGGAAGGGCAGCTGGCGGCTCCACTCGCGGTGCACCCGCGTGTGCGACGGAAAGCTGAGCCAGTACAGCAGGCGGTTTGAGGACCAGGACAACAGTAAGCCGAGGGACGTGCAGAAGGCCAGCACCCACAGCGCCCGCCGCTGGAAGGAGCCCCCCGCCGCCGTGCGCCCGGCGCACATGTGCCGCAGCCCGTGCAGTTTAGCGCGACTCAGCGACGGCCGCCCCCTGCGGGCGACCCCTGGCCCCTGCAGCGCCCGCTCGCGCACGCCGCCCCTGCCGCCCCCGGGCTGCCCGGCCGCCGCCACCGCCGCCGGCGCCGGCTCTTCGCGGGCCATGCGGAAGCGTCCCGGGCCGGTTATCGCGGCCGGGGGCAGCCCGGCTCCGCCGCTCCGGCTCATTCATTCAGCCCGCGGTTGGCGGCAGCGGCAGCGGCCCCGGCCGGGCGGAGCCGCCATGGGAGTCCGCAGCAGCAGTGGAAGCAGCAGCAGCCGCGCGCAGCCCGCGCTAGGGAAGCGTGCGCCCGAGAGGAGCTCCGGTGGCGCGGCATGCCCGCCCGGCGCCGCCGCTTGCCGCCTCCGCGGGCGCCCGCCCGGGACTGAGCGCCGCCTCGGCCCGCCGCCCCTGGCACTGGCCTCTCCCGAACGCCTCCCAGACTTTCCTGACCCCTGGTCTTCCTGAAAGATGCCCGACACCGGCCACTACCTCTGCATGGGGCCCCACCGGGCTCCGCCTCTCCAGTCCCTGGGTGCTGCGCCCGCCTCTCTTCGTCCTGGACCTCGGGGGACCCTGCTCCGAGTCCCCCCTGCTCCGCCTAACCCCAGCTTTTACGCTGGTCCTGGGAGATCGGCCACTTGGCCACCATGTCTGATTTAGACATCCCGAAGGACCTCACCAGCCCGGCCCGTAGCCCAGCGGTGCTGGGACACGGCAAAGAAGGCGCCAGAGGACGAGCGCCCCCAGAGGCGCACGGCTGCCCCTGGCTCGGCGGGTGGGGTGGGTGTGTACTGGGTAAGTGGTCGCCCGGTTGGCTGCTGCCCTCTTTCCCTTCTCTACAGGACCCCTCTCACTGCTTCTCGGGCTGCGCTCCGCCGAGACTGGCCAAGGCTCCCCAGGTCCCGCGCCCGAGCCCTCCGTTGCGACGTGCCCGCTCTCGCCTGGGGCTGGGGGCTCTCAGGGCGTCCTGCCAGAGGCTGCTGGCAGCTGGGCCCCGTCGAGGAGGCTGGCCAGAAAGAAGTGTCGTTTCTTCACCCGGCTCTCTGAGGTGCCTCGAGTCTCCAGAAAATCCGGGCCTCGCTGTCCGTTGCCTCTTTTTGTTTCTGCTCCGCCGGCGCCAGGAGCTGGGGACTGCGGAGCCCCGGCTTACACCTCCCGGGGATGACCCGAACTCTCTGCTCCGCGCACCCTTCTCCTCTCGAGACTCCAAGCTCGCGGCGGCGGCGGTGGCGGTGGCGGCGCAGGCGCCGGCAGCGCTCCTCTCCCGGTTGCCCGGCCCTGCTCGGGCCCCGGGCGAACTTGGGCAGCGGCCGCGCGACGCTGGCGCGGCTGAGCTTCGAGCACCTGCTCCTCAGCTTGCTGGCCCCGCGGCTCCGGGCGGGCGGGGCGGCGGTGGCGAGCGCTCTGCGCTCCTGGAGACGCGGTGCTGACGCGCCCGGCTCCTCCTCGCTGCATTTTAATTCCTGGCCACTGTGGCCGCTGCATACCGAGCGAGCGGGAAGCCCCTTGCTGGAGTCTGCAAGGCGGAGGATGCACTCACTGCACAGATGTGCCCGGTGTGCGGGCTGGTAGGAGAGGTGTGGAGTAGAAACATTGTGTTTACCTGGGGCCATGTGCAGATAAGTGTGAATTCTTCTGGCTGTGTGAGAAAAGCTGGAGAGAAAGTGAGCCACTGGGTAGTGTGGGCATTTGAACAAGTATGTGACTGGGGCGTTGTGCACTGAGTGTAGGTAGGATGTGCACATGTATGTGTGAACAGGCATTTCCATATATTCTATGAATGTTAGCTTGTTTGCACATGCTGTACTGTGGCTATTTGAGTATATGTAGGATAATGTCTGATAGTGTGTATGTTTTATGTATGTGCATATGTGTGCACTTCGTGTGAGTAGGTACGAATGGATATGTTGATGTGAGGTGCACAGTAGATCTCTACCCATCCTTCCCAAATATGTGACTCACTGGAGCCTCACTGGGACAGGTAACACTGTCAGGGATTCTGGCTGGTGTGGGGATGGTGTACTCTGCAGGTATATGGGGTAGATGAGCATGTGTGTGATTAGTCCTCTAGCAGGCTGGGCTCAGTGGGACAGCCTGCCCTGGGCCTTAGCAGCTTCCTGTGTGTGCTCCCCACTTCCCTGGAAGGCTCTGCTGTTCAGCCCTGGCTCAGCCAGCCTGGCACAGCTCTCCTAGGAGGGCAGGAGGAAGAAGTGTGACTTCTATGGACAAGAGACTCCATCTTTGCTATTCTTACAGCCAGGATCCTACAGCCAGTTGGCTAATGATGTCCACTAACCCCGAGGTACTTTTGGACTTCCACTAATACCTGGGTATTTTCATTTAGCCTTTTAAATATTCTGCCTTGGCATGTTTGGGAGAATGGAAGAAGCACTTTATATGCTGCTCTCTCCATTTCGCAGCTGAGAGACTAGGGAGGCTGAGTACTTGCCCAAAGTCATGTAGCAGTGGCTCGGGATTCTGTGCCCAAGTCCCTGAGTGCCTGCTCTTTCTAGTGCACCACAAGGCCTTACTGTTTGCACTCTGAGCAAGAATATTGCTCTTGAGGCTGACTGGCAGTGTGAGGTGCGCAGCAGCTCTCTACCCATCCTTCCCAAATACTTGACTCACTGAGGCCTCATGGGGACAGGTAACACTTCCAGCCCCATTACTCCATGGGAAGAAAAGCATTCTCCAGAGAGTAGATGTTGATGGGGGTGGGGACAGGTAGGAGTAGAGACAGTGTGAAGTGATCGGAGGGTGAGAGGGCATTGGTGAAGTTGGGGGATTTGGGCCTGAAGAGAAGATTGACCAGCCTTAGGATGATTTATTAGGGGCACTCCGGGCAGATCTAGTAAATGAGCAGTGGGTGTCTAAGAGGTACTGGGGTGGGCTTTCCCTCACCACTGACCTGGCGGGCACCCTGTTAGCATGGCAGCTCCCTGCCCCTGGTCTCTGGAGAAGAAGACATCTGAGCCCTACACATCCCCATTCACCCACACACATACACCCGCTCCCACACACACAACACACCTGGAGGCCTTTCTTATTTGTCTGACTCTGAGGCACAAGCTATTGAAGTTGGGCTTGGCTGAAATTCTGTTTTTGTATTCAGTTCCTTGAAGATGTCTGTTGCTGGCTTGAGGAGGAGGCGGGTTCAGAATCCGCCAGTTTTATGGGATCTCTAACAGTCGCTCACACACCAGTGCTCCCAGCCTGGTCCCGGCAGTCCTGGGGGTGCTGTAGTGAAACACATCCCGCTGAGGTGGGGCAGCCTGTGAACTCAGTGCAGTGACTGATGAAACAGCCAGGGCAAGCCTGTAGCGTCTTCTAGCATCAGCCCTGCAGGCTGGCACGAAGCTCTGTCCTCTGGAGACCTTTAGGACGTTTAGTATTTCCGATGTCTTCAGCTATTGCAGGCTTTTTCTTTCTTGGAAATTTCCCCTTGAAATTGTACACATGCTGCTTTTGGTCGCCTGGATGTCTTTTCTGCAATGGGTTTTCCTGTTAATTCTCCAGATGGTCGCTTCTCCAGAGAGAGAGGGGTTACCCTGCATAGGCTCCCGGGGTCTCGGCACGGAAATTCAGAGGTACTCAGAGGTGGATCGTGACCTCAGCAACGATCAGTGGCTCTCTTTATGGCACACATATGCAATGTATTCCCTACAGAACCTGAAACCCCCCCACCTCTGCCCTGACCAATGCTTTGACCAGCTCGGTGAAGTTGACCTCTTCAAATCCCAGCTTAAGCGCCGCCTCCTAGGTAATTGGGTTGAGAGATACCGCCGCCATAGCCCTTGTTGTGGCACCTTGTCATTGCTTGCATCCTGGCCTTTCTTCTGGATGTCAGCCCTTTGAAAACGGACTAATGTTTATTTATAGTTATGTCCCCACCTCTTAGCACAGTGCCCTAGCACAGTGGCAAAGAGGGGAAAGGAACTAAGATTGCTTTACTATTTCTCTACGCCAGACACTGAATTGGGCACAAAAACATATTTTATAGAATTTCTCACTCCAACCCTATAAAGGAGTTCTCTTTCTCTCTCTTTCTCCCTCTCTCCTTTCCCTCCCTCCCTTCCTCCTTCCCTCCCTCTCTCCCTCCTTCCCTTCTTTTCTATTTTTCTTTCTTTCTCCTCTTTTTACAGTTGTTGGACCAAGGGCTTGGAGAGCAGAAATTGAGCTCCATTTCTAACTCATTCCCAAGTCCAAGATTTTCCCTCTCCATCATGCCTCTTTCAAAAGTATTACGATAAATAACAACACTAATAATCATATAATAAGAAATGTAGTCCTTCCTAATCAATAGGTCCTCTTCTAAAAGACTTGCAGTAACAACTAACAATAAATATTATAGTGTTGTAAATGTCTAATCCTCAAAGTAACCCTATGGGTAGATCATTATTTTCTCTACTTCGAGGAGGAGGAATCCTTGCCAGAGAGAGGTTGAGCGACTCACCCTAAGTTACACGGCTTCTCAGCAGGAGAGCAAACTTTGAATCCAGGCCGTCCGGCTCCATCCCTGTGCTCTCAAACTCTACCCTGTACCACCTCTGCTCTCAGAGCTGCACGGACACGGCAGCTCATGTGAATTAGTTTTCCCATCCTGGCAGACTCCCTTGGCCAGAAAAACAAATTCACGAGGCAGCGCATGAGCTGACCCACATAACCTATCCATCAAGAAATCAGAATTTGGCGTCATAATTTCCCAATAATAGGCTTTGATGAACATTTCCCTTTTCTTGCTTATCTCTGAGACATCTGTCGCTCCACACCTGGCATCCTGGCATTCTGTGTGGTGTCTGTGTGTAGTGGCAGGAGGGCCCACGGCCAGCCAACCCACATTCTGCTTGTGTGAACACCACCGTTAATTATAAGCGCTTTCTCCCATGAAATGAGTCTGTTAGAGGAAAGCGGTCCATTCTAAGTCAATGCGATTTTCTGTTTTTATAAGCCAGTCTTAGGAGCTGACACTTTTGTTGGCTTGATCAGGCTTCACTGGAGCTCCCAATGTTCCTATTTGCCCCAAGCCCTAGTGCTCAGGCTTGTAGCATTGGAATGTGCCTGGGCACCACCTAACCCTGCTCCCGACCTGCTGTATGACACCCCACCCCCCACCTAACCCTGCTCCCGACCTGCTGTATGACACCCCACCCCCCACCTAACCCTGCTCCCGACCTGCTGTATGACACCCCACCCCCCACCCCCCGCCACACACACACCCCTGCAGTGACAGTCCACCATCCTATTCCGGAACACTTGGCAATGTCTACAGCTTCTTCCTTTCATCAGATTGGAATCTGTCTTCTTGTGAATTTCCACTAATGAATTCATCGGGAGCCACACAAAATGAGTTTGATCTTTCTTTCACATGAGAACCCTTCAAAACACTTTATAGAGTCAGAGTACTTCAATGCGGAAAGGGACTCTAGTGGTCTTCTACCTATCAAAGTCTTCAGGTCGTCGCCCCCCCCCCCACCCCCACCCCACCAGTGGGCTAAATATCACCAGTTTCTTCAACTATTTCTCCTGTACATTCTGCTCTTGGGATGAGATCTTAGATGTCAACGTCCTTAAAATGTGACCCTCCGGCCCCGTGGAGGATAAGCTCACCAAGTCTTTTACTCTGGACCTGGTCCTTGTGGCCCCTGATCTTACTTCTGATGGCCATGTGTTCTTATTCATTCTTTTGCTCATTTCTAACTCATTCCCAAGTCCAAGATTTTCCCTCTCCATCAGTGGGGTTCAGTGGAGGTGGTGGGTGGGGAGAGGGAACACTAATGATGGGTTCTTGGTGTCCCTGCTTAGAACGCCTAGTGCACTTTCTTTTAAGAGTCTGCTGCTCATGGCAACGAGTCAACACTACTTTTTTTAAAATTAAAAATATTTTTTCCCATTGATTTGAGAGAAAGAGAGAGAAGAAGGAAAGGGGAGGGGAAGGGAAAGAGAAGCATCAACTCGTTGTTCCACTTAGTTGTTCCATTTGTGCATTCATTGGTTGCTTCTCTGTGTGCTCTGACCGGGGATTGAACCCACAACCTCTGAGCACCACTGGGATGATGCTCTAGCCGCTGAGAAACCCAGCCAGGGTCAACACTACTTTTAATATTAAAGTTTACTGATACGATAGGACTGGTGGTCTTTTGTGGGTCTGCCTGTGAATCTCATTCTCTTTCTCTCCTTCTTTCTCTTTGTCTTTCTTTTTCTGTCTCTACATCATCCCTGGCTCTCTGTCACGCTGTCTCCCTCTCTCTTCTTTTTCTTCCCAACCTCTCCCTGAAGCTTAGCGGTCCTCTCTGATATCATCCTCACCTCTGGGGTCACAGCAGCGGCTGCAGTGTCACAGGCCCTGAGCAAATGTCTACTCATCGTGATGCGGCCTCCTGTATTGGTGAAAGGGAATGAGGAGGACTTCTTCACCATGAGTTTGGCTCATTGCACATTTATTTTTTCCACCCATCCTACTGTCCCACCGTGGGGTTGGCAGTAAGGTTGCTGTTACATTCTACCTGTTCCCATGTGTAACGACTCCAGTGTTTTTCTTCTTGCTCCGTGGCTTTCTTCTATTACATTTAGCCTCTCCTGATTTTTTCTTCTGGGCTCTTTCTTACAGTAGTCAGGTATTTTTTGCCCTGTTGGCCACCCCATTTTCCCTGAGTTCAAGCTGTCAGCTGTCAGCTGCCCGATCTTACCAGCACTAAAGCCCAGGGTGAGTGGGCCAATAGGAGCCTACAACCACCATATACAAGATCAGGTCCAGAGTGGAGGGCGGGTAGGTGCACGCTTCCCAGGCCTGAGGGAGCGCTGCTGAAGCACAGCGTGCCCCACTGAATGGCTGGTCCTGCAGGGTGGGAGCGGCACGCGCCCCACTGAATGGCTGGTCCTGCAGGGTGGGAGCTGCACGCGCCTCACCGAATGGCTGGTCCTGCAAGGTGGGAGCGGCACGCGCCCCACCGAATGGCTGGTCCTGCAAGGTGGGAGCGGCACGCGCCCCACCGAATGGCTGGTCCTGCAGGGTGGGAGCTGCACGCGCCTCACTGAATGGCTGGTCCTGCAAGGTGGGAGCGGCATGCGCCCCGCTGAATGGCTGGTCCTGCAGGGTGGGAGCGGCACGCGCCCCACTGAATGGCTGGTCCTGCAAGGTGGGAGCAGCACGCGCCTCACTGAATGGCTGGTCCTGCAAGGTGGGAGTGGCGCATGAGATCACATTGAACCCCTCCTCTCTCCGCGGAGGAAGCGAGGCCCAGAGACGGAGAGACTGGCTCTAAATCACACGGTTGGATCTTGATAAACAGAGAACTAGAATCCAGATGCCAACTTCTGGTTCATGCTGTGCTCACCCTATGAAATCATTTTTTAAAAATCCATTTTATAATCAGTAATGTATTCACATGGTTCAAAAAAGGACCAAAGAGTAAAGAATTTAGTAAAATGTCCCTCTACCTTGTCCGCCTCTAGACTTTTTACTAAATTTTTCCTCCCTAGAGGCAACTAACACTATCAATGTGTTGTATAATCTAACAGTGATACTTTATGGATGTGTGTGTGTGTGTGTGTGTGTGTGTGTGTGTGTATAGTCCCCATATGTCCCCTTTCTCACACAAATGGCTGCATTCCGTAAATACCATTTACCAGAGTAATTGTATTCCATGTTCTTCACACCTTTCCCCTCTGTGTTTTCCATTATTTTACGGTTGCTTTCCTCTGGCGCCTCATTCCAACTTCTGTTATTTTCCTCAATTTCTTATTTCACATTGTTCTGCTCTACCATCCAAAAAGGACAGTGGGTACTATGACAAGGAGGGACACAGAGCTTGGCATTTTATTATCAGATTTTTTTGTTAGTTCTTTGCTAGAAACACTGATGGATGGACCCTCTCCTGTGAGTAATCTCAAACAGCAAGTCATGCAAAGAGATTTCCCCTTTGCCTAGGAAGAGTATTATGCAATGTATTGGCATAGAGTTTAATTTTTCTGCTCATATTTTTGTTAGGCTAATTATAACATACACATGCAATGGAGATCTCTGAGCAAGCAGCTCTTGTTGGTTTGGGAAGGTGGTCCACATAGGCAGTGATTGGCAGAGGGAGGCAGTTTGGGATTCAGGAGTTTCTGTAACTCATACAGAGAGAGGGTAAACGTAACACAGAGAGAACCAGAAGGTACTGGTGCCAACAGTGATCTTAATGAGCATGTAATGGAACTTTAAAAGAGGACATGGATGCATACAGTTTAGTGACTTGCCCCGGTCCTTGGGAAGTTGATCTGATGATGGTGGTGACGGTGACAGTGGTGCTAATAATATTTGATAACTGATGTTGATTGAGTGCTAACTATGTATCAGGCACTATGCTCAATTAACATGTATTAACTTATTTAATCCTCATGACAACCCTACCAGGAATGTACTACCATTAGAGCTCCTCTACTTATGAGGAAACTGAGGCAGAGATTGGATAAGTAATTTATCCAATGGCTGGATTCAAGCCCAAATGTTTTGGCTCTAGACTCGAGGGTCCTTAGTTTGTCCTCATCTGAAGGTAATCACTGTAGTGGGTATTTTTTTGAGCACCTAGAATATGATAGGCACTGTCCTTGGCACTGTGAATGCAATGTCTACTCAGATGTGGTCCCTGACTTAGTTTACAGTCCAATGGGGGACCTGGGTAAAAAAAAAAAAGAGATAATTTCAATAATGCGTGATAATTGTGTCCAAAGTGAGCACAGCATGCTGGGAGGGCCCATAGGAGGGTGCTCCCCTCGGTTGTTCTGAGAGCTTTCACCATCCACGTTTTCCATTTTCCTCAGAATTCTCCCATTTATTTCATTTCTATATTTTCACTCTAGATTATGGAGAACTATGTGGCCTCTTCCACAAGGATCAACTTTTGAGCCAAGCTCTGTGACCAAAGCAACACTTTGTACAGCCCTTTGGGGAGGATGCCTTGATCCTCATTGTCTGTGATATCCACATCACGTCCTCTTCCTGCTGTGGGCGTTTGTGTCCCCAGTGGTGTCTTGTTGACCCGTGACATTGATTTTCTGTGTTCAGACCACCGCCACCTTAACAATCTGTCTCCCTCCCCTAGCATAGCCTTACCAACCATTGACTTATTCTGGGTCTCGGCTTGAGTAACTGGGTCTCCGTTGTTATTGTGGGCTATAAAGTTAGCTGAGAGATGGAGCTTTGCACTTCTCTACCCAATTCCCTCTCGCATACACATAACAAAACTCTCATTAAAATAGTTAAGCTCAATAACCTTCGCCAGCACTTATCATCCACTCATATGATGAAAAGGCATCCCGTTACAATAGGATTTAATGAAATATATAACTCAAGGTACAATTAGGCATTTTTTATTTACAGTTCCTGGACTGTCCCCTAACTGTTCTGTGTCATGACTTAATCTTGCCCTGGCTCTCACCTCCCCTTTGGGGAGCGTTAACTAAGCAGCGCTGAATCTGTCCGGCAGACAGCCCCTCTACCGCGGCTCAGGGATTTACGGCCAGGTTGATTTGTCAGATGCCTCCATCCGGGCTGCTTTTCCTCTTAGCCACAGCTTTCCTCTGTCTCAGCCACTGGAGGTTTGTTTACTCTCTTTCTCTTATAAACGACCCGGCCAACCACCACAGTGGACTTTTCTGCTCCCAGTTTATCTTGCCTGTCCACCCACAGAAGGAGCAGGAAGGGAGGGATTTAGGACATTCTTTCCCAATGGTGTGACTATCCAAATAGGAGATGGGAAGAGAAGGGCAGGACAGGGGAGGCAGAAGAAGGGAAGGGGAGGAATGGACAGTGGCACAGAGTGCCAACCAGGTACCTCCCATGTACTAGCACGTGCACCTATAATGATTCTTCGTGACAACCCTCCCAGGTGGGAATACTGTTCCCATTTTACAGATGGTGACCTAGAAACTTTATCTTTCTAACCTTATTGTCTCTGTTGCAGGTTTAAGCACAGCTGAAGCCACAACGACAGCCCTGATCACATAGTGCAGCCATCCCGGAGCTGATGAAGTTACTTGCCTACAGTCACACGGGGTATGTTACACTGTGTCAAGAGCCAGGATTTCAACCCAGGGCTGGTTCCAACATGTTGGAACTTACTAGAAAGGCAAGACATTGGGAGTTCAGAAAGAGAAGAAACAAAGCAGGTGGCAGTATAACTCAGTTGTGCAAAAACCTTTGGAGGAATGAAGGAAGTGAAAACAGAAGCTAGATTCTCAGTATCTGCTGTGTGTCTGGAGGTATATTTTTCCTTGCTTCCATGTGATTCCTTCCTTCCTTCCTTCCTTCCTTCCTTCCTTCCTTCCTTCCTTCCTTCCTTCCTTCCTTCCTTCCTTCTTTCCTTCCCTCCCTCCCTCCTCCCCTCCCCCCTCTCTCCTTTCCTTCTTTCTTTCCTCCCCTCCCCCCTCCTCCCCTCGCCCCCTCCCTCTCTCCCTCTCTCCTTTCCTTCTTCCTTCCTTCCTTCCTTCCTTCCTTCCTTCCTTCCTTCTTTCCTTCTTTCCTTCCCTCCCTCCCTCCCTCCTCCCCTCCCCCCTCTCTCCTTTCCTTCTTTCTTTCCTCCCCTCCCCCCTCCTCCCCTCGCCCCCTCCCTCTCTCCCTCTCTCCTTTCCTTCTTTCTTTCCTCCCCTCCCCCCTCCTCCCCTCGCCCCCTCCCTCTCTCCCTCTCTCCTTTCCTTCTTCCTTCCTTCCTTCCTTCCTTCCTTCCTTCCTTCCTTCCTTCCTTCCTTCCTTCCTTCCTTCCTTCCTTCTTCCCTCTTTCCCAATCAATACTTGTTCAGCCCAACGATGCTGAAGTCGACTCATTCACTAGTTCTCAGCAGCCTATAGCACTGACACACAACATTAGATTCCAAACAGTTTTCTGAAAATGCTTGGAGTTATAAAGGCAAGTTCATAAGCTTACTGTGTAATAAGAGCATAAAACACTTCATACCTTTGACCTTATAATCCCATACCTTAGTAGATTCCCCAAGGAAATAACCCAAAAGCAAAGAAAAAGTACAAAGGTATTCACAGTGAGGATTTTCATAATACAGGGGGAAAAGAGAGAGAGAGAGAGAGAAAAAAACAAATTAAATACAATTCATATACCTAACACTAGAGGAATGGCCAAGTAAATGTTGGTGATGGTGCTACTGTGTCATTGGAAAATGATGTCATTTTTTAAAAAAGAATAGGACAGGGATGCCAGTGTGTTGAGTTATATATATATATATAACACTATGTAAAAAGATCTGAGTACAGAGGCACGTTGGTCTGATTGCTGTCTTTGTATATGAATGACGGCCAGAGGAGGGACAGGGTTTACTAATAAATATACTACTCACATTGTGCCTGAAGTGGTATCACTGGATCGTGGGCTACTGCAACCCTAGACCTCTCAGCCCCACCGTCCTCCCCACCCCAGCACTGTCCACCATCCATTGAACATGAGCCACAGATGTTGCCCTGGTGTGGAAGACTATAGTCACTCAGCCCACTCTGAACCATGTTCCTCTTGGTGCTGAGTCCCGGGTCCTTCTCCGCCTGCATTATCAGGCTCCATCAGGATCTTCACCTTAGTCTCAAGCCCTCAAGCCCTCAGCAATGACTAATGAAACAGATGCTCTGTGGCCAAATAGTGACCCATAATGAAAACTGACTCAGAGGCTAAACTATCCCCAATAAGGGGAAATTAGTGTTTACCTCTCAGGTCTTGTTTTCCATGTGTCCTTTTGCTGGCTGTGTCTCTGTTACCCACTCCTGGTCTCTGCTTGGAAACCTCACTCTGTCTTGTGATTACATTCCTGACTAGAAGACTTGGTTTGGTGCACTTGACCCTGGCTGGACCTCGACAGCCTGAAGGACCTGCGAACCTTCCACAATTAAAACCATGCTCCTTTAATTACAATACTCTTCTTTCCAGGGTAGAGGCAGTGCTGGGAGATAAGGAAAAATATCATGTGAGCAGCCACAATGCATGTCACAAAATCCATAATAATCATAAGAAGAGTGGCCTTAATTAATTGAGGATAGTAAGGTGGCAGGCAAGCTGGGAACTTTGCATGCATTAATTCCCACAGGAAACCGAATGAAGTAGATGCTATTCTTTCTATTTGTGCCAAGGCGGAACCTGAGGCTGAGAGATAGCAAGTGGATTATGTAAGGTCAAATTCGGGTTTCGCTGATGTCAAATCCTCTTTCCCCCTGCCTCCCACGGTTTGATTCTAGACACTCAAGATACCATTGCACAGTGTGCGCATGAGCGAGCCCTTGTCTTTTCACGGAGCCTGCTCACACTTACTTTGTGTACAATCCTGATAACACGCTGGGCTATTTGTTTTTCAGGCTCTCAGCAGAATAGAAATAATGTACATTATGAAAAGGAACAAGGAGGCTTAAGGTTCAAGAGTACGGAGAGAAAGAACATATAGCCAAAGCCCAACGACAAAGGAGAAGACAAAACAACTATAAAAGCAGACAAAAGGACTGAAAAATGGTGGGATTTAATGTTGGGCAAACTCCACCAAAAAAAAAAAAAAAAAAAAGTCCTTAAACCTTTTAGTCCAAAATAATAGTTGGAACTTACAATGATGGCCTTGAGTCACCAAGATTACATTGTTCTGTGCTATTTGCATAAGAATATAGGGAAAAGATGGGCTATATTTTAGAAGGTGTTTTAGCCAAATGGTTCCATTAAGGAAAAAGTTGGTGCTTAAAGGAATCCATAAATCCTGGAAATATTGGCTATTCAGAAAAATGACTTACTTCTCTGGGAGAGAGTCTGAATAACAGGTTCTATTCTCTCATTGGTCCACCGTTTCAGCCATCACCTTGAACAAAAGTTTCCCTGTTGTCCTTCTGTGTGGTGGCTTCACATTCCAAACTGGTTACCTTGCTGCCAGCTGGGTTTATGTTGTGGGTGTGTAGTTGTTCTCTAACAGGGAGTCCTGTGATATTTAAATGTTTCTATATCACTTTTCCGCTTCTTAAACTAAAAACAACGACAGACCAATTTTTATCACACTTTTTCCCCTGCAGGAAGAAACTCTAAAGAAAAAAATGAAATTTTATCTGAGAAAACAGCTCTAACGGTCATGTCTCCATCAGAAACATCTTAGGGTTTGTTCTGTAGAACTTGGATGTCTTGTGCAGGAGATGACAGCTGACTTCCGACTTAGAGAGGGGGGTGTCACCGGAGCTCATAGATTAGGGTCCTGAACACAGGTTTTCATTGGAGGGTTCTTTCTGTGTGTCTGTCTGTCTCTGTGTGTTTCTTCCTTTTGCATACTCACTCAGTGACTGATAGGGAGAAATCTGAAATGTCTGTATCGCTCTGTGAAGTATTGACAACGTATCCTTTTAAATTTGAGACTGAAATTTTACCCAGAAGAAGAGACGCTTCAGTTAGAAATTCTAAGTCTCTTTTTTTTTTTTAACCTAGAAATCTTTGGAATTATCCTTAACTAAGCCCTCACCCTACCACATTCCATTCCATCACCTAAGGTTGTGAAAGCATCCTCTTAAATTGTTCTCCAGCTCCTTGCCTGTGACCTATTGTCACTGTCACCTTGGCTGGGGCCCTCCTGGTCTACAGCGTACAGCTTGGCCTGGCACGTATTACTGTTAACTGGGCCCTGGCCTTCGACTTTCTCCCTGTCCAACCCTTACCCATGCAGCCCTTCTGGCTGCGTCATTCCTTCAACGGCTCCCACACGCACTGCAGAGCTCTCAGCCTGTGTGTGTCCCACGGTGGGTTCCAGGGAGAGCAAGCACGGATGGTCACACAGCTTTGGGTGCAGCAGGAGCCCCAGGGGCTGCTCAGGACCACAGCCTTGTCCACTTGCCCTGGTGTGCTAGATATCTCTCTTGTTCTTGAAAACAATTCCAGGAAGTCCTGGAAAGGCCTGCCTTATAAAGCCTTCTCATTCTCACCCTGGTTCCGTCGGCCCCACCAGCCTCTAATGCAGTGGTTCTCAACCTTTCTAATGCCGTGACCTCGCAATACAGTTCCTCATGTTGTGGTGACCCCAAACCAAAAAAATAATTTTGGTGGCTACTTCATAACTGTAATTTTGCTACAGTTATGATTCCGAATGTAAATACCTGATATGCATTATGTATTTTCCGATGGCTTTAGGCGACCCCGCTGGGGTCGCGACCCACAGGTTAAGAACAGTGGCTTTGACCCTGGCCAGTTGGCTCAGCGGTAGAGCGTCGGCCTGGCGTACGGAGGACCCGGGTTCGATTCCCGGCCAGGGCACACAGGAAAAGCGCCCATTTGCTTCTCCACCCCACCCCCCCTCCTTCCTCTCTGTCTCTCTCTTCCCCTCCCGCAGCCAAGGCTCCATTGGAGCAAAGATGGCCCGGGCGCTGGGGATGGCTCCTTGGCCTCTGCCCCAGGCGCTAGAGTGGCTCTGGTTGCGGCAGAGGATGCCCCGGAGGGGCAGAGCATCGCCCCCTGGTGGGCAGAGCGTAGTGCTGGGTGGATCCCGGTCGGGCGCATGCGGGAGTCTGTCTGACTGTCTCTCCCCGTTTCCAGCTTCAGAAAAAAAAAAAAAAAAAAAAAAAAAAAAAAAAAAAAAGAACAGTGGCTTTAATGCTACTTCTTACCCCAAAACCTTTTGACCCAGCTGTCTAAGCCCCTTGCTTTTCCAGCTTAAATCTGCATCACATTTTTTGCAATACTTTGACTTTGAAACTGGGGGCCCCCAAAGACCTCCTCCCTTTCCCTTTGCTCGGTGAATCTGCATGCTCACTTCTGAGACGATGTCCAACATCCCCCTCTCCAAAGCTCCCCCCGCTTCTACAAGCGGAATCACCCACTCTCTCCATTCTGCTCCTATGCAGCCAGCGAGGGGAAATTGGGAAACTTCCTTACACTCTCTGAGTCTTAATTCCCTCATTTGAAAAATGGAGATAAATAATATCTGCCTTGCAGGGTTAGCAAGAAGATTAAATAAAATAACATATGTAAAGCATTTAGCAGGGAGTTTGACGTAAAGTAAGCACTCAGTAAATATTTGTTGAATAGCAAATGATAGTTGCTGTCATTAACCATCAAGCTTCTGCCGGTGTGCTTATTCTGTAATTGTGTGTGGTTGTTAACTCTTTCTAAGATTGCCTGTTCACCGTAATGGATAGATTCTACTCCGCTACAATGTCAGCTCCACGGAGAAAGGGATCTCACTGGTGTATCCTGCACACCCTCAACAGAGCCTGGCACACAGCAGACCTCAGGGATGTTTGTTGATCGCTTGCTTTTCCTAATTTGGCTCTTGTGACAGTCACATATGAGGATGCACGTGAAATTCTTTGAAGGTATGGACATCTTACATGTAGCTTTGTAAATCTAGGAATTGTCCCTTCATTTATACTTTTTGTCCCAAGGCTGATGCTCTGGTTGAGTTGTCAGCACAGAAACCTGCTCTCAGACTCATGGTCCCCGGTGTGGCATGCAAGTTCTAGGGACGTCTGGTGCCACATCAGATGCCAGCATTTTTGTGGGACAGAGGTTGCAAGGCAGGCATTCTGACTTATATCCTTACCTTCTGAAACAGATGCCTGAACACAGGGGCCATTCAAGGATCTGTCAGCTTTGGTTCTTGTGCTTCTGACAAAGAAGCCATTGTTGGTATTTGTACATGGAGTAATGTACAGATTTTTCTTTCTGCCGTTCTCCAGACCAGGGTGTGGCCGCCCTTACCAAGGGCGTCACCTGGGGAGGGCAGGTCAGGGTGACGCTAGGGTGGATTTCATTTCAGTTGAGAGCTGGAAGCTCGCTAGCAATCACCTGGCCTAATCTTGTCAGTCCAATTGATAGACAAGGAGGCCCAGAGACAGTCAGTGGCTTGTCCAAGGTCACACAGCCGTCTCTGGGACACCCCTTAACCATTCCTTCCTTCCGCTTTACTAAGGTTTCTATAACAGAGAGGAGGAGAAGGCAATACCTAAAAAATATTGGGAAAACCAAGTCTATTTAAGGGCTCTATTCATATATACAGTTGGTAGTTCAGGTCTGTGATCAAAGGTGGAGAAGCAAAAACTCTCTGTACGTGCAGGTGAGTGAACATAGATGAGGCACAAATGTGGTTTGAGGCCACACTGGTGTGTGTCTGTCTGTCCGTCTCTGTGTGCACTTCATTGTTTAGGTAATGAAGATGATTTTATTTGATTTTTTTTGGTCACTTGCAGGAAAACTGAGTGGGAAAATATAAGTAATGTAACACTTATAGAAAAGTATTTTCTCAACAGGTAATAGAATGTATTAGAGGGGGGAGGAAGAAGAGACAGGGAGACAACTGAAATCTCTGCCTACAGGGATGAGGGCTGAGCGTGATGGTGGCGGAGGGAATGGAGAGGAATATTTCCTTGGAAAGAAATAATTAAGGGTACAGGTGAGAGGCACGGGGAAGGAAGAGTCTATGTGCGACTTCTGAATGAAGAAGTGGTCACAATCAGGTGTCAAGGTGATGAAGTGGGAGTCAGACAGGTGTTAAGGCTGATGTGAACATCCCTTAAAATGTTAAAGAGGTCAAAAACAAACAAATAAAACCCAAGGAATCTCATTTAAGCAAACACAATTTAGCTTTAAGAAGAGGGATCTCTTGTCTGAGATAGAGAACCAAGCTAATTAGAGGAGGAATGGCTTAGTGGCTTCCAACTTAATTATTGAAGAAACCTCTAAATTTATGTTTTCTTTCAATGAGATGGTGTTTACTCTAATCGTAAGAACCACGCATAGTTCCTTGGCCTTCAGTGTTGGGATTCAAATAATTTAACAGCCGGTTCTCTGCCCTAATGACCATTTTAAGTATAAAAAAATGATATACAGAAAGGCAGTTTATTATTTCATGCATTTAATACTTAAATAAGAGCAATAAAAGAGGTACACAAAACTAGATTATAAGAGTTTAAAAATATTAATGAAAAAATATTAAATAATACCTGACAAAAAACAATAAAACTATTATTTAAGATATTTCCATATTGCTTCTTGATTGGCGTCCTCGCTCGCAATATTTTTCACCTGTGGGCAGAATGAACATTCCTACAGGCACTTAGAACACACTGTTGTACAGATGAAGGTTTAAAAAGAATAAGGAATGTAAATTTGTGATTTCCACATTGGGCGGCTGCCCAGGCGGCCACTTTAGAGAGAACCCTGATTACACAAGTGCCATTTTAACAACCAGTTCACTGAACTCAACAAAAGATTAGGTATCAGTTCTAGCAAACCGCTACAGAACCGGCTGAATCCCCACCACTGTTCACCTCCTCTCCTCCCTCTCCTTCTCTAAGGGAGACACGTCTTCCCTAATGTTCAAGCCCGCGGTTCCAGATGGCCGGCATGTTTCATACTTCGTATAGGATTTCCTGCATTATGACCCCTTGCTCTTTCATCTACAGCTTCTCTTACATTAACCAAGTCATTTGGATTTGATCTTGGAATGCCCTTTCTTTATGATTTCCAAGCGCCCACTGGGTTGGTGTACTTAACCAGCTCTCCTGGTATGGCTAACGCCAGCCCGCCCCGCCTCACGGTCATAAAACAGTCCCTAGTCACGGAGCCTTGCCCAGTAGCTGGCAGATGGTAGGTATTCAGTAATTCTGTGTTGTTCTTGAATGGATAATTAATGAATGAAAACAGGAAGGAAGGTAGGAGGATAGAAGAACTAAAAGGAGCAGCTTGATTCCATTGATAGATTTCATCTTGTCCTATATGATAGCAAAAAACTCCATGGAGCTGGTTTATTTCTGGTAAGAGTCAGCACCACCTACCTATCAAAAACATTATGAGTCACCTGCATAATTTAGGTAAAGAGTAATTTTTTTGGTGGAAAAAAAATACGATTGAATAGGTAGCTTCAGTGAAGTGGTAAACACATTCAGCGATAACTCCTCATCCTTCGGCATCTGACGTGGTCTGAGCTGACTGGACCGTGGAGGAGTTTGGAATTCAGGTACCACCAGCTCTACATGTTGAAAGAATCCCAAGATCAGAGCGGGGGTGGGGGGGTAGGGTTTGGGGGTGGTGGGGGTGGGGGTAAATTCTTACCATACTGCATTTAAGGATACCAAAGTGGCTACTGACCACTTGATTGAACCTCTCTCTTCCAGTGCACTGTTTCCTGATTCTACGGCTCCCTCCCACGTCTTTTCCCAGTTCTCTTCTCTTCCCTTGCCTCCTTCTTGTCTTCTTCCTCCTCTTCCTCTTCCTCTTCCTCTTCCTGCCCCTCTGCTTACTGCTCAGCTGGTGACCTTTGAAACTCCTGGCTAGACACGCTGAATTGTCTGTAGACATCCATCTTTTGCCTCCATCCACGCCATGTAAATGATAGTAAAAGAAGAAAAGAGGAGGGTATTTTCAAAGACAAGGAAGAAACATCAGTGGGTCAGATGCTTCCGTCCGTTTTTGAAAGACGCGCTGCCCGGGGTGAAGCAGAGGAGCTACAAACCAAAGCGTCAGCAGGGCTGGAATCCCACAGCGAGTAAGACCTGGTTCACCCCACAGAACCCCTGGCACTCAGGTGCCTCTTAGGCTGCCTGAATGTAGTATGTCCCGAACTGAAGTCATCATCTTCTTCCTTCTCTTCCTCTACCAGTCCCTCACCATCTCCACTATCACCCTTTCTCTCTGTTCCCATCGGGGCCATCCTCTGGTCCCTCCAATAGTCCTTATCCCACCTGACAGCACCATTGACCACACAAACCGAAGCATGCTCCCCCATATCCAACACTCAAACCCCACTATGTAGGCTCTGGCCAGTTGGCTCAGTGGTAGAGCGTCAGCCTGGCGTGCAGGAGTCCCGGATTCTATTCCAGCCAGGGCACACAGGAGAAGTGTCCATCTGCTTCTCCACCCCTCCCCCTCTCCTTCCTCTCTGTCTCTCTCTTCCCCTCCCGCAGCCAAGGCTCCACTGGAGCAAAGTTGGCCCAGGCGCTGAGGATGGCTCCATGGCCTTCACCTCAAGCACTAAAATGGCTCTGGTTGCAAATGAGCAATGCCCCCCTAGTGGGCATGCTGGGTGGATCCCAGTTGGGCACATGTGGAAGTCTGTTGCTTCGCCTTTCTGCTTCACACTTCAGAAAAATACAACCCCCCACTATATATATTGACTTCTTTTGTTACACAACATCATGTCACCATGCCAAAAAGTGCTCCTTTATCTACTTCCCCACCAGACCATGAGATCTTACAGACCATTTCATTCTTGACAGTAATCTCCAAATTGAGCACACAGTCAACATAAACGGGCATCAAACAAAAATTTAGTAAAGAATCGCTACCTCTGGAGGATTTTTGTACCTGGAATCCCATCACTCTGTCCCCCACTCTGTGGAGTCGAGTAAGATGATAACTTTATCAGTCAAAAGTGGTTTTAAAATTGAGTAATAAGATAAAATGCTATGAAAGAATATTACATTCCTGTAATAGTAATACTTTATATTATTGTAATACGGCTGTTTGATACCTATCCATGGAAGCCTGATGTTTTGATCTCTATGACATCCCTTAACCCCTTTGATGTCTTTCTGCATGCCCAATCTGTGGTGGCAAAACATGACACTGATATTAGCAAAGGCAGGTGGCACTTGGGAGTCATGAACCCTGGGTTCATGTGCCACATCTGCCACTGATTATCCTGTGATGGTAGGAAAGTCTCTTTCCCCCTTGGGGAGTAGGTCTTTCACCTTTAAGATGACGTAGCCAGCCTAATTAACATCTAGGACCCGTGTTTCTCTAAGACTTGTATACACCTGAGCTGATCATTAACCTCAGACTACGGAAGCCCCCAGTCTTGTCTTCAGAGCAACCCTGAGCGCCAACATCACCTCCTTCATTGAGGTGATTAATGTGTATCTGAAAGGACAGAGGGTCGGGACTGTGGTGCTGATCTGAGGGAACAGCCTGGACTTTCATCTTCAGGCTCAGAACTTGTGTGAAAAATGCGTTTGAGGAAGCTGGACACTGGCTGTGTGTGGGTTTAATCCCCGTCTTGTTATCTTCTGCTGTTCTCTCTTTTTATATTTTTCTAGAAGTAAAAAAACCACTCAAATAGAGGGCAAGAGACAGAGTCTTCTCTTGGAATAGACACCTGCTGATTTCAGTGATGTTTACTGTACACGAGATTGCTTGGGGGCTGGAGAGAAAACTTGTCTTATTCCTTAAGGTTGCATTTTTGTCTTAGCATGACTTATCTGGTCTGAGGGAGAGCTTTCTTGGGGACCATGGACCCTGATTTTCCAGCCTCCGGCTAGAGAGGCAGACAGGTAAATACTGACCTACCAGAGGCCCCTCTAGGTTCAAAACACTTGGGGGAGGAGCGGTATGAAGCTCAGACTCTGCGTGGCTTTGGCTCCATCCTAGGCTGAGGAGAAGGAGAGGAGGGAGGCAGCGCTTCCTTTGTTGAGCGATACCTGCTGAGCACAAGGTGTTGCCTGGGCTACTTTGGGTCTCACCTGATATTCCTTTCTAGGTCTCTAAGGGAGGACTACCCATCTCATAGATATGGAAACTGACACTTGAAATAACTTGCTCCAATTTCCACATTAAACCTGAGGTTTGAGTCCAGATTTGTTGGGCTCCAAAGACTGTGTTCTTTCTACTAGATAATACACTTCCCCATTCACAGAAGGCTGCTCCTTGGGTGGGGTGTGTGTGTGTGTGTGTGTGTGTGTGTGTGTGTTTGCAGGGAAGAGGTGGTAGGAGCCAGGATGGGAGAATGCAGGGCAGTGCAGTCTTCTTTGAACATTGCTTTATCTCATAGTCAGGAAAGTACTGATCCAATGTCTCTGTTAGGAACAGAAAACCTGGGTGTTTGGGAGATGGAGAGAGAATTTCTTCTCAGCCACACTCGGGGAGCTCAGCTCTAATAGAACCCTGATGCAGGTCGTAGCAGGTGGTAGGTAGCCCAGAGCCTGGGAGGACAGCGTGAAGCTTTCATCCGAACACAGAGAGGAGACACTTCCCTGCTATAGCGGCTACATCTCTAGGCGTCTCTCTTCATCCCACTTCTTATTCTATATGCTTTCTTTGCGGAATTTTTTACTTTCCTGATTTCAACTCATGGATGAAGCCATGACTTCTTAACCTACAACTTCTGCCAAATGTTGCTTCTGAATTCTAGGCCCGTTTATGCAACTTATTTTGTGCAGTCCACTGGTGTATTTCCAACACTCGGATTTCAGCGTGGCCAACGTTCATCTCCTTATTCTTTTCTTCCAAACACCTTCCTCTCTAATTTCTCGCCTTCGCAAATGGCTCCGCCATCCACCCAACGACGTACTCCTCTGCCTATCCCCCAGTCTTGTTGATCCAAACTCTAATTTTCTCAAATCCATTTACCTTTCTCCCACTGTATCCACCCTGTCATGTTCTCAAGACTCCTCTCATCTGGAATTCTGCTGCAGACTCCATCTGGTCCCCACTTCCACCCACTCTCATCCATTCCCCACGCTGCCACCGAACCAGAACACTTCGCTAGTCTTCTCTAGACCTTTCAGGGATCCCCTTGACCTTCAGAATAAAGTTCAGCCCCCACAGGGGTCTTTAAGACTTCTGTCAAGCACACAGGGGGAAGTAGAGGATGATGCATAAGGACCCAGGTTTGAATACCAACTCTGTAATGTTATCTGTTTCCTTAGCTTTCACGTGGCACTAACAGCACTGACATCGCAGATTTTTGTGAACATTGAATCGAACGGCAGTACCATATGGAACCTGTTAAACAGTGCCTGCTGTGTAGTCACTTTGAATGGGAGTTGTTCTTAAGTGACAATGTTCTAAAGTGTGTTGTTAGTGGAATTTTAATGGTGTTACACAGGAAGTGTCCTGGCATCCAGGTTTCTACCTAATAGGAGAATTCCGTTTTATCATGGGCTCCAAGGTAGGGCATGCTTTTCTGCCAAATAGAGTATACCACACCTTACCAATGCACAGTAGAGAAAATACCACGGAACCTACCCCCATGGAACATAACAGACACCAGAAAGGACAAGGACCTAGATGGGAACACTTAGATCAGCAAAATCAAGTGCAGCAGAACCACCTAGACACCTTATAAACAAGAGGACCAGAGGCAGCGGAGATTGCACATACTTAGTCTTTTGGAGAGAAGTAAATATATAGATCCATTAAAGATCACTGTGAAAAACATCAGTGAAGAAGGAGAAGCCAAAGTCTTGGAATTTCCCATGATCGGCAGACAAGGACTTAAGTAAGGCAGAAGGTGAGCCTCAGCCGAGGCCATGGGTCCTAAGAGCAGCCCCGGACCCTTGTAGAAGAATCTGACACCCACTCAAAGTGCTTTCCCTCACCACAGGGGTCAAAGGTTATTCTTATTCTTTAGAGGTACCCTTCGTTCTACCATCTGGTATCATAAGCTGCTGTATGGTTTATTATCTATAATTATGTCCAGTAAATATCTATATTTTTTGATCAGAGGAGTGTATACATCATCATTTTTCACAAACCCTTGTGTTTTGTTCACAAAGTTCACAGATGAAAACCTTTCTAGTTATTGTGACGTGTAGATACCTGGATGGGGGTCTCCTATGTGACATCTGTTAAGAAACTCCTGCACGGTGATGCTCTCTTATAGAAATCTCTGCTCTCCATTTTCTCTCTTGTACTTGTATTTCATATGAAAACCTTTCTAGTTATTGTGACGTGTGGATACCCGGCTGGGGGTCGCCTATGTGACATCTGTTAAGAAACTCCTGCACAGTGATGCTCTCTTATAGAAATCTCTGCTCTCCATTTTCTCTCTTGTACTTGTATTTCATATGAAAACCTTTCTAGTTATTGTGACGTGTGGATACCCGGCTGGGGGTCGCCTATGTGACATCTGTTAAGAAACTCCTGCATGGTGATGCTCTCTTATAGAAATCTCTGCTCTCCATTTTCTCTCTTGTACTTGTATTTCATATGAAAACCTTTCTAGTTATTGTGACGTGTGGATACCCGGATGGGGGTCACCTATGTGACATCTGTTAAGAAACTCCTGCACGGTGATGCTCTCTTATAGAAATCTCTGCTCTCCATTTTCTCTCTTGTACTTGTATTTCATATGCTCTGTGAAGTAGTCTGACTGTTTCTGGGCTAGGGAGAGGGAGGTTCATCTCCAGAACAGCCAAGAGGGAGAGAGAGGGCTCTCCTGGGAAGCCATGCAGAGTGGTGACCCAGGAGTCTCTACGGAGGCATTGCTGGTGAGGTGTAGGCGAGCAGAAGGTAGGAACAGCTGTCACCGGTGACCCCTTTTTGCCGGGAGTTCTTCCACCGAGGGTGTGTTATTCTTTGTGGATTAGTCAGGGTTTTGCTTCTTCTGTGGTTATCTGTGGATGGCAATGCCATGTGTAGGCAGTGCAGTGGGCTCCGAGGCTGGGGGATGCTGGCTTGGCTCTGTGGCTCCACCTTCGCTCTCTGTGATGACCTTGGGCCAAGTTAGCACTCAGGCCCTCAGTTTCCTCCTGAAGCCTGCTGGAAAAGCTGCTGTGATGAGGAAGGGGGCCAGCAGGGCAAGCCCCAGCTCCTCTGCAGACAATAGTGATAATTCCCTTCTCCTTCCCTCCTCTCTCCGTCCATCCTGGACCAGGACGAAGGCCTCTGGATGGTGTTATGGATGTCTGCTGGGCTTTCCCAAGGACACTATTTCTTCTTGGCCAAGCACCGTATTTCCAGAATCTTGAGCCTTTTGAGATGTGGACTCCAGAATAGCACCCGTGATTCTGCCTCCACCCCGCCCCTGCAGTGGACATTAAGGGCCCATCACCACACAGAAAATCTCTAGTACTTCGGTTCCAAAATGGCCTCTCTGAAATGTGCCTCTAGGGAGCGGGCTGGGAGGGCAGAGGTTTATTATGTAATATGGATTTGGTGTTAGAATTTGCACATTGAGTTTTCCTTACTGGCCTCATAGAAAGCGGAAGAGCACTGGGGAAAAGATTAAAACCATTTTTTTTTTTTAACAAAGATAGACGAGTCAGGGCGTCTGATACATTCTCCATTCTGTGTTCTTAAGGACAAAGATAATGGAACAGAAAGATTCTATTTTTATGATTAGAAAGCACTTACTTTTTGGTCAGGGAAATAGCCAGTCCGGATGTTTAGTCCTGTCAATACAGCTTGGACCAGATCTTTCTCTTTCCTTTTTCTTTTTTGTTAATTGGAGGCACTGTCAGAGTAGAGAGATGGGGAGGCCACGGGAAACATACAATCTTGCCTAGTCACAAAGGGATTAAGGAAATTGCGTGTCCTTCAGCAGAGGGAAAAGCAAAATAGGCTTCAGTCTCAAAGAGATCTCAATTCAAATCCCATTTTCACCCCTTACTCTCTGTGTAACCCTGGGCAAGTCATGTAAGAGCCTCAGTTTTCTCATCTGTAGAATGGGAGTAATGGTACCCACCTTGCATGTTAGCATGGTTAACTGGAATACAGTATGTAACAACACAGGGCCCAATACCTAGTGAGTACTACAGATGAAAGAAATAGCTGAGGTTCACAGGGAAAACCTGCAGAGTGTTATGGTGAAGAACAATGTTGCTCTCTGAGGGCACACTGGAAATAGAACCCAAGGAGGGAGGAACCCCCGGCCCACCCCCTGCTGCAATTATTCTGAGATGTGTTCAGGGTGAAGATGGAAAGAAGAACCAAGTAAGTAGAACACACATTTTGTAGTTACTTTTCTACTTTCTCCAGCTGCATACCAAAAAAGCGTGGCGGTATCTTAAAACACAGTACGTGGGCACAATTAAATAGGAAATTTAAAAAATAACATAGAAGGTTGGGAAAGCATATTATGGAATGACTTTGGCTGCCATAGTTGTTGAGTTTAAACACTGAGTTGGGAGCTTCCTGGTAATCAAGCCAAGAGGAAGAAGAGAATGGGTTGAATGATTCTCATCATCCGAGATAGCACTGTTTATGAGAGGAATACGATGATCCCACTGTTCAAGAGAGGAAAGGTTTTCTTGGTATTATATTTCCAAAGGAAGTCACACATCCTTTAGACCAGTGGTTCTCAAAGTGTGCGCCAGGGTGCACTGGTGCGCCCTAGAAGATTTCCAGGTGCGCCTTATGGTATTCCAGAGAAAAATGTGCTTGTTGGGGACCAAAAAACCAACAGAGTTTTTGGTATTTAGATTTTGGGGAGACAGAGGTGTGGGGAATTGGCTGTAAGCTGACAGTCAGCCAAACCTTCCACCTCATTTACCTGATTAGGGTGCAAAAGGCTGTGGTGCTGGATTGTTTATACTACCCCCCATGTTTCCTGGAAAGACTGGAGGCAAGTTTTTTCTGTCCTTTGTTTGGTGTAAAGTTAAGATGATATGTGTGGTAGGGGTTTTCTACACTTGGTAAAAATTCTTGGGTTGCCTTGGAAACATGATCAAAGATCTCATTGATTTGCTAATGACCCAGGAGGCAAGTTTTTTCTGTCCTTTGTTTGGTGTAAAGTTAAGATGATATGTGTGGTAGGGGTTTTCTACACTTGGTAAAAATTCTTGTGTTGCCTTGGAAACAACATGATCAAAGATCTCATTGATTTGCTAATGACCCACTTTGCCTTATAAATAAAGCAAGATGCAGTTTTGGGGTGCGTTTTGTTCTTGCCAGCAGCAATTACAGGGCCCTCCCAACCCGTACTTTCTTAATTCCACGTATTTTCTTAATTCTGCACCGTTCCCACTTGGGACCTGGAATTACTAGCTGTGCTGGTTCGTGGCATGTGCCCAGATATAAAAATAAATATAGTTACTCTATTATATCATTTTATTATGGAAATACTGCTCTTTTTAACACATTATTATATTTATTATTAACACGTCATTATACTATTTTTAGATAAATATACCCAAATAATTTTTTTTTTTTTTTTTTCATTTTTCTGAAGCTGGAAACAGGGAGAGACAGTCAGACAGACTCCCGCATGCGCCCGACCGGGATCCACCCGGCACGCCCACCAGGGGGCGACGCTCTGCCCACCAGGGGGCGATGCTCTGCCCATCCTGGGAGTCGCCATGTTGCGACCAGAGCCACTCTAGCGCCTGGGGCAGAGGCCACAGAGCCATCCCCAGCGCCCGGGCCATCTTTGCTCCAATGGAGCCTCGGCTGCGGGAGGGGAAGAGAGAGACAGAGAGGAAAGCGCGGCGGAGGGGTGGAGAAGCAAATGGGCGCTTCTCCTATGTGCCCTGGCCGGGAATCGAACCCGGGTCCTCCGCACGCTAGGCCGAATATACCCAAATAAAATGGATAGATTTCTCAAAAAGAAGCATGCTATTGAAGAATCTGATTCTGAAAGTGAGCAAAAATTAAGTGTAAATAAAATAGGACTTGAAGGCTGACAGGCAGAATTTAATTTATAGCATTTTCCATCACTTAACACTGAACAATATGATTGGATTAGAAACTCATTCATGGAAGCTTCAAGTGATTTTGGTTTAACATTAACAGAAGAAGAAGAACTGGCAGCCATATCCACTGACTGTGGATTGATGATTAAACATAAGGAATTGTCTCTTGAAGCCTTTTGGATTTCTATAAAAGAAGAATTGTGGCAATATCTAAAAAAGCTTTGAACATTTTACTACAATTTTCAACATCCTATTTGTGTGAATTAGGATTTTCTACCCTCAACACAATTAAGAGTAAAAAGAGGAATTCTTCAATGTATTGATGAGGAAATGGGAGTTTGCTTTTCAAATATATGCCCAAACATTGAAGAAATCACTAGGACACATCAGGCTCACGTTTCTCATAAACACAAGAATGAAAAAACACATTCACCCCGGGACCTGCCAAATTTACTAAATCTTACTAAGAATGTATCTATATATATAAAAAAATAATTTTTTTGTCGTTTTTTTTATTTTTTAGCCCCTCTTTTTTATAAATTCTAAAAAGCATAACTCAAAAAATGTAACATAAAAATGTTTTTTAATGTCAGAATAAATTTAATTTTGTCGTATTTATGTCATTTAATTACCATCAAAGCACACTTGGACTTTATATATTTTTTCTTTAATATTTGACTTAATTATTATAACATATTTCTCAGAAATTTGTATATAGTGCACCTACAATTATTTGTAGGATTTTAAATGTGCCCCAACTTCAAAAAGTTTGAGAACCACTACCTTTGGCATTTATGACCTTGCACCTCAAACTTCACGCACAGAGCTCAGAGAGGAAAGTCATCTCACAATGACCTTCCTGCAGTGTCTTCCATTTGGCCTCTGTCATCCTGACCCTTGGTAAGGAAGCCACGGTAGGTAACAAACCATGGCGAGCACTGACTTTGACATCTAATAGACCTGTATTCAAATCCTGGTTCGATCACTTTGCAATTGTGTGACCTTGTGAATCCACTTATCTCTACTATGCTTCATTTTCCCTTCCTGCAAAATGGAGCTCATCACCCTCCCCTCCCCTTCCCTCAGTGTCGTTGTGGGCACTGAATGAGCAGACAGGGGTATGACATCCAGCCTGGAGTCTGGCACAGAGTAGGTGCTTCATAAATAGGGTCAGTTTTCTTCTTTTTTTTCTCCTGGAATATAGCCTGGTGTTTTGTTTTGTTTTGTTTTTTTCTGGAGGGTGCCTAAGCTCATAAGCTCATTCATTTTCAGGTCTTACTGTGTCATACTTTCTAATCTTCCATTGACACCACAGAGACAGTTCTGAAATACAACCTCAATGTGTGTCTCCCTGCTTACTGCTCTCGGGAGTGTCCCAGCTGTCTACAAAACACCGTGCAGGTGCTTCGGCTGGGTGCTTGGAACCCTTCACCCTGGGGCCTCTGCTCCCTTCAGTCACTGCTCTCCAACCAGTACTTTGAATTCTAGGCCTCTTCAACTGTTGACCTGTCTTAGAAGAATACATAATGCCTTCGTACAAGTTTCTCCCTCTGCTTGAAGCATCCTTTTTCCTCACCCTCCTGGCCATCTTGGCACAGAGCTCATTCATTCTTCAAGATGGCTCAAGTAGTGCCTTTTCTATCACAGTATCTATCACCACGCAGCTGGTCTCTCTCTGTCTCTGGGTACTCCTGTTGACTCCTTCTCTTGTAACTTTCTATTTCATTCTTTGGCTACGCAATGGGCTCTCTGAGGCCAGAGATGGTGCACTTCCTCTGCCATGTCAGCACCTCCATCCGTGTCCAACCTGTGCCACTGTCTACTGCTAGCCGCCGCCTCCCCTGTACCCAGTGCACAGCCGGACTTCCCCTCTGCAACTCTGACTGCCACACTGGGCTGTGTGCTACCTTTTCCTGCTGGACGTTGAATCTTTGAAAGCAAGAAACTTTTCTCCTTCAGCTCGGCCTTTTTCATGCCTGCCACCTGCCCACAGCGGGGAAATAAATGCTTTGTAAAGAATGAATTAGTACATTACAGATGAAGGAATAGGTGAGGCCTTCTGGACTCTGTACCACCTACTACTACTCTTCAAGTGAGGGGTGGAGGTTGGGGTTCAGCTTGACATTTCTTAAAGATCTTATTTTCAATTACACTTTACCTTCAATATTATTTTGTATTAGTTTCAGGTGTGCAGCATAGTGGTTAGACGGTCATATATTTTACGAAGGGGTCCCCACCTGGCACCGTGCATATTTATTACAATATTCTGGACTGTATTTCCTATGCCTTACTTTTCATCCCTTTGACTATTTGCAACTACCAACTGGTACTTCTTACCCTTTCACCTTTTTCACCCTCCAACTCCCTTCCCCTCTAGCAACCATCACTCTGCTTTCTGTATCTGTTTTGTCTGTTTCTGTTTTATTTGTCCATCAATATTGTTCTTTAGATTCCACATCTAAGTGAAATCATATGGTATTTGTCTTTCTCCGACTGACCTATTTAACTTAGCATAACACCCTCTAGGTCTACCTATGCTGTCGTAGATGGGAAGAGTACATTATTTTTATGACCAAGTAATATTGTTTTTGACCCTTGTATATGTGTGCCACATCTTCTTTACCTGTGTGTCTACTGATGTGCACTTGTGTTGCTTCCATATCTTGACTATTGTAAATAATGCTTCAATGAACATAGGGGTGCATACATTCTTTCAAATCAATGTTTTGGGTTTCTCTGAGCATATTCTCAGAAGTGGAATCACTGGATCATAAGGCAGTTCCATTTGAAAATGGTTGAGGACCCTTCATACTGTTTCCCGTAGTGGCTGTGCCAATCTGCATTCCCACCAATAGCGCACGAAGGTTCCTTTTCCTCCATATCCCCACAGCACTGGTTTCAGCTAGACATTTTAATATATTTCCAATTCAGGCGCATCTCATTAAATACAGTTCCCATTACATCTTAGTTGGGAGTTAGGTTCTTCTGTGGGAAATAAGGTAAAAAAACATCAAGTAAATAAAAATCATTCTTGATAATCTTTTAGGAAGGTACTCCATTGGAAGTACTATTTATTAACAAGTCTAACTTTATTAATTTCTCTTCTGCACTGGAAAGATTAATTTTTTTTTAGTGGAACCCTAGAAATAAGTGATTAACTTGTGTTTATAGGTTACGTTGAATCAAAAAATGTGTATCATCAAACAGTGGGTTGGACTGAATGCCCAGAGGGTGGACCCCTGGGACGGCCGGTCATGAGGGTACAGTCTAGTTAGATGATGAATGGACAGAAACTGAATCTTTTAAGGCAGAGGTGGTTAGAAAAGGCTCACGCTGAATGAGTCAAAGTACATAGATACCAAGATGGAGTCCAAGAATGAAGACAGAAACAGTCTGCGGATCAGGGAGGCAATGCAAGGAGATAATCGGGGTCCTCAGAAAAATAATGGAGAAGCTAAGAAGAGATTGTAAGATGACAGAGCAGGGTCCAGACACAGAAGCCAGGGAGGCAGGGAGGCAGGGAGAACGGTCCAGGTTCCGCAAGGTGCCACTGTGACAGCCAAGGAGGCTGCTCTGGGACCATGCGCTCCAGTGGCTGCAGGCATCCCGCATTCATGGAGTCCGAACCAGGCTCTTTGGGCTGCTGTGTCCTTGGCTTATTCAAGGAGCGGTGATTTTCATACAAAGTGTTTTAATTGCAGAAGTAACAGTTCTGTTGGCCCTGGCCAGGTAGCTCATTTGGTTAGAGCGTCATCCCTATACTCCATGGTTGCGGGTTCAATTCCTGGTCAGGGCACATATAAGAATCAACCAGTGAATGCATCAATAAGTGGAACAACAAAATGATGTTTCTCTCTCTCTCTCTCTCTCTCTCTTTCTCCCTTCTTCTATCTCTCAAAACATCATTCAATAAAGAACAAGTCATACTGTTCTAAAATTCACACTTCACCACTGAAGCATAAAGAATAAACGTAGAGCCCCTCTCACTCTCCTGGTGCCTCCGGTGCCATTCTCTGCGAGGGTAAAACCAAGTGTTAACACTCTAGCACATCTACTTTAATATGTCTTTGTATTTTAAGCACAAACACTCAAACACCCAGAAACATTCACACCGTGTTTCTGTATTATTATTTTTAAATGTTATTGTTGCCTGTGGTCCCTTATGTTTTCTCAGCCAGCGATATATCACGGCCGCCTCTGCATCTCTCGCTTCTGCAACTGATCTTTCTCCAGATGAAGAAAGCCCCTTAAAACATCTATGACGGGAGACTATTAAGACCAAAGCTTAATACTCTAGGAAAGCTTTTCCTCCCACTTAGTCTGTTAGCCACAGTGAACTAGAAATGAAAGATTTATGTTACTAATTATTTTTTTTTAAAAAAAATAAAAAATGTAAGGGCACAGCCTGGCTCAAACTAAGCAGGGTAATTGTGTTTACTGATCGTCACCACTCCCGACTAGCCATTCATGGCATAAAACCCCCAGTAATTAGAACAATAAGCCCAGGTTAATTAAAATACCGGGTAACGCTGGGGCAAGAATAAAATCCACGCTGGAGATTTTCCAGACGTGCATTCATTTTGCAGGCGTTTAATTCACCCCGGGCGCTGGTGCTGACAAGGTAGGCGCTGGGCGCTAATCAGCACTGCTCCGCCTCGATCACGCCCCGCACGTGTCTCTTCTCTGGCTCCAGGACCGGCTTCAGAGTCCGGCGCCAGCCGCTGGGAGAACAACGCTGCTGTTGTTTAGGCCTAATCTTGGGTCCCATGCTTGTGTTATTACTATCCGTGCCACTTCCCTTAATGGTTACAGGCTGGATAATTAAAACAATTCATCAAGCCCCCAAGAGTCTGAATGCTATCCGGAGTTTCCTCCGCCTTTGTCCTCTGTCCAGTGCTGAAGGCCTCGTTCCCTTGCACGGCTGCGGTCCCCGTGCCTGGTCGGAGGGCGAGGCCTGCTGTGACTCATTTCCCCTGCTGCAGTGAAGGAGTCAGTCCCGTGAGCTCTGACGGTAGAACTTGAAGGTCACTCCTCTGAAAGACTCTTCTGGGCAGGATCTGCCCCCGGTTGGGTGAGCAGCCCTTTGGTCACTCTTCACTGACCACAGTGCATTCATCGATGTCCCAATAAATATCTTTGAGCATTATGAAGGCAGACCTGTAATTTTTTGTTCTGTATTTTCAGAGCTTTTTCAAGACCTGCCTCGAGGGGGCATCCAATAAAAATTCCTTCACCCCCTCTATGGTTCCTTTCCATCCAATGACTCTTGATTAGGAGAATAATCAATGCAACAGATATTTATGAAGGACGCCCCCCCCTTTCAACCAGGGACTGCTGTGGGCACTGTGAGGAATCAGAGATAATTAAGGCATGGCTCTTCCTTACAAAGAGTTTACAAGCTAGTGGGAGGATAAAACACTTTCACAACAGCTGTAAAACATGCGTTCCACAAGTGAAAATCGAAGAAGGTGCCACAGGCTCTTGGAGCAACGGAACACTGCTGGCTAGAGAGATTCCAAAGGGCTTCATGGAGGAGGTGGCATTTTGGCCAGGTGATTTTTGTGAAAGTGATTTGGATGTAAGAGATGCAAGTGTGTGTGTGTGTGTGTGTGTGTGTGTGTGTGTGTGTGTGAGAGAGAGAGAGAGAGAGAGAGAGAGAGAGAGAGAGAGAGAGCTGGCAGGTGGGGCAAGAAGAGATCGAGAGGCTTCCGGGGATAAAACCTCCAGCATTTGCAAAGGCACTGGGTGCATGGATGTAGAGTTTGCATTTATCATGAAGACTTCGCTGGGGCAGCAGCCGGCAGCCTCAGGAAGGCCTGGGGTCAGGGTGGACCGCTGCACCATCATGGAGTAGGTGAATTTGGAAATCGGCCTCCCCTTGCTAAACCTTCCTCTTTCCCTTTGAGGGGCACGCCCTCACCCCTTTTCTTCCCATTTGCAGACACGCTTTCTGTATTTCTGGGTCTGCCTTCCTTCCTCCTCTTCCCCACCGTAGCAATGCCCCTTCTCCGGAAGGGATCGAACACTCTGCTCCTGTGAGGGTGGGGACCAGGCTGTCTATTATCACTGAATAATAAGCCTTTGCCCGGGGCCAATTTCACCTGCTACAGAGTTGTGAGGAGCATGTGGTACCAACATCAGGTCCTAACATGCATGGGGCTTTCTCCCGCTCTCGGGAACCGAGGAGAGGAGGAGGGATCCCCTCCCGCTGTCCTGCCTCGTCTGGCCCACTCATCACCATCGCCTATTCCAACCGTTTTCCAGGGGAGAGGTTTCCACAGCTTCTGCCCACCGAGCAACTGGTTTTATTTCTCATTGCTTTAATTAATGGAGTCAATCAATAGAGCAGGATGCCTTGCTAAGATAAACTTGCTTTTATTTTTCATCTCTGCTCTAGCAAGGGTCCCTCTGATCGTCATTAGGAAAGGCCCCTCTGAGGCTCCTTGGGAACCAGGTATAAAGGCACCTGGAGATCGGCAGGGCAGCTCCCCCTGCCTCGGGATGGGAGAAGGGGGAGCAATAAGGCTCCTTTTCTTTTCAAGCTTAAAAGGAAAAAAAAAGACATAGGGGGAGCTGATCTTCAAGGAGGGAAAGTGGATGGTCGCCAGGAACACATTTAGGGAGCCAGTAATTTGGAGAAAGTCTGTGGGAAGGACTGAAATGATTGACTATTAAGAACTACAGTTAGTTCTGCCTCACCTGTGGTGGCGCAGTGGATGAAGCGTCGACCTGGAACGCTGAGGTTGCTGGTTCGAAACCCTGGGCTTTGCCTGGTCAAGGCACATAAAGGGAAGCAACTACTATGAGTCAATGCTTCCTACTCCTTACCCCCACCGGCCCACCCACACATCTTCTCTCTCTCTCTCCTCTCTCTAAAATTAATAAATAAAATATTTTTTAAAAAGTGGAGGCACTTTGTCTAACAGGAATGGGAAGACAGGGTAATCTATTCCCACTCTGAACTCCTCAGTGTCCCTGCTTAATATGAATCCTGGGCTGGGTTTCTGTTATCTTTGACTTTGAATAGCTATACCATTAAAACACACACACACACACACACACACACACACACACACACACGGAACTACGGTTCTATGCATCTAATGGAGTAGTTTTGGACATGATCAGCACCAACAAAATGGTTTTTCCTCCTTCAAGGTCCCACGGTGTCCCCACATGGGGGCAGGAAAGAAACAGCTGCCCAGGATTATCTGTTTGGCTGCAAGGGACCAGCTGATCGCAACCACATTACAGGGACTCCCAGAGGGGGCCAGCGACAGGTGCAGACTTTCCTTGTGTCAGTGTGGCACCTAGACCACCCCCTTTCTTGGTCAATGTAAATGCTAAAATTTAGAAAATTTCTAAGGTGGTGGAGTTGAAAACAACCAAAGAAACTAGCCCCCCCCCCCCAATCTAAAGAATGCCTCTGTGGCCTGGAATGCGACCCTGGGGCTTCCCCCAGCAGTCGGAGGGGCAGTAATATAAGTAATAAGCAGGTCTGATAGCCACAGAGATGGCTTCCCAGGTGTGAGAACTCCCGCCCAGCCCTGAGCCTGCTAATGCATGGTGATGAAGTCAGATGTCAGCCATCTTCCAGGTACCTCCTTCCTTCTTAGATGTGTTCTCTATAAAATTCCCTCATAAATTTTTAATCTTTTTTTTTCCAAAGGAGGAGCTCTGTGGCTGTATTTTTCGTAAACGTGATTTAGTCGAGGCATTCATTATTTCCGTTGGTAGGTTCAGAGCAGCGAGTCTTTCAAGCTTTAAAAGGTCTCATTTGTTATTGGGACAGCTCTTGGTGTGTAATTATCAGTACAAGCCTAGAGATAATCCCACTAGTAAGGGCCTTTCCAGACCATTTCAACTCCACCCCACCCCTCCCCCATCCTAGAGCTGAGAGGAGCTGAGAAGGTAATGGAATCGGCCGGAAGTCGGGGAGCCGGTCCGAGCCAGAGCCGGGGCCTGTGCGAGGCCAGTGGGGATTTGAGATGGACAGTACCCTGCTGGAGGGGTCAGCTGTTGCAGACACATCACCTTGTTGATTCCTTCTGGGTTTAGGATTGGCTAGATTCCACTAGTAGCTGGCTTTCACATGTGGAACCCTTCAGTCACGATGTGTCTGTTCTCCAACCTACCAACACCATCTTCTTTCTCCTTTTTCTTCCTGGTAATGTGTCCTTTGTGACCACCCAGGACCCCTCCTCTGAAAATCCTCTGCTGTTGCCCAAGCGAGTCCATGGCTCTCTGCTTGTGCCTGCCGCACTCTTGCCCCTGTCTTGCTAGTGGATGTCATGAAGGACCTGTCACCCTTACTCTACCTTGAACTCCTTCCAGGCGGGGTCAGTGCTTGCATTGCTGCGTCCCAGCACCCAGAACACAGCAGCCATGAAGCTGGTTGAATGAATACCTTCCTCGGGCCCAAGTGCCGTCCTTTACAATGAATAGATGCATGATTAAGTTTTGTCACAGAGCTACAAACACTTAAGTCTTTTCACATTCTCAGTGTCTCAAAGGAGAAGGGGGCCATTTTATAAATGTGGAACCCGAGGCCCAGAAAGGGAACTGACTTATACAAGGATGCACAGCACTCCTGGGTCAGAATTAAAACGAAAACCAGGCCTCGGAGAAAACACAAAGGCCTGCTTACTATTCCTGTGCCGTTGTTTAAAATATGTATTATTAAGTCGCATGGAAAAACAAAACAAAACAAAACATCTTTCTATAAAATTTCCCTAGGCAGCAAGGAAGATTAAAGATTATGTCTCTAGCATTTCTTCTTATTATTGTTATTTTCTTTCTTTCTAACAGAAACCATTTTGCTTCTTGCTGGAGGTAAGAGCAGACAGGGCCCTATCTCCGTCTTCAGGGGAAGCAGTTCATAATTACTCTCCATCAAATTTCTGGTAGAAATGATTCCTTCTTACAAGGGGAAAAGATATCTCTTGAACTTTCATCACACGTTTTCTTTCACTGAGCTGAGCGTACAGCCCTCTGGATGAGAAGTGTGATGCCAGGTTAACTAGATCTTTGCAAATGTGCTGCTGTCTTCCAAGCACGCGGCAGGTCGCGGACACCATGGCTGGCGTCAGAGACCTCCCAGTGCCGGAAGTTAAGCAGTAGTAGGGATAGAGGTGGCAGTGTCGGGTCTCAGTCTTTCCAAGACATCTTAGCTTCCCCATCAGCTTACCCTAGAGCCCAGGAAGAACCAGCACGGATCCACGCTTTGCTTCCCACTCTAAACACTGATGTAACAGCTGAGGGTCAGACCCAGAATTAGCCAACAGCCAGGGCCCCCTCTCTGGGAATCTGCCCCTGAAGGCTTGCGGGTGGAGGAGGTAGGTTGGTCTTTATTTCCATCACTGCAACCCTGGCTTTTGAGCTTCAGATCTCGGGAGATCAGAGCCTGAGCCAGGCTGAAAGTGGGGCAAAGACAGCTGTGTGTGTGGGTGAGGAATGAGTCTGAATCAGCCCTGTCTGCCTCCTGAGTGACAGGTGAAAAGCCAGTGGGAAGGAAGAGCCCAGTGTTGCCCACACCCAGCAGAGTGAGAGCCTTGTCTGCCCAGCCCACCCTGCCCGTGTGGTTTCCAGGAGGAGTGCTCCCTTATTTCCAGGAGGAGTGCTCCCTTCGGCCACTAGGGTGTTGATCAGCAATTCATGCCAATCTGTTGTAGCAAGCTGCTATTAAGTACCTGCTGTATGCCCAGTTAGTCCATGGGGGTAATGTAAGAGAAATCTTGACCCCTGTCCTCAATGTGCTTGCCAATTAAATAGGAAAATTCATTCATTCACTCGTTCATTCATTCAATGTTTTCTGCAAGCCTATACCTTGTGCTGAATATTAAGTACTGACAGCAGAGAGAGTACTGAGACACAGTACCTCCCTTCAAGAATGCCCCTGTCCGATGGACTGATGGAGCAGGTAGGTGCTTACAAAATGAGCAATTGGGATGGAGAAAGTAGGGAAAAGAGTATGGTGGAAGCAAAAAGGAGGGGGACCTTGCCCAGCCCAGGTACAGGTGAGAGGAGGTGATGCTGCTAGTATCGTGAAGGCCAAACACGTGTGAGTGAGGAACTAAAATGATGTGTGTACATGTACATTTAGGAGTCAAAGTCGCCCCCTACTAGAATATAGGGGATGCTTTTATACTCATGAGAATAAAGGACTAAAGCATTTGAAACTCTTAACTGCCTCTTTCTGGATATAGCCATAAAACATCAGAGAGCAATTTTTAAAAAAACAAACAAAAAAATAATTAAACTTTTACACGCTGCTGGTAGGAGTATAGATTGGTACAACTGTCTTTGGAAAACCAGCAATATTTGCTAACGCTAAGCATCTGGCTACCCTATGACATAGGCAATCTGCTCCCAGGTATATACCCCACAGATAGGTAGGTATGCATGTGTTCACCCAAAGTCACGCACAAGAACACTCACAGCAGTACTATTCCTAAGAGCCACAGGCTGGAAACTGCCATGATGGCATCCCCGGGGGAGGGGTAGATAAACTGTGGGGTATTTATGCAGCAGAGCGCTTTACAACGGTGAGAGTGAACCATCTACAACCAGTCACAGCAATGGGGATGAATCTCAAAAGTCTAAAGTTATCAGGTACAAAACCCAGCAAACTAACCTATGCCATTAGAAGTCAGGCTAGCGGTTATACTTGGCAGGGCTGGTCATTGAAAACAAGCATAGGAGGAGGGGTGCCTCTCGGTGATGGTAATGTTCTAAGTCTTGATTTGGATGTTGGATACATGGACGTGGTCCCTTTGCAAGAATTCAGGGAACTGTATACTCAAGATCAGGGGTCCCCAAACTACGGCCCACGGGCCACATGCGGTCCCCTGAGGCCATTTATCCGGCCCCCACCACACTTCCGGAAGGGGCACCTCTTTCATTGGTGGTCAGTGAGAGGAGCATAGTCCCCATTGAAATACTGGTCAGTTTTTTGATTTAAATTTACTTGTTCTTTATTTTAAATATTGTATTTGTTCCTGTTTTGTTTTTTTTTTTACTTTAAAATAAGATATGTGCAGTGTGCATAGGGATTTGTTCATAGTTTTTTTTATAGTCCGGCCCTCCAATGGTCTGAGTGACAGTGAACTGGCCCCCTGTGTAAAAAGTTTGGGGACCCCTGCTCAAGATAGTGTGCTGTCTTATATGCATATTATCCCTTCACTAAAATCTTGAATGCCATCTGTAACGCAGGGTGAGACGGCGGCAGAGGCGGGTTGTAAGGGCTGTAGGAATCCGGAATACTGAAAAAGGTCTGTGGTGAGTTGGGTACCTCTGGATCCCTTGCGAGAAGGGTGGGCAGTCCCGGGAGGTTTGGTGCCCTTGTGTCATCGAATCAAGCACTCTGTTTTCCTTCAAAGGGGGTCTTATCCCATTCACTGGGCTTTTGCAACAGATGCTACTATTTCAGAAGGCAACACGGGGCTGTGAATAAAGCCAGAGTTTTTTTTCTTTCCCCACGGGATTAAGTCTCTGTCCATTAGCAGTGGACAGTGTGACTCTCTGTCCCTCAATTTCTACATCAGTTGAATGGGATAAGAACTTGGGGCTATAGCTTTGACAGACCGGTTGCTATGGTTCCCTCCTAACACCATCTGTTGCAAGCCTGCTGGCCTCCAGCAGAATGAAGAATGTGACAGGACCATACACATCCCAGGGGGGTCACTGTATTCTGACCCCAGGCCCGGGTGGTGAAGGGTCGCCCGAGCCACCCGGAGATGAGGGTGAAAATCAGGATACCAAACAGGAGTGCCTGGTGTGTCCATAAGTAACTTTCCATTGAAATGTCACCGCTCTCCTTCAGCATTTCAGGCTGCCCCTGACAACTGGCCAAGCCACTGAACCCACCTGTGTGTCCTCTTCCTCCCATTCAACCCCGGAGCCCGGGGATCAGTGGTTTCCAGCGGCACCCTCAACCGCACAACCCTGCTTCTCTCCCTGTTCCAGAAAGGGAAACCGGGAGGCCATGTGATGCTAATCATTCCTCCAGGCTACCTGCCTGCCTGCTGCTCTTTTCCCTCCGGTCGCCAGGAATGTCACAAGAAAACCACCCTGGAAAGAGATGTGGCATAAGCTATCATCGTCACTGACAACCTGAGATCCCAGCCTGGCCCAGAGCCACGGCGGAGGGAGAAGAGGAGACAGAATACGGCTGAATGCTTTTAGCACAGTACCTAATCCCGAGCAAGCGCTCGATTCTCATTAGATAAGAAGCTGCTCTTGAATAGGCACTTCTCAACCCAAACACCCCTGTTCCCCGGAGAGAAGGCAGCAGCTCCCAGAGCAGGGAGGGCCTGGAGAACTGCTGACCAGCTCGTCCCCAGAGGGCTTCCTATCATCGCTGTCAATGTCCCATAAGGACCTTGAGCACCGCTTCCCCTCTCTCGCCGCCCTGTTCCCACTGCCTAGTTAGTAAATCGCTGAGCGTTGCCAATTTTTTCCTCTCCCATCCCTTCCTCCTTGCTTTCTTCCCCACCCCCAACGCCGTTCCGGTTCAGGTCCCATTTCCTTGGGCCTGACCTAGCACAACAACCGTCTACCTCAGGGGTCCCCAAACTACGGCCCGCGGGCCACATGTGGCCCCCTGAGGCCATTTATCCGGCCCCCACCGCACTTCCGGAAGGGGCACCTCTTTCATTGGTGGTCAGTGAGAGGGGCACATTGACCATCTCATTAGCCAAAAGCAGGCCCGTAGTTCCCGTTGAAATACTGGTCAGTTTGTTGATTTAAATTTACTTGTTCTTTATTTTAAATATTGTATTTGTTCCTGTTTTGTTTTTTTACTTTAAAATAAGATATGTGCAGTGTGCATAGGGATTTGTTCATAGTTTTTTTTATAGTCCGGCCCTCCAACGGTCTGAGGGACAGTGAACTGGCCCCCTGTGTAAAAAGTTTGGGGACCCCTGGTCTACCTGATCTCTCAAGTGCTTGCCCAGTCTAGCACGCACTTTCCTGCGTTTTCTCACTGTCGGCACGATACACCTAGACCTCGTTGTCAATGGGTCAAGCTTCTTTGCAGTCTCCTGTCGATCTCTTTCAAACTCATCTCCCAGCGCTCGTCAATAGGGGTCTTTCTCTCCAACCATAAAAGCCAAGGCGCTGTCTCCCAGGGTGTCACTCTCAGTCCCTCTTCCACACATCTGACCCATATTGTTCCTCATGCCCAGGACATCCCCTCCTCTCTCTTTCCACCCAGCTTTCACGTCCTTAAGGTAACACTCAAGTCTCACCTCCTTTGGAAAGCCTCTCCTGATTCTCTAGGCAAGAATGTCTTCCATTGATCTTCAAAGCGCTCATTGCATTCTCTAAACCTTGAAGGGAATGGCTTTCTTAGTCACTGGTGTTACCATGATGCCCAGCAGAGCACCCCACACAGAGTATGATTAGGAGCTTCAAACAGTCCTCTATGCACAGTGGTCATTTGGTATACGCCTCAAGTCAGTGAAAGTCCAAGAAAGGCATTCACGTATCATGTGTTTAGTTAACCACAACACAGTGGTTTGTCTGCCGGCTGTGTGCGCGTGCTCTGTTGAGAGTGCCCAGTGTGAACGAGACCATTCTCTGCTGTCAAGGAGCTGAGTGTGCGGAAGACGGCAGGTCACGGATGCTGTGCTACAAGGGCGGGACTCTAAGCTAGTTTCTGAGGAGGGAGCCCTACTCCAGACTGAGGCAAGGATGCGGTGTTCTGGGTGGAATCTCCGAAAAAGATATGTTAAGAGTCCTATCCGGCAGTATCTGTGAATGTGACTGTATTTGGAAATGGAGTCTTCACAGATGTCATGAAGTTCAGATGAAATCACACTGGATGGGGGTGGGCCCTAAATCCAGTGACTGATGTCCTCCTAAGGAAAGAGAATTGGAGGCACACAGACCCACAGGGAAGAAGGCGGTGTGGCAACAGAGGCAGAGGTTGGGGTGAAGTGGCTGCAAGAGAGGGGCACCCGTGTGGCCGCAATGGCCAGAAGCAAGGGGAGAAGCGGTTCTTTCCATCCCGGGGCCTGCAGAGCGCGTGCAGCCCTGCCAACACCAGGAATCCAGTGTCTGGCCTCCAGAGCTGCAGGAGCATAAACGCCTGTGTTGTAAGCCACCCAGTTTGTGAGATGTTGTCGTGGCAGCCCTAGGAAATCGACCCAAAGGGGACTAGAGGGGACAAACCCTGAGTGGAGGAACAGCCCCTTGAAAGGACACCTGTGTTAGGAAAAGTACCTGGTTGCTCTGGCACGGTGGGGAGTCAGGGTTCAGGCAGCAGCTGACACAGGGAGGTGCCCTGGCTGTGGAGTGGATGGGGACCTGGGGCTGGTGCAGTTAGCCAGGTGGAACTGTGGGCCATGAGCTGGAGTAAAGCGCCCCCAGGATCCTGAGGGAGTTAGGTGGTCCCCATGCTTCCTCCTCTTCTCTCTCCTTCCTCTTTTCTCTCTGCCCCTTCTTCCGTCTTCTGAGGGACCCAGGGTGCCGTAGGTCTTGGTACCCACCCACCACCACCCGTGATCTCTCTGCTTCTGAGGCCCGTGTTTCCGTGAGTGAGACACAGCCTCTCAGGGGACAGATGTGATGCCTGCTCTCCCCAGCTCCCACCCTTTAACGCAGTGGTTTTCACCCGCCAGTCTGCGGACCAGTGCCAGCCTGCCAGAAATTCCATGCCGGCCCTCAAACGAGTTAACCGGTGGTTGAAAAACACTGCTTTAAAGAGCCCTTAAATTGCCTTCCCTCCGGATTTCCTCTCATCCACTCTCCTCTGCCCTGTTCTCCCCTCTCACGGAGCAGGAAGAATTAGGAAGAGCCAAAAAGGAAAACCCTGTCTCCACGTTAGCCGATCTGCAGCACTTTCATTGTTTCTGAGGTTTTTTGTTGTTGTTTTTTTTTAATTGAGGTTTGGCAAGTCCTGTGGTACTTACTGATTGCTATCTATACATTAAATTAGCTTCTAGGGGTAGCCTTGCTAAATATAGTAATCAGGTGAATCAGGATGTTTTCAAACACCTTTCTCTTGTTACTTGTTTATCTCCCCTTCCTGGGGCTGGGGGTGAGGCCGCTGGGAAAACTGGGGGCAACCTCGGCTGACTGGCCGAATGCTTTCCCCATTTAAGAAGAAAAACTTCTGTAAGAGGCACCCGAAAACTCAGAACCCCAGGAAAGTAATGGTAGAATGTTTAAGTGATGAGGCCGAAGATGGTATGGAGTAATTGATAGAGGAGCAAAGGTTTAATCCACACCGCCATCCCTCACTAGTGGCGTGACTGTGTGGGAAAGCCCCTTCCTCTCTCAGGGCCTCAGCCTCCTCATCTGGGAAATGGAGCTGTTTGGTCTCTCTTTGCAGGGTATCTTAGGATCAGGGATACATATACGCACAGAAGACGGCAGTAGGTGCTTGTGAAGTGGTGGCCATGCGTGTGACTGGGCTGTTAGTTCTTCCTGGGCTGAGCAGTTCAGTAGCTGGAAGGCGGCTGGGTTCATGGGAATACCAGCCTGGAGAAATCAGGAAGCCTGAGCTAATGGGGGTAAGACTCTGCCTCCGAATCACAGCTGGTCAGAAATGCAAGAGGTCTTGGGGTCCCTTGGAAAAATGGTGGAGTGTTTTAAGTGATGAGGCCTCCCACTTTATGAATGAGAAAATGGCCCAAATTTCAGAAGGGGCTTGGCCAAGGTCAAGAAGGTCATCCAACAGCTTGATACTCTGCTTGCCAGTACAAGTCCCCCAGTGGGAGTCAGTTATATCTCAGTAGGCACAGTGTGGCCTCTAGAATGAATATTATTATTATTATTATTATTATTATTATTATTATTACATGCAAACTCGGAGCAAGAAAACTCAAGTTCAAGCCTTGGCTTTGTGCTTAACAGCTATCTCTTGACCTTGGACAAGCCACTTAGCCACCCCAGTCTTTTCATCTTCCCCATGGGATAACCTTCCTGGCTTTGTAGTTTTGTGAGGATGAGAGGTGAGAAGCCTGTGGAACTATTCGGAACCACCACACAGGTGATTGTACCTTTTGTCCCTGTTCTCTCCCTGCAGAGAGTAGTTGCCTTCAGCGAGGAGGAGGAGGAGGAGAAATATATCCGGGACAACAGGGGAAGGCACATCCTGTCACTGTCTATGAACCGGGCATCTTAGAGACCCTACCTGTCCCAGTGGGAAAGGGGCTGCCTTCCCATCCTGGCTCTGCCTGCATTTGGGCTGCTCTGTTCCCTGAGGTCAGTTATTTTCCCTCTCTTGGCCTGTTTTTGTTGTTGTTTTTAACCTGTAAAAGGGTCGCAGCGGTGGGACCACGTGATCGCTAAGTCCTCACCTGACTGAGCCACGCCCCCTTGCTGCTGAAGTCAGCGCCACCCACGCAGAGGGAAGGGGCTTTATGTTCCTGGGCTGAGGCAGGTAGGTTTATCCCAGGCTCCTCACCCCCACCCTGGGAAAGGCTGCTGGGCGAAGTGTCTGGAGCTAGACACCTACTCTCTCCTAAGTTTCCTCACTCACTTTGCCTTTCTCAAGTGACTGAGCATCTGGACTCTGGCTGGGTGGCGGGGAGGGCCTAGGGACAGCATCCTGTGACCAGTGATTAGCCAGGAACGTAAGAATTAACGCTGCATTTATTGGGCCAGACTCTGTACAGACACTACCAGTGAGACCTCACTGCCTCCCAGGGGCTCAGTCCTATAGCCCCATCTTACAGATGAGGAAACTGAGGCCCATGCAATCACATTATCTGAACGGACCACAGGGCTCCTAAGAAGGGCTCAGCTGGCGTGTAAGCCTGTCTCCTGAACTCCGAGTCCACGCTCTTTCTATGCTCCTGCTGCCCGTTTTTTGTTGCTAAACTTCCCGCACAATGTTTCCCGCCCCTGCTCTTTTATCCCTGTGTGCCTGTTTCTTTCTTTTTGGGGGGATGGCCATTTTCCATTTCATAAGGATTGACATACATATAAAGATAGATTTGGAAGGGACCTGTGGGGTCAAAATCTCCACTTTATCAATGAAGATCCTGCGGTCTAGAGAGCATCCGTGACTTTCCCAGGGGTCACAGTCAGTTCAGGGCAGAAACCAGGAAGAAGATACAATTGAGCCCTCGTTAAGTTCCAGGTGTCGCGCTGGGTCTGTTTGGCGGGTTATCTCATTTAATCGTTTTGATGATGCTATTTTAAAAGACGCTTCTGTTACCTGTATCAGCCAGCTAAGGAAACGAAGGCTTAGAGGGGTTAAGATGCACACGCAAGACTACAGAGCAGTTAAGTGGCAGAGTCAAAATGTTCCATCTGTTTGCTCTGAAAACCTCGGGTATTTCATGTTGATTCCACTGGGTGCTGCCTCAGTTTATTCTGAATAGGAAGTTTCAGAGACGCCAAAGGCAGTGAACAGGAAGACTCCGTTGAAAGCAGGTGCACGTTTTATTATACCCCCTTTTCCACCAACACTCTGGCGAAGGTCTGGGTTAATCCATGAGCCAGACACAGCCCTTTGTTCATGCCGGGCAGCCCTAATTCATAACCCATGTGTTAAAAAGAACAGTTGAGATTTATTATGCATTTTCTGGATACCAGCTAGGGTGCTAGGTAGGTTCTTCTACATGGGCGATACCACTTAGTTCTTATGCCAATCTTATTGTCATCCCTGGTGTACAGATGAGCAAATGGAAGTTTAGAACTAAGTAACTGCCCAAAGTCACCAAGGTGCCGGAGCCAAGATCCCAAGAGGCAACTGCTGGTGGGGCTGTACATTATGATTACACATGGAGCTTTTGAACAACAGCAGGCTGTGCCCTCCCCAGACCACTTGAATCCGGGTCTCTGGAACATAAACCGTAAAGCACCCATGCTTTTTAAAGCTCATCGGATGACTGTGATGCTCAGCGAAGGTTAAAAACTACTGCTTCCCCAGCAGAAGGTCTTTTTAACCACCAAACAGTAGTGCTGAGGAGACTAAGCCATGCCCACCTTTCATCAGCCCTTTGCTGTTACGAGAGTTGGCCTTGGCGTTCTTGGTGCCAGCGAAGCTAAGACCGGAGTTACTGCCAGCCTGCTGTCCCACAGACATAGAACGCAGACATACATGTAACGAACGTCACATTTTCCAGGAACTCTGTTGTTCAAAAAGGTTCAAAGAAACCAGTGAAACTAATTTTCAAAATACATTTTATCTAATCCATTAGATAAAAAAAATTATCGTTGCACTATGTAATCAATATAAGAATAAAGAGATACTTTACATTCCTTTTTTTTTTTCTGTATCAAGTCTTAGAACTCGGGTCTGTATTTTACCCTTCCAGCACATCTCCATTTGAACCAGCCGCGTTTCAAGCACTCGATGGCCATGTGTGGCAATAATGGCCAAGGTATTTAACAGTAGCGCTCTCGACCATTGTCTCTGGCCCTTGGTTCCTCTCCCAGCGTCTCAGATTCACACAGAAATAAGAGCAGTATACTCAGGAGAGGCCTTCCCTCGTTGAGTTTTTTGTGGCCTTCGAGGTACCAATCATTGCCATACAGCATCTGTTCAAGCTACAATCACCCGTTTCTGCTCTCCCAGATGCCCAGTGATGACTACCACAGCATTAGCGCACACCTCCATCCTGTCCCACGACTACCCCTTCTTTCGAGGAGTGAGGATATGGAAGATCTGCTCTCTTAACTTTCACCCATTGACTCTTGAAGAAGAGGGTCAAGCCTCGGCAGATAGGAGGCCAGCCATCTTTTCTTCCTCCTCCTCCTTTGGTTTGTTTTTTAGCAAGTGAAATGTTTCGAGAATTAATTGGATGATATGGATCAAAAGAGATAAAAAAAAAATATCCACTCCTTTTACTAAGTAATTTCCTAAGGAAACAATCTGAAGTGTGGAGATAGCTTCAGGGCTAGAGATGCTTATCAGGGCCTTATTGATACTATGAAATAATTGGCCGTGGCCCTGGTGTTCAATGCTAGCACAGTGAGTGATTGCAGAGACCCAACCACGTCTAAAGAGGGAGAGAGATCATGCAGCCATTTCAAATAATACCAGAGAGTTAGCACAAAGGGGGCTTCTTGTGTTAAAATATGTAGGGGAAAGAGCAAGAATCAAATTTTTATGCAGAATTATAAATATGTAAACATATCTCAAACCAACAAAATGACAGAAAGAGAATCCACCGAGGAGATGTAAAGTAGTTATCTTCTGGTGGTAGGAGGAGAGGCAATTTTCCCCTTCCTTTCCCCCACTTATCTGTATTTTTTTGAAATACAGTGAGTACATATTTCTTTCATAATAAAATAGGTTTTATTACACCAAGTCAACAAAGTTAAGGGGAAAACTAACTTTCAAAAGCAATTAAAAGTTTCGGCTGCTGCATGTTAGAAAATCATTTGTCTGTGCTGCCTACAGGGTCCTGGGGAAGGGGGATGGTGGGTATACAGGCTCCTCTCCCGCCAGGCAGATTTGCATTTTGCACACTGATACATCATTTCTGACAATTTGGGAAGTCTTTTCCTAGAGCCTCAGACTTGGGCTGCCCCTCAAACAAAAAGCTGGTTTGTGAGGAAGACCCCTCTTTAAGCGGTGTTGACACAACAAACTCTTTCTTCAGCCTGGAGCCACAAAATGGACGCATTCAATGCTGTCAGGAAGAGACTGCACGTGGAGGCCGCTCAGTTGCTTTAAGTCCAAAATGGAGTGTCTGAGAAGCACAGCGGTTTTTCCTAATGCCCTGGGCAGCAGACTCCTTGTCTCGGGACACCGAGTTTGAAACCCCCAGGCCTTTCTGAGTTTACACATTCCAAAAGGGAGCCTCATAACCTTTGCTTATTACAAAGCAAGCTTGGGGGAGGGTGCGCTAGGGGAGGCATCTGATGAGGGAGGTGTTTATGTACCCATTTCATGGATGGTAACACTGAGGCTCAGAGAGGGAGGAGAAAGTCACTAAAGGGGTGAGGGGCATCCCTGGGGTTCAAATGCAGGTCTACTTGGCTCCAAAGCTCATGCATGTCCCACTGTTTGTCTTCTCTTCTGCTCCACTCTGCAGGGGCTACAGACACCGTGGGCACACCCTGGATGATGGACACTTGGCTGTCCAGTGGCCTCCTAGTTCTGACCAATCATATTTTCTTGTTCCTGGGATCTCACGGTTTAATGTAAAAAAGGATAATAGACCTGTCCTCCAATGACCACAGTTCAGATAGCCTGTCACAAACAGCTCCCATGGGTAATCAACCCAGTTGCTGTGTCATCTTAAAAGCTGAGAAGAAGTTTGACCGTAGGGGACATTCTGACACAAAGGGAAGATCGTTAAGACCACACCGCACAGGAGAGACAGGCTGTGTTCATTTGTAGGGGTTAGTTAGAATGCAAGCGACTGCCTCTACTCCCCAAATGTGCCGCCCAACCCAAGATCAGGCTGGCTGGTGTGTCATCCTCCCCTGACAAGGATTGACAAAGGGCCCTCTGTGCTCCGCAGGGGCCGGGGGTCGTCTTCCTGCAGGCAAGCGCAAGACTAATGACGCTTTCAGTGGAAGATGGAGGAATAACTCAGGCAAGCTGCAAACACGCTGGCTGTCAGTGTGATTCACGGAGTAATTACGGAATAATACAGTGTAAACTATTAGGAGATAATAACAATAAGTCAGGACTGACTCATTGCTTTGAAAACTTGGGGCTGACAAACCTGCCAGTTATTTCCTAGTTCTCAAAGTCTGTAAAACACATAATGTGAGCCGAGCCTGGCAGCTGGATTTAAAGGACACAGATCTATTATCCTTTTTTTCCTCCACATTAAACTGTGAGAACCCAGCAATGGAAAAGTATAAGTGTAAGCGGTTAATACCAGTGCTAGTGTCCAGGTGAAAGGAGAGTTGCCAGTTGCCCAAAACCCCTACTCAGTTTGCTGAAAGTAGAAAATAAAGCCGGGGTATGGGGGTGGACACAGCTCATCCTAACTAAAAGGAAAATAAAAATAATCGTAATAGCGAAGGCTAAATTGCTGGAGCACCTGCTGTGCACCAGGTAATTTATATACTTTCTATTCACGTGAATTCTCACAAATTACCAGGTGGGAAAACTTGGTCTCATTATGGGGTTGCAAGGACTGTGGTTTAGATCATCTAAGGCAGTGGTCCCCACCCCCCGGGCCGCGGACCGGTACCAGTCCATGGGCCGTTTGGTACCGGTCTGCAGAGAAAGAATAAATAACTTACATTATTTCCGTTTTATTTATATTTAAGTCTAAACGATGTTTTATTTTTAAAAGATAACCAGATTCCCTCTGTTACATCCGTCTAAGACTCATTCTTGACGCTTGTCTTGATCACGTGATACATTTATCCGTCCCACCCTAAAGGCCGGCCCGTGAAAATATTTTCTGACATTAAACCAGTCCATGGCCCAAAAAAAGGTTGGGGACCACTGATCTAAGGAGTGTAGCCACGGTGACAGTAAGTGGGGAAGATGATTTCAAACCCAAACAGGCTGCGTTTCAAAGTCCCGGCATTCGCCACCACATCAGGCTGGGTCCCCGAAGCTCTCAAGATGGGGTCAGTGAACCCATATGCCCAGTTGACATTCAGGAGAAGCTCTCCTCTTTATAGGCTGCAGGGGGACAGTGGTGTGCCCTGTGCTGCCACCAGGATTAGTTAAGGTTGTGGCAGAGCAGGTCCAAATCCTAGAGGATCAGCCAAGAGGCTATAGTCACATGTGCGTGAGGTGTCCAAGGTCAGAATTCCTGACCAAACACTCAAGAAGCACCTATGTCATATCAGGACTTGGGGCCACAAAGTGGAATAAGACACGAAAGAGCCCACAGTTCAGCCTGCCATTCCCCATCCCAGGCGCACAACAAACGCTCCATGGCAAGAATAGATTCGCAGAACAGGGAGGAACTAGGTCACAGAGTCTCCTTTGAATAGAGGTGTCATTTGAGTGAAGCATCGAGGGATGATTAGGACGTTTCCGAGGAGAGAAAAGCGGGGAGGGGGGGACAGCAGCCTAAGCAAGAGCACTCAGGTACGGGAAAGCCCTTGGGGAGTTCTGGCACGGGCCTGTACCGGTGAGCGGTGGCCTTCCGACCCGCGTCTGCTCCCCAGACCTGCAGCTGGTTCTGCTCTGCTTGGGAGCCTGAGACGCCTGCCTCACTCCAGGCTCTCTGTCCTGTGTGACACTTTCTGGATTGTACCAAAACTTTATAAAGCGAGGTTTATACGCCCAGCGTCTCTAGGTCAGTCACTTGTTCTTCCTTCCGCCCCCCCTGGAGCCTGAAGCAAAAGGTAACTAGACTAATACCGGATCCTGTCTTTATCTAAAACGTGGATCTCCTGTTCATCACGAGTTTTTTGAGATTGATTTTGATTTTTAAAAAGTGCTGCACTAAAGTATCGTTTATACTGGTTATGGAGATTTGGGGCACCCTTTAAATTTGATACCAGAGGTGAGGGCCACATCTGCCTCCCTCGCCTCCCAGCACTGGGAGGGGAACTGAAGTGGATGAATGCCTAGTGCACTGGTTTGCCAAGTGTGCACCCCAAAAGGTTTCCAGGTGTGCCCTATGGCATTCCAGAGAAATATGTGCCTGTTGGGGACCAAAAAACCAATAGGGTTTTTGGAGTTTAGATTTTTGGGGGACAGAGGTGTGGGGAATTGGCTATAAGCGGACAGTCTGCCCAACCCCCCACCTCACTTGCCTGATTAGGTTGCAACAGGCTGTTAAGCTGTGGTGCTGGATTGTTCACATTACCCCCCATGTTCCCCAGAAAGACTGGAGGCAAGTTTCTTCTATCCTTTGTTTGATGTAAAGTTAAGATGATATGTATGGTGGGGGTTTTCTGCACTCAACACAATTAGGAGTAAAAGATAGGAATTCTTCAATGTATTGACAAGGAAATGAGAGTTTGCCTTTCAAATAGATGCCCAAACACTGAAGAAATTGCTAGGACACATAAGGCTCATGTTTCTCATAAACACAAAAATGAAAAAACTAACACATTTGCACTGGGACCTGCTAAATTTACTAAATCTTACTAGGAATGTATTTATATATATAAAAAGATAACTTTTTTGTTGTCTTTTTATTTTTAACCCCTCTTTTTTTGTGAATTCTAAAAAGCATAACTCAAAAAATATAACATAAAAGTGTTATTTAATGTCAGAATAAATTTAATTTTGTATTTATTTTGTTTAATTACCATAAAAGCACGCTTGGTCTTTATATATTTTTTTCTTTAACATTTGACTTAATTATTATAACATGTCTCAGAAATTTGGGTATAGTGCGCCTACAATTATTTGTAGGATTTTAAATGTGCCCCGACTTCAAACAGTTTGAGAACCACTGGCTTAGTGCATCCTTTACAGCGAGCCGTGAAGGGCATCGCAGGGCTGTGCGGGGAAGGCACAGGGAGTCCTTTTCTACAGGTGAGGCGAGGGGAGCCCAGGGACCTGAAGTGAGTTGCCCAAGGCTTCCTGTGTCTGGTGAGTGATCAGTGGTTCCCATTGGTCGCCTCTTCCCATTGCTAGAGAGCTGGCTGGAGTCTGACTGATTCTACAAAGCCAGGCCCATTTGACTGTGGTGTCACCTGTCAGGCAGGAGGTAAAATGGCCTCTGCTGCTGACAGCTACAGAGAGGAATGGGAGGGTCAGATTTGTCAATGTGCTCATGGCACGGGGGAGACGGGGAGACTCTGAATCTAGACAAATGGTCTCAGGTTTTGGAGACAGAATTATTCCTGGGGCAGAGAAGGGCGATTCATCAGGCTGCCCGGACTGGAGGAAGTATCTCCTGAGAACATCCAGCTCCCTTTTAATCTGGGTCTTTCCAAGGACCGTCCAGAGCTGGCTTTGGACTCCTGAGGGGTCCTGCCCTTTCACAGAAGGCCGCGGGGACAAGTGGCCCCAGGGCACCTGTTGGGCCCTGACTCGTTCTCCGCTGTACAGAGCATAGTGGCACTCAAGCGAGGCAGCAGTCACAGAAGCAAAAAGCGCCTGGACCCTGAAGTCTATCAGTTCTGGGTTCAAACGCTGTCTCCGTCACTTAGAGTAATACCTGCTACCCTTCTTTTGGTCCCACTCGGGCCACTTTGTAGAAATCAGTTCACTGAGCCTCACTGATTCTACGTTTCACAGATGTGGAAGCAGGCTCTGAGGAACGTCGTCGCCCAAGGGCACATGATATTAGCAGCAGGATCTGGATTTTAACCTCCAGTGGTCTGACTCCGACGTCCTTGCCACCCTTCCACCAAGTCATGTGACCGGGAGCAGGTTACTTTACATCCTGAGCCCCATTTTCCTCTACTGTTGAAAGGGGCCGATAACGCTGTTAGCATTCCTGCGAGGATTTAATGAGCTAATTCACTGGGTGAATATCTAATAGGTGTCCGCTCTGCTCCCCCATGGTGCCGCTCACTCTGGGAGTGCAGAGGGAACGGAGACGTTTCTCACCACGGAGATCTCACGGACGACTGGGTGAGCCGAGAAGCGGGCTATGGTGGCAACATCCTGTGGGAAGCTCAGGGCAGTGGAGAGCGCTGGGCCAACAAGGAGCAGGGGTGCAAGGGGGAGAATCAAGGTGACGTCCAGCTTGTGTCGAAAAGAATGAGGGGAAGGAAACTCCAGGCAGACTGGAGCAGCATGTGCCAATCAGAAGCAAGAAGGAGCAAGGCACGTGGGTGGAGGCGTGGCCTACAGGCGGCATGGCCAAAGGTGGCGTGGCCAGAGCGGGCATTCTCAATGACGACAGCAAAATTGGTTCCTGGGGGAGGAGGGAGAACGATCTTAGGTAGGTAGGTCAATGATTTGTGGCCTTCCAAAGCGTCACAGCACACAAACAGATGAGCAGTATATCTGTGATAATAAATTTCTTGGGGGCAGATTAAAAATAATGTCCTAAAAGGCTCTGTAGGTTACAACATGGGTGATCCCTTGAGGACACTATGCTAAGTGAACTCTGCTGCTCACAAAAATGAGGGGATATTTCAAAATGAATATGAAGCGATAAAATATCCCCTCATTTTTGTGAGCAGTGTCTATCAGTCACAAAAGACAGATACTGTACGAGTGTCCCCTCCTGCGAGACACCTGGAGTAGTGAGATTGGTAGAGACAGGAAGTACAAGGATGGTGGCCAGGGGCTGGGGGTGGGGGGAGGGGGAGTTAGTGTTTAATAGTGATCAAGTGCCAGCTCTGCACGATGAAAATTTCTGGAGCTCGGTTGTACAACAGTGTGACTATATCTAATACTACTGAACCGTGCACTTAGAAAAGGTTTAGAAGATGGTACATTTTATGTTATCTGTTTAAAAAAAAAAATTTTTTTTACCACAATAAAATTTTAAAAAATTAACAAAAAGCACAGCCTCTATGAGGAAAAGGGCTGAGAAACACGGGGCCAGAGCAGGGTTTTGGGGTGGTAGGGGCCCCTAGAGATATGGCTGGGAAGCTGAGCAAGGCCAGGCCTACAAGATCTTGGATCTCGTGCTCAGGAGACTGGAGTTTCAATCCCGTAGGTTTGAGGTCAGCAAAGTTTTTCTGTAACTAGTTTTGGTTTTGTGGTCTACATGGTCTGCTCATCTCGGCTGTCATAGAGGCAAAGCAGCCACTGACAAGACACAGATTAATGGAACGGTTGTGTTCCAATAAGACTTTATTTACAAAGGTGCAGGCATCCGGATGTGGCCCGTGGGCCCCGGTTTGCTTTCGATGCCCACTGTGCCCTTGGAAATATTCACTCTAGGGATCCAATTTGCATTTTGAGAAGCCACTTTGGCATCTCTGCTAAGACAATTAGAGAAAGTGGTGCACTTTAAGGGGCCCAGCCCAGAACAGTGCCCTGCCCTAAGGAGGGTGGGGACCCTTTCCACCCCTCCCGCCAGCCAGTGTCTTCTGAGTGGAGGTGGGATGAAGTCGTGTCTCCCTGGGGCTGCCTCCTCCTTCTGACCTTGGACAATCCCAGGCTATGATGGCTCCCCAGCTCCTGAAGGTAAGAGATGCACCTCTCTGAGATCTTTTTAGCTGCATCAAGAAGACGTAGAGCCAAATTTGGCGGCGGTGACACTAGAATGGCTATCCGATATTTCACAGTAGGTCATTTGTTAGCAGAATCTGCTCCCTCCACACACACACACACACCCTGCATTTCATAGCTTTGATTCATTAACTCCGACTACTGGAATTGCAGGTAACAATCAAGAGTTGCATTTTAAGCAGGCAAGGATGGCTGCTTTAAAATTGGCCCCTATGAAAAGGTTAATATTATAAATGCATCTTAAATGCCTAATGCATAACCAAATGCCACAAATATGGAAATGTCAGCAACGTTAAAACTCAAAGAGAGAGAGAAAAAAAACCCTCAAAAAACTGCTCACCTTTGCTCTCTGCCGTATTTGTGAAGGTCTATGCTGCTAAGTCAGGCAGCTAACTGGAGCACTGAAAGATCTGTGTCCCCTTGTGAGCAGTGGGCCATGCCTGTGAGTGGGGGCAGGCTAGAAGACAATGGACCACATGCCCCTGCCAGGGGACGGGAAGGACCACGTTCAGAGGCTAGTCATAATTTGCCAGTGTTGGGTTTCCTCAGCTACAAAAGGGAGATGATGATCATTTTTCTTGCTCTACTCACATTACCTAGAAAGTTCAAAAAGTTCTTAATTAGTTGTGATTCCCACCATAAATGTTGGATACTGCTTTTTTTTTTAATAAGTCTGTGCTTGATACCTAGCAAATTCTTAGGAACTGCTTAGCCAAATAAATGTTTCTTCTTTTTCTAGTTGTCTTTGTACTTTCCAAGGTCTATAAGGCCTCAGGGTTGGCTAACATTAGTTTATAGACAGATGCTAAAATATCAGGTATGAACTCCCCCAGGTATACTTGTGTTTTCTGGAAGATAATATCAGAAAGAAACTTTTTTAAGTTTCAAAGGAATAAATGTGTAATAATAGAACTGCAAGTATAATAATAGTCCAGGAAGGGAGGTATTCATGATTCTCAAATTAGACTGCAGGGGAGGCTCCTGCTTCATCAAACTAATTCTGCATAGTGATAGTGTATATGTGTTTTGGGGGAGAGATGGAGTGTGGGCAGGTACCTACCTGTGTGTGAGTGAAATGCACAAGTGTGTACACATGGACAAGCCAGGGCCAGGACTAGGGTCATGGGTGTATGTGTATTTGTTGTGTATGTGTGTATGTGCGTCTGTGTGTAAATAAAATGTGCAAGTGTGTATGCATGGACAAGCCAGGGCTAGGACTAGGGTCATGGGTATATGTGTATTTGTTGTGTATGTGTGTATGTGTGCCTGTGTGTAAATAAAATGTGCAAGTGTGTATGCACGGACAAGCCAGGGCTAGGACTAAGGTCATGAGTGTATGTGTATTTGTTGTGTATGTGTGCCTGTGTGTAAATAAAATGTGCAAGTGTGTATGCACGGACAAGCCAGGGCCAGGACTAGGGTGAAGCATGTCAGGTGCCCAGGAAGTATCATTTAAGGAGGCACTCACTATCAGGTGCTGGCCCTGCACTTGCATGATTTTAGGAGTGGGTGCCTCCTTAAATACAGGGGTGGGCAAAAGGATGGTTTACAGTTGTGAGTAACACAGTTTATTCTTGTATTGTTATTTATTAATCATTGTATTATTTTCCATATGAATAACTATAAACTTACTTTTTCCCACCCTGTATTCTGTCTGGTGCCTCATGCTGCCTCACCCTAGTCCTAGTCTTGTAATATTCATGTATGTGTAGGAAAGGGGCATTGTTCAAAATGAAGTTTACAAGGAAGAGCCAACATCCTTGTCCTGGGTTGGTTTGTCAAGCAGCATTAGTATGGTAACAACTGATGGATACAGAGACACTATTAATAATTACTCCAGGTTTGCAGGTGTAATCTGGGGATGGTTACCTTAACTATAGTTTAATCATCCCCCTCTCACTTAGAAGGAAGCTGAGGCCCAGAGGGGTTAGGATTTGACCAAGTAAGTGTTGGGCAGTGCCCAGATGTCTGATTGCATTGCATTATTCAATATGGGGTATGGATACGCAGCAGATGAACCTTCAAAGAGAGATGCTCAGCAGTCCTTGGGGTCAACTGGAGTGGGCTCAGGGGGAGGTGGGGCTAGGTTGGGGAGATATCCTGGCTTCCCAGGCCTCTCTGCAGTGTGCCAAGTAAAGGCCTGCCTCCCACTGCCATTTCTTGAAATGAATACCCACATCTATCCCCGAGCAAATAAATAGCATGAAAAATGCAACCAAAGGGAAGTAGCAGCAAGAAGAATTACATAGTAGTCACATATTTTGATTCAAACTTAATGTTGCTTAGCAGAAGAAAATGTGTTGTGAATAAACAGAGATCAATTGATGCTACTGTCAAAGTGGCAGGTGACATTAACAGAAGATGACCTTAAATCTAACAATTCCATCCCGATGTGCAGCAGGACAAGGGCCCTCCCCCAGGGGTTCCTTGTGAGGAAGTTAGCAAAGCGGGAGGAGTTCCTGTGAAATCCTGGCTCTGGTGCTAGGGCTTTAAACTGCGGAAGTGGCTTTTTGTGGAGGCGTGTGTGCACGGGTGCGTGCGTGAGGGTGTCTGTGTGTGTCTGTGCATCTGTGTATGTGTTTAATGGGTACCTTTGAGCCAGTCTGTGTACATGCTTATGCTTTGTAATGGTGTGATTCTATGTCTTTGTTTATGTGTGTCTATATGTGTTCAGGTGGATGTACGTATGCTTGTGTGTGTTCCCTGTTGTCTGACAACGTTAGGGCCCCTTTGCTTGCCTGCTGCCCTCTACCTACAGCTTGGTCGCTCCTGCTCTCCATTGACTGATTAAGTCTACATTAGGACTGTACATGATCATTAACTCTCACTCAGCTTTCCCACCCAGAAATGCCCCAGCTCTGGTTTGGGGGCTCGTGGGACATGGAGGTGAGTGTCCGTGATGCAGCCCTGTCCAATCATTTCTGCTTATCGGAGGAGGGCAGAGCTCAGACCCTCTCCACAGCTCCCGCTCCTGCACCTCCGCCTTCATTCCGGCCTGACTCTGCCTTGATAGTTTCTACCCAGGACTCTCTTCTGTCATCTCCTTCCTGGGGAGCAGGACAGAGCTGGGTGGGGTTGGCAGGACAGCACCCTGGAGGGAGGTTGTTCAGGTTTAAGATGCTACTCAGAGAGACCAACAGTTCACATATCCAAGGGGCCAAATTGTAGCCAAATAGGTGAGCCAAAGTCAGCATTCAGAAGTAGCTTCAAGCAGCCGGTCTGAGGAGTGAGGGGGGGGGGGGGGGGGGCTAAGGCTGGCCGGGGACCGATCTGTGAACAGTTCAAATCCAGGCAGGAAAGAAGGCAAGCAGGTAAGACAAAAGGCTGTGAACACCTCAGAGGGGCCAGAGTCTAGATGGGTCCAGTCCAGGGACCGGGGCCAGGGGGGCTGCTAACATGTTCCGGGCTGGACCAGCCACAATGTAAAGGGCCCTTCCCTGGAAAGCCCACTGGTTGCTCAACCATTCACGGAACCCTCCCCACACCTCCCAGCATATTCTGTGATTCTTAACAGATTCCCCCGGCTACTCCAGGAATGTGTTCAACCTCCCTGGATGCTCAGTCTCCTCCGGAAAGCAGCTCCAGACTTGGCCAAGCCTCTCCCTGACACTTGGCACTGGCTGCCTCACCACATGACTGATTTCTGCGTGTGTCCCAGTCTTGTCTCCCCGGCCAGACCGAAAGCGCCCCTGGCATCAGACGGCGTCTGCTGTGTCTCAGCTTCCTTCTGTGCTGCACACGGGTGGGTCCTCAAGCCATCCCTTCCGGCTGGTGGGCTGACGCGGCTGCCAGTCTCCTAAAGCATTCTGTGCCGGAAAGACAACAGCCTCGGCTGCGTTTCCTCCTCTGAGTCCTCCAGTCCCCAAATTCTGTGCCCACGGGCTCAGCTCTGCCCAGTTCTTGAGCCAACCGAGGCCCCTTTCCTCATCAGGACCAGCTCCACTATCCCCAGCTGCGCACATCCAGATGTGACGGAAGCTCTTCATGTCGAAGTCTTCATGAAGTCCCCTGAAGAGCCACTGTACCTTGGCCCACACTTTCCCTTTTACACCTGGACTGCCCTTCGCCCTTCTCTGTTTTGCAAATATTCATTATTTAAAACTTGGTTTAGCTATCACCTCCTCTGTGAAGCCTTCCCTGATTCCTCCAGCTTGGGTCTTGTGTTTCAGTCTCTGCCTGCCCACTTGTCCATGTGTCAGGATAGCACTTAGCACTTTATGGTGTCAAAATCAGGTGAGAGTTCTAACTTCCCCACCAGACAATTAGTTCTTTCAGGGCAGAGACTATGTCTCAGTCATCTTTGTGGCTCCCCATCACCCATTCCCTAGTGCCACATACATAGTGGGCTCTCAGCAACACTTTTAAATGACTTCTGTGGCCCATCACTAGGGAAGGAGGAAGTTCCCTGAGGCAAGCAGAGCCAGGCAGAGGGAAGCAGGGATTGGTTAACAGGTGATCAGTGGTGGGAACATCCAGTGTTGGACAATGAGGACTAGTTCTGTAGTAGCACCAGGCACATGCAGGCCACCAGCTGACAATCACTGTGACCTGGTAGGCATGGAGCACCAGGAAGGTCAGAAGCAGACTACAGGTTCCTGAAATAAAGCTATAGTGGGGGAAGAGGCTGCTCAGAAGAACTAAATTAGAATCCTGATCTGGCCATTTAACCACTGTATGACCCTGAGCCAAAAATTTGATCTTCCTAGGCCTAAGTTTCTTTGTCTGTAAATTGGGGATAGAAATCCCTTCTCATTGGGTTGGGATGAAGGTTAAATAAGATAATATGTTCAAGTAGTGATCACTGGGCTTCCATTATTATAGATCTCTCTGTGGCCTCTCTTCCCAACTAACCCTATTCACACATTTCTTATGCCATTAACTTATTATTTGGCGAATGTGAGAATGTATTTATTTGTGTCTGTTTGGTGAGTAGACTGGAAATGCTTTGAGAACAGAGACTAAATCTCAGCTCTGTATTCTTGGTACAGGCACATATGGGTGCCAACATACACTTGAAGAAATGGATGAAACACCTGAATAAATATAAATTCTTAGTTGGGGGAGTCATAACTATATATGTGGCAAAACTTTGTTTCTTTAGGGCTGAGGACAGCAGCTGGAATTAGCAAACCACAAGAAGACGTTTAAAGCAAAACAACCGTTAAAAATAAAGGTCTGACCAGGCGGTGGCGCAGTGGATAGAGTGTTGAACTGGGATGCAGAGGACTCAGGTTTGAAGCCCCAAGGTCACTAGCTTGAGCGTGGGCTCACCTCACTTGAGCACAGGCTCATTTGGCTTGAGCGCAGGCTCACCAGCTTGAGTGTGGGGTCGATGGCTTGAACATAGGATCATCGACATGACTCCATGGTCACTGGCTTGAGCAAGAGGTCACTCGTTCTGCTGGACCCCCCCCCCCCCCCGGTCAAGGCACATATGAGAAAGCAATCAATGAGCAACTAAGGTGCTGCAATGAAGAATTGATGTTTCTCATCTCTCTTGCTTCTCTTCCTGTCTCTCTGTCCCTATCTGTCCCTCTGTCTGTCTCTCTCTGTCTTTTGACGAGTGCGCATACACACACATGAACTTTCCAATTAATAAGTCACCAGAATTCCTGACTACCAAAGTGTTTCCAGATAGAGGTTTTGCCAGGGAGACTCTAGTGTATAGTAAGCCTCATTTGTAATTAATGAGTGTCCATTTGCATTCAAATGCAGTATGATTCTCAAGTTCTTGAAAAGAATCTGTTCTCTGGAGAAGGCTAAACATTATCCTTGTAATCTTGGAGATCAGCAATGTTTTTATTCTTAGAAACCCTTTTTTTTGTGGGTGCATTCCTTCAACAAATATTTATTGAGCTCCTATTCTGTGCCAGGTACTATATATTTTAGGCACTGAGAACAAAGCAGTCAGTAAGGCAAGGGGCCCTGTTCTTATATATATTATGATCTAGAGAGGGGAGATGGTTAATAACTAAATGAATAAAAAAAATAGGAATGGTAAATATGGAACTGATATTTAAAACAGGGTGATGTGCTTGGGAGCAATTGGGTGACTACCTTTGATTAGGTGGTCAGACCAGGGGGAGAAGGAATTCCAAATAAAAAGAAGAGCTAGTGCAAAGGCCCTGGAGTGGAAAAGAGATTGGCATATTCAAGTAATAGACAATAGAAGAGTGACACAAATGAAGTTGGAGAAGAAAGTGAAAGTTGAATCATGTAGGCTGTTAAAATCCCTGGGGAAAAAATTTAGATTCTGTTCCAAATGCAATAGGTAAGTTAAAGCTGGAGAGTGATCTGATCTGATATATGTGTTTAAATATATATATCTGGCTCCTTGTAAGGCCAGTGTTGTGGCCGCTGTCACTGCCAGGCATGTGCAGGTTCCTATTAGACTCAGACAGACACTAAAGAAACTGCAGAGCCAAAAACTGGTGGGCCATGCCTTTATTCTAGCCTCACACCTGGCAGGCGAGTAAAAACACACAGGACTCCAAAATCCACTCATTCAGAGCTCACAAATCTACTGACACATCCGGGTTTTCCTAGAATGAAAGACCCCTCACTAGTCTAAGTCATCTCTGGTTCCCCATCTGCCAACATGGCTTCTTACTCTGCAAAACTGCCTTCTCTCTCCTTCCCTTCCATCTTGGCTTCTTCCTCCTTCTTAAAAGCTACCTGGGCCCACAAAGACCCCTCCTCCAGCATACATTAGCATAACAATGGCCCTTCCCAAGCAGGAAGGTAATTAGCAATTTCAGACCAGTGCCATTTTTAACAATAAAAGTGAGCAAATTCAAATAACACAAATTTTACAAACTTATTTGGCCAATACTCCTGCATGGAGAATGGGTTTTAGGGATTGTAAAGCCAGAAGCCACAGCCAGGGCCACCATCACAGCAGCCCGGCCCATGCAGGTTCGCATTGGATTCGGACAGTCGGTAAAGAAACAACGGAGCCACAAACTGGTGGGCCATAGTCTTTAATTCTAGCTTGCACCCGGCGGGCAAGTAAAAACACACACTGGGCTCCAAAACCCAATCACATTCAGTGCTCACAAAGCTACTGACTTATCCAAGTTTTCTAGAATCAAAGGTTTCTAGCTCACCAGCCTTATTCTCCTCAGTTCCCCATCTCCTTCCTTATCCCAGATACAAACTCTGTACAAACTGGCATCTCACTCAGCACTCTGCCATCTTGGCTGCTTTTCCTGGCCTCCTCCACGTGGCCTCCTTCCGCTGCTGGCTCTGCTCCCTCTGCTCTCTCATGCTAACCTCAGGAACCAAGAGCGCAAGCTCCTATTCTGCCCCTATTTTATAGTGTAGCTTCACAACCTTTAGTCCAATATACAAAATAGGGAAGTCTCTAATACAAAGTCACTTCTCTGAGTCATGATGGGATTGTACCACCCCACATCAAAAAGGGTGGGAAAGGCTTAATCCCAAAACCAAGCCCCAGGCTACAAGGATTCTGCCTGCCCCCAATACACATTAATATCACCTGGGCAACGGCCTCCACGTGGGCAGCGCCACTTTAACAAAGTGAGCATAATATATTTTATCTGCCCAACAGGGACCAAACATGGAAGCCAGAGACCAGTTAGGTTATTCCAGTAGTGTGATGAGAAACGGTGGAGGCTTGGAGGGGTTAACAGCAGAAGTGGAAGCATGCATGTATTCTGGAAGTAAAATCAATGTATTTTGGAAGTAAAATCAACAGCCTTTGTTCATTGATTGTTGGGGGAAGACAGTAGTGAATCAAAGAGAAGAATCAAAGGGATATTCACAGGGTAGCTGGCTTGTGATAGGGTGAACAAGGGTGATATTTTCTGAATTGGGGAACATAGTCTGGGATTTTCTCTGCCTGTGCATGTGGGTGGGGACATGTGCGCACATGCACTTGAGTGGCAGGGACAGGCTGTTTGAGAATCCAGGGCTCTCCTCTGGCCTTGAGAAGTCTGAGGAGCCTGTTGCACATCATGTGGAGATGTCAAGTAGACCGTTGGATATTTGCAACTTGAGCTCTGAGAAGTGAGTAAAGCTGGAAATAACAGATCTGGGAGTCATTTGCATATAGATTACCCAGGCAATGAAATGTAGATAAAGAAGGGAAAGAGATCCCCAAACAGGGCCCTGAGGCACTTCCACGTTGGGAGTTTCAGCACCAAAGGAGGAACTGGCAAAGAAGAGCCAGGCAGGGAGGCTGTGAAGTGAGAGTAAGCCTGAAAGTGAGCTCACAGTGAGGCCAGTAGAAGACAGGCTCCAGCAGAGAGGGAGGGGCAATCAGTGTGATTGTCGGTGGGACCAACAGTGCTCTTGGCAGGAGGCCTTTGCAGCGTCCCTGCGCTGGTGGGGTTGTACATGTGACTACAGTGGGTTAAGAAGACAAAGAGAGGCAGAGACAGGGACGGCTATAGGCACCTCTTTTTTTGGAAGGAAGTTTTGTTGTGGAGGGGAACAGAGAAACAGAGCGGTGGCTGAAGGGTAAGATGGGAGATGGTGCACTGCTGGGAGAAGATTCGGGAATAAGTTAACTGTATCAAGGCAAATGGGGTTAGCAGAAGGGAGCAACGGGTGGTACAAGGGCGGCGGTCTGAAGAGAGATGAATGAGACCCAGAGCCCAAGAGGAGGGCTGGCCTTTGAAAGGGATAGGGACATTTCACCTATAGAAACAAGAGGGAAGACAAGGGAGATGGGTTCTGAGCAGCATCGTTTCGGATGGAAATCTGACAGCATGTCTACCTCATCGCATCTGATCGCACTCAAGCATGGAATAAGGACCGGGACTGTGGTTATTGTGGGCGAACATGTGTGTGAGTATTTGGGGAAGGGAGGAGGATGCAGGAGTTTTGAGTAGAGAGCAGAAGGTGGGAAACAACCATTCGGAAAAATAAGCAGTGAATTTGGAGAGTGTAGTAGCATTGCCTGGCAACACTGGGTGCCAGTTTGAGGTTTCTGGCCACAGGCGCAAAGTTGGACCAGTTGTCCCCTGAACGTGTGTTTCTCTCTGGCAACGTGGAGCAGGTGAAGAATCAGATTTAACCAAGCTCAGGGCTTGCCCTGGGAGGTAAAAGGAGACTGTGTGGCAAAGGAATTAAGGTGTTTGGTAAACAGTGATTATAATGACAAAGAATATGATGAAAGAAAGATCAGATGGGTATGAGGACCTGAGGGGATGATGAGGGGGGTGAGAAGCAGTGGGGGTCTTGTTCAGAAGCCTCAGTGAGGTCACAGGATTCCTGGAGCCAGGGCCAGGGCGCTGCATGGTTGAGCCCATAGAATAACACGTGTGGGTGAGCCGTTATAAATGTATGGGTGAGCCATTATAAATGTATGGGTGAGCCGCAGGGTAAGAATTCATCAATGGGGATGCTTCAAGTCCAAGATTTCTCAAGGTGATGCGACCGTGGGTGATAGGAAAGTCAAAATCGTGCCTTACCCAACTAAGGCAGTGAGGGTGAAAAATGGGTTATCGGAGGAAATGAGGTTGAGAAACTGAGAGGCCAAGGCGCTGGATGACCCTCCCCTGGGGATCCTGAAGTCACTGGGAGTGATGATGGCAGTGATGGAGGGGACACCGAGAGACAGGGGAATGGGGTCTGACTGGGGCAGGGGCACCGAGGAGGGCAAGCTGGTGCTGAAGGCTGCACTGACCACCAAGGGGCCATGTGTGTGTGTGTGTGTGTGTGTGTGTGTGTGTGTGTGTGTGTGTGTGTGTGTGTGTGTGTGTAAGTTGGGAATCTATGGTGAGAAGGCAGTAATTGAAAGCAAGGAGAAGAGCCACCTCCCTTTCAGTCCTAAAGTGTAGGCAGAGGTACGGCGAAAGGGTTGAAAAGGGCTACAGCCAGGGTGAGAAGGTGAAGGGAATATTCCGAGAAGAGCTGTGGTTGTCGGGCTGCCTCCTGCCCATAGATTGTGAGCTCCAGAGGGCACCACACACGGGTGGGGAGGGCTAGGGCATTGGGCGAGATTCAGGGATGTGCAGAGCAGTGAGTGGTGAGGTTCTGTCGTGAGGGACAGGGAGGAGGCTTGAGGACTGAGCAGAATAGTCCGTGGGCCTGTAGAATTGGCCTAATGTTCAAGATGGACTCTTTTCTCCTGAGGTTTCAGGGTGGAGGTCAAGGGGGCAGGGTTAGGTGGCACCTCGTGTTAAAATGAACCAGGTGTAAATAAGAACAGAATAAAAAGACAAACTACACAATGGGAGAACGTATTCAACAATATGTCTGATAAGGGGTTAATAACCAAAATTTATAAAGAACTCGTAAAACCCAACACCAGGAAGACAAACAATCCAATCAAAAAATGGGCAAAAGAAATGAATAGACACTTCTCCAAAGAGGACATACAGATGGCCAATAGGCATATGAAAAAATGCTCAACATCACTAATCATTAGAGAAATGCAAATTAAAACCACAATGAAACATCACCTCACACCAGTCAGAATGGCGCTCATTAACAAAACAACACATGATAGGTGCTGGCGAGGACATGGAGAAAAGGGAACCCTCTTGCACTGCTGGTGGGAATGCAGATGGGTGCAGCCACTGTGGAAAACAGTATAGAGATTTTTCAAAAAATTAAAAATCAAACTGCCTTTTGACCTAGCTATCTCATTTTTAGGAATATACCTACCCCAAGAACACCATAGCACTGTTTCAAAAGGAGAAATGCACCCCCATGTTTATGGCAGCATCGTTCACAATAGCAAAGATCTGAAAACAGCCCAAGTGTCCGTCAGTGGATGAGTGGATTAAAAAGCTGTGGTACGTATACACAATGGAATACTATGGAGCCGTGAAAAAGAAGGAAATCTTACCTTTTACAACAACATGGAGGGACCTGGAAACTATTATGTTAAGTGAAATAAGCCAGACAGAGAAAGAAAAATATCATGACCTTACTCATTTGAGGAATCCAAGGAACAATGAGAACCGAGGAACGGAACTGAGACAGAGGAGGGATCAAAGGGACCAGAGGAAAAGAGGACAGAGGGAAAGGGGATGATAGGATGGGATAAACCTGAAGGGAAGGGGGGAGGGCGCTATAGGGAGGGGGGTAAGGGAGATGTTGAGGGGAATACGGGGGTGGGGGGATGCATTCGGGGCAACACTAGAATCTATGTAAACATGATAAATTAAAATTAAAAATAAAACTGGACCAGGTCTAGAGTAGGCATGTCATGTGTCCCCAGGTGAGGCCACTGAGGTAAATAAGAGAAACAGGCTGGGCCAGAACTGAGGGTAACCAGATCAGCGCTTCCCAGTCTCCAATATGCAAACCAAGCACCTGGGATCCTGCTGAAATGAAGAGTCTGATCCGGTAGGTTTGGGGTGCAGCCCGAGGGTCTGCATTTCTAACAAGCTCCGGATACTGTTCGTGCTGCTGGGCTGAGGGCCCCACGTTGAGCAGTGAGGCCTGGGGAGTCTGTGGTCTGCTGAAGGGCAGCGGCTCTTTCTGTCTCATCTCTACCTTATTGTTGTTGTACGAGAACCAAGGCTCACTATGGTCTCCTCTTCGCATTTTTAAAGAGAAGCCAGAGATCTGCATTTTCATATTCCATCATCCCATTTAAAAATATTGATAAATAATCAAATTTTTTACAAAACAGTGGTGGGCCAAACAAAACCTGGAATTAAGGTCCACCAATGTGAGATATCTGATGGCGAGGACTTGGGGCGGGATGGGGTGTGGGGGAGCAGTGGGCGGGGTCAGCTCTTCGGGGTCACAGAATTGGCTCTGCCTCCGGCGGCCGTTCCTACGGCATCCCATCCGGAAGTGACGAAGCCCCTTTCCAGGCACCTGGGCTGACATCAGGCCCCCCAGGCTGCGCTCGTTCCCACTTCTACAAAAGCAGTGTCCTTTCAGCTTCCTTTGTCTAGAACGCCCTCCATCTGCCCCTGCTCCTGCCTCCCGATCCATCCACCTGCCTGTCTCTAACGTGGTTTAGATGATGGAGCGCCTGGAAGTCTCAGTTTTCTTTGTGAAATGCCATGAAATATTGACATATTTAATTCTATCATTCAGACCTGAAACCATTTTTCTAGCAGGAAATATGGCCGTATTATATCTACGCAGGTCTCTGCAACTCAAAAACAGAATAATCACACATAAAATATTTTGAAGAAAACACAGTCCTGGTTTCCCATTAGCATTTATTTCCACTTGTTCATTCTCTGTGTCAACCTACGAGGCTCACTAGCCGACAAGGGTAGTAGGCATCCAAAGTTTAAGAACAGTTTATTTATAAAAAACAAAACAAGCCTGACTAGGTGGTGGCGCAGTGGATAGAGCTTCGAACTGGGATGCAGAAGACCCAGGTTCAAGACTCCGAGGTCGCCAGCTTGAGCGCGGGCTCATCTGGTTTGAGCAAAAGCTCACCAGCTTGGACCCAAGGTCACTGGCTCGAGCAAGGGGTTACTCGGTCTGCTGAAGGCCCGCGGTCAAGGCACATATGAGAAAGCAATCAATGAACAACTAAGGTGTCGCCACGAAAAGCAAATGATTGATGCTTCTCATCTCTGTCTGTCTGTCCCTGTCTATCCCTCTCTCTGACTCTCTCTCTGTCTATGTAAAAACAAACAAACAAACAACAACCAAAAAAAAAAAGACAAAACAAAACTAAAAAACTCTTACTATAGAGAAAATTCTACCCATTAAGGTAATGTGTTCTGGGAATTGAAATGTCTATTATTGCATTTTAGTGGAAAAAGCTGTCCATCGACTTTTAGATGCTAATGTTCCAAGTGAGAGTGGGCTGAATATTTGCCCATGTCCCATCCATTCTTCAAAGTCTAGGTGAAGACCCCTCTCTACTGCGTCGCCTCGCGTTCTGCCTGCGCCTCTTCATCACCCTCATCGCCGAGGTGTTGTGTCCGAAACATACAGGTCATTCCGAGCTATAGACCATCTGAGAGGAGTGCTGAATGTATCTGTCCCGCTGCCCGGTCGTAGCTCGTGTGGGCTGGGACTGTGACTTGAACCTCTGCTGAGCCAGCAAAGAGCAGCCTCAAGAAATACTGAATCACTAACTTTTCTCTGCGTCTCAGGACCTTGGCAACTCCTCACCTCCCATGAGTCACAGAAACTGAGAATCTGACGATCTGACAGCTCCTCTCTGTAAAAAATTGTCCATCCATATAAGATTTCCCTATAATATGGGGGACTAGGGTGGGGTTGTCCTTCAAATTCCCTGAATCTGCCTTGTTCCTGCTACAAGGACTCTACTTCCCTTGTAGGGTTGAAAACAGTGTAGTCTTTGGTGTCAGAAAGCCCTGGGTTCAAATCTCAACTTATTAACTATATGATTTCACAAGGTACGTGAATCTTTAAGCCTCAGTATCTATATCAGGAAAATGAAACTGATACTAAGACCCCCCCCATAGAGTTAACACGGGAGGGGTTCCGTTATAATTAGTCTCCTGCTCACCCCCCTTCTGCCTGCATGCCCCTGCCCACTTCCAAGGACCCACTGGCTATTGGCGACTGTCTGGTGTTTGGACACCATGACCTGCCCCATTGCAAATGGAAAGGCAAGGAGGCTTGAAGCTGGCCTTTAGCACTCCCTTCCCAATGCCCATTTCTTCTTAGGCTGCTATACTAAGCAATTCAGAAAAAATAAGGCCAGGTCCAGATGTTTTTGCACAAGCCTAATGATTTTCCTTCCTGCCCTCATCATCTGGTCCCTGTTTACATGCCCCCCACCCTCCACCACCACCAGCAAGGCGCACAGCTTACTTTTCTCCCCAGGGGAGCCTCCCTCCAAGCCGCCTCTAACCTCCAGGAGTGCTCTCACACACGCTGGTGGCTCACACCTCCCCGCCTCCAAGCTCTTCCTCTGATTACAAAATGTCTGATTGCGGAGCCTGTCATAATGCATTCATAATGCAACTTTATTTCCCAGAGAAAATTTCCATGGGAAATCCAAGTCTCGGGAGGGCTGGCACCCTGCATTTATGGCCCTTGGTCAGAGGCGGATTAAGGTCGGTTGAGGCCCCCCAGCGCAGAAGAAAATATTGGGCCCCTTATCATTAGAAAAAAGTGTAAAGTTGGGGTTTTGTGGGGCCTTCAGAAATTGGGGCTCAGGGTGCGTGCCTGGTGCACCCGCTGTTAAATCCGCCTCTGTCTTTGGGCATTCTAGAGTTTTTTCCAAAGGATGTTTTATCGTTGCACTCTGAGCAGGGGGCAGGAGGCTCAGGGTGGTGTGGGGTGCTGAGGAGGATGGCAAGTCGAGGCACCTGGGATCTGCACCTGCTCTTCATCATCTAGTGACTGTGCGACCAGGAACTGCTGACGGTTCCGTCCTCAAAACCGTCTTCCTCCTGCCCTGTCTCTCTGGTGCCGTCTCCTTGGTCTCCTTTATGGGCCTCTCTTTAGGTTTGTCCTACACCTGGGTCTCTTCCTTTTCCTCCCTGGCTTAGTTTCTTTCCCGTGGTTCCTACTGCCATCGCCCTAGGATAGCTCCCCCGTCTCTGTCTGCAGCTGAAACGTGCAGTTTTAGCCACTCAAACCTCTAACTTGACTTCCATGTGGTCATCTTGCAGGGATCTGAAAACTGGCACGCCCAGAACCGAGCACACAGTCCTCCCTGCAGCCCACGCTTTGCCCTTGGATCCCCGGCTCCTGGATCACTAGCCCCATCCTCTCTTCAGGAACAACAGGCCAGAACTCTCGGAAGTTTCAATCAGCCCCCTTCATCACTGTCTATCCCACATACACTGGGCCAGAGCGTGAGATGCCTTGGGGTCAGCCCATTGCACTCCCAGCCACTGTCTGGCCCCAGAGAGGCCCTTTTTACTCCTGGTCTGGACCCTTCCAGAACTCCCCTCTCCAATCTCTTCTACCCACTGCAGCCAGCTTTCCCACCCCCCACTCACTAACAGTGAGAACTTGGGTGATTGACAGGACTCTCCCTGCTTCCATTAAATGTGAGGATTTAGAGAAGACGATCTCATAAGAGTCTTCTGGTCCTATCAGTCTTTGATTCAATTATTGTTTGTCTCACTCCACTGCTCCAAACCCTGCGATAGATCCTCACCTCTGGATTCTTTCCTCTTCTCTAAACCATTCTCCCAACCATCTCCAGAGGGAACCTTCCTAGCCTGGAGGGAATCTTGTGTTGCCCTCCATGAGTGACTCCTGCCGGCCTCCCTCACCGGCCTCCCTCACCGGCCTCTCTCACCGGCCTCTCTCACCGGCCTCCCTCACCAGCCTCCCTCACCGGCCTCCCTCACCGGCCTCCCTCGCCGGCCTCCCTCGCCCGCCTCCCTCACCGGCCTCCCTCGCCAGCCTCCCTCGCCGGCCTCCCTCACCGGCCTCCATCACCGGCCTCCCTCACCGGCCTCCCTCACCGGCCTCTCTCACCGGCCTCCCTCACCGGCCTCCCTCGCCGGCCTCTCTCACCGGCCTCCCTCACCGGCCTCCCTCACCAGCCTCCCTCACCGGCCTCCCTCGCCGGCCTCCCTCGCCGGCCTCTCTCACCAGCCTCCCTCACCAGCCTCCCTCACCAGCCTCCCTCACCAGCCTCCCTCACCGGCCTCAGCACCTCCCCACATGCCTTCAGTTCAGGGTACATTTGATGCCTGGCAGGTCCTCACATTTACCAGCTGGTCTGTGTGCCCCAGGTTGTGTATTTTCCTTTCTAGCTGGTGGGGTTTCTTTTTGCTCTCCCTTTCCTACTCTTCCCTCCCTCGCCCCTTACCTTCTCTGTCCTGGGGTCTGTCTGGTGAACTTGTCCTTGTTATTCAAGGACCAGATCAAGTTTCACTCTTCCTCCAAGGTTGCGCTAATGGCATTTACACACTGGCCTCCCCACTGGATTCCAAGCACCTTAAAACTCTTGAAACTGCTTTCCCAGAGCTCAGCATGACAAAAAGAGAGGCTCAGTAATTATGTTGTGGTTGAAAGGCTCCCCACACCCATGAAGTAACACCCATTCTCCTCATTTGGGCATTTAAGACTCTTTTTAAGAGTCTTTCCATTCTAGACTTAAAGAACTTAAGCCAACTGCACCATTCACCATTCCGTTTTCATGCCCTGAACACGCTCATCGCCAGGGTGAGACCGTGGGCTCCCCGCCCTCCATCCCTCTCACGTCTATACCTGACCTGTCTTTAAAGCTAGCCACATGTCACTTCTTGCTTTTCCTTATCCCCAAGCCAGGCGTGATCTAGAAGTCCACAGGTCTTCGAACTACTTTTATGATTCTTAGCCTTTTGGGCTTTGTAATAGAATGACATGGTCAATTTAACTTATCTGTTAATTACTTGCCCTTCCAGGCATTCTGACCATGTACAGGGTCTCCATGAAGGTTACATGCATCGTGTGTGCCATGGGAGAGTTCAAGACTTTCCCAGAGACGGCCCATGAGCAACTTTAAATTCATTCCTCCCCACCTATCTCTATCTCCACCTCACTCTTCTAGGGGAGAGCACCCCACCTCTCATCTGGACCACAGCAAAAGCCTTCTAACTAGTCTGTCTGCTGATGCCATTGCAGCCAGTGTGAATTTTCATCTGTGCAAACCTGACCAAAATCCTTTAAGCCCCTGCTAAAAATCCTCAGTGACTTCTCATTGCTCCTGGGATAAACGCCCAGACCCTCCACAGGGTCTGTGCCGGCTCCCGTCCCTCCATCTCATCCCCATTGGTCTCCCGCTGTGCTGTCCTTCTAACTGCTCTGGGATCCTCCCCCCTCAAGGGCCAGGCCAGACTACTCCTCTGCAGGAAACATTCTCCTCTTTGGTTTCCCTGGTGGGCATGGTGGATCCCTACCCGACCTCCTGGCCTCCACTCCAATGTCATTCTTCCTCCTGACTCCCACCACGGCCTCGGCTCCCCTGACTACACACTCGGCATTCACAGTGTGTCGAGCCCCCTGCGATGGCTCTTCGGGCAGAGCGCGTGACTGTTTACTCACCACTGCCCTCGTTCCACACCCCCTTTCCCACACTCGTGCACTCCGCTCAGAGTTCAGCAGAGCAGGGCTGGGGATGTGATACTGGCATGCCCATGTTGCCCATAACAGACTGGGAGAAAGGGCACCTTATTCATCTCCACTGGGAGCAGGAAGGATGCTGGGTATGTGTCCTTGTGCACAGGCCTGAGGGTGTGTACCTCGGGGCTTCCGTTGGTGGCGGCTGAAACAACAAGCACCGGAGAGTGTACACACACAAATTCGAGAACAGAACTGAAGAAACAGTCTTGGGTTAAAGCTCCTCTGAGCAGAAAATCGGGCGAGCCGGTGCCTAGGGCTCCACTGCAGGTGGACCCAAGAAATATCTCGGGGTGGGATTTGTGAGTGGGCACGGAGTAGGTGGGGCGGGGCTTTAAAGGCCTGGGTTTCCTCCTCCCAGGATGTGCCTTCCGTTCCTTCTGTGCTCAGCTCTTTCTTTTTCTCTTCTTTTCTTTTCTTTTTTTAAAATATATTGATTTGAGAGAGAGAGAGAGAGAGATGCCACAGAAACGCTGATCTGTTCCTGCATGTGCCCTGACTGGGGATTGAACCAGCAACCCTTGCGCCGGATGATTTGGTTGGTTGGAGTGTTGTCCTCATGCTCAGCTCTTAAGACTGTAAAGTAATGGAGGGATTGAGCAAAAAGGAGGACAAATAAATCAATAAATATAAAGAAAAGAAAGAGCTCATGGACACGGGCCACAGTGTGGTAATTGCCCGGAGGGAGCGGAGGGAGGGAGGAGACAGAGGGTATGGGGGGAGAAGCGGTGACGGACAGAAACTTGACTCGGGGGTGCACACACAGTACAGTGTCCAGAGGTGTGTTGTAGAATCAGGCACCTGAAAACTGTATAATTATGTTACCCAGTAAATTTAATAATAAAAAAAAAAGACTGGACAGTATTTACATGTAGAGACTTGGTTTTCTCTGTTCCTGTAATAGCTCTGGACAAATAGTAGACTTTTTGTCAATGTTTGCTGAATTGGATTGAATTTTTACCTATCACAGCCTGTGCCCTGGTGAGATTCACTTATTCATTCGTTCCACATTTACTGCACACTGACTGTCTGTTTACTCTTTCAGCATATATGGTGCACTTACTGACTGCCGGGTGTGGGGCTGCAACTGTGAACATGGCAGACACGTGTGCTGTGTGCTCAGAGCTCACGGCGTAGCGGGAACTGAGTGATATGACCCGTGCTGGGCTAGGAAAGGTTAGGAGGCAATGGGACCCCGGGGAAATGAAACTAACCTAAACCTGGGGTGGGGGGGGGGGGTATGATCAGGGAAGGCTTCTTGGAGGAATTGATTTCTAAGATGGACCTGTCACAGAGAGTATTTGAGACAGAGGAGAACGCATGTGTTCAGAGAATTCCGCATAATTGACTCATTCACCACGACGGGAGTGAAGGTGGGGGCGGTAAAGGTGTGTGATGAGGCTGGAACCTGTATAAGTACAGCCAGGGGACAGCAGGTGCTGGCCCAGGCACTTCAGTAAATTCATTTTTGTTGAATCTTAAGGACAGCCCTATTAGGCAAGAATCATCATTGCATTTTTTCAGGTAAGATTCAGGAAAGCTCAGTGGCTTAAGGCAGTTAGCAGAGCAGGACAGCAGCCAGGCCTGGTTTCAGACCTAGGCCCAGGGTTTCCCCATCCCTGAACCACCTCCGATTCTGAGGCCGCCACGGAGAAGGGCACCCAGCGCTGGGCAGACCAGAGTGCCAGTACATCCCGCACGACGTGGCCGCGGTCTGCGTTCCTGGGCTCGCTGGCTGGTCTCTGCCACAATTAGGATCTGCTGTGTGCTGCCGAGTTCAGGCAGGAAGAAAAGGTGGAAAGGCCACCTCCCGCAGACAGTGCTCCTGGCCACAAAGTTAACCTTTTGTCTTAACAGTATTCAAATGAGGCCCCCACAGGTCGCAAGCAGAGCCAGCACCTGGCTGCCCAATTTGGAAGAAGTTCCACAGGCAGGCAGGCCTCATTATGTAATTAGGTCTTTGGAAAATGATTCTTTAGCCGCTGCAATCAGAGGGCTTGATGCAGCCCCCGGGACTCCAGGGGAGGCTGGTGTGTGTCTCTGTGGCACACTGCTGCCTCTGCATGAAGATGGTCACAGGGCACGCGACCTTCGGGGGGTCCTAGGCCCTGCGAGGGCGGCAGGGGGCCTCTTTATCTTCCAGTAGGGGACAGCATGGGGATAGGGACAGTCTAGAGCAGTGGTTCTCAAACCTGAGCGTGCATCAGCATCCCTGGGCAGGCCGGTTCCAACACAGATTGCGGGGCCCACCTCAGAGTTTCTACTGAGCTCAGTCTGGGTGGGGCCTGAGAATGTGCATTTCTAACGAATCCCCTGGTGGTGATGCTGGTGCACCTGATCTGGGGCTCACACTTTGGAAGCCATTCTTTGCGTGAATGGAGGCACCTAAGCCCCGCCTTCCTCAGGATGACCACACCAGACCCACAGTAGGAGCTGAAGTCTTCATTCCTCATGTGTGCGCAGGGATTACAAGAAGCTTCACAGGCCCTGGTCGGTTGGCTCAGTGGTAGAGCGTTGGCCCGGCGTGTAGAAGTCCCGGGTTTGATTCCCGGCCAGGGCACACAGGAGAGGCGCCCATCTGCTTCTCCACCCCTCCCCCTCTCCTTCCTCTCTGTCTCTCTCTTCCCCTCCTGCAGCCAAGGCTCCACTGGAGCAAAAGATGGCCCAGGCGCTGGGGATGGCTCCTTGGCACTAGAGTGGCTCTGGTCGCAACAGAGCAATGCCCAGGATGGGCAGAGCATCGCCCCCTGGTGGGTGTGCCGGGTGGATCCCGGTCGGGCGCATGCGGGATTCTGTCTGATTGCCTCCCCGTTTCCAGCTTCAGAAAAAAAAAAAAAAAAAAAAAAAAAAAAAAAAAAGAAGAAGAAGCTTCACAATATAGTAAGGGAGGGAGAATGGGAAGCTTCACAATAAGTAAGGGAGTCATTTTTCAGATTAAGAAGCTGAGGCCCAAGTTCATGGGAAATAGAGCTGGATCTAAAACCCAGGTCTTTCATTGCCCATTGTAACAGCTTTCCAGGCTTAAATTTGCACAGGCAGACCTTCAGCAGTATTTTTCTTTCAGCTCAGGGGAGTGGGACCACTAAACCAGGCATCAAAGTCTATGTTCTTTCATTTTTCGTGGGCTCTCAGCTAGACTAGCTCTCCTAGCCTTTTTCTAGTTGTGTAAGACCATTCACCAATTTCTTTCCAGTGAAACAGAGTGGCTATGATGCACACCTCTTCCAGGCCTGGCCCATATTAATCTCTCCCCTCCACATCCTGGGATCCTAATGCTTAATCTCCCCTCTGCTTCTAATCTAAATGACAACTTCCACGGTGACTTTGGAACTCATGAGAACCTGGAGTCCTGAGTATGAGCATGAAGGAGAGTCATCCGTAAGTGGAATACCCAGAATTCCATGTTATAAACTTACCTTGTAGTAAACCACTAAAATTTTGGCGTTCCTTTAGTTTTGGCTGCCTAACCTGCCTTACTTAATATGATGAGTTTTTTCATAACATGATCTGAAAACTGCTTGCAGCAGAATTTCTTGCTTTCTAAAAATATATATATAAATTTCTATGCCTCATCCTATCCCTACTGAAATGGATTCCTGGTGATTTGTATTCTTGAAAAGATCCCAGCTGGTTCTTATGCACAGGAAAGTTCGACAACCGTAGTCTAGATCTGGGACCGGCAAACTGGCCCACGGCTCAATGTGGCCCGCCACCTGTTGTTGTACAACCCGTGAGCTAAAAAAGGGTTTTACATTTATAAATCGTTAAACAAATGAAAGGAAGAATAATAGAATAATATCTTGTGACATATGAACAGTTGTATTGGAACACGGCTATGTTCATTTATTTATATACTTGCTTTAGCTGCTCTTGTGCCTCTGTGGCAGCTTGAACAGTTGCAACAGGGACCATATGGCCTGCAGAGTCTAAAATATTTACTATCTGGCCTTTTACAGGAGAAGTTTGCTGACTCATGTTCCAGTTCCTAAAACTCTACTTTACCCGACGAATGGCCAGGTGTAGCTATGGCATCAGGACCTATGGACTTCAGAGTCCTTATGGCATGGACAAATGAGAATAAATATTGTCACTCACTCATTCATTTATTCATTCTTTTAGTAAACATTTATTGGATGCGCTTGAAGTGTTGGGCACTGAGTTGCAGAAATAAACAGCACAGGTGAATAATACATAAGCTTGGCAATTATGATTTTCCCATTATGAAACTCATTATTAAATAAAAAGCTAAACATTAACTAATCTCTAATTACTGTATAACAATGTTACATATTATTGCAGAGGAATTTTTGCAAAAAGGCATTAACAAGAAAAGGTTCATACTAAGCAATAACTGGACCTATTGAAGATCCTTAAGTTTATAGGAATAGAAAATAGTAGGCAGAGGGTCAGGATGGAAAAACACAAGCCAGCAGGAGAGGCAACAATGTCTCAGTGGACAATGCCTAACAGCAACAGGGGAAGAGGAAGCGAGTCCGGAAGTCCAGGAAGCCACATGGGGGAGAGAGATGTGATTAGATTTATTTGAAGAGCAGGACTCTGGACATTCACAAGCTTGATGACAAAAAGTGGGCCAGCCAGAGCCGACAACGGGATTCATTCAGTGCTAAGGGCAGGGAGAGGGGAAAGCTAACTCCAATATAATCTGAACAGAAATGAATGTCTGGAGGGTCTAGCCCGGGGTGGGCGAAGCTGGAAGGGGTGTCTAGGAAGCACTGATTCTCGATATCGGGTAGTGTCCAGATTTTAGGTCAAGGAGGTACATCCAAATCAATGAAGTGAGTTCCTGAAGCAGAATCCCATTTTAGAATAAAAAAAAAAAATCAAATGAAAACAAAGCAATAATTTCCTGCCACCGCCACTTATCTGGCCTAGGGTTCAGGGCCAAGCCTTAGTTTTGACGGAGGCAGCCAAAAGTCAAGGCCAGGACGACCAGAGAAGTTCAGCCGAGCACCAGAGGCCTGGTAGGGAGGCTTAGTGCTCACGTGGTCCCTAGAACTTGATTCTCACTCATGAAGCAGAACTGCTCCCTTGGAGCATGAGGTATAGCCAGCCTTCTGACAAAGTTCTAGCCAAAGAGATGTAAGAGAAAGCATTGGAAGCACTTGTAGAAAAGGTCCCCAAAGAGAGCTGACTCTTTTTTTGGTTCTCCCTTCCCTCCCTGATGCCTCCCAGAACACAGACGTGAGGGTGATGCTCCTGCAGCCATCTTGGGCCATGGAGTGACTTTGAGAATGGAAGCACATGCTAGGGCAGTGTTGCTATCCAATAGGGTTCTGGGTCTCTAACAACCCTGGAGCAACTACACCAGACTTTGGACGGTCTATCTCCAGACTTCTTTTATATTAGGTAAAAACAGATTTCTATTTTGTTTAAACCAGTTATTCGAGGTTTTCCATTACGTAATGCCCAAGTTCCTCCTAACTGACACTTCTGCCCATCCAGCAGTGTTTCCCAACATGTGGTATATGTGTCACTGACAGTCCAAGGAGGACACTTTTAGGTAGTATTAACTCAGACAAGCAGGGATCGATGATTATATGTTTATTTTAATATATGATACATACCAGAGAAAATATAGCCCGCACTTCAAATTTATGATTTCATGGATAAGACTCGGGGCAGTATTGACATTTGAAAAGTAAGTCAGGCCCTGGCTGGTTGGCTCAGTGGTAGAGCGTTGGCCTGGCGTGCGGAAGTCCCAGGTTCGATTCCTGTCCAGGGCACACAGGAGAGGCGCCCATCTGCTTCTCCACCCCTCCCCCTCTCCTTCCTCTCTGTCTCTCTCTTGCCCTCCCGCAGCCGAGGCTCCATTGGAGCAAAAGATGGCCCGGGCGCTGGGGATGGCTCCTTGGCCTCTGCCCCAGGCGCTAGAGTGGCTCTGGTCGCGACAGAGCGATGCCCCGGATGGGCAGAGCATCGCCCCCTGGTGGGTGTGACGGGTGGATCCCGGTTGGGCACATGTGGGAGTCTGTCTGACTGCCTCCCCCCCGCCCCCCGTTTCCAGCTTCAGAAAAATACAAAAAAAAAAAAAAGAAAGAAAGGAAAGTAAGTCAGTTTGAAAGATATGGTTGGGTAAACAATAGCACAACCAGCTTGTAGCAAAGGCAACAGCCACAAAGGTAGCATCGAAGTGACAGAATGTATGCACGCAGTACCATAAGGACATCGCTGAAACTGGACCCCTCTCGTTTGAGTAAGCCAGGGCTTACCTTGCTCACAGCAGATGCTCAGTAAATGTCTGTGGAATAAATAACAACATACACAACTGTCTCCCAGCAAGGGCTCCAGCTTTTCCCAGCACGCCCTTTGCCTCTCCTATAGCCCACCCTCCCCACAGCCCTCCCCACTAGAAGAGAGACCCTGAGATCCATCCTTGGACGTTTTTTCCGATCTTCTACTGCACAATTACTCTTTCGGAAGCACAAGGAGGCAACCTGCTCGGAGAGGTTTTATTTTCCAGGTTTCATTAAACGGAGCTTTTAGCTTCAGCCGTTTTACAATTCTGTGTTGATCTCCTTCTCACACCGGCTCATTGGTCCGGCCCCATTTCATGTGGTTGAAATAAAAAGAAACTGCCTCCCATATAGAAGATCTATGATTGCTTGTCTCTCTTGAGCATAAATATATTGATCACCGGTGGTTAGACAGAGCCCTTAGCGGAACTCATCTCCCGGGGATGGGAGGAAAGAGGACTTCCCTTGTTTCTAGCTCAGCTCACCCCAGACCCTTTCACTACAGATGCCCCATCATCACCACGCTGCCCCAAGTCTTGGTGTGCAGACTGCCTTACGGGTTTCAGAGTGCTTTCAGATATCTCGCCTGAGGTTCTGTTTGCGCAAGGACACGAGCCACGTTGTCTTCAGCTCTGAGGGCCTAGGAGAGATGACCGTGGTCTCCAGTTCACTGGCCATTGCAGAGAGGCTCAGAGAAATACATAGATAAGGAGGCTCCAGCTTATGGGGGGGGGCACTTGGGTTATGCAAGGAGGGGTAGAGACATGTTTGGTTCACACTGAGATGCACCATAATGCTACGGAAGCTGGGCTAAGAGATTAAATGGGAAGCCCGTATGGGAGCGGTGTGGGATGATGGAGAGACAGCAATGGTAGAAAGGACAACCCAAAGGTCTTGGGTGGGAAGGCTGAGACCGCTGAGAACCAGCTGGGATGGGGTAAGGGCTGAAGCCTGAACTAAGCACCCTGAGGGTGAGAGGTGGGACTGTGGTGGTGGGGGAGTAATAAGCAGGTAGCTTTCTGTGTCTGTAAACTGAGCTCAGCTCTGCTGGTGTCCAGAGATGGGAGACATCAACAACAACTAGCCTCTAGAAGTCCAGTCCTTAAATGTCATGATTGGTTAGTATGATCTCTGTTGGTGGTAATTACTCTGCTTTAATAATACCAGCATCATATCTGAGCCTCATGGCAACAACGGCGGAAGCAGGGCCAAGATGAGATCCCCGTTTTACAGGTGAAGTAACCGGGGTTCAAAGAGTCTCACTTATGGGCATACCGATGATGGGCAGCAGAATCTGGTCCAGCTGCCAAGTGTCCTGTCTTCAAGTCCAGGGCCCTTTCCATGACCCCAGTGCCTCTGCGATCGGTGACTCACAAAGTAAGGCATTTGGAACAGTTTCTGGAACATAAAAGGTGCTTGAAGGTACTTGCTGATGAGCTAATTGAGTTGTGACCTTGCTAAGGTCGTTTTATTCTTTCTCCTCTAACTCTTGCCCCTTTGGCTTCCCTCTGTGTGGCTGGCATCTCCCTCTATGTCTACGTGAGTCTTCCCTTCTTCTTGACCATCACTTGTCCTTACGATCCCTCTAATGCTCTTCCTTTCTCTCTTCCTCTTCCAGGCAAATTTCCTGAAGAGTAGGACTTGGGGATTGGCTGTAGGTCTGCAAAGTGTTATATCCCACACAATGGAACTAGCTGGGAGTGGTGGCCATGCAGCCTTCCTCCCTCTGTCTATTGGCTGAGTGCCAGGCTCTGTGGAAGAAGCAAGAGGAAAGAGGCACAACTCTTGGGGGTGCATGTGTAAGTAATTCTCCACTTTGTATGGGCTCTCAAGCCTCTGGAGAATCTGATGAATGAATGATCTAGCTTTGCTTCCCTCAAAATGCACATGTTCCTCTTCCACCAAAATTTTGCGTGAAATGATAGGGGTTCTCAAAGTCACTGAAGTCTATCTGTAAATGCTCTAGTGGTTCAGGGACCTGTGGTTCAGAAGTAGTGCTGATGGGGGCTATGGATGAGCAAACAGGTCGCGACACGGTGATGTCGTCAGGTGTGGAGAGGAAGACAAGGCCGGAGCTGGAAGGGTGATGGGTGCAGCCAGTTGGAAAACCAGGGAGGACAGAGCAGTAGAGCAAGCTTGGGGCCATGTTGGGGAATAAAGCCCTGGTGGAGAAGACCAGGAGGTCAAAATGGCTCAAGCTGAGTCCCTGCAGGTAAGATGGGCACTTCATCTTGGGAGTGTCAGTCCTTTCTCTCTGAAAGGGCAATGATAACACTGTCCTCAGAGGGTCTCTGGAAGGCTGCAAAGATAACGAATGGGGGAGCCCTACTCCTGCGCCTGGATCCTGTACTCCTCCAGGACGGGAGCATGTTTGCCCTCACTGCATCCCTCGCCTCCCTCGCCTCCGGCACAGTGCCTGACACTGGGCAGCCGCTGCTTGAATGTATTTGAGTAACAGTCAAGAGAGTTGGCACTGTTGGAGCATCTGCTGAACAGATAACGGAAGGCAGGGAGGGAGGCAGGGAGGCAGAGAGGGGGGAAGTGGCTCCACACTATCCCAAGAGGGTGACATATCGCTTTTGGAATCGCCTACCTTTTAGTCTTCCTCAAATTGTATCTGTGTGTAAATTGAAGTCTGATAAGAAAAAGATCCTTTTCTCCTAATGACTTTGATAATAATTTCAGAGACGCTTTGCTTCTTTTTCCTCTTGATTTAAAATAGGCATTTGTCTAATATATTGGCCCCTAAAGCATTCTTCCCCATAAAGGAAGAAATGTTCAGAAAAAATCAGTTCTTAAATGCACAGATGATGATGTGGGGGAAAAAAAAATAAGATTGCTGGTAAACCTTTACATTGCAAAAGACTTTGTCATTTCCCAAGCGGAGACCCTACAAATATCTCACCAGACTCAGCCACAGAGTCTCAGGCTGGATTGGGGGGGGGGAGGGGGAGGGAGCAGCAGAGAGCCCGCCTCGAGGCTCCTGAATTGAATTATTTGTTCATTTTATGGTTGAAGAAAGCACAGCCTAAAAAGATTAAATGACCTGCCCAAGGTCACACAGCAAGTTCATTGTGGAGTAGGAAGCAGTGACCTTTCCGTTGCTGCTACAAATGACTGTTAAAGAAAAACGGTGATTTTATAAGAGCAGGTGACTTAGCATGTAAAAATGTCCCTTCCCAAGAGTTGCGGTGAGGAAGGCAGGCAGCAGCTGGACACACCTGGGTTAACATCCCAGCCCTCGGAGCTGTGCCCGTGTCCCCCAACCACATCTGTGCCTCTCTGGCTGTCTGGCCTGCACTCGTAGGTCACTTGGGCTCTGCTCCTGGGGCTGAGCGCTAGGAAATGAGAAAAATCCAGAGAAAAGTTGCCAAGGCAACAGGGGAGCAGCGGTGGCTGCCGTGGAAGGTTATCTACGGCTCCGCAAACGTGAGAGGGTTGGCTTGTTTGCTTCCCATCTGGCCCTCCGAGCTTCCGGGAGGGAGCGTACTAGGGGAATGTTAATGCCACCACCTCCTCCTCTCGCTCTCTTCTGGGGCGGCCACCTGGGCTTTGGGCACCTCCCGCCACACTCAGCCTCTCCTCGCAAGTGGCCAGAGACAGTGCTCGTGGGGAGCCGCCTCGGCTTCCGCCCTTTCCGCACTGGGTAACAGAAACGCCCCGTCGCAGGGCTGGGAGCCGGCTCAGGGACCTTTTTGGCCCAATACTCTGCTTTGACAGGTAGGGAAACTGAGACCCAGGGGTACCGTGATTGTAGAGAAACACACTCTGAATTTGGTGACTTAGTCTGTGTGGGCCACCACCACCACAAAGTACCATAGACCGGGTGGCTTAAGCGTCTGAGATTTACGTCTCATCATTTGGGTGCCCAGGAAGTCCAAGATCAAGGTCCCGGTGGATTCCGGTTCTGGCGGGGGCCCTCCCTCTGGCCTCAGTCTGTGCACATGGAGGAGCGAGCTCTCTGCTGTCTCTTCTCATAAGGGACAGCATCATAGGCCTCACCCTCATGACCTCAGTTAAGCCGAATCACCCCCCAAAGGCCCCGTCTCCAAATGTGCCATCACCGTAGGGCTTAGGGCTCTCATATATGAATTTTGGGAGGCACACACAGTCAGCCCGTAAGAATGAGGAAGGACCAGAACCGGAAGCCCCTGTCCAGTGCTCTCTTGGCCGCACCCCGCTGCTTCTCTGGTGCACGACAGAGGGGCTGTTTGGAGGCCGGTTACCATAACTGGGTGACCGCGGCTCAGTCACTTCTCTTTGGGCCTCAGTTTCCCATTTAGAGAAACGAAGGTTTGGTCTTAATGATCTATGATCCTCTGCTTAATGTGTAGAAATGACATAACCTTTTCGTTGACTCAAAAATGGGTCCAAATGAGAGTCCAGAACCGTATCCTCTGATCCCACCAATTTTTCTTGAAAGGCATCCACCTGGAAGTAAGTGCAGCTTCAAGGAGCAAATCAGAGCCTTAGTCCTGAAGACTCCTTCCCTATGGTGTCTGCATACCGCAACAGCCCTGCTAACAAGCTTTCCTGCCTCCAGCCTAACTCCCTCGTCATGTTTCCGGTTTTATCTTCCTAAGGCCCGCAGCTGACCTGGCCACTCTCCTCCCGAGTGAGGCGTCCCAGCAGCCGGCTTTGTCCTCATTCCTCTGCTTCCACGTGACCTTCAGGTTTCTGAACACGCGAGCGTCGCCAGCTTCATACAAACGGATCTCTCCGCCCCTCCCTTACGCACCCGTCCTAAATCCCACTCATTCTTCCAGACCCAGCATTTATTTCCCCAGCACTCTGCAGTCCCCTCTCTGCTCTCTCCGTCCCTGTTAGAGCTGCTTTTTCACACTGCGTAGCTATTGTTATCCGCCTCTTGCGCTAGGATACAGGTCTCTCCCGTGGGAACTGGGTCTTGTTTTCTGTTGGCTCCCTAGTGCCCCCTGTAGACCCCAACGCAGAGCAGGTAGTTAGGTAATGTTTGTTGAGTGAATGAATAAATCTGACTTTACAAGAGTCAGTGCATTATTAAGTTCTGGGGTATTGTCTAAAAAAATCCCCAAGCTCAAGTTGTGAGTGTCTGTTACCCACCACGCTGACCAGCCTGTCAATCCCAAGAGGCCATCTATGAGTTGTTTGCTAGCCTGAGAGTCAAAAGACCCTTAAACAAATCTTTATTCTGGGGAAGTCATTTCTCCTTTTTTTGGGCATTAGCTATAATGAGAGGTTTTGGTGTGATAATCCCTAAAGAGCCTTTTATCTTGAATTGCAGAAAGTTCCAAGATAGCCAATCAGTAGTCAACAGCAAGTATAGTAGCTGAGGTTAGAATGGGAAGGGAAAAAATCCTACTGATTTATAATTTAATTACAGCTGAATCTTGGGACCAAAGGCAGTGACATGGTAGGGCTTCCTAGAAGGGCCCCAAACTGTCCAGCTGAGCAGGAAGGAGCAGGCAGATAGGACAGGTCAGGTTTAGCTGAGCAGGGTGGATGCCAGAGGATCTCATGTTTCTAGTGCAAAAGCAATGAAATAAACATCTTAGTGTCTGTTACAAGAGAGAATACAGGGAGCAATGAAAGCATATAATAGAAAGGTAATTTAGATTTGCAGCAGGCAGGGGTCCTGTTTCCAAGTGAGTGGGCTAGCGAGGCTCATCTGAGAGCAGATGCCATCTGCTTCCTGCTCCTGGCCCTCCTTTGATGGTATGGGGGACACGAACAGGTCAGCAGCTTAGCCCTGCTCTTGACTGCTACCAGGACAACCGCATCGTCATTAACTCTTAGAGGTGATTTTGTGAGTGCGGACTCACGGACTTGGTGTGGATTAAATTTCAAGTTTTAAACTAGTCCTATGACTGTATAATTCTGAGACAGACCCAACTCTTCAGGACGGCGTTTACAGCTCTCCACTCTTCCCTTCTCTCCTGCCGCACTTCCTCGCCCGTGCACTCCCTCCCTCACATTCTCTCCGGGAACTTTGAGCTCCTCTCCCTTCTTTCTCTTGGAGGCACCATACTGTCCCATGTCTTGGTACCTGCACATGTGCTTCCCAACTTCACATATTCTCCTGGCCAACTTTTACTCATGGTTCAAAATTCAGCTCAGGTGTCACCTCCTCCAGGAAGCCTTCTCTGATATATCTTTTTCAAATCTAAATTACCTTTCTATTATATGCTTTCATTGCTCCCTGTATTCTCTCTTGTAACAGACACTAAGATGTTTATTTCATTGCTTTCGCACTAGAAACATGAGATCCTCAAGGGCAGTTACTCTTATCTGCTTATCTCCAAGACCAACCACGTACAATAATCAATGAATATTTTTGGAGTGACTAAATGGATGACAAATAAACACTGGACTATAACTTTCAAAGCACAACTACAGTATTTCTATCAGCACAGGACAAGAATGGAAATGGTCTTTAAGTCCTTGAGAGCCTTGCACACTCTATTAATGAATGATAAGGAGACATATTCGCAATCAGAATGTTCTTTGCTTGGTGGGAAATGCTGTGGGTGGCAAATATGTTCACTTTCAGTGTTTTATGGACCAAGCCTTCCCTATGTGCTTACACGGTTTAGCAAACATTGTGCATGTCCCATGGACCAGGCGCTATGGGGCACACTTGAACTCGGCTGGTCCCACCAGGACCTTCTGAATTAACATCTGTGCATGGTAACAGAGTGTGAAGGAAGATCTTTCGCTGTTTCTTAGTGAGCCTGTGCATTCCTTCATGCTGGCCTCTCCTTTGGGGACCTTCCTTTGGGGAAATACATTCTTTGGGTGTTTAGTTGATCAGGGAAGATGCCACTTTATAGAAGTAGTATGTAGGGCAGGGTAGGGCCGATGAACAGGGGTGAAACTGTTTGACACACGAGGGATAAACGATGACCTCCCTTGAGGAATACTCTGGTGTGAAGATGACAGTAGCTAGTGGCTCTCCCCGCTGGCATTTCATTTCTTTCCCTTGAGATGGTCCCACTCTGATCGTTCCCTGCCTCTATCTGTGAAACCGTCTCACTGAACCAAAATATAAAATGCTTCAGGGCTGAGCCGAGACAGGCTGTCCAGAGAGAGTTAGGGCGGGAGGGGCGACGTGTCTTTGCAGCCCTGAGTTTGCTTCCCACTGATACCCACCTGCCTGCTTCCCACTGATACCCACCTGCCTGCTTCCCACTGATACCCACCTGCCTGCTTCCCACTGATACCCACCTGCCTTCCCGCCTGCCCCGTCAGGGGGACAGGCTCCTCGTCTCTGGCTCAGCTGGGAGCAAATTTAGAGCTTTCCTTTGGTTCTTCTCAGCATCACAGACATGGGCTCAATTCTCAGAAAGATCTTTACCCAAAACTAAGGGAAATTGACAAAGATGAGGCTTCCACCACTGCTAACAAGTCCCACAAAACAAAACTGTAACACGACTGAAACAGAAGAGCCCAGAACTCTTGTCCATTACAGCGAGGTCTCCGGAAACTGCTTCCTTCTTCTCTAAAGGACACACCAAACACCCACTTTGTCTCAGCCTTGGCTATTCTCATCTCTAGCCCCATCCTTTTAAGAGGAGACCCACTGTCTGTGCTTTTATGCTTGCAAGCAAGCTGACCATACTGCAGCATGAGAAGGTATCAGAGAAGAAGGAATTTGGACAAACTAGCTAATTATATTTGCCAAGATGACTTCACAGATGTGTATCTCATTTTACATGTTCTTCTTACAGGGTGACACTGACACTCGTCCACCAGGAAGTGAGATCTATGTTCACCCTCCTTGAACCTGATGGACCTTTGCAACAGCGCTGACTAGTGGGACATGGTGGTAGGGCATTGCATGACTTCTGAGCCTTGGTCTTAAGAAGCGATACCCGTGTTAGAGCTGAGGAGACAGGGCAGAGGGACCACACAGTCCATCCAGGATCACACGGCCGATGAGAGGCCGATCTGATATCCCAGCTCAGATCTATCTGCCTGGTGCTGTAGTCAGTGTTCTCTCTGTTAGAACATGATCACTGCCATTGTTGTTATTGATTTTATGCCTCTTTTACGATCCACCCTGTGAGTATCTCTTTAGTACAAGAACATGGGGGTGCTTGGGCATCATGAAAAGGTATCTGGTTGTCCCTGAAGTCCATCACTTTAGACCCCATGGACCACATTCCAATGGAATTAATCAGATTTCAGCAGTGCTGTCTCCTAAGGGGGTCTTGATCTCTAACACCAAGATCTTGGGGGAATGTGGGACCAGAAATGATGCCCCCATGATGTTAATGAGGAGAGGACTACCTATGCCCCTGCAGGTGGCATAAGTAAGGCGAGACAGCGTCCCCTAACATCTACTCTGCGGACCGCTGATGGGCGGCTCAGTCCCTGAAATCTACCGGAGGCACAAAAGGGAGCCTACAATGCAGGCAAATCCTACCTGCACGAGCTGTCTGGACTGGAGGGAGCAGGGTTTCAGCATGTGCTCCACCTCCAATGCTTCATAATTACCTTTTCTGCCAAAGAACAGAACCCCCAAATGGGCAGCCTGGCAGCACAGGCGAAATGAGCAGCTTAGGCATGCATGCCTCGCTTGCTTTCCAACAAATCAGCCTAGGCTGTGTGGGCTCTGACTAAAGAGTCAACAGAAGGGAAAATGGAAATGCGAGTGCAGGCTTTCATTAGGACAGCTCTCCTGCTGCAGAGGGCTGGGGAGCGCCGGTTCCCTAGCAATCAGAGCCAAGGCAGGGCAATGCCGGTCAGAGGCTCTGGCACATGTCAGCCAGCAGGCTGGCGGGAGGGGTGTGAGGGACCCCACGTGTCCTAGCTGCAGAAGCTCAGAAGGTACAAAGTAGACCCTTTGAGGAGTGTTGGGAAATCCATCTCCAGGAACTAGCTGATTCCCGGAATCCCCACTGGTACGCACTCTAGCACAACATGGTAGAATAGGGAAGCAGGGCTTGGGAAAGCCTCCCAGCTTTGCTCTTTAGGATCTTAGTACTTGGGTACATTTTTGGCTCTCTCTCTTTCTGTGTGTGTGTGTGTGTGTGTGTGCGTGCATGCGCACGCGCACACACACAAGCAGGAAGCAAGCATTGCTAAATGCAAGAGGCTTGCAGGCAGGGGCCACACCATACCTTATACAGCAAACAACTGAAAAAAAAAATACAACAAAAAGTTGTAGTTGGCCTTTCTGAGGCCCGATGGCAATCTTATTAAAAACTCCCTTCCTTTCCCAGAAGTGGTTCCCATATCTTGACTCTGCCGCTCACTCATCCCTGTGACCTAGTCGCATTATTAGCATTGCCTGCACTTTGCTTCCTTCGCCTGTGAAATGGGCATCACACAGGTGCATCAGGGCCAGTGGAGGGAATCGAATGAGGTGACGTGTGTGAAAAGCACTTGCAAACTATAAAGACGCTTTAGGATTTGTTTTTGCGGGGAGTGAACATAAACGATAGAGCTAAAACAAATTTCAAAGCAGTGTGTGCTTCTGCTTTGTGGGAATGAGGTCTTACAGGGGTTTTAATCCTCAGAGATTGTGCTTTAGGCCTCTGGGAAGATTGGTTTCGGAGCCTCTGAAATGAGTCGGAAATTGAAAACAGAAAGCTAAGGTGACTGTGTGTTTATTTGAGTGGGGCGTGGGAGCAGATGTTGGGGAGGAGGGTTGATCTACAAAGAGATCTCTGTTCTCCCAGAGATCAGGGAGGTCAGTGGGAGAGGCGGAGAGGGTGGTCATACCACTGGGAAGGCGGAGGCCCCAACAATAACCTGAGCCCCAGGAGAAATGGGTCCAGGAAGAACACTCATGGGAAGAAGTCCCCCATCTACCAAGCCGACTCTCTCTGCCTCGCTTGAAGCTGGAGCCAAACCAGATGGGATGGTGCAGGGGCTGAGCCAGCTCACGTGCTCCCTGCCTGGAAACCGGGGGCGGGGCTGAGAGAGGGGTGGGATCAGGTGTGTGGTGGTGATAACAAGTCAGATCAGCTTTGAGGAGTGTTGGGCAGCTGCTGTTGGGGCGGGAGGAAGTACATGGGGGCTTCTGGCTCTGTTTCCCATGTGAGAGCGTCCCTCTTCTTCTCTCTCTTCACATCTTACCCAGGTTAGGGCCCGGGGCCCGTCTCCATCAGCTGGTGCTGCTGGAGCTCTGGTGCCAACAGACCAAGGTGGGGAGGGAATGAGGCTCAAGATCGGTGAGAGGGAGCGGCTCTGAAATCTCAAAGGAGAGCGAAGGGGCACTGACTACTGAGCAGATCAGGTCCCTGGGGAAAAGGAAACCTGGGGAAAGGTCCATATGTCCCTAGATTCTGTGGCACTGACTTACAGCGGGGTCCATAACACGTATGGTAGAATTGACCAGGCAGGCAGATGTTAGGAAATGTTTCAGATGCTAGGGGGAAAATAGGGTGGATGGTGACAGGACCCTCCCTGGACATAGTAGCAGATTCAGAAAGTGTGAGTATGCAGTCATATGGGCCTGTGGACAGAGCCACACCAGGATTCCAGGGAACGGGGTTCTCGTCCCAATGGTCAGCTCCTGAGTCTGCCTTTTACTGAGAGAAGATGACTCTCCACATGGGTGAGGACTTCCATATGCTTGATAGAGTTCAACGCCCTTTTATATAGAGATCTTCCTACTCACTTTGAACCACAGACCTGAGAGGTGTGAGGAGTTATTCCTACTCCCCAGATGAGAAGCGCAAAGAGGTTGGGACCTTGGGGAGTTTAACTGGGCCTAGGAATCTGTAGTCTAAGAAAGCTATAGTTTTAAATGCTCCTTTGGCAATTCTGAGCCAAATGAAATCATTAATTATTTATTCATTCACTCATTTATTCAACAGATATTATTGAGTGCCTATCAGGTTCTAGGCGCTATTGAGATTAAACAGTGAACAGAACAGCCCCCACAGAGTTTACATTTTACTGAGCGAAGACTCATAATGAGGAGATAAATAAGTAAGTACATAGTCAGATGATGGCAAGGGCCACACTGAAAAATAAGGCAGGTTCAGAGTGCAGAGAGAGTGCCGTGGTGAAGATGATGTCCTCTTACCAAGGTTGGTCAAGGAAGGCCCCACGGCTAAGGTGACATTTGAGCAAAGACTGATAGAAACAAGGCAGTGAGCCATGTGGCTCTCAGGGAAGAACCGTCTGGCAGAGGACACACAATACGCGGAAAGACCCTGAGGCAGGAATGTGCTCGCTTGTTCAAAGAGGAGCAGGTGGGCCCGTGTGGCTGGAGCAGGGAGAGCGAGGGGAAGAGTCGCAGGAGATGAAGTCAAGGAGGTCAGAGGGGCAGACCATGTGGGGCCTCGCAGGCTGTTTTAAAGACCTGATCTTTCACAATGAATGAGATGAGAAGCCACTAAAGGGTGGTGAGCAGCTAAGTGCTAGGATACAGCGTGTGTTTTAGAAAGAGCATTCTGGCTGCTGCATTCGGAGTGGACTGCAGCGCGTGCAGGGAAAGAGGCAGGCAGAGTAGTCAGGAGGCGCTGAAATCATCCAGGGGGGGTAGGGGACAATGGGGGTTTGAGCCCTGGTGGAAGCAGTGGAGGTGGCGAAAGCAATCAAATTCTGCAACTATTTTTGAGGGTAGAGCCTTGAGCAAACGGAGTAAATGTGAAGTATGAAAAGAGGAGAGCCCTAAAAGAGGAAGCCAAAGCTGTGGTCAGAGAAACTGGAAGTGTTACATAGCGACTTAATGGGATGGAGAAGATTGAAGGACAAGTAACTTGGGGGCTGGGAATCTGAACTTGGTTATGAATGAGTTTAACATTTTGGGTTAAAGGTCTGAATAAAGATATTGTTTAGGGAGGTGCATTTAGAGTCTGGAGACCAGGTGATGCCTGGGGTGATGATCAACATTTGGGAATAACTGTTATTATATGAGTTGTATTCAAAGCTGTAAGTCTGGATGAGCCATCCTGGGGATTAGGAGAAGAGGTCTGTGCCTCATTGACATTTCAGTGCTTAGAGGTTGGAGAGATGAGAAAAGTCAACACATGACTCTTAGAAGGAGTAGCCAGTAAGTACTAGGTGAGTAAAAGAGAGAACAGTATTTCAAAAGCCAAGCACAAACGGTGTTTCCAAAGCATCTGGTATAGGCAATCAACTATATCAACTGCTTTTGAGAGTCAATGTTGAGGTCTGTGTGTTACCTGTAATACTGAAAAACACAGAGGCCAAAGAGCAGTTCTCATGAAGTGCTGGTGAGGTGGGCAGCAGGTTCAAGAGAAGATGGGGAAAGAGAAAAAGACAAAGTAAAGTGCAGGGAGCTTTGCTGTAAAGGTGCACAGATAGGTGGGACAATAGCTGGAAAACAAGATAGAATCAAGAAAGATAAAAAAAAAATACCTGCTTTCATTATTATTTTTAATGGGAGAGATTTTGTTTGCTTTAGGGCATGACCCAAGAGCCAGAGAAAAACCAGTGGCCTAGGAGAGAGGGGGTACAAGTCCTGGAGCAATGTTCGGGGTTGAGGATCTCAGCAGAGGGCTCGCTGGTAACTCCGGCCCTCTTCCAGGTCTGCTCACCTCTAGAGATGTGTGGCACCCAAATAAGCAAGTGGAAGTACAGCACATGCCACTGGATTGTAGAATCGCTAAAACAAACCCCCAGGAACCATGGGACAACTCACAGGCAGTGACAAGACATCCCTAGCCTGGACAGTCAGGAGAGTGAGTCAAAGACAGAGGAGGGTAGGGCTTGAGGTCTAAAGGTTGAATTCTCTGTAAAAAATAAATAAATAAATAAAATTAAAAAAAAAATATGCCTGACCAGGCCGTGGCGCAGTGGATAGAGCATTGGACTGGGATGCAGAAGGACCCAGGTTCGAGACCCCAAGGTCGCCAGCTTGAGTGCGGGCTCATCTGGTTTGAGCAAGGCTCACCAGCTTGGACCCAAGGTCGCTGGTTCCAGCAAGGGGTTACTCGGTCTGCTGAAGGCCCACGGTCAAGGCACATATGAGAAAGCAATCAATGAACAACTAAGGTGTTGCAACGCGCAATGAAAAACTAATGATAGATGCTTCTCATCTCTCTCTGTTCCTGTCTGTCTGTCCCTGTCTATCCCTCTCTCTGACTCACTCTCTGTCTCTGTAAAAATAAATAAATAAATAAAATTTAAAGGTTGAATTCTCAAAATCTGATTCTCTGCAGTTTTACTGCATGTAACTTTTTTTTTTTTAACCAAAAACATTTACTGAAGTTAATGGACCAACTTTCCCACATACAGCATCTATTGACTCTGGAGAAAATATCTAAAAAAACAGGAAACTTGAAGGCACAAAGGCATGAAGTCAGTGGAGAGCAAGCAAAGCAGAGAGAAAGAGGAGAGGAGCCTCTACTTGGAAGAGAGAAATGGAACTTGATGAATTTCACATTTTTAGGACTTTTATTTTTTCTCGCTTAACTGGGCAGAGCCCATTTAGCAGTGCTACACATGGTCATTAAAACTCATATAGAAAACCTTGTGTTTTACTCTCTTGAAAAATCAGAAGACTCAAGGTGAGCACATAATCTAGAAAAAAGAAGGGGATGCCATGCAGGAAACAGTCATAGAAGGGAACCCTAATTTTTTTCTGTACATTTTCCCCAATCCTTTGGCTGACCAACCTCTGAACTTACACATACGTGGAGCAGACTCCATGCAACCCAGCTAAGAAATGAATAACTGAATCGAGATTTCAGATGCTACCCACGACAGAGGAGACAATGGTTTGAGTTCATCCAAGTTAGCAGCTTTCTACAAAAATAAATAAATAAAATATATAAAAATAAAAAAATACCATTTAAAGGATCATAACAGAATTCAGAATCCACTATATCAATACAATGTCCAGAACACAGTTTGAAATGAGCAGATATTTGAAGAAACTGAAAAATGTAAACCTAGAGGAAAGGACGCAGCCATTGAGATGAGCAGACATGGATTTTAAAGCAGTTGTTCTAACTTTGCTTGAGAATTAAAGAAAAATGTGCTTGCAATGAATAAAAAAGGTAAAAGAAAAATGACATCTCAATAGAGACACAAAGGAGAACCAAATGAAAATTCTAGAACCAAGAAATATTCAACCTAAGTAAATCTTTTACTGGAGGATCTTAGTAACAGATTAGAAATTATAGAAGATTCAGTGACATTGCAATTGATCGATAGAAATCAGTCAATGTGAAGAAGTGAGAAAAAAGATTAGAGGAAAAAACAAACAGAACTTCGGTGCCCTGTGGAACTATGCCAAAGGTCTAACATTGATGTAATTAAAATTCCCTGAAAAAGAAAATGAGGCAGAAAAAAATATTTGAAGAAAAAAAATAATCAAAATTTTCTTAAATTTGCACATTAATAGAGTGAACAAATTTAGCAAATTCCAAGTAAATAAACATAACAGAAACCACACCTAAACACATCATAATCAAATTTTAAACAAAACATTTTCAGGGGGCCTACTAATTGTACCAATGACAATTGTAAATGCTCTGAATACAGGAATGAGGAAAACTGATGAAGTCTTTTCTCCCACACACCTAATTTTAGTGAGAGATTCAGAAAATAAATGAACAAATGAATATAAAACAAAATGTTGGCATAATATAAGCAGTAGAAAGGAAAAAATATAATATGAACTAGTATTTTTTGAGAAAGTGCTCCTTTAAACCACATTTTAGAAATTAAATTGTATGTCCTTCCAAAACTGTTCGTTTCAAGCTGCTCTTCAATGAGCACATGTGAATAGCTTACATTTAGTAAGAACTTATTCTTTGCTGAGCACTCTTGTCGGTGTTCTGCACGTATTAATTCATTTAATCTTCACATTGACTCTTGGAAGCAAGTACTATTGCTACCGTCATATTAAAAACAAAAAAACTGCAAAAAGAAAAAGGGGGGGGTTATTGGTGAAGTTTACACAGCTCCAGAGTCCAGAGACCATTACAGTACAATTCCTCTCTAAATAGAATTATTCAGCTGACTTATCTAAACAATTCATCATCATCATCTTCATCATCATCGTCATTACCATCATCTTGATGTTCACTCTTCTACACGTTTTATCTAAATTATTTTCTTTCTTTCTTTCTTTTTCTTTTTTTTTTTTTTACTTAAATTATTTTTCATCCTCCAAATCACTTTGGATGAGAGGTTTGAGGCTCTCCACTTTACTGATGAAAAAAATTAAGGATCAGAGAGGCCAACTCATTTACCCAAGGTCCTGCAACCTTTAAGAAGAGAAGCTGGCATTCAAATCTGGATCTGCTGTGTTCCCAAAATTAGAAAGATCTTCCTTGAGATAAATGTAGCTGGAGACTATTTCTACAAACTAAAGGCTTTTAAAAGTGGTTCTACTGACCCCTTCTCAATGTCTCTCTTATAGACTCCCTTTCACTAACTTCTCACCCCCAACGTCCTATGTTCAGTTTTATGGCTGCTTTGACCCGACCACGCCCACCGTCCCTTCTCGCTACCGCTCCCCCCGGGCGAACAGGAGCGCCGGGGATTCCCCGGTCTGCGGCTTCTCTTCTGCGGTTTGTGCATGTTCTTTCCTACTCCTCCCGGTCCTTAGGAATTTGATGGCATCACACTTTTCTTCTAGGTTCAGTTCAAAAAAATCTCTCTTCCGTGAAGATTTTTTTTTTTAATGTTTTTTCAACCTCTGACTCCTCTGATCTTCTCCTCCTGGGAATTGTTTCCATTCTCGGAGCACATGTTGGTCACCCAATCCAGATACTGTCACTCCGGGCAAGTCACTGGCCCTCTCTGGGCCTCATTGCAAGAATAGGAAAAGACTCAGGGGTCCCTCGACATTATTTTCTCAAAATATAAGATTAGGACACAGCGGGGCTCCACAGGGTCCCTGAGCAACACCAGGTCAGCAGCCAAAATGGGGAGAGCCATGAACTGTAGGTCCCCTGTCACCCACACTCCGCAGGGGGTGCTGCTGCCCCGCGGTGGGCACAGGATAGGACCGGATGGCGCTCCCAACTTCAGAGCATGGCAGTGAGGCTTTGGAGCCAGGGATCCAGGATTCAAGCCCACTTAGAGCCAGGCGAGCTCTGGGCAAGTCATTTATCCCCGAGCCTCAGTTTTCTCTTCCCTTCCCAAATTGTCAATGACAGTGTTTCATCAGAGATTGTTGCAAATTACTGTCGACGTGACACAGAGAGTTGTACCGCTCACGTCCTCTACCTTTCTCCTCTCTGGTGACTGAACTCTACTGCCGTCAGCTCTGGCTGTAAGGCTGGTGGGTGATGTTAAGGGAAGCCCCCCTCCCTCTGTTACTTAGTGAATTCCCAGACAGAGAGCATGTGGACGCTGAGCCCCAGAGGCTGCCTCCTCCTGGCTGTGAGGGCTGGCATCTGCACAGTGTCCCATAAAACGATGGGCTGGTCTGCTGGCCCAGAGGGTGACTAGGACCCGGCTCCACCTCGCCCTCCTCCCTCCTGGCTCCATTCTGGGCGGTTCGTGCTCTGCTCCTCCTCATCCCCTGGTTCCCCAAGCAGGTAGAGCCCCTTCGAGAGGCAGGGCAGTTGAACTGACAACATACACGGCGAACTGATTTATGGAAAAGGCTCTTGGCTGGCGGGGGAGAGGGTGATTTTAAATTACCAACGATTGGAAATGAATTGTCAAGAAGGCAACTCGTCTCAGAAAACTGCTAGGTCTTGAGAAGTATTCGTATCAGTAGATGTTTCTATTTCTCTGGGGCTGTGCGACAACTTTGTTTCTTGGGCCTTTCTCCACCTGAGAAAAGACCTTGACTTTCACTGGATTTGGGGAGGGAAGAGCAGGGCAGAGAGGCACTTGGAGGGGCAGACATGACAGACAGACATGGGACTTGGAGGGCAGAAGTCCTTACATAGGACTTTGGACAAGTGACCTTCCCTCTCTGGGTCTCCCTTTCCTGCTATTTCCAGGGCTTGCATAACAATTAAATGATGACCAATAACTGGGAAAGGGGGCTTTGTAACTGTAAAAAGTCTCCACAGCTACTAACATCTGAGAGTTCTTGGGAGCATTTGATGAGATTTGGTGTGCAACGTACTCAGCCAGTGACTGGACCAGAGCAAAGGACCATAACCAGGTTGTCTTTAGTAGGGGTGATGGTTGTTTAAGGAGGTGGCCTGGTGCAGACTCTGATAAGCTGGACTTTGGGGCTAGCAGGCCTGCCTCCAACTACTGTGTCAGACACTGATCACGCTACTTACTTTTCCTGTCTCAGTTTTCTCATCTGGAACATGGGACCGATAATAACACATAACGCCATGGTGGCTGTGAGGTTCGAAAAGTTCAGCAAGTAAAGACCAAGCATAGCATCTGAAGCACCCTCAGTAAATGTGTTCCTTCCCTGTCAGCAAAGAGCTCTTCCTTTGGTTCTAGCTCTGTATGCACAACCAGTCTCCCAGATACCCGATTCTATAGGACTCCGTACCTGGGACTTGTTTTGGTGAAAAATCTCAGGGACACTCAGACACTGCCTGGGGGCATCCAATACACACCAGGAGCCTCACACCCTTGTAGCTTTGCCTCCCTCTCGCAGGGAGTACTGCTCCTTTAGGGCATCTTGCAAAATGCAGACAATCAGAGCTGCTCTACCTTCTTCCCAGTTCAGGACCATCCCGCTGATACAAACAGCTCTTAGATGATCACCTGTGGCTTTGATTCGCTACAGAGGGCACCAGCGGTGAGGAAGTGACTAGGGAAATGGACTGTGTGGCTCGTGGCTAAAGACAGGACTTAAAGAGAACAAACCAAATTCGACCCAGTCCACACATACCCGTATTTCCCCATGTATAAGACCCATTTTCTGAAAACTTTGGTGTCTAAAAACTGGGTGCATCTTATACAGTGGTTGTAGATACTTTTTACTTGCATTTCCCACTTTTTTGGTAGATGAAAAGTTGTATGAATTTTATGATGAATAAAACTTGAGTTCAGTAACTTTATGTAATAAATTTTTTTTTTCAAATTTCAGGCCCCAAAATTAAGGTGCGTTTTATACATGGGAGCATCTTATACATGGGGAAATATGGTATCTCTTTCATTGCCACCAAAACTTGGCTTTGGTGTCTGGCACATAGTAGGATTCGAGTGTCTTACACAGAATAGGCCCATAGTAGGGCTTTGTTAAAAATTGGTCACATCGATTCTCATCATACACATGATAAAGATGATGATGATGCCAGAAACATGGGTAAGGTGCCTACTCTGTGCGAGGCTATTTAAACTCCATCCACGGCAGAAAGGGATCCGTCCATCTTACACAGGAGGAAAAGTAACGGGTTCAGGGGGGTTGAGAGGCCCACCGTACCATGATAGAGACCCATCTGGGTCCAGGTGCCTCCTCATCGAGAACCCAGTCTTTCTTCCAGAGCTTGGACCAGGCTGTCAGTTTTAAATTCCTAGAGTGGCAGGCAGTGCACAATGGAATGTGGCCGTCAGCTTTTCAAAGGTCAGTCCCCTGCAGTCTTGGACAGCATGGCCACAGGCTGTGAGGCTGTCCCCTTGATCCCTCAACAAGGGCACAAACATCCCTCAATGGTCCCTTGCACTGCAGGAGGTCTGGCTGTGGGTCTGTGTTGAAGAGGGGGTCCTTCCCAAGTGCCTCATAATTACAGCTGTCCTGCAGATCGCCAGCCCTGAGCGTCCGTTTGGCCTCTGAAGGGTCCAGTCCCCCTGTGCAAGTAGCCGGCGTGCCAGCGGGGCACTTACCACCCCCAGACCACGCCATCTGCGCCCACACTGCGCACTCAGCCGGCACTGCTCCCCTGAGGAAAACCGGAACTGAGATGGGCCTGGAGGGGCAGATTTACATTTTTAAGAAGAGCTGGAATCACAGCTCACAGTTCAAGATGGCAGAGAGGGAGACCTGGGGCTTTTCCCAGCAGGAGGCTTAGCACAACACTTAGTGGGTGGTTGCGCTTTCTTTGTCCATAAAGAACAAAGTGAAGGATCGTTATTCCTTCTCCAGTAGGCACAAGTGCTGTTTGGAGAGAATTATTATCTCTGAACCAAAGCTTGCCACGTTTCTACTGGAAACTCTATGGGCGGAACGTGCCTTTTTATAAAAACAAGGAAACCTGACTTGCTTGGGGGCAGCTGGGTCTCACACCCTCCCTGGGCTAAGGGCATGTGATGGGCGGGACCCTGCCTGTCCCAGCTGCTGTTACCTTCCCTTCAGTGCAGACCACGGTCAGGCCTCCTGCAGGGCAAGGGTTCTTCTGGGATGCTTGTGCCCTTGATGCGGATCAGCCTCACAGCCTGGACTGTGCCGTTCAAGGCTGCGGAAGGACCGCCCTGGGCTGCTTTGGGCCCTGTGGGTCCAGCCCAGCCACACTTCATCAGACTCTGCTCTTGATGTGTCCTCTTATCTAGAAGGATGGGGACAGCTCTGGCTCTGCAGTCAGACAATTCTAGCTCAGCTCTGCTGCTTCCGGCACGCGCCCCAGAGCAAGGCAAGGCTCTGTCCCCTCTCCGGTCCTCAGTGGTAAGGCAGACAGGAACCGTTCCCAGTTCCTAGAGTCAGTGTGAGGATGGACTGAGGTGAGGTACAAAAACTGCTTGGTTCTGCTTCTGACACATAAGATTCTAAAAAATGTTCTGTAATATGTATTTTAGGGGCCCAGTGCCCCTTCGTTCTTTGCTGCGGGGCCCGGTGTTAACCCTTTGTTGGACCTCCTGGGCTGAACGCAGGTGCTGTTCTCGCCTTGCTGGGGCTGGACAGCCCGTCAGACACTGGGCTCTGGCTCTGCGTCGGACAGGCTCCCAGCTCTTCAGGGGGGATAAATGTCTCCCCAGTGGATAGATCTAATTCCTGTCCCAGCACCTTTCCGAATCCATCTCAACCTGGGGCAGGTAGGTATCTAGCTCAGCTCAGACCCAAATCAAGATGCAAAGAGATGCCACTGAAAACAGAAACCTTCTTTCCAGGTGGAAGATGATGAAATGTTATACCAAGTTTGACTTTTCCCAGAGACGCTGGGGTGTGGCTTTGGGATGGAAGCCTCTCTCTCAGAATGCCGAGCAAAGATGTGTCTCCAGGCCCCCAAGTGGCCTTCTCAGCAGCGGGAGAATTCACCCAAAGAAGTATGTTGGGAACTACAAAGTCAAGTGACAGAGCCATGGAAATTCAGTCCCATGCAACGTGACCTCACGTCAGAGAAAGAGGAGCGCTCCCACTATGTGTCTGCCCTGCAGACCTGTCATGTGTTACTCATTATGCTGGGTGTGCTACGAACATTATCTCAGTCTCTGTTACCAGAGTTTGATTATCTTGGTCTTCCTGAGGACTTCGAAGCTCAGAGGAGACAAATGACTTGCAGGTCGACCCAGCCAGTGAGCACTCTGAGATAGGAAAGATACTGTCTTCATCCCCCAGTGGTAAACAAGACTCATTCCACGTTAGTAACTCAATAAAAGTTGATGTAGGTGAGGACAAATGATCTTGTAGCCTTGTTTCCTGCCTGTCCCTCACTCCCCCTGGGTTTCCTGCTGTTTCTCAGACCTGCCATGTCTCTCTCAGGACCTGAGTCCCCCACAGCCTAGACTATCTTTCCCCTTTCTCCCCTGAACAAACCGCAATCCCTCCTAGCTCAAATGTCCCATTTTTTGGTAAAGTTTTTCAAAGTGCACCCCACAGGGCGAGCATCTCCCATGCAGGGCCCCCCAGCAATGTGTCTGTCCCTCTATCACATAGCGTCAATTACTTGATCATGTATCTTTTTCTTTCATTAGACAGCTTCAGGGTTAGGCCGCGTTGGGTTTGCCTCTGTGCCCAGGATGGCTTTCCATTAGAACGGGAAAACCACGCAGGCTGACTCGTCTTCATGGAAACAGTCCTTAAGCATATTCAACAAACTATAGAAATGATCCCTGAAAGTATAGTTCTTCTTAAGCATATTCATTTCTTTTCCATTTGAAAACTGTATGAGCAGCCCCTACGTCCTGAGAGCAAAGGGTGCTTCCCAGATTGCTGATGTGAAGAAATGGGTGCACAGGAAATTGTCAGGGAGCGACTGGCAAATGCTGACTTCATTGCAGAAACACATCCCAATCTCAATAGTAAATTGATCTGTTGGCTCACACTTTGCCCTTTTTTGTGATTTTGACACAGTGGGTTAATACTTCAATGTCTCAATGTCTGGGCATCTGGAGATAGTCAGTTTAGCCAGCATCAAGGCCCCACCCAAGGCCTCTGTTCTTGGCCTGAAAAATCCCATGTTTCTGTCAACGACTCAAAAAAAATACAATGAGGTTTTGCTCATGAAATTTGTAGACGACAAGACAGTGTCAGGGATGGTAATTATGTCAGATGATAGAAACAGGATCCAAAATGATGGCAATAAGCGGGAACAAAGGGTCAACTCGTTTAGCAGAGATTAATGTTGGGTCCAGGAACTGACTGCACAGGGATTTGAAGGGAGTGGCATGACTCAGCGGAAGTTGGGGGTGGGGGTGGGGAGACTTGTTCACTCGGGAGTGAGTTCGAGATGAGCCAGAGAGTGGCTGTTAGGAATGGGAGCTGAGTTTGCCCTATTAAACGTAGAGGCTCTGGAAGGAAGGAGGTGATGGTCCTGCTGGACTTGCCTTTGGTCTGACAGAAGCTGGAGTGTGATGCTCACCACTGGGCACCACCGGGCACCACCTTCTGAGTGAGGCGTTGACAGAGCGGTTCAGGTCCCGAGAGAAGTGAGCTGATACTAAGGGCACCGACATCCAAGAAACAGAGGGGACGTTGCCCTGTGTCGTCGGGGCTGAAGAAGAAACATGACCACCTTTTGCGAACTGGATAATATCCAATTTTCCCACATTGAAGACTGATTTTGTAAGGCTAATGGACAGAATCAATGTTAATTGGTAAAAGTGTCAGCCAGACACATTTCGGCTTTACATAGAAGGAATGTTCTAATAAGTCAGCACTGCTCACCAGGGGATGAGCTGCCCTGCGAGGCCGGGACTCTCCTTCACTTGCACTGTATGTGTCAGGGACGTTCCGGGAGGAATTAAATGATGTTGGAGGGAGGCATCACCTTCCAGGTGCTGTCCACACTTGAGAGGCTAAAATTATAAATTCTACTTTAATAACCTGAGTTTCCCCAGGCTCTCTCAGCCCAGGGGGAGGGGAGGCCAGGTGACAAGTGGGCATGTTAGAGATGCAAGCCAGCCACGCAGTGTCTGTCCTGCCAAGGGCAGGTCGCCGACCTTGAGAGAAGGACCTGTCGCCCAGTTCTCGTTGTGCTCAGGGTACACTACTGTCCGTAAGGCCTCTTGCTTTCTCACGTCCAGACACTCAGTGCTGGGGAATGCCCAGCCAGATCGGAATCCCTAAGCAGTGAATGTGAGACCCCCCTAGCTGGGACCTATACTCCTTCAGTAACTGGGCTGCTTGCATTTCAAGTCTGTAGATCTCGCTCAAACACCCCATGCCATCGTAAGCCCCTGGCGGGGGGGGGGGAGCAGGGCTCTGTCTGTGATGACATTGAGCCCCCCCCCCCAGCATAACGGTTAGGGAAACATGCTCTGATGTCAGGTAGGTATGATTCAAATTCCAAATCCCACTTCTAGCCTTTACTAGCTAGCTGTGTGAATGGGGCAAAGTATGAACCTCTCTGAGACTCAGTTTCCTTGTCTGTTAAATGGGGATGATAACGTTACCTATTTCATAGGTGGTTGTGAGGATTACGTAAGACGTGCAAGTGAAGAACTGGATGAAATGGTAACACAGGGTACGCACTCCCCATAGATTAGCCCTGCTACTCCACCATGATGACCAGACGGAGCAGCCTGTCTTCGACCAGGTTTTCCAGGTCTCTGCATTCGCCCCTCCCCAGCTGCCATGGCCTTTTTTCTGGGCTACACTACGAGCCGTTCTTTTCAGCACCCTGGCTTCCTCCGAGGTGAGCGCCGTGGTTTTAAGAGTAGCCATTGTCCCTGCACCCCGGCACTCCTGGGGCCTGTCACTCTCATTATCCCCGCCCCCCCCCCCCCATGCAGAATCCAATTGTAACTTTCAGATTTCTCTTATTTCTGGGGGAAAGCTGTTCCCTCCTGCGCGTTGCATTTTAACAAGTTTCACTGCTATTGCTCATTTTGATCTGTTTAAAAACATGTTTTAAACAAATCCCTTGTAATAAAAGGATTTCATTCCTAATGGAGGCAGCTGCGAAACGCAGCGAGTTGATTGTGCTCTCTTTCCGCTGAGGGCTGCTGGAGTCCCAGTTTGCAGCTCTGCACGGTTTCGGTGAGGAGTGTGGCCTGGGGAAGCTGAGATTTCCCGTATTTCCGTAGCAGGGACAGATGCGCAGGAGGTGAACGAACGGACTTGGTGTCTGCAGAGACTGGGTGGAAAGGGCGGGAGGATCCCCAGCCCAGGGCTGCCTGCTGACTGTGAGGAAGAATGCCGGAGTCTTATGGAAGTCAAGATACTGTACTGTGGCCCCGAGCGGGTGGTTCGCTGGATAGAACGTCGTCCCAGTCTGCTGAGGCTGCTGGTTTGATCCCCGGTCAGGACACATACGAGAAGCAACCGATGAGAGCGCAACGAAAATGCAGCAACCAAGTGGAACAATGAGTTGATGCTTCTCTCTTTCTCTTTCTCCCTTCCTTCCTCTCTCTGATCCTCTCTGTCTCTCAAATCAATGAAAAAAAAAAAAGAAAAGAGATACTGCCTCATGAGTGAGGGGCTCCTACGATGGCGATGGGCCAAGGCTTACGGAGCCCACCTGCCTCCACTGCCTCACAGAGGTGATCACACTCTTCCCTCTGCCGTGGCAGGTATCTGTTCCCATATTTATCACACTGTAACTAATGATCTGAAAGACCCAAAGCACAGCGTCTTATCCATCTTTATATCGCCAGTATCTAGACAGACTTGGCACGAGAAAAGTATTTGCTAAACTGAAATAAATTCTTTCCTTTTCTTTGTTTTCCCTAGGTGCTCTCTCCCAAATCCTCGACATCTTTGACAGCCAACTCCAAACTGATGGCAGAAGCGTCTCTCTCTACCCCGACCTCTAAACACCCACCTGTATCTCCGGGCACCGACGCTGCTTCGCCACGTGCCCGCCTTCTACTCGCCTTCTACTCAGTCTGTTTAAAGCTGGATGTAGCACCGTCCCCTACACCCCCAGCCTTCATCCCACACCTGGCGCTTTCCATGTGCCACTTCCTCCAGCGAATGTCACCACTGATACCACTGCTCACTCGGCTGAGAACCCGCAAGTTATATCTTGATATCTCTCCATCTTATGCTGTGATCAAATCAGTCGCCATATTTTGTTGAGTTTACCCATTAAGTCGAGTCCAAATCCATCCACTTCTCTCTGTTGACCCTGCCACCACCTTCATCCAAGCTACAGCCGTCCCTTACCTGTCCTTCAATGAGTACCCACCACCACCATTCTCCATGCAGGAGCAAGACACGCTCACTGATCTTGCCACCTCCCACCTTTGGGTCTTTCAGATCATTAGTTACAGTGTGATAAATATGGGAACAGATACCTGCCACGGCAGAGGGAAGAGTGTGATCACCTCTGTGAGGCAGTGGAGGCAGGTGGGCTCCGTAAGCCTTGGCCCATCGCCATCGTAGGAGCCCCTCACTCATGAGGCAGTATCTCTTTTCTTTTTTTTTTCATTGATTTGAGAGACAGAGAGGATCAGAGAGAGGAAGGAAGGGAGAAAGAGAAAGAGAGAAGCATCAACTCATTGTTCCACTTGGTTGCTGTATTTTCGTTGCGCTCTCATCGGTTGCTTCTGCATGGCAAATGTTCATTTCTTGCCCTTCACCTTAAGCACAGTCCTATGAACATCCTTAACCTCTACGGGTCCCTGGAAAGTGTGAGCCTTCTGATCTCTGTGGTCTCACTGGGTGCCATTTTTGCATAGCTCTCAGATTTTCTGCTGTACCCATTATTTTAGTTCCTCCAACATGGCTTCCTTCTATCCAGGCCTTTGCCTGTGTGTCTCCATGAAGACTTCTGAGAGGTTAGTACGTGACAGGCACTATGCATTGACAGGAAGTCTTTTATTTAAATATTGCAATGAAACAGTCCTATTCTAATCCCTATCTATACAGGAAGAAACCGAGGCTCAGAGAGGCACTTGACCAAAGAATTCCGATCCAGCTCTGACTCCGAGGTCCTTCTGGAACAGAGCCAACCACTAGCAGGAGGTGTCTCAGCTCGTTTCCTCCCCTGATGCCCCAGCCAGCAGAGGAGCCCTCCTCCCGAACCTGGGTCCTGGCCCCAGGGACAGACACTTAGGACAGAAATGGTTATGGGCCTTTATCATTTTTATCACGGTGCCACCTCTTCCTCATGGCTCTGGCAACAGACAGACCCTCTCTTCCTAGCCAGGTGTAGTAGGCTAAACGATGCCTTCCCCCAAAGGAATCAGAACCTGTAAAGGTTCCTTAAATGGCAGAGCCTTTGCAGGTATGATTGATTTGAAGCTCTTGAGTTGGAGATATTACCTGAACTGACCAGGTGAACCTTCCTAAATGCAATCTGGGGTATCTTTGTAGGAGGGAGAGTTGACTATAGACAGAAGAGAAGGCCATGTGACCACTGAGGCAGAGAGTTGAGTGATGTGACCGGAAGCCAAGAAGTGCCAGCAGCCACCTGGAAGAGGCAAGGAACGGATTCTCCCCGAAAGCTTCCGGAGGGAGCAGAGTCTTACCAACACCTTGATTCTGGCCTTGTAATAGTGACTCTGGACTTCTGGCCTTCAGAACTGTGAAAGAAGAAATATACGTTGTTCTAAGCCACTCACTAACTATAAGAACAGGCACTCAGCTGCAGGCAGTACGTGTTGTAACTCTGCAGAAAACGGAATGATGCCTGCACCCGGGAGAAGCAGAGAATGAAGGTGGACAGAGAGAGACCTCCTGGTGTGAGAGTGCCTAGTTCCAGCCATCCCTAAGGCTGATCATTACTAGCCCTCCCCACTCCTCACATGCACATCTGATGATCTTTTCACCTTTCTGAGGGATACGGACTTTCATCAGCAGTTTTCATTCATTCATCAGGATGGCTCAGACTACACTTTCAGAGATATTTTTCACCCAGATCTGCCTCCTATGGCAATTGGTTGGTTAACCACATGGTGAGAAGAAGATTAGTGCAGTGACCTCCAGGGTCCCTTAATCACTGTGAGCTGGACTATGCTGCGGTAATAAAGAAACCCTCAAATTTCTGTGACGTAACATGGCAAATGTTCATTTCTTGTCCGCACAGAGACCAGGGTAGGTAACTCAGCAATCCAGGCTGTTCCATCTCATAACTCTTCCATCTTAGTTCATGGTCTCCGTGAGCACCTCGGCAGGGGAATGGAGGTCAGGAAGAATCATTCCCACTCATCACTGCCCTCAAACAGATCAGACAACACATCCTTGCTGTTTATAGCCCATTGACCAGAACTAGTCACCCGAGTCCCAACTTAACTGCAAAGGAGGTTGAGGAGTCTTGATATAAACACTGGAGGAGGAAGAAATGGATGTGGTCAGATTTACCCGTCTACACTAGAGGGAGGTCACCCTGGTTCTGCTTGTGGATTCTAGGCTCCGAGGGAAATCTCACTGTAGGTGAAAAAAAAAATTGCTTGGCAGGATTTCTGCAATTATGTCAGTAGAGCAAAAACATGAAGAGACTATGAGGCTAGTTTCTATAAATGAAGCCGGGTAGGAATTAATGCTAGCTCTTGCAGGACAAAGACACCTAGCCCATTAGTTAAATCTATCTGCAGAAGATAGATCAAGGAAGGGGTGCATCAAGAACATGCCACAATAGCTCCTGACAAAATGATTCTTGTATGTCTTCATGCATGCAGACCAGTCAGCCTGCCATAAATTCCAGAAAATCCTGAGAGACTTGGCAAACTGTTTATGAACAGGAATAACGCAATGAGTTTGGGTAAATGAGAGCTGAACACAACAAACTACGTCTAAGGATCGTGAGGAGGTGATGATGACGAGTTTGCCAAGCTGAATGTCATCAAGCAAGTATAGAGGACCAATTCTGTGCTGGGCTCTGTGTGGGGGCTCAAAAGTCATGGCACACTGAGAGCCAAACCCAAGACTGGCATGTGCCACTTCTTCCTGGAATGCTTGTCCCCCTCTTATCTTGTCTTCCTCTAGTCTAGTTAATGCTTCCTCCTCTTTAAAGTGCCACTCAGTCTATTTACAGTCATATAGTTTGTAATTATGTATTATGTACAAATTAAACCTCTTCCAAATTTAGTGGTTTAAAAAACAAACAAACGTTTATTATCTCCTAGTTTCCGTAGAATCCAAGAACAGCCTCGTTGGGTGCCTCTGCCTCAAGGTCTCTGGCAAGGCTGCCAAAGTGTCTGCCAGGGCTGTGATCCCATCTGAAAGCTCAACCGGGGCGGGGGTGGGGGGTGCCTGTTAGCCAAATTCAGTTTCTCATGGACAATTGGACTCCACTCACCATTGAGTGGAGGCCTCCCTCAGTTCTTTGCCATGCAGACCTCTCCACAGGGAAGCTCACAGCGTGATAGCTGGTATTCCTCAGTGTGAGTGAGAAAGCTTGAGGACACACAAGATGAAAGCCACAGTCTCTTTGTAACTCACAGACTCTTTGAGTCTCTTTGTAATCTCAAAAGTGACATCTATCACTTCTGCCATATTTTGTTCATTAGAGGCAAGTCACTAAGAGCCAACCCCCCACATTCAAGGAGAGAGGATTAAACGAAAGAATGAATACAGGAGGTGGAGATCATTGGGGGTCAACTCAGAGGCTGCCTCCCACCTGCTCCTTCCTCCAGGAGGTGGCAGTTGCCTCGATGGAGAAGGAGAAAGGGCATGGTATAGGCTTACCTACGTCTCTAGCACATCTCCCCTAATTCTCTCCCCATGTGTCCCACACTCTGGTCTGCTGCTTAGAATCTGAGAGTTGGAAAGGAATTTAGAAATCATGTCTTCTACCATCATTTTATATATGAGAAAAATAGGATAGAATTGTTTGTAGGATGGGGTTTAGAGTGGGGTCTCGGGTCACCAGCTTTTCCCAAATTGGCTTCTCCACCCATTCTTTCCTGCCTCCTCTTCTAATCTTCTATGACTTTATTAGTTCTAGTCATTCTATAGAAATCATTTTCTCAAAGGTCACCTAGAAACTTTTTGGTCAAGTACAGTGTGTCCATAAAGTCATGGTGCACTTTTGACCGGTCACAGAAAAGCAACAAAAGACGATAGAAATGTGAAATCTACACCAAATAAAAGGAAAACTCTCCCAGTTTCATACCTATTCAGTGTAGTTCAATGTGGGCTCATGCACATATTTTTTTTAGGGCTCCTTAGCTAGCTATCCCATATAGCCTCTACAGACTCGTCACTGACTGGTGGCCTACCAGAATGGGGTTTCTCCACCAAACTGCCGGTTTCCTTCAACTGCTTATCCCACCGAGTAATGTTATTCCTATGTGGTGGCGCTGTTATAAACGCGCTGATATTCACATTGCACTTTGGTCACAGATTTGAATTTAGCGAGCCACAGAACACACTGAACTTTCCTCTGTACTGTCCACATCTCGACTGGCATGGCCGTAGGCTGCTCCGCTGTATACACGGTGTTGCGTCATCACCTGCGCATGCGCACATGCTGCCACATCATCCTACAGAAACTGGGAGGGTTCTCCTTTTATTTGGTGCAGATTTCACATTTCTATCATCTTTTGTTGCTTTCCTGTGACCGGTCAAATGTACACCATGACTTTAGTGACACACTGTATTTGATCCTGACCTACTTTGTGAGTTATCATCTCTTTTGGCTTCTATGAGGCCACAATGACCCCGTGTTACCTTCTCTCTCAGTGGCCAGCTCTAGCTTCTGCCCTTTTCCTGCCATCTAGGTCCCTGGATGGATTTTTCTGGTCTCGAGGCTTTGGGGACCACCTCCTCTTGCTTTGACCTCGAGTTGTGCTCTAGTTCTCCCATATTTAACTGACTGATGGGCATTCTCACTGATGTGTCATTGATACCTACACTCAACCATGATTATCACAATAACCCCAACTGTTATTTATAACGTACGTGCCGGTTCCTATGCTGAGCGCCCTATTTACATTTTCTTATTTAATTCTTTCAAGAACACTGTCCTGTAAGTAACATAATTCACATTTTATGGATGAGAAAGCTAGGCTCAGGGAAGTAAAGTGACCTGTCTGATCTCCCATAACTAGGAACAAATCCATGCCCTTTTGATTCTAAACGTCGTGCTTTTAACTACTATACTCATGTGATTTTCCCCTGAGACTGCTCCCTCTGGACTCCCCTACTTCTGCTCTGCCCTTCTCCAATTTATTCTACACTGTAACCTTGGAGTTTAAAACACACCATGCCATGGAACACCCCTATGCCTTTGTACGTGTTGCTCTCTCTCCCTAATCACCAGTTTGATCAACGCATCCCCTCCTCGTCATCCCACTGCTGAGGTCATCACTTCCTCCTTGGTGTCACACACAGTGGGTCACCCATGGTGAGCTTGAAAATGTCCTAACTAGCTAGGTCTTTGCCCTGGGAACGAAGGTACCCCCAAGTTGAAACGGTGCCTGGGGCTATCTCTGCAGTAGCAGCTATCCCCTGAGCTGAGCGACTTGTTTACCTCTGAGTGCCCCCCTCTGCACCGTACGCTTTATGGCAGCAGGGACCGTGACTGGTATCTTTGCAGCCCCTGTTCCGGCAGCCGACCTGATGGCTAATGAGTCACCTCTGACGCCTCTCATTCCTTTCATCCCTACAGCTACTCAGTAGGCATGCCGTGCAGAGTTTTCTGTTAAATCTCTCACATCTCTCCCTCATTTTCCATTTTCCCAGCCATCGTCCCCATTCTTGGTCTCCAGACTGCACATGTGGCCCATAGCAATCACCTTCAACCCCCCCCCCCCCCCCGCCCCCGGCCTGGCTCACTCCTGGCTGGCCCGCCCCGTTCATCGTGATGATTTCTACTCTATTAATGCCGCTTTGTACACATCGCCTGTCTGCTCAATGGTTCCCTGATGCCTGCATAATAAAGCCCAAGCTCCTTAGTGGGGCTTTCAATAACCTGCCCAATATGCCCTTACTGTACTCTCCAATCTCACAGTCACCGTGGCACTGTATACATGACCTGTTCCAGCGGAAGCGTGCTAGTCACCATGCCGTCAGTGCTCCACCGAGCCTCACTTCCACGATATTGCTCGCACTGTTCCTCCTGCTTCCGCCCATATACCCAAACCCTAGACTGTCTTCACATCTCAGCTTAATTTTCCAGTCATCTCTGACCATTGCCCCATAGCAACTTCCCTCATCCGGTGCGGAGGGAAGAGCTCGGACTTCACCGAGGGAGATGGGTCAGAATTTCAACTACTGATTAGTTAGTTGCGTGGCCTTGGGCAAGTTGTAGAACCTCATATGCTCAGTAAAGTGGGAGATAATAATACATGTCCCGGGATTGTAGAGAGGATGTGCCCCAAAGAGGTTTCCAGTTGGTGACCTCAGCTGTGCCAGTCTAGGATCTGGACAGAGCCAGGCACACCCTGGGGGGGGGGTCCAAGTAGGAGATCATCCTGCCATCTGTTGTGCCAAGAGGAAGAACACACCCCTGGGTCTAAGATCAAGGTGGCCTGACATGACGGAGACCAAGCTCGGCAGTGAGAGGTCTGGCCCGGGGGCCACGCTCCGGTGCTGAAACTCCAGCCCTTCCGCCTCTTAACCGAGTAACCTTGAGTGAGCTCCTTCCCCTCTCTGCGCCTCTCCAACTTCATTTCCAAAAGTGAGGATAAAATATGAAAGCCACTTCGTCGGGTTAACGTGACAATAAGTGAAATCCATACCTGTAAGGAACGGAGCATGCCCCTGGCACAGCGCAGCCTAATAAATGCTAACTATTGGGTTCTGTGTTGTTACTATCGAGTCTGGCCTCTACAGACTTGTCCTCACCCCAGAGCACCGGGAATGGGCACAAAGGGGAAGAGGTGTTTCACTCGGCAAACCTGGAATTCCTCGGTGGGAGCAGAGGGAAGCCTGCCTCATACATACGTCTGCTACAGAGGGCAGCACAGGTGGGAATTACACTGCAGAAAACAGCTGGAAACTGGGTCACCCGGCAGGAGGGGCATAACAGTGGCTCTCAGTCTTGAGAGCAAGTTGGAGTTGAGGGCTTCCAACAAATGCTCGTGCCTGGGGCCCACCCATGGAGTTTCTAATTCAATTTGTTGGGCTGCTGTCACATACGGGTTGTTGTTTTTTTTTAAGCCTCTCAGATGATTCTGTTGTGCAGGCAGGGTTGACAAACACTAGGATAAAGAGAGAGACAGAAGGCAAGGTCAGGATAATGTGGACCAGGAAGGAAGGGGAGAGGTGAGAGAATAGTGCAGAAAGGAGGAAATGATCCCGCAGACAGGGCGGGGCGGGGCGAGGCGAGGCAGGTGTCGGGGAGGGAACAGTTGTGGGGAAGAGGTGCCTCTTTATATTTTGTATCCTAGGCACCTCATGTGCTTCATCTTAGATGAGTTCGTTCTGCCTGGTGTCATTCCTGGGGGCGCACAGCAATGTCTTCAGTGTTTCCCTTCATGCTTGTATAAGGGGGTCATGTCTTTTTGGAAGCAGATATACAAAAAGGAAAAGTCTAAATTCCTACTCACATTCTGCTCCCATCCATCCATCCATCCATCCATCCATCCATCCATCCATCCCCCATTCACCTATTTATTTATTTTTTTAATAAAAATATACTGAGGACCTATTATGCACAGATACCTAGCTAGGCCACAAATCTGCTGTCATTCACCCTGACAGGTATACTGTGCGGATGTCAAGGGTTCTGCCTCTGGTCTTAACTTACGACGAGAAAGACCATGGATGGTTTCCAGCTGGGGAGCTAGGGTCCGGAGTTGGACAGGCTGAGTGAACGTTGAGGCGGATGAAGGCCATGGTACCTGGGCTTTTTCCATCCAAGGGACAGTCATTTGAAAGGAAAAGCACTGACTTGGTAGCTGTGGAGTCGTGACCAGTGTGTTCACCTTTTCCAAATTGCAGTTCCAAAATTTATAAAATGGAAACATTAGGTGCTTGTGATGGTTAGCTAAGCAAGGAAGCACATAGGGTCTGATTTATGGTCAGTGTCCATAACAAAGGCCAGAGAAGCTGGGAATGGAGTTGGTAGAACTTCTGAATTACTTTCAGGCGTTTGTTTCTCACTTTGCAATCAGTTGGAGGAGAACAGCAGATTTCCCCGCTTACACAGGCCCCTTCATAACCAGGAAAACTTACAGTTCAAGATGAGAAGGGATGGAAATGACATCTAGTCCAATTCCCTCATTTTACAGATAAGGTAGAGGCCCAGAGAGGGGCAGTGCCTTGGGCCAGGCTGCAGAGGAAGTCACTGGCTCGTGGAGTTGGAAGAAGCTCCTAGTTCTCACTGCATCACCCAGGGGTACACGCACCTCTGACTTCTGCTGAACAGAAAGTGATTTTTAACAATTATGGTCCTGAAACTGGCATCGGCACAACAAAAACAAGGATCACATTTCATAGTCCTTGAGCATCTACTATGTTCGAGGCACACATGTTCCCATAGTCTCAGTCAGTGTTTACCAAAGCCCATAAACTTGGTGTGCTGATGGTTTACAGATGTGGGACATGGGTCTCGGAGAAATTAAGTGACTTCGCAGGGACTTCTAGGGGGAAAGTAGTGGTGCTGGGCTTGAATCCAGGTTCAGTGACTTCAAAGCTCATACTTTCTGTGCTTTCCCTCATTGCCTTGCTGTCCCCAAATCATTTATAGATATTGATGTGTCTAGGGCTGGCCTTGGGTCACACATCTGGGGCTAAGGGGGAAGAATGGTGGTATTTCTCATCACGGGGACACAAATAAGAACATGTCTCTCACAATCTTTCACACACTACTAAAAGTATATCAGAGGACACTCCAGCGACGGGGGCCGGCATTGGGAAGTTTAACAACCGTACTTCTTGGCTCCTCTAGTGCCTCCAATTTCGCCATCAATGGCTTATTCCTTTGGCTGATCTGTGGCTCTCATCCTGATTAGCTGAGAGTGAGGATGGGGGCATGGCTAGTCCAGAGAGCTCAGCACGAGTGAGTTCATTCCCCCTCCCACCTGTTGAATGCTGACTGATCTTTCAAGGCCCAGCACAAAGGTCATGGAACACACAAACTTACCAAATATTCTGAGTCATCACTCTGTGCTATAGGCTAGGGACACAAGGATTATTAAGGAAGCACGGGTCCTGCCACGACTGCTCACTGTCTGGGGAGGTCAGCTGATAAAATGCACAAATACTACAGGAAGGGGAAAGGATGAAGGGGCATGCTAACCCGCGGGTGGCCAGAGGGGGCTCCCAACCCTGGAGAAGGCAGTCAGCGACTATGTCTATTGCCAAGTTTCTGTGGAAGGTAGTTTCTCTACCCACAGCCCTCTCCTAGCACCTTGCACGATCCTTGTCCAACCACCAATCTTGGCCACCAGCGAAGTGGTATTTACTTGTCTATCTTAGAATGTGAGCTTCTTAGGCTGGGTCCTATGTCACTCGGCTCTGTGGTTTCTGTGGTTGGCATGGGGCCTGGCACATAGTAGGGGTTCAGTAAATGTTTGTGGTTGTAAAATGGGTGAAAACGTGAGTATATTTAAAGGTAAGAGGTAACAGGGACGGCAGGAGGATGAGGGAACTGGAGGGAAGACACACACATGTGAGGTAAGGGAGACTGGGGCGACAGGCCCATCGAAAGCACACTGGACCCACTTTCTACTTTGACTCGAGCTGGACCTGGGGGTCTAAGTCAGGGTAGAGGCTAAGGGACAACCCTTGGAGCCCCAAAGAAAGGAACCGATTACCCTCCCATCGCCCCTGTGCATCCAGTCAATACAGTGGGAAGGCTCGGGGCACATCTCAAGGTCTGGCTGGAGGAGCCCTATCAGGTACTGTCCACCTTCCAGCGCCATAACATTCATTTTACTCTTCATATTGATCGAGATCCCAGTTTTATTGTGAATAATTTACTAATTCACTGTACCTTATTTTTAAATCTCTCTTTAACCGGATCTTTTTTATTTTGGTGTCACAATGATTTATATTTGTCTAATAATGACCTTCTCAATGAAAATCACAGTGGAAAAAGAAATTGTAGACTGGGAAGTTTTCCGTGACGGTGGGGACACTGCAGGTCCTGGAGAAGTAAGGGGAGACGCATCTGTCTGCTCTCTCTCCTTGGGCTCCTGACCTTACCCTATGTTTTTGGTTTTATTCTTGGCTCGATCACCTTCTAACATACCATGTAAGTTACTTGTATACCATGCTGATTATTCTTTGTTTATCTCCCCATCCCACAGTAGAATGTAAGCTCCAAGAGATTAGTAATTTCTGTCTAGTTTGTTCACTGATGTATCCCCAACATCTAACACAGGGTCTGGAATATAGTAGGCATTTAATGAATATTTGTTGAATGAACAAATAAATGAATAGATAATAGAGTCAGGGTAGGCTCATGCAATCCAAGATTCGGAATCCACTCTGGGTGGTCATATTCTACCATGTACTCAGTGAAGAAGAGACAGGAAGGTGGAGAGAGTTAAGCAGACACACAGAGATGGATGGGAATGAGGGATCAGGTGGTCCCAGAGGAAGGAAGGCGGGGTCATAGGTGTTCTGGTTCCTGATGGGTTTTTGGGTCCAAGCTGCTGTTCTTCATGAGGTTCTTCTCTCTCTCCTGTTCTGGGGAACTGCATTAATAAACCCCCCCTTTGGCTAAGCAGGCACTACTGGGTATCCACTCCCTTTCACCAAAGCACTGTGGCAGACTGTTTGCTCTGCCTCAGGAAGTCACTCATCCAAGACTTCTGAACTTGGGGTAGTTAGAGGCACAGTGGGGTGAGGGCAGGATATTAATAAGGTAAAGGGCTTGTTCTTACACTCCTGAGTGATTACACTCCCTTTCCCACCCACCTCCATCCTCTATACTCTCTCCTGACCCAGCTCAACCCACTTTCCATCCTTAGGAGATGTTAGGATGAAAAAAATCTACCCCCATCTAAATCCCAGTTTGACTTGTTCACCCAATTCACATTGGACACCATGTATAGGTACAGTGCCAGGGCCCCAACAGTGACTGAGAAGCAACTTCTGTTCTTAGTGTGGTCACATGATAGTGACCCCTTTCTTCTACACCTCATGATATATGTCCCTTTCCCAGCTTCTAGGCATTTCTTTTATTTTTTTTAATCATTTTTATTTTTCAATTATTGTTGACATACATTAGTATATTAGTTTCAGGTGTACCCCCAGGGATTAGACATTACACAACTTACTAAGTGATCATCCCAATAAATCTCACCTCATCTGACATTATACATAGCTATTAGAATATTATTGACTATATTCCTTATGCTGTGCTTTACATCCTATGACTATTCTGCAACAACCAGACAAAAAAATTATACTTAATATCTTCACCTTTTTACACCCATCCTCCCATCTAGCAACCATCAAAACAGCCTCTGTATCTATGAGTATGTTTCTGTTCTGCTTGTTTGTCTATTTTTTTAATGCCATTATTGATAGATATATATTTATTGTCATGTCATTGTTCATATTTTTTATTTATTTATTTTTCTTCTTCTACTTAAAGAAGACCCTTTAATATTTCATGTAATACTGGTTTGATGGTGATGAACTCCTTTAGCTTTTTTTTTTTTTTTTTTTTTTTTGGAGGGGTCTGGGAAGTTCTTTATATATTTTTTTTATTCTAAGTGATAGTTTTGCTGGGTAGAGTAATTCTGGTTGTAGGTCCTTGCTTTTCATCTCTTTGAATATTTCTTGCCCCTCCCTTCTGGCCTGCAGAGTTCTGTTGAGGAAGCAGCTGACAGTCTTATGGGAGCTCCCTTGTAGGCAGCTAACTGCTTTTCTCTTGCTGCTTTGAAGATTCTCTCTTTGTCTTTCACCTTTGGCATTTTTAATTATGATGTGTTTTGGTGTGGGCCTCTTTGGGTTCATCCTGTTTGGGACTCAGTGGGCTTCCTAGACTTGTATTTCTATTTCCTTTTTAAAATTAGGGAAGTTTTCCATCATTATCTTTTTCAAGTAGGTTCTTAATTTCTTGTTCTCTCTCTTTTCCTCCTGATACTTCCATGATGCCCATGTTGGTGCACCTGAAGTTGTCGCAGAGGTTCTTTATGGTATCCTCACTTTATTCTGGATTCTCTCTCTCTCTCTCTTTTTGCTGTTCTAATTAGGTGGTTTTTATTTGTTTATTTGTTTCTGGGGTTTTTTTTGCTTATTTATATTCCAAATTGCTGATTTGATCTTTGGCTTCATCTACTCTATTGTTGATTCCCAGGAAATTATTCTTCTTTTCAGTTAGTGTAGACTTTATTTCTGACTCATCCTTTTTTATGCTGTTGAGGTCTCCATAAGTTCATTGAGCATCCTTATAGCCAGTGTTTCAAACTTTGTATCTAGTAGACTGCTTGTCTCCGTTTTGTTTAGTTATTTTTCTGGGGTTTTTTTCTTTCCTTTCATTCGGGACTCTGATGCCCACTGAGCCCACCCTCTGAGTGTGCTGCTTGTGGAGGTTGTTGTGGTTGGGTGGTGCTTCAGTGTGGTCTGAAGCTGTCCACCAGGTGTGCTGGCTCTGGAGCCTCCTGGGAGGTGCAGGCCAAGGTCATATGTCACCTGTGCCCTGCCTGGGGCCACCTGACACGAGCTACAAAGCAATTTTAAGATGCTTCAGCTACTTGTGCTAGGCTTGGAGGTGTCCAGGCAAAGCCAAGCTGCTAACCAAGGCCAGCTGCTGCTAGTGCCAGGTCTGGGGCCACTTAGCAAGAGGCACAGGGCACACTAAAGCCAAGTGATGATTTTTTTTAGAGACTTCAGGAAAATCTGAAGCATGGGCCAAGACAGGTCATTTGTATGGAAAAGCCACTGGAAACAGCTTGGGTGGGCCTGAAAGTTAGGTGGGGTGGGGCTCAGGGAATCACCAGGGTGGGGCAAACTGTGTGAGGCAGGTGGGCGGAGACTCAGATATGGTGCCTGCCTGCTGCTGGCTCTGTGGGGGTACGACTCAAAGAGGGGACAATGGCCTCTGTCAGCACTTCTGTCTGGGAGGAAGCTGTCCTCCCCCAGCTCTTGCCCTAATACTAGAGAATTCAGTTCTTCCATGTATGTCTCTGGTGCCTTTCAAGCTGCTTCCCCAGCACTGAGCCCAGAGAGAGGGAGTCTGAGTAAGTCTGTGCATGGGCCCTTTAAGAGGAAATGCCTGGGGCTCCAGCAACCTTTCATCTCACTCAGCTTCAATTCCCACTGGTTTTTACAGCCAGAAGTTATGGAGACTTCTCTTCTTGACAGTGGGACCCTGGAATAGGGGGCCTGGAATGGGGCTGGGGCCCCTTGAGCTGCAGGGGGAACCTCTGCAGTTGAGAGATTCCTTCCAATTTTTATCAGCCAAATGTGGGTGTGGGGCCAGCCCATTCTGTGTCTCCACCCGTCCTATCAATCTCAACGTGGCTTCTTTAATTCCCTAGTGGTAGAGTTTCTATTCAGCCAGATTTCAGGTGGTTCTGAATTACAGTTGTTCTCTAAGTATAATTTTTATGTGGTTGTAGGAGGAGGTAAGTAGCGTTCCTGGCATTTCTGATGGGGAGAAAGCCTAGGAATGGGGTCTCCTGAAGTGTGTATCTGTGTGTGTGTGTGTGTGTGTGTGTGTGTGTGTGTGTGTGTGTGTGTGTGTGTGAGAGAGAGAGAGAGAGAATGAGAGAGAGAGAGAGAGAGAGAGAGAGAGACACTGGTGGGCAGTATCAAACAGTGACCTGGGTTTTGTATGGCCATCACTCCGCCACATTCAACATTGAGACCTTGTCCCTTTGGGTAATAGAAAAGTGAGTTCTTTTCAGATAAGCCTGGGACCCTATCTACTTCACTAGTTAACTTACTAAGAAATTTGTCTAAGAAAGAAACAAAATAAGCAGACCCAAGTTACTTCAGACATGTGTCTGCACAGTCGTGGCCAGAAGTCTGCTCTGGACTACACACTGTTATTTTCTCTCTTGACCATGCAGAGGCTGGTCTGGGTTGAACTGGAGTTTGTTGCTTCCAACAACCTCTCTTTTTTTTTTTCTCTAACTGAAAAACCATCTTGACAGGAGGTTCCTGGGGTAGAGGATATAGGAATTACCCGAGAGGTACCATTCAGAGGGAGGGTGGAAGCTAACAGATGTCAAGGCAGCCAACAGTGTATCAAGAACTATGTTCCTTGCTCTGCCTATGTGGTCTTGTCAAAGGTCTTGTGACAGAGAAATAGAAAACCAAGGGGTCTTCTAGGACTTAAAGTCTGAAGCGTTTGAACAATCTTAGGACAAGTCTTCTGGCATTGGGAAGATCAAGCAAGAGGAAGTAAGCGTAGAACACAGTAGGAGAGGTATTGGAGTGGGAGGTATAAAGGGGGAGAAACACAGATGTAAATGTTGGTTGGAGTAGAGGAGTTTGTGGGTATTGGGACCTCTTCAACTCTACTTCACTCCTAAAATTGCCTGATAATGAGGGGGTAGGGGAGCCAGAAGTGTCTCTCAGAGGAGAACTGGAGCCTTTATGCTGAGAAGGGTGCAGCAACTTCTTAGAACTATGCAAGCAGCATACATAATTAAGACTTTAGAAAGAACTTTCATTCATTTCCATTTGATTCCCTTCCATAGGACTAGTCTGTTGTAAAGTCAGTAGCCGTGGCTGCCATCAAAGCCGCCTGGCCAACGCAGGTTCAGGTTTGATTCGGAGCAATGGTAAAGAAACTGCAGAGCCAAAAACTGGTGGTCCATTTTCCTTTATTCTAGACTCACACTCAGCAAGCAAGTAAAAACACACAGAGGGAAAACTCTTCCCTTTCCATTCAGGGTTCCCAAAGCCACTGACTCATCTGAGTTTTCCTAGAATCAAAGGTTTCCACCTCACCAGTCTTATTCACCTCTGTTCCCCATCTCCTTCTTCTGCACAAACTGGCTTCTCCTTCACCATTCCGCCATGTTGGCTGCCTCTTCCACATGGCCTCCCTGCCTTGCTACAACATGGGCTCTTCTTCTCTACAAGAACGTGGTCACTCTCCCCAAATGGCCTCCTAGCTCCTCCTTTTAAAACCTTTTGGCACAAAGATCCCTCCTCCAGCACACATTAGCATAACCAAGCCCCTTCCCAAGCAAGAAAGGCAATTAGCTGTATCACGTGAGAGCAACGGCCATCTTTAACAGAGTGAGCATAAATTAACATATCTGCCCGACATCTATGAAAACCACTGTTCCCTGTCCAGGGGCTGAGAACTCAAGCTGTTCAAATCTTGCCACCTCTATGTCCTCATTCTCCACCCTTTCTGGTTCCTTCCTGGCCTCTCCCAGCCCAGCTTCTCCAGATTACAGACCGGTTTCCCCGCTTTCAACTCACCTCTATCAGTTGCAATAGGTTGAGTTATAATAAAGTAACAAACACTTCCCAAATCTCAGCGGCTTAAACCAATGCCAAGTTTCCTTCTCATTTACATTACATATCTAAAGCAGGTCACTGGAAGGTTCTAATCATTTTAGGGTCTCAGGCTGACAGTAAGTTAACTATGTGAATGACATAGCATGCGAGCTTTTATGTACTTCTACTTAAAAGAGGCACAAGCCACTTCTGCTCTCATTTAATTGGCCAAAGGAAGTCACATAATCATGCTTAACTTCAAGGAATCAGAGAGGTATAATTTCCCTTTGTGTTTGGAGGAAGAGGAGAACCAGAACTATTGGTGAGCATGACCTCCCCTCTTGTAACCCACCTCTTTAATTCCTTTCTCCCCTTTTCCTCCCTGACATTCTATCTGAACTCCATTCATTGACTCATTGGCCAGTGTTTTCTCCTTCCATTCCTTCCTTTGCCTCCATGTGATTCTCCCTAACTCTGACATCTATTGCCTCCCTTCTTGTCCTTCTGGTCTGCACCCAGCCTCTGATGGTCAATCACACCTCTATCACTTGGCTGCTTTATAGAGACGTGATTGAACACAACCTCCAACTCTAAATTCACAAGTTTCCCTTGCCCCTAATTGAGCTTAATGATTTATGTCTTGTAATACACACAAATGGGCAAGAATTCCTGGATCTCATTAATAATTTTAAGCATGCCAGAAGAAAGATTTTAAATCCTAAGCAAAAATTAAATGACCATAAAAATCTTCGTTCGCTTCCCAGGAGACAATTCCATTTCAACTTGACAACTTAATTAAAAGCTGGGTAAATTGGACACAACACTTTTAATAAACAGGACTTGGCAGGCCTGGGAAAGAGATAGAAGGCAGCTGAGAGTGGGAAAGAACGAAGTTCACAATGTAACAAAAGGAAATTAAGTTATGGGAGCTCCCTCTCCGTACAGTGACCTTTCTGGGAGCTTCAGATATCCTAAATGACATGACTGACCCAGAAGATTCTGAGAGAATTGATTCTCTTCTCTGACTCTAATTTTCTTCTGTGCCATACTAGTCCGCAGAGCAAGACAGCTGTTGTCTAGGAATGCTCTTAATAATCTATGTACTCTTCCATTTTGGGGTCTACATTTGACTCCTAGAGCAATCTTCTTGCAACCCCCAAGTGACTGGGTAAGCTTTCAGTAGACTGGGGGTGGAGGAGAGGCCAAACATGAGAGCACCATTGCATCATAAGCTCTGTGAATAGACTCACTTTTGGCCTCAGTCTTTTTTTCTGTTTTATGGTCTTGCCTTACCCTTAGCTGTCCTTTTTGACCACTGCACTAAGATTTAGATTCTCCTCTGGCTCTGCTGCCTCTACCTGTTGTAGGTAAATCAGCTCAGAGGTCCAGGCTGCAGATCCCATCCTCAATGACCATGCAGGGCTCACCCAGATTTCCTGAATGAACTCAGACAAGCCAGTAAGAAGCTCTCTGGTTCCCGGTCTCAGTATCCTTACTAATTTCTCACTAAGCTCACTGTAAAGACTGTAAAGATTTGGGATAGAAAGAAGGTAGACACACAGCTTCCCCCTTCCACTGCCCAGGACCCTTTCAGAAGGAATCACTTTTCCATTTACGTTTAGGAAGGTCAGGTCTCTCCTCCATCATCAGCTGTCTAGTTGGGTTGATCTTATCTTTGTATTCAACAGGAATTGACTGATGTGTAGCTGCCACACATTGCTTTAGCTAAAATAAGGCTGCCTATCTCTCATACACAGGAAAGAATTGTTTTTAAACAAAGGAAGAAACTACATTGTGTCTAAAAGTATTTTATTCTTCAGTGAAGAGAACTGGCCGCAAGCACCAGGGTAGGTGGCAATGATCTCTCAGGTGGGCGTGGGATTTGCTGACGTTTGAAACAAGAAAGAGTGTTGAAGAAGAAAACAACCTTCCTCATTTGTCGTCCCTTTTCACTTCCGTGAAAGAATCGTGTAAACCTAAAGCTGGTGGAAACCTTGGCGATCATCTGGGTGGCGAGGCTGAGCCCTGGAGAGAGGGAGTGGCCTGCCCAAGCCTCACAACGGGGTTGCAGTGGGGCCATCAGAAGGACGGCGTCCTCTGTCAGCGGTCACCGTCGCTTACACAGAGGCCTGTGGCCTGGCTCTTCCGGGCTATTTGCTATTTCTACATTAGCGCAAAGCTACAGTTTTGCCAAGTCAACCGCTAAATGAAAATAAATTTTATCCTTTTAGACTGACTTCCATAAAAAGCAAAGAGATGTTCTTGTTTAAAAGACCTCAATTGCCTGAGTAGACAGGGTTGGGTAGGGAAGTATTTAAGTGACAGAGTGCCAAACCAGGGTGCTTAGCGGTCGCCTGGAACAAGGCCTGGGGATTAGGAGTGACTGCGAACAAACAGGCACGGGGGTGACAGAAAGTTTCTAAAATTAGCTGGTGGTAATAGGTGCACGACTCTGTGAATGTACTAAAAATTACTGAATTGTACACTTAAAAGGAATGAATTCTGTGGTATGTAAATTATACCTCAATAAAGCTATCCCTCCTCCCCCTCCCCCCCAAAAAAAAGTAAAAAGAAAAAGAAAGACAAGACTGGGTACAAGAGGTCCGACAACACTTTAGGACAAGGACAGAGGTAGACGATAAACCCAGCAGCCCCAGACTGAGTTGGGCTTAGGCTCTCAAAGGCTGTGCACTGCCAGGACCCAGGGTCGTCAGTCATAGCTCAGTCTCTGGTCAGCTGCATTCCAGACCCTTGTCTAGCAGTTCAGTCTGGTCCTGACAGCTCTTCTATCCAATACATTTTGAGATGAGTGACATTTAAAAGAAACAGCATATGCATGGTGTTAGTCACGTACCCCTCTGGGCAGTGAACATCCTGTTAGATCCCCCAGAGAGCAGTATGCTTGCACATCATTAGCCTAGATACCCATGGACATGCTTTTGCGGTTGTTACAATAATCAACTTTCCATTTTATCAAAGCTCAAGGAATGAAATGACCACATTCTGGCCAATATAATGCCCATTATATGACTATTCAATATTCTTCCCACAAGACCCAATTTAGCAAGTACTCCATAGAAGTTACTGGGGGGAAAAAAAAGTTTCAATCCTAATATCTTGAACAATTTATTTGATAGGCAGCAGGAGCAACTAAACCCATGCGTTGGCTCCTCCTCCTTTTTCTTTTTCTTCTGTTATGCCTTGATTGCCAGGACAGTCTGAGCAGAAAGACTGGTGTGATGTCACCTTCGATACATCTGTTTCCCTGCTCTCTGGTCCATGTCAGGCCTCTCTCTCACATTCGTTCAGTCATCAAATGTTTCTTAAGCACATAGCACGTACCAGGGACCATGCGAGACACTGGGGTTGGAATGATGGTTAAGACATGATCTTTGCCCTCACAGAGGCAGATACGGGAATGATTGCAAACAGAATCCCACATCATAGGGCCCTCTTGCAGATACTATGGGAGGAGAGAAAGGAGGAGAGAGTAGATACAGAGGACAACTCTCCGGGTTAGTATATTAACTATATTTTTTTTACTTTCTGTATTCTTGATGCTCTGGCATTCGTGACCTCACTGACTGGGGAGAAACTGCCCCTCCCAAGGCTAGTAAATTCTTAGTGATGGTAAAAGGCTCAGGAGCGCACCTTTCTATGTAACTAACTGATCTGGAGCCCAAACTCTGAACTACTTCCTCTCTCTGCCTTTTAGTTTCAAGAGGCACTATTCCTCTGCTCTAACTCACCCTAGGGCCAGGCGCAGACAACTAGAGATGACCCCTGCAGCCCAGGGCTGGCCAGCATTATTCAAACTAGGCAATCCTAAACTGTTTCCCCTGCTTTTGTCTTTCCCACAGAAAGTGCAACGCAGGCTCTGGGCCATGCATCCTCCTCACTGCTTTCTGCCTCCTGATTAAACCTGGTACTTTCCCATGTGGCCATGAATGGATGCCTGCCCTCTCCTCTTAGGAAGTGTAAGTAATAAAAATCATTTTTCAATGGCCTTAGCTTTTTTGAGTCATCATGCAGTCACCCCCATGGATTAAAACCCTGTGGGTACAGTTGGTATAAGCAGGGAAAGCTCGATGGGTGATTGGGAATTTTCCAGGTGGACGGGCGTTCCAGAAGGAGAATGAACTTGTGCACTGGCCCACAGACTTGGTGAGATGGGGCCATTAGGGTGCTGTGTCCAATGTATATTTTTAGCCCTTTAAAGGTCAGCTGTTAACATTCCTTTTGCAATGTGGGTGGGACATAAATTATAAATAATAGCGTCGGAGCTAAGTCTTCTCTGTACAAGATTGAATTTTCCTCAAGGTCAAGTTCTGACTGCTCTTTTCTGTAGTTAACCACAGAACGCGGCACAATCTAATCCTGATTCTATCTCTTATTAGCTGTGTGTCTCTTTTCAGCTTCTTAACCTTTCTGTGCTTTGGTTTCCTCATCTATACATTGGAATAAAGCAGTAGCCTTCTCAGAGAGTTGTGTCAAAATTACATGGGTAAATATTTGTGAAACACATAGAACAACGGCTGACACTTGTAAGGGCTATGCAAGCGTTTGATAAATTATTTTCTGACTCCGTTATGGGAAGGGTACTGTGCTAAGACTTTGGAATCTGTAAAGACGTGGAACATACGTCCCTACCTTTAAAGAATTTACAAGTATAAGAAGAGCTTAGAGAATTCCGGAAGATCAAAGGGCTGCTTAGAAAATTTCATTTGCATGAGATGCCGAAATGTTGAAGGTGCTAATAGACTGACATTGTGGCCCCCGTTAGCACTCCCAAATAGAAAAGGGAGAAGAGAAAGTGAAATGTCATCCAAACAGCACTGGGTTTTGAGTCGGACAGACCTGGGTTCAAGGTCTGAGAAAGCTGCTTCCCAGCTCTGCCGTTCCTAGCCATGTGATCCAGTTAATTTCTCGGAGTTTTCGTTTTCTCACTTGTGTGCAGTACGGGAGCCGATGGGAACAAAGCAGGGAGTAATAACAACAGCTGACACTTACCGAGCACTTGCTATCCATACTGGGTGCTGGACTAAGGGTTCCATGAGGAAGTCAGCTTAGAGAAAGGCCAGTAACTCAGTGCCTAAGGTCACTCAGGGATAAGTGGCTGAGCTGGAATTTGAACCCAGGCCGTTTGATTCCAGTAGCTGATCTAATAACTGTTATTTTATGCTAAATTTCTCAGAGCTGTGCTAGAGCCAGCAGGCACTCAAATAATGACAACCAGTTGTTATTATTAACTGTGTAACTTCCTTGATCTGTTTGGCTAACAGCCACTGATCATTTTATATTCTCTCCAAATGTTATATTTTCTTCTCTTCCCCAGAAACAGCCTGGTGATACTCCCATGATGCATCGCTCTGGGCAAGCACAGGCTCAATTCTTCTAAAATTTTCAACTTTATATTTTCTTTAAGTGATGAGAAAAGAAAAAAAAAAGGAAAAGTCCTTTTTATCAGGACCCAGGCACATTAATCAAAAATTAATCCAATAAAGTTAGTAATGAAACAGTCTGATTAGAGAAATTATTTGAACTGCAGGGTTTGGAGCATTAGATCAGATAAATGATTTACTTCAAATGGATTCAATGCAGATTCATCAGGACCTGCAAGCCAAGCAAGCCCAAGGAATCCAAGGAGCCAAGTCGGGATTGGTTTGGCCTGGTAACCAATGGTAGGCCTGGTAGACCTACAGTTTATAGCCAGGTTAGCTTAGGTATTAAATCAAATGCCAGGCCTGGGCAAGGACAGTGCTGGGCAGAAACTCAGCTCATTAGCAAGTCCCTGGTGGCATCTGATGTCAGCATGATGATGTTACTTCCAAATCCTTCCTATTCAGGGCAAGAAATCAATTAGAGCCAAACCCAGATGTCAACATAGTTCAAGATCTGTGACTCCCACCCCTTATAAAAACAGTAACATGTGCAGTGGCCGCCCCCGAGAATGGCTTCCCGGGAGCTTCCCTTCTTGCTCAGATCCCGGACTGAGTTTAACACTCAGAAGGCACTGGCTGGGCCTCTGCACATAAATCAATTTGACTAAATTATGTTAAAAGAGAGAGAGAGTGAAAAAACAGCTTAATTCAATAATCATTTGTAGCTTTCCTTTTCTGTTTGGACTAATTTCATTCCCCAATAAATGCCACAGCGATGTGGCATACTGATGGGAACACCAAGAAACAGGAAGACCCGGATCCATCTCTGGGTTGTGGTTGATGATGACAAGGAGGGCAGGACACAGTGCGGTGTAAAGACAAGAAGGCGGATCAGGGTTTGAATATGGCTAGGGTAATTCTTAGCTATGTGCATCTCGGTTTGCTCATATTTAAAATGTGGGAGAAACAGGAACTTATAAGAACAAACCATATGTAAAATAATGGTAGAGCAGAACGTTCCGTTAGAAGACATATTAAGTACTACTTACTAGATGCTCGACAACACACTTATAATAACGAACCCCCTTTTGTCCTCTTTCTTCATCAGAGCAACAATGCCTTTATCCTCCATGCCCAAGATAAAAACTGGCAATAAATAAATAGATAAATGGGTGGGTGGATGGATGGATGGATGGATGGATGGCAGGGACTTGGAGAAATGTGGAAACTATAGAGCACCAATTCAATCTTTATGGAATAATCAAGAGAGCCTTCCTGATGTCCCAGTGGGAAGAAGCGAAGTGAGAAAGCCACAAGAGTCGGGGAGGAGGGAAGACACAGAGTGAGACATGAAAGAGGACAAGGAAGTGCCCAAGAAAGCTCAGAGAACCCAGGGAAGTCAGTCTGTAGGGGATGTTCTGTCCTGAATGTCCAGAAGCCATCACCCCTAATACTCAGGGCACGGGCTCCTGAGTCAAGGTGAGAGGTGTCCACAGAAACTGACGTGACCCCCATGGAGCCAGGTGCCCTATGTGGCCCCCTATCTTCTCCCCCCATTTGGGAGGGGGGCTCTGACTTAATACCTTCTTTGAGAAAACTCTAAGGCTACCCCTGACACTAATCTTAAAACTAATGTCAGGAGTTTGGCCAGAACTGGGGAGACTGGTAGAGATGCTCGAAGCCCACATCAGCCTCCTCATAGCCATACTCATTGCACCCCCATTCTCCCAGCTCCCCAGCCCTCCACCAATGAACTCATCCAGATTAAAAGGAACTGAGGCTAGGAGATGAAAGTTTGCAGCAGGTGGAGGTATTTTCTGGAGCTGAGACAAGACGAGTCTTGGGGAGGAGGCGGCAGAGGGAGCTGAACTATCCGGCTGATGCTGGGGGCCTGCAATACGGCCAGAGGGCCTCAGCTGCAGAGCCTGAGGGACGTAATTGAGTCGGGTTTCATGAACTGATGCTCCAGGAGCCTGGCCCAGTTTGGGTGACCTCCTCCTGGTCATGCTTGCTCTGGCCTAGCATTGTCTGTGTCCATTGGGCTCAGCCCAGTTTCCACTTGTCCAAATCTGCCTAGCTTACTTTCCTAGTTGGGCCCTGCCAGCACCGGTCCAAAGCAGCTCAGGACGGTTCGCTCTAGCACCACTGGGCGGAGCCCTATTTCCTCAGTGCAGTTACAATGCCTGGGACCTAATAGTTCTCAACCGCTGATGATGGACAGACACACTGGCAAATGGTCAGCCTCAGGGTCAGCTTCAAAGACAATGATGTGGAGTCTGTCAGGAGGCAGATCTGAGCATTGGGATTTCAGAGCCTGGCTGCTCTAGGCATTCCTTATGAGATTGCCTTTTCCAGCAACTACAGGCCAACGCGATGAGGCCAGGTATCACGGAGCTCCAGACCATGCTACTCAAAATAATGAGCACATAATTTGTGCTTAATTCAATACCCTCTCATACTAGACCCTGGTGGAGTAAGAGACACGAATGGTTTAGAAACATATATGAGATAAGAAAAATATTAATTGAAGCTATCCATTTTAGCTTATTATTTTCCTTTTTAAGTTGGGAAAAAGAAATAAAAAAAAGAACAATCCAGGTTAGCTCAGTAACTCACTTTTCAGTTGGTCAGGGTTTGAGGATTACTGTCTTTGTGGGACATACTCACCTGGGACTCAAGACCTCTGAGTAAGTACCAGCCCCACTCTGTGCTTCTGACTCACCCTCCTGCCTCCTAGCACTTCCCCATCAGATCAGGCTGTGGTTGAGGTGCTCGTCCTCATCATGTGGCTCTTGGGTCTGTTCTTCCCTCTGCTGCCTACTCTCTTTTGCCAATCTTGTCTTGGTCGAGACCCTTCCCTGAGTGGGACGTCCCCGGAACGTCGCTCCCTCGCCCCATGCCTGCATTACTCTGCCATCTTGGTAGAACAAGAAAAGGTGTCCAGTATAGAACTTTTTCCTTTGCAGCCCTTCTTAGGCTGAGGATGGTTTTGTAAAGTCTGCAAGGGCAGTAAATTCCTTTGCATCCAGACAGTGATGTCTAGGATTGAAGTGGATGCCAACCAACAGATATTTATAGAAACTGTCGGGCACAAAATATTTGTTGGATGAATGGATGTGTGAGTGAAAAAATGAAAGAGCAAAAGAGTGAATAAATGAATGAAGGACAAGTCAACAAATGCATAAGAAAATGAACGCATGAATAACTATAGAATAGGTGAAAGAAGGTGTGAGAAACAGGATGAATGAATGAATGAATGCATAAATGGCCACAGTCAAGTTGACATTACAGACCACAATGAATACAGGCTGCTTCCACAGCGGCCAACCCCGCCTGGGCGATCATGTGTGGTCCTCACAGCGACCATCCTCAGAACTGTCATTAGAAGAGCAATTTTTTCCATCCTATTGTTTCGAGTTTAGATTGTATGGTTGTTATCATTTGTCCTCAAATGATCAGAAAATCTCTGAGGTGGTTCAAAAAGAACTTCTCTAATTGTGAGTCACCAAACGAATATTGGTGCAGCTGGCCAGACTTCCAGAGCCGGTCTGTCATTATGTCAATCTGATGTTAATTAAAATGGTAATTGAATGAGAGTTCTCAGAGGTCCCCTCGATGGTCGAGTGAGGCTTCCCACCAGGCTGATGCTGAAGGGAGAGAAGCGGCCAGGGAAGGAGAGGAAGGTCCTCTGGGCTGTGGACCTGGATGGAGCTGCATCGGTGGTTTCGGAACCAGAAAGCAGTAGGAAGAGAAAGATAAATACAGCTAGTGCTCGACTTACGACCATGATTGGTTCCGACAGACCGGTCGTAACACGATTTGGTCGTAAGTTGAGTAGGCTATATGTACAGTACTGTGAAATGATGTTATAAAAATCTTTAAGTCATATTTTATCATAATTTTCTTTCATTATTGTTATATATCATAATTTTCTTTGTTCATTTTATGCCATTTGTATCATCTCTACACCATTTTGTTTCTTATTTTTACATTTGTCAGGTTTAAATAAAACACTGCATTACCAGTATAACTGGTTTAATATTTGCAAAACATACAAAATTACAAAATACAGGTGCATACAAAAATACAAAATACAGGTGTAAAAGAATACCATAGGAAACATTTTTCCAATTGCAAAACATATCAAAATATATAAACACATACGAAACATTTTATTGGCCGCTGGTGCTTGGCTGCGGATCGTTGATGTCGTCATCTGAGGCAGCAGTTGGGGTTACCGGAGTTGGTTTTCTCATAAACATGTGCGATCACATTCACTTTCTTTCCTCCTTTGTACTTGTTCATTGATTGCTTTCTCATATGTGCCTTGACCAGGGGGTTACAGCAGAGCGAGTGGCCCCTTGCTCAAGCCAGTGACCTTGGGCTCAAACCAGCGACCATGGGGTCATGTCTATGATCCCATGCTCAAGCCAGCGCTCCTGCACTCAAGCTGGTGAACCCATGCTCAAGTCAGATGAGCCTGCGCTCATTTTTCTGTCGAGATCGATGGCCTTTCTTTCCTTCTTGGCAGGCTGAGGCGTAGACAAAGACAATTTCCTCTTGGTAGACATCTTGAGAGGGGTTTGATGAAAAATATCTAAGACACAAAACACAAATTGCTGTACTGAGTCTGGGATAACAGTTGAAATGGTGCACGCGGAGATGGCAGTGCTGCCGGAAACTGGTCTGCACTGTTGTATGCCCAGCTGAGCAACGCTTGCGCTGCCAGATGTGGAGCAGTCGTGGCTAGCGACTGTGGTCGTAAAGTCGAATGGTCGTAAGTTGCATAGGTCATAAGTCGATCAATATCTGTAACAGGAGGAGGAAGACAGAGAGGAGGGGGTGAAGGAGACGGGCCTCAGCATTTACTGCCCTGGGTTTGAGGATTGGCTTTACCGCAGACTCACGGGGTGACTTGGAGCAGGTCTCTTGACTGCTATGGACCTCAGTTTCCTCACTTGTGAAATGGGATAATGACACCTACCTTAACTACAACGTCTCATTGCAGGTCGGATGAGATGCAAATCAAAAGGCTTCACCAGCTCTAGGCTGCGGTTCAGAAAGGAAGTCACAATCATGAGCTGTCCTAGGTGCGTTGGGTAGGGCCTGAACAGACCTGCAGGTGCCACTATTTGATTTGAAGTTGAACAAAATACAAACAGAACTCTAAGCTGCATGCGGGCCCTGGCTCCCCCTGCTCCCTGTCTTAGATTCGTTCAGCCGAGCCTTGGCCGGGCCCCTGTCAGCCCCCCACGGTCCCAGTGCTTTCTCCCAGGCTGAAAGGAAAGGGGCGAGGAGTTCCTTCTGGCAGCGCAGACTCCGCAGCCCTCGGGGGACAGGGGGTGCTGTGGATAACCCGGAAGCTGCCTGGATGGCCCCGACCTGCCTTCCTGCGGCTTGTGGTGACTGCAGACAGGAAGGGAGCGGGGGACATTCACTTAGCGAGAGCCTCCTGTGGGCCAGGCACTGTGCTAGGCATTTCCCACCACAACGGTCTCTGAGGTTGACATTCGTCTTTCTTTACGGACGGGCAAGGCCACAGACATCAGCTCGTTTACCCAAGGTCAGAGAGTGGGAAAGAAGTAGAATCAGAACTAAACTCTTTCTCTTAATATGGCCAAAGTTATAAAATATCCATTCGTTCGGACAGCGGTTCTCTGTTTTTCCTGTGGTCTCTGGGCTGGATACGGGCGCTAGGTCTGGGGCTGGGGTGGATTCCAAGGAAGGCTGCCTGCACCAAACTTGCTGCTTCTGGAAGAGTGAGGAGTAATGCAGAGGGAGAGAAGGTGGTACCCTGTGATGGGCCCAAGCACAGAGAGCGGAAAGGAATCATGAATTTGGATGAAAAAAAAAAAAAAAAAAAAAAAAAAGGACTCTGTGGGGCTAGCAGTAAGTCGAAGACTGGGGCTGTGCAAGGGACCGGGGACTACGGGGCAGCCGAGGGCTGATGGAGGCGAGGGGCGTGTCCAGAGTCCCTCCACCCCCGCTGCCTTCAGCACGGCATCAGAGGAGGAGCTACGGGCAAGCTGCTCTCTATTCTCACTTGTTCTCCATGAAATGCTTCTGTCCCCATGCCTGAAGCCACTTGGCTGCTGAGACTGGGGTTCATGCTCAGGGTTTCTGGAGGTAGAAACATAGGAGGTGCAATTGGGAGATGCCATGTTCTGGGGGCTCTGTCTCCAAGGTTCTCAAAATCAAGTGAAGCGTCCCCAGTCCCCAGTGCAAGAGCTCTGACTCAGGGTTAAGACCCCAACTGTTCTCACCCAAGACTGAGTGCCTCAAGAGGGAAGATGATTAGCAGATTTGCTCATTGAAGGTCCATTGACAGACACTTCTATTATAAAGACTAATCGTTTGTTTTGAGATCTGTTCCGTTGATTAAACCCATTAGCACCAATGAGTGAGCATGGATCAATCAACACGAATCCAGTCTATTTTACCTCTTAACGGGCTCTCCAAGCTGCCCATTCACCTTCCCTTCCATAGCGGCCACTCTGGTCCGAGCCCCTCATTTCTCCAGGACTGCTCTGATAGTCTTTGGGCTGGACTCTGTGTGCCACTTCTTGGCCAACCAAAGCCTTGCCTGGCCCCATTTCTCCTCCCCAACTTCATCTGGTGCCATACCCACCCTTTGTTTGGTCATCATCCATGTCTACCACCCTCTGCTGCAGATTTTTACCTGCTATTTCTTCTGCCCTCAGTCCCTGACACCCCCACTGCCCCCCAACACCCCCATCCAGCCTTCACCTCATCAGATCCAACTAGCTCTCGGTCCAAATGTCATCCCTCAGTGCAGCCTCCCATCCCTCCCCCGACTGGGTCGGCCCCTGCCTGCTCTGCGTTAGCACCCTGACCCACTCCTTCCCGGCACTGGTCTGGTGTTTCCGGATTCTTTGATTCCTGTCCATCTCTCCCGAGCAGGTAAGCTCTCCAGAGGCAGGCACCACTCTGCCTTATTCACACTAGGCTTAGGGGCAACGAGAAGGGAGAAGCCTCAGAGGAGGCACACCCTCTCAGGCCGACCTCGAGCTTGTGTGAGCCTGAGTGGGAGGGCCTCCTTGATCCTGCGCCCGCCCGGGGCACGTCACTCACCTACCCTAGTCCCACCCCTGCTCCGGTCTCCAACGCTCAGTCTGGCCAAGGGTACATTCAACAGATACTTCTCGAATGAATACAATGGAGGCAGAAAGATGTAAGAAAGGAAGCTAGCAGGGGTGCTGTGGCCAGAGCAGAGGAAGGAGTGAGGGGGTGCCATCAGTGGCAGCAAGGAGACTGGAGGGGTCAGCTCTGAGACAATCCAGTGGATAGAGCAGAAAGGACATAGTGACAGATTGGATACAGGGGATGGGGAAAGGGGTGTCTCTGGGTTGGGTGGCTCCCAGTGCCCATGTGGAGGAGGAGGAGGAGGAGGAGGAGGAGGGGGAAGAGAAGGCAGAAGCCTGAAGCCCCTGGTTGGGAGGATGCCTCCTTGCTCCCGGGCAGCCTGTCTGGACCTCACCGGGGAGGGGCGAGTCCGCCTTGTGGGGCTCTCCCTTTCTCAGTTATCTGCGAAGCTCGTGCGACCGCAAGCCCATTGATCTGAGGACAGGCACTCCAGGGTCTTCCCAAGACTCCCCTGAGAGAGAGAGAGCAATCTTGGGTCCTTAACAACATCCATTTACACCAGGAATGCCACACACGCTTCTCTTTTACGTTTTAATTTAGTTCGGTCACTGATTTCATACATGGCTTCACTCTACCTCTCGGAATGACATTGTATAATGGATATGCAGTGACCTCAAACAGATTCCAAAGAATTTCTTTCTCTCCTCTGGCCCTCACCGCTGCTCCTCTGCTTCCCTCCTTCCTTCTCTTCAGGACACACAGATTCTCAGCCAGGCTAAGCTAGGTCAGGTGTCCTGTGTGCCCGTCGTAGGACTGACCGTCTGACAGTGATATTCTGATGTGCACTCCCAGGCACTGCCCCCCCCCCCCCGGGGACTTGTGGAGGGCTGTCAGGCCACCCTCTGTGCACTTGGGGTCGAATTTCAGCTTTCCCTTCAACTGCATTGATTTACTCTGAGACTTTAGTCACTTACCCACTCTGGGGCTCCGCTACAACAGGATGATGGGCTTGGACTGGAAAATAGGATAGCTTTCCAGAAATTTCATTTGAAAGAACTTGTATTCTTCTGAGAGAGAGGAGAAAGAGAAAGAGAGAGAGAGAGAGAATAACACACAACACACACACACACACACACACACACACACACACACAAAGAGAGAGAGAGAATTCATCCAGGTCAGAATGGTCCAAGTCCCTCTCCCTGCCCAATGACTTCATACCCGCAGTAGTCCATGCGTTGGGAGCTGCAGGGGGTCTGATATTACACCCTGGAGAGAAATCCAGAAATAGGAATCAAGAAAGAGAGACAGGGAAAGAGGGACAGACAGACGGAGACACTCAAGTAAAGAATACTAGAGACGAGGAAGGGAAGCGGGTGAAGTGAAAGGATTTTGATCACATTCTGTTCCCATGACAATGAGGTTGGACATCCTTTAGGGAGTTGATTGAAAGCCTAGGACGTTTGGGATGCCTGAGCTCCTCCCTGTTCCAGCTGGAACCTGTGGGGCCCTGTGCGTTGAGCTGCATTAGATAAGGAAAATTATTTCCACTGTGGCCCAAGCCCAGTTCTAGCTATTGCACAGAGGAGGGAGCAGTGACTCATGCTGCTCCGTCAGGGAGAACCTCCCGGGCTCGCTGTTCATCTGTGGATGGGACGGTCGTGGTCAATCAGCTCGCTGCCAGCCCAGGGGAGTCTGCGGAGCCCTACCCCCTGGTCTGACTTATGCCTGTATTTTGAGATGTTATTATTCTGGAGGTAACTCACATGCCCCTTTGATGAGGCCCCACATCAAGGCAGGACTTGGAAGTCTTCATAGAAGCCTGATTCATTCATTTCCTCATTGTCCTCCCTCCCTGAACACATCGACCAAGCTTAGACCATTTGTCATTGAGCAGCGAACGTGCTCGCTTATTCTTTTTCCCATTTCCACTCTGGGGCCCTTGCCAGTGAATAACTAGCTTTTGGCATGGCCAGTCATTTTTGCTTTCTCCCCTGGGCCTTTGTCTTTGCTGTCTGATTATTCTGTTTTAATTTTGAGGGCCTCGTGATTCCTGGGGGATAGCCTCCCACCGGGCGATGGAGGTTGGGAGCTAAGCCAGACTTTGGTGCCTGGGCTGAGCTGCTAATGACGCAGGTGCCCGTCCATGTGCCCCACGGGGTGCCCTGCCCACACAGGCAGCTGAGGACGGCGGTCTGCGTGGCTGCAGGAAGATGGCAATGACTTTTTGATAGCTGGAGGCCCCCCTCATTCATCTGCGTGTGTGTGCTGAGTTTATTTTGCCATTTGTCAAATTCCAACTCTAGGGGACCTGGGTTCAGAGTGGTTTGGGCTTCAAAATTGATGACTCGGGTGAATGATAGGTCCCCCCTTGTCCTCTAAATAGCCAGCACCACCAATAGGAAGCCCACAGTCGGCTCATCTTTGAAAGGCCCATTTCTCCACCTCTGCAGAGGCTGGAGATAAAATATTTATTTGGGATCTGACCAATACACCACAGCTGTCTCCCCGCCTGTGCTAGACTGCGCAAGCAAGCTTCCAAATGAGCAGGCAGCCTAATGGCTCAGCCCAGGCTCTGCTATGCCAAAGGGAGGAAAGACAGAGGGGGAAAAAGGATTCTAGGTCTCTTTTTGGAGAACAGCTATCCCTTGGGTGAAGAACAGCTCTCTCCCAGGGCACATGCTTCCTCTGGTGCAGCAGACAGGCCTAGAACGCACCCAGGCTGTAGCTGGGGCTGAAGCAATGGGGGTTGGATGGCGCACAGCATGATTTTCTAGGCAGGACAAACATTTCACAGAACCTTTCCGTCTCCGGGGTTGTAAAATCTTAATTCACTCAGTCCAAACCTCTAACCCTTGAAACCCTGCCAAGCTATTTCCCCTTATATTTGCATGCTTCCAGCGATGGAGAAATTATGACTTCTCAAAGCAGATGATTCTCTATTTGGAATAGTCTGTCCATTGGCAGCACTGCTTATATTGAATTGACATCTGTCTCTCTGTAGCTTCTACCCACTGGGTCAAGATTAGCCTTGGAAGCATATACTATACATCCATGCCCTCTTCTCCTGAATGGCTTTCCGTAAAGGAAGTACCCTGTCCTCTTTGAGGCGTCTTTCCTCCAAGCTGCGTACTCAGTGGACTCTTTCATGACAGGCATTGTGAATAGAATGATAAATGTACCAACTAAGATCAGGAGTGGGAGCGTGTGCCTCACAAGACACACTTGCACATCCCTTCCCCGTGCTGGCTGTTGAGAAGGCTTACCCAGGCCCGGGCCAACATTTCCAACCCTGCTCATAGCTCTCCTAACTTACTCCCAAGAGGAGAGGATCGACAGTTCAGGGTCCAGGACACTCATCAGGCCGTGTTTGGCCAGTGGGTAGGGCCACTGCGGGTGAAGAGTGCACACCATACGTCTGGCCCCCAGGCAGTAGGGAGGCCAGGCGGGGCTGTCTCCTCAGGCCAGGCTGGAACATGCTTGCCCCGGTCTACCTCTGCTGTGCCCGTAGCCAAGGCAAGCCTACTTTGCTGACTCAGCCATCTTTGAATCAGAGACTATTGGGGCGTGCGTGCATCATGTGTGCGTGTGTGCGCGTCTGTGTGTGTGAGTGCACACGTGCTCCTGGGAAAGTCCCAACTCTGAAAAGGATTTTTCTTGCCCATCTTGCTTTTCTTTGGGAATAACTCCCTAGTTTGGAACGCCACAGGACAGAGGGGATATCAGAAGGGTAGAATTCAGGAATTCCCAAACCTCTGGCTTACCCCACCACCCAGACGGCACCAAATGTTTAGCTTCCTTATGCCTCCTGAAGTGTGACCTCCAGAAATAAACCGAACGAATACCTTAGACAATAAAGATGTGAAAAAGGCAGGGGCATTGGAGACGGAGGGCCGCATGCCTTGCCTGTGAAAGCTTTGGGAAAGACTGCCTGCCCCCATTGGTCTCTCTCTTCCTTGCCCTGGAGAGAGTGGCTAAGACGAGTGGTAGCTGTGTTCTAGGTCTCCTCCCCATCCTGGCTATTGCTCTATGAGCAATGTAGGGAAGCAGGTCAGAGAGATTGAACTGGGCATGCTCAAAAAAATAATGTCAAGAGATTCACCTGCTGAAGGAGGGATGGGAGATTTGTCTACCACCATGCTGTGGCATCACAAAGGTGGTCAGCTCTGTCACCTTCTGGATGCTCAATGGGATGACTGTGACAATAATGACAGTGGTTTCTGATGCCAGAAAAGGCGGAAGTGAGCAATGGGTAAGAAGAAAGAAGCAGATAAAGACCGCTAGAGAGAAAACAGCATTCAACGTTCTGTTCGTTTGGAAGAAAATGCGACAACATCTACCAAAGTTAAACCATGCCTACTCTTTGATTCAGAAATTCCATTCTTAGGTTATGTTCTCCTACAGATATACTACTGTACTTGTGGGCCGAGATGTAGGCGAGTGGATATACTCGCCACATTGTTGGCCATTCCCAAGATAGAAAGGGACTTACATTTCCATCAGTAGGGAAATGGTTACATAAAATATGACCCATCTGTGTAATGGACTACCACACAGCCTCGAAGAAGAATGAGGTTGATCTAGTTGTGCTGAGATGGAACTACCCTTGAGACACATTAAGAAAGAAATCCACAGAGCAGCATGCTTCCAGTTGTGCAAAATAAACTAGTCTCTTCACAGACATACGTGTTTGTGCACGTGCAGACTATTTCTGGAAGGATCCACATAAAGCTGGTAACACCGCTTACCTCTGGCTGGGAGTAATGATGAAAAAATGAAGGACAGTGGGGAGATGCTTGCTTCTTTTTGTATACAGTTTTGCATCATTTAAATTTATTTCCTAAGCTTGTACTCCATTCCCAACAAAAATAGTTCGCAACAAAAAAGAAAGCTACCTTCTGCATATCTGCCCAGTGCTACACTTCTCATTGGTCCAGATAGTTACGGAACAACCCATTGTTTGCAAGATATTGTGCTAGCCTGATTGGGGGAGGAGATAAGAAGATACGATTCATGCTTTCAGGAAACATACAGTCCAGATAGGAACAGAGATGTGTTCATGTAAGTATTCTATAAGTTAGGGTGGGGAATTTAATCTTGAGAAGGGAACTGGCGATTTTATAGAGTTAGTAGTAGGTCAAGTATTGGGAGTAGAATTGTGAGACCTGAAGACGGGTGAATGGGGTACAGAGGTCCAGGGGGAGAGAACAACATGAACGAAAGGTATGAAATGGGCAATGAAGAGCATGCATGTTGCCTTCAGTGTATGTCCTCTTGTGCTTGCTCTACTATCAGACATGCTTTCTTTTGGATTAAGGTATCATTTGCTTTTAAAAGTCTTTGTGAGAATGCAGACACTTGCTCTTGATTCAGATATGAGGGGATGGGTTCAGTGAGGGTGCTAGGAAACCAGCCCTCCCACATACACACACACACAAAGGAATGGACTATAACATTTGCCAATTTCCATGGTGTAAACACTCCCACCATGGGTGATTTCAAGCGACCAGTACAGAAAGGGAGTTGGGAGGCAACACGCATAATGGACTCCGTTAAGCCTGAAGGAGCTCGCTCCTGCACACCGCTGGATAAATTAGAATCCTGGAATATCAGAGCTGAAAGGAAATTAAAGTGGTTTAAAATAAACCTAAGCTACACATGAGAAAATTAAGGTGTTTGCACAATGTCAGAAAAGCAGAAGTGAAATTTCTGCTTTTCTTTGGAAACCACTAATATAATAGAGAATGGAACACGAGACCATGTAGTTTTGATGGCACAAGAGGTTATGAAGAAAAGCAGAGGCCCTGGCCAGTTGGCTCAGGGGTAGAGCGTCGGCCTGGAGTGCAGAAGTCCCCGGTTCGATTCCCGGCCAGGGCACACAGGAGAAGCGCCCATCTGCTTCTCCACCCCTCCCCCTCTCCTTCCTCTCTCTCTCTTCCCCTCCTGCAGCCGAGGCTCCATTGGAGCAGAGATGGCCCGGGCGCTGGGGATGGCTCCTTGGCCTCTGCCCCAGGCGCTAGAGTGGCTCTGGTCGCAACAGAGCGACACTCCGAGGGGCAGAGCATCGTCCCCTGGTGGGCAGAGCATCGTCCCCTGGTGGGCAGAGCATCGCCCCCTGGTGGGCAGAGTGTCGCCCCTGGTGGGCGTGCCGGGTGGATCCCGGTCGGGTGCATGCGGGAGTCTGTCTGACTGCCTCTCCCCGTTTCCAGCTTCAGAAAGGTACAAAAAAAAAAGAAAGAAAGAAAGAAAGAAAGAAAGAAAGAAAGAAAGAAAGAAAGAAAGAAAGAAAGAAAAGCAGAGAAGTTTCTCTGAGAAAGCACAGGTGGGTGGGGTCCCAGGGGGCGTCTTGGTCAACAGGAAGGTTCTATGTAGGGTGTATGAAAGGAGCGCAGCGGTGAGGAAAAGACAGAGTCAGAAGAGATTTTGGAAGGAGGGCTGCACAGTTTTGTTTGAATGGACTTTTCTTCCTGGAGTGAGAACAAAATAGCTGGCCTTGATGGCACTGGTCCATCCCGTCTGTGATGATTAGTGCGTGCACTTGGGCAAGTCATGTCCTCTCTGCATGGGTCAGAGCCTTTCTCCTTAAAGTGGGGCCAGGGAGGGGGGTTAGCAGATGATTGGCCAGAACCCTTCTAGTGTGGTAGTCTCTGAATCAGCAAACGAGCCGCGACAGCCATCCCTGTCAGAAGTGAGGGAAGAATTGGTGCAGCAAGGTGGGCTTACTTATCGATGCCCAATCTGAGGTGGACAAGGAGAAATCAGAGCCGTAGAAGGCAAAAGTGAGAAGTGAGGTTTGTTGTGTGAGTGTACGATGAGGCTGGGGAGTTGAAGATGGATTAGGAAAAGACAGGACAGAGGCTCCTCTTTATTATGACATACATTAAAAAAATGTGACAACCCTGCTGAAGAAAGCTTTTCAGTGGGGGGACTTTACCTTCAGGGCACAGTCCAAATTCCTTTGCATGAACACAGGGAGCTCCATGTTCTGCCCCTGCCTCTCTTCCTAAGCTCCTCTCCTGAGTCCCGCACCCACCCCTGCACCGGGCACGGCTCCCGGGGCACAGCTGCTCGCGAACACTGCAGGCTCGGGGCTGTGGCCTTCGCACAGGCCTCTCCCTGGAATGCTCTTCCCAGTCCTCTGTCCCATCACCCCTGTGTCCAGATAATCGCTTCCTCCCAGACCCAGAAGCTGCCCCTCCATGCAGAGCATTTTGAATGGCAATAGGGAAATTTCGTTGTGAGTTTCTGTTTTTATCCCCCCACTCCCTTTTCCCTGGGAGGGCAGGAAACTTCTGTCTTGGTTCCTGAGGTGAAATTGATGACAGTTTAGAGCTGGTCTCTGCCTTTCGGACACTGGTAAAGCCAGGTAGAGAGAAGGAGAAAAAAGATGCTCCACCCCCGCTCCGCCCAGCCCCGCCCCACCTCGAGCGCCGCCCTAGGAGAGAGAGGGTGGGCTGCGCCCCTCTGCTGCTGCGGACTTTTGCTGAAGACCACCTGGGAGTGCTGATCTGCCAAGTGCCTTAGATCGTTTTTTAGCTGAGCCCCCCCGAGAGAGGTGGAGTAAAGCTCCCAGGGGCGCAGGAGGGCTGTAATGCTATTGTAGAGCGCAGTAAATGAAAGCCTTGTTCAAGGCAGCTCCATGCTGAGCTCCAATAAAGTCATTCTCACTAACTCCCTGGAGAGGAGGATCCTTCCGCAGCTCCCACTCACGTCCTCCCCGCTGCTGTGGATGCTGTACCTGCCTTGCCGTGCCGATCCCCAGTCAGCCCCGAAGGACTCCCTCCCCGACCTGTCTTTCCCTTCCATAGGTGCTGATGCCCAGAGCACGGCCTCCCTACGTGCTGATCTCCACCCCGGGGTGTGTTTCCTGAGGAGCTCACCCCACAAGGACAATGCCAGCCTGCCGCTGAGGGCTGCCAGTGCTAACAGACTGGTCAGAGTGGGCAGGTCCGGATGCCAACGGTAGGAACTGAGACTACAGGCAGGAGGCTGAATGTCTGCAGGGCGCCGAGGAGGGCCACGGAGAAGACCAGGACTGACGGAGGTCATCCGAGCGGGGTTCAGACCTGGCCACCACGCAGCACCCTAGCCTGACCACGTGGGATGGATGATTTGGCAGCAGTGGGGAGGTGACCGTGGGAGGGATGTCACCCTGGTAGGGGCTCTCCACAGCATGGTGTCGTCCCACTGGGTGCTCTTAAGCACGTCTAGAGATTAGATTCACTTCAAAAACACTGATTCCAGTCCACAACCTTAAGAGGCTGCGATTTCATTGGTCTGCAGTAAGGCCTAGGCCTTTGTATGTTGAAGTGCTCACGGGGGATTTCTAACCTCGGGCTAAGATCGAGAACTGCCGATATGGCAGGAATATCATAAACTCTGGAATCAGACGGAATTGGGGTCGAATCCTGGTCCACGAGGGGCTGGGCAGCTTCAGAGTACAAGGGGTTTTTCTGAGCTTCCATTTTTCAACTGTAAAATCATGTAAATCACGTTATCGTTCATGGAAATATCAACATGGACAGGGCAATACGTTACTATTGACAATAGCCTTCCGTCCATGGAGCTGTGACTGTTTGGAGTCACACTTGGCCCTTGACCCCTCCTTCCCCAGGTCATGACAACCTGCAGTATACTTGCCTTCCTTAACCCCTGCCCCACTATGGGGGGGGGGGAGCTATCTCCTTATTCCAGTTGTAGCTACCTAGACTGAGGCTGTAGCAGCTAAATGGAAAACCGATGGCTCTCCTGGGGTTGACCAGATGATCAAACAATGGCACCCATGACTATACTCCTTCCCACACTGGGAAGTAATACCTGCCACCGTGCGAGTCCTCGAGATGACACTTGGCAGGCATGTGGCTGCTGTGTGGAAAACTAAGTGGGGTAGGGTTTGCTCACCCCAGGGCAGCAGTAAGGCCCACGGTACTTAAATGACTTCCCCAGAATTGCACCAGTTACAATGTGGCTTTGGACAAGTCCTTTTTCCTCTCTGTGCCTCAGTTGCTTGCTCTGTAAAATATGAGTGGCTAATCTGGGTAAATGGCAGTCCTGTTCAGTTTGGTGCTGCTGGTTCCGCAGTTCACCTTCCCCAGGATATATGCCTTGTGGGACTGACTGCATCTCCACCTTCTCCCACAGAGACTCCCAGGCCAAAGGCCCGGGCTCGGAGACACATCTTCCAAGCAGGGTACTTGAGAGTCTGCCCGGCAGCTCCCCACCCTGGCTCCCCTCGCCCCTGCTCCCCAAGGGTTGCAAGTTTCCCCATTTCTCCTCCTGCCATCTAGAACTTTAAATAGCCTCCAGCCACACGACGTGGCTGCCAGCAGCGGTAATTAAATAATGTCCAGCTGTCAGAAAAGCGGTTATGAATGGTCCTTTTGTCTGCACCACTGTCTGGAAAGCCACGGAGGAGGGGAACTAGAGGGTTATAAATATGAAGGGCAGAAGTTCAGTGGGAAACCTGGGAGCAATAGCTTTTGGGGACCCTGAAAGCCACTGCAGGTTGTTTTCTTTTTTAAAAAATGTGTAATGATTCCACGGGAGAGTCCCAAGCCCCGGGTCTGGGACTGGCTCTGCCCAGGGGGTGACCTGGCCAGGACTGGGGAAGCCGCTGTCCCTGTCCGGAGCTGGCTGTCCCAGGCTGCAGTCAGCATCCCCTTTTAACGTCCAGACAGGACGGGGACAGGGGCAGGTGAGCGTGGGCAATCCAGAGACGGTGCTCCGATGAACTCTCATTATGTCCTCCCTCCTTCCCTTCCTTCTTCTCCTCCTTCTCTCTTTCCCAACAAACACTCTTGAATCTCTAATACACTTGAGAGTGCTCTCTAAACGAGATCTATGGGGAAGAAACGCACACTTACTGAGCATGTATTTAGTGTACACGACTCCCTTTCATCATGACGACACACCTCGGAGATAATTATTCTAAAACTCATTCTTGTAGGTAAGGACACTGAGGCTCTTTGATATGGAACAACTTTCCCAAATCACACAGCCAGTGATGCGAAGGTGGGGGGTGAGGACTGCGCTAGCCTGTGAGCTTCAGCAGAGCAGAGGCTGTGTGTCTTTTCCCTGTTGTCTTGCAAGGGTGCAGCATGGGACCTGGCACACAGAGGGCTTCAGAAATAATTATGGAGGAAGGAAGGAAGGGGGCAGAATGAAGACAGACGGAACCAACTCGGTTTCGTCGGGCGTCAAAGCCAATGATCTTTCTATTAACGCACACCGTCTCTGAAGAGTACAAACAGGCAGGTACATAGCAGAGAAAGGTATAAGATAGTTGGGGGAAAAAGAGTTGTTAAAATATGTGCAAAAAAAAAAGTGAGTAGGAAGCAGGAAGTTGTTTTTAAGAGTCACGGTGGAGCCAAAGCGCTGTGGGTGTTTGGAGAAGAGGAGGTCATTTCCATTTGTGAGAACCAAGGGGTTTCATGGGAGAGAATTCGAGCATGAAGGATGAGTAGGATTTGAGCCCAGAGAGATGGAGGGCAGGGAAGGCCAATCAGACAGAAAGGATAGTGGAGAATCAGAAATAACCCATCAGGGAGGCCAATGGGTGGGGCACTGGGAAGCTGTGTGGATTAGAACGTGGCCTATACGGTATCCTGGTGAGGTTCCTGGGGGTTAACCTGGCCACACAGTCCCCCCCCCCCCATGGATGAGTGAGAGCCGTTCAGCGTGAAGGTCAGCCGGCCTGCTGACCTGTGGTGGCGCAGTGGATAAAGCCTCAACCTGGAACACTGAGGTCGCCGGTTCAAAACCCTGGGTTTGCCTGGTCAAGGCACATATAGGAGTTGATGCTTCCTGCTCCTCCCCCTTTGTGTCTCTCCCTTCTCTCTCTCTCTCTTTCTCTGTCTTCTCTCAAATGAATGAATGAATGAATGAATAAATAAATAAATAAATAAATAAAAGCAGGCCAGCCTGAGTGAGCCCGAGTGTGTGTGTATGTAAATGTGTTAGTGTGCGTGTGTCTGTGCATGCATGCACACATGCTGAGATGGGTGGCTAGTACTTTCTTCTGAGCTTAGGTGCCATGAGACCCCAGTGGAAATGTGTCTGTGTTTCCTGGGTGGGTCTGTCACGTACAGGTCTGCCTTAACTTCTCTCCAGGCATTCCCAGAGATCTGCTAACAGGTTTTACAGCAGCAAAAATGGTGTGGAGTGGCTCCCAGGATGGGCACATTCTGTTGGGTAGAGGACTTGGACCCTGGCCTGCCACTAGGGTCAAGTGTGGCACCGACAAAGGTAATTTGGGGAGCTTGGGGAAGCCAATCAGAGACAAGGGCTCATTTGCCCCTGGCATCCTCAGCCTGCCACCCGCCACACAGAGCACCTGTCACCATGCGTGGGGGCAGTGAAGGTCGTGGAGGCTGTCTCTGAGCAGTCCTTCACTTCTGCCAGACACACCCTGGGAGCAGCATGAACACAGGCTACAGGAAACAACAGCCCGATGGTTTGGAGATCATTAAATAATTACAGCCAGCGCGCCTCACCTGTGTGGCCAGGCTGCCTGGCAGAATTCTTGAAGGCCAATCACACTCGCAGAGCTGTTTCAAGAGACATGGATGCTCAGAGAAAGGAGGCCTGAGGTGGAAATACCAGAGTAACCTTGGTAAGAACCGTCTCCAGCACAGCACCAGAGCCCAGCCCCAGGCTACCACCACTTCCTGGTGAGGGGGAACCCCTGGGCCGCCACAGAGGCCTAACTCTTCCATTGGTGGGGAGCCTTGGAGCAGCTTTAGAGCAGGCGGTATACACAGTTCTCTACAGGACGGAAGTCCAGGGACAGAAAGGACTCTAGTTGGGGAGTGAGGCTCTGAATTGAATGTATCTGCCACCAGGGCTCCAGGCAAGCCAGACTTGGAGAAGGAGTCTGTGCAAAGGCCCTCTGGAGGAGTCTGTGCAAAGGCCCTCAGGAGGAAACAGAGCCCTATGTCTTAGGTGCAGAAGTTAGCCTCTATGGCCTGGATAGATGAGCGAGAAGCAAGTGGGAGGACATGAGGCTGGGGTTGAGGGGCTGGGCGGGGTGCATCCTGCAGGAGCCCAGCAGCCATGAGCAGGGTTTGGGACCTCATGATTGTGGAGAGGCTACTGCTCAATTCTGAACAGGAGTGTGATGGTTGGATTCACACACGGAAAATAAAACGAACACCAAGAGAGGGTAAAACAATGACAACAACTACGAAAATACTTAGACCTCCATACAGGGAGGAGAAAAAGATTTGAACAAGTATTTTCATCCTACAGAATCTACCCCTTGGGAATAATCTGCCAGCAGAACAAAGAATTATGTACAAAAGTATTCATTAGAGTTAAAAAGACTGAAACCACTCTGGCTGTTGTGTGAAGAGAATAAACAATAATAAGCCTCGCCTGCCTCAGAACCACAGGAGAAAAGAATGAAAAAGGCTTTGTGAGTGGTGCTGTTTTAGGACACATCTGGGAGACCTGAGACCTCCCCGTCCCCACTCTGCCCTCTCTCAACAGCGCCGAAAGTGCTGGTTATCCCAGGGGCCTAAGACTTTACATCTATTAAAAGGAAAATGCCCCAGGGAGGGTCACACTTTGAGCTAAGCATGACAAAGGCAGGACCTCAGCCCCCAAAGGACAAGAAGCAATGAGTATCAACCCTGGCTGCATTTTAAAGACACTTGGTTTATTAGCCAGCTTCCAAAATGGCCCCCCAAATAGCCTCGCCTCCCTGTATATAAGCCCCTACCTACCTTCTCAGTAACCAAGAGAATATGGTGGAAATGATGGAGTGTGACTTCCAAGGCTAGGTCCTAGGAGGTATCGTGGCTTCTGTCTCATTCGCTCTTAAAGCACTCAGTCTGAGGGGAGCCAGCTTTCTGTGAGGATGCTCCGGCAGCCCTGTGGAGTGCTCCACGCGGCACATAACCAAGGCCTCTTGCCAACAGCCATGTGGAAGAACCATCTTGGAAACAGATCCTCCAGCCCCAGCTGACATCTTGACTGCAGCTCACAAAAGACCCTGAGCCAGAACCACCCAGCTAAGCCACTCCTAGATTTCTAAGCCACAGAAACTGTCAGACAACACATGTCTATTGCTTTAAGTCATTACGTTTGGAAGGGACTTGTTGCATAGCGTTAGATAACTAATATTCCCAAGGAGTTTTAAAATTACTGGTGCTCAAGTCCCATCCCAGCGATTCTGATTCATTTGGTCTCGGGTAAAGTTCAAGTATCGGTATGTTTAAAAGCCCCCAGATGACTTTAATGTGCAGCCAAGTCTGAGAACCACTGGGCTAGAGTGTCGGGTAGGTCAATACAGCAGGGCTCAGATACGGGATATTGCCTCAGTGTTCAGAGCTAGAACTTGGCTCATGCTGAGGGTTCTATTTTGGGCGAAGGCCAAAGCTCAGTTTGTGGCTCAGAGCCTGTGGTCACTGTGGGTATACAGTCAGGTGGTCTTATGTTCACAGCCCCTGACCATGGTGCCCTTACATTCCCCCAAGGACGCAAGCCTGGAGAAGGGAATCAAGTGTCCTTAGCTGGGGGAGGTCCAGTGCCAGGCAGGTAAATCCACTTTCTACAGGCAATAGCTTTGACTTATGAACGCCCCCTGCAACCCTACAGCTTCAAGATGAAGGCAGGCAGGATGCTCAGTTCTCCATGGACAAACAGCCCTCCCGCTCCCTTCCACCTGCTCTCGTGTTTTCCATCCAGACCACGTTTCTGCCTCTAAATGTGCTCTTTGAAACTTATGAGCGGTGCTGACAACTGATTCTGAAAACCTTTGTGTGTCCTCGAATTTCCATGGCTAATGGGACATTGTTCCCATCTCAGAACCATAACTCAGGAGGCCTGGCTGTCTCTTTGCTCTTCCTCGTGTTATCTCCATGATGAAATCTGTAATAAAATAATTAAAAATGATTATAAAGGGAGCCCTAGCAGCTGAAGGATGCTGATGGGATCGCCGGAGGTTGTGAATTCCCCAGGCTCTCTCAGTACGGCATGGCGGGGTGAGTCGGCTGGTCTCTCTTGTGACCCTCTTATGTATGGGCACGAGTACGACCTGCATATCGTTGTATGATATATGTGGTTTGAGAAACATTTATATACCCCTTTTGAGCACCTGTGATGTGGTGGCTGTCGGAGATGCAGAATTTAGTAAGACCTTCTTCTCAAGAGCTTACAGCTTTTGGAGACAAATAAATCAGTGTGATGAGCAGTTTACTGCGGGGGGGGGGGGGGGCGGGGGGGGCTCCACTCCGAGAGTACAGATGAGGCACTGCACGTGGCCTAGGAGGTCTTTGGAGGAGGTGAGATCAGGGCTGTCTTACTGTCTGGGCAAAGATGGAGGGAAGGCAGTACAGGAGGAGCAGCAGGTCCAATGTACAGGTTAGGAGCTTGAGGCATTTTAGGGAATTGTAAACAGCTTCTTCTGGATTTAAATACAGTATATTCCTGGATCTATGGCATAAGGGGTGGCCCGAAGGTATCTGGTGAGTGGTACGCTTTAGGTTGAGCACCAGGCTGTATACAAAAGGGATGCAAACGGCAGAACTCACCATGGGCCACGTACATCCCTGACCCAGCCCTGCTCCATACCTTGGTTCTACTCCTTTTCACGGACCGTGGATGGCTCTTTCCTTCAGTGTCCTGGACTAATGTTTGCTCCACGCCCATCTCCAAAGCCAGGACTTTGATTTGCTTTCTCCTCTGCTGCCTGACCGACTGAAACCCTGGCTCACATTTTGTCAAAACTAGCCTCATGTTATCAACCTTTCTGACTCTCGGACGGGGCCTGGGCCTTCTTTTATAAACCATATTCACAGGCAGCCTCAGCATTTATGTGTTTTTTTGGAACCAGGAGCAGGACAGAGGAAGCCTGGGAAGGTAGAAATCCAATGTCAGGGGATTCCAGGAAAAAAATCTGGAAGGGGTACAGCCATCAAAAATAGGGTAGCCGGGGTTCAGAATGGGGGAAAGAAGTGGTGAGACATTAGTATCAAACCCTGGGTATGAAGGTAAGGGGCTCCCTGGTAATCCCTACGACTGAGACAGGTTAGTAAGAAGCTAAGAAAATTCCTTGGCAAGTGGAATGGGGAAACTGAGACAGATAGCTAAACAGACAGCTGAGCAATTCATATAGACAGCTAGTAAATCACATAATCTTATCTTCTATAATCAAGGGCTGTTAGGAACAAATGTTTTCCATACTGTACCAAGGGCAGACCCACCTTGGTTCCCTTTCCAGTGTATTCTTTGAAGGTGAATCTGACCAGAGAATGACCCTGATCCTTCTATACACTTATTTCGATACCTCAGCATATTAGAGGACACACCTAGAAAGCTGATGAATATTCTGATTGAGACTTCACCTAAAATTCCCACCGTTAGATAAAACCCTTAACACAAAGGACCCGGTGTATGCTTTCCCTGGAGCACCCCTGTGCCCCCCCTCCTTTCCTCAGGTGTAAATCTTTGCTATCTTTCCCCTAATCTCTAAAGGCCCCCACGAGCCTAATCCCCTGAACCTGTCCCCTTTTGCCTCTTGTAACTTGTTTCCTGCGTCCACGCAACCCGGTGTGGCTCACTTTCTGCCTCTGTAACTTTTTTGTCTAAAAGGCCAAGGTAGCTTCCCCTCGGTTTGACTTTTTTCCTTACATTTTCAAAGGGCCAAGGCAGCCTCCTGCAAGCCTAGGCTCACTCTTGTTGCTGTGATCTTGCTTCTTCTATCTTAAGCCCTTCTTTTCACTGTCCGCAGCTTTCATAAATATACTTTCAAAATCACCTGGACTCGTGTTGTAAAATCATTCCTGCACAAAGTCAAGAACCCACACATTCTAGACCATGCCAGGGCAGACCGGCCTCGGCTCTGTCCCAACCCCTTTCTGGGGACATTTCCTGTTAGCGATCTGAAAACGGGAGTCACAGTGTGTATGTGTACCTTTAGTAGATGCAGAGCCAGGAAGATGGTGTAAACAAGTCAGATGGTCGGTAAAATCATGGAGGGTGCCATAACGAATAGGGGAGTTCACGTCCATCTAGTGGGGGACGCTGTTACATAGCTACAGCCCATTGTTGCCACGTGGGAATGAGGGTGCAGTGTAACCAGACATTGGAACTTCTCAAGACAAGTAAAACAAACTGGTTTTTTAATGGAAAGATTAAGGCAGTTCGTTCAAACAAACAAAAAACATGTATACATAAAATTGATAAAGACAGCATACTTTTTGAATCTCACCCATTTCCCACATAAAGACAAACAGAGCAGTTAGAGACCCCCAAACTGTGGACATCTATAGCAAGGTAGGGGATAAGGTATCTTCCATGAACTCTAAAACACAAGTAGGTGGGGACAAATCCTAAGCCCCCCAGCTCTACATAGTCTCAGCATCTATGTGGGAAGAAGCAGAGGGGAGCAGCGAGGTATCTGATTGGCCTGAGAAAAGGAGGATCCCCAAAGAGCCAATAAGGGCTCACTGGGGAGCATGGGGCAGGGGGCAATTTGAAAACAGCAGCTGAAACTGGTAGGTTATTTCCAGTCCACGAGTGGGTGAGTGCAAGAGAGGTCTGTGGCAAAGTCTGAAGGAATAAGGTGGTCCACACACATTTTATAAACACTCAAATTGGCCAGCGAGGCATCCCCAACTGAGGGTCTCCCTGCTGATGAGAAACTGCTGATGTGTGATCAAAATTAAGTAGAACAGAGATCATAGGCTCAAAAAAGAAAGAGGTCTCTATTAAAATGGGTAGGGGCCTGACCAGGCGGTGGTGCACTGGATAGAGCGTCAGACCGGGATGCAAAGGACCCAGGTTCAAGACCCCGATGTCACCAGCTTGAGCGCAGGCTCATCTGGTTTGAGCAAAAGCTCACCAGCTTGAACCCAAGGTCACTGGCTCGAGCAAGGGGTTACTTGGTCTGCTGTAGCCCCACGGTCAAGGCACATAGGAGAAAGCAATCAGTGAACAACTAAGGTGTGGCAATGAAAAACTAATGATTGATGCTTCTCATCTCTCTCTATTCCTGTCTGTCTGTCCCTATCTATTCCCTCTCTCTGTCTCTGTAAAAAACAACAACAAAAAACAAACAAAAAACCCCCCACAAAACATTAAAATGGGTAGGGGAAGAGAGGCAGGGAATTTCAGAAGGTGAACTGCTATGTTTTAAATTACTACCTAAAAACAACCAAAGAGAGTACTCTGTGAAGTCGGAAAATCTACCCTGCACCAGGCTTCCTTCACACAGTTCAGGGATATTGTGTTCACATAAACATCATAAAAATACTGAGGACAAAACCCACACACAATTCATAGAAAAACAAAGAGAATAAGGTACAGAATAACTTCTTTGTAGACAGTGAAAGTCTGCCAGAAAGATATACCCACAAAACCAATCAAAACTTTGACCTAGTGAACTAAAATGATGTAATCAAAATGAGCTAAAAGACATTTAAAAAATGACATCATCATCATCATCATTGTAAATGAGAATAATAGTAAAACTTCAGAAATGATGTGACAACTCACAGGAAGGAATTAGAGGGAAAGAAAAAAAGTTATTTTGAAAATAGAGATTAAACCTGCAAGGAACACAAGACTAAAGAAACATAATAAATAATGCCTTAAGAATAAAAGAAGGGAAAAAGGAGAAAAAAATGTAAGAATCACAAAGAAGTGAAACAGAAGAGATAAAAGGAATCTGAAAGAGTATTATAGCATTGAACAGACACAGGGAATTTTGTATGTGTAGCAATAGGGGTCCCTGAAAAAGAAAACAAGAGAAGGGGACAGAGCTAGTGCTAGAAATTTATAATTTAAGGACACATTCTTGAAATAATAATAATAAAAGATCTGAACCTACGTATTGAAAAAACACAAGCACATAGTGTACCTGAAAAATTGAGCCTGAATAGCAAGACATATTCTGGTAAAATGACTGTACTTAAGGCAGAAAAAAAAATTTTTTAAGAAGAAGAAAATTATTTAGGTGTCTAGCCAAAAAGAGGAAATAGCTTACAAGGGAAAGAAAAATTAGATTACCATCAGAATTTCTGACAACAACATTTTATGCTAGAGAAAATGCAATGACATTTTAAGATCCTTTAGGAAAGAAAAATATAATTCAAGAGTTTTATATTCAGAAAAACTGACTTTCATGTACAAAGAGCACAGGTGACTAGTCAACATGTACAAACTCAATGAAATATTATTCCTATGAGTTCCTCTTGAGGGAATTAGCAGATAACAAGCTTCAGATAAGCAAAATCACCCAAGAGACCCTGACACTCAGGACTGATGGTGAGCGTTCAATCCTAGCTACTTATAGACTTGAGACTGAATGGGGCTTAACAGGGAAAGCCTATAAATAGTATGCGATTACTATATAATCTGAAAATATAGTTTATAGGACAACTACAAAAATTTAGGGGACAGTGAGGAGAACATATGCAGATATCTTTTTTTTTTTCTAATTATTTTCAGGAATGAAAATAGTGGTGGTAGTATTTGTATTGTTTTTCTGAGACTGCTGAGGGAGTAATGTGAGATAAAGCAAATGATAGATCCTAGTAAATTCTAATCTTACCTCATGTATTCTCAAGAAAGCAGGATACTTAGTTTGAAAGAAAGGAGACGCCGATATATATAATAGGAAAGAGGTTAGGGAAAACCCAGCAGTTCTGAATTTGAAGAGAAATTTTCAGTATCTGTGCACTGGAAACTAATATAATATTGTATGTCAGCTGTAATGGAAAAATAAACAATGCTTTAAAACTGAAAAACATAATATTGTAATAATTATATATGGTGTCAGATGGGTACTAGATTCACGGCGATCACTTAGTAAGGTATATAAATGTCTATCCACTATGTTGTACACCTAAAATGAATATAATATTGTATGTCAGAAAGAAAGAGGAAGTATCATCTACATCAGTGGTCCCCAACCTTTTTGGGCCACGGACCGGTTTAATGTCAGAAAATATTTTCACGGACCGGCCTTTAGGGTGGGACGGATAAATGTATCACATGACCGAGACAAGCATCAAGAGTGAGTCTTAGACAGATGTAACAGAGGGAATCTGGTCATTTTTAAAAAATAAAACATCGTTCAGACTTAAATATAAATAAAACAGAAATAATGTAAGTTATTTATTCTTTCTCTGCGGACCGGTACCAAATGGCCCACGGACCGATACCGGTCCGTGGCCCCGGGGGTTGGGGACCACTGATCTATATGGTATATGCATTTTCTAACTCTGTCCACAGAAAGGGCCTGGAAATAATGACCAAGCCAGTAGCAATAAGCATCCTTAGTCCACAGACCACAGACTAGGTTGCTTGTGGTCTTGAAATACTGTTTCCCACCAGCAGGAATCAGAGCTTCTTGAAAAATGTTAGATTTTAGGTCTGAGGCTAGAAGTGGACGGGGTAGGTCTGGAATATTTTGTCATTCTAGACAGCAAAGAGATTATCAAAGAAAGCTAGAATCGTGTTAGAGGGTACAGGAGCCAAGTTAAGTAGCACCCACTGGCCAAAGATGAGGCCGTTTACACTTTAATAAGGATAACAATTGAAATGGATTAAAACACCATATAATCATAGTCATATTTCAATATTTATAAATATATCTTTATTTTTATTATATATTTGTCAATATAATTATATTATGTACTTTATATATTTATAAATCTATAATTAAAAAATAAAATTTTCTATTTATTTTGTTTTTATTTTATATTATTTTGTAAATATATAAAGTACATATTATAATTCTATCATTAATTACTATCAAATAATTATTATATATAAATATATAATATAGAAGTACATAATTGGTCAGCTTGGGAAGATGATAGAGAACCAGTTCATTATCTTGCAATCAGGTAGAGAAAGAGGATGCATATCTTTCCTTTGTGAACTGTAGGGGAGATACTTTACAGAAGTATTGCAACTAATAAATGGAAAAGAAGTTATTAAATTTGAATTTCACCATTTATATCTGCTAAAAAATTATGGAATCTAGGTTTTGAACACCAACATCATCATAAAAGGAAATCAAGACATTAGCTGCCTCCTAGTGTGCTAGTTGTGATCTGGCCAACGGGCTCAACCTGAGTCTGATCAGGCCTCCGGACTGAGCTACCCATGTGTAGGAAGTACAGGAGACAGGGGAACTTGGATAAAATCATGAGTGAGCAGTCAGCAAAACCCAGACAGCACAGAAATTAGGTCAAAGGACTCAGATTCTTCAACAGATAAACTGTTAGAGAAAGAAAGGAATGGAGAACCACCTGTAGTGTCTAAAATACATGGCAACCTCTTTAAACGGGCAAGACTATAGTCATTAGGGATGCACATGTGAGGGATAAAACGATAAAGAAAACACAGAGAATTGTTTACTATTGCGGATGAAAAAGGGGCCACGTGCTGAACCTGACAAGCTCCCGGGGAGGCCTACATGGTGAGCCTTACAAACTCAGAGACTGAAAGTAACCACAGAGGACGTTCTGAACGTAAAAATTCCTACCTAAAAGCGAGTCACAGTGGGTAACGTCCTAGGCCCGCAGCATTCTTGACAAAGTCCACCTTGACCTTAAGTGAGATCGTTGACTGTCTTTGCATCTACGATAACTCACCTTCGGAATTTCAGAGCACTAATCCCTTTTCTTTCAGACCCCTCAGGGCACAATCTCCCTCCAGAGGTCAAGACCACACAATCCCTCATTATTATCCTTGTGCAAATACCATCTTCCTGTGCTGTAAATGTTAACTATCCTGTACCCACCAACGTAAACGGAGTGTGTGTCTCTTCCCTTGACTTTTTATCCAAACTCAGAGATTTGCCTACTTTGCTTTCTCCCGTCTCCCCCTTGCCTGCCACCAATGGATTTCATGTAACCCGCAAGGTCTCCTCCTTTGATTGTAACGTATAAAATAAGCTGTAAAACTGCCATTCTCCAGAAGATTTCTCAGACCCTTGAGAGTTTGCTTCCTGCAACTGTCATCAGCTTGGCTCCTATAAATTTTTGCATGAGACTGTTTCTTAGGCTGGATGTTCTTTTGTCTACACTATAAAAGTAAGAATATAATTACCGTAGTTTTCACTCTATAAGGCGCACTTTTTTCCCCCCAAAAGTGGAGGGGGAAATGCCCGTGCATCTTATGGAGCGAATGTTCATTTTTTTTTAGCTGCTGCGGGTTCCCGTACAACTAGAAGAGTATTTGAACATTCAAGTCTCTTCTCATTTGTTAATAACAGTGCTAATGGTTGTTAATACTACTGTTGAGTTGACATTGTTGAAATATTACTGTGGTATATTTTATTAAATATTTTAACACACCATTTGGTTCAGAATATTTTTTGTCTTATTTCCCTTAAAACCCTGGGTGCATCTTATGGAGCAAAAAATATGGTACTTGAGGTGAGGGGAGGTTGTGAGTGGAAAGGGCATAAGAAAGAAACTTCTAGGGTAACTGGTGAAATTCTATTTCTTGACCTAGGCCAGTGGTCGGCTAACTCATTAGTCAACAGAGCCAAATATCAACAGCACAACGATTGAAATTTCTTTTGAGAGCCAAATTTTTTAAACTTAAATTATATAGGTAGGTACATTCCTTATCGAGGTAGCGCCCGCACGTGGTATTTTGTGGAAGAGCCACACTCAAGGGGCCAAAGAGCCACATGTGGCTCTTAAGCCGTGGTTTGCCGACCACTGATAGGTGGTGTTATGAAGGTATTTGTCTAATTATAATGGCTAAAGCTATACATTTATTTTGGTTTTGTGTATTTGTTTTATTTTAAAACAAAAAAAAAATATATATTTTTAACCCACATATATAGGTAGGCTAACAATAACACATTGACCAGGATACCTTGGTCACTAAGACTTAAATGTTCAAATTCTGCCACCTGGATGTTGGCTAGAGCATGGATTCCAACTGCACATTCTTTCTGGCTTATAGCAATTTAAGAGATTATCCAATTAATAGGTAGAGGTCATGAGAGTAAACTACAGGCTTTTATTAGGAGCCAGGAATGAGCAGAGTAATAAAATATAACTTGGCTCCTAGTAGAGGGCTCCCTAAATTTAACATTTCTACTTTATTTTAATCAGAAGCCCTCTAAGGTCAAATAAAGTTCCAGAAAATGTCATGAGAAATGTATATTTATAATGGTGGCCCAATATGGTAGGCAAATTCTACCTTAACAACATCCAATTTGTAAAATTTCATGGTAATATTGATATTTCCATCACAATTAGATTCTTCTCTTTAAAAAGGATTTGACATCAAGATTCCTTTAAGCAGTACCTTGCAGGAGAAGGTAAGCATTTGTTTATAGAACTAAAATTGCTTCACAAGGTGGGGAGGGGGAGCTGTGGGCTGTTCAATGATTGTCTAGCACAGGGGTAGTCAACCTTTTTTATACCTACTGCCCACTTTTGTATCTCTGTTAGTAGTAAAATTTTCTAACCGCCCACCGGTTCCACAGTAATGGTGATTTATAAAGTAGGGAAGTAACTTTACTTTATAAAATTTATAAAGCAGAGTTACAGCAAGTCAAAACATATAATAATAATTACTTACCAAGTACTTTATGTTGGATTTTTGCTAAGTTTGGCAGAATAAATCTTTATAAAACAACTTACTATAGTTAAATCTATCTTTTTATTTATACTTTGGTTGCTCTACTACCGCCCACCATGAAAGCTGGAATGCCCACTAGTGGGCAGTAGGGACCAGGTTGACTACCACTGGTCTAGCATGTGGGTAAACAAGGCATTGTTACACTGAAAAGCTCCATGGTTTGAAGAGCCAGAATGTGCATAACAATAGAAAGAATTAGGAACTACTGCCTGACCAGGCAGTGGCGCAGTGGATAGAGTGTTTGACTGGGATGCAGAGAATCCAGGTTCGAGACCCCAAGGTTGCCAGCTTGAGCACAGACTCATCTAGTTTGAGCAAAAGCTCACCAGCTTGGACCCAAGGTCGCTGGCTCAAGCAAGGGGTTACTCGGTCAAGGCACATATGAGAAAGCAATCAATGAACAACTAAGGTGTCGCAACACGCAACGAAAAACTAATAATTGATGCTTCTCATCTCTCTCCGTTCCTGTCTCTCTGTCCCTATCTATCCCTCTCTCTGACTCTCTCTCTGTCTCTGAAAAAAAAAAAATGAATTAAGAGACTACTATTCATTTCCTCTTTCCCAGGCTAAACTCCCAACTTTTCTTCTTCATAAGCATGGACCTTCCCACAATAGTCAGAACCTATGTTAAGAAAGACAGTGATTCGGAATTTCTAAATCATTTTGTTGAGCACATTGGGCTACCTGTTTACCTAAGTAATTATTGAAATTCATCATAAAGGCTAACTTTGCTACTTGGGAGCTCGTTAGTGAGAGGGAGAAGAATATGTGATCCCCAAATATGCCATTCTGGCATGTGGATTACTTCCTGCTGAAGATAGTTCAGGCCCAAGACTGAGGAAAAGCTGTTTACCTTCCCCTTAATTGCCTAAACACTTTGGATCAGGGGTAGTCAACCTTTTTATACCTACCGCCCACTTTTGTATCTCTGTTAGTAGGAAAATTTTCTAACCGCCCACCGGTTCCACAGTAATGGTGATTTATAAAGTAGAGAAGTAACTTTACTTTATAAAATTTATAAAGCAGAGTTATAGCAAGTCAAAGCATATAATAATAATTACTTACCAAGTACTTTATGTTGGATTTTTGCTAAGTTTGGCAGAATAAATCTTTATAAAACAACTTACTATAGTTAAATCTATCTTTTTATTTATACTTTGGTTGCTCTACTACTGCCCACCATGAAAGCTGGAACGCCCACTAGTGGGCGGTAGGGACCAGGTTGACTACCACTGCTTTAAATAGAGGTCCTCTGTCAGGAGAGAGCTAATGATATTGCCAGTGAAGTGGAGCTCTTGCCATGATGTGAGAAAAGCATTTTGGGAGACCCACATGGGAGGGAGGATGAAATCTGGTGGTAAGATTTAATGGAGCTGAAATAGAAGGGTGTCCCCACATTCCCAAAGTCTCTTTTTACATCTGTTCCACCATGGAAAAAGTCCAGTCTCCATCAGACTCAATACAAAGACTAGTGACCAAAACTTCTGTGCCACAGTTGAATTTACATCAAATCTTAGTCCAGCACAGCCTTTGTCCTTGTCTGGCCAGCATAGCCTGTGTTCCCAGCAGCACTCCGGCTGGCCTGGTGCTGTGCTCAGGCCTGGGCTTTGTAGCCATGTGGTGTGCGCAGGCCCCAGGCTGCTACTATGCTCCCCTGGCTATGAACAGACCAGGAATGGAGCAAGAATGTGTTACCGAGAGAGAGAGAGAGAGAGAGAGAGAGAGAGAGAGAGAGAGAAGAGGAGCAAGCTATCTATCTCTTTGTTAAGCTGATCATATTGCCTTGAGTTGGGAAGGACTAGGTGTCCTTCAAATTAACTAATCAACTTCCCAATCTTTCCTGAGCTTCTGAAAGTTCATCCCCTAACCAATCTATTTCCTAGATTTTCCAGGGTCTGTCTCCCTTATCCAAGCCAATCCTTTCCCTGGGCCAGACACACAGGCCTCTGTGGTTGCTATCTTAGTTTCCACTGCACGTGCCTCAAAGTGGAAGCACCCCACCCCTGCACTATCTTGACTGCTATTTGGTATGAAGCCAGCAGAGGAATTTCTCCTGCTGTTTATGCCTTCCTCCACAGTCTGGGTGAAAGGCTGCTTATACCCCTTGGAGGGGTAAAAGTGCAATCCCCTGGGGTATCTGAAACTGTAACTTTTTTGCAAAGCAAGCAGGATTTTTAATGATTGATTCCCTTTGCTCCCTTCCCTTATTAATGTACAGCTGCCTATACTAACAATAGCACAAATACCTTTCAGAAAGACTCATCTGCGTGGCAGGGCAAACATTTGTTTGCTAAGCATTTGTTCTCATCTTCCTGTGAATGGTCTTCCTCCCCTCTGAAGCCTCAGACCCCTCCCCCCTTCTCCTTAGCTCCATTGCCTGACTGTCCTTGGGTTTCATGGCTTTGGGGATCCCTGTACATACAATATTTGTTTATCTCCTGTTAATCTGTTTTATGTTAATTTAAATATTAGACCAGCCAAAAAAAAAACCTAGACGAGAAGAAGGGAAAAGTTCTCTGTCAACTATGTTAGAATCTGAATTCCCTTCAGAGAATTGGAGTTTGGTAGGAAGAAGAGACCATCTTTCACTATAAAAGCTGAAAGAGCCAATTACTCATTTTTCTAGTCTTCTATGACCTGGGCCCAACCAAAAAATCAGAAACACTCCAGACTTTGTGGTCAAGAAACAAAAACGGTGGGGAATCTTGCAGCAGCAGTGGAGGGGTGCAGCGGCACCCTGTTTCCCTGATGGTAGTGGCAGAATTGATAGTGTGGACTTTAGAGTCCTGAGTTCGATGGTGGCAGAAGCAGGGTCCCCACTGGTCTACCTCTAGGTGGGGGCTACACCTGTGCTCCTGCTCATTTCCTCAGACAGCCATCCTCTTCTCTAGTCTTCCTGGCAATTCTTGAGCAGCGCAATGTCTTCCAATAAAGATCTTTGCTTAAATCATCTGAAGTCTTTTTTTTGTTTCCCTTGTAACTTTCAATGTAGCCAACTGGCTGATATCTTGGTCTGATAATGTCTTAAACCACTTGGGACAAAAGGGGACCAGGCCTCAAAAAAAGCAGCAACACGAATCTTTAGGAGAAAAGCTGGGGAATATTTTTTTTGGATCCAGGAAGGAGAGGAGAGAAGGATTGTAAGAAGAAGGAGAGGGTATGAATTTGGAACAATATAGTGTGAAGGACCTGTGAAAATTACCCAAGAGGACTTAAGAACATGTTAAAAACATCGAGGGCTCAAAGTAAAGCTGGTTTAAGTGCTACTTGCGGAAATTATTTCGTGCTATTCTTTGCTTCTTTGGCTTGATAAGGTGACTAGAATAAAATACACTTTCCACGTATCGATGATGCTTTCTGTAGGTGGGGTTTGAGCGTGTTGAAATCAAGGGAAGACTGTTTCACAAACAGGTCACATAAAGTGAGATAGAGGAGCTAGGAGAAAAACCTTGAGCCCAGAATCAGAGAAGCACAGTGAATTCAAGTCCTCTGGGCATTTGGGAACATCTTCAGGAGGGGATGCTACAGAATAATGAAGAGGGTTCAAGACTTTACAAGACCTTGATGGCCTCTGGAGTCACGTAGGAGCAGTGGAGGAAGGATGTCCTCTGTTTGGGAGGCAAGGGCAAGGCAGGAGGCAGTGAACTCCAGGACAGAGGTGTGGGTGGGGTGGGGGGTCAAAAGTAAGAGCTGCTGCCTGACCTGTGGTGGCGCAGTGGATAAAGCGTCAACCTGGGAATGCTGAGGTCACCGGTTCGAAACTCTGGGCTTGCCTGGTCAAGGCACATATGAGAGTTATGCTTCCAGCTCCTCCCTACCTTCTCTCTCTGTCTCTCTCTCCTCTCTCTCTCCCTCTCTGTCTCTCTCTCTCCCTTTCTCTCTCCTCTCTAAAATGAATTAAAAAAAAATTTTTTTAAAAAGTAAGAGCTGCTGAAGTCCAATGAATCCATAAACAATGGGAAGAGGAGATTCAGCACAGGACAACCGAGTTGTGGTCGGCTTTCATCCATTTATTTTTAATCAGATATTTTGAGGAGTAATTTATAGACCATAAAATTCACCTCTTATAAGTATGCAAGTCAATGATTTTTGAGTTGTGTGATCATAATCATAACACAGCTTTATATAATATCCATCACTTCAAAAATTCCTCCTGTGTCCACTTGTGGTCAGTCCACACTCCTGTTCCTGGCCCCCCGGCAAACACTGATCTAGCTTCCATTTCTATAAGTTTGCCTTTTCTGGAAATGCTATGCAAATGGAATCATACAACATGTAGTCTCTTAGATGTGGCTTCTTTCCTCTAGCATGGTGGTTTTCAGGTTCTCCCATGATGTACCACGTACCAGTAGTTCGCTCTTTTTTATTACGAAATAGTGCTCCATTGCATGTACACATTATATTTTCTTTCTCTGTTCAACAATGAATGGACAAGAATGTACAATAAGAAAAAGGCACAGTCTCTTCAACAAATGGTGCTGAAAACTGGACAGCCACAGGCCAACAGTTAAAACTAGACCACTACATTACACCATGCAAAAAGTTAACTCAAAGTAGATTTAAGACTTGAATGTAACACCCAAAACTTTAAACTCCTAGAAGAAAATATAGGTGAGAGCTCCATGACATAGGTCTTGGTGATGAAGCTTTGAATCTGATGCAAAGAGTAGAAGCAGCAAAGGTAAACATAAACAAGTGGGACCACATCAAACTAAAGAAAGCATCTGCACCGCAAAGGGAACAGGGAACCACCAACAAAATGAAAAGGCAACCAACTGAATGAGAGAAATATTTGCAAACTGTGTATCTGATAAGGGATTATATCCAAAATATATGAATATCGGGGGAACCTTTGTAAAGTATATAATTGTCTAACCACAATGCTGTACACCAGACACTAACTCAAACTAATATTGAATGTAGAATGTAACTGGAAATTTTTTAATTAAAAAAAAAACCCAAATATTTAAAGAATTCATATAATTAAATAGCAATAAGACCTAAACAATCCAATTAAAAAATAGGCAGAAGATATGAATAGATGTTTTTCTAAAGAAGACAGATGACTGCCTGACCAGGCAGTGGTGCAGTGGATAGAACTTCGGGCTGGGATGTGGAGGACCCAGGTTCGAGACCCCAAGGTCATCAGCTTGAGCGTGGGCTCATCTGGTTTGAGCAAAGCTCACCAGTTTGGACCCAAGGTCGCTGGCTTGAGCAAGGGGTTACTCGGTCTGCTGAAGGCCCACGGTCAAGGCACATATGAGAAAGCAATCAATGAACAACTAAGGTGTCGCAACAAAAAACTGATGACTGATGCTTCTCATCTCTCTCTGTTCCTATCTGTCTGTCCCCATCTTTCCCTCTCTGTCTCTGTAAAAAAGAAGAAGAAGAAGAAGAAGAAGAAGAAGAAGAAGAAGAAGAAGACAGATGACCAACAGGCACATGAAAAGATGCTCAACATCATTATTTATCAGGGAAATGCAAATCAAAACCATAACCAGATATCAATCCACACCTGTTAGAATGGCTAATATAAAAAAGATAAGAAATAACAAGTGTTGGCAAGAATGTGGAGAGAAGGCACTACGGTGGGGATGTAAATTTGTATAGCCACTGTGGAGAACAGTGTGGAGGTATCTCAAAAAATTCAAAATGGAACTGGCATAGCATTCAGCAATTTCACTTCTGGATATTTATCTGAAAAAAACCAAAAACCTTAACTCCAAAGAATACATGTACCTCTATGTTCACTGTAACACTACTTACAATAACCAAGATATGGACACAACCTAAGTATTCATTGATGGATAAATGAATAAAGAAATTGTGATACACACACGCACACATGCGTGCGCGCACGCGCGCACACACACACACATGCAGAGACATATTATCCAATGATAAAAAAAGAATGAAATCTTGCCATTTGCAACAACAGGAATGAACCTCAAGGGAATTAGAGAAAGACAAATACCATATGATCTCTCCTATATGTGAATCTAAAATAAAAGCAAAAACAGGTTTTTAAATACAGAGAACAGATTGATGGTTTCCAGACATGGAGACGGGGACAGGAGAAATGGGTGAAGGGAGTTGAAGGTAAAAAAGGAAAAGAAATTATAAGGCTTTTAAATCTACAATGATAGCGCCTCACTAGGAAAGAAAAAAACCCCGGATAACTGGATTGTTTCCGCATGTTGACTATCACGAGTAATGCTGCTATAAACATCTGCATACAAGTCAGAGTGAACATATGTTTTCATTCTCTTGGGTAGATACCTAGGAATTGCTGGGTTACATGGTAGCTCTATATCTAATCTTTTGAAGAAATGACAAATTGTTTTCTAAAGTGACTGGGACACTTGACATTCCCACCAACAATGAACAAGGGTTGCAGTTTCTTTACCTCCTCAGGAACACCAAGTATTGTCGGTCTTTTGGATAAAAACCATTTGAGTAGGTATGGAGAGGCATCTCACTGTGGTTTCAGTTTGCATTTTCCTGATGACTAATGGCATGGAATATCTTTTCATGTGCTTATTAAATCATTCATATAGTTTCTTCAGTGAAATGTTTAGTTAAATCTTTTGCCCATTTAAAAAAAATAGGTTGTTTGTCTTATAGTTGAGTTATAAGAGTTCTTTACATTTCTTGATACAAGTCCTTTATATTATTTGCAAATATTTATACTGCTTGCAATATTCATATCACTTGCAAATATTCCCTTGTACTTGTGGCTTATCTTGTCATTTTCTTCATGGTGTCTTTTGACGAACAATTTTTTATTTAAACAGAATCTAATTTATCAATTTTTTTCTTTTATGGACTGCATTTTTGCAGTCACAGCTACAAATTCTTTGCTTAATACAAAGTCACAAAGATTTACTTCTGTAAAAAATGTTTTATGGGTATTGCTTTCATATTTAGGTCTATGATCCACTTTGAGTTAATTTTTGAGGATGGTATGATGTAAGGGTACTTTTTTGTGTCTATTCATGTCACAGTGGTCCCAGTACCTTTGCTTATACAGATCACCCTTCTCCCACTCAGCTGATTTTGCACCTTTGTAAAAAGTAATTGAATGTGAACAAAAGAATTTATTTCTGGACCCTCAGTGCTGTTCCATTGATCTCTATGTCCGTTCTTATGCTTGTGCTACACTTTCTGGATTTCTGTAGATTTATAGTCAGTTCTGAAATTGGGTAGTTTATGTCTTCCAAATTTGCTCCTTTACAAAATATTTTTGGTGATTTTAGATCCTTTGCATTTCCACATAAAATTTAAGATCGGCTTGTTGGTTTCCTAGAAACATCTGTTGGGATTTTCAATGGGATTGAGTTGAATCTATAGATTAACTTGGAAAGAATATTGAGTCATCCAATCCATAAACTTGAGCGATTTCTCCATTCATTTAGATATTCTTTAATTTCTCTCAGCCATGTTTTGCAGTTTTCAGTGAGCAGGTTTTCTCTTTTTGTTAAATTTATTCTTAAATACTTTACTTTTTCTGATGTCATTGTAAATAGAATTATTTTTCTAATTTTACTTTTGGATTATTTATTGCTTTTGAAATACATATGATTTTGAAATATTGATCTTGTATCTGAATTTTTGTTAATATATATGTCCATTTGTTCTAGTAGAGCATTTTTTTTTTGTTTTTTGCATAGTTTCTATAGGCTTTTCTACATAAAAGATCAAGTTGTAAGAGAATAAAAATACTTTTATTTCTTCCTTTCCTATCTGCATGCTGTTAATATTTTTCTAACCCAATTGCACTGATTAGAACACCTAATGTAATATTGAATACAAGTAGTAAGAGCTGACATCCTGGTCTTTTTCCTTATCTTTCATTATTAACTATTACTGTTGGGTTGTCATAGGTAACCTTTTATGCAACTGAGGGAGTTTCCTACTAGTCTTTGTTCGAAACATTTTATCCTGAATGGATGTTGGACTTTGGGCAACAATGTTTTATCTGAACCTATTGTGATTATGTGGTTTTTGCTCTTTATTAATATGGTATATTACACAAATTGATTTTCAGATGTTAAACTAATCTTGCCTTCCTGGGAGAAATCCCACTTGGTCAGTATGTATAATCCTTTATATATATTGATTAATACAGTTTGCTAATATGTAAGAAATTTTGCATCTTTGTCTTAAGAGATATTGATCTGTTAGTCTCCTTTCTTATAATTTCTTTGTCATTGGTTTCAGGGTAATAGTGGTGTTCACCTAATAAGATAGGAAATGTTTCCTCCTCCTCTATTTCTTAAATGACTTTTTGAAGGATCAGTAGTATTTCTTCTCTAAAAACGTGGTAGAACTCACCAGTGAAGTCATGTGGACCTGAGCTTTGTGTGTGTGTGTGTGTGTGTGTGTGTGCGCGCGCGGGGGGGGGGGTGTTAATTAATTTAATTCTTTTATTTGTCAGAAGCCTATTCAGATTTTTCACTCCTTCTTGAGTCAGCTCTGCTAATCTGTGGCCATTTGCCTGAACTTAATCTACAGGATCTGTCCTTCTGTGCTGTGTAGCTGCTTACGTCTCTGCTCTCTTAAAATTTTCTTATTTTTATATTTGGCCTAACTTCCTAAGGCCCTGAGGGCGAACATTTTTATAAAAACCGCCCACTTTTGCAGTGCTGGTCAACCTGGTCCCTCCCGCCCACTAGTGGGTGTTCCAGCTTTCACGGTGGGGGGGGGGGGGGGTTAGCGGAGCAACCAAATGGAGTCCCCGATTGGCCCGTTTGCTTAATACAAAGTCACAATGACTGGGTGGAGCCTGTACTCAAACACCTCTAGCCAATAAGGCTTCTACCTTCTGTGGATGAACCTGGGTGTGGGTTGGAGAAGAGCATCCACAGTTCAGGCAGTTTTCAAGACTGCCATGGTTGTTAGTTTCTACTGGGTACACTCAGGTCCTGGCATGTTTGGAGAATCAGGTCAGGCATGAGTGTGTGGAGGGCTTATTATGGCCCCTGGAATCTCTCATTTCCACGATCTCCCTGTTAAATTTCTGGCCAGTCCTCTGGTTTGTGGCTCGCCTCACCTGGAATTCAGCCTGCGGCTAGGAGAGCTGCGGGTTCCTCGCTTGCAGCTGCACAGGCTCGCCCTCCACCCTGAGAAGTGGGCCCCTCTGGCAGTGAGGCTGACGGTTTCCATGGCCAGCAAGAACACCCTAGACTCTTGTTGTTCTTACTGCAAGCTCCAAAGTTTCTCACAAATAAGCAATTCTCATTTTGTTGTTTGCCTTTGGTCAATTTCTCGAGCCTTGAAATGGCTGTTTTTGACAATTCTGCCTGGTTTTATAGTTGTTTTTTGTGGCGAAAATTTATCGACTTCTTCGTTCCTCTATAGCTGGAAGTCATCTTCGTCTTTCTAAAATGCTGGGTTGTGTAACTTGTCTTCTTGTTTTAAAGGTGCTCTTGGCCACCTGGATGCCAAGGAGTAGGAGTGCTATTTGAAAAAGTCAAGGCTAGAAAGGGTGCCAGGGGGCATGTGACCTGGGGCACTGGAGAGGCCGAGAGGTGGCTGGTGACCAGAGGAGATGGAGGTGGTGAGGGGTGTGAGACAAGGGGCACAGTGGTGGAGGCAAGAACTAAATGTACAGTCTATAGGAAAATACAGAATTTAAAGAATGGCAAAGCCTGCCTTATCATCCCTTAATGTCACCAACCTGGAGGCCACTGTCTCCATGGGCATTTCCTGCCAAGCACCTGGTCTGAATTTCCAGTGCTCTGGGGGGGGGGGGGCAGTGTTAGGGTGGGCTGTGAATGCATTGGCTATGACAGGAGGAAGGTAGAATGGCAGGGGATCATTTACCCTTGGGAAATGGAAATGGCCTGCCCATCGTCGTCAGCTAGGGGGTCTAGAGTTATGACCTCTAGCTCAGCTCTAAGCTTCACAAACAGACTTTAAAGCAGGGGCTGGTAAAGGATGACATCCAGGCTAAATTCAGCTTGTCATTCATTTTTGTAAATAAAGTCTTATGGGTACTCGGCCACACCCATCTGTTTCCATATTGTCTATGGCTGCTTTTTGTGCTACGTGGACCAGGCTGAGTAGTTGTGGCAGACTGTAGGCCATACTAGCTGGCCCTTTACAGAAAAAGTTTGCCAATCCCTGTTTTAAATTAGAACTACAGTGGCTAAAGCCCTTGATTTTTTGGATAGAATATCACATGCAATGTCAGAAGGGGTGGGTTCAAGCTTGTGGCATGTCAATGTGGATAGAGCATCATCTATAGTGAGAAAAGAGGGGGTCAAGCCTGGGCTCAGCTACATATCAGTAGTGACGCCCAGAGCAAGCACGCTGTTGGCACGAATCTGCTGTAAAATGGGAATCGGATGACCTATTTTGTCACGTGAGGCTGCTCTTCCAACAAACCTACCGTATGAGAAAGCATGTGGTGAACCACAGAGAACCATCCATACTGCTGCTCATTTTGACGTTTACAGAACAGCCAGGTCGACCTTCTCAATACCCTGTTTGGATCCATTTTTCTTATAGATTGAATACTACCTATGTACCTTTCATGTGAAATGTGAAGTTTGTGATCTAACATTTTCTTAGGCAGAGAAATACGGGATGAGAGAACTCTAAGAAAACCACCTGCCCTATGACACAAGCATGCTGGGCAGCGGCAAGGGAGTAGTTTTAAGGGCCACTGTGTCCCCGCAGGAGAAAACTATCATCTGAGGCTTCATCCTATGAATTATTTGTTTTCTCTTGAAGAGTCTGAGCATGGTAAACTTGACTACAACAGTAAGGATAATTTAATGGTTGACATGACATTGAAATTTGGGGTGCGAGTTTATTAATAACTGCAACACTGAGTTGTGACTCAGAGCCTGGAATTCCCAGCCTCTGTGGCTACAGCAGGAAAATGTGAATCCTTAGGCTGTTGACTAAATTAGAGAGAAAGTCTCCAGCCAGCTGAGATGAGAACTCTCAGTGTGGATTCCTGACTGCAGTGCTGAGGTCACCTGTAATCTAGCAGGCTTTCTCGATGGACGATGTAACGCTCCTCAGGTTCAAGGACAAAGGCCACATCGTCTCCCCCACCTCAGTGTCTGCGGTTGAATTACCTGCAGAATGAGCTGTGATCTTTGCTCACTGCCTGCCTGCCCCTGTGAGTTCAGGTCCCGGGGTGTGAATGCACAGAATCCAGAAGAATCTTAATTACATGTAATTGCCTACAATCAAATGGCAGGGGAGGACTTCTAAGAGCCTGATGGGGCCAGAGAGGTTAAGGCTAAGTGCGTCTGAAGAAAAGCAGAGTCAGAATCTGTCCCCGATGGCAGATGTGTCCCAGATGGCCTTTTTAGCAAGGTCATTAACCAAGAGAAGTCAAGGGGGTCTGTCAAATGAGGTTGTGTTTCTTGGTATAAGTATTAGTCAAAGTACTGCCAGAAATGAAGTCAGAAGATCGGAACTAAGTGGCTCGAGACATGCGCGAGCAGTCAGATCTTGTAAGTAGAGGGCGAAGGTAGAAGGGAAGGCAGAGAAATGAGTGAGGTTCATGAAGGGAGCGGAGAACAACAGAAGCAGTTGTGAGTGGGCAAGGCAGGACTGCTCAGAGCGAGGCCCGTGGACACTGGGTGTGAGTCGCTAGCTCCCCTCTGATTGAAAAGAACAGAAACTGATTCTGGCTGGCTGCAAGAGAACGGGGAGAAAAGAGGTCGGGGGTGGGGGCAGTTATTGAAGGGTTAACTGAAGTATCTTTTAGAATCGAAGGACTGAGACACCTGCCAAGGATAAACTAGAATGAGAAATTGGATTACCAGGGAGAAATCAGGCATTTTCCTAGAGATCATCATAAATGTCCTGCATGAGAGAACCAGAGGGAGAGTAGACACACAGAGGAGAAGGTAAATGTGAGGACAGAGGCTAATATTGGAGGGATGTGGCTATAAGTCAAGGAATGCTGGCAGCTGCCCGAAGCTGGAAGAGGCAAGAGATAGATTCTCCCTGAGAGCCTCTGGAGGAAGTGTGATTCTGCTAACACCTTGAAACTGATTTTGGACTTGTGTGAGATCATTGCAACACGGAGTTATAACTCAGAGCCTGGAATTCCCAGCCTCTGTGGCTGCAGCAGGGAAACATGCATCCTTAGGCAGTCGACCAAATTAGAGAGAAAGTCTCCAGCTGGCTGAGATCGGCACTCTCAGTGTGGATAACTGTGAGATAATAAATGTCTGTTGTTTTAAGCCACCAGGCTTGTGGTAATTTGTTATCCAGGCAGGGACTATGTCTTTTCCTCCCAGTACCGTACACAGACACATAATAGAGTAGGTATGCAATGAATCGTTGTTGAATGAAGGAATCCTCCGGAAAGCAATCTCTGAACCTAGTCAAAAGAGCATATATGAGGAGCCCCCCCCCAAGGACTCTATGTTTTTCCTTCTTTTTTTTATTTTTTATTATTTTAAAGATTTTATTTATTGATTTTTTTTATTTTTATTTATTCATTTTTTTTAGAGAGGAGAGAGAGAGACAGAGAGAGGAGAGAGAGACAGAAAGAGAGAAGGGGGGAGGAGCCGGATGCATCAACTCCCATATGTGCCTTCACCAGGCAAGCCCAGGGTTTTGAACTGGCGACCCCATCATTTCCAGGTTGACGCTTTAACCACTGCGCCACCACAGGTCAGGCGCTGTTTTTCCTTCTTTTTATTTTTATTTTTTATTTATTTATTCATTTTAGAGAGGAGAGAGAATAAGAGAGAGAGAGAGAGAGAGAGAGAGAGAGAGAGAGAAGGGGGAGGAACAGGAAACATCAACTCCCATATGTGCCTTGATCAGACAAGTGCAGGGTTTTGAACCAGCGACGTCAGCGTTCCAGGTCGACGCTTTATCCACTGCGCCACCACAGGTCAGGCTACATTTTGCCTTCTTAATACTCTTCATAATTATAATCCGAGTAGTCTGCGTGCACATTCATTGACTACGGGTCTCCCCTGTAAGTCTGTGAAGGTGGGCACTTGGATGGTATTAGTCCTTCATGTATCCTCAGAATCTACTCAGCATCAGTTACGAAGAAGGGGCTCACCACACATTTGTCAGATGAATGAATAGGTAATGAATTAATGCATCTCCCCTAATGAGCAGATTTTAATCAGCTGTGAAATAAAAACCTGGACTCCCAAGTTCGAGCTGAAAGCAAACAAAAAGCAAAAAAAAAACAACAAACCAACAAAACAGACACCGGTTGCCGACCTGTTTGCACGTCAGTACTCAGATTTCGTACCAGGCACCTGCTCACAGCGTCGGGGAAAAACAGAGGAACGGAAGGAACTTAACCTTGGATGTCATGCAGGTCTGACTTCAGCTCTGGCCCTGTCCCTCCCGGGCTACACATCTTGGGCATGCTCTTGGACTCATTCAGCCTGAGTTTCTTCATCTACAAACTGAATACATTACCATCTATCTCAAAGGGCTGTTGTTGTGAGGTTTAAATAAAATAGCCTTGTTCGTCCTTCCATCACTTTGCCTGGCAGCTTGGTCCAGAGTGTCACACATCCTCCTGCTGTCCCTTTTCCCCAAGAACTTGGCCTGCTCAAAATCTAGAGAGATGAGAAACTTGGTTGTCACAGCTTCTGTCCCGCCTTTGAGTTGCAGGTGAGAGGTACTCCTTAGTGGGTCGATGGTCCCTGCTGCCTAAGTTTCCAGGGAGGGCTGTGCTAGTAACGGTGGAGGTAGGATTTACATGTCAATGTCTCTGAGAACTGAGGTTTTCTTGTTAGGAGCGGTGATGCTGATGGTCGCAGTGGTGGTGGTGGTGTTGGTGGTGGTGTGTGTGTGTGTGCGCGCGCACATGCACGCACACAATGCCTTTGAGACAGCAAAGAAGAACCAGGAAGTTCATGTGCCTGGTACACCCATAAGGAGCTTAGGTTAACTAGGCCAAATCCCAATCAAAACTTTTTTTTTGCTAAAACCATCAAACTCTTTATGAACCAAGCCTGTCCAAGTGAGACAGCTCTACATGTCAATGTTTGGCACAAGAAAGGCAAAGTCCCAGGAAAATGACACAGCCTTAATGTCTTAAAGCACAAGTACCGTGACTTCTTTCGAGTGACTGTTATTAGCACTGCTTCAAACAGCCTCTCGGAATGTTGCTAACTTCTGCCTGTGGGTTTTGCCTTTTCTTCCCTGCTGAGTCTCACACAGTCTTCTCTCCCTCCTCTCCAATTCTCAGAGCGTGTGGATGTGTGCTTGGGGGAGAGAGGTCTGAGATTGTATTCATGCTTAAGAGAAAGACTGCAGCTTTGGATGTAGTGGGGAGGAGGGGTGTGGGGGTTTTCCTGCCCCTGATTCGGGACAACCCTATTCTTTCTTCTTGCAAAGCAGTTTTCAGTAGATAAAATAAGGCTGATTTTACATTCCCAGACTGTGGTCTTATTTTTCACAATATCTTATATTTTGGAAAATATTCCTGTCTCACAGATTTCTCTGAGGGAGTATGATGAAATTAGGGTCCAAACCTCTTCGTGAGGGGACTTCTTAAAACAAGGTGGGGGGCCCTTATGGGCTGGGAAGTGCTCTCAGAGGAAAAGAGAAAAAAAGTGTGCCCAGAGGGCACCCCCACATCCTCATGGGGGTTTTTAAATTTCATATTTTTCCCTTGGTCTATAATGACAATTATTGGATATGTACAGTTTTTAAAAAAGTTTTATTAAGGAAAAATTGACTTATGATAAACTGCGCATATTTAAAGTGTGCAATTTAATGCATATTGACATATGTATACACCCATGAGACCATCATCACAGTCAAGATAATAGCCATCACCCCCCCAAAAGTTGACCACACACACCCAAATAACCACTGGTCTGCTCCCCATCACTACATGTATTCTGCATTTTCTAGGCGAGTATATAAGTGGAATCAGACAGCATATAGTCTTTCGGTCTGGCTCCCTTCACTCAGCTTAGTTATTTTGAGGTTCAGTTATATTCTCACATGTATCAATAGCTCATTCTCTTTTTTTTCCCCCTGTATAGATATGTCACAGTTTGCTTATCTATTGCCTATTGATGGACATTTGGATTATTTCCAATTGTTGCTTATTACAAATAAATCTTTTATAAGCATTTGTGTGTAAGTATTTATGTGACACTACGCAAAAATATACAGTCTTAAATGTTACCCCCTCTTGTGATAATATTTCTTTTAGCTGTCCCCAACCTCTCTGCAAAGCCCGACACGGCCAGCGAGACTCAGCCGGTGGTGTGGGAAACCAACAGATCTATAGCAGAACCGAAGGCCACTTAGAGAAGTGGCTACACCCAGGACTGGAGTTGGAAAGAGCTGGGAGGCAAAGCCCATGTGCCCCGAGTAGACTCGGTGGGGACACACCGGCGTTGGAGATGCACGTTGAAGATGTGAAAGCCATTGCAAGTACCCAACACAGCTCAATTTCTTCTGCTGTGTTTGCTTTCCTGATTGCTTTGCTTGCACGGTTCAGGTTATATTCTTGACAACCGGGGATTAGAGATAAATAATTTGAGTAAGGAAGGAATTACGCTGTCATTCTGTAAAAATCTTGGGCCATGTATCAATATGCCGTACGTTGGTCTGAGAGGTCCAGGGTGTCCTTCTAACTCCAAGCCCTCTTTGTGGGAGGACTTTTATTATCTTACAGGATGAGCACTGGGTCTCCTTTCATTCCCCACCCCCACCCCTCAGTTTTATTGAGATATTATTGACATATCATATGTAAGGTGTATAAAGTAATGATTTGATACACGTGCACATTGCAAAGTGATTGACCACAGTAAGCTAGGTTAACACCTCCATCCTCTCACATAATTACCATTTTTGTTGTGCTTCTGGTGCTAACATATAAAAGTCAAAAGTCATAGCATCCCTTGTTTCAAATAGCTTCTTTGATGGTTGCTAACTTGTGCCTGTGAGTCTCTCTCGCCATCCATTTCGTAATCCCTCCAAAAGGCAAAGAACAGTGAAACTCAAGCCAGTGGGGTTTCATTTACATCTCACAAGCACCCAGGTGTGTGCAAACATCTGGAGGGCTGACTAAGGTGCTCACTTTCGTCTAGTTGCTTGGGGCTGTCTTCACGAAGCTAAGCTGTCGTCCGGTCCTGTATCGCAGACTGTCAGAATCGCAGGGGCCTTTGTAGGCCACGTTGTCCAACCGTGCCAGTGTTGAGAGGAGCCAGCCTCGGTTCAGAGAGGTGAGGGGGCCCGCCCAAGGTCCCAGAGCTGGTTAATGGCAAGGCTGGACTCAGAACCCAGCCTTGGGGCCCCCCGTCCCCTGCTCTCATCATCTCGACTTCCCCCAGCCCTCAGCTCTCATTTAGTTTTTCTGCGCTTAATATGTTTTTCTTGAATTGATTTTTCTCCGCTGCCTCATCCATTACCTTCAAGGTTATTTTTGGTGCTCTTCTCTGTCTCTTTCATTTTGCAGACTGATTTCCCAGGCTTTGCTTTGGCGGCACTTCCCACCCCAGGGTCTCCGCTTTCATTACTGTTTCCTCCCGCCCCACTTCATTGTCTTCCTGGAGCCTGTAAAACAGCTCATCCATCCCCCAAGACCCCACAACCCCATCGTCCCTCCCCCTTCCAGCCCCTAAGATGCTGCTATTTCCCATCATGCACTATCCTCCCACCCCCTTTCAGTCTATTCCCAGCTTGCAAAATCTACTCATAATGACAACCCTTGGAGCTCATCCTTCAGTGATAATTCAAGGCTGTACCAGCCACTGGGTGGTGACTACCGATACATCTTTCTGATGGCGTTTCTTTTCTCTGCTGGGTCTTCATTGTGTGGAGATGTGTCTATCGGGGAAGAGTCCTTCTCTCCTAACTACGTGTAAGTGGGGTGTCTGCCTGGCGCTTGCAGGTGGTTCCTGGAGGATGGATGGGCCGGGGTTTTGTGTGGAGATGAAAAGACAGCTGGACTGAGCATGGTTCCTAACACCAGGGGTCCAAACACCAGACCCTGGAGGATCGTAACAAAAAAGAAGAGGAGCGTCGACAGGATCAGACAACCCTCCTTTTAAAGCCTAGCTCTGTCACTGAATAACTGTGACGGAGACAAGCCTGGGTGTCCTCATCTGTAAAGTGGGGGCGAGAGTCAACCACTGTCAGTCTCGAAGGGAGTATGAAATGTGGCCAAGGGTCTAAACTGCTTAGCGCAGAGCCGAATACCTTGGAAGTCAGGAGGGCATGGGTTCAAATCCCGCCCTTCCTGGGTCACTGCTATCATCCTTGCTAAATTCTCTAACTCAAGTTTCCATTTACTTAACTGTCATGGGGGGCAAATGAGCACCTACCTAATAAACTGGTTTTGACAGTTCTACACAACAGTACGAGAAGTGCTTAGCACGGTGCCCGGCATGAAATGGGTACTTGATAAATGTCGGGCACTTTGAAGTGTTCACTGCGTGCCATTTTCTGATCCCTTGTAAACATAGCCCTTCGCCTTTGTAAAGAAAAACTAACTGGGTGCACATCCTGAGCAGCCTGTGAACTTTGAGAAGTGTGTGAGTTAAGCATTCATTAAATACTTTTACATAGACTGAGTCTATTTATTCAGCGTATATACCCCGCAGGGAGAAATACAAACTGTATGGAGCTCAAAACCTGAGTGGCAAGCAACTAGGCCAAGAATTTCAAAACAAGTTGTCACCAAAGCCAAAACAATACGTTGCAAATGGAACAGCTGCTTCAACAATTTGATTTTTATATCCATATATTAAGCACTTACTAAAGGCCAGGCACGAAGAGGAACAAGACCGGACCTCCAGGAGGTTACATTCTACAGAGGTTATTATTATTAATATGTCTATGATGATAATGATGATGATGATGATGATGGTGGCAAAACCCCTCAACAATAATCATGAAGATGTACAAAGAGCTTACTATAAGACAGACACTGGCTAAGAACTTGGCATAAATTATCTCATTAAATTCTCACAAGGACAGTGATGAGTGAGGAAGAGGAAGCTCGGAGAGTTCGTCATCTGCCCAGGGCCACCCAGCTCCCGGGGAGCAGGGTCCCATTTCAGACTGCAGTCCAAACAGTGTCAAGGACCTTGTGCTCAACCACCAGGCACTGCTCTTCTATGACTAATTATAATGAAGGAAAGTGTCACATAAATGCTGTCATAGAGGGCGAAATGCTACAGGGGAGCACCCTGGTTCTGAGCAGGGTCATTGCTGAAGTCTTCATAGCTGAGGTGACTTCAGGGCTGGGTCTTAAAGAACAAAAGGAGATCGATGGTAGGGAATGAGTGACAATGGATTCTGGAGGGAGGGAACAGCCTGGCCAACACAGAGGGGACTCACAATTCTGGTGTGGTGAGAGGGTGCAGCCGGAGGGGGGCTCTAGGTAAGCAGAAGGGAGTGTAGCTGAGGAGGGCTCTTTAGAGGCTGAGCTTGTATGATCAGCACAAAGGCCAGGAAGCCTCATGCTACTTGTTATATTTTGTCAGCTTAAGTAAATTATTCCAGGTCCGTAGGGAAAGATATTTTTCATTTTGATTTTTGGAGCTTTCTCACGTGTTTAACCTGGGAGCCAGGAGAGTTAGGTTTTATTGAGAGACTAAAACCATAACGGGCACAGAGTTGAACCTATTCCCGCATCCTCTTCACCCCCCCAGTTTGAATCCCATTTATATCACTTTCTGGCTGTAGGATTTTTGGTCTGTTAGTTAACACTCTGGAGTCTCAGTCTCCTTTACAAAACTGTTTTGTTTTGTTGGGAGGCTTGAACAGATTAACATATATATATCAATACATATATATGTATATATATATACATATATATATATACATATATATAATATATATACATATATTATATATATATACACATATATATATAAACATTTTTTTTTGTATTTTTCTGAAGTGAGAAGTGGGGAGGCAGAGAGACAGACTCCACATGCACTCGACCAGGATCCACCCAGCATGCCCACCAGGGGGCAATTTTCTGCCCATTCAGGGCATTGCTCCATTGCAACCGAAGCCATTCTAGCACCTGAGATGGAAGCCATGGAGCCATCCTCAGCGTCCGGGCCAAACTTGCTCCAATGGAGCCTTGGCTGTGGGAGGGGAAGAGAGAGAGATAGAGAGAAAGGAGAGGGGGAAGGTTGGAGAAGCGGATGGGCACTTCTCCTGTGTGCCCTGGTCAGGAATTGAACCCAGGACTTTCACACGCTGGGAAAATGCTCTACTGCTGAGGTAGCCAGCCAGGGTCTATATATATAAACATTTAGAACAGTGTCTGGTACAAAATTAGCACCCGTAAAAGCATTATCATGATTAGTCACGGGTCAACTAATGGCTGGCCATGTAACTTTATCGGAGGCTCTAAATCTTCATCCATTAATGAAGGCATTAAATAATACTAGTTCTATGATCTCTTCCGGTCTAACTGGTTGAATTCCAAATGGCTTCTTTGGTGAAGGAGTTTAAGAACATAACTGGAGAGTTGTTCTTTCCTGAAAAAACAAAGGACTAGAATGTTTCAGGGATGCCGATCTAGGCTGCACAGGAGTCCAGTCCGATGCTGCATTCTCAGAGCTCTCATAATACCTGAGAGGCTGATGGCCTCGTCAGTGGAGAGAGACAAAGCCTCTCGGATTGAACTACTGAAATAACTTGTCAATTCTAGTGACCTCATTACCTTAGCTTTTTTGTTGGTTTGGGTTCTTTTTGACCATCCAGGGGCCCATTTATTCAAGTATTTTGCTCAAGATACAGTTTTGCCTCTGCTAAGTCTCTTGCCTGCATGGCTGGCCGCAGGGTCAGCCACGTGTGATTCCTCACCTGCTCCCTGTCCCCATCCCCACAAGGTGGGGTCCCCATTCAGTGTCTGGCATGTTTGTCAGGCAGGCTGTGTGGCTCCCACGTGCTGTGTCTGAGGCACATCTCGCCACCGGGAGGCCGCCTCCCGGGAGGATGCATACATGATCAGTGTGTCTAATTCATCCAGTGGCTATTTAGCTCATTAAACAGCAAGAGATTCAAATAGAAAAATGAAACTCTATACAACATTAGAGCTAAATATGCCTCTTTCCTTCGTCTCCGTGTTATTTCTGGAGGGAAATGTAAGGAGTGCCGCATATTGAGAGGCTCATTGCTGGAGCGGGGCAAGGAGCCGAGAGCATCCAGGCAGAGAGATAAAAGGAGACTGGCTCCAAGCAACAGCCTCCTTGCAGGAAGTGATGGTGGCAAATCCACATTTCTACATAATAAGCTTTTCTGTGAGGGCCGGAGAGTCCCTTCATCAGGGCAGGGGGAGAGTGTCAGACAGGTGGGCTGTGCCTATGGAGATGAAGTCACTGTTCCCGCTGGGCTCAGGGGCAGCCGCTGGCCAACCCGCTCGGTCCCTCCAGGTGACTTCCCTGTGCCCCCTCCCAGCCGGACTGAGAGAGCAATGTGGGCTGGTAGTTGGGAAGTGACAATCGTTTGTTGAATGAAGATTCCTGCCGTTAGAGTATAAGGATGTTAGGTGGCAACAACTTCATTTAGTCCTTGGTTTGTGGTTAGACTTTCATGACCCAGAAATCTTCTGGGGACTGTGAAATGATTTTAAAAATCATCCCATGCTTTTTATTATAGTCCAGAGTCTTATTCAGATATCTGTGGTTGAGAGCCCAGCTAATAACTTACACTCTAGTATACTTTTTTTTTGCTTGCCTCTAACATAGCTAGTTCCTACATACTCTGTCCACAGTGTCCAGGCTTGCTTTGGGGGAACCACTGCCCCCTAGCATTAGCTGTAGGTATTGACCTAACCCTTAATTCTAAGGCAAGCTGGGATCGGCTTGAGCCAATCAGTATGTTCTGTCACCAAGCATGTAACACAGTCTAAATCAGTGGTAGTCAACCTGGTCTCTACCACCTACTAGTGGGCATTCCTGCTTTCATGGTGGGCGGTAGCGGAGCACCCAAAGTATAAATAAAAAGATAGATTTAATATAGTAAGTTGTTTTATAAAGATTTATTCTACCAAACTTAGCGAAAATCTGACATAAAGTACTTGGTAAGTAATTATTATTATATGCTTTAACTTGCTGTAACTCTACTTTATAAATTTTATAAAGTAGAGTTACTTCCCTACTTTATAAATCACCATTACTGTGGAACCAGTGGGCGGTTAGAAAATTTTCCTACTAACAGAGATACAAAAGTGGGCGGTAGGGATAAAAAGGTTGACTACCCCTGGTCTAAATAATGATACACAATGCACCAGTGTGGGGCTGGGCGGCGGTGGGGGGGGGGGGGAGGGGGCAGTGACCTACCTTCCTCCTGTCCAGGATCTGGTGGAAGAGGAGCCCTCATTCTTCTCCTGGACGGTGATCTCTGAGGCCACGAGGTTGGAACCAGTGCAGCCCTTCTGGTTTCCCTGACAAGGGGCATGCTGAAGGTGATGCCAGCAGTCAAAGAAGGCCAGATTGGAGAGAATCAGGGTTGGCTCCCTGATAACAATATGAACCTCTAGAAGAAACCACAAACGAAGCCAGAACCACTTCTGCATTCACTTTGGGGCAGTTTTGCACTTAATTGCAAAGAGCAGTTTTGGAGTAGACAGTCCTATCAACCACAGAGATGAGGAGAGCCAATGGCCAAAGAGACTTCATTTGGTCTCATCAACCTGGTATATTCTTTTCTGCTTCAACACTGCAGATTCTGACAGCTAATGTTTATGAAAAAGATATATCTGACACTAAATTCCATGCTGTGACTTATTTAAACTGCCAATGACCCAGTGAGGTGTGTACTGTTGTTATCAACTCCATTTTGCAGATGAGGCAACTGAGGTACGCAGACATTGAGTAACTTGCTTAAGGTCACAGAGTCAGTGAGTGGCAGAGCCATGATTTAATCTGACATCAGACTTCTCATATCGCCCACAAGTCTAGTGTTCTATAACTACACAACAGAAAAACAGAGCCTGTGACTCCTCCCACAGGGAACTAGCAACTGTCTAGCCAATTTCATCGCCCTGAGATTTCTCAGCTCTTCTCAATCCCATCTCCTTTGCCGTTACATTCTAAATCCTCTTGCCTCCTCCTCCAAGTCTGACACTCTGGTTTCTGTAACATCTATCTCCCTAGCACTATATAGAGTGCAACCAACCCACTGCCACCTGCCCTTCAGTGCTTGCTTTTCCAGAATAGTCCCCAAGGTAATTTTTACAGCCCAAGGAAACACTCAGTGAGATTAGAGTCCTTGGAAATGAACCTTAATCCTCCCCCAGGTTTAGACCCAGTTTGTGTTCAGTTTGTGACCTGCTGGTTCTACCCAGGTCCTGAAAAAAGAGGAGAGTTGTGGAATGCTTCCTCATCGCCCCCACTCTAGCCTCTGTCACTTCCAATCTTCAGAGGCAATCGTGACTATGTAAATAACCACTTTCCCCCAATTCCTGAGTCAGAGGCCTTCCCGATCCTCACACTCTGTCTGCTCACACTTTGATATTCCTCAGGGTGCCGCTTCTGGATGCGTCCGAGCTCTCCTTGCTACGACCCACCCTTTATGAAATTCAGAGGAAAGGATTTGTGATGGGTTCTGCCTGGCATGATCAGGGGTACCAAGAGAGTCACGAGAAAGGGCACACGTTGGCATGCATCAAGGAAAGTGCCCACAGCATTGCGCCTCTGAGAGAGAACTGATACGTATGCTTTCCAAGTGCTCACCATCCTCTCGATCAGTGTTTTTCAACCAGTGTGCTGTGGCACACTAGTGTGCCGTGAGACATGGTCAGGTGTGAGTATAAATACATTTAGAAACTATATTATTAACTATATGTATCATACATACTATGTTAGAGTGTCATTTTGTATCATTTTGGTAGGTGGTGTGCCCAGGATTTTGTAAATGTAAAAAATGTGCTGCGGCTCAAAAAAGGTTGAAGGCCCTGGCTGGTTGGCTCAGTGGTAGAGCGTCGGCCTGGTGTGCGGAAGTCCCAGGTTCGATTCCCGGCCAGGGCACACAGGAGAGGTGCCCATCTGCTTCTCCACCCCTCCCCCTCTCCCTCCTCTCTGTCTCTCTCTTCCCCTCCCGCAGCCGAGGCTCCATTGGAGCAAAAGATGGCCCGGGTGCTGGGGATGGCTCCTTGGCCTCTGCCCCAGGCGCTAGAGTGGCTCTGGTCATGACAGAGCGACGCCCTGGATGGGCAGAGCATCGCCCCCCGGTGGGCTTGCCAGGTGGATCCCGGTCGGGCACATGCGGGAGTCTGTCTGACTGCCTTCCTGTTTCTAGCTTCAGAAAAATACAAAAAAAAAAAAAAAAAAAAAAAAAAGGTTGAAAATCACTGCTCCAGATAGGATATATTGTCAAACACATGCGAAGGGAGTGTGCGTGTGTGTGTGTGTGTGTGCGCGCGCGCGTGTGTGTGTGTGTGTGTGTGACATACCCAGCCATCCTGCCTCTTTTCTGTCCCATCCCTGTCAAGCTGTCATTGGCTTATCTGTTTAAATAAACACACACATATGATTATACATGAGAGGGTAACTTTTATAAATCACGTTAAGAAAATCTTCAGATTTTTGACTGTACCGATTGTACCCTAGTTCCATTCACTCATCAATTGAATAATGTATCGATCTACCCATCACCCATTCATCTAACAAAACATCATATTGAACACCTACATGTGCTACTACTGTGTTAGGCATTGAAAATACAAAGATGAGAAATACATATTTTCTTGCCTGTACAATTCATACTTTAGGGGAAGAGGGCTGGAGCATTTTAGTCCACTCAGGTGAGGGTTTTAACAGAGATAGCCGTGGGGTGTCAGAGGAACACAGGAGGAGAGCCAGGCTTTGGGTGTCACAAAAGACTTTCTAGCAAAGGTGACAATTGGGCTTAACAGCTGAGAATCACTGTGGGAAATATTACCAATTACTTCCCAGTATCTGTCTTCTCCTTCTTCCTCCTGGTAATAGAAACTACCAGGCTTTAACTGGATACAGTGACTAAAGGATTATTTCTAGTTTCTCTTATTCTTTGGTGTAGCATGGGACTAAAGTCTAGTCAGTCAATGGAATAAGAGTGGAAGAAATGTGTACAGTGTGGTTACAACCTTAAAAAAAAAGTATCTTGCCCTCTGCTTCCTCTTTGCCACTCTCTTTGGGTTGGCATGTGGAGAAGGTAGAAGTGATCTAGCTCTGAGCACGTGGATAATGCCCTAGACCAGTGGTCGGCAAACTCATTAGTCAACAGAGCCAAATGTCAACAGTACAACGATTGAAATTTCTTTTGAGAGCCAAATTTTTTAAACTTAAACTATATAGGTAGGTACATTTCTTATCGAGGTAGCACCTGCACATGGCATTTTGTGAGAGAGCCACATTCAAGGGGCCAAAGAGCCGCCTGTGGCTCGCAAGCCGTGGTTTGCCAACCAGGAACCTAATGGATGACACAGTCATAAGGCAGAAGAAAATGCGGTCTCTAGGTGATTCTATGGAGCACAGTCACTCATCAACCCTCGGCCTGAATGCAGACGCCCCTTTATAACAGCACCTGACCCTGTACCTTTACAAAAGAACCACCCACTCTCAGGCTCAGCTCTGCACAAGAAATTCAGTCTGATAGAAAATGTCCCTTCCCCTTTGGTAAGTATGATTGATAAACAGTTGGTGGGCACTGTGCTCCGATACCTCTGGAGGACCTGAAGGTGAATAAAACACTGGATTTGGGTGACAGTATTGAGCTGTGGCCACAATGAGCACCCCATCCTGTACAGCCAGTGCTTCCCACTAATCTTCCTACCAGGTGTGTACTCTACTGGGTGCCTGGAGGTGGAGTGGCTTTAAAGCGGATGGACAGGTGATGGAAGCCTCGCTTTCCTTCTCAGCCTGTGACTTGGGCTGCCCCTGCTTCCCACCTGTTTCCTGCCCCCTCTTCCCCTCAGGCATGCCACCGCTCTTGGTAATGTTACAGATTATCTTGAGCTTCTGGAATTCAAAGGTGATTCCTGTTACTCTCACTGAGATTTCCTAAGACAGGGTAGTCTTGAAATTGTCTTCTACCCAAGTCCTCTTGAATTAAAACCCTACATTCTAGGCCTTTCCTACTTGCATGTGTTGTAAGGTACCAAAAAGCTGAAAATTGATATTGATATTCTGGGAGGAAAGGTCAGGCTTTCCTATCAGGCTTTCCTGTTCTGTCCCTCCTTTAGGGAGGGGAGGGAGAAGAATATAGAAGTTTCTGGCTTGCAAGAACATTGGGTCATTCCGTTTTAAATCTAAAATAAAGGTTAACCTAGAAACTTCTTCTCTTTCAATAGGAGGCAGAATTTACATACCACCTCACATTGATTGTAGTTACTCCCCCTTCTGGGAATCTTGAGGGTAAAACACCTCTAGGCTAGTGAGGGAAGAGAAACCCTAAAAAATTTGTAAATGTCTTTGATTGTGTTACCTTAAAAGTCTTAATGTTTCTATGTATCCCCTAAACAAATGTTGCCAGCTTATACCTTGATGTCATGCTCTCCCCCACCCCTGCCCGTGTGTGATCAAGGGTATACAAGTAGCCCCTGAACTATTTTTTGGACTGCACAATTTGGGCCTGCAGATATCCTGTGTCAGCCATATGTGGCCGACATATTTAATAAATCTCCTCCTTTAATAAAACTCTTCAAAATTTATCTGGACTGTGTGTCTCTACGTGAACTCGATGAAATGAGGTACAATGCCTTTCAGAATCTGAGGTGCAGTACTTTATTACACATGTGAGTTTGGTTCCTATACCTAGAACCTGCCACTGGACCTGATCGGTACTATCACCCTCGGTTCTTCCTGTTCAAATTAAACCGACTCACTGGACTGGGTCAGCTTATATCCATACCTCTCTATCCACTCTCGCTACTGCTGGAAGCACAGTTGCCATCATCTCCCAGCGGGAGGTTCTGACATGCTTTGTACTTAGAGCAGCAGAACTGTCTTATTACATCATGATCATTCTTTCTCCTTCTTCTACCAAGCCACATGACCAAGAACACCTCCCAAAACTACTCTTCAGGCTAAATACTGGCAAACAGAATGCCAGGGGCATAAAGAGGACTTCACTATCCTCTAGTGTTTCCCATTTGCTGTTGGTCAGTCAGGTGACTTTCTCTCACAATATTATCTATAAGCAATTGGGCAGGCAGGTGTAAAGCCAGTAGCCACGACCACCATCACAGCCGCCTGGCCCATGCAGGTTCACATTAGATTCGGACAGACGGTAATGAAACAATGGAGCCAAGAACTGGTGGGCCATTAGCTTTAATCCTGGCTTGCACCCGGCAGGCAAATAAAAACACACACTGGGCTCCAAAACCCACTCATTCAGTGCTCACAAAACTACTGACTTATCCGAGTTTCCTAGAATCAAAGGTTTCTAGCTCACCAGCCTTATTCACCTCTGTTCCCCATCTCCTTCTCTCTGCACAAACTGGCTTCTCCTTCAACACTCTGCCATCTTGGCTGCTTCTCCTGGCCTCCTCCATGTGGCCTCTCTCTGTTCTTCTCTCTGCTAATCTCAGGAACCAAGAGAGCAAGCTCCCAGTCTGCCCCACTTTATAGTGCAGAAATCAAAACCTTTAATCCAATATACAAAATAGGGAAGTCTCTAATACAAAGTCACTTATCTGATGCATGATGGGATTGCACCACCCCACATCAAAAAGGGTGGGAAAGGCTTAGTCCTAAAACCAAGCTCCAGGCTATAAGGATCCTGCCTGCCCACAGCCCACCCCCAACACACATTAATATCACCTGGGTGATGGGCTTCTACGTGGGCAGCGCCATCTTTAACAAAGTGAGCATAATATATTTTATCTGGCCAACAGCAGGTTAGAGTCTCCAGGGGTTCTCCAAAAAATTCATCTCTATGAGCTCTATCTAGCCCTTATGGACCAAAAAGAGAGACAATTGTAGAATTTTGGGGAAATCATTTGTGAAACCAAGAATAGACTCTCAGGTACCTGCTCTCTTAGGATTTTTGTCCCTAAGCCTAGCGCATGGGAAGGGTTTACAGTGTATGTGAATCCTCAGAAAACACATTTGACACCCTGATCACAGGCCTTTCGGAGAGGTGTGTGAACACCAGATCACAAAACAGCCCAGTTCTGAAATTCTGGATACATCTGGCATTCCAGCCCTGGTCTCATCCTGCCACACACCTGTGTGTGCCCTGTTACCAGCTGATGCTCATTTTCCTAGGCCCAAGATTCCTGGAGCTGAAGCCTGCCTTCCATTCAGGGAGACCTGGCTTTCCTCTCCGCATCCTTCTGTAGTAGGCAGTTAGGCATGAGCAGAGGAGGCACCGCGGGCCAGGTGCAGAAAGTCACTAGGGCTGAAACCCGGGGACCCAGTAACAGACCATTGTGGGGTGGGTACTCGCCCCCAGGGTGACCTTTTCTCCCCCTAGCATATTGCTAGTCATGTGGTTTAGGCCCTTCGACCTTCCACATTGCTGGTCATGTGGTTCAGATTCTCCCCAGCCTCTCCTCCCCTGGCATGTCACTAGCCCTGTGCTGGACCCCCTTAGAGGAGGAACAAGGTGGCCGGAGCATAGCCTCATAGGACTCCTGTACAAGCCCTTGCATAACCACTCCCTTAAGCATTAAACCCCCAGGACAATGAGGTTCTGACCCGCATCAGATAATCTTAGGAACAAAACCTCGGGTCTGCTGACCACAGAGACAGAGTTCTGGTCAAACTAGAGATAACATCTGGGCCTCAGTTGTGTTGCCGCTCCAGGCCCAGAAAGCAGCGAAACCAGGCGAGCAACAGCATGGCTGCAGTCAGGATCAGCTGCAACGATTAATGACACCCTGCCCTGGCACTGACCAATCAGTGGAGACCATGGCCCAAAGGGGACACCTGGTGAGCTGATGACTCTTCTACTGATATCCTCCCCTGAGACTTCCCCTAAAATCCCCACTTTTAAAACCCTTAAGATGAAGAACCCAGGGTGTGCTCTCTCTCTCTCTCTCTCTCCCTCTCTCTCTTTCTCTCTCTCATGCCTGAAACCTGTCATTCCCCTTTCTTCCCCTCAAGGTGTGTACCTTTGTTATTTTTCTCCTAAGCTCCAAAGGCCCTCCCTTTGCCTCTGTAATTTGTTTCCTGAGCCCACGCAGCCCAGCTCGCTCACTCTCTTACTTCTCCCCCTGTGACTTTCTAAATAAACTTTTGAATGTGTTTGAGCCTTGGCTCTGAAATCTTTCTTAGCCAAATCTCAAGGACCAAGATCTAATATCTGGTGCCGTTTGCCGCTAACACTTTGAACTTGAGGCAGGCCCTTAGACTGGGATAGTTCGTGATCCCGCTTGCTCAAGGCTTCTAGATTTCAGGTGAAGTTCTCCCCATTTCTGGTCAGATTGTATGAAGCCTCTTTCTAGCTATAGGTCCTCTTGGGGAGGTGGGACAGGGATTTGGATAATACAGCATTTGAACCCACATGGGGGCGACTTGTTACTGACATTTAGGGAAGGTATTCAAATAAGAAATTTCAATTATGGCTGAGTAGTATTCCATAGTATATATGTACCAAAAGCTTTTTAATCCACTCGTCCTCTGATGGACACTTGGGCTGTTTCCAGATCTTCGCTATTGTGAACAATGCTGCTATAAACATGGAGGTGCATTTCTCTTTGAACCGTTCTATGGTGTCCTTGGGGTATATTCCTAAAAGTGGGATGGCTGGGTCAAAAGGCAGTTCGATTTTCAATTTTTTGAGGAATCTCCATACTGTTTTCCACAGAGGCTGCACCAGTCTGCATTCCCATCAGCAGTGCAGGAGGGTTCCCTTTTCTCCACATCCTTGCCAGCACTTATTCTGTGTTGTTTTGTTGATGAGCACCATTCTAACCGGTGTGAAGTGATATCTCATTGTGGTTTTAATTTGCATTTCTCTAATGATTAATGATGTTGAGCATTTTTTCATATGCCTATTGGCCATCTGTATATCCTCTTTGGAGAAGTGTCTATTCATTTCTTTTGCCCCTTTTTTGATTGGATTGTTTATCTTTCTGGTGTTGAGATTTACAAATTCTTTATAAATTTTGGTTATTAACCCCTTATCAGACATACTGTCAAATATGTTCTCCCATTGTGTAGTTTGTCTTTTTATTCTGTTCTTATTGTCTTTGGCCGTGCAAAATCTTTTTAGTTTGATATAGTCCCATTTGTTTATCCTGTCTTTTATTTCTCTTGCCTGTGAAGCTAAATCAGCAAATATATCACGCTGCAAGAGATGTCGGAGAGCTTACTGCCTATGTTTTCTTCTAAGATGTTTATGGTTTCACGCCTTACATTTAAGTCTTTTATCCATTTTGAGTTTATTTTTGTGAATGGTGTAAGTTGGTGGTCTATGGAATACTATTCAGCCATAAGAAATGATGACATCGGATCATTTACAATAACATGGATGGACCTTGATAACATTATATGGAGTGAAATAAGTAAATCAGAAAAAAAACTAAGAACTATATGAACCAGTGCATAGATGGGACATAAAAATGAGACTCAGAGACATGGACAAGAATGTGATGGTAACAGGGAGTGGGGTGGAGGGGTGGGGAAGGGGCGAGGAAGGAGAGGGAGGGAGTGGGGGGAGGGGAGGGGCACAAAGAAAACCAGATAGAAGGTGACGGAGGACGATTGGACTTTGAGTGAGGGGTATGCAGCATAATCAAAAGTCAAAATAATCTGGAGATGTTTTCTCGGAACATATGTACTCTGATTTATCAATGTCACTGCATTAAAATTAATAAAAATAAGATAAAAAAAGAAATTTCAATTAAAAAAAAACAAAAGGACCCTCATCCTTGATTCCACACTCCTCAGTGACTCTATCCGTGCCTTTTTTTTTACCTTTCTCACTGCTTTCCCACCCCTTGTTTTCATAACCTTAGTGGGTATCTGGAAAGTAACTCCCCTACTGGGCTCATTAACTGAAACTTCACAAAGAGCCCTCAGATAGCTCCCTACTTTTCCAAGCATTTGGCCCAGGTAGCATCTCTAGACCCCCTGCATCAACCAATTCTCTGAGTCAGGACTTTCCACAAAATTCTTAAGTACCAACAAGGCACATTTTTTTTTCCTGCTCAGGAAGAAACTTCTCCCTTTAAAAGTTCTGTTTGCCTTCAAGTCCATTTGAATACAAAGACACAACGGAATTCCATTAAAAGAATGTCTAGGGCCTGAGACACCAGGATAAAAGACAGGAAATTGCCCTATAACTTCAGCGCTGCTCCACAAGGAGCTGACAGCTCCTGGCTAACTTTGGGAAGCAGGCTGTTAAGAAAACAAGTGGGCCATATTTCACGTGGGCTTCCAGCCTATCCTAGCTGTTTTTATTAGGAGCACAGGGGCTTGTTAGAGCAATAATACATCAGGACAGTTTATAGCGCTTTCTGCCACATGCTGAATTTTCATAATTGTTCAACAGGAAAATGGTTTTGGGGGGCTATAAAATGTAAATTGTTAAATCACTTCTGGAAAGGTAGTACGTGAGGGATCTCTGAGTGTGTGTGAGCTTTGGTGACAAGTAAGCTTGTAAGTTCCAGAGTTGGAAGAGTCTAACCTCTCACTTGAAATATGAATGACCTGGAACTCAGAGAGGAGGAGTGAAGAATGCCTGGCCACACCGGAAGTGGGGGGGGCAGAGGTAGGACCAGAGCCTGGACTCCTGACTCTGGCCCCAGGCTGTCCCCCTGCTGTTTGCCTGACTTATGTGGGAATGTGTAGGAAGGTTCCACACCAGAGTATTCTTCTTGCTGCTGTTGGAGTTGAATCTTCAAGATTCTAAGGACCAGACTAAGACCGTGTCCTCGGGCTGAAGCCGGGGAAGGTGTAGTCAGACATATGGAAGAACTTCTTGAGAATTAGAGCATGAGATTGTGGTATTAACATAATGCTTAAAAATGAGGGTGAGTTTGGAAGGGATTGTCAAAGTGATACCATATGGAGAATAGGTGACATGAGGGACATCTTCTTGAAAGTTTTTAAAGGTGAGAAAACCATGAACTATATATAGGTCCTGGGGTAGGTCAAATAACTCAAAAGGTGGGGAGACTGGACCAGGAGCTGGGCAGGTCTATAATTTATTAGACAGGTCTTCTTCAGTTCTCAGGACTCATGACTCAAGGGTATGGCCATTTTTTGTTGTGGTTAGAGATGAGGAGGCTGTGTCCTGGAGAACCAGGGATGCTCTTAGTGACCCCTTACCTTTCCCACCACTCCCCAGCCAGGGCAGACTCTGAGCTTTCAGAATAGTATTGGACAAAAAGGGAAGAAATACATCAGTAATCAAAGAGCAGCGAGAGAGAGATGATCATCGTGGTTATGAAGGCAAGACCATCTCCTGTTCTTCCCTCTGTATCCCCGATGGCAAAACATTGTCACACTAACTGGTCCAGGGATGAAGAGTCCAAAGGAGATGAATTTTCCAGGTACTGAAGTTACCTTCTTTAAGCATAAAAACATTTTTGGGCCCTGGCCGGTTGGCTCAGCGGTAGAGCGTTGGCCTAGCGTGCGGAGGACCCAGGTTCGATTCCAGGCCAGGGCACACAGGAGAAGCGCCCATTTGCTTCTCCACCCCTCCCCCTCTCCTTCCTCTCTGTCTCTCTCTTCCCCTCCTGCAGCCGAGGCTCCATTGGAGCAAAGATGGCCCGGGTGCTGGGGATGGCTCTGTGGCCTCTGCCTCAGGCGCTAGAGTGGCTCTGGTCGCAACATGGCGACGCCCAGGATGAGCAGAGCATCGCCCCCTGGTGGGCAGAGCCTCGCCCCCTGGTGGGCATGCCGGGTGGATCCCAGTCGGGCGCATGCGGGAGTCTGTCTGACTGTCTCTCCCTGTTTCCAGCTTCAGAAAAATGAAAAAAAAAAAAAAAAAAAAACAAACCAAAAAACAAACATTTTTGGGGGGTTCCTTTGATCAGAAAACACTTTAGCCATATTGTGTATCTACAGCGTGCCAGGCACTGTGCTAAGTGTTGCAGGAAAACCAGGTTGCCTAAAAGCTTGCGCTTTGAAGGACAGGGCTGGGAGCTAACATCCAGTCAGGGAGACACGTGGACAACCAGCTACGATGCAAAAGGCAAGGCGGAATGGAATGAGGGCTGAACGGGAGTACACGCACGGGGCGGCTGCTGGGACCCGGAGCCAGGCACGATTCATTCTGACCAGGGAGATGAGGAAGGGACTTATGGAGCAGCTGGTGTCTGAGCCAGGTCAGGGAGGAGAGCCACAGTTGAGGATAATAGCAGAATCCAGCCAAGAGACCAGCAACCAGGGTTCGGTTCTTAAGCCAACTTAAAAGGCTCCAAACTCACGCTTCCAAACCACGACTGTACATCTGAAGCACCCACGAATCATCGGCAAATGACCAGATCCCTTTCAGACCCCCTGTGTCAGGAGCCCTGTGAGCGGGCCTGAGTGTTTGCAGACTGAAAAAGTTCCCATCCTCCCTCAGTGACTCTGATGAGCATCTTTGGTTAAGAGCCCACGCCCCAAACCAGTGGGCTTAAAGATTCCCTGGAGCTCTTGTTAGAATACAGATTCCTGGGCCCGTTCTGATCGAGGGGTCTGGAGTGAGGCCTGAGATGCTGCGTCCTTGGGTGCCGCTGGTGCCGCAGGTCTGCGGACATGCCAAGCAGCAGGGCTCCTTCCAAACACCCCCTGGCCCTTTGGTTCTTATTGGGATGTGGGACTCGGAGTTAAGAGTTCCCCTTAATCAGAAAATGCTTTTGAAATCAGATGTATGCTTCTCCATCCTGGACCTTTAAGAAGTCACACACGCTCAATCACCTTGAAGTCACCTCCCTTTCCAGGTCAAATAAAGACACCCCAGTGGGTTTTAAGGTGCCCACCCATAGCCTCTGTTCTGGTTTCCCCTGCCTCTGGTTCCTCTCTGGCCCCTGCTTCATATATTCTTCTTCTGTTTTTCTTTTTTTTTTTTTTTTAATGTTTTTATTTATTGATTTTAGAGAGAGAGAGGAAGGGAGAGAGAGAGACAGAGACAGGAACACGAATCTATTCCTGTATGTGCCCTGACTGGGGATTGAACCGGCAACCTTTGTGCTTGGGCCAACACTCCATCAACTACGCTACCTGGCCAGGGCAGTCTCATGTTCTTGTGTTCCTGTTTTTACACCCGATCTGTGGAACTCCCCGGGATCTTAGCCATCCCTCCCCCGCCCAGGGTTTTCAAGACTACATTCTAAATCTTTTTTTTTTTTTCTGAAGCTGGAAACGGAGAGAGACAGTCAGACAAACTCCCGCATGCGCCCCACCTGGATCCACCTGGCACGCCCACCAGGGGCAACGCTCTGCCCACCAGGGGGCGATGCTCTGCCCCTTCGGGGCGTCACTCTGCCGTGACCAGAGCCACTCTAGTGCCTGGGGCAGAGGCCAAGGAGCCATCCCCAGCGCTCGGGCCATCTTTGCTCCAATGGAGCCTTGGCTTCGGGAGGGAAAGAGAGAGACAGAGAGGAAGGAGGCGGGGGTGGAGAAGCAAATGGGCGCTTCTCCTATGTGCCCTGGCCGGGAATCGAACCCGGGGCCCCCGCACGCCAGGCCGACACTCTACCGCTGAGCCAACGGCCAGGGCCTTTTCTAAATCTTTTATATGGACAGCCCACTAGAAGTTCAGCGAAGAGTGGGTTTGGTTGCCCCGTAGTGGCTAGGGGGACTTCTGAGGGCTCAGTGCGTTCTGCATGCCTTCTTTTTGACACTCACTCTGGAACGGTTGGTACAATGACTTTGGGTCACATTTGTCCTTTACATGTGTTTGAAAAATATTGTTCATGGGAGCAATTTTTGAAAAATATTGTTCACGGAAGCAATATGTGATCATTAGTGTGAGAGACCTCTTCAAAGCCCTTTTTGTGTTAGGAGAAATTACCTGGAGGGAATTGTGGCGCTAGCTGACCGACTCTGGGATTCAGTCACTTGAACGAGTTAGCTGTTGACAGATGTCACCTGCCTTTTAGAAACTTGGCAGAAAAGGCCTGGCCTTGTGGATTCTGGTTAATACAATGAGTTTTGGTGGGTTTCCCCTTTCCAGCCATGGAGGAAAGTCTTAATCTCACCAGCATTGCCTTTCAGAAGCAACATCCATGTGGATTTCCATTAAATTCTACAATTTTTCTTTTTAAAATTTTCTCTCCCTTTTCTTCTTCTTTTCCTTTTAATCAAGCCTTTTGTGCTGGGAACAGTACTAGATGAGAAGCTGGAGATGAAGAGATAAAATAGGTTGGATCCCTTGTATTCAAATAGCTAGGAGAGGAGACATGCGCGCGCGCGCCCGCACGCGCACACACACACACACACACACACACACACACACACACACACAGGTCTATCTACAACACAGTGTGTTGTTAGAGAGGCACCATGTACAGCGGACATGACAGAACCGTAGTGCTTATTTGTGGTTTAGGGAAACAGGGAAGCTTTATGGAAAAAGGTTCTGCCTTTTGGCCAGGCTGTGAGAGCATAATAATATCTGAATACAACACAAGAAACATAAAGTAATTAAGAGAATGCCAATGTATCACATCTCTTTGATAACTACAATAAAGATTTTGATAATACTAATTATTGTAACAGCAAAGGTCTGCTGCTTTTGTTTTGCATAAAGGTGACTACTTTATGCCAATCACTGTTAAATAATTCACACGTGTTATCTAGTTTAATGAAATCCTCCCAACCAGCCTACAAAGGGAGAGTATTTCCCCTTTTTACAGATAAGTGGACTAAGGTTTAGAGAGATTAGGAAATTTATTCAAGGTCTCACAGTGCTGGAATTGGAACTCAGAAATTTAAACCAGTGACTATTAACTGACATTACTTGTTGAACACCAACCGTGCACCCGTGCACTTACTAAAAGTCGTCTTTTTCATCTTTGAAACAACCCCAGAAAGCGAGTATCCACAGTATTTCACGGGGAATGATGCAGATGGCGGGAAGTGAGTTTTGCACGTTTAGACAGGATTGGAATGAGAAACCAGGTCTGTTGGACCACAAAAGCTCATCTCCTTTTGACTTTGCCAGTGTCTTGCTCCTTCATTGAATCCTTGAACTTCTTAACCTTAGGAGGTTAACAGGGTAAGCGGTAACATGGGTGTGTCAGACAGGCTGCCTAGGGTGAGCCAGTTTTGTAATGAAATGACTGCTTCACAGTTGCTTAGGGCTGGAGGTGCACATGAGTGAATGATTGCCTGGAGAAGGAAAGAAACGGGGCAATTATGGGTTTCAGAGGGACCCATAAGGAGGCGAGACTTTGTGGCTAGCTGATAAATGACAAGAGATGGCTTTGGTGAAGTGGTGGGGTGAACTGTAGGCAGCCTGGGGTTCTGGAGTCCAGCAGTCTTGGGTCCTAATCCTAGATGACCTTGGCCTAGTTACTATACCTTTCTGAGCCTCAGTTTTCTCAACTGTAGAATGGGACTATTGATGCCTTCCTTATAGGGATGTGGTGAAGAATAAATGAGCGGAGTCTGGCCCACGGGTATGCAATCATCAGTAAGGACTGTCTTGCTGCCTTGTTTACTTTGGCTTCTAATGGCTCTGATCAGAATATAAAGAATAAGAAGCTTATTTCTTGAGCAGGCAGGATCTGATTCCAGAGGCTGGCCTCCAGGCATGGACTGGCATGGGGGACTCGGGCATACTATCCATCTGTTTGGTTCTTTCTCCAGGGCAAAATGCTAGTTTCAGGAGCCTTCATCCAAGCACTAATGCCATCTAATTGGTTTGAAAGCACCGGATGAATAAACATCCCGTTAGCCCACCATTATTAATAACACCAGTGACATTTATGCCTAAGTTGAAGGATGTAGAATGAATGGAAATCAGCCCCCAGGTACCCTGCCATAAATGACAGTCCAGACAAGGCACCCTGAAGCCAGGAAGTGTCAGCCTGTGGGGGCGGGACCCTGGGGTGGGGTGCAGCAGGCAGGGCTGAGTGATCCGTGGGGCTTTGGACACTTAAGGAAATGCCGGCTGGCACAATTAAAAAATAAGACTAGATTTGCCCACAACGCGGAGAAATGGTAAGAACACAGGACATACTGCTGGGCGAGTTACATAACTTCTGAACTTCTGGGTTCTGCCTGTGAGGGGAGCACCATGATGTTCGGAGCACAGCATGAGAGGAATAAATGCAGAACCCACCTCCGTTCCCACCCAGTTTCTGGAGCTCCAGAAATGTTAAGCTTTCTCCTCCTTTCACATGTTTTCTTTCTCCTGCAATCACCTTTTTCTTTGTCCGAAGAGCCCAAGCCCTGCCCATGTATGCCCATTCCCAAACCCAGGAAAGAGTACGCCCCATTCACCCACTCACTCATGAATTCCATGTTGTCATTCACTTACAAATGATGTTTTGGTCACCAAACCGGTGCCAGGCCTGAGCAAAGGAGCCATACAAAAAAATCATCGGACCTCTCCCTTGTCCTTGAGTTGGTCAGAGGTCGATGGAGGACGTGGCAATGGATCAGACAGGATCACACTAGGAAACAGATGCCATATTCTGGTTAAGATAACTCAAGAAAGGTGTATCTACAAGGGGACTCGTTATAAAACAATGGGTGGCGCCCCCAGCAGCGTGGCTGTCACCACTTCCAGGGCCAATGGGGAAGGGAGGGAACGGGTCCTGGAACCCAGCGGGTGAGAGTTGTGCAAAGCAGGCCATCTTAGAGGAGCAGTGACCTTCTTTTCGTCCAAGGACACAGGCAGCCAAGGTAACATCCCAGGGAGAGAACCCTACCCATGGGTTTGTCTTGTGCTCTCCATTTGCCGACATGATCAGAGGCTCAAGGGCAACCAAGCTCATTGATTTGGTCCATAGGAGCTGGCCTGCCAGGGTGGACAGCAAGGCTGAGAAGGGTGGACAGTGGCTCTGGAGGGGCCAGCACAAGATGACCAGCATATGCAGTGCAATGAGATCACCAGGGGCTGTGACCTACAATGGTGGTGCGAGAGCAGAGAGCCAGCGAGCCTCGGAAGGGTGTGATTTCTTCCCACCATCCCTCCAGTTTCATTCCATTCCACTTCTTCCCAAATTCACAGGCAAAAGGAGTGGGTGAGCAGTTGATCTCTAACACACACACCTGTCTCACTCTCTGGCCTGAAATGTCAGTGGCTTCCTGCTGCCTTCAAGGTGAAGTCTAAGTTCCTCAGCATGCCTGGCAAAGCCCTGCACGATCTGGCTCTTTCTTGCCTCTCCAGAATCACTTCTTACACCTCTCTCCTCTCTCTCCCTCCCCCACCATATGCTCCCACCTCCATCAATACTAAGAGTTTCCCCTGCCCCTCTCCCTTTGGGCCATTTCTCACCTCCACCCAGACCCCAAGCTGAAACACTCTTCCTCCTCCTTTTTGCCTAACTCTTAGCTGAACTTAAGAAAGCATGACCTACTTAAAAATTCAGAAAGGTATAAAGAATAGAAATCAGACACCCACGTAGCTACCACCTGTATTTAGTAAATCTTGAAATGTTGCCACATTTGCTTCAGATCTTCTTTTAAAGAAATAAAAAATCCCAGATACCAAGGGAAGCATCTATTATACTTCTTCCCCTCCTGTAAGAGAGGTTAGTGTATCCTACCCATCCGTGTTTCTAAATGATCGATATCTCTGCTTTAAGAATATATATAATTATAGACACCCTTTTATTACTTGCTTTTCCCACTCAACAGTATGTGGGCGTTTTGTTGTTTTTGGCTTTTTGATTGGGTACAGTCTTAAGAGACTTTATTGGCAGATGACTTCCCTCTAATGATGAGGGTCAAGTAATGATTTCCAGTCTATATTCGACTTAAAAAGAGTGGTTTTCACAGAGATTACATGAGCACCGAAAATTACAGCACCTTTCACATCGCCTTGCAGCTCCCCCTTTCCCACTGGCACCCTTCCAGCTCACTTCCTGATCATCATTTGGGGAGGGAAGGCCACCTTGGAAAGAAGGAGACAAGAGGGCACTGCAGCCTGCACCTCCTCGCCTGGCAGGGCCCCCGCTCTCCCCTGGGGCCACCTGACCCTCTCCAGCACCTGCCCATAAATACTAGAAACTCTGTGGCTGTGTTGGCCCCCATTTTTATGTCTAGCACCATGGTTGTTATTAAATTCTCCAGACTTACATAGAGACCGCCTCTCAATGAGAGGAGAGATAGAAAGTGGGGAAGTCATTATTTAGTAGCTCTGTTCATAAAAACAAGAACAAAAACATGAACCATTGGCAAATATCACCTAATCCTGGAAGCTTTGACTTTTAAGTACGCTGGAGTATAAGTCCAGAACGCTATGCTGGCTCCACAGAGGCCAGTCTATCCAGCACCTAACCAGAGGATTGTGGCTCATCATGCCAGGAGGGTTTTTCCCATCACCAGTCCCAGAGATCTTACGAACAGAGCAGCAGCAGCAACAGCGCCACGCCTACAATCAACTGTATGAACTGAGCTATGTTGACATATGTAAATCTACTTGATTCATTTTAGTTGCAAAGTCATATTCCACTGTGTGACTATATCAACTTCTTCTGTATTCATTTTCCTCTTGATGGACATTTAATCTTTTCACTCTTGTTTTTCTTAACAGTGCTACAACAACAAAGGGAAAGGCACCGGAGCTTGTGTTTAAAAAAAAAATGTTCTGCAGGATACACGGCCTCAGAAGTAGAATGGCTGGATCACAGGGTAGGCATGCGTGTCTGTCTGTGTGTATGCGTGTCTGTCTGTGTGTATGCGTGCGTCCGGACGGAACCTGTGGAGGAGTGGAACGTGTGGAGGCCTGAAAGGGGGGGGGGCTTCATAAACACAAAATGAGGCAAGGTCCTTGCAGCGGTGGAGCGCAGGCTCAGAAAGCAAGGGATGACCCTGGAGAGGGAGGCCAGGCACAGGCCGTGTCTCTTAGGACCAGGCGAGGAGCTGGGCTTTTCCTCAGGGCCACGGGAGGGAGTGACCACCGGCCACGAACGCCTCCTGGTCCTGTCGTGTGGATGGTTCAGGCATCTGATTCAGTCTGGCTCCCCACCCCGAACCCAGCCACCGCCCGGAAGGGCTGGAGGCACCCTCCACTCCCCAGGTCCCCATTCCCCAGGACCCGCTGGGACCTGGCCATCACCAGGAAAGGCTCTGCCTGTGGAAACGTACACCCGCACCTCCTTCTCTGCCACCACAGCGGCCTTCCGTCCTCTCCTTCTCCTGGTCCCCCAGTTCTCTTTTGAGGTTGCTCTGTGACAGTTTCAAGACCCACATCCTTGGCTTCTCAACCGTTCTCTGTCACCGTTCCTTTTCTCCGGCCTGAATTAATCCATCAGCCGTCAACCTTGCCTTGTCCACATCTTCGCCGGCCTGGGCCAGTTCTGCAAAATTTCAATTATGCATAATTTGAACTCTGTGTCTCTCCTTCTCTGCCGGGACTGCTGAGGGCAAGCGCTGCAGGGGGTCCCTTTGTGCATTCATGACTTCTGATGCCTGGGAGGCCTCGGACACCACCTGCCCCAGGTGGCCCTGGCCACCGCTTTCTCCCAGGCTTGCTCATTCTTCCTGGTAGTTAATTCAAATCTTCCTTCCTCTCCCCAGACTCCCCCACCCCCCCACCTGTCCTCCCACCTGAGTCTCAACAGATGGCCTGCTTCCGGCTTCAAAGTGAAATAAAAGCCATCGGACAAGAACTCCTTCACCCACCTGGCACAACACCTGCCCATTAACCTCTTTCCTGCCTTCCCTTCAGCAGCTGACCCTTGACCTGGTCTCCAAATTCTGAAGTTTTCTCCCTTTGTGAGGAGGTGGATCCTTTGATCATCTACTCCCAAGCAGGAAGAGCTCAGGCCCCCGCGCCCTGTGCCTGAAGAAGTCCTGAGCTCACGCATCTCTCTCCTCTGCCTCGACCTCTGTCTCTCTATTGATTTGTTGCACCAGCACTTACACCTGCTCAAGGCTTGTTCGCCGGTTAAAACAGAATGAAAACCGAACCAGAGCGAACAGCTCCTGGCCTGGCGAACCCCCCTCCGGCTACAGCCCTGTGTGTCCCTTCCCCAGCACACAGCTGAACACGCAGCCCAGGCCCCGTCATGGCTCCATCTCCTCCCGTTCGCTCCTTGGTCCCCCAGCTCCGGGCTTCGCTCTCTAGAGGAAATCCTTCTCCGTCCGAAGACTTCATTCTCCCGTGCACAAAGCATGCTTTTTGTGCCTCGGAGTACCTGTCCTTTGGCAGTGGCCACCCCTCCTGCCCTCGCTTTTCTTTGAAACACTCTTCTCTTCTCCCGACTTCTGCGACCACCCCGTCAACCTCTCGTTGCTCTGGTGTCCCCGCCGTGGCCTGTCTGTCCCTCCTCCAGCCGCTCTGCGCACCAGCCGGCCAGAGCCCTCCAACACAAATCGAACCGCGACCCTCCCTTGAGCCTTCTCCATCGTTCTTCTACCCTCTGGACGACATCCAGTTCCTCCGTGTGGCTGTCAGACTCAGCCAGCCGGGCCTCGCCACCGAGACTCGGTTCTGAATGAAGCCTCGTTGCCGGCATCATCCGTGCCGTCTATCTGAGACCACCGGCCCTTTGCTTATGCTGTGCCTCTCTCTGCTTATCTGACCCTCTATTGCTTTCTCCCAGCCGCTTACTCGACTTGGGGACCACAACCCGACCTCGACCCTGAGTGTTTCAGATCTCTGCTGTCCAGGCCTAACCTTACACTCGGACCGATTTTATATCCTCAATCTTGTGCTAACTCGGAGCAACATCACTTATACTTGAGATCTACTTTATGGTTTGCGAAGCACATTCACGTTCATTTCTCATCTGATCCTCTCAGCAGCCCCTCTGAGGTGAGCCTGTCCACTGGGACCTCCACTCCACAGAGAAGGAGATTGAGGGTCAGGGAGTTTCAGTGGCCCAAAGTCCCACAATAGATAACTGGATCCAGGACCTGAACTCAGACTTTGTGACTCTTCACCCTGGTTCTGTCTGTTTCCACACTCCCTCTCTATGCCCAGTCCCCACCTTACAGAGCGGTACCCTGTTTTCAAGACCAGCTCTGGGTCCGAGGAGGCCCATGTGCTCTTGGAGGGCTGCCCGCCGGCCTCCCCTTGCGCCCCCGTGTTAAAGACGGGCCTGGTGATGAGAACGGAAAGCAGACAGATGGTGGGAATACTTCACAACCAAACCTGTTCCTGAGGATGAAAGATGTTCCTCTGCTCGACTCCACTTCCCCAGTGAACAGCGGCTCTTCTGCCGACAAGACGAAACATAAGCGACTAGGAAGGATGGCGGTGATTGTCGCAGGAGTCTGGGGAGAGGCAGCAAAGAGGCAGAGAGGGTGGGGAGTCTTTAGGCTGAAGGAAGACCTGTCAGAGGAGGAAAACTACTGCCGGGCAGGGCCTCTGGGTCCCCGTGCCACACAGATCCTCGTAGCTTCCCACCGCCTCGAGCTCAAGTGGCCTCCTTCTGTCCCTGATTAATAAACCCAGCCTCACGGAGCCCGGCTCGTTGTGAGCGCGGGGTGGGCTCCATCGAGCCCACCATCTGCTGTGAACCACTTTTCAGCTGCCCCTTTGATTGCAGTTTTGCTTGAGTCTTGTCAGTATGGGTCCCCTGACACAGCCACACATCTGGGCTGCTTCCACAGGAGCTGGAGGGCCATCAGCCGGAAGACGGTCCGTGAGAGCACAAGGTCAGACAAGGTCGCGGAGGATCTCCAGGCTGGCAATGGAGGCAGTGGGCAGAGCTGCCTTGCCCGACCCAGTGAGGCTCCAGGCCAACAGGGGGCGGCCGAGGCTTCTGTCCGGCGTGAGCTCCTCTTAGCTGGGTGAGCACATCTCAGTCACTAAACCTTTCTGTGTCTTCGCCATCTCACCGCGTGAAGATTGGGATTCCAGGACTTCCGTGCCCTGGCGTCAGGAAGCAGGCGGGGTTATCATTCCCTCTCCCTCTCTAGGGCTACAACTTGAGGTGTGAGGGTCTGGTGACTACTTTGGGCCCATCGTATGATTACAAATCAGAGGCTGGAATGACAGAGGCAGGTGTGCTAGGCTGAGCAAGGGCCCCTGGGATGTCCACATCCCGATCCCCAGAACCTGTAATATTACTTTACAGGACAAAGGATCTTTGTTAAGTATGATGAAGTTAAGAGGTTGAGGTGGGAGCATACCCCGGGTTCCCCAGGGGGGCCCCGTGTAATCCCAGGGGACCTTATAAGAGAAAGGCAGGAGATCAGAGAGGAACAAGCCAGCCACATGAGGACGAAAACAGAGACCGCAGGGACGTGCTGGAAAACGGAGGGAGGAGACAGCAGCCCAAAGAAGACAGGCTGATGCTAGAAGCTGAAGAGGGCGAGGAAACAGATGGTCTTCTCAGGGCTTCTAGAAAGAACCAGGCTTGCCAACACCCTGATGTTAGCCCAGTGAGTCTGATCTCGCCGTTCGAACCTCTAGAACTGTAAGAGAATAAATTCGTGTTGGCTTCAGCCATGAAGTTTGTGGTAAATTGTTACAGCAGCAATAGGAAACCAATAGAGCAGGGCTAATCTTATCCCATTAGCATTATTTATACCCAGACTCTGCGGCCGAATTCAAGGCGTCCTGTCCAAGAGCCATACTCCGGTAGAAACCCCCTTAGAAACATTCTTCTGCGCCGTGAAATTTCCCCGCCTGAAAGGCGTTCCCCTTGACAGCGGCACCGGCCAGCAGAAATATAACACAAGCCACGTAGGTAATTAAAATCATCCTAGTTGTCACACTGAAATGACGAAAAGCTGGCGAAATTAATTTTAACAATAGAGCTTATTCAACCCAATACATCCAAAATAATATCATTTCAATTGTCATCAATCTAAAACATTTTACTGAGACTCTTTTTTTCTTTTTCTTTTTCTTTTTTTTTTTAGGTCTTTGGACTCAAGCGTGTGTGCCTTACATGCACAGCACATTGCAGTTTGGACCGGTGACCCAGGGTTCTGACTTGATCCTGGGTCCAATCAGCCCAGTTCTAAAAGGGTGAGACTGTCAACTCCTGAGAGCAGATGAGCTGCCCAGACTCTGTCCGCCTGACCCCGAGTGGGTGAGGTCCTCAGGAAGGTCGTGGCTGGGGGAGGCCTGAGTGAACCGTACAGAGACACCGTTGTGAATGGTCCCCCAGGGTCAAGGCAGTCACTGGTGAGAATCAGGGGTAGACCCCAAGGGCGCCGGCTCCCTGGCCAAGGGTGGGAAGGGGAGAGAGGAGAGGCTGAGCGGCACAGTTAAGCTCCTGTTGTATACACCGTTCTGTGACTTGGTTTATCTACTTAGTAATGTACACTTACTGTTAATAAGCTCCGTATCCTGCGAGATTCTTTCAGCACCTAAACCTGAATGATATTACAATTACGGGATATTGACTCGATCCTTTACTTTAGGTCGTTTCGGTCTTCTTTCAGGTTAGCAAGTCATCTGGCCCCGTCAGCCCCCCAGACCTCAGGGCACTGGGACCCGGGCTCCCAGTGCCCCCTTCCTTGCTACCTCTCAAGGGGTCCTTGTCATTTCAAGGAATTGGCTTCAAATGTCCTCTGGGAGACAGACTGGGACAACAGAATCCAGGAACTTAGGAATATTTTTGGATTTTGAATAATATATAATATATGCTCAATGTGAAATGCCTACCCAGGGCCTGGTAGATAGCAGGGTCCCATTTCTGAGAGAATCTACTAAATTGTGGCTGCTAATGGCTGAAGTGACCCAGCCCAGGCCTTCCCAGGTCACACTCCAGAGCTAGCCCTGCTCTGTCCGGTTGCTGGGCCAGGCTTGGTTCCCCTTCTGGTCTCCTCTTGGCTGCTGTCCTGTCCCCGGCTCGCTGCTCTGCCTGTGGCTGACGTTTCCCCTGCCGGCCCAGAGCTCATCTCCTCTCTCCCTTCCTGACGTGCGGTAGCTCCCACTGACCCAGCCTGAATACCTGTCCATCGGCCCAGGAACCCTCTCTCGTCATCTCCATGCCTCACCCTGAGCCAGGGTGTGAGAAGATGACAGCTGGCACCTGACCAGTGCTGACACACACCAGGCGCTGTTCTGATGGCTTTGCCCATACGAACTTTGTGTCATGTGATTCCCATTTACTGTAGATGCCGTCAAGGTACAGAGAGAGGTGAAGTCACTGGCGAGAGGTCACACCGCTATTGTGGGAGAGTCAGCTCTGATGCCAGACAATCTGACTTCAGGGTCTATGAAGTTACTCTTCACGTTAGGCCATTTCTGCTCACATCCCCCAGTGCCTGGTCCAGAGCGGGGCACTCAGTTTGAGGTCAGTGGAAGCTGTTTGGGTGAAGGAATGCGTGAGGGGCTTTTATGGCTCTGACTCCATGTCGGTCTCTGTTGGGACAGGATTGGGGGAGGGGTCAGACCTGTCTTCCCAGGGTGACAGCCAAGGACCGTCCTGGTAGCTCAGGGCCTGAGAAGAGGCAAGCAGCCTGAGGAGCCCCCTGCTTGGCCTGTGGGCCTCTCAGATGCTGAGTCCCCAGTGTCCTGAGCAGGGACCGGAAGGCGGGGGGCAGCGAGCTGCTGACGGCCCTCCCACTCACCTGCCAGTTCTCCCCCAGCCAGGCTTGGGCATGCTGCTCTGAGGTCCGAGGAGAAATGCACTGAGGTCAGGAGGAGGACTGAGCCTGAGCTTCATTCCTCTCCAAGGTCGGCTGCCAGGATGGAGGTGGGAGGCCCGGGGGCCGCAGCCCTGCTGAAGGAGGTGGGGTGGTGTGGGAGAGACACAGATGCAGAACGGCTGGGTTTCGAAACCACCCTTCACTAGTCAAAGGAGCTCTTTTTATTTCTTTTCTTTTTTTTTTTTTTTTTTTTGTAAGAGGGACAGAGACAGGAAGGGAGAGAGATAAGAAGCATCAACTCATAGTTGTGGCACCTTAGTTGTTCAGAGATTGCTCTCCCATATGTGCCTTGACCAGGGGGGCTCCAGTTGAGCCAGTGACCCCTTGCTTAAGCCAGCGACCTGGAGCTCAAACCAGAGACCGCGGGCTTTAAGCCAGGGACCTTCGGGCTCAAACCAGCGACCTTGGGGTTTCAAACCTGGGTCCTCGGCATCCTAGGTCGATGCTCTGTCCACTGTGCCACCACCTGGTGGCTTCTTTTTATTTCTTATGAGATTTTTACAAAAGCCATCTGATGTGATTTTGTGAGACTTTCTTTGAAAGCCACTTACAGACAAATATTCCAGGAGGCAGAGCAGAATTTGTTTTTAGCTGTGGCCAAGAAGAAAGTTTAAAACACAAATACTGGAACCTACAGTGGCTTCCTCTTGCTGACTAGGTGAAATTCAGAGCCCTCTGTCCGGCATTCCAAGTCTTCCGGTCATCACCTCTCTATCATCACCTCCCGGGAGACCCCAGCAAAGCAACTGGGAAGGTCAGAGCCAGGAGGGTCCCCACAGTGATACTGATCAAACCAAGCCTCAGACAGGTTAAGGCATCTGTCCAAGGCTGCACCGCTAAGAGCACTGACTTCAGTCAGAGGGCCTGAGTTCCCACCTTGGCATGTCCACTTACAAATCTAGTGCAAGAAACAACTTCTTTAAGCTGTAGCCTCCTCATTTGTAAAGTGGGGACAATAACAGCTACTCTCCCATAGGGTTGTCGTGAGCAACAAATGAGAAAGTGTGAATTAGGTGCTTAGTACTGTGTCCAACACCCAGAAAGCAATGGAGACATTCATTTCTCTACCGTTTAGAAAGTTAGGCATCGGCCCTGGCCGGTTGGCTCAGTGGTGGAGCATAGGCCTGGCATGTAGAAGTCCCAGGTTCAATTCCCAGCCAGGGCACACAGGAGAGGCGCCCATCTGCTTCTCCACCCCTCCCCCCTCTCCTTCCTCTCTGTCTCTCTCTTCCCCTCCCGCAGCCAAGGTTCCATTGGAGCAAAGATGGCCCGGGTGCTGGGGATGGCTCCTTGGCCTCTGCCCAGGCACTAGAATGGCTCTGGTCGCAACAGAGCGACGCCCCGGAGCATCGCCCCCTGGTGGGCGTGCCAGGTGGATCCCGGTTGGGCACATGCGGGAGTCTGTCTGACTGTCTCTCCCCGTTTCCAGCTTCAGAAAAATACAAAAAAAAAAAAAAAAAAAGAAAGTTAGGCATCAATTGACAGATTAAGAAGCAGAGGCAATATTGGAAATTTGTGAAAACTTCATCACTAATCACCCACCCTGATAACTCTCGTGATGCCACCCCTCACCTGCGATGCCTCCCTGCCAGAGTGGCTGGCCTCCTAATTAATCATTTGTTACCTCCACACCTTTCTGCATGCCATCACCTAGTCCCGGGAAATCTATTTCTTTTCTGCCAGTGGATCAACATTAACAAAAACACTTTGCAAAGTGCAACGAGCGTATCTTTTCTCACTAGTATTAGCATCAGGGCTGCCTCTATTAAATTTGGTAAAAGATGTTTTCTGAAATTCAGAAATGCATTTTCTGTGCAAGCCCAAAAATGTGTTTATTTTGGTACTTATGTTCTTCTGCTACATTTGGAGAATGTACAGTTGTATTTTATTTTTAATTGTGGTAAAGTACACAGAACAAAATTTACTGTCTTAACCACTTTTTAAAATTTATTATTTATTTATTTATTTATTTATTTATTTATTTATTTATTTTTGTATTTTTCTGAAGCTGGAAACGGGGAGGCAGTCAGATAGACGCCCGCATGCACCCGACCGGGATCCACCCGGCACGCCCACCAGGGGGCGATGCTCTGCCCATCCGGGGCGTCGCTCTGTTGCGACCAGAGCCACTCTAGTGCCTGGGGCAGAGGCCAAGGAGCCATCCCCAGCGCCCAGGCCATCTTTTGCTCCAATGGAGCCTTGGCTGCGGGAGGGGAAGAGAGAGACAGAGAGAAAGGAGAGGGGGAGGGGTGGAGAAGCAGATGGGCGCCTCTCCTGTGTGCCCTGGCCAGGAATCAAACCCGGACTTCCGCATGCCAGGCCAACGCTCTACCGCTGAGCCAACTGGCCAGGGCCATCTTAACCATTTTTAAGTGTAGAGTAAAAGATGCTTCCAAAACCCCACCACATCCTCAAAGAATCACACCCAGGATCATACGGAGCCTATAGCTCCAGCCAGCCCCGCCCTCTGTGTATGGTCAGCCCCTGGTGCAGGATTATGGTACCTCAGCCCCCTTGAGAGTGAATGTCCCAGGCCCTCCACACTTGCTTTCTCAGTCCTGGTGTCTGCTCAGTCCCATGATGGGTGACCATGACACAGAGGCAGACGTGGCATTTGATGTGGGTTTCTTCTTAGGTTGGACACTGAGTCCCCTGAGGTTCTTCATTTCCAGTTGGTCTGGGGACATCTCTATCTGGCCTGACCCAGATGCTGGGTCACAACTTATCCCCCTGCTCGAGTCAATAATGCCCCCGGCCACTGTGTCTCCAGTCTCTCAGCCTCTCCAGGAAAAAAGACCACACACTGTTCTGATGGTGCCGAGCTCGGACCCTGCGAGGAAGCCATCTTGGCTGACCCCATCTGACTCTGGGGCGTGGGCAGCCATTTGTTGTGGTTGGGCCGCTCTATCTCTGACCTCAGCCCCAGCCTCTGTTAGTTAAGTGCCACCATTACCAAGGACCCCCTCTGAGCCAGTCCCTGTTCTGAGAGCTTTACACACCTGATCTCATGTAGCGCTCTGAACAGCCCTGCCAGTAGGGCTTTATTATCCCAATGATACAAGTCTGGAGAAACAGAGCTCCAAAGAAGTAAAGGACATGTCCAAGGACACAGAGCTGGTCTGCAGAGAAGCCGGAGGTAAGCCCAGTCTGTCTGACTCCAAAGCCAGTGCTCCCAACCAGCACGGAACTGCTGTGTTCTCCCCCTTCAGCGCCCCCACCTCCCTCTCTCCTAGGGCATCTGTTGAAGCCTATGCCCCCAGCCTGTGGTGTTCACCCCCATGTTCCACCCGAGTCAGCTCACCAGCCTCCTTCCATGTTCCACCCGAGTCAGCTCACCAGCCCCCATGTTCCACCCGAGTCAGCTCACCAGCCCCCATGTTCCACCCGAGTCAGCTCACCAGCCCCCGTGTTCCACCCGAGTCAGCTCACCAGCCTCCGTGTTCCACCCGAGTCCGCTCACCAGCCCCCGTGTTCCACCCGAGTCAGCTCACCAGCCCCCATGTTCCACCCGAGTCAGCTCACCAGCCTCCGTGTTCCACCCGAGTCCGCTCACCAGCCCCCGTGTTCCACCCGAGTCAGCTCACCAGCCCCCGTGTTCCATCCGAGTCAGCTCACCAGCCCCCGTGTTCCACCTGAGTCAGCTCACCAGCCCCCGTGTTCCACCCGAGTCAGCTCACCAGCCTCCCTCCATGTTCCACCCGAGTCAGCTCACCAGCCTCCGTGTTCCACCCGAGTCAGCTCACCAGCCCCCGTGTTCCACCCGAGTCAGCTCACCAGCCCCCGTGTTCCACCCGAGTCAGCTCACCAGCCTCCGTGTTCCACCCGAGTCAGCTCACCAGCCCCCGTGTTCCACCCGAGTCAGCTCACCAGCCCCCGTGTTCCACCCGAGTCAGCTCACCAGCCCCCGTGTTCCATCCGAGTCAGCTCACCAGCCCCCGTGTTCCACCTGAGTCAGCTCACCAGCCCCCGTGTTCCACCCGAGTCAGCTCACCAGCCTCCCTCCATGTTCCACCCGAGTCAGCTCACCAGCCTCCGTGTTCCACCCGAGTCAGCTCACCAGCCCCCGTGTTCCACCCGAGTCAGCTCACCAGCCCCCGTGTTCCACCCGAGTCAGCTCACCAGCCCCCGTGTTCCACCCGAGTCAGCTCACCAGCCCCCGTGTTCCACCCGAGTCAGCTCACCAGCCCCCGTGTTCCACCCGAGTCAGCTCACCAGCCCCCGTGTTCCACCCGAGTCAGCTCACCAGCCCCCGTGTTCCACCCGAGTCAGCTCACCAGCCCCCGTGTTCCACCCGAGTCAGCTCACCAGCCCCCGTGTTCCACCCGAGTCAGCTCACCAGCCCCCGTGTTCCACCCGAGTCAGCTCACCAGCCTCCATGTTCCACCCGAGTCAGCTCACCAGCCCGGGCACCGGGGCTGCCATGGTTTCCCACCACTGCGTCTCCAGGACGTGAGCTCCTCAGCTAAACTGGACAAAGCCTCAGCTCTGACTCCAGCTGCAACTTGGGTGTGCCCCATCTGCAGACAAAACTGGGCTCCCAGGCCAAGGGCCGGGCCAGCCTGCCCAAGTGTTCACTGGCTCGCCGAGCATTCACTGAGAAACCACAGGACTGTACTATGATTAGAAATGAGAATTTGGGCCCTGGCCGGTTGGCTCAGCGGTAGAGCGTCGGCCTGGCGTGCGGGGGACCCGGGTTCACTTCCCGGCCAGGGAACATAGGAGAAGCGCCCATTTGCTTCTCCACCCCTCCCTCTCCTTCCTCTCTGTCTCTCTCTTCCCCTTCCGCAGCGAGGCTTCATTGGAGCAAAGTTGGCCCGGGCACTGGGGATGGCTCCTTGGCCTCTGCCCCAGGCGCTAGAGTGGCTCTGGTCGAGGCAGAGCGATGCCCCGGAGGGGCAGAGCATCGCCCCCTGGTGGGCAGAGCGTCGCCCCTGGTGGGCGTGCCGGGTGGATCCCAGTCGGGCGCATGTGGGAGTTTGTCTGACTGTCTCTCCCCGTTTCCAGCTTCAGAAAAAAAGAAAAAAAAAAGAAAGAAATGAGAATTTGGGCCCCTGCGCACCCAGTCCTCAGGTCATGTGAGTCCTGAGTGCTCAGGTAACCAGAGAGTCTTGGCTTAACCCCCAAATAAGAAAGAGAACACACTCTACCTCCATTGTCTTAACTATCCCTTCCAGGTTTGAATATTTCTGCCATTCAAATCCATATTTTATATAGGTGTAATCATAACCTCATGGTTTGCTTTTGTGATATAAAACAGCTTTTGGGCCAAATCCGACCTACTCCCTGTTTTTGTAAATAAAATTTCATTGGGACACAGTGTCATGAATTTGTTTACATACTGTCTGCATGTATGTAAGACAGAGTGAGTGGGTATATAAGACAGAGTTGGATAGTTGCAACAAAGACTCTCTGGCTTGCTAAGCCAAAAATATTTACAGAAAAAAAAAATTGGCAAGTCTTGATTCAGAGGACTCTAAAAAGGTTCCCATATTATCACATAGTCTTGCTGGTTATAATAATTAATGGAAACATGGCGCTCCACTGGGTGGCCTGTGATTTATAACTCAGCCCTTCCCAAGTGGTTGGATAAATCTGCTAGCCTGGCTAATCTGCAATAAAGATCTTGGTGCTTTTGCTGAATGATGTCCTTAGGAAAAATTCCCACATGGATTCTTAGGTCAAATCGTCTGACACTATTGCCAGAGGCGGTTGATAATCGTCCCTGTTGTGTGTGTGTGTTTTGACCCTGTTCTAGAAATGGACTTTCCTGACCCTTGACCCGCGGAGAGCCCCAGGTGGATTCACTGTCTGGTCTTTGAACTTCGGTGCACTTGAACTCTCCCGCTGAGTTCACCGGAGGCTGTTCTTCAGCGCTTGCCCAGACCGGCGGTGCATACCCCCTTCTTCATCCTCTACTTCCATCCCTCCAGGCCTCCGCTGCCAACCCCTTTGGACACAACACTCTCCTCCTCTTACTTCCCTGCTCATCTCTCATTTGCGATTCCCACACCCTCAAAGCCATCAGGCATCCAGAACAGATCTCTTCGTGAACCACAAAGAGGGGCTTAGGCTGGACTGCCCACACAGATGACATTCTGGGAGGGCGGAGATCCGTCCCTGGGCTCCTCCCTTCAGGTCCAACACGAAGCTGGGCACCCAAGCCGCAGGGCTGCCTGTGGGGAGGACGGATGCCTCTCTGCCCGAAGCCTCACTGTGGCCTCTGCCTGCAGTGCATCGCCACGTTTTCTTCCCATGTATTGGCATCTGATTTACTGCACGCATAGACTATTTCCATGAGAGAGTGGCGAATGAGAAACGAAAAACGCTAAAAATGGATTTTTTGCCGAACACAGCCTGCCAGTGAGTTTCTTTTTTAATTGTGGCATTAGGAACACGTGCAGTTCCTTTCACTGAGCTGATCCGATCGAGTGACTTGGTCCCTAGAGGAAGCCAGATCATTCTGGAAAGCCAGGCCCCCACAGTCTGGAGGCCCTGGCCAACGACGTCATCCCCCCAGTGACTGACGGGAAAGATCTCCTCTTGGCAGCCTGGCCTGAAACTGGAGGCTGGAGGGTCCCCATCTGACCCTCCCCTTCCCCTGAGAAGGTCTCTGCTCGTGATCACCCTGCTTTGCTGACCAGGAAAGGGAGATGGGAACAGAAACCCCTTTTTTAGGAAGTTTATTGATTAGAAATGTCTGCCTTATGAGGAGCTTAAATTCCCCCTGCCCTTTTTCCTATTGGCCCTAATTTTGCCTGCCGGAAGTCCTATCTGTCTTTTTTTTGGTCTACGCTATTGCATTTTGAAGTATTAAGATCCTGTCTCCCTGTAATATTTTTCTTTCAGCCTAAATTTTTCCAATTCCTTTAACTACTTTTTTCTTTATGTCCTTCCTCCTAGGCCCTTGCCAAAATCAGGCCTTGCTAGAAGTTGCAATACCTACCATTAGGTGACAGAGCCAGTATAGTAAGCGTGCCCTGTGTACCGGGTTCAAGCGCATTACATCCAGTACCATGTTTAATCTTCCCAGCTGCTCTAAGAGGCAAGCGATGTTACTGTCCCATTCTACGGATGAGCCCCAGACAGAGCTCAGGGATGCACAGTTAAAGTCCTGTGAGTTGAGCTCCAGCATTGCTGCTTTCTAGTTTGGGCCGTTCCTCGAGTTATTTAGCCTCATTTTCTCATCTGTCCAGTGGGATGGTGAGTCCTATGTCCTAGAGATGTTGTGAGGGTACTAAGAGGAAGTGTGCCCATGGCATGGGTAAGGTCGACACAAGGCCTTCCTCGGTCTTTTCTCGGGAAGGACTGCCCTTCAGTTTGATATTCTTCTTCCCCCAGAGACACTCGGAAAAGCAGACTGACCATCTCCCTTCTCCTTCCTCTTGCTCAAGGTCATACTCCCTTGTTAAGTGAAGACACTGTTCCTGTCTTTGTCTCATTCAAAGATTTGGCCCTAACTGGAGTCTTGTGCAGCCCTGAGGAAGGGTTCTGGGGTGTGTGGCCATTGGTCCTGGGGAGGTGGTAGGCAAGAGGGCCACCCCTGCGTCACACTGTCTGTGATCCATTTCACACACGTGACAATGAACGACCTCCCTCCCCCGCCCCTGCAATTGTCCGCTCCTTCTGGAGAGCGTGCTGGGTTTGTGGAAGGTGGAATGTGGGAGAGCTGCCCAGACAACTGCTGGATGCATTCTATCCCCACTCTGTGGCCCGACAGATGTAGGTCCAGGTCCCACCACCATGGCCTGCCTCTCTGAGCAACAGAGGTTTCCAGCCACAGGCAGCTGGCTCCTCTCTAGTACCTTGTATGTCTAAGCGAAGGCAACCCAGTTTTCCAAATGAGCCATTATAGAAATACACAATGAGCTGCTAATTTAGTGGGTCCTGATTTCTTTACACAAACACTTCAGAGGATAAATACACGGCTGAGCATTTTGGGAACACATGTGGTCATCGGACTCAGCAAGCCTAGGCCAGTTCGGCTTCTGCAGCGCCAGGATGCATGCTGGGCCTGGCCACACCTGCGGCTGGGCCTCGGCTTCACCCTTGACCTGCACTGGGTTGTATGTTCTCAAAGGGCGGGACGACCCGACCTTCTTTGGACTTGTCTCTCTTGTCATGTATCTGTGAAGATGTGTCCCTGATAAATTTTACTTTAAACATTTTATTTTGAGGTAACTATAGACTCATAGGCCTTTGTGGGAAATCAGATGGAGAGACTCAGTATTCTTTCCGTCCAGTACCCACCCCCACCCCCCAGGCATCTTCATCTTGCATAATTTTAGTGCAGTGTCACAGCTGGGAAACGGACTTAATCCCTGATACTTTTTGACCCTCAGCAGCCCCCGTAGCATTTTTCCTCTTTCTTTCATTCTCTCTTGTTTCCTTTGGCCTGTTTCTTTTCCTCTCCAATTCCTTCTTCTTCCACTTTCATTATCTTTTATGGTCCTTTCCTCAAGTTTTACCAGAACCAATGTGCTTTGGTAAAGCCCTCAGTCCAGCTCTATCCCTGGGGGGTGGGGTGGATGGCTGTGCCCCTCACCTGGCTGGGAGCGTGCCAGGCTTTCTCCAAGATAACATTCCTCCATGCTCCATCCTGGGCCGAGTCTCAGCCACAGAAATGCTTCCAGTCCACTATACTCCAGGTCGGGCAGCTGCTCGAGGATCAGGGGTTTACCCATCCGACTGACACCAACAGCACCGACCCAAATACAGACCCTTCCCTCACCCGCTCACTGCAGGATTTCTACAAGCAAGGTGACCTGATTCTGTTTTCTCTAGGATGGCCTTACCCTCTCATAGGTTTTGTGGTTTGGGAGACTAGACTCTGTGGGGAAAGGTTTGCCTGGGTCTCATGGCCAGGAAGTCGAGAGCTGGGGCCAGGAACGAGCTCTCTGATCGCTTATCCAGAGCACCTGTCACTCACAGACACCCACCGCCTTGCCCCAGCCTGCGACGGAGAGAGGAGCCCACGTCAGAGGCTCCTGAGACCTGAGAAACGCCAGCACCAGCCTCCGAAGCTCTTGCTCAGCTCCGGGATCAGCAGAAACGCCTCTGCTCTGCCTTTTCTCAAGTTCGGGTTCCCTTGGATCCTTCTGATGAGGGGCTGCTAACCGTTGTCTGCACCAGCATGTAGGTGAATGTGCCACAGTGAATACACGTGCAGTACTTGGAATCAGGCCCTATAGTCCTGGGACACCCACAGATTGTAGGGCTTCGGGTGAGTCACTTTATCTCTGAGCCTCACTTTCCTCCTCTGCAGGAGGAACGTAAAACCTTCACATGGGTATTGTCGCGTGTCAATGGGATAAGGGACGCCGGTTTAGCTCCGTGTGGGGGTTCCGAGAAGTGCACACAGAATTGCGGTTGACACCATTCAGGAAAACTTCGGGCCTTGAGAAGTGACATGCAGTGATATATATGCAGTTCTGCAGTTGGGAGAGGCGCTGGGATGGAGGCCGATCGCCCCGAGGTAGGGGTGGTGGGGGAGGGGTTTACCGTAGAACTGTGATGGACTCTCTCCCCAAACACTCAGACCTGTGAAACTAATACAGAAGGCAGCCCATGTCTCCCACCTCTTTTTTAAAAACTCTTATTGAATTTATTGGGGTGGTTGATTAATAAAATTATACAGATTTCAGGTACACAGTTCTACCACACATCATCTGTATGTTGTACTGTGTGTTCACCACCCCAAGCCAAGTCTCCCTACGTCATCACCTACCGCCCCCACCCTCCTCACCTCTCCCACCCCTTTCCCTCCTGCAATCTCCACACTGTTGTGTCTATAAGTTTTTTTCTTTGCTTAATCCCCTCACCTTTTTTTTGTTTGTTTGTTTTTGTTTGTTTGTTTGTTTTTTTCTGAAGCTGGAAACGGGGAGAGACAGTCAGACAGACTCCCGCATGCGCCGGACCGGGATCCACCCGGCACGCCCACCAGGGGGCGATGCTCTGCCCCTCTGGGGAGTCGCTCTGCCGTGACCAGAGCCACTCTAGCGCCTGGGGCAGAGGCCAAGGAGCCATCCCCAGCGCCCGGGCCATCCTTGCTCCAATGGAGCCTCGGCTGCGGGAGGGGAAGAGAGAGACAGAGAGGAAGGGGGGGGGTGGAGAAGCAAATGGGCGCCTCTCCTGTGTGCCCTGGCTGGGAATCGAACCCAGGTCCCCCACACGCCAGGCCGACGCTCTACCGCTGAGCCAACCGGCCAGGGCCCCCCTCACCTTTTTCAGCAGACCTCCAACCCCCATGCCCTCTGACAGCTGTCAGTCTGGTTTTCGTATGTACGAGTCTGTCTCTATGTTGTTTGTTAGTTTATTTTGTTCATTAGATTCCATATATATAGGTGAAATCATATGGTGCTTGTCTTTCTGTGACTGACTTAGCATAATAAGCTCTAGGTCCCAGTTTCCTTTTGGTTAAACATGTTTTCCCTCCAGCTCATTATTAGCTCTCCTCACCTCTGCAGGTGAGATAAGGTGGCAGAGAATTGATGATGTCCTGTGTCTAGGCCATCGCCCTGATCACTCACAGAAAATCTTCCTGCCCAGAGCAGCGGCCTCCGACCTGCCGTGCGCCTGAGTCCCACTCATCCTCTCAAGAGATTTCTAGCAAAGTGGCTCCCGAGCCTGACTGTGCATCAGAATCACCCAGAAAGGACTGAATTAAAGGCTTAGCGAGTGAGACTGTGGTCTCTAGACAGTGGGAGGCAAGGGAGGAGTCCAGCCTTGTCACTAGATCCAAACTTGTGCAAACCTTGCTGTAGATTCTGATGGGTACCCAGGCAGACCCCAGACTGCGCCTCATCTTAGCCCCTGACCTGAGCAGCTCTAACTGCATGCATCCAGGGTCCTGGCTCTGGACACAGAAGACTCCCTGCTTCTCCCCTGTGCCATGGCCAACTCCCATCAATATGCTCATTTTAGAGGATAGCAAGGAAGTAAAAACATTCAAAATCAACAGTCTATTTTTCTCAATTACTAAACCAAATCATTTGTCTCACGGCTTGTAGGATATCCTTTAGGAACTCATGTTTGTCTTGTGACCCTGTTTCCTATTGTCTTTAGAAACCCTGGGGTTGGGGACAGCAGAGCTCTAGCTCGTTAGTCCCATCAGTAAACATGTCTAGAGACTTTCCTAGGTGCCCACACTCTGCTGGGCCAGTGCTAGACCTGGCCCCTGCCCTCCCAAAGCTAAGAATAACAGGGGACACACCACTGAACAGTCTTATAAACTGTGGCACTGTGACAGAGACACACAGGGGACCAGGGCAGGGCAGGGCAAGGTGATCTTGACTGTCTCAGGGGTCAGAGAGCAAAGCCATTCTGGAGAGAGTGACACTGGGCCGAGTTCTTAAGGATGAACTCTCTGGACTGGAAGGGAGGAAAGAGCATTCTAGATACAAAAAAACAAAACAAAAACAAAACAAAACCAAAAACCAATGTGTTAAAAAGCCCTCAGAGGGAGGAAACATTTACGGAGCTAAAGGCAATTGGTTGAAGGCAGAGGATGGGCAAGCATGAGACTGTACATGGAACCATTGAGGGCAACGGGGCCCGGAATACGTGAATGTCAGGATCTTCTCCTACAAGCATGGCCAAGTCTTGTAGAACTCCGGGTGGGCAGGTGACTCCATCTGATGGGTTCGCAAAGACATCTCTGGCTACATTGGAGCAATCAGGCCAAAGGCAGTCAGTAAAGACGAAGGGATGGAAAGCTACGGACGCAGTCTAGGAAAGAGAGGCTGGCAGCTTGGAACAGACTGTTAGCAGTAGATGTGAAGGGAAAAACATAGAAAAGGTCTCCTCAGAGCCCACCTCCTGCAAGGCTACGGTGGTTGCTCATTCTCTATGACATGCTGCAGTCTGTCTCCTGAGGCAAACTCCTGAAAATAGCAACCATTGATTTAAAGAGAGAAGAAGGGAGAGAGAGAAAGAGAGAAATACTCATTTGTTGTTCCATTTACTTATGCATTCATTGGTTGATTCTTACAGGCACCCTGACTGGGGATCGAACCTGCAACCTTGGTGTATTGAGACGATGCTCTAACCAACTGAGCTACTCTACTAGGATTGCAGCCATGTTCTATTTTCACTTCTTACCTCTGGTGGTTGGGGTGTGGCAGGCCTCAGTCCACATCTAAGGAGTAACTGGCATGCTGTAGTTCAGAGATGTGACTCGACTAATGATTCCTAATCTTCACCAGAGAATTCAATGCCCTTGCCTTCTAGGAAGATTCCAGTGCATGGGTTTAGGGTGGGAGTGGGTAGGATGGGGTGTGGGGACTAGTTATGATCAGGATATGGATGTTTTACTGTTGTGTCTCCTGGTGGGCTATAGGCTTCCTGAGAGCATGACCGTTGTGCCCCTACCCCCAGCATTCTCCCTGGCCCACTGTGGTGCTCAATAAATACTGAGTGAACAGAGGAACTCTTTGCCCAGCCTTCCCTAACATGCTCTCTCACTCTGAGCTAAGCTTCCTGGCTGTTGGCCAGGAAGGTCCTTGCCCCCAAGGACCCCTCGGTAAGTCCTTGGAGAAAGGGTTTAAAGAGCTATCTCCAGTGAGCACCCCCTCTTAATCTTACTCCACGCAGGGGTCACCTTGGAACATACAAATAGTTGGCAATTTCTTGATGCAACTTGTTTTTCTTATTTTTACAAGAACAGGAGGCCAGGGAAGGGCTCTGAGGGGAAGTTTGAAGGCTCTCTCAGGATAAGCCTTGCAAATGAATTAGCAAAAACAGACTTTTCCTGCAGTACCCTGAAATAGCAGAAGTCTCATAGAGAGGTCTGGCTCTTACCTAAAATACTCTCTGCTTCCCTTCTTTGGAAGAGCCTGTCCCTCCTCCAGGCTGGTGGAGTGAAGAAACGGAGGCAGCAAGGGGCCATCGTGCAGGACCTATAACATACTTCACCAACCACGTTCTACATAGCCTCACGACAGCCCTGGAAGGAAGGCTTTCCAACCTCCTCTTGCAGATAAAGGAAAAGAGGCTCAGAGAGGTTAAGTGACCTGCCCAAGATCACACAGTTGGTTAGAAAAAAACAGTATAAGACCAAGTAAAGGCACCCCGCTTCCCCACAGGAGCCTCCCATGAGCTCTGAACAAAGGGAGTATGATAAGCAATCACAAGAGAACACGGGAGTGATCACAGTGGGTTGGTTACAGCCAGAAAGTTCCTTAGAGTTCTCATTGAGTAAGTGCTGTAATACCAAGGGAGGGAAAGAATGATGTGTGCACAGTCCCTTTTCATCTACAAAGCACTTTCAATGACTTAAGGTAGTGATAGAACCGTCCCATCCTTCAGATGAGGAAACTGAGGCACAGAAAAACCATCATTTAACCCATATGTCATATTCAGGGCTTGAACCCTGGGCTTTTGGCTCCAAAGCCAGCGTGCGTGTCTCTCCATCAAGCTCAAGTAATCCAGAGTCCCCGCTTTCTGGGGTAGCAGCACTTCCTAGGAAGTTGTTGACACATAATGCAAAGCTGGTTGTGATCCTGAGACCAGGTGAGTAGAGCAGAGAGTGACGTCAGCCCCTAAGAGCTACGTATCAGATAGTTGGGAACAGGAGGGAGAGAAACACAGCTTGGAGCGCTGCTGCTACAGGAGAGGCAGGAGGAGCAGGAGAGTTCCGGAGGCTCTGGGGTCAGTGATGTGTTGTGTCCGGACAGACTCGTGACTATTCATGAGATGGTGAAGCCCGTTTAGAGGCACTGTCCTGGGTGAGGGCAGAGAAGAGAAGAGAAGCCAGGACCGGACAAGTGTTTGTGCAGAAAGAGACAGGCCCAGGGAGCCCCTGGGGAGGGCCAGGCTTGTCTGCACAAAGCCACTCAGGCGAAGGTGCACGAAGACCGTCCTCTGGTCCAGGCACTGTGCTGGGCTCCGTGTGAAGCAGGAGGGTCACGCAGTGTGGAAAGTGCTGTCAGAGATGCTCTTCCTTCCGACTGTTGTAGAATCACAGAGAAAGGAGAGGGGGTGCATGCTGTGGGCGCTGGGGAGAGCCCGTGGGAGAGGCAGAATTAGATAGGATTTAGAAAATGTGCACGAAGTTTGTTAGAGAAGTGGGGAAAAGGCACTCCTGGCAGAAAAAGAAATGATGACTACAGCAAGTGCATGGTTTGATATCGTCCGGGTTACAGAAGTGTCTGGAAGACTAGGAGCCGGGTGAGGCAGGAAAGGCAGGTACACGGGTTAGGCCTTTCTGGCTGTGATGTGTTGAAAACCTGAGTCAAATAGCCTAGTGGGCATGCGTGGCTTGCCTTCCAGCATCCATGGCCCCCATTCCAGCCCAGCACAGTTTGTCTGGGGAGGATGAAGGTGGAGAAGGTACCCTTCTCTACGCTCTCAGTCCCTGCGGTCTAGGTGGCACGTCACAGGCAAGTCCCAGCTGAGGTACTAGATGTGAGCCTAAGCCAAGAGGCAAAACATATTCCCTTGATGTTATGGACACAGTGTATGCCCTAAAAGTTCGTATGTTGAGGTTCTAAACTGCAGAACCTCACAATATATCCTCATTCAGAAACAGAGTCATCGCAGGTGTAATTAGTAAAGATGAGGGCACACGGGAGTAGAGCGGGCCCCTAATCCAACACGACTGCTGTCCTTATGAAAGGACTCCATGTGAACAGACAGACGCACACAGGGAGAACCCCATGCAGACATGGAGGCAGAGACCGGGGCGGTGCGTCTACAAGCCAACGAAAGCAGCATGGGACAGATTCGTCCTCACAGGCCTCGGAAGGAGCTGCCGGCACCTTGGTTGGGACCTCCAGCTTCCAAAGCTGTGAGAGAGGAGGTTCCTGCAGTTTAAGCCACCCAGCCTGTGGTACTTTGCTCTGAGCACCCTCGAGGATGAATACAGCTGGTGGCACTGGTTCTGGGATGGGCTTGAGAGATAAGCTGCTTCAGCCAGAGGGACATTAACTTTTGCACATGCCACCTACACACACTTGGTTAACTTCTTCTGGATGACACCTGGAGCTGGAGCAGCTGCTGCCATTTGTGTCACCACGGAGGAGGCTTTCTGAAGGGAGGCTATGGAAAGGAACCCCTCAGAGAGATGGGGGAGAAGGCACGTCCCCATGAGGGGTCTGCACACCTGCCTCCAGCCACATCCAAAGCTATTCCTACTTCTAGATTAGTAAATTTAACACAGGCCAACACCTTCACTTTGGGCTTAAGCCAGGTTGAGTCACTTTTGTCTTCAGCTTGTGACAGAAAGAGTTTTGACTTATAGAGTTTAACAAACAAAATAAAGAAAGAAAATAGGTTTTCCTAGAAAGAGCCTGAACTTGTATGCAAATACATGGGAGAAAGAGCTTTCTAGGAAGCACGGTGGGGACTATAGGAACACACCCTGTAAGCACCTTTTTTTCTCTCGTCCTGTTTTGGGGTTTCCTCACGTCGTGACAGCAATGTGGCGGGCAGCACGGTGATGTCGCGCCAATGTGAAAGGGGTTAGGGATGAGAACGTGGTGATGATGAGAATAAAACTGCTGGATTTTTGAGGGTAAAGGACGTGATGCAAAAAGGCAAAAACTGGGTCTCCTTTATTTAATACCCAGCTCGGGGCTGTTGCTGTTGGAACTCAAAAGGCTGAAGCCTGAGAGGGAGCCGGGGGCAAGGGTCTGGCTTACGCAGCTTTCTGAGGGGTCCTATCTCCTTCTGCAGGAGGCAGTGAGCGGGTGGATCAAGGCTGTTCCTGGGAGCCAGGGCTCCCCAGGAAACTCGGCCAAGATGTTGGCTCACTTTGCTCCAGGAACAAAGGCAACTCTGTTGATAAAAAGAGCCTTTGGGTCCAGACTTCTCTTGATTGTGTGTGCTCTGTTGTTGCTTTTAAAAACCTAATAATAATTAAAAACCCCGGGAAGTCGGTGAGTGGTTGGGGCAGGAGGAAAGAGACCAGAGGCAGTTTGGAAAGGGCCCTGGCTTGACGGCAGTTCTGATCCTGGCTCGGCTGCCCACGAGCTCAGTGACTTCAGAAAGCCGCAGTCTTCTGAGCCTCCGCTTCGTTATCTGTGAAACACAGGGCTCAGCCCTAAGGACAGCACCAGATCTACACTCCGGCATTAGGTGAGGAACAGAGGAGACGAACTACACCAGACTCAGCACCTTGACCCCCTGCTCAGAGAGCTCAAGATGAAAGAGCCCCATTTCAGACACAGCAGCAACAGTTCCCAAGCCCGTGCGGGAGAATGGGGTGGGGCCAGTCACGGAGGAGGAGGTGGAGCTAGGAGGAGGAGGTGGAGCTAGGAGGAGGAGGTGGAGCTAGGGCGGAGATAGCTGTGCTTTCCGGGAGGCGGAGCCCTGGCCTGGGAAAACTGCTCCCGGAACCGGCAACTGGGAGGAGGAAAACTAATCACGGCAGGAGTTAGTACTAATTGAGCTGCAGCTTCTGAGAGCCATCATGTTCCCATAGCCCTTTTCCCTATGTTTCCAGAATTTGTTTCTAGATACTCACCACTTCATTTCTGCTCTTTTTTTTCTGGACGTGCTTGTGCCCAGAGCCAAACATTGTATTTCAGTTAGGGTCTAGAACAGATCCCAACCTTCTTAACCTGGACACTCTGCTCCCACCGATGGGCCTCAGACCGTGTTTGTCCTTTTGTGCAGTTGCTGTCTCACATGCTCAGTGCGGGCTTAGCTCTTGGCCGGCCGGCTCATCAGCCTGTTCCCCGCCCTGCCTCCTCTATTGGGACTGCCAATCAGCTTTCCCGTCCTGTCCCTGTGATTGATTTCTGGGCTCTGTATGTAGAACTTGACATTTATCTGCTAAATTTCACCCTGTTGGTTCAGGTCCACTGTTCCTAGCTGTCAAGAGCATTTGAATCTACCATATTAGCTTCTTTGAGCGGTGGCGTGGGGGAGGGGAGGAGGGTGGGGCTGGCTGTGTCGGAGCCGGGTGGGTGGTGGCTGGTCACCGGGCTAGCTGGTCACAGCTGCAGGGCCTGGTCAGCTCGGTGAAGGGGAAGGAAGGAGGACAGGGAAAGGATGGGCGTTAGGAAAGAGGGGCCTGGCTGATGTAGGACGTGACAAGGTTAACAGAAAACATTTAACGTGAGTTGGTAAATTTGGGTTTGGTGATAGCTTTCAGGGCAGTTCAGCCATAGTCCCAGGAAGCTGTGATACCCGAGGGTCAGGGCGCTACAAGTGAGACCAGTCAATGGCTGGGGGAGTGGAGGCCCGAGCCCAGTGCCCTGGATGAGAAGGAGGTGCTAAGAACTAGTCAGGGTGTTCACTTCCATTCCTCTCCCTGCATCCACTCCTCACATCCGTAAGCCATCTGGACCTGCTGATTCCACCATCCAGCTGTCCTGCAGGTGGCCTTCTTCCCAGGCCTCTGCTTCTTCTCCAGGTTAAACATTGCCGTTTGTGTTACTAACTGATCTCTTGGCATTCTCAATCCACCCCCCCTATCCCCACCCCATGTGATGCCACAGGATCTTTCAAACATACAAGTTTGGCCACGTCACTTCTCAATTATACCCTTAAACGGTCCCCCGTGGTCATTACTGTGAAGTACAGACTCTTCAGCGTGATGCAGACACCCTCCGTGGTCTGGTTCCTGCTACTTCCCCAGAGTCCACTTCAGCCCCGTCCATCCCAAACGAATTTCAATCAAATCGTGCTGGCCGCCCAGCCTTAGCACATTCTGATCCCTCTGGCTGGACTGCCCCACGAACTCTCCTCTCCTTCATCTGTGAACTTTTTCAACCCGGTGGAACCTCCACAGGGAAGCCCTCCTGGAGTCCAAGGTCTGAAGCTTGATCTTCCTCAACATGAGAGCTAGTGGCTTTTACACATATGACATCAGCTCGTCACCTGAATTTTATTAGGCTGTTTATCTATCTCTCTCCCTAGCCTGCAAGCGCCTTGAAAAAGGGTTTGGCTCTTGTTTATCTCTGCATGTAATATGTGATCAACAGGTGTTGATTAAATGGAAATGAATATTAAGGTTTCCAGGCACACAGTCTAGAAGCATGAGACAGAGCTGAGACTGAACAAAAAACTGAGACACCAGGGTGAGTGTGTGTGTGTGTGTGTGTGTGTGTGTGTGTGTGTGTAAGAGAGATGGGGGCAGGGAGGGAGAGAGAGATTATGAAAAGGATTAGACTTCGAGACCACTAAACCAGGGATGAGTGTTTCCGCTACCTCACAGGTAGGTGCCTTTGGAAAAGCACATTAACTGCGCTGAGCCTCGGTTTTCTCACATGTTCCATGGGGATAACGAGGCCCAGCTCTGACGCAGTGTAAATGAAACCCACCTCACCCCCTGCCTGCATGTGGCAGGTTATCCATAAATAGCATGCACTTGATGATCTTGCTCATTATGCTGCAGAAATGTAAGTCAGCTGCACAGGACAGCTTCCCTATTGGAGCCCAATTGTCATCAAATGTCCCTTCCGTACATTTGAGCAAAGGAGGACACAAGATCTTGATAGCCAGACCCAGGAAGGACTCGTCCTGAAGTCCTCACTGGGACAGCTGGTGAAGGGGTCTGGACCCCTGGGCCAGCTGTTCAGGGGCCCCCTGACCCTCCAGTATCCACTCTTCATTTCCTCCCTTCCATAGTGTTTGTATCAGTCCCTAGAAACTCTGCCTGTATAACACTGCCTTGTGACAGGCAGGTGACAGCTTCCAGTATTTCAGTTTATCTCCCAATAGTTGCTTCTGAAACTTACGCCTTTCTCTAGAGAGGCCCCCGAGACCCGATGCCGAGACAGGCGCAGCCCGCCGCCTCCGCAGCGCCCCGATACGCCATCCCCCTGGTGGTCTGCATCCTGGGGAGGCGGCTAACCTCATCTCATAGGTCTAGGTCTCCGAGGTTTGAGATTTTCTAATTTCCTACCCAGATTCTGAAGTTCAATCTCTTTGAAGAATGAACATTCTCTTTTGTTCCCTGTCATTATGGTCATATGTCCTTGACGACATCCTCTCATACCAGGGGTCAGTAGATGTTTTCTGTGAAATCCCAGAGAGTCAATATTTTAGACTTTGGAATGTCTGTGGTCTCTGTCACACATTCTTCAACAAAAATTTCTGCAGCCTTTTTAAATGTAAAAATCATTCATAGCATGGGGTTGCACAAAAATGGCCCACGGGCCGGATATGACCCCAAACTAGACAGCCATGGTTTGCTGACGCCTGTCTCACACCATTCACTAAATGCACTCCGGCCTCCCTCCCTCTCTCCTTCTCCTCCCTCCCCTCCCCTTTGCAACTCTTCCCTTCCTGCTATGCCGTCCCTTCCTCCTCTTTTCTTGCCCTCCTTCCCCTTCTCTTTCTTCCTCTAAAGGAGGAGACATGGGAGGCCTAGTAAATGCCCTGGGTGTTGTGCTGTGACCAGAATTCTAAAGATAAATAAAACAAGATTCTTCCTTTCAAGGAGTTTCCAACATTGGAAGAGATCGAGCCTGTCACAGTAGGTGGCAAAGTGCACTGACACGGATGGCAGCCCATTGGCACTGACCGCGTGCGGCAGGAGTGCAGTAAGGAGCACCCCCTGGTGTGGCAACCATTATCCCAGGCACACAGCCGGCCCTGCAGCCGAGGGCAGAGAGAAAGGGGGCCTCTCTGCACAGTGGGCAGTCCCAGGGAGATGGGATTGGACATCGAGCCTCAAAGTAAGATTCTGCTTGGCAGTGCTTTCCAATCAGGAGCAACACGTAAACCAAGCAGTGAAGACAAGAAAGTCTGTGACTTGTCTGAGAAGAATTCACAGGAAGTCAGGTGGGGTCTGGAACATTCTTGGGGTTGAGATGATGTAGCAGGTCAACCTCTGGAGTCAGAGATCGTTCAAACCTCAACTCCCTCACTCACTAGTGGGGTCTTCGGGTTACTTCTGTAAGCAATCTAAGCTTGTTTCTTTGTTTGTTTGTTTTTTGATCTGTCAAGTTGGAGATGATAGTACCTCTCTTAGAGGGCTGTTGGGAGGAATGTGTGAGTTGATGAGTATAAAGTGCTTAGCACAGGGCTTGGCACAGAGTAAGTATTCAATCAATGCCAACTGCTCTTATCAAGAGAAGAAGGAAGGCAGTGCAGGGTCTGGCTGTTGGCCCCAGATCGCACCTGCCTGAACCATCTTTAGACTTAAACCTATAGGCAAGAGGGACACTTTAAATCTTTTTTTTTTCTTTAATTAAGTGAGAGGCAGGGAAGCAGAGAAACAGACTCCCACATGCACCCCAACTGGATCCACTTGGCAAGCCCCCTAGTGGGCGATGCTCTGCCCATCTGGGGCCGCTACTGCTCAGCAACTGAGCTATTTGAGCATCTGACAAGGAGGCCATGGAGCCATCCTCAGTGCCCGGGGAAAACTTGCTGGAACCATTCTAGCCATGATGCAGGAGGGGAAGAGAGATTGAGAGAGAGAGAGAGAAAGAGAGAGAGAGAGAAGGGATGGAAAAGCAGATGGTCACTTCTCTTATGTGCCCTGACTGGGAATCAAACACAAGACTTCCACACGCTGGGCCAATGCTCTACCACTGAGCCAGCTGGCCAGGGCTGGACCCTTTAAATCTTTTAGGCGAGGTCACCAGCATTAATCTGTCTTAGGCTCTAACCTCCTTTCTGACTATGGACATTGAACTGTAGGGCATGTGTGACGACCCTTGCTTCACAATGGAGAAAAGTGAGGCTTAGAGAACTTAAATGACTTCTTCCTCAAGGTCAATCGGAACCAAGCAGACCTGAGCCTGGTTCCCCTGAACCTGAGGTTTTGTGCTCTCCCCCTCCCACACTACTCCCTCGCCTGCTGATGGCACCATGCCCAGCCTCGCCCCGGCTCCAATTAGCAGACAAATCAGAAGTGGCTGGCGGGGCTCCGTGCCTGCTGCTGTCGTGTTTATCATTCATCAGTGGAGAGAGGCGGTGTGCTAGGCGGGTGAGTCAGACCCCCACGGAGAGAAGCTTTAAGGTGATGTGTCCTAGAGGGCTGGTCCCGGGAACTATAATGCAGACTGTCGCATATGCTTAGGAACAGAATATTTCAACAGTTCACTGCAAGCTGAATATAGCCCTCACCCAGGGAGAGCTTGGGTACTTAAGGAAGTGCAAGTGCGGGAAAGCAAGGCTAGACTGGGGCTTGGAGGCCTGGGTCCTGCTCCCAGCCTTGCCGTTGCATAAGGGAGAAAGCACAGCTTGTTCCTATTTCTGGGATGCAGCCCCCTTCTGTGTAAAAGGAGGAGCTTGGGAACATGCAGTTTAGTAGCAGTAGGTAGTGTTGTACTGAGGTGATGGGAAAATTCAGATCTTCTCTCCTTAAACAGACCCCCTGCTGGCGTGAGTAGCCAGAAGGAGAGCAGAGAAGAGCCTGCCTTTGAGGCTGGACTTGACCTGTAACACACTGTGTGACCCGGGCTTTTCCGGTCCTGTCTCTGAGTTTGAGTTTTCACATCTGTATGCCAAGTGGCTTGGACGAGAGCAGAAATCCCCTACCGATGAGCTGTGGGCTAATTCTGACTTGTGGATGAGATTTATTGGGTTCCTAGACAGATCTATCTTTCTAATTATCCTCCATCTTTTTAGTGAGCCAACGTTTAAGAACTGGGAGATTTCACATCCAATTCTCGATTCCTAAGTTGTCTTGGAAGAAAACAGAAAGCCTCTCCGCACTGAGCCCCGTTTATACCAGAGGCGCATCCCAAGTGGGCAGTGACTGTCCCACCACTGCACACAACCTGCTGGACTCCTTCACGTCACCTGCGTCTGGAAGCACCTGTGTATGCAACCCCTGGACAAGGGCCCGCTGCCCTGCATTCCTGCCCACAGGCATGTACATGTCACCTTGTGCCCACAGGCTGACACCTGGCCCCTCTGTTGTCTGCTTAGATGACTGCATTATAACACATGGGAGCTACTTTTGCTTTTCACATATAACTTTGCATCAGCAGACTCCTTCCACACTCCTGTGCCCTCTTGGAAATGCTGTGGTGCTCCCCTACGGGACGTGAGACTTCGCATAGCCGGGTCCCCACCCCACCCACTCCACATAAGGTCCTTGCATCCTATCACTCCAGGACCCTGTGGCCGTCACCTCAAGTCTTTGTTTCATCAGCCATACTCAAGAGAGATGACTCTCCATACACAAGCAGGGAGAGGAGAGGCCAAAAATATAAGCAGTGACTCTCAAAGAGGGGACATTTCCTTTACTAAAAGCTGCTTTTATTTCCATCTCCCACGTAGCTTCCTCTCTTGAGCTTCAGATGCACGTATCCAAATTCTTCTGGGACAGCCCCTCTGGGCAAACACCTCAAAAGCCCAGCATGTCCTGACTAACCCTGTGGCCTCCTCCCTACCTCTGTCCATAGTCCCTCGTTCTGATAAATGGCATCTCCCAGTTGCTCGGGCCGGAAGGTGAGAGCATTCTTGACTTCTCCCCATCCTCACACTTCCTGGCTCATCACAAACCAAGCTGCACGGACTCCACACCTTGCACACCTGCCACTCCCTGAACATGTCACTGCTTTCTAGTCTCGCTGCTCACATCCAAGTCCAAGCCACTAGTGTTTCTTGCCAGGACCCATGAACAGCCTCTTAACTTGCTCTCCCTCCACATTACTGTCCTCTGCTCACTCCCATTCGACATGCCAGAGTGGTCTGTGGAAAACCCAAATCCGACCACAGAATGCCTCTCTTTAAACCCTTTTTGGGACTTCTGATAGGCCAAAGGGGAAAGCTTCCAGTCCTTAACAAGGCCGATATGCTTCTGCAGAATCTGGGCCCTTGGTAGGCAGTTGACATAGGGGAGCCACCCTTCTTGCAAAATTCACACTCACCAAAAGAACTGAGCTGGGGCTCCCAGGCAGCAGCTCACGGAGCCGGAGTAGCCCCAGACGCAGTGGGCAGGAGGCCCTGCAGACACGCTCACCAGGGGCTCACTGGTGAAACATGAGCACATCACTACTTTGACTTGAGAGCAGGGACAGAAGCCTCCCCGCACCCCCAGATTCCAAGGCTGGCAATCACAGCTACAGATCCATGATCAGTTTGCCTCTGGTCTTAGAGTTTTAAAGATGAGGGTTTGAACACCTCTTTCCGTTTATGACCATTGTTCCTGCCCAGTACTGAGCCGGCAGTTATAACTTCAAGATAGATGAGCTTTTAGAAAAGTATCAAGAGCAAGAGATAGATGAGTGAGTCCAGGAGGAGGTGACGGGAATCCACCAGATTTCACCCAAGGTCCTGGCTACACTCCCTGCTCGCTCCAGCCCAGGCCCACACCCTCAGATGCTCTAGGCTGCCTTCAGTGTCTGTATTTCCCCTTCAAACTGGACTCCCTCTCAGGCCAACCTGCTATAATACAGCCCACTGGGACAGCTACCATTACTCTCCACCCCCACCACTCAGAAAAGAGTCCACCTACATTTACCCATATGAGGTGACCTCTGTCTTCTGAAGAATTTTGGCCATGAATGAAATTTAGCTGATAAATCTGTGCCAGCAGGTAGCCCAGCCTCTACTAGTACAGGAAGGAAACTTGGAGGCCAGGAAGGAGAAGTGACCTGACTGAGGTGACAGTGATAGGCTTGGCTCTGGAACCCGGTATTCCTATTGTGAAGTCTAGTGTTCACTGCGTTTATCAAATACCCCGTTCTATCAAATAATCTTATTAAATCAATTCTATAAAGAAATGTATCTCATTGATATCTGTTTTTACCTAACCTTTTACACTAGAGTCTTGGAAGTGGATGCAAGTGAAGAGAGTGCTGGCACCATGGGACTGTTATGGAAAGAAAAAAAAAACTATTCAGAGTAAAGGTGCAATTCTTCTGTTGTTTTCCATTGCATTAATTTTAGCTTCTATTTTCATGAAATCCTACCTCCTATGTTGTTTTCCATTTATTTTATGGCTCTTTATCTCATTTTTAAGGTTGAATACTTAGTGCAATTATTTTCAGCTTTTCATGAAAAATAATAAAAGCATTGAAGGCTATAAAATGTCCTCTGAGTACAGCTTTAGCTGTGTCCCATAGGCTTTGAAATGAAGTGTTCTCCTCTTTGTTATTTTATAGATAACATATAATTTCTGTTTTTATTTCCTCTTTGTTTAGAAAGTATGCCTTAATTTCAAAATAGGTAAGGGTTGTTTTGGGGGGTTTTTTGGTTGTATTTTTTTTTTTATAGTTTCTAAAATAAAATTCCCATCAATATTGCTGACTAGAGACAGAATGAAGAGGAATTGGCTCCAAGGAGTAAACAAGCAATTACCACCAACTTTCCAACTCTGGCTGGTGTCAGCTAGGTTGTGTATTTTGGTTTTGCTTCTACTGATTTGGGAGAGGAGGAAGGAAGAGGAAGTGGAGGAGCAGAACCCCAGATGGCTTAAGTTCAGTGTCTGTTCTCTGGCCTGCTTTCCAGGCTGTGACCCAGAGTACTGCTCTCCTCTCTGACCCTATGTTAGCTTCCCTGCCTGCCCAACCCTAGCAGGCAACTCCCCACAGGGCCCATCCCCTCTGTAGCTGGAAGTCATGTCCCTCATGGGACTGTTTGGAGGCTGCCGGGCCTTGCTGAGTGAGCCCTTTGCCCATGATGATGTCTGTGGCCATCACTGCTCTCTTAGTAGAAAGGCTGTTCCCCTTCCAGCCCCTCCTCGGGGGCAGCCTTAGAGATCATCACAGGTGTAGGAAGGGAAATTATGAGATTATGAGATCAATTAATATGGGGTGCTGACTGTATTAGACACTGGTAGGTGCTTGATACAAGGTCCCTCATATACTCCCTGGGCGGGCTTCACTGCTACTTGGCAGAGATGGAAAACGAGTCCTATAAGGCTGTGAACAATGTTCCCAGGTGACTCAGTTGGGAACTGGATACCAGCACAGATTTCTCTGGCTCTTGAACTTTTTCCCTTCACATTGTCACACTCTAGTCCAATCCTGACACCTCCCCATCCTGGCTACCACTCAGAATTTTCAGATGTGGAACAGAGACCCTGAGTTTCAAGGGACTTAGACATAATCACAAAACTAGGACAGGGCCCAAGGGAAGTTGGAATTAAAACCAGTGAGAACACGGGTGCATCCTTCCTGTCTCCTGATTCTCTCCTCTCTCCATCTCCCCCTCTCCCTCACCCTCGCCACTGAGAAGTGTGGGGAGTGTGGTAGGAATAGGGGCAGGCAGAGGGGGAGGGGGAGGGAGCGGAAAAGCTTTGCTTTGGGACAGGAGACAGACAGGACCAATTCCATGCTGAGCCTTCCCCAGCCACCGCCTTGGACCTTTATACCACCTGTATTGATTTTTCTAGGGCATTTATTTACCCAATGACCAAGAATTATGGATATTTTTTCTGGAATGGAATCCTGTATCATTACAATAGATCATTTAAGGAGTTTTATGACCTTGCTGCTGGGAACTGGGATTTTAAAGCCAAAGAAGGTCATGTGGTCTTAGAAAGGTCACCCTCCCTGTCTCTTTCCCTGTGGGCTGCTCCCTCCTCATCCTGACTCCCAGTGCCTCCCCTACCTCACTCACTGACCCTCACGCCCACTCTTGCTGTGACTTTGTGGCTGGTGCTGTGGCCCTGGGAAGCCATTCACCGTCTCGGAGTCTCCCTCTTCTCTCTGTCTGGGAACAAGTCCTTGGTCCTTTCTGCCGGACTTTCTCACTTTCTTCAGCCTCTGTGCCCACCCAACACCCCCACCTTAGGTGCTCTGCTTTCTTTTCGACTGGGTGAGTGGGTGTGTCTGGCAGTCACAGGTGCTGTGAGTACTCGCCGACGAAAGGAGTGAACAAATGAGTGGAAAGATTATGGCTGCCCCACTGGCACTAGGTGGGAGGGCGTGAAGAGGGAAGGAAGCTGGGCAGAGAAACTGCTCTGGAGCTGCTTCCACAGCTCGGATGGGGGCAGGGATGGGAGTGGGGAGCATGTTCGGCCCCGGACCCCTCCAACTCCCAGGACAGACCCCCACACCCACCCTGTCTGTTGTGTGGTCCCGCATGTAGCCCTGGCTGGCTCCAGGCCTCTCCCCCGGGGCCGGGCCTTGTCGGAGAGGCCTCAGCGGAGACCCCAGGCAGCCTGGTTGTCAGAGCAGCTCCGGCACAAACCTCGCTCCAGGCTCCATGGGCATTTTTAGGTCCACGGGTTTAACCTTTTTGAATGTGTTTTCTCCCTTAAAGAGTGGAGATAAGAATGCCCACATGCTTCAGTAGGAATAACTCAAGGTAAGGGATGTGAAGTGTTAGCAGGGGGCCCAGGGTCTACACAGTTCTGTCCTCCCTCCCACGGCTTTGTCAGTGAGATGTTTCCTGTGTCAGGCCTTGCCTGACCTTCGGCCTCTGCTTCCTTCCCCCACAGCCAAGGCTGCAGGGGCCTCTGCTGCCGGCTTAGCCCTGCCCATGGCTCCCAGGACCAACCCTGAGGTCCCAACAGCATCCCACTCCCCTTCATGTGCTGATCCTGAGTAACGCAGAGCCGAGAGCGTGCTGTCCAGCTGGGTGGAGGCCGGAGCTGTGCTGGGAGACGCCCCCGAGACCCCTGCAGCCTCAGCAGTGTCTGTCTGCTCTGCACTCGCCCACCACTTCCAGTCTGAATCCCTTGCTGGGAAATTACCGAGGCTACTCTTCATAGTGCGCGTGTCTGTGTGTGCGTGCGTGTCTGTGTGTGCACGCATGTGGCTGTGGTTGTTTCGTCAGTTAGACTAGTGGTTCGCAACCTGACTACACATGAGAATCCCCTAGAAAGACTTTCTGAGATGCCGACAGCCAGGTGCATCCCCAGAGGCTCCGATTCGGAGGGTCTGGGGTGGACTCCGGGCACCCGTCGGGACTGCAACAGCAGCGCCAGGCCCAGCTGGTGTTGAGAGGGACTGAGTCAGATGTGCGCTCCCCAGAGTCAGGGTCAAGGCTTTCCCCGTTTCTGACTGCTCTACGGTGCTTGGATCAATACCGACTGCACATTAATTATCAGGACTCACCGCACCGGTGACCAACCCCCTTCCCTCTCACCTGGACCAGGTGCTGGTGTGGCTCTTATTACCCTGCCCTTGATTTTCTGTCTACTCTGCCGGCGGCTCCCAATAGACAATGGGCTGCCTGCCTTAGGGCAGGGGTCCCGGCTCTCATCTTTGACTCATTTCTCGAGGGTCTTCTCACCCCTCTTCACTGTCTCCCTGGTTGTGAATAAAGCCCCTTCTTCCCTCTGCATGTGGTCTCTCTGCTCGGTCTCTAATGGCCTCACCTCCCCCCTCCCCCCCATCAGTTATCTCTCGCTGTGGAACATTACCTCACAACTTAGTATATTGAAACAGCAAACATTCATCACTGCATGCAGCCCCTGTGGGCCAGGAATTGGCAGCAGCCGAGCCAATGGGCTGGGCTCAGGGTCCCCGAGGCGGGTGCGGTTGGCATGGCCGCCAGGGCTGCGGTGTATGCAGAATGGCTGGGGCTGAAAACTCTACGTCAAGCTCCTCCCATGTCTGTGGGTGGGAAGTTTCAGTTGCTACCACAATGGCTTTTCTACAAGGCTGCTCATGACACGGCTGTCCCAAGAGCCACAGATCCGTGGGACAAATCCACAGCATGTAAGAGGCCAAGCAGGTCCGAAGCCTGTCTTTTTAATAGGTGACATCACTTCCTCACAGGCCTCGGGGAGCCACCCTGGGGCAGTGTGTGGGATGCGCAAGGCCCTGCGATCACTGCAGGTCCTTTCGGAGGGTGACTACCACGGCCCCACCCGGAAAGCTGGCCTGAGGTTCCAGATGGGGCGTCCTGACCCTGGCTGGACTTTTATCATCATCCTCTCAAACTGCAAACATATGTTGACCTCTCCTACATGTGGGAAATGGTGCCAGAAATGAATTTCATCCTGGCCTCTCTTTTTGGAGAAGGGCCAATAGAATAATGTGCCCCGGGCTCTCAGACCCAAACCCCTTAACAATGCCTGGACTCTGTAGAAAACCTATGAACTGAGACTCAGGAGTAAACACAAGTTTCAAATATCTCCAGGGTGGGAACTGTTTTTACAGACAGGTTTCAAGACAACGGGATTGGGAGTGGAGAACAGGCTGAGGACTGCCGCCCAGCGGGCTCTGAGGGGAAGAGGGTGGGGGGGTGAAACCTACCCCCTGGACTTGCCCTTACGATGTGGGTGACAGAAGGCATGATAGGAGACAAGGTCAACCCTGAAAGCAATCGGAGCCAGTTCCCCAAGGGAGGCAGCAGGATGTGCTACCCGCAGGGAGGAGAGAACACCAAGCTCAGATCTGAGCCGGGTTCATGCCTGCTTTTCACCCCTCATGTGACCTCCAGCAGTTGGTCTTTCCCTGGGGCCTCAGTTAACCCATCTATAAATGAGGTCGGTCCTGACTGGGTGGCTCAGTTGGTTAGACCACTGTCCCGATATGCCAGGGTTGTGGGTTCCATCCCTGGTCAGGGCGCATATAAGAATTAACCAATGAATGCATAAATAAGTGGAACAACAAATCTATTTTTTTTTAATCTCTCTCTTTTCCTCTCTCACTCCCCTCCTCTCTATCTAAAAATCAATCAATAGAAATGTTTTAAAAATACAAAATAAATGAAAGAAAAGGAGGTCATTGGACTAATATACATAGGTAGGCAAAAGCAGATAAACAGTTATTCTTGTACTATTTATTTATTTGTTACTGTATTATTTATATGTATTGCTTGTCTTTTTCCATATGAACATCTGTAAACCTACGTTTGCCCACTCCTGCATTACTTAGACTGTTTTTTTAAAATAGTGGCGCCTTTATTTTCCAAATTAAGCCTTTTAACCAATGAGATGGCTATGTCATTACTGCCTCCTTACAATGTAAAATAAACAATATTATAACAGCTACTATGCACTCATGCCTGGTATGTTTTTAATGCTGTTCTTAAACGCTTTGCACACATTAACTCATCTAATCCCCACAGTGGCCCTGTGAGCTAGCTGTTATTTTTGCAACCATAATCCTATTTTATGGAATTGGAAATTGAAGAACAGAGAGGTGAAGTAACATGTCTAAGGTCACACAGCTTGTAGGTGACTTGGACTCATGTAGGAAGGCCCCAGGGCCTCGTTCTTGGACCCTCTGCTGAGCTAAAAGAAACGTAATTGCTCCGGGAGTCCCCTAAGTGGCCCCTTCTCTCTCCTTCTCTTGCCACTGACACCCCCACTTGTGGTGGTGCTTGTGGAGCTATATACCCTTTGACCTTTGATGAGCTACGATCATATTATTGTAAGTGGGCTCTGCAGGCACCTGCATCTGAACCATCTGGGATGCTTATTAAAATACAGATTTCTAGGCCACCTTCCAAGTGCACAGGATCGAACTCTCTGGGCAGAGCCCAGGAACCTCCATGTTAACAAGCAGGTCTCAGGCCCACTGACAGCTGCCGCATCCCAGGGGAGGGGGGGCAGCTTGATCACAACCATTTGGCTTAAGAAGGCTTAGAGTTAGCAGTGTCCCTAAGGAGGGGGAAGACCAGGTTCTGACAGCCCAGCCAGGGGTCTTGCCTGTGTGGCTCTCCGGGCAAGGGCACCGTTAGACCATCTGTCGAATATGCGCTCACCTCAGGCCATCCACCTGGGTCATCTTAACCCAGAGTGAGCGAGGAACTGTGATTGGCCACGAGCAAAGCCTGTGGCTTGGTCATTATGACATTCTAGGCCACAATTAATCAGCACACCTGTGAGCACTCCAGGTGACACAGAACATTTTTATGCTTCAGAGAGAAAACAATTTTCATTACTGTTCAGCTTAGCCTGGGAATCGGAGAAACAAATGGTGTTCAACATTCATGTGTTAATTATTGTTATTCCTGGAGATTGTTACCACCCAAGTGCCGATTACAAGCTTGACTGTAGAGAGCATCTTTGCAATAGGAAATCTGGCTTCTTAGGCCTCTGCCAGGGGCCTTCTTGGCTCAGAGATTTAGGGGAAGGTCCTTAATGAAGGTGTTGTAGTCACAGGGCAGCAGCACTGCACTCATGGGCCTAGCTGTTCCCCAGGGAAGAAGCCCTGCCCAAGCAGAAAGGAACGGGAAGGGGCACAGAACAGAAAGACAGGGAGAGTGGGGACACATGACAATCACTCCCACTTTCATCCTGTTGTCTGGACCCAACGAACATTCTCTGTGCCATGAAGTCACTATTCTGTGGCATTTTCTGAGGTAGTGGCACCCACAATGGTTTTCGGATAATCTGGGCAGTTCTATTAATTAGCGTGTCCAATCCCGTTCTTCATGCAAGGAGCCAATCAGCCTTCCAGGAGGGACAGTTTGCTCAGCGGCCGCTGGCAGGAAGGGGAAGCAGCGAGTCCGTATTCTGGCTAATCCCCCGATACAAGGACGGAAAGGTACCGGAGCCGGGGAGAGACCTGCAGACTTCAGCTTTATTTGCTTCACAGAAATGTGTCTTTGGGCGTCACCTTTGTCTTCATTTTGGAAGTCTGAGACAGCAAGGAGTTCTGCATCCCCGAGGAAAAATTACAAGGGGCATTTTAGAGCTGACACTCAGGTCCGAGGATTAAGCCTGTGGAACCAGGAAGGTAGAGGGTTCCGGCCTCATCCTTCTGGGTGTTTGGGTGCTGGCATGATGGCGGCCTCCTTTCGAAAAGCCGAGACTTATCAAGTAGGAGCGTCAAAGAGAAGGTGTTGATGTTGGCGCACTGACTTATGTCAGCCAGGAGGCTGAATACTAATGACTAACAGTAATAATAATAGTAAGTCACAATAACACCGTTCTCACGACGGCTGGTACTTGCACGCTTGCCGTGGGCCAGACACTATGTCGCGGGCACACAGGAAGGACGTGAGGCTCAGTCATGCTAACGCAGTCCCGTGGCTAAGTGGCAGAGGGAGAGTGGGAGCAGGTGGGGCTGAGTCCATATACAGCACTTTGTCACCTGGGTGGGAAGTAGAGACTAGGGGCCTCTGGGCCACCATCTCAGTCTGCTCAGGAGTGTTCACGACGGAATACCATTAGGTGGGATTGAATGAGCCCTCCCGCTGCAAGTGAGGAGGCGGGAAGTTAGGAAGACCTCTGGCTCAGGAGCCCTGCCACTTGGAACCAGAGTCACTGACAGTACTCATCCCTGAGTATGGTCCATGGGACACAAGCGGGGCCGTAGTCACGGTGACACCAAGGGCAAAGAAAGCTCAGGTCCACTGAGGTAAGGGGACAGTGGCCCAGAACCCCGGAGACTGAAGGAGACATGCAGCTAATGAGTCAGCCCCTCCAGGCGGGGGCAGCCACCAGAACTGGCCTCCCTGAGGGCGTGTTGAGAGGGTGGCCGAGGTGGGCTAGCATGTTGGACCAGACGGTCAGAGCTGGAGGGCGGGGGGGGGGGGGGGGTTGGAGAATTTTCTAGTCCTGGCTCCCTACAAGATGGGTGGGGAAACACATCTGGGAGGAGAAGGGACTGTCACACATCACATAACCCATCGATGTCACTGTTGCGATGTCAACTTTCCTACCCGCGGCGTTACCACCTACCACGCCTCGCGGCACCTCACGGAACCTAAACTGTATTTCAGCTCCGCAGAGCCCTGCCACACGGCCTCTGACGACACTTGGCAAGAAAGTGCCCAGCCTGCTGCTCTGGGCGGGTCCAGCAGGCAGACCCCCGTCCCCATCAGCTGGCTCTTTGCAGGGAGAGATGCTTATCGGCACCATGGGCTGTGCTGTTAGGCCTGGCCTAGGGCGCCCTCTGCTGGGAGGCCACTGCCTGGCCCGAAGGAAGGGGTGGGGAGTGGCTGGGGGCTGCTGAGTGAAGCCAGCTAAATGGGGTGGGGGTCTGGAGGCTGGCACAGGTGAGCATCCTTTTAAACAGGCCCAGTGATAGCAAAACTGTGACCTGAGCCACTTGCCTCACAGTTGTTCCGTTCTGTCATTGTGGTCTCTGCCAGGCAGACTTTTGCCCTCTGCTCAGGACCCCTGCTAGGGGCCGCTTCTCTAGGCTCCTGACTCTCTATTTCCTGTGTTCTCTTCCATTTCACATCCTGTTAAAATGACATTGACTCTTAAAGGGTGAATGAATGATCTCCCTCCCTTGCAGAAGCCAGGCCTTAGCCCCAGGGAGTGACCTCAGGGTAGGGGCCTGCCTGCGCTGGCCTTGCTGTGTCCGTGACCCTGGGCACCGCATGCACTTGGCCTCCCTGAGCCTTCATGCCATCTCACGTCTGAAACAGGGACGAGAAACCTCCTGCAGAGTAAGGATTTTCATTCCCATTCACAGGTGAGGAAATGAAGGCTCAGAGAGATGCCGTGACTTGCTCAAGGTCACACAGCCAGCAAACTGGAGCCTGACCTGTGAGAGTCAGCATGAGAGAATGAGTAGAGTACGTTCTCCCAGTGGGTACGACAGAGATGCGAATGTACGCAAAACAAGACAAGTGATCTCTCACCGCTGTTGTTCCTATGTGCTCTGGGCTAAGGGTTAAAGCACGGGTACGCATGCTCCACCGAGGGCCTGTCACAGCCCATTAGGTGATCTGTCACTCAAACAACTAGGCAGCCGCTAACGCCTGCCAGGAAGGGCGGTGTGGCTGGTGTGGCAGGTTGATGGCCTTGGGTCAGGTCCTGCATAAGGTCCTGAGTTTCATTCCCTCCGCCTCCGTCCAGCCAGCTGCCTCCCACGTGTTTTCACCTCAGTCATAAGTGGATTCAGCTGAGAGTGTGGACCGTGCTTAGGAAGTCCAGCAGCTCCTTTGGAAATGTGGTGCCAGGGCACATGAAAGGCAGCAGGTCCCAGGCGACTTTTGGAAGGCAGCCTCACTGTGTTGATACTACACACCTGGTCTGCTCTGCTCGCCCCTCACCCCTAAACCTGTCACTCCTGTCTCCGTGCCCTCCTTCTTGCCCTTGCCTCTACTTGGGCCATCTGAGAGACGTATCATTACGCAGATAAGAACAACATGGAGCCGCCCTCTCACCAACTTGGCAAGGCTGCGGTGAACCTGCCCACGGTCCCTCCATGTGCACTTCCGGTTGGGGTGGCCACCAGGGAGATTCTTGCGGTGGAGGGGGTGGGATCTGGAGGGCGGAAGGTAAGCAGCAGCCTCTTTGTAGTTCACACACCTTGTTGCTTCGCTGCTGCTCCCCTGGTGGGTGGCCTGTCCGGCCACTTCTCCACCCTCCCTCCGAACAATCCCCAGCTTCCCTGACTTCTCAGCCAGGTGTGGGCTTAGCTGTGCGCCCTGGCTGCTTCAGGAACCCACACCATCAAGGTCAGAGCAATGCAAACCGATACAGGTCTCTCCGCCCTTGATCAAAGTTTCTTACACTTCGTAGATCAGACAAATCTTGACTGCCTCTCCGGAGGAAAACTTTAATTCTGTGAGCCTTTTTAGAACACAAAATAGGATAATCAAGAAATTTGAGAAACTCAACCCTGCGTAAACTGTGAGCCCTAAGGTGACGGGGCCCTTGTCTGGTTTGATGGGAGAGGCACTGCCGTGGCCACCGATGACAACAGCGGGTTGGGAATGGGGTGGTGTCCGAATCAGCCTGTTCTGGTGCAAGGGCCTGCCTTAGAATTCCCATTGGGTCAGCTTTCTCCGGTTTCTTTCTGGTTGCACTAGAGCGCTAGACCTCAGGAGCTGGGTCTGTCATTTATTCCTGTGATCCTGGGGTGGAGGCTGATTCTTCCTAGTCACTTGTCCCTCACTCTAATCCAAGCCACTCCAGGCCTGCAGTCCCCTCTGTGCCTCTGCAGAGAGAACTGTCCCCACCGACCCACCCCCCCCCCCCCCCGAGCCCAGGAGTCATTCTTGCTCCTAGTCCCTTATTTCTTTTTGCTTCGATGCTCCCGCTGCTGAACCCCCAGGGCTGGGTCTGACAGATTCCGGTTTGGCCACTTCTCCTTTCGAGTTTTCTCTCCACTTGTTTCTCCAGCAAATTCTAGACCAGGCCTTTGCCAAATACAGAGTAGGCACTCAGTGAAAACAGGGGCCGGGCTGTCCTCTGATCAGGGCCAGGTCTGCCCTACTGTGAGGGGGTGATGGGAGCCACAGATGGCTCCGCGCTGGAGGTGGTGCCGGGCACGCGGCTGCTGCGTCCTGCTTGCCCAACGTCTGCCAGCGCGCCGGGGTGCCCACCACTCCCTTCTCCATAAAAACCCCGGCTTCCCCCCTGTGATCGGTTCTGTGGCCATGTCTGCTGCGAAGGTCAGTTTTAATGTCCATGATGGAAGCTTTTGGATGACTCCCTCGCGGTGGACACATCTGTTTCCTCATCAAAACGCAGGCACTCTTCTCGTGCGGAGCCGTAATGTGCTGACCTCCTGCATAATTGAGACAGATGATCTCTGTTTTCCGGCTGGACAATTTGCCATTTAGTCCTTCAGAAGTGCTGCTGGGCTGGCTCAGGTGCTGCGGGGTGGGGGTGGGGGGAAGCCACCACCCACCTTCACGGGGGGGAAGGGCTGGGCAGACCGCTGACCGCATTCCTGCCCCCCCCCCCGGGGGGGGAGGGGCGTGCAGACGCTGCCTCGTGCAGGAAGGGAGGAGGACTCCCGTTCTTCAGCAGATGTGTGTGCCAGGGAAGAGGCAGGGGCAGAGGGGTGGGCTATCCAGTGGGCAGACCCAAGAAAAGAATTTCTCACCCGAGTCTTTGAGGAAGGTCAGAATCAAGACCCTGAACCCACCCAGGAGGCAAGAAACTGAGAGAGCTTTTGAGCTCGGGCTTGGAGTCTCAGCAGGAGCCAGAATCTAATGACATTGGCTGTGCATCAGACGCCAAACTAGAAGCCGGATAAACCCTGGGCTGGGAGCCAGGGCCGGGACGCAGAAGAGAAGGCTCGGGTGGGTGCAAATGGAGACCAGGAGTGGGGGGCTGGGGCCCCACTTTACAAAAATCATATTTGCAACAACCAAATGAAGAGGAACGAACTTTGACTAAGGGGGTCCTGTGAACAACAGGTCTTCCTAAGAAACACATCTTTAAAGAGCACCCTGTCATGCGTGCCTGGTGTCTGTGGGTACCGGAGTTAGATCTGCTCCCTCACTTTAGGGTCATGTGCACAGAATGAAGTACACCCGTCAACCAGGACAAGGGGCTGTTCTGTGGGGAGGGGATAAGGTCTCGATAGCGGGGTGGGGGTGGGGGTGGGGTGGGGGGAGCTAGTTCTGCCTTTCCCACCGGGTGACCACAGGCGAATCGCTGTCCCTCTCTAGGTTTGGACTCCCAATGGCCAGAGGAAAGGACTGGATTAGGTGGCCTCTGGGGGCACTTCCAGCTGTGACACTCTCTGCAGGGACAGAAGGAAGGAAGAAGGACATTCCCGGAGGCCCGACTGGGTGCAAGGTGCTCTTTTCACATCATGCCTGGGTCCTCCCAGGAGTTCAGCAGTATGATAACCCACAGACCAGGGAGCTGACATTCAACCAACAAAGTAATGTGCCCAAGGTGAGAGAGTGGCAGAGCCAGCGAGTGCCTCTATGGCTCCAGCACGGGGACATGGCAGGCACGATCAGAACCCAGGCCTGGCTGACTCCAATATGTGTCCCTTCCCGTCGCAATTCGTAGTAGGAGGGAGAGGCGAGGGCCACCAATGCGGCTGGCTGTGCTGATTCTGTCTCAACTCCAGACTAAGCACTGGGGCTCAGGATGGGGAAAGGGAGCCCGATCTATTTAATGAACACCCCACTCAGCCCCTGGAACCTTTCTTCCAGCCACAGCTCCTGCCCAAACGGGAGCCTCCGTGACCCCGAGAGCATCTGGGTGGCTCCAATACAAACCTTAAGCGATTCATTTTCTACACTTATAAACAAGTCAATAAAAAAGATGTTCAACATAATTTCCCCAGAGAATAGAAGGAAGGAAAGGCAGCATGAATTGGAAACTCCTCTTATCCTCTGTTGCTTTTGTCTCCAATGACAGATAATGGGTGAGCGGTGAGGGGGACCGGCCAGGGGAGAGAACAATGTTTGCGTCAGGATTGCCTTTCAAATGTGTCATCACGCATCTGACTCAGAAAGGGGGTGGGGGAGAGAAGAAAAGCAAGGCTGGCTGTGTTTCCTCTCCACGCCTCACTCCCACCCACGTCCGGCCAGGTTGCAGCCCCGCCATGCAGGACACCGAGACACCATTGCTGAATGCCCCCCACCCCCGGTTTTTGCCTCCCTTCTTCGCTTTCAGAGAGCTGATGAATTGGTCCAATACTAGTGGCTCATCGTGAAGATCTTAATTAAGGAAGAAATTGCTACCTTGTGAGTTCCTAGGGAATCAATAACCCTGGGGAAGTCTCTTCCTCCTGCTGCACAGGGGATGGTGAGAAAGCAGGACAGAGGGACAGAGGCAGGCTCCGGATCCAGGGGATTATGTGTCCCAGGTGGAGAGAGGAGCACAGCTGTGGAGACTCCACACCTGAGGGACAACCTGGGAGGAAGAGTAACTGAGAGGGTCGACTCAGGCTGCACGGCTGAGTGGAACCGGCCTGGGGCGCCTCACCAGGGGAGTGAACACATGGGCATCTGAGGACCGGGCTGAAGTTTTAAGAGTTGCCTTAAAAGAGACAGTAAAATCTATAGCAGTTGCTTTCAGCACTACCTGCCTAGTGGAATCATCTGGAGGCTTTGAAACAGTGATTCCAGACGCCCACCCAAGTCAAGCCAGGATCTCTAAGGGGCACAATTCAAACACTGAAGCGTTTCCAAAGCTCCCTTCAGGCTCCGTGCTGCACGCAGGGCTGAGCCACTGGTCCCACTGGGCCATGAACCCCGTACCTTCTCCAAGTGTGCTCCACAGACCAGCAGTCACAGTGTCACCTGGGAAACTCTTAGAACCTTGGCACCAACCCTAGATCCACTGAAAAGGAATCCACAATGTCCCCGGGTCATTCAGATGCACATCAAAGCTTGGGAAGCAGTGGTTCTGGGTTCTATTCTGTGGTCAGCATCAAGGCAAGCTGCCTGACTTCTCTGAGGCCGCTTTATTTGAAGTGAAATGAGACTAATGATACCTTATTGGCAGGACTATCAGAAGAAGGCGCTGATGTCACTTCTGCCAAGCACCAATACAGTGCCTAGCATGCAGTAACTTCTCAACAGACTCTGGGTCCTTTCCCCACTAAATGAGGATGAAATGAAATCAGACATGCAAAGCATTTGGAAGAGGGCTTGCATGCAGTAAGTGCTTAATAAATGCAAGCAACCATTATTTCCTCAAGCTCCTCTGGCTCTCTCCCTACCCATCTCTTCCAGTCCTCAGGGTGCTGCGTTTTATTCCTTTTTTTTTTTTTTTTTTTTTTTACAGAGACAGAGAGAGAGTCAGAGAGAGGGACAGATGAGGACAGACAGACAGGAACAAAGAGAGATGAGAAGCATCAATCATCAATTTTTTGTTGCAACACCTTAGTTGTTCATTGATTGCTCTCTCATATGTACCTTGACCATGGGGCTACAGCAGACCGAGTAACCCCTTGCTCAAGCCAGTGACTTTGGGTCCAAGCTGGTAAGCTTTTCCCAAACCAGATGAGCCTGCACTCAAACTGGCAACCTCAGGGTCTCGAACCTGGGTCCTCTGCATCCCAGTCCGACGCTTTTCCACTGCGCCACCGCCTGGTCAGGCATGGCACTGTGTTTACAAATTTCTCTACTGCACTGGGTTATATGTACCTACTAGGTCTTATTCAGCTCCCCACCTTGGGATAAATGCAAAGGAGGTCCCAGAAATACATATGAAATAAATGTGAAGGCCATAAAGGGCTCCTTAGTTGGTAATAGAGAGGGTGGGAGGTCTGGGGTTTCTGAGCTCCTAGACATAGCATTTCTGGGCCCCTGGGGAGAACCTGACCCTAAAGAAAGAGGAGGAGGCTCTTTTCAGTGTCCATGAGTGGAAGCAACTACCAAAAATGTTGCGAGGCCCTGGTCAGTTGACTCAGCAGTAGAGCATTGACCCGGCTTGTGGATTCAATTCCCGGTCAGGGCACACAGGAAAGTCAACTATCTGCTTCTCCCCCCTCCTACTCCTCCCCCTGCTCTCTTTTTCTCTCTCTTCCCCTTCCACAACCATGGCTCAATTAATTCAGGGGCATGGGTCCTGGGTCCTGAGGATGGCTTTGTGGAGCCTCTGCCTCAGGTGCTAAAAATAGTTTGGTTTTGAGCATTGCCTCAGATGGGCAAAATGTTGGCCCCAGACGGGCATTGCCGAGTGGATCCCGGTCAAGATGCATGTGGGAGTCTGTCTCTCTATCTCCCCTACTCTCACTTAAAAAAAAAAATTCTGTGTAATATTCTTTGTGTCGGATGGAGTTCAACCCACAAATCTAGGCTTTGAGACCAAATTAGACTGTAAACTTCTGGAAGAATTAAATCAAGTTTGGGATCATTTCTGGATCTCCATCATTCCCAGCATTGTCTGGATGGGAAGAAAATGAGGGTCAGTCCCCTTCCGCTTGTCAGGCCCTGTGGCAGGTGAGGGGGGAGGCTTGGCAGATGGCAATGATAGCCTCTGAATGTGGTCACCCTGGAGCTGCCTGCAGACAGTGCCGGGTCTTTCAATCAAACCACTTAATTGGTGTGAACACATGCAAGCGTGCGGGTCCCCTCTGCTGGGGGCAGAGCTCCGAGGGGAGCACTGGGCTTCTGGGCACGCCCTCACTGCTTCTCGCAGGAAGCCCGTGTTGCCGCAGGAAGCCCGTGTTGCCGCAGGAAGCCCGTGTTGCTCGTTCCCAGGGGCGAGCACATGGGGACCCACACAGTGAGCAGCAGCCTTCCCCAGGGAGCCGGGACACCGGGACCGACCCAGCAGGTCACCAGGGGTTGGAGAGCACATCTCCTAGTGTTCCAGAGGTCAATCACCTTAATTAATTTATGCATTCACTCGTTAGACCAGTTCCCTGAGTCCCTACTCCGGGTCAGGTATACCAAGAGCCTTTCTGTAGATTTTCACCTTTGATTTCATTTAATTAGACAAGAGCTCTCTGAGTTAAGTCCTGTTTTCCCATATTTTAACTAGAGAGAAACAGAAACTTAAAGAAGTTGAGTCACCTAGCCCCCAAAATCACACGGGATTTGAAACACCAATGGTCGGCACGGAGCCTTGATCAGTCGTAGGAATTTGTAGCAGTGGTCTACTGGCCCTTTAAGACAAACATTCCAGAAAAGCATATAAGACCCTGGGTGACCCAACATCCCAGCAGGACAGAGCACAAGGAGGCTTTATCTTGGGAAGTATTGGGGTATATAGAGCTGGGCAGGGAACAGTGGGCAGGGGTACACCAGCTATGGGCTCCTTTCTCTGTGCCAACACCACCTCTCAGGCAGACAGACCTCCTGGAAGAGAGGGCACTGAAAACCAAGCACCTGGGCCCCATATTCTCTCTGCCTCTAGAGAGATATTTGACCCTGTGGAGGCCCCCCACTCTCGCCATCTGGGGGTTAGGGCCAGATGGCCACTCAGGTCTCTGAAAATTACATTGGCTTCGTTCCTTGAGCCGTGAGGCTGGTGTGTCCCTGAAGCTGCTGCTCAAAACCCTGCAAACTGCAGGGATGCCAGTGGGTGAAGACCCGCCCTTTGCAGTCTGGGCAGCACACGCACATGTCCACGCACCCCCGATCTGGCCACATGGCCACGGGTTGGTCACACTGCCGTTGACAGAGGTCCTGTCCCCCACCCTCTGCTTTACCTCCAAGCCCAGCGTTTGTTCCCTATGACCTGGGGATGCTGGTAACTGGTCTCAAGTTTCTAACCAGCAGGTGCTCGAGGGGGTGAGGCATTTCCCTGACTGTCCCACAAATGGGGACACTCACACGGTGTGACCAGCTCAGCCCTTTGTCCTCACCTTAGCCTCACCTTCAGGGTTCCAGGTGACAGCCAGGGCCACCTGGGAGGGGGAGAGGTATTACGGAGAAAGGGATGCCCAAGGGGGGTGCAGGGAAGGGGCTGAGAGACTGCAAGGGTCATTGTCAGGCTCTTTCTCATCTGTCTACAGCTTCTCCCCTGCGCCTTGCTTTTTGCTTCTGGGAAGGCGTGTCTGTGCTGATCGCTCGGACAGTGACGGAAACCAGAGCCAACAGCCCACTAGATGAGGGGTGGGGTAGGGTGAGGTCTAGTCCCCCAAGCTGGGACGTCCACGGCTTCCCTCCAGCAAGTGGAAAGAACCCATGATGCCAAAGGGACACTCATGTATTTACTCAGCACATTTTTACCAGGGTCTACTACCCATCAGGCACTACGCTGGGCTGTGTGAATACAGCAAATAAAATGACCCACACAGTCCCTGCTCACAGAAAGGAACAATCTGTGCTAGACAAGGGTGATAAGTGAATAATGACACAAATCATAAAATCAAATTTGCAGGAAGGGCTGTCATGCCTCCACGTGCCAGCTCCTGACCTCTCCCTCCAGGACTGACTGGCTCTGCCCCAAAGTGAGACAGCTCTGGACGGGCCAGTGGAGCATGCTGGAGGTGAAGTCTCTTTGATTCAGATGCAGACCTGAAGCTCTTGTCACTCTGTGGCTCTTGGGACAGCAGAGCGAATGGGCAGGAAAGAGAAAAGGAAGAATGTGCTATGGAACGGCAGCCGAAGCCCGAGCTGCAATGATAAGGAATGGGACAAACTACCTTCTGTGGATTCCATCTCTTCCACGTCACTGACTTGGTCCCCTCTACCTTGTCCGGGTTCAGATCCTCGTCACTTTTTCCCTGGACAGCTGTGGCAGCCCCTGCCTTGTCTTGCCTCCTGACCACCACAGTTCCTCCTCCATGGAGGAGGGCAGAGCAGCTCGCTCTGTCTAGAGCGGTTCTCAACCTCAGCGCAGGCGACACGGTGGGCCGCACAACTCCTTCTTTGGAGCTGTCCTTTGCATGGTGGATGTTTAACAACAGCCTCCCTGTCAGCAGGGACAACCAAACATGTGTCCAAGCATTGTTCAACTTCCATTGGGAAGCAAGGTCAGCCCTGCTTGAGGGCCACCGGCTAAAAAACACTACGTCCTGAACTTGACATTCAAGGCTCTCCATGCCCTGTTCAAAACCTTTCATCGTCTCTCCCTGTTTGAAGCCTTTCATCGTCTCTTCCTTCACATCCTATAACGTAGCCACAGTCACGCACACAAGACACCCAGACAGTGCCCTACCCCGTTCGTGCCTTTGGCCACGCTCTCTGCCTGCAGTGTCCTTCTCTGTTGTCCTATTAAAGAAAAATTCACTAATGTTACAAGATTCAGCTCAAAAAAGCCACTTCTGAGAAGCTTCTCCCGATATCTGATTTTCAGTTTTCTCATTTGCCAAATAAGGGTAAAAAACGTGTTCCATGCATGGCACAGAATCACAAAATGATGGCAGAGGTGTAGGTGAGCTGAGGAGTCACCGATGTCTTCTTTTGGCGAGGCAGGTGGAGACGCGGAGAAGAGGAGGGTCCTGTCTGAAGTTATGCAGCCACAGCCCAGCCCGGTGGAGACTAGCTGGCCCTAGAACCTGGGTCTCTAAATATGCTAATCCCACACACCAGCTTTTTCAAGAAGAAGGTGTTATCTAATCAACAGGGAAGTTAACTTTGTGACCAGGAGTCCACAAACCCCTCTGCCTCTCTCTGTAGAATATTAGGCTAAATAGGATGCTTTCTAGAGGTCATTCTATGCTGCTCTGTTCCATTATGAGTCTTTTTTTATTTTCAGAAAAAGTTGTCATCCAAATATAAGTTATTCTCATCATTAATACTTCCCCAATTCATCCCGCCATGTCAAAATTGAACCTCAAAGCTCACCCCTGAGAAGGTTAACATAACGATTCTGCTGCTCATCATAACAACCCTTCGCATCACTCCCCAGCATCATTCTTCAAACTCCAACACGAGCCAGAAATGACAAATGATTCTTGTAATGCGCTCTTTGACACAAATCATTTCTGATTGCTTGAGACCCTGGACAACCTTGAGCGTGCAGAAGCAAGACGAGAGGGAAAAGTCTTGGAAAATGAACAGCTTTGACTTCTTACCGACAAGAGCCTTCTGCTTGCGGGGCAGCAGCCGTATATGCTGATTACCAAATGGATCATTTTTTAAATTGAGGCAAATCTGCTGTTGGGGGTGGGTCCGTGCAGTGATGTCTTATCTCACTGCATCCTAAGTAGCCTTCAAAGTGTTTTTTGGATGCTGGTAAGAAGACAGACATTGACACATGTAAGGGCTCACAGTGACCACTTGTGCACACGAGGCCTTATTTCATCCTCCCAATGAGCTTGGATATTTATTATTACCGCCCTCTACAAAGAAGGGAGAGGAACCCCAAGGAATTCCAACCATTTGCCAAAGAACTCAATGTGCCGCTGTTAGATCTAGGACTAGAATTCAGGTCCCTTGATTCCAAAGCCAGGGCTGTACACACAGGGGCACATTGCAGTGCCCTTTAAGGTTTAAAGTTCTTTTAAAATCCTTTGATTACTAGGCCTCATTCTCTGGATTGTGGATAAAAAGCTTGGGGTTCAGGGAGAGAATGTACATTGATGAGAGGTAGGCTTGTCTGGAAAATAAGGGCGTTGAACTGGGTGATCATAAATAACCCAGTGCTTTACGAGCATTATTCTTTCTGCTGCACAGGAGCCCTATGAGTACTAGGATTGAGAAACTGAGACTCTGAGTAGTTGAGTCAGAGAGATAAGTGACTGTCCACCAAGGAGTTATGCTTCCTTTCAAACTGTAAAGCCGCTGTTGAGAAATTGTTGCCTAGGTTAGAACTACACTTCTCATCTCTCCTGTGGTAGATGAGGCCACACTGACCAGTGCCAAGCAATGGGTATGGTAGAAATAAAGAAGCTACTTCTTGGTAGAAGTAGTTCCAAAGTTGATGCGCCTTCTTATCTCTCTATTTCTCTTCCTGTCAGTGAATATTATGAGTCCCTAGACTGATTTAAGAAGCTATGTGTTTTAGGCGACGGAGTGTGTATCAGCTTGGATCCCTGAATGACTGTGTGGAACAGAGTGTCATCTTTACTCCAGCCTCCCACACACTGCTGACTGTGCTTTACACAAGAAAGACACAATCATAAAGTGAATTTAGTCATTGTGATTTCAGGAGTTATTTTTTATGGCAGCTAGCGTTACCCTGACTAATATGGAGGCCAAAAAATGAGCCTTGTTTAAGACATGCATGCTCATAACTGCTATTCTATAGGTGGCCCTAGGGTTGTTCAGGTTTACGAAGAGTGTAGAAAAATTTCTCCTTATTCCCATACCCAAGAGCAAACACATGATATTATTTCCCCCCTGTGAAGCCTGGAGCGTATACTAGATTAATATTTATGATTCTGAGCCCCTTCCCAAACTGACTGCTTTCCTTAGCTTCCCGTCTCAGGAAATGGCACCAGTAGGTACTTGATAGATTGGTAATCATCCTGGGTTTCCTCTTTTCTTTGCCTCCCACATCTTAACTATCAACAAGTCCAGTAGGCTCTACTCTAACATTTAACCAGGGATGTGTTGGAGCTGGCTCATATCAGCTGATGAGCGCTATTGACAAACTGTTGGGAAGGCTGCAAGCTGGTTGGCATCTTATTGGGAGCTTGAGGTAGCAGCTCATGGTGGGATTATTTACACCATCGGAAATGACAGACGCTACAAACCAGGGCTCCCCTCCTTTCAGGGAACTGATCATTAAAAAGAAAAGGGCTGGCAGGAGAATTGGGTTGGTTGAATTATGCTCAAAGAGCATGGAGCAGAAAGGGAACCAAGGGAAGAACCCAGCAGAGCAGAGAATTCTAAAGGGCACCCAGAAGAATACGGAGAACTGGGTCTCAGATCCACATCCACCAAGCAAGTGCCAGAACAAGTGGTCAAGGAGGGGAAACTGGGTAGAATTTGGATAGACTTATCCAGTGGTGGGATTCAAATAATTTAACAACCGGTTCTCTGCCGCAATGACCATTTTAAGTATAAAAAAAAGATATACCAAAAGGTAGTTTATTATATTTCATGAATTTAATACTTATATAAGAACAATAAAAGAGGTACACAGAATTATGTTATGTTATAAGAGTTTTAAAATATTGATGAAAAATATTAAAGCATACCTGACAAAAAACAATAAAACTATTATTTAAGATATTTCCATATTGCTTCTTGACTGGCGTCCTCACTTGCAATTTTCTTCGCTTTTATTAGGGCATCATTGGCTGTGTGATTTATCCTTAACCATCTTCTCAGTGTAGGAATAAGATCCCATTCCTACGTTTTATGTTTATTTACTGAAGTAAAAACGTGAGGAAATTAAAATGTAGTATTTCATCAAAGGTATAATGAGTTTTATGAAATAAATAAATAAATGTTACAAGCATAGTTTCATCACATTTTTTTCACCTATGGGCAGAATGAACATTACTACAGGCGCTTAGAATACGCTGTTGTGCAGATGAATGTTTAAAAAAGAGTAAGGAGTGTAAATTTGTGATTTCCACATTGAGCACCTACCCAGGCAACCCACCTTAGAGAGAACCCTGATTACAAGTGCCACTTTAACAACCAGTTTGCCAAACTCAACCAAAAATTAGGTACTGTTTCTTCCGAACTAGTGTGAACCGGCTGAATGCCACCATTGGATTTATCTAAGGCCCCTTTGTTAGGGCATGAGAGAGAAACAATTCCTATCTATAACTTCCTAGCTGTGTGACTTTGGGGGAGTTACTTAACCTCTCTGAACCTTAGTTTCCTCTGCAGAAAAGGTTAATGATATCCTCCCATGGCTATGATGATCACTAAAGAAATAGATGTTATAAATACCTTCGGCACAATGCTTGGCTCCATAACTACTAATTTCCATACCCGTTCTTGACTTTTTTTTTAATTTTAATGGGGTGACATTGATAAATCAGGGTACATATGTTCAGTGAAAACATCTCCAGGTTATTTTGACATTTGATTATGTTGCATACCCCTCACCCAAAGTCAAATTGTCTTCCGTCACCTTCTATCTGGTTTTCTTTGTGCCCCTCCCTCCCTCCACTCGCTTCCTCTCCTTCCTCCCCCCCTCCCCGTAACCATCACACTCTTGTCCATGTCTCTGATTCTCATTTTTATGTCCCATCTATGTATGGAATCATATAGTTCTTAGTTTCTTCTGACTTACTTATTTCACTCAGTATAATGTTATCAAGGTCCATCCATGTTGTTGTAAATGATCGATGTCATCATTTCTTATGGCTGAGAAGTATTCCATTGTATATATGTACCAACGCTTTTTAATCCGTTCGTCCAATGACGGACACTTGGGCTGTTTCCAGATCTTTGCTACAATGAGATATCATCTCACACCAGTCAGAGTGGCGCTCATCAACAAAACAACACAGAATAAGTGCTGGTGAGGATGTGGAGAAAAGGGAACCCTCCTGCACTGTTGGTGGGAATGCAGACTGGTGCAGCAACTGTGGAAAACAGTGTGGAGATTCCTCAAAAAATTAAAAATCGAACTGCCCTTTGACCCAGCTATCCCACTTTTAGGAATATACCCCAAGAACACCATAGCACTGTTTGAAAAGAAGAAATGCACCCCCATGTTTATGGCAGCATTGTTCTTGACTTTCTTGCTGGTGAATAATCACTCCTTTTACTCTTTGTGTTCTTTGGTTGGACTTTAGGTCCAGGAACTGTAGGGTATCAAACTAGAAGGGACTTAGAGAAGAAGGCAGTAGATTATGGGGCTTACTGTATCACTCAGCAGGCAAAGCTGGGATGGGTGACGGGAAGAGAGCAGCCGGCATCCAAATCTCCACACAGACTTGGCCATTGGGAGAACCTGGGAGGCTCAGATAGATGTACAAACTGGAGCTGTAGAATTCATGTCTCGTCATGAATATTTGTTAGAAACAGAAATGACAATCCCTGACACCCGTAATATATATATTTTTTTACCTTTCAAAGCCCATTCAGACCCAGGCTTTCACTCACAACCTCCAACAAACAAGTCTCTGGGTTGGGCACAGAAGACAGGGCTGCCCCCATTTGCAGGTTGGACTGAGGCACAGAGAGGGAAATGACAACCTCTGCTGAGCCATGTGCCCTGCGCCACCCCTGAAGTTGGAGCCTGCAATGCCCCCAAAGCCGTTCAATTCTGACTAGCAGCTTCCTTCTCAGACGTGCCCAGCAGGTGCCTTGCATTTTAATGTAACCTGGATGCTTACTGCTTGCAAAGAGGTCAGGTCTCTAAGTGGACAGCCAGATGGAGAGGCCTTCTGGACCTTTCCTGGGGCTGCACGAGGGTGTTACTGCCGTGGGCTCCTGCTTTCCTTGCCCTAAAATGGTTCTAGTGCCTTCCATGCTAATAGCTTACTCCTCCTGAGCCCCTTCAGGGCTCTCCGACTGGATTCCAGAGTGAAGGGCAGAAAGCAACATACAAGCAAGGCAGCTCCAAAAACAAACATCTTATGGCCCAAATGCAAATTATTTTTTCTGTCTGCCAAGAAACACACACGGAGAACTTTAATATGCAGTGCCTTGCGAAAGCGCAACCGTGGGAATCACTGCATCTCTAATATGCACAGTCTTGGCTAAAACACTAATAATAAAAGCCTAGTCCACGTGCCTAGGGTTTTCTGGCTTGCAAAGCACATTCACAATCACCTCGCTTGATTCCCACAGGAAGCGCAGCTCAGCACATTTGATTAGTGCAGGTATTCACTGCATCTGACCGTGCCCTGAAGGAGCTCACTGTCCGGATGGGGACGAGGACAGAGGACATGCCAGGGGATTACATGAGGGAGTGTGTGTGGCACAATAAGGGACCCACCCATAGGGTGCCATGGGGATGCATGACAAGGGACTGCACGTGAGGAGTTGACATCCAGACCCAGGGAAGGGGCAGGCAAAGAGGAGTGGTCCAGGCCGAGGGAGCATCAATAGGAGAGAGCTTAGAACCGAAACAGCTCAGGCCTTGGGTTGGTTTCCCGGAGCTGTCGTAACAGAAATGTGTTGTCCCATAGTTCTGGAGGCTGGAAGTCCGACATCCAAGTGTCAGCAGGGTCGGTTCTTTCTTGGGGTTCTGCATCTGTTCCAGGCCTCCCTGCTGGTTTCTAGTGGCTTCAGGCATTCTTGGACTTGTAGAAGGCATTCTCCCTGTCATCACATCATCTACCCTCTGTGTGTGTCTGTCTCTGTGTCCACATTTCCCCTTTTATAAGGACACAGCCCTATTGTATTAGCACCCACCTTACGGATGTCTTACTTTAAAGATCTGCAAAGACTCTATTTCCAAATATTCACAGGTACTGGGGGCTAGGGTTTCAACATTGTTGGCGGCGCGCGGGGGGGGGGGGGATTGACACATAATTCATCTCATAATGCTCAAAGGACTGAGTGTGGTGTAGAGACCGAAGAGGAGAACGAAAGGCAGGAAGAGGCTAGTTGTATCTACCAGGGCCCACTCAGGGAAGACTCGTCAACCATGGTGAAGACTCTGTCCTTTATCATAAGGGCAAAGGTCTTTGTCGTCATCACATGGTCACTCCTTTGGGTTCTCGAGCCTGACACAGCTTCCCAAGAGCACTATTCTGGGAGGGTGGGTACAGGTTTCCCTGTTTGAGGTGAATTCTTCGAGGGCAGGGACTCCCGGCCGAGTGGTCAGCACATGGGGCGTGCCTAACAAATGCTTGTTAACTGAACACATTTAGTTCAGTTCTTGCGTCAGCTGAGTGCTGAGTTGCCTCTTCACCGACCTGTGTCATTCAGACATCTTACATCATTGTTGCAATAACGCACGGTCCCTGTTGCACCTCCTTAAGCAGGTTCTAGATTTCTTAGATGGAAATGTTTATTTCATCCTCTTAAAACTAAAATCCTTTGTTATCTTCCCCAGACTCCTGAATCTTATAATATGTGGTTTGCAAGATAAATCTGACTGGGCGTTTTGTCATTTGTCTTAGTATAAAAAATATCAATATATTATTTGTGACTCTTCAGTGTGGAGGGAAATAATATAATCAGTTTGCCACCTTAAGTCTGACAAGTTAACACTTAAAATGGTGTTTATTCAACCATATTGTTAGAGGTTGTAAGTTTAATGGTTTACTTCTAGAACTTAAGATTTGCCTGGGTCTCTCACCCTCTCTTCTGTAAAAGGTTTGCTCAGAGAGAAGCAGGATTCTGTCGCTCGGGCCACAACCTCCGGACTTCTGAAGAAAGGGTGCGCGGGAGGCCCCAGCACGTCTCCTCAAGGCAGAGTGACTGCATGGCTGAGGAATCAGTGGAAGTAGGAAAAGGAAGCGTAGCTCACTATATTACAACATCCAAACTGGGAAGGAGCCCGGGGAACAGATCTGCCCATCCACCCATCTCCAAGCAGGGGAGAGAGAGGCTCAGAGAGGCATGGGGACTGACCTGAGCACAGCCAGCAGGTAATAACAGGCCAGGAGGGGAGATGCCCGTGGAAGCACGAGGCATTGCTGCAAAATGCAGAACCCACAGCCAGGTGAGGACTATAATGTCAAGACTTCCTCTTTCTCAGGGCTTTGGTGCTTATTGGCCAGCTGAGAAGCATCTTTTTGTTTGTTTGTTTTGGGTTTTTTTTGTACTTTTCTGAAGCTAGAAACGGGGAGACAGTCAGACAGACTCCCGCATGCGCCTGACCGGGATCCACCCGGCACGCCCACCAGGGGCCACGCTCTGCCCACCAGGGGGCGATGCTCTGCCCCTCCGGGGCGTCGCTCTGCTGCGACCAGAGCCACTCTAGCGCCTGGGGCAGAGGCCAAGGAGCCATCCCCAGTGCCCGGGCCATCTTTGCTCCAATGGAGCCTTGGCTGCGGGAGGGGAAGAGAGAGACAGAGAGGAAGGAGGGGGTGGGGGTGGAGAAGCAAATGGGCGCTTCTCCTATGTGCCCTGGCCGGGAATCGAACCCGGGTCCCCCACACGCCAGGCCGATGCTCTACCGCTGAGCCAACCGGCCAGGGCCGAGAAGCATCTTTAGAAGGGGTGAACGTCCTCACAGGATTGCCCAGGGCTGCTCTCAATGAGGGAGAAAGGAACACCCAGGTAGCTAGGTCCCACAGCAGAGCACACGCTGGGGCCTGAACCTCCAAGACTCCACCCGCCTCCAGAGACTCTAGTGGAAACACTGCTTCTCCAGCCGCCGTTTCTCCAGCAGCCCACGCCCAAGTCCTCCACGTCCATCCTGATCCCCAAGCACCCTGCCCCCGGACATCCCACCCTGGCCCTGGGTTCCTGGGTCCTTCACTTGGTTCAGGGTATTGTTAAGGCCACTGGACCAGTACTTCAGGGTTTGAATCCAGGCTCTGCCCCTAACTAGCTGTGACCTTGGATAAATGCCTTTATCTCTCCACATGTTTCCTCATCAGTTTCATGGGAATAATCAGTTTCTGTGTCACTGGGTTCTTGCGAAGACGACATGAAACGAATGAATGAAAACCGCTTAACTGAATCCTTGTTATGAAGTTCATTCATTTTGCCCTGTGTAGATAATTCAGAATTAATAGGAAGCAAGTCAATTCCTTGGTGTGTGTGTGTGTGTGTGTGTGTGTGTGTGTGTGTGTGTGTGTGTGTGTATGTGTGTCAGGAACTGTGTTCAGCCTCCCAAGCATCTTTGGAGCTCCTGATCAAAATAACTTTCACCCAGCACTCTCTCCCTTTCTAGAAATTTCTTGGAGTGAGATGGATAGCGTGAGCAGAGGCAGTGAAGGCTTGAGTGCACAGACTGTTAATGGTTCAGGCTCCATCTCCCCGGAGCCCTGATTTCAACATTGTTTTCATCAGAATGACGGTTTCAGCCACAAGCAATTGATTGGCCTATACAATTCTGTCATTCCAACAGCTGATTAATTCCTCCGTCATGAAACTGCCTGTGGTCCCTACTGGCGCGCGAGCTCCCATTAGCGAGCGTTTACTCCTCGACAAGTTCTGCAAGTACTTTACATATATTCTCCCACTCCTGGCTCTCACAACAGAGCCCCATGCAGCAGGCCTCTGTGTGTGGGGATCCCGGGGTCCGTGCAGAGAGGTTAATACCGCCCAGGTCACACAGCTAGTAAGAGGAAGAGCTGGGGTTTAAACTCAGGCCTTTCTCCATCTTTCAGCCACATTAAAAAAAAAAATGGGTTCACTGAGGTATAATTTACATACAATAAAGTTCATACTTTTTAAGCAGAAAGTTCAGTAAGTTCTGATAAATAAATGTCTAACCATTATGTTGTATACCTGAAGCAAATATAATAATGTATGTCAACTGTAATTGAAAAATTAAAAAAAATTTATTTAAAAATTAAGAAGAGTTTTGACAAATGTATAAAGTTGTATAACCACCATGTAATCAAACCACAGAACACTGCCCTGGCCCTGGAAGTCAACTCTTAGCCCTTGGTAGGAGCTCCACTCCCTCCTGCCCCAAACCCTGGGAACCTTGGCTTTGTTTTCTGGGCCTGGAGTTCTGCCTTTTCTAAACTGACACATAGATGGAATCATGAGTCTGTCATCTTTTGGCTAACTCTTATTTCATTTGTCACCTGCTTTTGCGATTCCTCCCTATCATCACGTCATGAGTTTGTTCAATAGTCTATTGTGTGAATATACCACAATCTGTTGATCCATTCACCAGCATCATGATGGGCATTTGGATTGGTTTCGTTTTGTAGCTACTACAAATAAAGCTGTTATAAATATTTGTGCACAAGTCTTTGCGTGAACAGATATATATGTGCATTTCATTTTTCTCGGGTAAATATCCATGAGTGGAAATTTATGAGTCTTGGGTTGTGTATGTTTAACATTTTAGGAACCTACCAAACTGTTTTCCAAACTTTCTGTTCCTTTTCAAAATCTCAGCAGCATTGCGTGAACGATATTTTTAGCTACATGGAAACACTGAGGCTGAACATCTGCCTCGCTGGAACAGCTGCTCTGAGTGTAGAAGTTAAAAATGAAAGACTGCCATTGACATGTCACTGAATGTAAGATGGTATCAATTTTAAGATGTATCATTCTTTTATGTATCACTAAGGAAGAAAAAAATCTGGCCAACTATGACACTATTCTCATTTAGGAAAAATATTACTTATGAAATAGTTTGTATATCACTCTTATATATAAATAAAATGAGTGATTAACAAATGCTTAGGGTATTCCTAGAATGCACTCACTGGTAGAATCTTTTGAATCTTTTTTGGACTCGGTCCTCAGCATCCACGCTTTTCCACTCAGGATTGCTCTCTGAGCCATCCGCTTACTGAGGACGCAGCCTTTGTCAAAGGAGTGCTGGGCAATTGTCTCCAGTGTTTTCTTTCAAGCAAATCTCGACGTGGGAAACTTTCTTATCTGATTACACTTGTGTTTTAACTCCACCACCCAGTTGAATTAGGTATCATCAGAAGTTAAGCCATGTTCTATTTAAAGTCGGTAAAAAGATTTTTGGCAAATAGATGTTGAATGCCTTAAAGATAGCCCTGCACAATGGGTAAATCAGTCACATTAGCCTCTATTGTTTTAAATTTCATTCATTGTTTTTAAAGGAAACCGTGACCTTTTCTCCTCCCTCAGTACTTGCTGGTTCTACATGTCAAGCAACGGACAGAACCCGACATGGTACCAGTGCCCACAGGCACAGGCTGTGATGAGTTTTTCATGACTTAGTGCTTGTCAGTGAACGAAGATGCTTGCATTTGTGGGAGGCAGCTTGATTTTAGGGATGTTAAAATTGAAAAACAAAATTATATTGAGAATATAATCAAACCATAGAAACATCTTAGAATTGATCAAATATAGCCTTTTTTTTTACTGCAAATTTGATTTCCTGCCATGCTCTATTTTTTAATGTTCCCCCAAATCCTTGTCACAGACAATAGAAACATCTGCCTCATCTTCAACACCTTCCTCCCCAACCACATCCAACCGCAATGAGTCTCCCTTCTCTCCCACTCCGATCATTCCTTCAGTGTCCTCTTCTCTCTCCAGGAAGCTGCTGCAAAAACCTCATCACTTATTTACCTGCCTTCAAGCAATTTCTCCTCCTCCGATTTTATTCATTACCCCTACTGTGATCTTTCCACTTCACAAATCTGACACGTCAGTCTCATTCTCAAACTCTTCTTTGATGCCCATTATTTAAAGAATACACTCCTTAGCTTGACATTCAGTTTCTCCTACATTCTGGGCTCGAACTATCAGTCCAGTATTATAGTCATCAAGTTTGCCTCCAGGCACATCCAATGGACTTGTCTCCTCTGGACTTACCCTCTCTGGGATCCTGCATATGATTTTTCTACAAAATCTTTCTCTTCCTGCTGCCATTGAAGACTACTCAGAGAAGTGCAGCATAATGTTCATTTGGCCACATTAGCATGGTGAATTTATGCGTAAAGTTTTCTCTTCTTTCTCAGTTGCCAATAATGGGTCACTACGCATGTGTGTATATATACACATATGTACAATGCATGTCTATTTACCTGTACACATATGTACAAACACACATGAATAAGATACAAATACATACACACATTGTCCCTATGCATTCTTAATTGTCACATCTTCTACGGGATTGTCTTTGTCTTCTTTGATCTGCACCTTTCCTCCTTTATGTCTTCTCAGCCCCTGCTTGTAGCTTCAGTCATACTATCTTTTGCTGTAAATGGATGCAGGAGGGCTACACAGGCCTATTTCAAAAACTAAAATTCAATTCCATGGTCAGAGAGCACTGGCATTTTGCAGGCATCTGAGGGTAATAATCAGACCTAGAAATGGGCACCAGGCAATCCAGGGTCAAGCTGCGGCTCTGTCACTTACTGTCTCTGTGAACTTGGCAAGGTATGTGACCTCTCTGACTTCGGTGTCCTGCTGGTTCTGGGCCAATGTGAGCCTCCAGGCACCTTAGACAAGCCCTTTCTCTAGCAGAGGAGGATGCTGGGAAACCTGTACTTGCTTTCCTAAGTCCTCAGAGCTTCAAATCAATCTGCCCAGCTCTTTTTCTCCTCAGGTTCCAGGTTCACGTTTTGTGGCAGGAAGAATTAGTGTCTGTTCCACATTATGTACTTATAGCTGGGAAATGCTGGTCGGCACGGCCCTCGTTCCCAGCCCTTCTTACCGCTCACGTGCCCTGATGACCGGTTCTTCCTGAGGCAGTGCTGGTGGGAGGGCTGTGCCATGTTGGGGTCAAGGCTTTTGGTCTTCAGGCGCCTCATCTGTGCGCTCTTTTTGCTTTTGCTGGATGCAGATGGCAACAAGACTAGAGTCATGCGTTCATCAGAAGCCCCTGGACAGCTTGTTAAAACACTGACTGCTGGCCCCCACGCCCGGCATTTCTGATCCAGCAGGCCAGGAAAGGGCCTGTGCAGGGGCATTTCAAACAAGTCCTCAAGTGAGAAGCTGCTGCTGTTGGTATGGGAACCACACTTTGAGAAACACTGTCCTAAGAGATGGCAGAGCTGCCACATGGAAAGAGTATGGGTATTTACGTGACCTTGGAGGTTGGACAGAGCGAACCCTGTAAATGAGCTACACCCACCTGTGACTATTAAAGGAACAGGAACTAAACGTGCATTGTGTTGGAGAGTTTACAGATTGTGGTGAGTCCGTGTCTACTGAGGCAGGCTAGTCTATTCTTTTATTTATTTATTTATTTATTTGTATTTTTCTGAAGCTGGAAACCGGGAGAGACAGTCAGACAGACTCCCGCATGCGCCCGACCGGGATCCACCCGGCACGCCCACCAGGGACGATGCTCTGCCCACCAGGGGGCGATGCTCTGCCCCTCCGGGGCGTCGCTCTGCCGCGACCAGAGCCACTCTAGCGCCTGGGGCAGAGGCCAAGGAGCCATCCCCAGTGCCCAGGCTATCTTTGCTCTAATGGAGCCTTGGCTGAGGGAGGGGAAGAGAGAGACAGAGAGGAAGGAGGGGGGCGGGGTGGAGAAGCAAATGGGCGCTTCTCCTATGTGCCCTGGCCGGGAATCGAACCCGGGTCCCCCACACGCCAGGCCGACGCTCTACCGCTGAGCCAACCGGCCAGGGCAGGCTAGTCTATTCTTAAAAGCACCATTTCAAACATTCGTGGGGCAAGGCCCAGGTGCATCGCTCGGCTGCTGTCTGCCTCTCCTTCTGGTCTGGACCCGGCTTTGGAATCCCCACCACCGCCCTCCCAAGTATCTTATCTGATCACAGCTGTCTCACTGCTCAGGGACTGAGAGTCCCATCTCCTACAAGGCCTCCTGCTCCTTGCTGCCTAGTGTGTGGCAGGAACTCCCTCCTGCAGAAACCCAGAGTTCCCTCCTACCCACTGGACTTCATAACAGGAGCTTCTGACCTCAGCTTGCTGGACCAGCTCATCCCCTGGGCCCTAATTAATGGCCCCTGGTTGCTGCCCTGGACAGCTCTACCCACCTCACTCCTGTGTTTGGGAATTTGGGGAACGGCCTGTGTCCATGCAGTAGGGGACAGAATATGAGGGCAGGCAGTCATCCACGGGGCACCCGGTTCCTCGGCCCTCAGAGCAGGTCCCTGCACAGAGGAGGTGCTCAGTGCCTGGAATCAAAGCCACAGTGACTGACTCTGAGAAAGAGGTTGGGACATAGTGGCTGACTCTGAGAAAGAGGTTGGGACACGTTGCAGAGGAAGGAATGACAGATGGCAGGGGGCTGCAGTCTACCTGGTCAGTGATCACAGCCAAGATACAGGTCAAGTGCTTCTCCAGCCAAACTCCTGGAGTCCTGTCTTGTTAGAATGCAGTCTCTTGGCTATAACGGGGGCAATTGTGTGATAATTATATATTGAAAAGTGCAGCAAGTATTAAGAGATCATAAGTTCAATAAGCGTATGAAAGCTCAAAGCAGGAATCCTGCCTGCTATTAGCTCAAATTACATGAGCCTTCGGTCTGCCACAGCCTTCCTTTTAACCAGCACACCAAAAAAAAAAAAAAAGGGCTTTCACTGGATTATTAAAAGGATTTAATTAACATGGAATATTTCACAGGCAGATAACCTGTGACAGAATAATTAAAATATAGTTTGTTGAAATGTACATTAGGTTGGTAAATGCGGTACTCAAATCCTCCTGCAACCATAGCAAAATTACAACTGAACTACAGAACCATCATTCAGAACCACCTGGACACTGGCTGAATGGAAGTCCTACTGCTCCAGACAAAGAAGAAGCCACATGGAGACTGGCAGGAGGGGCGGATACACGAAACAGGCAGGTGGTTTAAAATCAGGAGGGATGTCTTGGCTGCAGTGGTCCCACCTGAAGAGCAAGGGGTCCCAGCCCAGGGTGCCAGAGCCAGGAAGAGAAGTGCCCATAACTTCCAGCTGTGAAAACCAGCCCAGCAGGGATTGTGCCTGAGTGGCCAGTGGGCTTCTGGAGTCAGGCAGTTCGTCTTAAAGGGCCCGTGCACAGACGTACTCAGACTCACTCCCTCTGACCTCCAGCACTGGGGCAGCAGCTTGAAAGGAACCAGGGACATGGGGTTGGTGGAGGGGAGGGGGAATAACTTTTTTGGCATCAAGGCAAAAGACGGAGGAGTAGGGGGGCGGGCAGGGACAGCTTTCTCCTGGACAGAAGTGCTGGCAGAGGTCATTGTTCCTTTTTCTGAGATGTGCCCCCCCCCACTCCAACACACACAGAGCCAGCAGGCAGGTGCCACATCTGAGTGTCCGTCAACCTGGCTCCCACTGTTAGTCCTACACTGGCGAGTCCTTCAGACCACACCCCACCCAAATTATGGGCCCACCCAAGCTGTTTCTAGTGGCTTTTCCATACAAATGGCCACCCTTGCCTCCTGCTTTGGACTTTTCTAAAATCTCTCAAACAAGCAGCAGCTGGCCCCTGCATACATCGTACCTCGCCCAGCACTAGAGGCAGCCGGCCTTGGCTCACACCTTGGCTTCTCCTGGGCACCTCTAAGCCCAGCACAAGTAACAGCCATCTGCAGATCACTCTGCAGTCCATGTCGGGTGGCCCAAGGCAAGGCACAAGTGGTGGCTTGTACCTCCCCGGAGGCCCTAGAGCCAGCGCACTCAATGGACAGCTTCAGACTACACGGGATTACAACCCTACCAACTCTACGAGCAATACACTCAAGGGGCAGACTTGGTGAGCAGCAGAGCCCCAGTGAAGCAAGTCCTGCTCTGTAGGGCCGACTCCTACACTGCAGTTCCTCTGCTGTAGTCACAGCAGACGGTCAGCTTGTGGATCAGTTCTTCCCAGTGACACCAATAGCAATAAAGGCTTAACTACAACAGCACAGGACAGTACACACAGCCCACACAGGGTCACACCTGGAGTGCCCAGCTCAGGTGGCTGGGAAGGCTGCCCCATTGGGCCATATAGAACACCTACTACACAGGACCACTCTACCAAGTCTGGGAGATGTAGCAGCCCTACCTGATACATAGAAACATACATAGGGAAGCAGCCAAAATGCGGAGACAAATAAGTAAGTCCCAAATGAAAGAAGAGGGGAAATTTCCAGGAAAAAAACTAAATGAAATGAAGGCAAATAAACTACCAGATACAGAGGTTGAAACAATGGTTATAAGGATGCTTCAAGGATCTTAGTGAGAACTTCAAAGAACTTAGCAAGAACTTCAACAGCATAAAAAAGGACATAGAAACCATAAAAAAGGACTAGTCAGAAAAAAAAAACATTTACTAACTGAAATGAAGAATAATTTACAGGGAATTAACAGTAGAGTTGATAACAATGAAAAGCAAATCAGCAATTTAGAATATAAAAAAGCAAAAAACACTCAATCAGAACAGCAAAAATTAAAAAAAAATAAAATAAATAAAGATCATGTAAGGAGCCTTTGGGACAACTTCAAGCCTATCAATGTTCACATCATGGGGGTGCTAGAAGGAGGAAAGAACGCAGGAAATTGAAAACATATTTGAAAAAATAATGACAGAAAACTTCCCTAACCTGGTGAAGACATAAAAGTCCAGGAAGCACAGAGAGTCCCAAACAAGATGAACCCAAAGAGTTCCACACCAAGATACATCATAATTAAAATGCAAAAGTTTCGAGACAAAGACAGAATCTTAAAAGCAGCAAGAGAAAAGCAGTTAGTTACCTATAAGAAAACTCATGTAAGACTGTCACCTGATTTTCCAACAGAAACTTTGCAGGCCAGAAAGGAGGAGCAAAGATGTTTAAAGTGACAAAAAGTAAGGACCTCCAACCAAGATTCCTCACCCAGCAAAGCTATCATTTAGATTTTACAGGGGTCCCCAAACTTTTTACACAGGGGGCCAGTTCACTGTCCCTCAGACCGTTGGAGGGCCGGACTATAAAAAAAACTATGAACAAATCCCTATGCACATTGCACATATCTTATTTTAAAGTAAAAAAACAAAACGGGAACAAATACAATATTTAAAATAAAGAACAAGTAAATTTAAATCAACAAACTGGCAGTATTTCAATGGGAATTATGGGCCTGCTTTTGGCTAATGAGATGGTCAATGTCCAGTTCCATATTTGTCACTGCTAGCCGTAACAAGTGATGCAAGTGTGTATCAGTTAGTCTAGATCTGGTTGGAGATTTCAGATGTTTCATTCTGGAAAAAGTCTGTTCACAGACATAAGTGCTGCCAAAGATGGTTGCCATTTGAGTGCATGGTTCCTGAGATTAGGATATGTCTCAGAGGGGAGAGATGCATAGAAATTAGGCAAGCTGCTTGACTTGAACGCATCTTTCAGAGAGTCACAATTCTGCAGTTCAGCCAGTTCCATTTGGTAAATTGTATCCACATTTTCCCTATTATAAGACACCTCCTAAAAATAAGACAGCCCCAGGCCCTGGCCGGTTGGCTCAGTGGTAGAGCGTCAGCCTGGCATGCGGGGGACCCGGGTTCGATTCCCGGCCAGGGCACATAGGAGAAGTGCCCATTTGCTTCTCCACCCCCACCCCCTCCTTCCTCTCTGTCTCTCTCTTCCCCTCCCGCAGCCAAGGCTCCATTGGAGCAAAGATGGCTCGGGTGCTGGGGATGGCTCCTTGGCCTCTGCCCCAGGCGCTAGAGTGGCTCTGGTCACGGCAGAGCGACGCCCCGGAGGGGCAGAGCATCGCCCCCTGGTGGGCAGAGCGTGGTCCCTGGTGGGCGTGCCGGGTGGATCCCGGTCGGGCACATGCGGGAGTCTGTCTGACTGTCTCTCCCCGTTTCCAGCTTCAGAAAAAAAAAAAAAAAAAAAGAAAAGAAAAAAAAATAAGACAGCCTCAGTCTTTTGGGGGTAAAATTAATATAAGAGGTCTTACAATAGGGGAAACATGGTGTGTAGTAATATGGGGGGAGACTTTTGGGCAAAGGGAGGTTATAGGGGCCATTATGTTGTTGTACATTTGGAGGAGTATAGAGGCCATTGTACTGTGTAGTAATGTTTATAGTGCTTTGCCTTTCTTTCTACTACTGCTGTTATTTCACACTGCTTCCGGTGATGTGGGGCGCCGCAGCCCGGATGTGCATTATGACGCACTTCTGGAGCCGTGAACGCATGCATCCCGTGTCACCGGAAGTAGTACTGTAAGTGAGCGATGCCGCACTTTGTGGCACCGCCACCTACAGTACTCCTCTCACTGACCACCAATGAAAGAGGTGCCCCTTCCAGAAGTGCGGCGGGGGCTGCATGTGGCCCACCGGCCATAGTTTGGGGACCCCTGGTGTATGGAGTCAGATAGGTATGAATGAGACTTACCAGAATGATCACCTAGTAAGTTATATAATTTCTAATCACTGGGATGTACACCTGAAACTAATATAATACTGTATGTCGACTGTAATTGAAAAATAAAAAATGATTTTAAAAAATGCCTGTTAATTGTTTACCAGTGATCACATTTTGTTCCTCTTTAAGGGATCAAGATATGTTCAGGAAGAGACATGATTCTGCACAGAAGCACATCTCTCTGCTCATTTGTCCCCACATTCAATTAGAAGGAAGAACACAGTCCATTACTCTGCAATTCTAGAAAACTGGAGTGGAAGTCAGAGGGAGCAAGTGAGGATGTCACTGCACACTGGGCGTGCAGTACAGTGGGGATAGCACTAGCTAGACTGGGAGTCTGCAGGCCTGGGCACTCCTCTGTGGTTCTAGTCCCAATTCACTGCGTGTGTCTCCTCTGCTGAAAGCTGCTTATTTTTTTTAATTTTTTTTTTATTTTGGGGTATTTTTCCAAAGCTGGAAACGGGGAGGCAGTCAGACAGACTACCGCATGCGCCTGACTGGGATCCACCCAGCATGCCCACCAGGGGGTGATGCTCTGCCCACCTTGGGGCGTCACTCTGCCGCAATCCGAGCCATTCTAGTGCCTGAGGGAGAGGCCACAGAGCCATCCTCAGCGCCTGGGCCATCTTTGCTCCAATGGAGCCTTGGCTGCGGGAGGGGAAGAGAGAGACAGAGAGGAAGGAGAGGGGGAGGGGTGGAGAAGCAGATGGGTGCCTCTCCTGTGTGCCCTGGCCAGGAATCGAACCCGGGACTCCCGCACGCCAGGCCGACGCTCTACCACTGAGCAAACCGGCCAGGGCCAGAAAGCTGCTTATGACTCCCCTTACTATTACAAAAACTCCAAACCCCTGCTACCCGATAAGTCATGGTCAGGCCCTTGAGTATCTTCCCAAGATTCTCGACCTTGCCCGTTTCACTCCAGCCATGCTGAACTTGCTGCTATACCCTGAACAAATCAAGTTTGCAATCATCACAGGACCTTTTCACTTGCCATTTCCTTAGCCTGAAACTTTTTCCTCTGAATTTTCATAAGGGGTTTATTCCCATCATTCACATCTCAGTTCAGGTGATTCTGCAGAGGCCTTCCCTGACCAGCCCAACCTAGTGTCCCCCCCTTTTATTCTCTATCCCATTACACAATTTTATTTTATTCACAGATGTGATTATCTTAAATATTTATTTGTTCACTTATTTATTGTCTGTTTCCATTTACTGTAAATGCTGTGAAAGCTGGAACTAATCTGTCTCCTTGCTGCGTTACAGTTCTAGTACCGAGGACAGTGCCTCAACCGTATTAGGCATTCAATAAATACTTGATGATTGAATGAATAGAAATAAAGGAGAAGAAAATGAAGCCCTTTGACAGTCAGTCCAGTTCCAACATTTTAGGATGCTATAAAATTATACAGAACCAAGAGAGATACAAAGGCTGTAGAAGACATAGTGTGTCTTAACTCCTTTTTGTACCTCCCTACTGGCCCTCAACAAAGCCTTGCTTATGAGGGTCTTCAGGAAGTGTTTGGGGATTGTGGTCCATCCAGACCTGCAAATCTAGAGTTTTAAAGCATCTGCAATTAGAACCATGTCTCCTGTCTACTTCCTCTTTTCAAAGCCATAATCATGGGGTGGGGTCACCACTTTAAAAACTGATCTCTCTTTAATCCTTGGTTGCCTGCTGTATCAACTTGCATCACAGAATTCTAGCAAGACCAAGGTTCTGCCTTCAGGGCTCATGTTGCAAACCAGCCTGAATTATGGCTGACAGAGGCTGCCTGTGGCTGTCAGGTGGGCATTTTTGCTTTTAAAATGAAGAGCCCAGCTCTTTGGAACTATGTGAATACTGTCCTGGGTTTTGCAATTAGAATTCTGTCCTTCCCCCCCCCCCCACACACACACACACAAAGAAATCTTTAAAATGCAATGGATGATAAAGCAGGTTTTATATCTTTTCCCAAAGGAGGTGGTTATCCTCCCCCGCCAAAGCTTCAGCCTATAGCCCTCTATGGTGTGTGATCACACCTTACTCCTCCACCTTAGTGACTTGTATTATAAGGGGCCCCACCACCTGCCTGCCCCATGGACACTTTTCCCTCCCATGAGGTGCTGAACCGTGGCCCAAAGAGATAGCCTTAAGGCAAAGGCTGGGACCAACTCCTCCCCAGCTTTTGGCTGAACCTTTGTTTGCTCTGTTTCCAGTTTTTTTTTCATCTCTATGCAGCTGCTCCTCTCAGCAGAGTGCAAATTCAGATTTCAGACACACAGATGAGGGCTGAGAGCAATCAGGCCCTCAGTGTGGTCCAGTCCGGCTCGGTGGTGTTCTGCACAGTCATTTGGGGCCAGAGCTCCAGCTAATAACAAGGCATCAGTTTGCCTACTTTGTGCATACGCTGCAGAAATATTTACAAGTTCAAATACTGGAAGGATCAAAAGGCATTGTTCTAGAGTAAACTTTTAAAGCAGCATCACCTTTTCAGTTTTGCGATTACAATCCTCGCTATAGCAGCCCCGTGGGTACTGGCGGGGTATGCTGGGCAGTAGAGGAACGGCACAAGCTGTCATGGAGACAGGGGCTAGTATGTACGATATGGGTGCAGCAGGACTAATTGGGGGGAACGACGGCAATGATGTCAAAGGACCCACAGAGTTAACACACATATTGAAACAGTTCTTACTTACAGCTTGGGACAGGTAGCAATGGTTTTAAAGCGCTATTGCAAACTAGTTAAGTAGCAAAGAATCTAGAGCCGGACAGGCTGGTTGGGTGCTGGCTGTTATCACCTACTGGCTACTACATGGTGTTGGCTTCCTCCTCTAGAGAGGGGAGGAACTGCATCCCCATAACCTAGTGAAGATGAGGGGAAGGGAGAGTATTAGCAAGTGCTGTGAGCCCAGAGAGAAGGAAGCAATAATAACTTCTGAGTGAGGGGATTAGGGTTCCTAGAGGAGGCACATTTGAAGTGGGCCTCAATGGATGGCTAGGAGTTTGATAGGCAGAAATAGCTACGGTGAGGATGAAGGTGGAGGTAAGAGGAGGGGGCCACATTTCAGGCAGGGGACAGCATGTGTGAAGCCTCTGTGTGGCCGGCCTGTGAACTGCAGTGCAACAAGAGTATTAAAAGGTAGCTTAAAGCAGGGGTCTCAAACTTGCGGCCCGCCGAACAATTTTGTGCGGCCTGCAGACTAATCCACGAAGTTCAAAATATTTTGGATAAAATTAAGTAAGCCTAGGGGCCTACTTGTATTTTTCATTTCTCTAGCATCCTAGCTAGATATTAACTTAGTTAACAGCAGTTGTGATGCGAACTACAGTTTCTGGTCGTTTTGTGACACTGAGTAAACTGCATGTACGATTGTGCTTGTTGTACTGATTTTTTTTTGTTTTCAACTGCAGTGAGAAAAGTGTTGCGTAACAGTTGCCTTTTGTAGACCTAGTGCGGCCCGCTGAACGGCTGTGATCTTGCTCTGCGGCCCACATGCTGAGTTGAGTTTGAGACCCCTGGCTTAAAGCTCTGAATGAATTGCTAAGGAAGTTGGGCTTTGTTCTATGCAGGATATTTTTTAAATATTTTTCTCTAGATGGTATTTTTATATGTAGAAAAATAAACACTATTTATCTTAAGCTTAGTGCAGAAAACTTGAATACCAAAAAAGCGCAAAGGAAAAACAATCCGGGTAAACCCATTGCACTGGATAATTACTTTTAACATTTGTAATACGTCTTTTCTGCATTCTTTGATGACTATGTATGCTAGTCTAGCTTTATAAAAATGCCATCAAAGGATATTTTGAAAAATCAGGTTTATATTCTTGAAAGATTCCTGTGGTGTCCATTAGGGAGGTGACCCGGAGGAGGCTATAGCTAGAGGTCAGTAGGCTGTTTGGCCACACTCTGACCCAGGGAGACATGAAGAGGGCCCCAGTCTAGTGCCCGGGGGGCTATGGAGAATGGGAGACACATCTTCCTAGGTGGAAATGCTCCAAGAGAGAAAACTACCTTTAGGAAGTCAAACCTGAGGTCAACGATATCACCAATGACCACTACGATTCTCTTCTCTCGGCCCCCAGTCCACTTGCTAATCAGACACACAGCATGGTCTCTCCTCCTGGAAAACGCTCTTGTCCTTCATAACATTCGATTACAGAACTCTCCTGGCACCTTCAGATTCCCCCAGAACTTGATGGTGCCTCTGTGAGAACTTTGTGGAGATTTGCAGACCACAGGTCTGAGACGTCACAGCCATTAGGAACCCTTTGATGTATGAGGCAGACATTGTCCTCACGAGGAAGCCTCATGGTGGCTTTCCTGACTTGGTGGAGGCCGCGCCGCTGGTCTCTCCATCCTTAGCCATGGTGAAGACAGCCATTGCTGTCCTCCTTCCCTCACCCCTCCCATCACCAGCTGCCTCTGCCACCCCCAAGCTCTGAGCAGAAAATGAAGGTTATCACCGATGAGCCCACGGCTGGTCTGAGAAATGAGATGTGCTGTGGGTGATGGAGGAAGATTGAGAGACCGGATAATTGAAGGTCTAAGCGCAAGGCTCTGCCGTCAGCCAGTATAGGCTCCCAGCATGGACCACATTAAAATCCCATCACCCACAGCTTCCTGGGGCCTCAATTGTCTCGCTTCAGATGCTATTTTATAAGCAGTGTTTTCAGAGAGTTAACAAATCTGGAGGGGCCCTGCTAGGGAAAGGACCTCTGCGCAATCGCTTTTCTCTTACCAGAGGAAATGAGAGATGGTTTGCCTTGTAACCCAATTCCCAAAGCCTATTATTACACAGTGTTGAGAAGATCTGCCTCCCGCCTGGCTGTGCGGAGGCTGAGCCAGCTGCAAAGTGGAGCTTAGACATCAGTGGACACTTGCTGGGGGGTCAGGGAGGGTGATCGAGGGGACGGGGTCAGCACCATCTCCTCTTGGTGTCCTCTCACTAAAGGGCCTGTCACCAACTCTTGTGCTTTGCACCGATTTTCTTCTATAAACCCTTGCAATGGGAGGCAGCATGGTGTAAGAGTGATGGCACGAGCGGCTGTCCAACAGCCCTGGATGCAGGCCCAGCTCGGGCACTCTCATACCAGCCACTGATCTGCTGTTTCCTCGTCTGGAAAAGGACGCACTGCACCCGCCGGAAGGGCTGCACCCGCTGGAAGCGCTGCACCTGCTGGAAGGGCTGCACCCGCCGGGTGCGGGAGGGCTGCACCCGCCGGAAGCGCTGCACCCGCCGGAAACGCTGCACCCCCTGGAAGGGCCGCACCCGGCCGGAAGCGCTACACCCGCCGGAAGGGCTGCTGGGTGGAGCGCTGAGGCTATATGTGCGGAGTGCCTGGGACATTGAGGCCTCAGCAGATTGCATTCTATTCCCGCCTTGTCCATCATGGATCCCGAGAACACTGTTCGGCCAAAGATCAACCAGTGTGATATGTTCACTTATTTACGTAATAATGTTACCGAAGCCTGGGCTATTATAAAATGAAGGCATCCACCTTGTAGATAAGAGGGGAGATGACATTCCAACAAAACAATGTGAATGGCCTGGGATTGCCAATTCAAAGACCATCAACCTAACCCAGCTGAACCCTTCAGAAATCTGTATCTGGGATCGTTTTCACCTGGATCCTCTATCTTCTGTGCTTTATGTGGAAGGACTTCTTGGTGCAAGGAGGTGGGGTCTGAGAGGAAAGAATGAGCAACCCGGCTGACCATAGGAAATGCCGCCAGAAGGTACATTATTCCCCACCCCCAGGGAGGAGTCCATGTCTGAGCCTGGCCGGGGGCTGAGCTGGTGGGAAGTACATCTGAGTGATACTTCCGACCTTGCCTTACTGAGCAGTACTGCCGGCGGGACTTTTGAGACTGAAACACATCTGAAATGTATTAACATGGAAGCCACTGATGACCATGACTGAAAGGGAAGGGGCCTGTTACACGCCACCTAGGAGCTGGGGCGGGGGGGGGGGGGGGTTAAATACTTTCTCACTCTGATTCTCTCAACGACTCTGTTATTATCTCCTAGCTCTTATTATCTCCATTTTTCAGATTATCAGTAAGAGGCAGATTTGAAGATCAAATCCATGTCTTGCTGGCTCTAATGTCTGTTTCTAAGCTCTTCTAACTTCATAAGACTTAAATTTCAAAGTCCCCTGTGGATGTTATCGAGGCTTATTTTTAGGCTTTATTAGAACAGGTCTAAAAAAAAAAAAAGAAAAGAAAAAAGAACAGGTCTAGAGTCCTTATATTAGGATCAAGGTCAGAAAATGTTCTCTTAAGGGCCAGATAGTAAATATTTTAGGCTTGTTTGCCCCATGGTCTTTGAAGCGAATAATCAATTCTGCCGTTTGTTAGGTTTGGGTTCAGGGCTCCTTTAAATCCAAAGCTCCTTTAAACTCAAATTCCCCTCACCCAACCTCCCACTAGGGAAACTTCTTCATTAAAGCATCTCCCTCATCCAACCTTCTCTTCCCCTTAAGCCACTCCCCAAACCCTGGGAAGGTTCTGGGAAATGTCCTTGGGACAAGGCCATCAGGAGGGACTTGAGGATTGGGAAAGGGAGACAGTCTGTGACCAAAGGCAACAAACCAAGATATGCTAATCTGGGCATGTCCAGGTGCACCCACCCCATGCCAGCAGATGCCTGCTGCAACCCCAATATCAGACACCCTCTTCCTGCAGCTCTCCACTGATGCCAGGGGGGTCTCAGCCCATCTGGTTTGCAGATGCAGAGATAAACTTCCTGTAAAACTCCTCAGGCCTGTGCGACCCTCCTTCGGTCGACCTAACACCGTTACAGCTGGAATGTAGAATGCATGGATGTGGATCTGTTCCATTAAAATTTCTACCAACACAGCTGGCTATGCGTCTACATTATTATTGTAATCATCTACTGGTTATTGTAGAAGCCATTATTTGGGGACCCCTGTTATAAGGACATGGATGTTATTTCTAAGGCATGGCCTTTCTGAGGTCTTTACTGGACCCCCCAGGTGCTAATAAGATCTCTCCACTCTGGCTGGGCAAGAACTCCAACACCTCCTAGAACTCCTCAACCTCCAGCATTCCAGTTTCACCTGAGGCTTTGTGTAAAGCCAGTAGCCAAGGCCAGGGCCACTATCACAGCCGCCACCAGTCCCATGCAAGTTCGCATTGGATTCGGACAGTTGGTAAAGAAACAGCGGAGCCAAAAACTGATGGGCCATAGCCTTTAATCCTACCTTGCACCCGGCGGGCAAGTAAAAATACACACTGGGCTCCAAAACCCAGTCACACTCAGTGCTCACAAAGCCACTGACTTATCCGAGTTTCCTAGAATCAAAGGTTTCTAGCTCACCAGCCTTCTTCTCCTCAGTTCCCCATCTCCTTCCTTATCCCAGATACAAACTCTACACAAACTGGCATCTCACTCAGCACTCCGCCACCTTGGCTGCTTCTCCTGGCCTCCTCCACGTGGCCTCCTTTAGCTGCTCTCCTCTGCTCTCTCTTCTAATGATAATCTCAGGAACCAAGAGAGCAAAATCCCGTTTTGCCCCCACTTTATACTGTAGCTTCACAACCTCTAATCCAATATACAAAGTAGGGAAGTCTCCAACCCAAAGTCACCTTCTGAGGCATGATTGGATTGCACCACCCCACATCAAAAAAGGGTAGGAAAGGCTTAATCCCAAAACCAAACCCCAGGCTACAAGGATTCCGCCTGCCTTTAGCCCACCCCAACACACATTAATATCACCTGGGCGACGGCCTCCTCGTGTTATCTTTAACAAAGTGAGCATAATACATTTATCTGCCCAACACTTTGTAACAGCCCCTTCTGCTAAGCTCTGTGCAGCCTTGCCGGAGGCATGTGCAGCCTATTCCCCCTGCCACACAGTCTTGGGGTCCCCCTCTGCACAGCTCCCTCATCTGTGATGGCCTGTGTCACAGATTCCAGTCACTTCCGCAGTTCTAAAATCCAATCCCTATGTCCCCCGTCCATGGGAGTACTGTGCTGTATCTGGGCCCCAGCTCCCTACAGCACAGTCAGGAAACGGTCTCCAGATGGAGAACAGAGCGGCGGCGCATGGAGGGGTGGGGTGATTTTCTCCTTTTCAGGGATCATGGTCTTGTGTTGCCTATTGCAACCACCAGAAAGCAGTTTGCTTGTATGTTCAGTCCAGTTCTGTGGTTAGTTATGGCAAAGGGTTAGTCTAGTGCCAGTTTTTCTATCATGGGCAAAAGCAGAAATCCCCACATTCACACCTGTCCTCTCTAATCTGTTCTTCACTCCGCAGCCAAAAGGCTCTTTCCAACTAATCATCTGATCATCCTGGGTGCCTGCCCTAAAACGGTTCAGTGATTCCTTATTGCTCTTAAGATAACATGGAAGGGGGGACAGAATCTGTTTTACCCCTCAGTGAATTCCCAACACACAGCATAGCACCTACCCATAATAGCTATGGAAATGAATATGTTTGAGCAAATGAATTAATGGATGAGAACCGACACATTTTGGCAGCGAGATCATCAGTAGAGTCGGGGAAGCCTAAGACAGCATGGGGACTAGTGAATTATTCAGCAGAAGTCCAACTCAGGAGGTGAACTACAAATGACTTTATGTGCAGAAAATATGACAACTGAAGATCACAGCACCAAAGACCTTCAACCAGTTCCTCAGCATGAAGCTCTTAGGATGGATAGACCTGTCTACACAAGGCAAAGAAAGTTTTCCTTGGCCTGACCAGGCAGTGGTGCAGTGGATAGACCGTCGGACTGGGATGTGGAGGACTCAGGTTCGAGACCCCGAGGTCACCAGCTTGAGCATGGGCTCAACTGGTTTGAGTAAAGCTCACCACGTAGGACCCAAGGTTGCTGGGTTGAGCAAGAGGTTACTTGGTCTACTGAAGGCCCATGGTCAAGGCATATACGAGAAAGCAATCAATGAACAATTAAGTGCCACAACAAAAAACTGATGATTGATGCTTCTCATCTCTCTGCGTTCCTGTTTGTCTGTCCCTATCTATCCCTCTCTCTGACTCTTGCTCTATCTCTGTAAAAATAAAAAAGTTTTCCTTGGACCTGGGGGTGGCTGTGCCCACAGACAGACAGACAGATGGACATATGTGCAGGCAGAAGGAATCATCCATTTGCTAAAAATAAAACCCCAACCCGTTTTTCACAGAAACCCTAAAAGAAGAGAAAACGATTGATACCAAGCACAGCATTTGTGAACCGCTGACGTCCTCCTCACATCAGAGACAGGGAAATCACCTTGGAGACCAAGCTCTTTTTCAGACAGGAGAGGAAGTGACTAAGGGAACTGCTGCTTCGGAAGCAAAGAAGGCCCCAAAGGATTCACGAATTGATTAAATATACTTGACAGCAAATCTTAGATACAGAAAATTAGCATTTGTGATCATCAGGGAAGGGAAAGCCAGGGTTTGGGCTGTAATATCCCAAAGACCTTTTGAAAGGTCAAGTTTAAAGAAGTTCAAGGTAAAGGGAGGTATAAGCCTGTGGCTCGAGGCTCTGGAAGGAACTCGGAAGAGATCAGATGCTCTCTATGGTGCAGCTTTAACTGCCCGCTAGCAAATGTTCCCAAGATGAAAGAAGCAGTAGGTGTGACAGAGGAAGGACAGGCTGCTGGGTTGCCCCCTAAGGAGGGCAGGAGAGGAGAGAAATTCACACTCACCTATGACCCCTGGGGTGAGGGCACTCTGCTTGGGGATTATATGAGTTATGATTATTATGTTGTCTTCATAATAAACCTGGCAAGGTAGCTCCTATGATTTCTATTTCAGAAGTGGAGGAACTGAGGGTTAGGTGAGTGAAATTATCTGTCGGAAGTCAGCAGAATGGCGATTTGGATCCAGATTTGTCCAATTCCAAAGCCCGCGGTCCTTTCCAAACACTAGACTATCTCCCTGATATACTGCTTTGGGGCAGTCTAAATTTTCAGGGGTCAGGTCTTTCTGCTTCCTGGGTCATAGGCTATGGAATGCAATGCTTTGGACTAGAGGGGCTTTCATAAGGATTATATTGGTGTCATTTCAGAAATGGGAATGCCAGGTCCACTCATTTACTGATCAGAACTCTTTCCGTTCCCCACCCTGAGTAACAACATCAGAATTTATATATGTATGTCATGGCCAAAGACCAAATCCTGTCTGCACCAGGAGACCCTAAAAGGACAAGCACTCCCATCCATGCACGTGTGTGTGTCACACTTGAGTTTTAAAGACCAGTTAAAGAGAGGTTTTGGCCTAACATACAAGGGAGAGCACTTAAAGGTGCTCACTAAGCTTAGCTCCCTACTGTGCAGCACAGCATTTGTAAAGTTCACTCCCACCTACCTGCCCAAAGCAGGCTCACTTTTCATTTGCCAGGGGTTCTCAACAGGGCAAAGACTTTGCTTTAACAATCAGCCATGGAAATGGAAGACTAAACAGAAACAACACGTAGAAGCCCATGAACTCTGCTCTCATGGCCTCTGCTCCCATGGCCTCTGCTCTCATGGCCCACATCAGTGGGGGTGCCACAGTTTGCAGGACATCATCCATTGTCGTTACACACGGGCGTTTTTCTTCAGGAAAACACGGACGTAAGCGGGAACACATGTTGGCGACTTTGCGCGTTCATGTTGACAGGAGAAAAGGCAAGGAGCCCGGGGAAAAAAAAGTGTGCAAATGTGACCGGAAGCAGAAATCCAGCAGGGATTGCTGGTTTCCTAGCAATTGATGACCAATTTCCCTGGGGGCTGATCCCAGAAGAGCAGATCACTTTAAAAACAGACTCTGGTCTGGGCTCAGTTATTGACGTTGCCTCACTCAGGGCTGTGCACACAAGCACTGCCCCCTTCGCAACCCCCTCCCCCGGCAGAGCTTAAGATCTTGGATGCGGGTTTGGATGTTCACATTCCTGGGGCTCCCTTTAGTAATCTGTTCCTGGTTTGCCAGACTCCTTGGGGTTTATCTCAGGGCAGCTGCTCCAACCCAAAGTGAAGGATTTTTTTTTTCTCCCAGCAAATCAAAGAGGGGCAGTTATTATTCTCACGAGTCAGAGCCATTCTCTAAGACTCGGGTCAAAGGTCACTCTTTTGTGGAAACCCTCTCTAACTCACCTGGGCCAGTGGCCCTTCCTGTCTTCCAAATATGACCTGCTTTTATAGCACATCATTTTTCTAGATGAGAGTTTCTTGATTATGTCTTATTTACCTGTCACTTCCCAGTGCTCACTGCAGACCTAGTATTATAGCAGGTACTTAGGAATGCTTGTTAAATGGCTGAACGAGCAGACAGAGTCCCAGACATCTCCCATCTCCCTTCAAGCTACCCTCCTCATGCCTAATCGTCAGCCCTGTCTTTTATCTCCTGGAAGGAAGCAGACGGAAAAACCACAGTCCGAGACTGCTGATGTCATTGCCGCATTAGCACAGACACGGAAACGCTACCATACCGTCCTGCAGGGCCACCACCAGGAGAGGGCAAGCCACATCCTTCACCCTGGTGTGGCAGAGTGGGTCCGGCCTGAAAGGGGACATGGTTCCTGGAACCATCCGCTTGGGGAAGAGGAGCTTCTCAGACCGGAGCTGGTGTCTGTCAGCCTGGGGCGGGGGCCGGGGGGCTGCCTATAGGAACGGGGCTTTCTAAGCTCAGCCTCCAGGAGGGTTGATCTATCATGAGGCAATTCCCGGGTGAGGTGGTAGCATCTATTTGCAGTCAACCCGGAAGCTAGGAGGTGGGGTATCAGGCAAGCGCTGGGATGGTGGCTGCCTCCAATGGCATGTGTTGTCTGCTTTGCTCATTCTCTGCCCCCACCTTCGCACTTAGTCAGCTGCTCTGTAGGAGAACCACAGGGTTTGTCGGAGACCAGGCACGGGCCAGGGGGCTCTAAGAAGGGCTGTTGCAGGGAAGGCGCTCAAGGGGTTGACAACTCTGGAGCCAAATGGAAGCATGACTTCCCAGCCAGCGGCCCCTCACACCCAAGAAGCTTCCCTCCAAAGCTTAAGCTCACTAGGTCTATGCTACTTAAAATGATGAGGCTTCTCTGCTTCCCAGAACTCAGGCCTTCTGGGAAGCTGGCAGGAAGTGGTGCCAGCTTTGGGTATTTGTCCTGTATCAGGCATTTTACATACTCATCTAATTTAATCCAGTAGCCCCGTGATACAGATACTATTCTTCCGGTAGGTGACACAGAGGCCTGGAAAGAAGCATCTGCTCACGGGACAATGATACATCAGGAGCGAAAGTTAGATCCACGCTTTTATCTTCCCAATCCTGGCTCCTCTGATTCCTGCATTTGAGTTATCTACAAAATACGTTGCCTAGCCCTTTCCACCCCCAGCACTCTCTGGCCTCCAGCACATCCCTGGGGCACATTAAGTGCAGAGGGCACATTTTGACCATTTCCTGCTCCGGTCTCCATGAGCTGCATGACCCCGGGTCTGCTTCTCAGTGATCCCAGCCAGACTCTCCGGGATGCCCCAGGCTGAGTGAGAAAACGCCCTTAGTCCAATCTTGTCACCACAGCTCCCAGTCGAAGAACTAGGGAAGAGCCATGCTGGAAAGGATCTCAGAGACCAGCTAAGGCCTGACCTGTGGTGGCGCAGTGGGGTGGGATAAAGCGTCGACCTGGAACACTGAGATCGCCGGTTCGAAACCTTGGGCTTGCCTGGTCAAGGCACATATGGGAGTTGATGCTTCCTGCTCCTCCCCCTTCTCTCTCTCTCTGTCTCTCTCTCTCACTCCTCTCTCTCTAAAAAATCAATAAATAAAATAAAAAAATAAAAAAAAATAAAAAAGCCCTGGCCGGTTGGCTCAGCGGTAGAGCGTTGGCCTGGCGTGCGGGGGACCCGGGTTCGATTCTCGGCCAGGGCACATAGGAGAAGCGCCCATTTGCTTCTCCAACCTCCCCCTCCTTCCTCTCTGTCTCTCTCTTCCCCTCCCGCAGCCAAGGCTCCATTGGAGCAAAGATGGCCTGGGCGCTGGGGATGGCTCCTTGGCCTCTGCCCCAGGCGCTAGAGCGGCTTTGGTCGTGGCAGAGCGACACCCAGAGGGGCAGAGCATCGCCCCCTGGTGGGCAGAGCGTCGCCCCTGGTGGGCGTGCCGGGTGGATCCCGGTCGGGCGCATGCGGGAGTCTGTCTGTCTCTCCCGTTTCCAGCTTCAGAAAAATACAAACAAAACAAAACAAAACAAAAAAAAAGGGACCAGCTAATAGTGGAACTCCCTCATGCTGAACACTGAAAAAACCAAGGCCAGGGAGAAAAGCGATCTGTCCAAGGCCACCCATGGCAAACAAGATGGGTGGGGCGCTGAAGCCAGGCTCCCCAATCCTAGCCGTCGGCCTTAGTTCTCGGCTGCTTTGGCCTGGAGGACTCCAGGGCTTTCTCCCACTGTCTCCATTTGGAGAGCTAAGTTCTGTGAGTGGCTTGCAGATGGGCGGCCCTAACCCTGAGACCGTCATCTTGAAGAGATTGGATGGCGAAGGTCCAAAGCGGGGATATTAGGCCTGACACTGCGGAGGTTGTGCCTCACTCTGGGGAGCAGTGTTGCTCCAGCATCCTGACAGGCGAGGCTGGGCCGACGCGGGCGCGGGGGCTCTGCAGTCACGCTGAGCTGAGATTAATTGGATGAAGGCTCGCAGCTCCTAGGCACAGATACGCGCCTCCTCCTCTCCGCCCGCCTGTTCCTTTCATTTGAAAGCCCGCATCCCTGCAGCCAAGCCAGCAATCCAATTAACTGAAATTTTTGAGGAAAGCCTCAAAATTGAAAAACTAAAGTCTCGATTAGGAAGGTCTGCCCTGCCTCATTAATCCACCGGTCCGGTTCTTGACGGCTCGGGGTGACGTTGGCTTTGCCACCATCTCTAGGATGTTTCTGGAATGCTGCCGATTTAAGGGGACTGATTCCCCCATTTCAGAGATCAAAGTCTCTGCCAGCAGCACCAGTGTGGTCCCTGGGCGGGTGGAAAGTCACAAAAAGTACAAAATCCTGCTTGAATTAATTAACTTTGGTATTTGGCATCTTTCTACAAAGAGGAGCGTCCAAGGGTAGCACAGGGCATCTGTGCCCCTGAGGAGCAGTGCCTGCCATTCACACCCTGGGGTGCCAGCCCTGGCCTTGTTCCTGGCCTGCCCTTGACTTTGACTCTGCAGGCAGGCTCTCTCTCTCTCTCTCTCTCTCTCTCTTGCTCTCTCTCTCAATAATAACCAAATCCTCCCATGAGCCGGCACACTCCTCAGGCTGGGAACCTCTTCTACCTCCACTGTCTTGTTTGGGTTCTGAGACGCTGACAGGACTCTGAGCCGATATTTGCCTGCCCATTTTACAGGTGGGCAGACTGAGATTCAGTGAGGACAGAGCTGGAACGAGGACATTCCCAGCAGGTGAGATAGCATGCACCAAGGCAGAGAGAGGTGGAAGAACATGGCACAGTTAGGGCAATGGGGGCAACTCAGAGGCTCATGGGTGCCGGAAAGAGCAATGGGATGCGAGGCAGGGCAGGTGGCTGAGCAAGGGCTTGGAAACAGAGCTTCTGCCGCCACACTGCTGCACTTCTTTGTAGGGGACATGACCTCTTTCTTTACTTCCTGTGCTGTGTCTGTCTTCATGCCCCTGTCTCTGTTGTTCTCTGGAATGGTCTTTAGAGGTGCTACCTTTCCGGCATCCATGCGTGTCCCCTCTTCCTTCCCAAGAGAACCCAGAAGCTGCTCAGATATCCAACGACCCCCCCCCCCCCGTCCCCAGAGAGCCATCTGTTGCAAAAGAAGATGACCCCAACCCTAGACTGGTCTAAGAGCAATCTCATTCCCCTTGGAAATGGGAAGGGTCACATGGCCCAATTCAGGCCAATGATTGGGGAGGTAATCTTTTGGGAAGCTTCTGGAAAAATCTCTCTTCTCTTCTACGAGTCACAGGAGAAGTTCCTCTTCTTCCCTGGATGTTGTCCTGTCCCTATGTGACACCCAGGACTGCTGTGGACATCTTGCTACCAGCATAAGGAAGACACCAGTGCTGAGGGTCACTGATCCCTAGGCAGAGAGAGGATCGAGCCAGGGCTCTTGGTTGAATGGTGAGCGCTGGCTGTTATGGCCCCGGTGGCCCCGCTGAACTCTGGGCTTCCTGTTCTGTAAACTCCCCAAGGACCTTACTGTTTAGGCCAGGGCCTGCAGGCTCTCTCCTTGGGATCCAGGAACACCTTCCCAACTGGGTCGTCCTGCCATCCCCCTAGTACTGTGAGTACACTGAGGCCTTCCACCCTCGGCGCTCACCTCCATCACGCTCGTCTCTGCAGGAGCCTCACTGGTGACACTAAAGAGGAACTCGAAGCCGACGGTACCTGGGGACTCTCCCCAAACCAGCAAATACTTGCAAGAACTGAGACAATGGCTACTTTGCTTGTAGTTGTAGGATTACTTACGTCTTCTGGCCATCTACGCAGTACCGGACAGCCTCGGGCTAGCGGGTCCTCCAGCTCCTGCTCCTGCTGAGGGATGGCCCTGGCTCCCCACGGTCCCTGCTGGGGCAGGGAGGGCCAAGCAGCCAAGTTCACGTCACGCGAACTTCTTTCTAACCAGGCTGCGTCTGATTGAATCAGGCAGGAACATCAGGCTCAAGAGAGAAGCATCCCGGCTGCCAGCTGGCCTCTCTTAACGGAGGACACATGAGTCGATAAAACTCCTTTCTGTCTGAGGAGTCTGAACTAAAGACATAGAACAAAGTCTTCAGTCATCTGTGGGACAGATAAACAGACCCGGGAGGGGCCATGGGCAGCAGGGTCACGTGACATGTTACATTGTAACAGTGTAGTAACAGAAAGGATTGCAAGCTCTTCTGAGCCACCTTGAACCCAGAGGTCTTTCCACTGTAGGTTCAGTAATCTGTCTCCAGGATTCCCTTTCCCACGTCTCACAATAATCTCCCTTTGTCCGAGATGTCTTCTTGCATCTAGAGATCCACCCCCTGGCCCTGTGTGCAGGTCCCTCGGGCTCTGCCCTCCCTTGCAGTCCACGACTGTCTCCCGGGTGCCCAGGAGCCTCTGAGTTGCCTCTACTCCCTGACAGGTGCCATGTTCTTGCACATCTTTCTATCTTGGTTTGTGTTATTCCCTCTGCTGAGAATGTCCTCATCACTGTCCACCTGGAGAGATAGAGCCTCCTCCTCAACCCGAACCCAACCAGCAGTGCTTACTCTGCCCCGGTATTTCTCTTGCATGCATTCATTCAAACACTGCGTAGTGGCTACTCTGTTCCCTCTGTTATTACCCGGAACAAAAGCTGGGTAAGGAGAGAGTGATGGGGTGGGGTGTGCGTGGCTATTTCAGCAACGGCCACCAGAAAGGTATCTCTGGGCAGAGTCTGGATGTGGAGAGGGAGTGAGCTGGTGGAGGTTGAGGGGAAGAGTGGTTCTGGCAGAGGGAACAGCCAAGGCAAACGCCCCTGGGCTGGGAGTAAGTCCGGGGGCAGAGAGAGCAAGTGCAGTGGAGTGCCGTGAATGAGGCATAGCGAGAGCTACGGTTGAGAAAGAAATGGGCCGGGGTGAAGGGATACAGAATTTAGGAGTTTCAGTGGGCCCCTGCAAAAATTTTGGATTTTGGTCTGAGCATGAAGAAAAACTCTGGTGGGGGAGGGGTTGAGAGGAGTGGGTACCATGATCTGATTTGCATTTTTGTAAAGGCTGGTGCGGCTGCTGGGTTGTGAGAAGGTGAGTGTGGAAGCAGCATTCCAGGCAGCCATGGTGGTGGGCTGCAGAGGGGTGAGGAACTACGGGACTGGGACCCCCTTTGCAGGAGGAGCCACACGGTCTTGCTGACGGACTGGATGCGGGAGGGGTGGGTGAGCGAAAGAGTGGAACTGAATTTCAGATTGGAGCCTGAGCAGTTTGGTGAATGCTGGCACCATTTAGCCAGAGGGAAACAAGTAGAAGAAATGAATGCATCTGGAGGTTGAAATCAATAGTCGGGCTTGGACCTAGCACTTAACTGTATTGTAAGACTTTGTAACAAATCTCAGACTCCTTAAGGGGAGGAGGGTCTATGCCTTTTTTCACCCCCATCTTTCTCATTCTCCTTGGCACAGGTGCTCACAAATAACAGATACTTAGTCCACTACTGATGAATGCTCTCATTTTCAGTGTCTTTATTCCCGAAATACTGCAAATGGTACCCAAATGACCGTTCTTTCATTAGGTCACTAGCTCACCACCCAACCATTTCATTCCTATTTTTGATGATTATTCAAATGGCAGTGACAGTGACCATCACTCTTTATTCCAAGCCTGTCTGACCTCCTTCCTTACCTATACCCTCCGTCAGCTCTTTCGCAGTCAAACACAAGTGAAATGGATACCAGGGGAGCCCTCAAATTAAAGACTCACTTTGGTACGCTGTCTATTAGCATGCCTTGGTTCAAGGAGGTGTGATGGTCTGTTCCCACCAGGTTGTGCCAAATTGGCCAATCAATCACCACTCAGATACTGAGCACCTTCTATAGTAAGCCCTTGCACTTGTCCCCACCTTGCAGCTTACAAAGCATTTTTTGTATCTTTTCTCATTGGACTTGTGCAACCAACCTCCTCTGAATTCACAGGGCAGGTCTCCAGATATTAAATTTCCTATTTCACTTCAACTTCCATAGCTTGCAACCAAAGGTCTTAACTAAGACTGTTCCCTCGACCTGAAGTGTCCCGCCCTTCTGTTTGGCCTTGGAAACTTCCACTTACTCTTCCAGAATAAGCTTAAATATGAAATGACATCTTCCCTGACCCACAGGCAGAGTTAATCAGTCACCCTTACCTCCTCTGTGCTCCCGGGGCCATGTGGATGTGCCTGCTGTTCTAGTTACTGTGCTATAATATGTAGCTATAGATGTACTATAAAATGTATTGTATAGGTACAAGTCTCTCTTTCCCTAGTCCATAGTATTCTCTGGAGGGGAGCAATCTCATTCATCTCAGGGTACCAAGGTCTGATATAGCCTCTTATACACAGTTAGCAATCAATAAATGCATGACTGTATGGATACTTTAAAACACGGGTTGGGAACCTATGGCTCGCGAGCCAGATGTGGCTCTTTTGATGGCTGCATCTGGCCTGCAGACAAATCTTTAATAAAAATAATAATAATGTTAAAAATATAAAACACTCTCATGTTTTATAATCCATTCATTTCCTACCGCTCATGTTCATGGTTGCGGGTGGCTGGAGCCAATCGCAGACAACACCAAATTTTTATTGGATAATGTATAACGTACACGGGTCATTATGAGGTCAGGAAGTAAACTTCCCTCCTTTTAATCAGGTAGTCAGCTAGCTAATTGCAGAAACCCTTTTGACAAAGAAGATGGCTAAAAGAAAAAAAGATGAGGAGTATCGTACTTTTCAGCAGGAATGGACAGAGGAATTCGCCTTTGTGGAGAGAGCAGGTTCTGCAGTGTGTCTAATATGCAATGATAAAATTGCATCGATAAAACGGTCAAATATAAAGCGGCACTTTGACACATGCCATACTACATTTGCATCGAAATATCCAGCGGGGGAGAGCAGGAAGAAAGCGTGTCAAGAGCTACTGTGCAGAGTGCAAGCTAGTCAGCAGCAACTCCGTGTTTGGACCCAACAAGGTGACTGGAATTAGGCTAGCTTTGCTGATGCTTTAGCAATTGTGAGAAATGGAAAGCCATTCACAGATGGGGAGTATGCCAAAACATTCTTTCTTGATGTTGCCAATGAACTTTTTGACTACTTTTTGGATAAAGACAAGATAATCAAACGAATAAAAGACATGCCTCTGTCGGCAAGAACTGTTCACGATCGTACCATCATGATGGCAAATCAAATGGAGGCAACACAAGTGAAGGACATAAATGCAGCACCATTCTTTTCTCTCGCTTTGGATGAGTCAACAAACGTAAGCCATTTATCCCAGTTCAGCGTGATTACAAGATATGCTGTCGGTGACACACTACTTGATGAAAGTCTTGCTGTTTTGCCTGTGAAAGAGACAACAAGAGGGGAGGATTCATTCAAGTCTTTCACTGAGTTTGCTAAACAAAAAAATCTACCGATGGATAAACTTATTTCTGTGTGTACTGATGGTACTCCGGGCATGGTGGGGAAAAACAGAGGATTTGTAGCACTTCTTCATGAACACGAAAAGAGACCCATCCTAAGTTTTCACTGCATCCTACATCAGGAGGCACTTTGTGCTCAGATGTGTGGCGAGCAGCTTGGTGAGGTGATGTCGCTGGTCATTCCGGTGGTCAACTTTATTGTTGCCCGAGTTTTAAATGATCGCCAGTTTAAAATACTGCTGGATGAAGTTGGGAATAATTATCCTGGTCTGCTTCTGCACAGCAATGTGCGTTGGTTGTCAAGAAGGAAGGTGCTCAGCCATTTCGCAGCTTGTCTGAGCAAAATCCAGACTTTTCTTGAAATGAAAAACGTCAAGCATCCTGAGTTAGTTAACATTGAGTGGTTCCTGAAGTTCTACTATCTCGTGGACATGACTGAACATCTGAAGCAGCTCAATGTGAAAATGCAAGGCGTTGGAAATGCAGTCTTATCCCTTCAACAAGCAGTGTTTGCATTTGAAAACAAGCTGGAACTCTTCATCATTGACATTGAAACAGGTTGTTTACTACACTTTGAAAAACTGGGAGAGTTTAAAGATGCATGCACAGCAAGTGACCCTACTCAACATCTTGATCTCCAGCAGCTAGTGGGCTTCACATCTAATCTCCTGCAGTCATTCAAAGCGCACTTTGGAGAATTTCATGAGCGCACTTGTCTGTTTAAGTTCATCACCCATCCACACGAGTGTGCAGTGGACAGCGCCGACCTGAGTTACATCCCCTGGTGTCTCCATCAGAGATTTTGAGCTACAAGCTGCTGACCTGAAGGCCTCAGACAGGTGGGTGAATAAGTTCAAGTCACTGAATGAAGATTTGGAAAGACTTGCACGACAGCATGCAGAGTTGGCGAGCAAACACAAGCAGGGAGAAATGAAAAAACTTCAACTCGCAGACCCGCTGATTGTCAAAACTTGGAACAAGCTTCCCATCACATACCACACACTGCAGCGTGTGAATATTGCTGTACTGACAATGTTTGGCTCTATGTATGCATGTGAACAGTCTTTCTCACATCTAAAGAACATTAAGACCAACCTACAATCACGTTTAACGGATGGAAGTCTCAATGCCTGCATGAACCTTAACCTCACCACGTATCAACCAGACTACAAAGCCATCAGCAAAACCATGCAGCACCAGAAGTTGCATTAATGGTAAGAAGTACTTTGTTCATCATTGCTTAACAACAGCATAACACCATTATTAAAAAGAATTCAGAGACTTATTGTACTTTAAAAGTTTTGGTCTTATGTAAAATGCACACATTTACTTGTATTTAGTGTTAAACATATTGTATGGCTTTTTAAAAAATGGAATTACATTTTAAAATATGTGGCGCTCATGGCTCTCTCAGCCAAAAAGGTTCCCGACCCCTGCTTTAAAAACTTGAGGTCATATTGGGATGGGGGGGGGGATATGTATATTTTGCTAAGGAATATGGACTTTAGCCTGTAGGCAAAAAAGAGAGCCAATGGAAACTTGATTTATGTCACAAAAAGCAGATGGCAGGCTCATTTTATAGAATTTATTTCCTTGAAAGCTGATGAGGTCTGATTCATGCCTTCCCTTGAAGGTCAGGTTACAGACTGTTCAACTCACTCTGTCTTTCTCTCTAATGAGGGCTCTTCATGACAATGGGATGGTGAGGATGGTGTCAGTTACACACAGCCTGTTTCTCTGTCCCATCCAGGGAACTGCAGGAAACTTCATTGTAACTGATCAAATTTTCATTGAGCATTTATTATGTGCCTGGCCCTGTGCTCAAGGCTGTGATGAGGCAAGATGCTCAGGAGTCTTTGGGGGTGGGGTCTGTGAGGCACGTAGCAGTGCGACATGCCTGGGTGCCCCGCCCCGCTGCTTCCATCCTATGCTGTTATGATCTGTTCCCAGAGGAGCTGGAGCCTGGCTGTGATCAATGAGCTCCTGTCACCCTCATGACACAGTCTCCTAAACCATTTCACCAACATTCAGGAGAGCCTGCAGTACCAAGCTGATGGGATGGGCCCCAGAGAGTGGGGCGATGGAGAGCAGCCGCAATGATAGATGTAAGTGTCAGAGCTGCTCCCCAGAACACTTAATTGACTTCCTCAGACTCTTCCTTAGGCCACATATTCATCCATTCATTCATCTACCCATGCATCTGTCCATGCACACATTTATTCGTCTAGTCCTTCATGCACTCATTCAGAGCTCTATCTTCAAAGTGTGTATTTTGTGTGTATTCAGAGTTACATATCCATGCATCGATCCATCCATTTAAATTTTTATCTTTAAAGTACATACCATCTCCTTGCTCAGAAACCCTGAGTGGTTCTCCTGGGCCACACCTAGAAGCAAAGTTGTTTATCTTAGCATCACAATTAGCCTTGATTCCTTGATCATATCAACATGGGCCCTCCCTTAGCCAACTGGGTCTACTCATCTTCCCCCTGGCAATCTGGACCTTGCCTTCTCTCCTTTTCTCCCACCATCTGCTCCAATCCTAAGTGCCCTCTGTCACTTCCATCCACTTCTGTTTGCTGCAGTCCAACCCTTCATTCATCAACTCTTGACCTTCACGTGAGACTGTCTACTTACTCCTGCACTAACTATTTATCTCCTGGGTGATTATCCCTTCTCTAAACTCCTAAGACTCTCAGAATCTGAGCCACCCTTTGGGTACTTGTCTCTCGTGCCCTTGTACTGATCTTTTTCTAAATGTGATCTTTCTCCAGAGAGGCCTGCTCTTGCTCAGTCTACTGAACACTAATTCCTCTGACTCTTTTCCACCTAGCCGTAAACCCATTAGGACTCAGAGAGAGGAGTCAGGAATGAGTCTTGGCACTTCAAGCTTTGGGCCCACTGCTCCAGGTCTGAGTCCTGGGCAGCCAGGAGCCTCTAATCTGCAGCCTGTATTCTCAGACCACCAGTCTATATGAGGGGAGTGCAGAGTGGGGCTTACCCAGAAGCCTGCATGACCTTGACACCTGTGTCCTTCTTCTGGGAATGGAATCTGTCTCTCTTGCCCCAAACTGATGAGTACTGTCTGTGAACTGGCTGGTCCCAGAGAACCACGCCTCCACCGTTTGTGTGACTTTGAGCGTTACCTTCTCTATGGTTGCATAACCACTTGAAAGCTTATTGTTGCTCATGATTCTGTGGGTTATCTGAGTCATGCCTGGCTTCATTCAGGTGGCCACAGTAGGAGTTAGGGCATCCTACAGGCATATTCATAACATAGTAGGTGCTTAGTAAATATTTTCTGAACGAATGAAAGCTCCCTTAAGACTGTGATCAGGCCTTCAACCCCCTTCATAACCCAGCTCTTATTAATAGAATATGCCCATAAATATCTGTAGTTTGAGGATAATTTACTCACTTATTATCCATAGTGTGAAACATTATGAAGGCTGCAGAGGTCCTTTTGTTGCCAGTTTTATACATGTTTCCAAGAGTCTTCAATGTGTCTAGAGAGGGTTCTGGTCCTTGCAAGTATGCAAGCTGTTTGGCAAGACAAAGTCTGAACATATGGAAAGACAAGAGGATGCTGCGTTTCGTTCAAATTCCTTCAGATAAATTCTTCTCAGTCACTCAGATGTACGCTGTGTGGACATGAAGAATAAAAAGGACAATCCCCACCACCACTGGGGACTCTCACCAAGGCGTTTCCCAGCAATCTCCCAAGACTTCTCAGGTCAGGTCAGATGAGGTTGTTCCTTGAGGTGAAGTTTCAGGTTCTGAGACATTATATGATGGAGAGAGTTCTGGTGTTTTCCTTGGCAGGGGATGGAGACTGCTCGGTTCCCTCTGTGGAGCTAGACAATCCAGTGCTCAGGGTCTACCCTAGCCAACTGACCATATGGAGCCACGTGTTCATTGTGCACCAGCTGAGAGATGGCTGGCATAGCTCCTCACATATATTAGCAGGGTTCTGGCTGGCAGCCTCTTGCCACCCCTGTGGAATGTGGCTTCCTCGCCCAGGACCCCACATGGAATTATTTACCTCTATTGGCTCACTGCCCAGAAGGCCTCAGAGAGACCCTTACATGACCAACCTGACAGATTCCTGGCCTTCTGAACTAAGAGACATCCACTCGAGGGCAAAGGGCTTTGTGTGTCCTGTTGCCGGGGCCCCAGAAAGTTAGCAGTGATGTCCACAGCCGCCACCTCGGCAGTGCGTGCTGCCCCGCCAGGGCAGGGCACCGCGGCACTCTCGTCTTCGGAATCATGGCTACATTGGCTTCCCCACGCGCGGGGAGGGAGGGGTCACCCGGTGAGTCCATTACCCCACCGCATCCCAACTGCTGGCCACGAATAGAAAAAGTCTTAAACTGAGGGTGGGAACTCCTAACTTCAGGTGCAAGTGACAAGAGGACCCAGAATTGCAGGTTTATCTGCAGATGAAATCTTACTGTGCCAGGCCTGGCTGTGCACCTGAGCTGAGGTGGTCACAGAACCAGTGAGTACTCACAGTGAGTCACAGACCTGCTTGCAGGGCTCCCATAGGTGTGGCTGGTGTAGTCCAGTACACCCGGGCCGGTTTTCCAGGAACTAGCCCAGCTCGAAGCGCACCGCCGGGAACACTCCTATTCCCTTACCTCCTGCTTCTAGCCATCCGCACTGCCTGCGCCCGGGGATGCGCTCACACCACCTGTCACCACTGTCCCCAGGGACTATGACAAACACCTGCCCCTTCGATCTTGAAGGTGACTATGGAACGACCTTCCAGAGTGATACACTTACTTTTAAAGTCTGAAACTGAGAATGTCCATAACCACACAGATCCCGGCCTTCAGAGGCACCACATGACTCATCATGAAGGTAAAACACGGGCTTGTGGCTCGTGTTTGTACAGAGAAGCCACGGTCATCTCAAGCCTTCAGGGTAAGACGGGCAGCAGATTCTCCCCTCGGGACCTCTCCCTCAGACACCCTGCTCCACCCCGGGTGAAATGGGGCTGCTAGACACGGACAGGTCCCTGCTCTTTTCATTTTCTCTGTATTAATAACTAAAGAGAACAACAGAGAAAAACATAGAAGGTAACAGAACAAATACCCACCACCCACTTAAGAAATGAAACATGATAAATATAACAGAAATCCTGGGTGACTCCTAGAGGTCACTCCTGCCTTCCCCAGACGTAACTATCATGCGGAAAGGCATGTGCCTGGGCCATATTTGATGCTTTTCCTTTATGTGTAATAGTGAATATCAGCGTTGTCAACAGTTTGCTTTGCCGGTTTTAAATCTTCACATAATCATAAACACTGTCTTTAGGATCCACTGTTAACTTTTTGCCTCCCCGAGTTTTTGCTGTTTGCCCACAATGATACATGTTTATGCATTTCCTCATCTACTTCCCCGTGATGGGCGGTTACGTTGTTTCTGCTTTCACTGTTAGAGAGCTGCCATTAGCCTTCTTGCTCATACCTCTCCCGGCACCTGGAGGATGATTTCTCTAGGGCAGAATTTGCTCAGTTTGGTTATGTGCATCTTCGATTTAACTAGGGATTGTTAAATTGCTCTCCAAAGTGGTCAGACCTGCATCAGCATGAGTTCGCATTGCTCAACCACCCAACCGACGCCTGGAACTCTCACACGTTTTAATTCCTGCCGATTTGATGGTGGAAAATGGCACCTTAATTTTGCTTTAATTTGCATTCCCCGCCGATAACCAGTGAGGCAGGGCACATTTTCATGCTTATGGACCATTTCTCTTTTCCACTTCCGTATCTTACCTCTCCAAATCTTAGGTCCATTTTTCTATTTAATTGTTGATCTTTGCTCATGGTGATTTATCACTGGGTTTCTTAACAGCATCACTATTGACATTTTGGACCAGGTGCTCCTCTCTCTTGAGGGGACTGTTCTGCAATCGTAGGCTCTTTAGCAGTAGCCCTGGCCTCTTCTCATTAGATGTCAACAGCAAATCCCCGCCTCCCATCCCAGTTGTGACAGGCCTGTCTCCAGCCATTGCCAAATCACCCTCAGTCAGGAGCCACTGATTTATAGGAACGCTTTATTTTTCATGCATATTCATCTATTGTCAGTACACAGACTGCATATATCTTCACACAGATATTGTGGGATAGTCAATAGAGCTGGTTCTCCTCTGTTTCTAACGCTTTGCTTTAGAGAGAGAAAAGAAAGAACAGGATTTATTATGTCCAAAGTGCTAGTACAGGGACTCTCCTTTCCCATCTTTGCTTCAAATCCACAAGATGTGTGTTAATATCGCTACTCCACAAATGAGGAAACAGTCTAGTCATTTGTCCAAGGCCATTCAGCCAACAGGTAGCAGAAACCGGTTATGGGCTCAGGTTCGTCCAGCTGCTTTGGCAGAATAGAAAGAACGTGGCCCTAGGACTGGGGAAATCGGGGTTTTCCTCCCAGCTCGGCCACTAGCGGGCCGCATGATGGGGACCTGTCCCCCATGCACGCTGGTTTCCTTGTATGATAACTAAGGGGCTGGTCACAGAATTCAGTGTTCCAGCCTATTCTACCAACAGTGGAGCATGGCTAAGAATCAACTCTGGAGCCGGGGTTGGTAGGGTTAAGTCCTGGCCCTGTCACTACCTTGTGGCTTGATTTATCGCTGACCCCTTTTTCCTGCCTCGTTTTTCTCATCTGAAGATGGAGATTCTAACAGCGCGGAACTCCGAAGGTTTATGTGACTGTTCAACAAGACAAGCCGTGTAAACTGTCCCCTTCACAGACAAGGAGCGTTCCACAGATGCCACAGAACGCCATCACAATTCCACAAATAGGCGACCCGTTAGTCTGATTAGGAGGCACTGAGAAATGTAGATAATGAGGTAAAGACACAATATTTCGCTACCTTTACATACAAATACTAACACTCGGAAAGAGTTTTGTTAGTAGACAATCCTCCTTAACTGAAGGGTGAAGAAAGGATCTCTGCACAGTGAAGGGGCTCTGAATGAGTATTCAAGCCTTCCTATGGTTCGTCCTCTTTCCCCAGAGAATGCCACGTTCCCTCTCTCATATTGGGCAGTGCTGGGTGGCTCAGTGGTGCTATCTGCAAAAAAAACTCTACAAGGATGTGTTTTAATCCCAGGGGTTCCCAGGGGCCGTGCCATCTGAATGGGGCTCTAAATGTGTGCCTGCCTTGCTTTCCTTTCCATGAAAGCTGTATTTGAGACAGGGGAGTCAAGCTGCTCTGAACTCATGTCATGGGGAGAGGGGAGGCTAACAGTGAGGAGGGGCTCTTTAAACGTGCATGCTGAGAAAGCAGGGGCTGCCACAGCTAATGACTCCGCAGGCTCGGCGAGGGGCTGCCTGCCGACTATGCCATGCCAGTAATTAGTTAACACGTGGGGAAAATAAGCCAATTTAGAAAGAGGGCTCACCATTTATTTATGGTAATCCAATGCAAGTATTTTTTTAAATAAAAAAAATGGAGTTTCTAGTCAGAGCCAAGGCATCCAAATAGCTACAACTGTACCTCCTCACTCACTCACCTTCTCTCTCACCTCCTCTTGGAAGTCCACCTAGACTACACTGACCTGGCTGAGCCCTGTTCCCTTCAGCTTTCAGGCTCTCAATCTGTCCCAAACTGTTGTGGACACAGGGCCACCAGTGGATCATGCTGTCTGATGGAAAAAGCCTAGGTGTTAGAGAAGCCGGTTCAAATTCTGCCTCTAGCACTTCATAGCTGCGTGGCCTCAGGCAATCTACTCTCCACATCCAGACTTGTTGCAAATGTAGATGTTAAATGTGGTTGGATAGATGGAGCCCATAGTATGGTGCCCAGCAGACAGCACTTACCTCTCCACTCCCCGGGCAAGGTTCGCATATGTCTTTTTCATTCCTTCTTAATTTCTGACGGGAAATGCAGGATGGCACTCAGAATGCAGGCTCTGGACCCAGACTGTCTAGCTTTGAACCCTGGTCTCCTTCCAACCAGTTGTGTGACTGACTTAAGCTCATGGTGCCTCAGTTTCTTCAGCTACAAAATGGGAATGATAATGACCTCTGCCTCACAGGGCCCTTGTGAGGACTAAGTGCATAGTGAGTGAGAACTTGGTGCATTCCGTTGTCTGAGTAGTGGCCATGATGACGTGATGGTTGGGGCAGGGTTTGTACCCAGGAGCCCTGTATCCACTCACACACGACCGCCCCTACCCCCGCCCCCGCCCCGCCCCGCCCCTACCCCCGCAGCATGTGGAGAACAGAGAGGGCATCTGCTTTCTGAGTTTCATAGACTGGAACTGGGACCCCATCAGTCCCACCAGTGTGGTCCTGCAGAAGACTGAGAACCTCTCTGGGCTTCATTCCCTCCTCTGTAAAACAGGAGTAATCCCTAGCACCTACCCCTAACAACCCAAGTGATCCTGGAAATGGAGTTTCCCCCAGGGACTCCAGGGAAGAGTTCAGGCCGGCTGACCTTGATTTCAGTCTGGTGAGACACTAAACAAAGAGCCCAGCTGCGGCCATTTGGGCTTCTCATCTACAGGTCTGCGCGCTAGGGACCGGCGGGCCTACAGGTCCACGCGCTAGGGACCGGCGGGCCTACAGGTCCGCGCGCTAGTGACCGGCGAGCCTACAGGTCCGCGCTAGGGACCGGCGGGCCTACAGGTCTTGCGCTAGTGACCGGCGGGCCTACAGGTCTGCGCGCTAGTGACTGCCGGGCCTACAGGTCTGCGCGTAGTGGCTGGCGGGCCTACAGGTCTTGCACTAGTGACTGGCGGGCCTACAGGTCTGTGCTCTAGTGGCTGGTGGGCCTACAGGACCGCGCGCTAGTGACCGGCGCTAGTGACCGGCGGACCTACAGGTCTTGCATTAGTGACTGGCGGGCCTACAGGTCTTGCACTAGTGACTGCCGGGCCTACAGGTCTGCACGCTAGTGACTGCCGGGCCTACAGGTCTGCGCGTAGTGGCTGGCGGGCCTACAGGTCTTGCACTAGTGACTGGCGGGCCTACAGGTCTGTGCTCTAGTGGCTGGTGGGCCTACAGGACCGCGCGCTAGTGACCGGCGCTAGTGACCGGCGGACCCACAGGTCTTGCATTAGTGACTGGCGGGCCTACAGGTCTTGCACTAGTGACTGGCGGGCCTACAGGTCTGCGTGCTAGTGACCGGCGAGCCTACAGGTCCACGCGCTAGTGACTGGCGGGCCTACAGATCTGTGTGCTAATGCCTGTGTGTAGTCTTAAGTCCCAAGGTTTGTGGTAATTATTTACAACAGAAAACTAGTGCAGTTCATGAAATAGAAGGCTGCCACTTAAGGGAAGGGCATTATAGACTGTGAGCTCCTCGAGGGTAAAAACTGGCTGTTACTTATTTGAAGACCCCAGAACCTGGTATAGAGTAGATGCGAAACAAAGATTTATAAATGAAATAAATGGATACATTTTTAATAAGTATCTTGCCAAAAAACAAAAAACTGTAGTTTCCAGATGTGCTCAACCAAGAGGCCATATAGCTAAGAAGTGAGTGCTTAAGAGGATGATGTCTAGACTTGAGGTCTAATCTCAGTTTAGTTGGCTAGCTCCATGACCTTTGGCAAGTTACTTAACCTCTCTGTGCCTTGGTTTTCCCATCTGCAAAATGAAGATCAAATAATAGTAACTACCTCAAGGGTTGTCACAAAGATTAAACAAGGGATTGCATAGCAAGCTCTTAGAACAGTGGATCACCTGGTGGAATTATTCAATACCTATTTCATACAATGTCACAGGTAGGGTCAGAATCCTCCAAAATTTAATCTTTGTTTTCCCAACTATGTGCTTGATCCCTCCCCATGTCCCACCCCCTCATACACACTCCGAGCCTTGTTTTTCTCCCCTGTAATATGGCAAACTTCAAGAACATTCTCTAATTTAAAAACATTTATCACTTTAAAGAGCATTGGACACTGTTATTTTAATCTAGGCAAATTCCCTTCCTTCTCATTGCTGTTGGCTTTCCATCAGCAGGCAGTATCGTAATGAGAGGGGTGGGGTGAGGGTTGTCTGGCCGTCACACCACGCTCCAGATGGAAAGAGTATGGGACACCAGTGACTTCCACCAGGCTAACTGAAAAGCTGTGGCTTGACCCACGCAGGGCAAAACTGCTTTTTCGATGGTCTCATTGATTAGCAGAGCTGGGGGGAGGAAAGGCTATTAGATTTGTTATGGCTGTTTTTCTTTATTGGACTCACAGTGCCCGATTCCACAAACCCGTAAACCAGAACTGGGTACAATCCATTCCTAATTATACAATGACAGATGATCTGAATTGCAAATTGTCCCCAGTACACCTTGCTCCCAAATTATTGATGAGATTCTCTCTCTGCCTAAGTCCACTTTGGCACAAATGGTTCTTACTGTGCACTTGGATGGCCTTATATTAGAACTGTTTCCATGTGGCCATTTCTTTACCCATCTCCTCAACTAGCAGAGAAAGTCCTTCAGAGGGGACACCTGGCTGTCAGTTTCATTTTTATGCCTCAACCATGACCTTCCTTCCAGTATGGAAGAAAGGGAGCCAGCTCATTATAATTATGTCCATTTTCAACTCTAAGCTAAGCATCAGGACTCAGACTCCAGGACAGTGCCTGTCTTGATTCTGCTGGTACTTTGTATCGATCAGTGTCCCAGCACAATCTCTAGAGTAGAAGGGGAGAGGTTTGTTTCCACCTCCTCCTGAATCAGGTCTTCAGAATGCTGCTTCCTGAACATGACCAGAATACATACCGATGTCCGAGGGTAATCACTCAAGCAGCTTGTGAAGTCCCATGTAAATCACGGAAGTGATGCCCGCTGACACTGGGCAGTTTTATTTAACCGCAGCACGGGCAATGAAGAGTAAACCACCTTTGATTCCTCTGAGAAGGGATCTCGATGCCACCCTGTCCTGGGGCTGAGCCTGCAGGTCCCAGGCATGTGTGTTCTGGGCTCCCGGAGCCAAGGTGGACCGGGGTGAGCTGCTGCCTGGGTTTAGCCCAGCGAAAACTATGCGTTCCCTGGATTCTCTCCCTTCCCTTGCCCCAGCCCTGAACCCTTGGCAAGGTACGGGAATCTGTTTCCATAAAACCAATTTATTTTTCCATTTATTTGATTAATTGAAATTGCTAATACTCTGGCCTCCGGGTCATAAACACTGGGTAATAAAACCCCTCTTACATCTGTCCGGTACTTTAGTGTTCCTTAAGCACTTTCACATCTAATATCTGATGTGACCCCTAGAATAGCCCAGCGAGGCAGGCAGGGGAGGCATTATAGTCCTTAGTTTATAGAGAGGGAGACGTGTGTTGCCAGGGGTTACGCGGGTGGTATGGAGCTTGTTCTCATACTCTAAGCCCGGTTCTCTCGCAGGATGAGCAACCACCCCAGTTTACCCAGGCCTCAGCGGGTTCCCAGGATGTGGGACTTCCCGTTTTAAAACTGGGAAAGTCCCAGGCAAACCGGAAGGAGTTGAGTCACCCTGTGTCAGGACCCCAGGCTACCTCTCTCGTGACAGACCCTGACATCCCCACCAGGTTCAGCTGAACGAGGCGTCCTTTCACCTGGCACAGGTGAGGCAGGTGATATCTATATCTGGACCCATCTGCCAGGCCTGCAAGCTGAGAGTACCCAACTGTGACGGACAGAGCCCCCTCTGGGATGACCTTGTGTTGGGGTGGGTGGGCTTTAGAGGGATGGGAGGTGGGAACCAGACGTAGGAGTGACCCCTCCTGCCTGGACTGCTTGGGGAGACAGTTCACAAAAGAAGGATTCTGAGAGCCTAGGGGTGCTGAGCCAGAGAGGGGACACGAAACAGGAACTGCCTGGTCAGAAGGACCCAAGATAGAGATAACCAATGGCCTGAAGACCAGGTCGGTGGGACAGTGGAGGAGGGAGGGAAAAGGCTGGAGGAGAAGGGGGCAGAGAGAGGTGACTATGAGGCAGACCAAGCCAGGGAGGAGTCACGTGGTCATCAGCTATCCGCCATCGCATCCTCGCATCCTCCGTCCTCTGGGGGGAGTCACGTGGTGATCAGCTATCCGCCATCGCATCCTCGCATCCTCCGTCCTCTGGGGGGAGTCACGTGGTGATCAGCTATCCGCCATCGCATCCTCCGTCCTCTGGGGGGAGTCACGTGGTGATCAGCTATCCGCCATCGCATCTCCGTCCTCTGGGGGGGGGGGGGGTAGCTCTTCCTTCCAGCCTAGAGGTCAACCCCTTCCCGATAAACTAGCCAATCCCACTTGGCTGGGGAGGGAGATGAGGGGAAATGACTAATGATTTGTCCAAAGTGGCCCACCCGGAGCAGAGTATTGAGCTCTCTGGTCTGGGTTAGCGAGCATTTCGCCTGGAATCCGAGCAGGCGCCAGGCCGGCCGCCGCTCGCTGTTTCCATCGATGCGCCCTTGGTGGTGGCCCTCTGGCCTTGGTCCACTCCCCGGGGCTCTGGCCCAGGACGTAGCTGCCTTCCCCGTCACTTTGGGATGAGACTCTCAGCTCTTGGTTCCGTTTGTCTTGCTTGTTAGCATTTTGACTTCAGTAATGTGAAGAAATTCAGATCTGATTGGGAAATCATTAAGCTAAACCAAGCCCAAAACAAAGCAATTGAGTAGAAAATTGTGAACACCAGCTGCAGCGCTTCCTCCCCGTCCAGAGAAGGAGAAACAGCATTTCTGAGATCACCTCAGAGGCAGGTTAAGGGAGAGGGGCCCTCCTCATGGGCACCAGCACAGGTGCCTGCGGATCTCCCCGTCACTGGCAAGAAAGGCCCAAGGGCTGGAGTAAGTTCGGGAAACTGTAGAATGCCCAAGGGAATATGAGTGATGCAGTAGGACTCTGTGAACAGATGGGTTTCCCGACCTCTCTGTGACGGCAGCCACGCAGGGTGTCGCGGGGTGTGATAACCTGCGTTTTGGCTTCCTCTTCTGCCTCTTGGTCTGGACCTTTCATCTGATTTGTATTAGCTTTGCTATATTTAGATTTTTTTTTCTATTGCATTACATGCGTTTCTTGAAAGCTGCCTCAAATCCTCTGTGAGACAAAGTGAGGAATAAATGCACAGTCTGAGCAGCCCCTCCATGGGTGTCTTTTCAGAGTAGAGTGCTGTGGGGGAGACTGAGTCACAGAACACTATGGCAGAGGTGGGCACAAGCCTCACTGGTCCTACCGCCAGCCAGGCTGCAGCTATGACCTGTGTCACCCCTTCCTCATCTTAGGACAACCCAGCAAGCATGCAGGCTCCGCTCTGAGCTGCTGAGGATGCAGACGTACCGGGCAACTCTGTCATGGGGCCTTATTAAATAGTGGCTTCCTAAATATCTGCATAGAGAAGCCAGTTTTTCTTTCTGGAACTCTCTTTCTGGTGCTTGTATATTCCTAGGCTTTCTCCCCCTCAACCCATCTCTACCATCCAGGGGAACCTGCTGTATGCACAACTTAAGTGAGTTGAGATTGCCCTGTATAAAGTTCGTGGGATGTTGAGAGAGCATCCCAAAGGCCCGCTCTGCTTCGCCCCTGCCTCCCGCAGTCCATGAACACTCACGCGGCCCCTGTAAAGTGTAAATCATTACCGCACCTCGCCCTGTGCTTGCTCTGGGCACAAAATCTGTGATTCCTCTCAGGCCCCCCAGGCCCCTGGTGATCTGGGCCCTGCCTACTTCTCTCTCCCTGGTCTGCTCCCTCTGGAACCTCTAGTGCTTCCTGAATATGTTAAACCTGGCCCTGCCCTAAAGTGTTTACATTTCCAGTCCCTGCTGCCTGTTATAAGTCTCAATTGTCACCTTCCTCTCACCAACTCATTGAAACCGGGTCCATCCCCACTGCCCTGCCCAACCTCAGAACTGCGCGTCATTCAGTGTCCATCACAGCATCAATCACAATCTGCAACCCGTTTACTGGGTTTTTACCTGTCTCCCTGAGCAGTGCGTAAGCTTCACAGGCCACAGATCTGATATACTTAAAAAAAATTTTTTTATTTTACTTACTTTAGAGAGAGAAGAAGGGAGAGAGAGAGAAAAAAACAGACATATCTATCTGCCCTTATATGTGCCCTGATGGGGAATCGAACCCACAACCTTTGCCTATCAGGACAATGCTCTAACCAACCGAGCTATCCAGCCAGAGTGAGACTGGAGATGTTTTGATTTCTGATTTAGCCCCAGTACCTAGAACAGTGGCTGGAACATAGGAGGGTCTTAATAAATATTTGTAGAGATGGATGTACCAACAATCTAAACCAGGACTTAGTGAACTATGGCCTGTGGACCAATCTGGCCTGCTGTGTTTGTGAAAATAAAGTTTTATTGAAATGCAGCTCAATCATATGGTGGTTGTGGTGCTACAATGCCAGACACTAAATATTTGTGATAGAGATCATAGAGCCCCCAAAGCTGAAAATATTTACTTTAGAGAAGTTTGCTGAAACCATAAACCTAACAATAACTTAACCCATGTGGATATTTAGTATTTCCTTACCAAGAAACCAGAGACAAGAGGTTTCTGGGTCAGTTCAGTGAGTCAAGGATGTTATCAAAAACTCCTGGTCCTGCTAGTCTGCCCTCCGTGTGCCTGCAACACCTTCCCTCAAGGTTCCAAGATGGCTGCTGTGGCTAAGCGCACCATGTTCTTGCACATCAGAGCCTCAAGGAGAAAGGAGTGTAATGAGAGCAAAAACTAGCTTTCTCCTTCCCAAGGAAAAAAAAAACTTTTCCCCTAAAACACCAGATGGACTTGTCTCCTTGTGTTTTATTGGCTAGAACTGGATCACATGCTCCCTGCTAGACCAATCATTGATGAAGGGAAAGAGGACTGTGATGACTAGCTTGGACTGGTCATAGCTCATGCCTTGAGGTTGGGTACATTGCTTATAGTAAGTGAAGAAGAAGGGGCCTGCCTACCAACATTTATGAATGAAGCACATCCCATTTCTTCACACTGGACATGGTTGTGATTAAGGACTGAAGGCTGTTCACTTTCTCCTCTTGATAGAATTAGAAACAGATGGGCACATTTTTACTCATCTTTCTGTTTATAGCTTTCAGGTAGATCTTATCTCTCACCCTTTATCCTCTCCTCCCCTCCCTCCGCATCTGCCACCAGCCTTGACCAGAACTTCAGGCAAGCAGGTTTCAGCTGCCTTCATGACAATCCCACTTGATCCAGATTTTCCTAAGGAGGCAGCCTAGTCTCATGATAAAATGCGAGGGATGCCCAAAGAGAATGTACAATGCCTCAAATTCTATTCTTCACCAGCCAAGTCCAATGTTTTAAACTAAGTTCTACAAAAGACATTTTGCTTTAATGCATTGCTCTCCAAAATCCCTCTGTTAAAATGGATGATACTTTCAAAACACTATGCATGGTGAGTTTATGACTTAATCCCAAAGGTACGAGGTCATAGATCATCTCAGACAGAAATATTGACCTTTAGGGGAGCAGAAAGTAGTGTTATAATGGAAATAGCACAGATATCCATGAGCCAGGATTTCTGGATTCTAGTTCTCCTTTGCCTATTGATTTTCTGTGCACCTAAGAAAATTCACTTTCTCTCTCTGGACCTTACCTCCCTCATCTGTTTCAGCTAGTTGAAAGGAATTGGCCACACACTCTGTACAGTGTCACGCCCACCTTACTGCATTCATTCACTCCTCATTCCTTTAGCCGCCTGTTCAATGCATACTATTTATTGAGTACCATCATGTGCTAGGAGTTTTGCTACATGCTGGGAATGTAGCAGTCTCTGCCCTCATGGAGTTCACTGTCCAGTGGGGAAGACAGAAAAAGTATACAACATGGTGCGACAAGCATGATGACAGGAGAGGACAATACATTGTAATCTCCTGGCAGTTTAGGACACGGATAGCAGAAGTTACCTGGTAAAAGAGGCTTCCCACAGATGATGGTGTCTATATTAAGACCTAAAGGAGGAGTCCAGTTAAGCTACAGAGAGGGACAGGGAGAGGAAGAATTTCCTTGGTAAGGGTATCAGTGCATGTTAAGAACTGTTAATAAACTGTCTACTGGCCTCCCTGGCCAGTTGGCTCAGCAGTAGAGCATCGGCCCAAAGTGTGGAAGTCCCAGGTTCGATTCCTGGCCAGGGCACACAGGAGAAGCGCCCATCTGCTTCTCCACCTTTCCCTCTCTCCTTTCTCTCTGTCTCTCTCTTCTCCTCCCACAACCAAGGCTCCGTTGCAGCAAAGTTGGCCCGGTTGCTGAGGATGGCTCCATGGCCTCCACCTCAGGCCCTAGAATGGCTCCGATTGCAGTGGAGCAACACCCCAGAGGGGCCGAGCATCGCCCCCTGGTGGGCATGCTGGGTGGATCCAGGTTTGGTGCATGCAGGAGTCTGTCTGTCTGCCTGCCCCCCACCCCACACCAGCTTCTCACTTTGGAAAAATACAATACAATACAATACAATAAAATAAACTGTCTATACCATTTCTTTCATATCTGAGATTCAGTGTTTTTTTTAATCAATCTGCTTACTATATTGCTTATTAAAATTATGATGGAGGCCCTGGCTGGTTGGCTCAGTGGTAGAGCATCAGCCTGGCGTGCAGGAGTCCCGGGTTCGATTCCGGCCAGGGCACACAGGAGAAGCGCCCATCTGCTTCTCCACCCCTCCCCCTCTCCTTCCTCTCTGTCTCTCTCTTCCCCTCCCGCAGCCGAGGCTCCATTGGAGCAAAGATGGCCAGGGCGCTGGGGATGGCTCTGTGGCCTCTGCCTCAGGCGCTAGAATGGCTCTGGATGCAACAGAGCGACGCCCCAGAGGGGCAGAACATCGTCCCCTGGTGGGCCTGTGGGTGGATCCCAGTCGGGCACATGCAGGAGTCTGTCTGACTGCCTCCCCGTTTCCAGCTTCGGAAAAATGAAAAAAAAAAAAAATTATGATGGAAAGGACAATAAGAAACATTTAAAAAGAACCTGAGCCAAGCTTAACCAACCACTATTGTGATACAGGTAGTAGCTGGTGTCTGTTTCTGCTGCACGCCGGAAACAGCCCAGGCCACCGCGCAGCGGCGCAGCACCTTGAGCGCGGGGGCCCGGCGCCACCATGCCGGTCATCGGGAAGACTTTCCGCCGGCGCCGGGCCGATTCAGAGTCGGAGGAAGATGAGCAGGACTCAGAAGAGGTTCGATTAAAACTAAAAGAGACCCGAGAGGTGCAGAACTTGAGGAAGAGGCCCAACGGAGTGAGTGCTGTGGCGCTGCTGGTGGGAGAGAAGGTCCAGGAAGAGACCACTCTCGTGGATGATCCCTTTCAGATGAAGACGGGCGGTAGGGTGGACATGAAGAAACTGAAGGAAAGGGGCAAAGATAAGATCAGTGAAGAGGAAGACCTCCACCTGGGGACACCTTTTTCTGCGAAAACCAACCGGAGGGATGAGGACGCCGACATGATGAAGTACATTGAGACAGAGCTGAAGAAGAGGAAAGGGATCGTGGAATACGAAGAACAGAAAGTGAAGCCCAAGAATGTAGAGGACTGTTTTTACGAACTCCCGGAAAACATCCGCGTCTCCTCCGCGAAGAAGACGGGGGAGATGCTTTTCAACCAGATGCTGAGCCGCATCCCCGAGGTGGACCTGGGCATCGATGCTAAAATAAAAAATATCATTTCCACGGAGGACGCCAAGGCTCGTTTGCTGGCAGAGCAGCAGAACAAGAAGAAAGACAGTGAGATATCCTTTGTGCCCACCAACATGGCGGTGAATTACGTGCAGCGCAACCGATTTTATCACGAGAAGCTCAATGCCCCCATACGGAGAAATAAAGAAGAGCCCAAAGCCCGTCCCTTGAGAGTGGGTGACACAGAGAAGCCAGAGCCTGATCGGTCTCCCCCTAACCGCAAGCGCCCCGCTAACGAGAAGGCCACTGATGACTATCACTCAGAGAAGTTCAAGAAGATGAACAGGCGGTACTGAAGGTGGCTCAAGGGGAGCGTGCAGAGTGGGGTGTAAACCGCACTGTCCCTCGTGCTCACGATGAGAGGCTGCCTGGACGGACAGAAACCTGACCATTCGCTGCTGGGCGGTTCCAAAAACAGAATCTTCCTCCGCTGATGACCTTGGAAAAGATTTTTCAGGCTCTGAGTTTGTAACCTTTTGAAACAAAACAATATGTGGTTTTCTTATTTGGGGGCAAACTATTCTTGTGCACATTATTAAATCTTGTTTGTAAATAAAATTTAAAAAGCTATCAGACCCATTGATTTAAAACAGAATTGTCAAATTTTCATAATATGCTAGGCATTTGGTGAGAGCCAGAAATATAAAGTAGAAAAGGACATGGCCCACAGAAGCTCCCAGCTCAGTGTAGAGACAGGCAACCGCATTAAGAATCAGAGAACAGTGTGTCACAGGTGCAGAGAATGCTGTTTCAGTCAGGCAGAATCTAGAAACACTTTCGAAGGCCTTGAGCCCTGAACTCAATTTGTTTTCTTATTTATTCAGTCACTAACCCATCCATTCATCTATCCATTTATTCTAATTACAGGAAAATGCACACATAAATTTGCCATTTTAACCCTTTTCTGTACACAATTCAGAGATATTAAAATGCTATGTAATGTAGCCCTGGCTGATGGCACAGTGGGTAGAGTGTCATCCCAGGGCATGAGGTGCCCAGCTTTATCCCAGGGTTGCTAGCCTGATCCCAGGGACACCAGCTCGACCTCGAGGTTGTTGGTTCGAGCCCCAGTCAGGGCACTTATGAGAAGCAATCAGTGGGTGCACAAGAAAGCAGAACAATGAGTTGATGCTTCTCTCTCTCTGTCTCCCTCCCCCCTCCCTTCCTCTCGTTCTCAAAAAACTCAGATACAATGCTAGGCAGAGATCATCACTATCCATCTCTAGAAACTTTTCATCATCCCTAACAGAAATCCTGTACCCATTAAACAGTAAATCTGCATTCCCTCTTCCTCCCAGCCTCCACCAACCTCTATTCTATTTTCCGTTTCTTCGAATTTGCCTATTCTATACACCTCATATAAGTGGAACTGCACTATATCTGTCCATTTATTTCATCCAGCACAATGTCTTCAAGACTTAGCCGTGTTGTAGCACGGACCACTCGCCATTCATTCCTTTATAAGGCTGGGTAATATCCCATTGTATGTATATACCCCCTTTTGGTTATCCATGCACCTGTTGGTGGACAGGTAGGTTGTTTTTACCCTTTGGTGACTATCACTGCTCTGTGTATTGCTGCATGATATCTGTCTGCACTCCTGGTTTCAGTCCAGGGCATTCACCTAGGTGTGAAAGTAATGGTTCATATTTCTATTTGAAGGCTGAGAATGACCGAGCAGAAGGAAGCAAAAAACTCTCTGGATTAATGCCAAGGAAGGGCACCCTTCTGCGGGGAGACCCACCCATTATACAACCTCTTACTTGCCCTCCTCTCAAGAACCATACTGCATGTCCCACCGTGACGACAGCCGCCTGGGCCAATTCCGGTTCCCCTAGAAGTGTGATTCCATGGCGCCCTGCAGGGTAGGCTCCTTTCCCACCCCCTTCCCCTCCTCCACCCGGCCCAGAACATCCACGGGTTGTTATTCCTCCCCTGCCCATCTCACTGAGTTGTTTTGACTCAAGGAATAAAACCTGTAAAGTGGTGGTCCAGCCATTGGTGGTCGTGGCTGTGGCTATATTGTCCTCATTGCTGTCTGTTAGAGCACATCTGGGCTTACATTGCCTCCCCTGGGTCTAAGAGAACCTGAGAGGCCATCACTGCAGCCCTCGCTCTGGAGCTCCGCTGGGGTGAGGAACAGGCTCCTTCAATCACCACCAGGCCAGCCAAGCCCATGGAAATCAAACCCAAGTACAACATCTGAAATCGCTGTCCCTCTACGCTGCACGCCAGTTCCTCCTGACACCGAAGCCTGTGATCATCACAGGGGAGCGGAAGCTCACCCACCACATCCTGAGAGCTACTGCGGAAGCCAGGCTGCCTTTCTCACTCGGAGGGCTGGCAGCGCTGCGTGGGAATCTCTGTCTGGAAATTCTGGAGCGATTGCCTCCTGCCTCAAAGAGTTAACTTCCCAAGGCGTGGTTTGTTTGGTTGCAAACACATTTATTGAACAACTACTGTGTGCTTGGCATATTGCTGGCCCTGTGAGGGGACACAAGCTGAAGACACGGGGTTTTAGCCATCAGTCTGTCATTGCAGGTATTCTAAGGGCCTCAAATGCACCTCAAGTCTATTTTCTGACACGTCAGTTCTGGTCATATACTGCAGGTCTGCGCTCTAAGTGGGACTGCCTTCCCTGCTAAAAGGCTGTCCATTTAAGTGACTCCTTTGCTTTCGTTGGGGGTGTCTTTTAGTTCCCAGCTGCCTGTCTGGTTTCTACCTTTATCAGTGAAAACACAGAAACATAATCTGACATCGTAGATTCTAAATTGTGTGATCCATAAAATTGCCCCAGAGTCCCTAAACTACTGTAGACCTCTGGCAATAAACATGGCTCTGGCTTCCCCTTGGGCTCAGAATGGCTAGCCTGCCGCTGCTCCTCAGCCACCAGCGGGGGCGGCTGACCCGTCCTGGTGCTTTCCGGCTGTGCCAGGACATGGCTTCTCATCCTTTCTCTGCACAATGTTCTAGACAGCCCCCTTCCACTGACCTGAGCTGGCACTTGCAGTATGTAGTAGACACTGTCTCTGTCCCACCTGGACCTTTCTGGGTCATGCACTCGGCCCCCGGCTGCTGGGAGTACATACTGGACCACAGCCATACCTTCCTCCTGAGCATTGCCCTCTGCCGGCCCCGATAGGCACCCCCTTGTCAGGAAATGTCTCTGATGCCATGCCTTGACTGATATGGGGGTACAAAAGCCTGGTCACCTTACTCTTCACACACATTCATGTCCCTGGCGTAAGGCTTTGCCTGGTGTCTCTCTTCGCTCTGTCCCGCCTCCCTCGCACCTTTCCAGACTGTGTCTGAGAACACACCTGCACTAAACCCTCGCACACAGTCCCCATTCTAGGTTCCGTTCCTGGGGAAGCTGACCTAAGCCAAGTCTTTCGTCACACCCGTCTCTGACCCTGCACCCAGGAAGAAAGACCAAAGGCTGGATACCTTGAGTGAACATGCAAATCTTTCTACTCTCTCTCTTCAGTGCAGTAAATTGATGATCAACCAACAAATGTGGATGGAGCCCTAGACATGTGTTGGGCAGTGTGATGGGGATGGGGACACACTAGCACACGAGACCAAGGCTGCCCCTTCCATTCCAGTGGAATGGGTGTAGATAGGATGGCACTGGGAGCAGGGACGTGCTACCAAATGGAAGGAGGACGGTAGAACAGAAAGAATAGGATAGATGCTGAAGGCTCCGGAGACAGACTCAGAAGGACATATTGCCCTCTGGTTTTCTCATTTCCTAGAGCGGGAATTTTATAACATGTGGCTCACAGACCTCAAAATAGATTCATGGAAGAGCCTCGAAAGGGTTCATAGCCTCCTTCCCCCAAATTGAAATGCATGTCTATTTTTTCTTGCCAAATGATCCATATCGTCCATCAGATTCCTGAAGGCATCTGTGGACCACAAAGGTCAAGAGTCACTACTTTGAGTTTTGGGCCAGTATATCCAATGGTCTGGAAATGGAGAGAGGTTTTGATAATATCACAAACGTGCACAGCCAATGCAGCAACTGTGCATGGGCCCAGCTGTGATGTCAGCGGAACATCTGTCTGATAGATAAATGTTACACTTTCTGATGCTTTTAAATCACACAGTGACAGCATTTTAGCGCTGCCTGCTTCCAGAGCCATCTCTGGAAGGGAGGGGGTCCTTAGGAGACAGGGCCCAGGAACCAGCTGTCCTAAGGCAGCACACACAGCACACCCCAGCACGTCTGACATCCTGTGACTCCGCCTAGCTGGGTAAGAAACCCTTGGGGGCCTCGGCCGCAGGGGCTCCTATCCCCATCTCTTCCCTTCCTGTCACAGTTCCCAGGAGGTGGCTGTATCACAGAACTGAGTCTGAGCTTAAAAACCAATCAGGCCTGCGTTTAAATTTTTTTTTTTTACTCCCGAGAGACCTTGAGCAGGTTACGTAACATAACGTCCCTGAGCCTCTGACACTTCATCGGCATAAATGGAATAAACACATCCGCCTTGCAGAGTAATTGTGAAGATCACATTAAATAATACATGCACTGTTGTCAGTGATATTTGGCAAGCAATGGCCCTAGGATGAAGATTAGCCACAGGGCCAGAAACACCCAAGAGGTCTTCCTGTGAAGTGCCCGTTCCGGCCGGCCGAGCTGTGTCTTGTCTTCTCTGGGCCCCAGTTCTTTTCCGGATCTCCCTCTGTTTGCAAGCTAAGCGGCTCCCCTGTGCTGGTGTTGATGCTGTTTCCTCTGGCTACAGACTCTCTGATGCTCCCTGCTTAGCAGTTGCACAGCCAAGCTGGCCCAATTAAGCTGCATTCCTGTAATTGTTTTGGTGGCTTTCTCTGAACTCCCTCCAACTTGTCTACAAATCAGTTCCAAATTTAGTGGATTCAAGCAGCAAATCTTGGAGCTCTGAGCTTCTCCCTCCCCTAGCCAACCATGAGGCTACATGCCATCAGTGGTAGGGTTTGAGGTGTTCCTCCTCCTCCCTCCCTCTTGGTCACACTCCCCCCCCCCTTCCCCTGATCATCAACGCAGAGGCAAGAAATGACTTGTTTCATTTGCAGAGTATTTCTTATTTAAACTTCCAGGAAAATGACGGTAGAGAATTAAAGGGGAGAATTCATTGAACGTACAAGTTCTTTCTAAGCTCTGGAAAGTGCGCAGACGGCACTAAACAACTCTGACACAGTAGGTTAGGGGAGGGCGTAGGAGCATGAGTGGAGTAATTTCTTGTCTGCTCCTTTATGCTCCCCCCTCCACCATACACCTTCCTGGTTTGCATTCCGTGAAGCATCAGCCTCGGGCAGAATTGTGTCTGATGGAAAGACCAATGGCGTCTTCATCAGGCAATGAGGACCCCTGGCCCACAGGAGGCAGATGTAGAAGAGCCCCATCTCCCTCCTCCTCTCCTGCCCGTCCCTCCGTCTTTCCTCTCCTCCTCTTTCTCCCTCCTTCCTCTTTTTATTTTTATTTTTTTACAGAGACAGAGTCAGAGAGAGGGATAGATAGGGACAGACAGGCAGGAATGGAGAGAGATGAGAAGCATCAATCATCAGTTTTTCGTTGCAACACCTTAGTTGTTTATAGATTGCTTTCTCATATGTGCCTTGACCCTGGGGCTACAGCAACCCGAGTAACTACTTGCTCGAGCCAGCGACCTTGGGTCCAAGCTGGAGCCCACGCTCAAGCTGGCGACCTCGGGGTCTCGAACCTGGGTCCTCCTCATCCCAGTCCAACGCTCTACCCACTGCACCACCGCCTGGTCAGGCTCTCTCCTCCCTCTTTTCCTACTCTCCTTTCTCCATCCTTTTTGTACCTTCTTCTCCCCTCTCTTTTTACCACCTCCTCCTCCATCTTCCTCTCCTCTTGTCCTCCCTACTGAGATCAAATTCAGTTGGCAGGCATCTTTCGTACCAACAGAATGACTTTCACTCTTGAAAGTGGTCTCACACCCCTAGTCTCACTGCAGTTATACAGCTGCCCTGCATGGGCCCAGGGCAGGCGACTATGGCTTCATCTGACCCCGGAGGAAATAAAGCCCAGAGAGGTGCAGCAACTTACACAGGGTCACGGAGATCACGCACGAGATCTTAAAAAGACCCAAGACTTCAGGGACTCATTCTTGGTCATAGTCAGTGTTCCACAACACTTGTCAAATGAAAGAATGATCGCACTGCTGGTTAAAGGATCCAATCAACATAGCCAAAGGCTTATGGCAAACCAGCTAGAGAAACCAGACTTTTCCACTGTTTTGGAGCCTTATTCCCAACAACCCAGAAGATAACTGTTGACTATCCCCAGTCAACCAGGTAACACGCCTCCTTGTTGTCACCAGAGTCCCCAAGAACAACTCCTAAAATGTAGCGTATGCTTGATGGTCTTGCAGGCAAGGAAACATGATGGAGGGCTGGAAGAAATACCTCCACAGACAGCCAGAGAGTTTTTTTTTTCACTTATTGCCAATTTCAAGTCTCTTTCTCCTAGAATCTCTGAGGGGTGTCAGCTCATAAATTTAAGTCTGTCAACAAGTGTTGGATCTAACAACAAGCTGGGTGCAAGCAGAGACAGCAATCCTGGCCCCTGTATAGGTGACACGTCCCTGCTGTGCAAAATGGGCTTGTCACTTCTGCATGCGTGACTTAAAATTTGTTTCTGTAACAAGCAGGTGGGATAATGAGTATGAACAAGTCTCACAAACTCAAAAGTTCTAAACAAACACAAAGAACTCTTTCGTTGCCAGCAATGCAATAGTTCATAAGGGTAAAATTGGTCCTGACACCAGACAGAGTCAGAGGGGGAAGTACCTTTTGAGATTATGTTGCCCAATCCCTCATTTTGTGGGTGAGGACACTGAGACCCAGAGAGAAGTAGTAGTTCAACCGGTCACACTGCAGGTAACAGGAAAAAATGGTTTTAGGATCGGGCATCCTGGCTCCTTGCCAGTCTTTTTTTTTTTTTTTTAATGTATTGATTTTAGAGAGAAAGGGAGGGAGAAAGAGAGGGGGGGGAGAGAGAGATGTTGTTCTACTTATGCATTCATTGGTTGATTCTTGCATGTGCCCTGATGGGGGATCGAACCCACAACCTTGGCATTTCGGGACAACACTAACAACTGAACTATCTGGCCAGGGCCTCATCTCTTTCAGGATGCTGCTTGACATCTCTGTTTTACTTTCCATGATTTTTCCTTCTTTTCTTCCCTTTCTCAAAATTCAATACATGCAAAATGCCTTCAAAATTCTCTTTATCCACAGCTTTTCCTCTATCCAAACATAGTTAGCCATGTCTCATTACTTCAAGATCCTGCAGCTTAAAAAAAAAACCCAACAAACAACAACAAAACAATCTGATCAACAAATCCATGCCGAAGGGTTAGGGAAGAAGAAACCAAGGTGTCCAACTGCGCCACTCTGCCTGAGGGGGAAGTACCTTTTGAGATTATGTTGCCCAATCCTCATTTTGTGGGTGAGGACACTGAGACCCAGAGAGAAGTAGTAGTTCAACTGGTTACACTGCAGGTAACAGGAAAAAATGGTTTTAGGATCGGGCATCCTGGCTTGTTGATCAGATTGTTTTGTTGTTGTTTGTCTCTTTTCGTTTCGAGAGAGACCTTCACAGACCTCAAAGAAAGAGAGAGGACTATTCATGGAGTTCCATGTTCTTGCCAGGTCGTTGGACATTCGATCCGGATGGTCTATGGAGCCGCTTGTTCTTTCGGTGATGAGGACATCATCTCTCTCATCGAGTCATCCCCATACTCTTCCCTCCGGCTTGGGCTTCCGGCTTCCTTCCCCCTGTCGGATCACTGCTCTACCCTCTCAGCTCTGTGACCCTGACCAGCAAGCAGTGATCACAGGGCCTCCGCCACCAGGAGGCTGGTGTCTGACATGGAGTGTGTGCAGTTTACTCCCTATCCTCCGGGTCAAGGACATAGCTTGAACCATCTGCTGTGTCTTCAGGAGCTAGGTCTGGTAGGTTCCCAATGAGTGTGAAGGCAGAGGAAGGGCACAGAGATCCCGCAGACTCTGTTTCCAGGCAAACACAGCGTGGGGAGACGCGAGGGCATGCATCAAACGAGGGGACCGCCCGGGGAGGAGGCACAGACAGACAATTCCCACTTGGTAGCAGCCGTCTGTTTCCTTTCTTCCTTCCTAGCTGCCTCGCGGACTTACATCTATTTCTTCTTGCGTGCTCGGAGCCTATTACAGATGCTGAGATTTCAGCATTTGATGAATGCCAGCGCTAGACCGCAAGGGGCCTGGTGCCCCAGGACAAGGAAGGATGAAATGTCAGGATTTGGAGAACTGAATGTCGGCAATGTTGGAAATTATCTAGTTCATTCCCCCCTGGAATGCTTTGCCAGGAAGGTTAAGATTGTCCTTAAGGTCTCTAAAGATGCAGTATGCTGGGGGGGAAAAAACAGCACCGTTTGGAGTGCGTATGCACAGCACACAATTGACAAGGAGCCATGTCTGTGTGCGTGCATGCACCCATCTGCTCCAGAGTGTGTGTGTGTGTGTGTAAGGGTGTGTGTGTGTGTGTGTGTGTGTGTGTGTGTGTGTGTGTAAGGGGTGTCCTCTTTATTAGACTCATAGGAAGTCGTATTAGAGTCATGGAAAGTCAGAGCTGAAGGGACAATAGACCATCTGTGAACCCTCTTGTTTCTGAGAGGAAGACACGGAAGCCCGGGGCAGCATCCTAACCTGCCAAATGAGAGCCTTGCTATCTGCCCTGTTCGCCTCACAGAGGTGCAGCACGAGTCAATGAGATCGGGTCTATGGACCAGCTTCGGGAAAAAAATTATTTTGAAAATGTGAGTGAAACCCCAGTGTGTGTGAGATGTGACCCAGAACTGGAGGACATTGTCCTCATCAATGACACGGCTGCTTTGAGGGAGAAGGACACAGGTCAGTGAGGAATGGGGGAGGGTACTCTCCAGACTCCCCGGGAGACCCACCTGGGCTGCGGAGGCTGCGCCATCGCAACCAGCGGGAGAGAAGCCAGGGACACGGTGAGGCTGAGACGAGCAGGAGCCTGGAGCCCCGAGAGGGCTGGCCGTTTCAGAGCCCTGGGAGGCTTCCTAATTTATTTATTTATTTATTTTTACAGAGACAGAGAGAGAGAGTCAGAGAGAGGGATAGACAGGGACAGACAGACAGGAACGGAGAGAGATGAGAAGCATCAATCATTAGTTTTTTCATTGCGACACCTTAGTTGTTCATTGATTGCTTTCTCATATGTACCTTGACCATGGGCCTTCAGCAGATCAAGTAACCCCTTGCTCGAGCCAGCGACCTTGGGTCCAATCTGGTGAGCTTTGCTCAAACAAGATAAGCCCACACTCAAGCTAGTGACCTCGGGGTCTTGAACCTGGGTCCTCCGCATCCCAGTTCGATGCTCTATCCACTGTGCTGCTGCCTGGTCAGGCTTTTTAATTTTAAAGATTCTCCAGGATAGCCCAGAATAACAGGGTATCGCATGGGAGGTCCCAGTGGACACACAGCCAGGGCACCACGGAGGCCCTGCTAGAGTGCCACCTCCATGCGGGCAGGACAGGAGCCCTGTGCTGGTGCATTCTGACCCACGGCTGTAGACCCAGCTACAGGGTTAGACCAGGCTTCAGAAAACACCTGTCGAGTGAGGTTTGCCTCTTCCCCCATGGTACCTTCTACCCCCGCCTCTGTCTTCTCTAGAGCGCACTCCACAGCCCCCATGGGCCCTGCGGGAAGGCCTGCGTCCTTTCCCGGCACCCCCTGGGGCTGCAGAGCGGGACCCCGCGGGCCAGCGTGAGCTCTGTTATCACAGCCCTCACGCCAGCCCTTCCCCTGGCCCCGCCGCTCTGCGCCACCTCCAGAGCCCCGTCGTCCTCCACAGGCCCTGCTTTTCTCTGCCCTCCCTGCGGGAATAAAGTCACTCTTGTCATCATGTGCTGTGACTGGTTGTCATGGCAACGGGGACACCAGCCATCCACACAGCCCGGGGTCAGTGTGCACCTGGAGTTTAGCAAGGTGGCGGCGATGGGAGTGGCGGTGGGGGTGTCGGCATGTATGGCGTTCCCTGAAGCGGGCACCCGAAAGGCTAGGGCTGCCAGGTGCCTCCCTCTCCTCCCTCCCTGGCTTCTGAGCTGGACTGGAGCTCCAGCATGGGGGGGGGCAAGCCTGGGACCACCTATTGTATGGAAGGAGCAGGACCCTAACACAAAGGCAGAATGCACTGCGGAGTGACTGCACGGGCCAAGTTGCAGCCCCTGAGGAAGGTGTTCTCTGTGGCCTGGGCTGACAGTCTTCCTCCCGTTGTCGGGGGCTTGGCTGACCAGGCCCAGCACTCAGAGAAGCGGGAGGAGGGAGAAACGGACCAGGGAGGAGAGAAATGCAGAGAAGAATGAAGAGACGGTGCCACTCACAGGGCTGCACTCAGATGTGGCCCTGGGGAATCGCTGAGGTCGGGTCCAGGCTGGGTTCTAGAACCCTGCCCCTCCGCCCCGGAGAAAGGACTGACTTGGCTATATGGCTGTATATTAGTCTAAATAATAAATATTAGCTGCTGTAAAAGGTAAACTCCCAAATCTCAGTGATTTAGCTCAAAAGCTTTGCTCCCCACTCTGCATAAAGCCCAGTCAGCATGACTGGGGGCAGGAGAAACAGAGGGGGCTCAGGCGCCCGGGCGGGTAAAGGGTCTGCCACATTCCGGTGGCTTCCCCGCTTGTCCTGGACTTGACACCCAGCAGATAGACCGACGAAGAGCAGAGGATCACCAGGGAGGCTGTTTATGGCCAGTTCCACAAGTGGGCGCATCACTCTGTCCAGATTCCATGGGCAGAACTTCATCACGTGACCCCGCCTAACTCGGGGTGTCTGGGAAAGGTCGGTCTGGCCGTGTGGCCAGGTAGAAAAGAAAACCCTTTTGATGAATGGTCACCGCCACAGGGTGAAAGAAGCCAGGCTCTGCAGGCATAACAAGGTGTCTGAAGGGAGTGGACGGGAGGTGAATGGTGCCCTGAGCCAAACAGAAGGGTTCCCCACAGGTGTAGACAGCACCCACTAATATAAACAGTCAGGGCTAGAATCCAGATGGGCCTGGCTTCAAACCCTTTGGTTATTCGTGTCATGTTGGAGCTTCCTGGGTTCTGTTGGAAGGAGGAAGGAGGGGAGAGTAACGAGGGAAGTGCTGGGGTGGGCGTGGCGAGCAGTAGTGAGAACGCGGTTTTTGTAGCCAGACACTGGGACCCTGGTTCAGCCCTGGGGGGTCCCACTAGCTTTGCCCCTATTCAGTGCTCATTAGGATTTCCTTTGCAGTGCCTTACCACCCCCCCGAGAGCTTAGCAGAGAGCTCGGGTTAATGTGCACATCGGCAGTGTGATAAACAGGTTGGGGAAAGGCAGGCCTGGAACAAACGATGTTACAACAGAACACAGGATCCCTTGAGCCCAAAGGGCAGAGCCTCCTACCCAAGGGGCAGAGCGAATTGGAGTCCTCAGAGAAGGAGGTGATGGGGAGTTTCAACCCTGGGTGTGTTACGAGGGTGGACACAGAGCTGGCTGGTAGAGCGAGAGGCAGGAGGAGTCAGAGGGTCCAAGGAAGACCCACATCAGTGAGTGAGTGGGACTTTACAGAAAGACCCAGGCCCCACGCCAGGCCTCTGAAGTCAGACATTTCAGAGGTGTGACTCCAGTGTGAAAAGAATCCCCCTCAAAAACCTTTATGTTCTATGGATGGAAAATGGGAGGTCAAGAAGGGGATAATGATTTTTCCAAAGCCACAAAACCAGTTGGAAGCATCGCCTGGCTGAGAACTCATCTCATGTCTCCTGGGCAGTGTCTCAGTGTCCTGGGCATTTTATTCCTACAGCTGCTCTGAGCATACACAAGCTCTTTCTCTCTCTCTCAAGCCTTGAAGAACCCTGGATGGATGCAGAAACCCTGACACAGACAGTTGGAGGCTGATTTAGCCGTATGTTCCTGTAATTGATCCTGCAGCTTGTACAGATCTGAGCCATATTCATCATCTCACATTGGGCCGCTGGTACCTGCTGTTTCTGCAGGTGTGGCACGAGCTCTCCTTGCAATCTGCATGTGGAGAAGCGGGTCTCTGCCCCAGAGGTAGCCCGGGGAAGAAGACCCGTCTCATCTATGAGAATGGCGGCGTTCCTACTGAGTGTCCCTCCCACCACCACACATGCACCCAGGGTCCTGTTAGAAACCCTCGGCAGTATGCAAAAACGGGTTGGGAGTGGAGGTCCCTGGTCTGAACTGTATAAAGTCTGAATTATAGAGCACTTTTACAGACAGCAGTTTTTAATTGCTTTCAAAGCATTCAGGAACAAAATGGACAGATAAGGACAACAACAAGCCCAATTAGAAGCACTTTGGGGACCGTTTTAATGAACAGAAGAGAGAGTCCGGTGTAGTTAACATGCTGCTAAGTTGGTATTCCAAGTTTTGAAAATACTAAATGTAATAATTCAGGGCTGGGGGAGTACGTATATCGTTGCTCTGCATGGGAGCGATTAATTTCTATATATAGCAATAAAGCAGTTACAGAGACCAGATTTTCAATAACATTAGCCAAGGAGATTCTAGAACCCCTGCAAAGCTAGGGCACAGCCATCCCTGGCTCCTGCCCCTATCCTTGCCCAGAGCGGCCCAGAGATCCTTACCCACTCCCGTCTTAGGCACCGAGCCCCTTCCCCGGGGGGTTCCTTTCTGCCTCTCCCTTGCCAGCAGGTCTCTGAACTCACCAACTCCCCCTCTTCCCTCCTGAGTGGCACAGGCACAAAATGTATTAAAATAACACAGCCGAGAGACCACCATTGATTTTTCTGGTCTCAGTCTCCGCTCTAATCCATATTTTTATTAAACTTTTCTTTGTGCAGGAAGGAACATTTAGGGAACACCACGACGGGCTGTCAGGAGCTGTTATTAGTCATCTCGGCTCCGCCAATGCGCCGTTCCAGGGCAGAAACATTTGCCATTGGGCAGTGGACCCTGGGGCCCAGAACGGAGGTGGAGGCTCGTTTGGTCAAGAGAAGGGAGAATAAAAGACGGTTCTCCAGACGCCGGGAGGACAATGGGAGCGGCGGTTTCCAGTTTATTTTCCTTCTATTGAGCACCTTCTAGAACCTGGCTCCACATCTGGCAAGTTGGTGCCAATCTTTTCTTAGAACGACTGAGGCTTAGAGCTGGGGGGGGCGGGGTTCAGAGAACATCCAAATCACCCCCCCATACACGGCTCTATTTGGGTCCTTCCAGAAGCGCGGCTAGGGGCTGTAGGCAGTGCGATACAGAGACAAGCTCATCGGTGGGCTGTGCAAATCTCCACTCTCCACCTAGAGGTCAAGGCTAAGTGCTGAAAGATGCCCCATCCCTGAACTTAGAAATGCTTCTACTGCAATGTTTAATACAGTATTAATATAGTCTCTGCTGCTTCTCCCACTAGACTGTGAATTCCTCGAAGACTAGGATGGTATTGTGGTCACCTTTTATTTCTAGTATGTAGCAAAGTGTCTGGCGCATTACTCAGCACTCGGAAAATAACTGGATAAATGAGTGAGTGAATGAATGAATAAACAAATAAGCAAATGGCTGAGTTTGCTATGCTGCAACTAACAAATCTTGGGATGCTGGTTAAGAGGGGAGAGGTTAGCCCAGGGAAAGCAAGTTACTTCCAAAGGGGACAAAGCACTCCAACCATGGGCCTGAGGGTCTGAAGACCACCTTATTTCACAGCTCTATCCAGTCCCATCCTTAGATCAGGGTGCCTCTTCCCTCCCCACCCACTGGAGCGGTGCAGAGCAGCAGGTGTGGAGTATGAGAGCAGCCAACCTCTTCCTCGGGCCAGTGGTTTGACCAGCCTGGGCTGGACTCCCCCAGAGTCCCCAGCATTGGTTTGGCTCAGCGGGGGAGGCTGAGCATCCCGCAAAAAATGAAGATGCTTTCGGCTAACAGGAGCACGGATTCAGATCACAGGACACAGGGGAATGGAGCAACCAGAGAATCGTTTAGACAGAAGACCAACAAGAACCAAGAAAGTGGGAACAAAGGCCCAGAAGGTGCAGAGTTTCTAATGCTGTCTGGGAGCTCTCTGCCCGGGCACTGGGCACGAGCTCCCGGGGGAATGCGCAGGAGGAATAAATCAGGAACAGACACCAGTCCCGAGGGTGCAGGGAAGGGAGGAAGCACCCTGGACACCTCCTGCTGGGGTGGGCTCTGGGCAGCTCCTCTAAGCCCAGCCTCCCCTCCCTCACTTCCCACACTGACTGACTTCCAGGCCTGGGGCTCCTGTCCCTACACCCCTTGCAGCTGAAGCCAGGGCTCCCTGGAGGGCTCAGAGAGGATCTTAGGACAACGCTCGCTCTTCCCCTTGGAAGGTGGGCTGCGGCTATATTTTTCTCTTGCATTTCCTGGGTGGGGATGACGGTAATATAAACGACGCCTGTGCCCCCAGATGGGGAAGCGATGAAAACATCTACCTGTCGTGGTCCCCCTCCATCGGCACCAGTCAGGGGTTCACGTTCGTGCACAGAGACTGCCGTCAAGAGGGCCTCCAGCGAGAGGGCTTTGGGCCACTGGCTCAGAAATCTCTGCACAGCTGTGGACTGAATGGGCTGGCCTTGTGAGCCCCTGGGCCCCAGATCCTTAGGATATTAGCAAACAAGAGTGTCCCCAGGAGAGGCCAACTCAGAGGCAGGGCCCTAAGAGAAACTGCTGGAAGGACAGCGCCGGGTCAACCTGAAGACAAGAAACCTCTGGAAGTCCCTGACTGTGCCTGTCATCTGCAGTGTCCTCTTACATGTGGCTGTCGGGGCGAGGGGAACGGGTTTATTCCGTGTCACCCAAAGAGCAAAAGCAGAACCAACAGGTGGGATTTATAAGGAATAGAACCGGGTCAAGAAACGGAAGCTGGTAGAACTCTCAAAAGATGGGACTGGTGAGTTCAGCATGATGGAAGTTTTCGTCCCTCTAAACAGAAGGCCTCCTCAAGCATAGAGGCCCATAGTGTTTCCATGTGCTCATTTCTTTGAATTCTCCCCCACATCCCCATGAGGAGCTCATAACTATAGACTGAGGTTCAGAAAAGCCCAGTGGTTTCCTAGAAGCCTCTCCCAGCATGGGGTTGATCTAGATTCAAAGCTGAGTCTCCTATTCCCAGTCTGGTCCTCCTTCCAGTGGGTCCTAAATCCTGGGATTCAAGTAGAAGTCTCAGGGATGGTGGAAAGGACTCATGCATTTTGGGCACCTTCCAGCTGCAGGTCCTCATATGCACAGTGGACTAAACTGCCTTCCTCAAAGGGTTGGTAGCCCTGTGCTGGGGAACTTGGGACCCTGTTGACTCTCTTGGGACCCACCAGGAACCAAGACAGATCTCCTCTGGCCTAAGATCCTCCAACATTCGCGGGTGACTTTTGTGTTCTCCTTACCTGACTACGTGGGTGTATAATAGGACACAGAGATCCTTACTGGTATTAGTCACTTCTTACTTCCTTTGCATCTGTTTTCCCTCTCCCCCACCTGGTTCATCCTAATCTCATTTCTTTCCAAATCTTTCTATTACCTTCCTGGATCTTGACTCTCGCCCAATGACCAAGGATATAATGTTCCTATCCCCTGAGTCCACATCGCTGGTGCCGCCCAAGTAAGAGGCGTCTCACCTGGAGCTGCTTGCACGGCGAGGGTCGCCGGGTGGCGGGAGAGCAGAGGTGGGGGCGCCTCTGTCCTACTTCACAAACGTCCTCCTGTCACAGAGGCGTGTCTTGCCTCTACTTCTCTCCAGCGCCTCAGACACTGCGGTCGCTTCACCACCAGCGAGCACCCCTTCAACTTCCACCGGAACTGCCACGTGGAATTCTAAGACTTTCCCTCCTGGTTTCCTCCAAACCGTTGTCCTGGAAGCTGCCAACCTGATCTCTCTACAGCGTAAATCTGGACCATATCCGTCCTCGGTGTTAGAGAGATACTGGCAGCTCCCCATGGCACGGAGGATGAACCACAGGAACTCTGCCTGCCTCTCTAATCTCAGATGGTGGGTGATAAGAGGGCATTGTGGGTGTCCTGGCCAGGGACTAAGGTAGAGAGCATGAGACAAGGTTTCCTATCACAACCCATAACCTTGCTCCATTAGGAAGTGCCTCCTGCTTGCAACAGAGAGTACAAACGATCATCAACAGCCCCTGTCCTTCGCTACAGTTCCCAGCCTCCCTGGCAGGAGGTTGGCCATGTGACTACCACCAGAATGAGCACAGAGCCACACGTGTCATTTTCAGGTTGAGCTGGGTTGAGTGAGCAGCGTGTCTTCCCCTTTGCGCATGTATATGATAAAAAAGTAATCCTGAAGCCACACAAGGGCAGGCTCACAGGTGTGTGCAGCCTTGATCCCTACATTTCCATATGGAGGAGAAGAGCACAGCCTGCATCAAACTGCGTCATGAGCAAAAACGAAGCTTCTACATTGTCCAACCATGAAGGTTTGGGATTTATTTGTTATTACAGCCCACCATAGCCACGCCTGACAAATGTACTAGCCACACCCAGCAAATGCACTGCTAACGTTGTAAGTTCCCTGAGTAAGCCCGCTATCTCTTCTTCTGTTCCTACTTAGGGCTCATTCACTACCTCACAGAGGCAGGAACCAGGAGGGGCTGTGCCAAATGGTCCTGCCCTTGGCCCAGAGAAGCCTTGACTCTGGACGGGGAAGGGCTTAGGAGAGAGCTTGAGAGAAATTCTCTGTTAATTTTAAAAATAAAATGACAGTTACTAAGTTGTGCATGTGCATAAGCAAGTTTTGTTTTGGGATAAATAGAGAAGTAGAAACACAACAAATAAAACAGACTACAATTTCCTCGATAACCCCTGCTTTTATTTTTAAAACAACAGCGATAGTTGAGCATTCGAACACAATAGATCTAAAGTGGAGATGTGGTTCTCTTTCCTCACTCCTCCGGTCTCTCTTCTCAGAGGTGGGTGTTTTAAACCAGTACACAAATAGTATTTTATTTCAGGGAGAAGCAATCACGTAGTCTTTATTTAAAACTCTGTTCTGTATTTTTGCTTTTTGCCGCTTAATAAGACAAAAGCCTCAAGATCTCCCCACAGTACCACCCGCAGATCGCTGTCATACTATTTAGAATGATGGGCTTCACAACAGTCCATCACAGGGTGGCACTATAGTTGTTAGAATGGGGCCCTGACTGAGGGACATGGTTTCCAATACTACGTGCCTGTTTATTTTTTCTACTACAACCAGTGCTGGCTGAAACGACTGTTACGAATGCTCCTGTACTCATTCATCGGGCAGCTTCCTAGCAGTGGAGTTTTTAGGTTAAATGGAATGCACGCCTCGGATTTTGGTAACTATTACCAAACTGTCCGCCCCCAAGTCCCACCGCTCCACCTCGCCACCAGCAGGCGGGGAGAGAGCGCTGCACCCTCCCACCAGCGCGGGGTTCTCACTGTAGTCAATTTCCTAGACCGAAAGTGGCATGTTATTTTTTTCAGGGTGAATTCTTTAAGGAAGGTCTACTCCTCATTGCCCACTAGAGACCAGTTTCTTGAATGAACTATTTCTCTAACAGGCTGTGAAATAAACGAGACGGAGAACACGAGGCAGTGTGCTGGGTGTTCCGCCGCCCGCCACTGGAGCTGGGCCCGCCACACCCATCGGGCGTTCTCCGATTCCTAACATCTGCCCTGAGTCGCTTACCTGGTTCCCTGACCTGGGCTGCACCACGTAAGCACAACCCACGGTCACACCCCTCCCCTCTTCCTTAGAGGAAGCCAACCCTGACCAGCCAGGCTCACGAGCTCCTTGCCACAGAGCAGTTCAAATAAAGGTGAGTGATGGCTTGTTGGAGACGCCACAGACGTGGATTTCTGCATTAGGGGAGGGGCTAGATTGTGTCATGTCTTAGATTTTAAAAAAATGTTTTTCCGCTGTACGTTTTTCTGATTAAAATAATAATAATGCCTTTGGCGTGAATCTAAAACATACGGAAAAGCATAACGAAGAAAGTATGAATTGCTTGCAATCCTATCATCTGATGTTGTCATGTTCACGTACAAATTTCTAGTCCTTTCATACCCACACTCCTACACACACATACACACATTTGCCGGAACCATTAGGTATTCTTCCAGAGGCTGGGGAACATGGTGGGGAACAGTTATGGACACTGAAGCAGAGAGCCTGGTTTATATCTCAGCCTCACCCTTACTAGCTGTGCGGCTCCAGCAAGCCACTTTTATTTTCAGGGCCTCAATTTCACCATCTGTAAAATGGGCATAATAATAGTACCCACTCACAGGGTTGTTGTGTGTATTGGATGCATTCATTACACCACGTTAAGCTGACAAACAGTAAGAGCTATATGTGTTTTTGTTTATTATGATTATTAATGATTGCTTTCCCTTATATGAGAGTACTATAATTTATTTATCTAAGTCTCCTTCTGTGAAACATTTGGGATTTTTCCAGCTTTCCCATTAAAAGTAATACTGCAATAATCAACATTAAATGTGAAACTTTGTGGCCATTTTCTCCCTATGGGAATCATATAGCATATTATAATAGAGCAAATCCCAAAGCTTTTATTTATTTATTTATTTTTTTTTATTTTTCTGAAGCTGGAAACAGGGAGAGACAGTCAGACAGACTCCCACATGCACCCAACCGGGATCCACCCGGCACACCCACCAGGGGCGACGCTCTGCCCACCAGGGGGTGATGCTCTGCCCCTCTGGGGCATCGCTCCGTCGCGACCAGAGCCACTCCAGCACCTGGGGCAGAGGCCAAGGAGCCATCCCCAGTGCCTGGGCCATCTTTGCTCCAATGGAGCCTCAGCTGCGGGAGGGGAAGAGAGAGACAGAGAGGAAGGAAAGGGGGAGGGGTGGAGAAGCAGATGGGCGCCTCTCCTGTGTGCCCTGGCTGGGAATCAAACCCGGGACTCCTGCACGCCAGGCTGACGCTTTACCACTGAGCCAACCAGCCAGGATCAAATCCCAAAGCTTTTGACATGCATTGCCAAATTCTTCTGTAAGAACTGTGACAACATTCATTAGTATCAGCGGCCCCTGAGGCTCCTTATTTTCTTGCTCTTTCACCAAAACTGGGTGCTATTATTTTTAAAAATCTACTAAGCTTCTCCCCCCTTCCCCCAGAATCTGTGATCAATAACCTTTCTAAGATGAAAAGATGATTTCAGAAGAAAAACAGCAAACTAGACATGGAACAAAGCTAAAGCCAGGACACTCATGTGATAAACCTTTGAAAATGGAAGCTTCTGAGTTTAACTCAAGGGGCTCCTGCCGTTGACAAAGTCTTGGTCCCAACATCACAAAGAACACAAACTTCCTAATTTCACTGAGTTCCCGAGACCCTTGGCTAAGAGGAAGACAGGCTGGGTGAGAAGGTGTGTGTACTGATCAGAACGCAGGGACCCTCACTTCTGAAAATCAACAGCAAGATCTGAACCTTCATCTTTGAGATTTCCAGGGACAAAAGAGAACCTTTAAAATAATGATGAATCCAAGCTGCAGATACTCTCCCCTAGAAAATTAAGAGTCCTAGGATGTTGGCACTCGCTGGGACCATGACCTTGGCTAAGCCACACCTCCCATCCTGCCATCAGGACTCAGGGGGTGAGCTAGGAGGGGCTCACAGAACACGCTCTCAAAGATCTCCCCCAGCTCTGACACTTACCCAGCCTGTCTGACCTGAGTTTACAAAACAGACTAAAGGTGTAGACATGGCCACACCTTTTAAACCATGGCCCTTGACCAGTATGTGCAATTGGAGTCACTCTCAAAAGTGACAAAATACGGCCCTGACCGGTTGGCTCAGTGGTAGAGCATCGGCCTGGCGTGCGGAAGTCCCGGGTTCGATTCCCGGTCAGGGCACACAGAAGAAGCGCCCATCTGCTTCTCCACCCCTCCCCCTCTCCTTCCTCTCTGTCTCTCTCTTCCCCTCCCGCAGCCAAGACTCCACTGGAGCAAAGTTGGCCCGGGCACTGAGGATGGCTCCCCGGCCTCTGCCTCAGGCGCTAGAATGGCTCTGATTGCAACAGAGAATGCCCCAGATGGGCAGAGCATTGCCCCCTGGTGGGCGTGCCGGGTGGATCCCGGTCAGGCGCATGCGGGAGTCTGTCTGACTGCCTCCCCGTTTCCAACTTCAGAAAAATACAAAAAAAAAAAAAGTGACAAAATACGTTAGCAGGTCTCGGCCCCGCAGAGCCTGTCACCACCAGCCGTCTGCAGCGACAGCAGCAGGACTCGCCTCAGACAGGGAATCTATACCACACAAGGCATCAGGTGGCCCCGGTTTCTCCTATCAGCCCCGTCTTCTCTGCAAGAACTCCACTTCCGCTCTCTCCCCCCACGCGAGTCAAGGACTTGCAGGAAAGGAGCTTGACGCAGAGAACAGGCTGATTCTAAGAGTCGCCGGGAGCCGTGTCGCCCAGGGCGGAGGGAGGCCACCCACACCCACAACGTTGTAGCTGACTGCAGCGTGGCTAAGTGCTTACAAGTTTCAACTTTGGAGCCAGACTCCCCGGGTGTCATACTGACCGCATTGACCAGCGTAACTTGAGCAAGTCATTTCCTTCCTGTGTCTCAGTTTCCTCCTCTGTAAAATGGGGATAATGAAGGTACAGTACCTACATCAGAGTGCAGGGGCATTAAATGAGTTCATGCTTATCGAGTGCCTAGACGGGAACCTGGCCTGTTCTGAGCTTCATCTGAGCATCTGGTGAGTAAGGAAACACCCTGCTTTGAGGGGGGTGGTGTGGTCCCACATAAAGAGAAAGGCTGTTGCCACCCACTCTGGCTCTGCCACTCCTTAGCTGTGTGCGCTAAAGCTACCCGGGCCATCTCTCTGAGCAGCGGGTTCCTCCCCGGTAAGTTGGACTTCACAACACTGACTGTCCCAGTAGGTCTGATGCCTGAGCATCCCATCGCCAGGACTGTCGAATTTATTTAGCAATGTATTCCGAGAGCGCCTGTAGCGTCTCTATGGGGGAGACTGACCTAGAGAAACTGAGGCCCCGAGGCCCAGGGAACCTAGGCGTCTTGTTCCAGGCTGCACAGCTAGACAGTAATGGTCAGAGCTAAGACAGGGACACGGGCCGTCAAGCTCCAAACCTGACACTCTGTCAGATTAAATGATGGGGCCGACTGAGAGGGAGGGGGAGGGGCGGGAGTGCAACGGGTGGGTGGGGGAGGGCCGCGGAGCCCTGCTGGGTCACAGGTCAGAAGCAGCTCCTGCCACGAGATGTCGTCCATCACCCTGGGCCCTAGCTCCCAGCTTAAACAAGACTCCAGGTCAATACCTTAATGTTTCAATCAGCATAAATGGAATTAGGACTTTGCATCCTGGGTTTCCATTTGAAAAGGTCAAGGCTACATTAGTGGCTAGATGCCTCCAGAACAGCTTTATTTTATCTTAGTTCTTTTTAGGAGCATCAATGTTGAAGGACGCTGGGCGGTAGCAGCTTGCAGGTGAAGGGCAGTGAGTTGAAACCGCCTGGGACAGAGACGAGGAAGGGGCTCAGAGAAGCATCTAGACTGGGAAGGGAGGGAGGAGGCCCTGGTAGCTCTGTGCTTAGTGTGCCAGGTGCTCTACATCATCACATATTCTTAATGCCCCTGAGCTGGAGCATGCCACTCAATGCCAAGGTGGGGAAAGCCCTGCTCAGAGAGGTCGAGGAGTTGGTCTATGATCACACAGAGACCCAAACCACAAACTAGTCTCTAGAAGCAGAAAAAAGTTTCCTTTATTCTTTGTGCAGACAGAACTTTATTCACCAGACAGAACTGGCTAAGTCAAAGGCCACCACGGTCTGTTCTACAGCGAGTTCTGTCGGGAACTTCAAGTCCAGAGAGACTCACAGAAGAAAGGGGGAGGTGGGGGAGGGTTATGAGGACAAAACTGGCAGTCAAGGACATCAATAAACAATCCTACTGCTTACAGGCAGTTGGGGGGTTTAACGCGGACCTTTTGCGACTCCTCGTGAATAAAACAGCACTGTGACTACAGCCAGTTCAGAGCTGTTCCTCGGAACTCCAGCTTGACGACTGATTTCACTTCCCAGGATTTGGGCACCTCATCTGCAAGGTATGAGATACCTGCACTGCCTTACGCCACAGGGTTGTTGTAAAGTTATGAAAAATAATAATAAGAGAAAGGAAAGCACATGGGATTATGCCATGCTATTTCACTATAAAATACTAATAATAAGGAAAATAATAACAGCAAAAAGAATAAGGGTTAAGCACTCACTGTTAAAACCCTGTGATCCAGTCCTGGCTCTAAGGTTCTGCAGTGGAGAGATCGCCTTGCAGAATGAGTTCTATCACTCCACAAGGATATACCTTGGTGGCCAGCCCAACTCCCTGCGCTCATTCTAGTAACACCTAGTGTGTCCTGAGACGCTGTACTGCGTGCCAGGTAGAGGCTGTGCTAAGTGCTCCCAAGAACCCTATTATGTATATATACCATCGTACCATGAATTCTTTTGCAATTAAAGGAACTCGTACTCAGAAGGTAAGGTCACACAGCCAGTACGCAGGGAAGCAGGAATGGAACTCTAGCCAATCCAATGGAAAGCCTGTGATCCTACCTGCCCCTCGACCTTGTTTCTTACCTGAAGCTGGCTTTGGCATCCGCTCACCTCTATGCCCCCCCTCACCTATCTTAGTATGGGTTCCACCCTTCTCTTCCTCATCAATATCCACTTTTGGAGGGCACTGGATTCTCCCCAGCTTTCTCCCTAGGTCTCTGAAGGAAGAATATCGATCCCCACCAGTGAGTGGCAGGAGGCAAGAGAAAGAAACCCGTACCCGTGGCTAACAACCCAGTTAGCTGATTTTCCCTCTCTTCATTTCACCTGGGAGTGTGGCTAATAACTGGACCTGCTGCCTGTTATTATTTCTTTATAGTATCATCCATGCTTTTCTAAGCAATCCCTGAACCCCGAGGGCTAGAAGCCTGGGGAACTATACTTCCCAGACTCCCTTGCCAGCGGAGAATCTACCAAGGAGAGGCCCTTTGCCTACGACTTCTGAGATGGAAGAGAAGGAGAGACAATTCTCCAGCAGCAGCTCGGTGGGCACGAGTGTGGCCATCAGCGGATGGGAGGTGGCCTCGGCCAGGGGCTTCTGGTCATCCTTCCGCGGGCACTGAGATCTGCAGTGGCTTCCTTATAACTCCCACATTCCACATTTTCTGAAACACAGCCATATTCCCTGACCTCTTTCTCCCAGCCAGCAAGGATTGTATAAGCCTCTAGTTCCCTCTATTAAACACATTCCAACTTAAAACACCTTAAGTGGCTCCTCTTTTCCTGACCTAACACTGAGAAATACATCAGTAGTAAGTAGAAATCACCTTGCACTTAGAATTTAAATTCCCGTTTCAATTCCACCTCGGCTGCCGGCAATTCAGATGACTCCGCGAAAGCCATTTACTTTTCTCATCTACAAAGCAGGGCAGACAATATTTGTTCTGCTTACTTCCTAAGATTTTTCTGAGAGTTAAAGGGGATGATGGATGGAAAAGTATGTTCTCTAAACCATACTGATATTTGCACAAGGAAGGGATTAATATTTTTGTCTTCTTTAGAGGGTGTCTTCTGGAGAAAACATATTCTCACGTGGCCCGTAAGAGAGACAGACAATGTCCTGGGCAGCCCCTACAGCTGACTGTGCAGAAGCCTGAGCGGTTTCCTCACCTTAGAAACTCAGGCCATGCCTGTGGTGGCGCAGTGGATAAAGCGTCAACCTGGAAATGCTGAGGTCGCCAGTTCAAAACCCTGGGCTTGCCTGGTCAGGGCACATATGGGAGTTGATGCTTCCAGCTCCTCCCCCCTGTCTCTCTCTCCTCTCTCTCCTCTCTCTCTCTCTCTCTCTCTCTCTCTCTCTCCTCTCTAAAATGAATAAATAAAATTAAAAAAAATTAAAAAAAAAGAAAAAAAAAAAGAAACTCAGGCCATGGCCCACCCAGAATTGGGATTCCACCATAACACACATCGGTGGTTATTCAATTCTCCTTATTTCAACCCTCCTGACGGAGCCAAGTGTATGTCCTAGCAGCTCATTCTAGGATGGTCTGCTGTAGAGAGTATGTTTAATGGCTTCTTGTGTAATGGGGACAGACCCTCAGTTTGGGATAATGAAACAGTTCTGGAGATGGATGGTGGTGATGGTTGTACAACAACGTGAATGTACTTGAAGTCACTGAACTGTACACTTAAAAAACGGTTAGATGGTAAATTTTATGTTATGTGTCTATTACCACAATAAAAAGGAAGACCTCTATGAAATACTGATGCCACTAATGTTTGAAAAGGTGTGTTATGATCATTTATGCCATGTTCGAAATATATCACGTTACAATTTTATGGATCTTAAGAAGAATTCTATAGCCCTAATACTTTTTCTATTAATGCCCGAAATGTCCATAGATTTATCCTTTCTAAAAAGAGAGAGAGAGAGAGAGAGAAGGAGACATCGACCGCAATTAGCTGAACTGCTCACCTGCGAGTGAGGAAAAATATGTATGCAGGGCCGGCAATCTGCTGTACTCTGGAATGGACTCAGCTGAGTCCACCTTGTCTGTAAAAAGATTTGTAGTTTCAATTCAGCTTAAAGAATAATTGCAGTAACAATTGTGAACAGAAGCAGACTCACAGATACCAAGAGCAGACTGACAGCTGTCAGAAGGGAGGGGGCTGGGGGGCTGGGTGGAAAAGGTAGGGGGATTAAGCAAAAAAAAAAAAAGAGAGAGAGAGAGAGAAGAGAAGAAAAAAACAACTCAGGCACAAAAGAGTACGGTGATTACCAGAGGGACGGGGAGGTGGAAGAGGGTAAAGGGGGATGAGTGGTGATGGAAGAGACGTGACTTGGGGTGGGGAACACACAGTACAATAGACAGAAGACTATAGAACTGTACACCTGAAATCTCTATATATAATTTTATTAGCCAATGTCACCACAATAAATTCAATTACAAAATAACAATTGTGAGTTGGCCTTAATAATAATTTAAATAATAGTTTTTCATTTGTACTTCATAATCATTTCAATGTCAGCATATGAAGAACGACCTTTTTTTTCTTTTTTTAAAATTCTATTTATTTATTTTTACAGTGACAGAGAGAGAAAGACAGATAGGGACAGACAGACAGGAACGGAGAGAGATGAGAAGCATCAATCATCAGTTTTTCGTTGTGACACCTTAGTTGTTCATTGATTGCTCTCTCATATGTGCCTTGACCATGGGCCTTCAGCAGACCGAGTGACCCCTTGCTTGAGGTGAGCCTTGCTCAAACCAGATGAGCCTGCACTCAAGCTGGCAAACTCGGGTCTCAAACCTGGGTCCTCCACATCCCAGTCCGACACTCTATCCACTGCGCCACCGCCTGGTCAGGCTTTTTTTTTTCTTTTAAGCTATGATAAAAGGATGTCCCAGAACAATTCTAATTCTCAATAATAAATTACTTCTTCAGTAAAACACAACAGTTTAAGAGGACAAAACTGGGAGAGGACAGCCTCTGAGGCGGTGGCTGCTTTGAAGGCAATAAAACAAGAACTCAGGGATGAGGCTGGAGCGTGGAGGAGACCACGTAAAATTCACCCATTGATTCATTCGCAGGCGGGTGATTGCACTAAGAAACGGGAGCAAGCAGTAAGCGAAAGGCCACCGATGCCATCGATGTGATTACATTTGTAAAAGCGGGAGCTTAAAAATACAGGCAATCATTAGGATGCTTTGTAATGAGAAAGAAAGTGCATCGCAGCTCCTGCCGCTCAGAGTTCCTCTGATTATGTCACCGCCTGTACTTAAACCTGAAAGCGAAGCTGCATACTATTCTTTTAAAAAAGACAAGCATTCCAAATTTGATGACCTTTCCCGTAATGATGGCGGCAGTCGGGAGTGTGCTGCCTAGCAGATATTTTCTGGGGGGAAAAAAATAATGCACACTTAATCCGTGCCTTCAAGATAGAGATGACATTTTAACGACACATAAGACAGCAATTGCATCTCTCCCTCCCCCCCCCCCCAAAAAAAAAAAATCATGCTATGGGAAGAGAATTTGGAAAAATGAATGTTTGGAAATGTTGCCATTGTTATGTGATTTTATTGCCCCTCCAAAATGATGTGTTTCTCCTATAAAAGTGCTTGCATCTATACAGCCAAAATCATGCAGAGAGAATGGTCTTCTGATCTGCTTTGAAGTCCCCCCAAAGGAAATGTTCAGTGATATTTTGAAAACATTTGTTAAAACTATAAAAGTGCCAACAACACCTTTAGTTCATCAGACAAACAAGACAAATTGTGGGATGCTCCAGTGTGTCTAAGTAGGGTTGGCTAGCTAGGAGCTGAGGAGAGGGGAAATTCACCTCCGGTCGTTTTCATACTAAAGCTCTATTAGTGCGGCACAAGAGATAATCTGCTTATTAGGCCGCCATCAAACCCAGCTGATGGCCAAGTTCGTCCAGGTCTCTGCTTCATTTCATCAATGTTTATAAATTAAGGGAATTTTTTTTTAATTGTAATTTTTTTTATTTCAGCAAGAGAGGAAGGAAGAGAGAGAGAGAGAGAGAGAGAGAGAGAGGAACATCGATCTGCTCCTGTATGTGTCCCGACAGGGGTTGAACCAGCAACCTCTGCACTTCTGGATGACGCTCTAACCAACCGAGCTATCTGGCCAGGGCTAAATTTGGGCAATCTGTGATGAACTCCTGTATAATGCCCAACTCCCCTGCCCAGAGGTCTGGCTGTCTGCATTAACCATAGTGGTTCGGGTATTGTTTTGTGCAGTACTTTTTGAAGCTGATGAAAGTCTCAAATGGAATCTAGTGACAGCCTGTGGGAAAGGAAACCATACTTATTTTAGAGCTTTCCCATAAAATTAGCAGAAAATAATTCAGAAAACATTTTTAGGGCTAGCGTTACATCTGCAGCCTTCTTGTTTCTTATGAGGAAGATAGGATGATTTTTAAAGGACAACATCTAATTTGAATGAAGTCAGACTGTACAGCTCAGTTTAATTGCCCCTTCAAGTAATTCTCACCTTTCATTCATCCTGTGAATCAAATCTTTGCCCACTCCAGGGGCTCCAAGACCTGGCATGCCTGGCGTCCCCAGCCGCTCCAGCCTCTGACCCCACCCCCTCCTCTCCAGCCTCTGACCCCACCCCCTCCTCTCCAGCCTCTGACCCCACCCCCTCCTCTCCAGCCTCTGACCCCACCCCCAGCCTCTCCAACCTCTGACCCCACCCCCTCCTCTCCAGCCTCTGACCCCACCCCCTCCTCTCCAGCCTCTGACCCCACCCCCAGCCTCTCCAGCCTCTGACCCCACCCCCAGCCTCTCCAACCTCTGACCCCACCCCCTCCTCTCCAGCCTCTGACCCCACCCCCAGCCTCTCCAGCCTCTGACCCCACCCCCTCCTCTCCAGCCTCTGACCCCACCCCCTCCTCTCCAGCCTCTGACCCCACCCCCAGCCTCTCCAGCCTCTGACCCCACCCCCTCCACCATCACTCAAGAGTCACACGGTCGGTCTGTCTTTACTTGGAGCTCACACACTCATCCTGCCTCAGGGTCTTTCTTTGTTCTTCTCTCCTCCAGAAATGCTCTCTCCTCAGGTCTTCCCAAGGCTAGTCCTGCTCACTCAGGGCTGAGTTAAAATGCCTCCCATCTCATAGAACCTCCCGGGGTTCCTCTCCCTGATGTGGCAGCACCCTAGCCTTTTTCCCCATGACAGGCACACCTCGTTTTATGGCGCTTCACAGATGTTGCAATATTTAAAAATTAAAGGCAAGACCTCCCCCACCAGCAAAATGATGACGACTTGCTCATTGTAATACCCACTTTGTTGCAGTGGTCTGGAACCAAACCTGCAGTATCTCTGAGACATGCCTGTACATTGTCTTGTTTTATAGTCTTTTGGTCCTGGCTTAATCACATGTTTGTTTACTAGCTGTAATAGTCATGAGAATAATATAATAATGTAAGTGCTACAAGAGCATGCGCTTTGTCTATTTGGTTTACTACTATACCCCCAGTGCCCATAAGAGTGCCTGGCACATAGTAGCTGATCAACAAATATTTGCGAGCTAAGAAAATGAGTGGAATGCTGCAGCTGTCTAAGGCAAACTCCTGTTCCCAAAAGAGATGAGGAGTCGGCAGAGGAGGAGGCCTGGGAGGCCTACTGCAGAGGAGCTGGGGAACTCTTGCTTGTTGAATGCTCAGTATGTACCAGTCCCTCTCATAAGCATGGCATCTCCTCCATGACCCTTCAGGGTAGGTAGGCTTGGCTCCCTTATCCAGCCGAAGAAGCACGCGCTTAGCAAGCTAACCCAGCGAACACCTGGGACCACAGAGCCGGCACCTGGCAAAGCTGGGCCCTGGGATCGTGTGTCAGACTCAAGACCCGTGCTCTTCCCCTGCCATCCTTTGAATAGCACAGAGATGCAGTTCCTCGAAGGCTTTGTCACCAATCTGCTAGGGTTCAAACTCCTTCTAATTTTTGTCTACTAGCCTGACCAAGCAGTGGCACAGTGGATAGAGTGTCAGACTGGGATGCAGAGGACCCAGGTTCGAAACCTAAGGTTGTCAGCTTGAGCATGGGCTCATCCAACTTGAGCGCAGGCTGACCAGCTTGAGCGCGGGGTCACTGGCTTGAGCGTGGGCTCATAGACATGACCCTATAGTCGCTGGCTGGAGCCCAAGGTTGCTGGCTTGATCCCAAGGTCACTGGCTTGAGCGAGGGGTCACTTGCTGTGCTGTAGCCCTGCAGTCAAAGCACATATGAGAAAGCAATCACTGAACAACTAAAGTGCTGTAATGAATTGATGCTTTTCATCTCTCTCCTTTCCTGTCTGTCCCTCTCTCTGTCTCTCTCTCTGTGTCTGTCAAAAAACCAATATTATCATCTACTAATTAGATCAACTACTAAAAGATTTTTTTCTAAATCTTCTACTAAAAATCTACTAGTTAGCTGTGTGACTATAAACAGGTCTTATAACCTGTTAAATCAGGATGCTAGCAGTGCTTAGCTCAAGGTTATTGCAACCATGAAATGAGATAATGATACCTTTTAAGAACCTAGAACAGATCTTAGACTACCATGTGTCTCAGTAAATCCTGGCTGTTGGCATTATGATCACTATCAGCATCGTTAGATCTTATTGTTCCTGAAGCACTCCTCTCCCTTCCTTCTTTCAGTAAATACTACTGTGGCTCCTACTAGGTGCCCGACCCCATGCTAGGTGCCTGAAATTAAAAGATAAATAGAAGGCAATTTTCACTGAAGGTGACACGTGCAAAGCATCATGGGAGCATGGAGGAAGGCATCTCTCCCTTGCTTAACGGATTACCGAAAAGCTTTGTGAAGCAGTTGACATTTGAGTTAAGCCTTGAAGGATGAAATGGAATCCTTCCAAATGGAGAAGCAGGGGCAAAGGAAAGCATAATGAAACTTCTGTCAGGACCAGGCCTTAGGACTGAGTCAAGATTTTCCCTGGAATAAACAAACTAATTACAGTTAAGAAAAAGAAGCAAAGAGAGAGGAAAAGAGAAGGAGTGATAAACAGTTTGAAAGCTGAGTGCAAAATGTGGCTGAATGCACCCTTCCTATCATGTACCAGGTGTAGCTTTAAAGTGGCAACACTTTTCAAGAGAAAGAACATGGGTTTTGTTTTCAGTCTGGATTCAAAATAATAATTAAACTGTGTGACTTTGGGCAAGTGTCTTTACCTCTCTTATATTTTCACTCTCTTACATGTTTAAAAGAACAACAGCAACAAAAAGGTAGGGGGGTACAATTCTTACTTCATAGAATTGTCTTAAGAATGAAATAAAATAACATCTGTAAAAACACTTAATACAAGGTTTGGCAAATAGCAGATGTTCAGAAAATATTTGCTTACTTTCTTCCTTCCAAAATGTGGCTCCACACACACTGATCACACAGTCAACATGAACTGAAAACTGTCAGACCACGCCATTGGTCTCACATTAATAGACCTATAGAGAACACAACCCTTTAACTCAGTCATCAACTTGAGCAGGATTTTCCTCCTCAAAAATGAAAGCCAAGAAAAGTTGGGCCCCTCGCATTACTAGTTCATTGCTGGCCATTATTCATTTAGACATTTATTTACTGCCTACCAACTAGCAGATGCTTGAGTGAGTGCCTGGTTTCTTTTTTCATTCAGTCCTCACAAGAAGCTTGGGGAATAAGAACTTTCCCCATTTTGCAGAAGAAGGCAATTTAAGCTTTGAGAAATAACCTGCTCAGGATTATGCTTCTGCCAAATGGTGGCCCCAGATCTGGCTCCCAGAATAGTCTGACTCCAACTCTATGTACAGGATGCCTCCATGTTAGGGTGAGAAAGAAACACCAGGGGTCCATCTAACCAGGGGTCCACAGCTACAAACAGACCTAAGGCGAACTGGAACTGTCCGCGGTCCTGATATTTTCCTTAATGGAACGCTAGCAATGTTTTTGTTCATTTCTCCCAGCCTGCTTTTGTCTCTCTGTGTTTCTCTCTCACTTCTCTGTATGTAGGCATATGTGCATCATCCCCTAAGTACAATTTTCTCTCTCTTCTCTACTCCAGGTGGAGAAACTGAGCTTCACCATCTTAAAAGAGATTTTCCAGGGTTTTTGCAGAGTGTTCCGGGGAGCTGGGATCTGAGGCTCCACGCCCCCTCACCTTCCTGTCGGCTGCCCTCCTTGGCCTCTCCCTCTGACGCCAGACACAGACCTCCTGCCTTCCTGCCTGCCAGTCTAATGCATTCTCCAGGCCCAGATCCACTTAGAAATAATTATTTTAAAAACAAACTCTCTTCTCTGTGATCTTCCCTCTCTTCACACCCGCACCCTGCAGCGGCTATTTTTACTCACCCTAACTCCTGGCAGGTCTCTTTGGAAAGTCACCATGACATTTCATACGGCCTGGCCTGGCATTCATCTAAAATATTTTTTCAAAAACATCCTGCTCTGGAGAAATGTCAATGTTTATTGTGCACCCACAGGGATGTATCAGCAGTGAAAAAGATCCACTTAAGAAAGTTCCAGCTTTAGGAAGAGTGGATTTGGAAGCAGATGTGACCAGAGGTAACAAAGCACACTAGGGAATGCTGGGAAGGAATGTTGGTGAATACCTGTGTCAGTGGTGAGGTCACATGGTGAGGGTCTGGAGTCTGGTGAGAGGATAGATACACAGACTGATCAGAAGTAGATGGATGTTAAGAAAAACCAGGGATGGTCTCTGGATCAGTGAAGTCCAGCTGCTCTTGGACTTGACCAGCTCGTGTTGTCTCCCTACCTCTATCCGAATCCTCCTCCTAGATCAGGCATGGGTCAGAATTCTGGGACAAGCATGCACAGTACTCCATCCTGTTGGTGATGGAGAAGAAGCAATGGAAGAGGAGCCTCAGGACTGAGTCCTGGCCTTACTACTAAGTTATTATTTTATCTTTAGCAACATACATCATCACTCTTAGCCTCTGATTCTTTATCTGCAGAATGGAGCAGGGCATTAGATGGTCCTAGCTAGACCTTAAATTCTTCCAGTCAAAGACCAATCCATGAAATGGTTGTTTGTCATAGTGCCCAGCATTTGGGACTTCAGTGGTCAAAAGGAGGTCATTTTCATTCCATCAATTAATCTACCCATCATCCATTCATCTGTCCACTTATCTACTCATTCACCCACCCATTGATCCATCCATCCACTCATCATCTGTCTGTCTGTCCATTGATCTGACCATCCATCCACTTACCTTCACTAAGAACTTGCTATATGCCAAGAACTAAGCTAAGCACTGTGAAATGGACACAACTCAAGACTTATCTTCAAAGAATGCATTGTGAGAAGGTGCGGTAGCTAGCCTCCACCTGACTTTCTTTTCTTTTCTTTTCTTTTTTTTTTTCTGAAGCTGGAAACGGGGAGAGACAGTCAGACAGACTCCCGCATGCGCCCGACCGGGATGCACCCGGCACGCCCACCAGGGGTGACCCTCTGCCCACCAGGGGGCGATGCTCTGCCCCTCCGGGGCGTCGCTCTGCCGCGACCAGAGCCACTCCAGTGCCTGGGGCAGAGGCCAAGGAGCCATCCCCAGCGCCCAGGCCATCTTTGCTCCAATGGAGCCTTAGCTGCGGGAGGGGAAGAGAGAGACAGCGAGGAAGGAGAGGGGGAGGGGTGGAGAAGCAAATGGGCGCTTCTCCTATGTGCCCTGGCCAGGAATCGAACCTGGGTCCCCCGCACACCAGGCCGACGCTCTACCACTGAGCCAACCGGCCAGGGCCCCTCCACCTGACTTTCAATGAGCCCTACACCCTGGTATTCACACCCTTCTTTAGATTTTAGTTCCTTCCCTTGCTGCACCAGGGTCGGTCTTTGTGAACAGTAGAATACAACAAAACTATGGTATACCATTTCTGAGTTTATGTTATGAAAGGCAGCACCGCCCCCCCATTTTCCTCTTGCACTTGCTCTGGGGGAAACTAGATCCACAGACCCATAATGCCCATAATGCAATGAAACAGTCAGCCAACGGATAGGCCCATGTAATGAAGAACTGAGGTCTCCATCTAACAACCAGTGAAAAACTAAGGCGTTCCAACAACCGCATGAGTGAGTTTACACAGGTATCCTCCCCTGTTTGAGACTTCAGTTGATGGCAGTCCCAGCCATTCGCCCGACGACAACCTCACAACAGACCCTATGCCAAAGCCACCACCCACCTAAGCTATTTCCTGACTTCTGACTTTCAGAAACTGTGAGCTAACAAATATTTGTTGTTTTAAGCACCTAAATTTGGGGATAATTTACAACATGGCAACTGACAACTAATGCAGAAGAGAATGAAAACATGGACTTATAGAATTATTACACAAGCTTTTGAATATTCCTAAACACCAAAAATTAAAAAAAAAAAAATTAGCCCAGTGCTCTGGCTGGTGTAGTGGATAGAGCGTCACCTTGGAGCACTGAGGTCACTGGTTCAACCCCGGGGTTGCTGGCTCATTCCTGAGGGTGCCAGTTTAAGCCCCGGTCACGGCACATATAAGAAGCAACCAGTGGCACGGCTTCGTGGAACAATGAGTCGATGCTCCTCTCTGTCTCTCCCTTCTTCCCTCCCTCTCTGAAAAAAAGCCTAGTGGCCATTTTCAGGAAATATGATTGAAGAATAAAGTGCTATAAAGGGATAAAATTGAAATATTTGCCATGGGAGTTTTGAGGAAGACACACTCATGGCTTGTTGGGAAGCAGAGTGGAATCTTTACTTCTCAGCTTGGGAATGTTTCGCGAGTATCTTTGAACTGCATTCTGAAAAATGAGATTCGAGCATGCAGGTGGAAAGCTATATACCAAATGCCATGGTGACTGTAAACCAAAGCCAACCACTTATATAACTGGATACATTCTTACGACTGGCTGGTAGTTGAACATGGTTGGTAAGCATGGGAGGAAAGGTGAGTGCCATGCAAAAATAGGTGGCCTCGCCTGACCAGGCGGTGGCACAGTGGATAGAGCGTCGAACTCGGATGCGGAGGACCCAGGTTCGAGACCCCGAGGTCGCCAGTTTGAGCGTGGGCTCATCTGGTTTGAGCAAAAGCTCACCAGCTTGGACCCAAGGTTGCTGGCTCGAGCAAAGGGTTCCTCAGTCTGCTGAAGGCCCACGGTTAAGGCACATATGAGAAAGCAATCAATGAACAACTAAGGTGTCACAACGAAAAACTGATGATTGATGCATCTCATTTCTCTCTCCATTCCTGTCTGTCTGTCCTTATCTGTCCCTCTCTCTGACTCTCTCTCAAAAAAAAAAAAAAAAAAAAAATAGGTGGCCTCTTTCCATGGTCCTCGAGCTTTAACTTCTTGAACACTTTATTATTTTATAGAACAACCCCATATCATAATTTGTTTGTTTTTAATTTAAATTGACTAGCTTTGTGAAATTTAAATTTTTCCCCAAGCAATAATATTCATGAAACCATGGGTTTGATATATATCCATATTTGTACTAATAAACATAAAAATGAATAATCACTGTTTAAAAATGTGCTCTTCTGTGCACTGCCCCAAACCCCTTGGAAGTCCAGCAGCGGTCCATCACACTCAGGGAAACACCTGGGAGGATGGAGGCGGGGGGAGGGGGTGCTCTGACTGGAGCTGTGCTTGAGTAGAGTGTCCTGGAAGTCCCTGGATGCCACCATCTCTGGTGTCAGTCACCCTCGAGGCTTCCCTCTCCAATCATTTACCCCACCCACTGATCCCATCTCACAAATAACTCCTGACACCCCTCCCCCCGCCTCCACAGCCTCCCTGGCCCATCATCACTGTTGGTCGCCTGCACCATTACAGCAGCCTCCCGACTTCTAGGTCTCAAGCCTTTGCCTTCTTCTCCATATAATTCTGACCACGTGACTCCCTTGCTCAAATTCTTCCCCGTCACCTTCAGAATAAAACCGCGAACCCCTTATATTAGCCGCGTGCACCTGCTGCTTCAGTCCCCAGGATGCTCCGCACCAGTCTAGCCTCATTTCTGGACCTCACTCACCCAACAGACACCGCTCAGACTCTGGAGCCAGGAAGGAGCTGGACTCCCCCGAGCAAGACCGTTCTCACACACACACTTCCGTGCCTTTGAGTGGGCTGCGCTCTCTTCTTGGAGTGTTCTCCCTTGCCAGTCTCTGGAATAAGACTCCTCAACTGTGGGGGGTCAGCTAAAGAGTCCCCGATTCCCCAAGGTCCCGCAGGCATGCCTTCCCGGGAGCTACCATTTCACTGGCGACAATACCTCCATCCTAGCGCCCTGTGCTGTAAATATCCCCTGGAAAACCCACCTCCAATAGGACACTGTGAAGATGGGGTTGAGAAAACTATACCTATTCCTCTGCCTTGGATGCCCAGCACACAGAAGCCACCCTATAAATGCTTCTCAAATGACTACAGGGCTTACGGGCCACAAGGGCAGGTCTGTGGTTTGGCTGAAGAAGAACGAAATCCCAGCTCCCATTTGCTGCTGCTGCTCCCTCCCTCTGGTGAAAGGTTTCATCTTCCCCACAGGACAAATACATGGGCCTGGGGTGGTGGGGTGGGTGGCAGGTGGGGTCGGCAGGGGCACTGAGCCCCAGGTAGATCCCCTCCGCCCGGGAAGGTGGGGACTCCGGTCAATGCTTCCTGATTCCCATTAGTTTAATGTTTTTAGACGGACATGAGTCAATTAGCTGCCTGCTGCCGGCGGCTGGCTGGCTCAACATGGCTTGCCCTTTTTTTTTTTTAATTTGAAAACCTAATATTTTTCATGGATTTGGTTTGGTTTCACAGGGGAGACGAGATAAGTCGTTCAGTCTCAGTGGCTGCGTGGGCTCTAATGGCCCTCGTCTGCTTCACACTGTACAGCATCAGGGGAGTCCTCAGGCTCCGCCTCCAGCCTTGATGTGGGCAGAGGCCTCCCATGCTGGGGGCTCGCCTGCACGGATGGCTCAGGCAACTCGTACTGGGGCAACAGGAGGCAAAGGACGTCGACTGCCAATCCCCCCCCCCCCGGCCCCACTGCCCTGGTTGACGAAGGTGGTCCCCGATGACGAGGGTCTGCCCAGATCTTTCTGCCCAGGTCTAATCTAGCCTCCATTCATTTCCCCAAATGCTCTCTGGTTTGCTGTTGGACTGGGGTTCTTATCTATTGGCTTTCCGAGGATCTATTGGCAGAGAACTCTGTTCCTTTCATGTTTGCATCCCTGCGATGAGCTTACAATGATAACCAATGATAACCACTCTTGTCAATATCTAAGTCAGTGTCCAGTCCTGGTACAGTCTTAAGCACTGTTGCTATCCCCTTATTATACTTAATCTATTAACTCCTTAATAGAAGGAAAAAGTTGAATCCAAAGAGATTAAGAACTCTATCAACACGAGCCTTCCCTTCTATTGTAGCAAAGAGGCCAGGATGGGTTGACTCAAGGTGGTCTGATATCAAAGACATCCCCCTCCTGGCATGCACAACCCCCCACACAGCATCGGGACATATGTGCAGGCATTCTCCTCACCTAAGGCCCTCTCAGCAGCTACATGGGGGCTACTGTGGACCTGATGACCTCCTGGAACTTACAGCTGCCCTTTGCCCAACTGTCCTAATGATCCTGCCCACCGGATCGGGACCTGTGTAGCTAACTAACATCTGCCCAAACTGCACTTGTATCTGCTATTCCCGTTAGACCTGGTACACTGGCCCTCCCGGGCCTTCCTGGCTCCCATCCCAGAAACCAGCTTCTACAGCTGAAGAATAATCCCCAACTCTCTGTCTCTGTCAGCCTTTCTTATAGTTTTTAGTTTGGTTAAAATCTGGAGTCTCCCTGGACCCACTATTAGAGAAGAATGATTCAGCTTAAAATTGGAAGGCACTGAGGAATTTCTGAAGGGGCGACTCTTCACTCCAGTGAGGAGTTTCTAATCAATTTCCATATCAATATATCTCTCTCTTAATTGGGGGAATCTGTTAGAAATGAGAAGGCTACTCTGTTTTTATAAAATATCTGTGAAAAATCAATAGGTCAGGGAGCTGATGCTGACCAAGTGACAAGTTTTGGGTTGTGCTATTACCAGCATTGTCTGCAGAATGAGTGAGGTGACAGTAAGGCTAGTTATCATAACTAACACTTACTGAGTAAACGGGTCTGGCAGCTCGTAGGTGCCACAGATGAGTAATATAAAGCCAAGGACTGATGCGGGAGGTCTAATCTCACTGAAAGGGTGAGACCATTTGTTAAATTCTTATTTGCTAATATCTATTTGTTGAATGAGCTAGTGAGCAAGTGTGGAGGAAGTATAACTCCCAGACTGCAATGAAGTTGGAGAATGAGCCCAGGGCGGGTAGAAGACAGATAGGAGGCTGCCCAGTTTCCAGGGACAGGACCCAAGATGGCGCTGCCCCATGACATCAGGAGTTGGGGAGCAGGAGGAGGGGAGACAGGAGGCTGGAAGCTGATCAGCTCACAGGTGAAGCGGAACCAGCCCCTTGGGTCAGGAAAATAATGATTGGAGGCTCAGAAATCTTTACTTTGAGACCCCAATTATCTTTTGTGCCTGTTTTTTTTTTTTAATCATTATGTCCTTTGTGCTTTCTTACAGTCTTTAGCATTTAGGATGTTTAGGGGTTGGGGGGAGGGAAGGGCTGTTTTTGAATTCAGCCTGTCTCCGTTGTTGTGAGGAGACACAGGGACAGGAGCTGAGCAGGAATGTGAATGGAGAGAGCACATTCAAGCGATGACAGCAAGGGCTCTGGAGCGAGACCTGCCCGGGGGCGGGGCCAGCTGGTGACTGCTCTGTTTCTCAGTTTCCTCATTAGCGAAGGGGGGATAAGAACAGTACCCACTGCAAAGGGAAGCTGGGAAGCCAGAGTGAGATCATGCCTGCAGAGTGGGCACCATTGTGCCTGGCGTGTGGACAGAGAGGACATGCGGAAGTTAAAGGCACTGCGTGTGGTGTGGCGTAGCACCCACGGGTGGGCACGGAGAGGGCACAGGGAGTCAGGCTCTGAGATCCCAAGAGGAAAGTGAACTCCGGAGCAGTGAGAATCTAAAGCACTTGAGAATCTCTTTGGTGGCATACTCTGTTCATCCAGAGGACTCTGTTCTATTCAAGTCCTTATGGGACTTGATCACCATTTGCAAATATTTGATGAGTGGGACACAGGGCAATGGTGTAGGACAAGTTGAACTTTTTTTTAATGTAATAGAAACTTTTATATTTTGAAATGTTTATTTTACTGATTTGAGAGAGAGAGAGAGAGAGAGAGAGAGAGAGGTGGATGGGGAGAGGCAGGAACATTGACAGGCACATTCCTGTATGTGCCCTGACTGAGGATTGAACTGGCAACCTCTGTGCTTTGGGAGGGTGCTCTAACCAACCGAGCTATGTGGCCAGGGCAAGACCAATTGATCTTGATGTTCTTTCCAATTAAAGCTTCTCTGATTCACGAATGGAAAAAGCCTGGGAAGAGGTCGTATTATTGGTTCAAAGCAGAGCTGAATATATAGGTCTTTAAAAAGAAGCAGCAGAAAAACAGAGGTTATAAGTATAGGAGTTGGGAGGCAGAACTGGATTCGATTTTTAGCTCTACCACTTCTTAGCTGTGTGACCTACAAAAACTTGTTTGACCTGTCTGAGTCTCAATTTTCTCATCTGAAAGATGGTGATAATACTTACCACAGAGAGGTTTTGTGGGGATTGAGTAATAAAATATATGAAATGAAGACTCCTCACCTTGTACATAGAGCAAGGTAAGTGAGCGGGTAATTACACTGAAGTATAGTAATATTTATATAATAACTTTACTTATTATATATCAAAACAACAAAATAATAACGCTTATGATTGTCATTGCTGTTTGTGAAGTGATGCACAATTCTCTGTGGCAGTTCAGATTAAACCTGGAGTTGAGGGGGTGGGAAACAACACATACCCCAGCACTCAGGGCAGCACAGTGTCGGATACCAATCAGAAGAACAGAGCGCCTCTAGCCTCAGCCGAACCCTTGACTGTGAGCTGTGAGAACCCGGCTAGGCCAGGAGGATCATGCCCAGATCTCGCCCTCGGTACCAATCCTCCTATCACCACCTTTGACTGCTTCTCAGCCAATCTTGGTATAAGACAGGAGAGGGCTGAGGCCAGGTCTCTCATCCCCTCAGAATCTGACACTGATGGTCACTAACCTGTCACTTAGGCCACTAATCTAGTGGCCCTGAAATCCTGTTTTCTTCATGACCCCAAACCCACCATCTCCAGAGCGGGAAGCTTCCCTAGGTATTTCCTGCCTTATTCCTTGGGCCTTAATCTGTGTCTCACAATCCTGTCCTTGCCCCAGGCTCTCTGGGCTCCTGCCGTCTACTCTATAGCCTATAACTCCTGGACCCCAGAAACAAGCCCGTAAGAGTCTGACTTTCAGCCCATCTGGACCTCAGAACAGAACTTCCTGCCTTTCCCACTGCTGGGCCTCACATGCCCATCACGAGCTCTAGTGACCAGAATGGGCTGCCACATGTCCAGCACTGCAGGACCGTCTCCTACTGCCTGTCCCACAGACTTCAGGGAAATTGGTTCTGTTTGGCTGATTACTCCCTCCCGACCAGGCTGACTAGTATCTCATCCCTGTCCAGCGCAATGAATGTGGCCCTCTCTGGCCCAAGCTGTACCCCAGCCTTCACCTAAGTTATTATTAATAATAATAGCATTTAAAATAATTATCAGCTATTCATTCGAAACACGCTTACTACATTCCTGGAACATGCCAGCCCACAGTGCTGGAGGCCGGATGTCTTCAGAGAAGAAAGCTTTAAAATCCTTGTGCTATGGGCGCTTCGGTTTTAGTGGAGGAGGGAGGCAGTCAATAAACTGGCAAACGAGGAAAGAGAGAAATACACTTGGACAGAGAATTATGGGGGAATTTCACACATTCCGAGTCACAATCCTGTAACATTAGGGATTTTACAAGCATGCAGCAGAGCAGCGAAAGAAGTAAATATTATAAACAAAAGAATATCTGTCATCCAAGTCTAGGACTCCACCTCCCAGTCACCGTTTCTAGCTCAAACCACCGAGTCTACGGTGATGCCACTTAGGGAGTTGAGGAAGACAACAGTGGAGTTTGGTCCAACTACACTCAGTCGCTGTATCTGGAGGGTTGTGCTGATAATAACAATGTAGCTAAGCGCCTGCGGCATCTCTGACGCGGTGCTAATTGCTTTAAATGCATTTCCTTGAACACTCTGGTATTATTATCTTCATTTCCAGAAACTAGAGTTTAGGTTAGAACAACTCACACTGGACCACAACCTCCCAGCCGGGAGGTCGAAGAGCTGGAACCTTAAACGGGTCGTTCTCTTCAGAGGTCAGGTCTGTTCTCCTTGGAACTACTGTCTGTATGAGGGGTGTTTGCACATCGTGGAAGTACCGGTGGGAGCTTAAAGTGGGAGGTAGCGCTTAACCTTCTGCTCTGCAGGTGAGTTGTTGGAGGATGTATTTTTAAACCCTCATGGATAGGCTGAGACCCTTTAAAGAAAGACAATTTGATAAACAGAGTGACGAGAAGGAAGTGGGTTTATTTTTTAGCATCTTTCTGCACAGAGAAGGCGCCCGAGGAAGAGAACAAGAAATTGCCCTGCATGTGAAGGGAGAAGCGAAGAACTGAGAGGGGACACAGCATGCTGCTGGCTCTCTGGCTCTCCCTTCCTGGCAGGCCCTCGCTGGACAGAACCTGCCCTCCAGGACCTCACCGAAGGAACAACATGAGGGCGCCCACAGGGAGGCTCACCGCGGCTATGCAACCTGGAAACCCGTGGAAATGTCCTCCGTGGGGACGCTGGATGAACCGACTGGAGCCCACCCACGCAAAGGAACAGTGCTGAGCATTGCAACAACTAACACAATTTTATTTGAATTGACAGGGACCGATAGTCGCAAAAACGTTATTTAGAGAAGCAAGCAAATTGCTGAACCGCGTTGCATCATTTTTATAAAAACTGGTGATGATACGTATACATGTGAATGTGTGCAGATACATTATGTGCATATAGGCATGTTAACACATACTCAAAATGCTAATGATGCAAAGAAAACAGGTGGAGGGGAAGATGACAAGATGCTCAGGAGCAGGGGAGATTTTCATGTCATGAGTTTGCATTTCTTGAAATGCTATGTTTATAAGGATATCCTTGATTTAAAAAAAAAAAAAGAAATGACCATTACAAAGAAACAGAAAAATCCTAATGCCGACTCTTGCTCCCCGCCCCCTCCAGCCAGCCTAAGAAGCCTTGTGGGGGAGGAGGCTGCCTCCAGTCCCTCTCATTACCCTACCATGTGTCAAGCCATTTGGCCCCAACCCTCAGTATTAGGCCACCTCCTTGTCCTCGAAAGCTAACAGAACCCACCGGGGCTGGTTCGGGAGCGAGTGACGAGCTTGGGAAGGTGCCTAGCCCTCCTCCTTTCGTTCCCACCGGGCTGTGCTGATCTCTTTCCCAGAGCCCAGCGTCGTGGGCAACATCTTTCTGGGCTGCTTTCTGCGGCTGAGAAGATGTGAACGGACAATTCCTCACTCTCATTTTTCTCCTTTGTAGGGAACAAATAGGTCTGGAGGTCTGTGCCTAGATAAACGAGCACAGACACACGGACAACAGTGATACAGACTTACACAGGTGCACACCAAGACATTACAGGACCAAGACGAACAACCTACGACAGCTCAACCCTCATGCTCACAGGGCTACAGACACATGGCAATAACGCGCGGTGCATGCATGCACAGTCATCACACACACACACACAGACACACCACACACCTGTCCGGTTCTCCTCTGCTTTGACAGGGAGGAGACAGACGGGTGTAGCTCCAGCCCCTCCAGCAGGCTGACCAGAGATCTTTCTGACCTTGCAAACCTGCGTTCCCTCTTCCTCCTTCTCCTCCTCTTCATCTGTTTCCTTCTCCCCCTCACCCCTCCTCTTCGTTCTCCGTCTCTCCTCCCCACCTTCTCTCTCCTGTTCTGCTGTGCCCCTACCCAAGCTCTCTTTTAAAAGTTCCCTTTTCTGAGCACTAGGGGCTAAATGATGCACAGACAGAAGCAGGAGCCGGACCACCAATTAAAAGCTCCCTGGGGCAGCAAGGAACGGGTTTTCCCTGACTGTTTCTTCTATCTGCCTGTTGCCCATGGCCCCTCCCAAAGCAGCAAGCTGGCAGCTGATGTTCCCTCTCCCAACAAGCAGCTCAGTGCCTAGGCCTACCCCCCAGCTCTGCTCCCGTTCCTTTCTCTGCCCCCGCTAGCCCCTGCGGCCCCCTCCACGGCTGCCCCACCCCACCTCATTTCCACATAGCAATGGTGGGTTTGGGGAGAGGAGCAAGGGGGCCCGGGAAGACCTGGAGGCTCAGGAAGGAAGGGACTCGTATCGAAGGCACTTTTGCTGGGGTAGCTTGAAAGATCTTTTTTCACAGGTCTTTGTTCACAAGTTCCAGTGACAGAGGCCTGAGCTGGTACATGATCTTTTCACTTCCCACACTCGTGGCTACTGACAGCCACTCCTGTCAGCGTCACTAAGAAGCTTTGATTGATGAACGATGAATGTTGTCTGCCAAGGAGCCAAGGATGCAAGATACAGTAGAACTGCGTATGCACGCTACTTGCATATATGCACGCCTAGTTTGTGTGCACACGTCCACATTTATCCAGCATCTACTGAGACACTTTGTGCTGGACACCGGCTTGGGACCCAGGACCTGTGCTCTAAGAGTCATAGTTGAATAGGGAGGTGGGTGTAGCAGATCATGCCCATGCCCCCCCCCCCACCAGACTACTGAGAACCACTGTGACTGCCCTAGGGGTTGGCCCTGCCGCCCACCTGCTGCCCATGTCCCACCCCCCACCAGGCTGCTGAGAACCACTGTGACTGCCCTAGGGGTCGGCCCTGCCGCCCACCTGCTGCCCATGTCCCACCCCCCCCCCACCAGGCTGCTGAGAACCACTGTGACTGCCCTAGGGGTTGGCCCTGCCGCCCACCCGCTGCTGAGAACCACTGGGACTGCCCTAGGGGTTGGCCCTGCCGCCCACCCGCTGCCCAAGCACATTTCATCCCCGCACAGAATGAGACAAAAGCACCAGAGGGTCAGTAGCCCGGGAACTGACCTCAGCCAAGGATGGATGGGTGGTTGGTGGGCACTTCCCAGCATCTTTGTCCCTCAGTTACAAAAATTCTGGACATGTTTCCCAGAGTCCCCAAGCGACACTGAGCTCCAGCCTTCCAGGGTGAGCAGGCTTGACCACACTCCCTTGACTGCTTTCTTCCCTTCTCTGCCTCCCCTCCCCACGCTAGGAGGATGAAGAGAGGTGGTTACCGGGGTCTACGAGTGGTAGTGACATAGGAGAGGGGCCTGAGGGCTATATAAGTGAATTAAAGTCAAACGAAGGAAGTCAGAGGCCTGCTTTGTTCTGCCTGACACGGAACTCGGCTGACCAGGGACGCAAGCAGACCACCAGGAGCCTCGGAACAAAGACCATTCCTGCCAGGACTGATGGAGAGACTCTCACCCACACCTTATCGCAGGGGCCGGGAACCTTTTTGGCTGAGAGAGCCATGAACGCCACATATTTTAATAAAATGTAATTCCGTGAGAGCCATACAACGACCCGTGTACATTACACATTATCCAATAAAAATTTGGTGTTGTCCCGGAGGTCAGCTGTGATTGGCTCCAGCCACCCGCAGCCATGAACATGAGCGGTAGGAAATGAATGGATTGTAATACATGAGAATGTTTTATATTTTTAACGTTATTATTATTATTTTTATTAAAAATTTGTCTGCGAGCCAGATGCAGCCATCAAAAGAGCCACATCTGCCTCGTGAGACACAGGTTCTCGACCCCTGCCTTTATCGCTTCCCCGGACCATAAAGGAAAACCGACCACAAAATATACCTGGTAAAGGTTGAAGTGAATCCCAGCTGCTTTCCCACCCTCATACCAGGTATTCTTCATAGAAATCACAAACTGTCTCAAGCTCCAGAGACGGCCGGGGCCTCCGTTCCTTCTCTCATGCGGACGGTCCGCCATTCTGTCTGTGCAGTGGCTTTTCCTGCCTATCCTCTTTGCTCAGTGAGGTTGCTTCCAGTTTAACCTCTTGTCTGGCTCTCGGTTTGAATTCTTCCCAGCGTGAAGCCAAGAACCCTCTTGCCTCGGGGGCTCGAGCCCCCCCCCATCCTCCAGGACCTCGCCCCTGACAGCAGTAGGAAGGAGAGGAGACCCAACCCAGACAACAGGGCTCTTGAGGGAGAGTGTCCCAAGGAAAGGGTGAAGGCCTTAGGGGCAACCGGACAGGCGCAGTGAGGACACAGGCTGCGAAGTCTGACTCCCTCCTCACACTGGGCGCCTCCGGAAGGGCCCGTCCTCTGAAGACACGTGGAATGAGGTAACGCGTGTGGAAGCACTTGGTAAACCAGCAAAGCCTCACTCCATGTAAAAAATTACAGTGAAAAAATGTGACCAGACAAAGCTCTGACCTCATCCCCTCTCCGGGGTCTACACTCAGTAAAACTGTGAAATCAGGCAGTTCATCAGCAGAGCCACAGCCTTTTCTGGGCCCTTTCCCAGAACTCATGGCCCCGTCACTTGGTGAACCTTTTGCTCTCCTACCTCTTTTAAAACCTGCTCTGAGTCTCTGAGGTCTGTCCTATACCCACCAGGTGATCTGACATCCAAAGGTTCCCTCTCTGGGACCCTGAGTAACCAAGTTGTTACTGACCATGAAACTCCCTAGAAGGACTGCCCTGAGCAGGTGTCTTCTTGGTTGGGGGGCAGGGGCTGGTTAATGGTGTGACACCGGAAGTGCCAGGGAGTCCCACCTTCTTCCCAGTGGGAGGCTCATTTTCTGACCACATTCCAATCAAGAAGTGACTGTTCTCACCCAAAAGGGTGACAGAAAAATCTCTCCTTTGCCCCATGCTGAGGGCAGACAGAAAGCTCAGGTTAAGAGACGAGCCAGACAGAATGAAGCTCTCCCTTGTTTAACAAATAGAGCCAGCAGCCAGCTTTTGGCAGAGCTTATTGGAGGGAATAAAAGCCTCCGAAAATAAAAAAAAAAAAATCAATGGATAATGATTATACTTAAAGTGCCCTTTGAGCAACCCACATGAGCCAGAGATGGCGACCAGTCTGTAAATAGTAACAAAGGGCTGGATAGAAGGAAGTGACCGTATGGGGACAAAAATGACTCCTGTGCGAAGCATTTTTGAACTCTCCGCCGCCACCAGGAGAACTTTTGTTTGGTTTGCTGGATCATATCTTGGTCTTTGTTTTTTCATTTCTGCTTGTGGAGATTTCAGGTAAGGGATGCAATGGAGAGAATGCTAAGGAAATCAGAGAGGTTTAGATCTACATAATAGAGATGGAAGTAGGAAGAGCGGGAGAGAGAGAGAGAGAGAGAGAGGCCGCTCCGGGGGCGGAGGACTGAGGGAGAGGGTTTGGGGGTGCATGATATCTAGGGAGAGATTATTTAGAAGAAGAGCAACAAGGAATGAAGAGATTTTTCCTTTATTAAGAATCCGCACCCATCTTCTGCATTTCATCAAATGACAAGTCAAGATATGAAAACATGTCCGATTGTTGTTTGGTTGCCGGACCCTGTTTCTTTAAAACCACACCACAGGCCACGATGCACACGGATAGCACAGCCAATCCCAGATGGGGGGAGGGGGTGGAAGGACCGGGGGGGGGGGGGAGGGACTGCAGACGGCATGGGTCCATCTGCACACAAGGATCAACGGAGCCCAGAAATGAAACTCAGACCGGGTTGTCACTGAGACTCTTCCAATGGCTGCACTTTAGTGAGGTGGGTTTTGTTTTTGTTTTTGTTTTTTTCTTTTACCAAGTTCCTAGTGAAGAGAAACGGCAAGGGCCGCCCAGGCCCCCCTGAGCAGTGCTGGGAGCTTACAGCCTCCATGCGCACCCACGTTCACACGGGAAATTGCATGCAGGTCTCATTCTGGAGCAGCGAGTCAGTCCTTCCCTGTGGATGCCCTGGTGGTCAGTGGAGCCCACGTAGGTGTTGCTGCGTGTAGACGCTGTTGCCCCTACCTGCCCGTGAGAGTCCAGTTTTAGCTGCCGAGACTGGGCAGTTCCGTGAAGGCAACCTCCATACAGAACGCGGTGTTCAAGAGGCATGTTTCATTCTAGGCGTGCAATACACTCTACTTGAACTAGCGCCTATGCTTCAGAAAAATAAAAGCTCTGCCTCTGGCTAAAGGAACGGCAGGCGATATGGATCACGTGGGAGAAAGGAGGTCCTCTTCTGACTATGGAGTAACTCAGTGTTTCATGCTGAACTTTTTTGAATGCTGATATTAAGCCTGGGAAATCTGGGCTGCCCGTTTCCCCATCGGGAAGGATGCTCCGGTCCCCCTTCCTCTCCCCTCAGCCAAAAGGGTGACCTACTGGATTTGTCACAGTATCTCCCTGCCTCTCGCCCCATTTTCAGCCCACCACATAGAGATTTCTGTTTCTCTTCCCAACACCTGTGTGTGGACAGGGTTTAGAGAGGAATTCTGAGCACATTACAGAAGGGGGGGGGGGGTAAAACACCTCTCTACTGTTTTCTACAATAGGACATCTGCACTCCCAGCATACAACACAAGCTCTGTTCATATTCCACACCTATGTTCACACCCCTGAACTGTCTTTGTGGATTCCCGAATGTTGGCGCTGGCAAAGCCTTAGGGGTCCTGACAGATGAGGAAACTGCATCTAGAAAAGCTCAAGGGCTCACTCCAGTCTACACAGCCGGCTGTGGCTGACCCAGCACTTGAACAACTAGTCCAGCCTCTTTGTTCTTCCTACTCAGATCATACAGGTGCACACATGGAGTGCAGGGAGTGCCCGCTTTGCTGTCCCAGAAGCCCCTGTTTCTGTGGCTGGCTGCAATCACTCCAGCACAGAGGAAGACTGAGCGACCCCCTCCCGCTGCTGCCTCTGAAGTTACCAAAACCCGGCCCCTTCTTGGTTGGACCCTTGGAGCAGAACAAAGAAAAATTTTTGGTGACAGGACAGTTCAGAAGCCAGACAGAGATGCCATCAGCACCAGTTAGATCAGGGGTCCCCAATCTATGGCCCGTGGGCTGCATGCGGCCCCCTGAGGCCATTTATCCGGCCCCCGCTGCACTTCTGGAAGGGGCACCTCTTTCATTGGTGGTCAGTGAGAAGAGCATAGTTCCCATTGAAATACTGGTCAGTTTGTTGATTTAAATTTACTTGTTCTTTATTTTAAATATTGTATTTGTTCCCGTTTTGTTTTCTTACTTTAAAATAAGATATGTGCAGTGTGCATAGGGATTTGTTCATAGCTTTTTTTATAGTCTGGCCCTCCAACGGTCTGAGGGACAGTGAACTGGCCCCCTGTGTAAAAAGTTTGGGGACCACTGAGTTAGATGGTATGCACGAAAGGGACCGGCAAGAGATTCAGTAAGCCTCAGTGTCTTCATCTGTAAGACGGACATACAACTGGTCTTGTCACGCAGGACTGTGGAAAAGACTAAAAGAGCTCTAAGAAGATCACCATATCTTGGTACAGGGACAATAAATTTATCTACGCTTATTATTAGAGGGCACCAAGATCTTAGGTAGAGCAACCGGATATACTGTGATTGGTGCACAAAGCAGAAACCTTAAACTATTATGGCGTGGGGACTATTTCAATCAAGAAGTAGGCAGTGCTGTTACTTGGGTTTAGGGGCATCAGGAAGGACCCCAGCAGTGAGAGCTGCCCAGCTGGTCTCCACACAATTGAACTTGGGACTTGATACCAAGCTGCACTGGGCAGGGGGGCAAAGGACGCTCCAGTATACCCCAGGCAGTATACCTATACCCCAGGCAGTATACCTATACCCCAGGCTCGGTCGGGCAGCTCTCACTGCTGGGGTCCTTCCTGATGCCCCTAAACCCAAGTAACAGCACTGCCTACTTCTTGATTGAAATAGTCCCCACGCCATAATAGTTTAAGGTTTCTGCTTTGTGCACCAATCACAGTATATCCGGTTGCTCTACCTAAGATCTCGGTGCCCTCTAATAATAAGCGTAGATAAATTTATTGTCCCTGTACCAAGATATGGTGATCTTCTTAGAGCTCTTTTAGTCTTTTCCACAGTCCTGCGTGACAAGACCAGTTGTATGTCCGTCTTACAGACGAAGACACTGAGGCTGTAAGTGGCTCGGGAGCGGGCACAGCTCTGGCAAAGGACGCTCCAGTATACCTATACCCCAGGCTCGGTCAGGAGTGGCTCGGGAGCGGGCACAGCTCTGGCAAAGGACGCTCCAGTATACCCCAGGCTCGGTCAGGAGTGGCTCGGGAGCGGGCACAGCTCTGGCAAAGGACGCTCCAGTATACCTATACCCCAGGCTCGGTCGGGAGTGGCTCGGGAGCGGGCACAGCTCTGAGCTTGCAGCCTCTGGGCTCTGGAGAAGGCAGAAGAGGGGAAACAAGGTAAAGGCCCCCACTGACAGCGAGACTCTCAGAAGTCAGTTCTGATTGGACATGCTCTTTGCAATCGCCAACAATCTCAGCGCAATGCCTGACCTTCTTGGGTGCTCTGTAAATATCGGTTGAATGGATCAAAAATGTAGATGGAGATCAAAACTTGAACCCGTAGTTCTAAAGCTTTTATCCTCTCCCGTTCCACCCTTCAGACCTTTCTGTCAGAAGTCAGAATTCCCTCTGCAACAGCCTGGGCTGGCCTTTCGGTTATTGTCCACAGCCTCTAGCTTGAGCCCTGTGAGTGTTGCCTAGGAAATATCAATTCCTGTTTGATTTTCTCTCAAACACCTCAATTAATTACATGATGCTGTCTGGTCAGGACCTTATCTCCGTATAATATGAACCCGGGAAAAGAATACCTACCTCTGAGTTGCATTCTTGAAATGCCACGCACTTTCATTAATGCTTGGCCCTGGCGTGGAGTAGGGCTGTCTCAGGCCTTGTTGGAGCATGACAGTCCAGGGGGTGGGTCACAGGGCACCTTGCAGCCGGAACTCAGCCCAGACTGTCCGTGGCGGAGCACACTAATTGGTTGGTCACACTGGGCATTCTTGGCAGCGACGGCCACTGTGCGAAAGGGCCCAGTCACCCTCCCCACCACAAAGAATAGAGGTTTTCAAGTCCATTGGCCATGACCCACAGAAGGAAATGCATTTCCCAGTAAATTATATGCATACACTGTACTTCATCGTTCTCAGGCATGGGTTTTATTCACATTTTAATCTCTCAGAAATTTAGATGCATCTTCCAAATTGTGACATCTTGCCACTAATTGGCAACATTTTTCTTTTTGAGTAGTACATAAAATTTTGTGTCTTTCGATAGATAATGACTTTGATTCAGTGAAATATGGTAGATGTGTAACTAAAAAATTACTCTTTATCTTTACTATGTGGCACCCTATGTCATATTCTATGCGCTATTCTATGTCTTTTCACTTTGTTTTAATGCTGGTCACTGCTGCTTATTTAGTCCACTTTGGGTGGAGGATACTAGGCCTCTGTCTGCTCTTTTGAACACTGCCAGGGAGATTGTTCTGGACTAAATATTAGAGCTCCTCCCAAATTTATATGTTGAAACCCTAACCCTTAATGAGCTGACAGCATTGGGAGGAGGGGCCTCGTGAGCTGATGAGCTGATCGGGGTGGAGCCCTCATGACGGGATCAGTTCTCTTACCAACGAGGCTCCAGAGAGCCCTCTCACCCCTTTCACCATGAGGGGACACAGTGGAGAGACAGCTGTCTATGAGCCAGAAAGAGGACCCTCGCCAGACACTGAATCTTGGACTTCCCAGCCTCCAGAACAGTGAGAAATAAATATGTGTGCCGTGAGCCACCCCGTCTGCAGATCTGTCATAGTGGGCGGAGGAGGATGGTAACAAACTCTGTGCAACAGGAGCTTTCAGTACGAATAGGCATGGAGGCCCTGGCTTGTTTGCTCAGTGGTAGAGCGTCGGCCTGGCGTGCGGAAGTCCCGGGTTCGATTCCTGGCCAGGGGCACACAGAAGAGGCGCCCATCTGCTTCCCCCCCCTCCCCCCCTCCTTCCTCTCTGTCTCTCTCTTCCCCTCCAGCAGCCAGGGCTCCATTGGCGCGGGAATGGCCCGGGTGCGCTGGGGATGGCTCCGTCGCCTCTGCCTCAGGCGCTAGAGTGGCTCTGGTTGCAGCAGAGCGTCGCCCCCTGGTGGGCATGCCGGGTGGATCCCGGTGGGGCGCATGTGGGAGTCTGTCTGATTGCCTCCCCATTTCCAGCTTCAGAAATATACAAAAAAAAAAAAAAAAAAAAAAGAATGGGCGTGGATCTGAGGTTTATCACGTTTGGGCTATTGGGCGAGGTGAGAAAGGTCAAGATTAGAGAAGTGAGTAAGAAAGATGACAAAGGACTTTGAACCAAACCAGCCTGAGTTTCTGTACCAGCTCCCTACTGACCATGCGTGAACGAACACGTTAGTCTGAGCCGCTCGGCCCTCTCACCCGTAAAGCGCGGACCAGAGCTCCCGTCATTCAGGGTTGTCGCAAACGTGAGAAGTAAAGAGTACAAAAGCTTTGCCCCAGGGTCTGCAGGTCGTAGGTGGCAATCAGTCATTGGTAATGATGATTGGATAAATAACATTAAAAAGTCTTTCAATAAATAGCAACTGTTAAAAGTAGTAAAAAAAAAAACAAAAACAAAAAGAAAATAAAAAAAAGTTGTACCCAACGTGACATGAGTTGTAAAGATCTTGAAAATTATCAATAAAATTATAACATGTCTGATTCGTTTAATTCTATAAGTCCTTGTCATGACAGTTAAACGCTCAATTCTTGTCTGATTCAATCCCTTCTCACCTTCACAGTCCACTGAAGAGCCACATCCGGGTCCCCACGGATAGGAGTACCATTGCTGAGTTTCTCTCTTGGGCAGATGCTCTGGGTTTTTTTTTGTTTGTTTGTTTTTTTGTTTGTTTGTTTTTTGTTTGTTTCATTTTTCCGAAGCTGGAAACGGGGAGGCAGTCAGACAGACTCCCGCATGCGCCCGACCGGGATCCACCCGGCATGCCCACCTGGGGGCGACGGTTTGCCCATCTGGGGCATTGCTCTGTTGCATCCAGAGCCATTCTAGCACCTGAGGCAGAGGCCACAGAGCCATCCCCAGCGCCCGGGCCATCTTTTGCTCCAATGGAGCCTCGCTGCGGGAGGGGAAGAGAGAGACAGAAAGGAAGGAGAGGGGGAGGGGTGGAGAAGCAAATGGGCGCCTCTCCTGTGTGCCCTGGCTGGGAATCGAACCCGGGACTCCTGCACGCCAGGCCAATGCTCTACCGCTGAGCCAACCGGCCAGGGCTAGATGCTCTGGTTTTTGGTTGTAACTCTTATCACAGTACCGATGTCCCAGCCTGTAGGCTCAGTTAAACCATTCCAACATGATTGTATTGACTGCATATTTTATGTATTAACATGTACCCCCAGTTAATTGCTTTGCTAGCTCACCAGAGTGGACATTTTCCCCCACGTTGTCTCGTCCCTCGTTGATTACTATGGTCTGTGGACTATTGGAATCCAGTGCTTTGACTTGGTCAGCCCTCCACAGTGTTTTGCTCCTTGTCATTTCCAATGGCCCTCCTCCTTTGTCAGTGTCCTCCGCCAGTCTTGGTCAGACTAGATGTTCATTTGGTTGCATTGTCTCTTTGATCTCCTCTTTGATGCTTCATTAGCATTTCTTCTATAATTTCTCAGGATTATTTCCCATGCTTCAGCCGTTATACCCTTCTTACAACGTTTAAACCTTTGATTAGCTGAACGAACTGCTCGCAGAAACCTAACCTTTTTGATTACGTAAATTAACCCCTCGGAATGCATTCAATAGTCAAGAAAACTTTAATGAGTCGTATTGGGTTCAAACTGGGTGAGGTATATTGAAGATTCAATGCTGAAGAAATTCGAAGGCTTAATTTCAAAAATATTAAGGAAGTAATTGCGCAGCTAATGAACAGACACTTCCTGGCCCGTGTTGGGCTGAGTCATGTGCCGGCCAAAGATGGCCGTGCCTGGGCGAAGGGAGCGAAGGTGGCAGTGAGCCTCAGAGGCTGAGGGAGACCAGAGGAAGCCCCGGCTGCTGGGAGGAGACTATAAGGTCCAAGATGAAAAATCACGAACCAGATGATACTATGAGAGACAAACAAATTTTTGATATCATAACCAGAAAAGTAACCAAATTCCAGAATCAGAAAGAAACCCACTTGAACATGGATCAAATACATTGGACTTATTAATGCTGCTTTCTTTGGCCTAATAGCAAAGTCTTTTTTGGTGCATCTAAAATGTGACATAGGCTCATATAGCTGCTGATTTACCAATGGCAGTAGTCCCATTCGTGACAGCACATGTATCTTACAAAGGTTTGTAAGTTTACCATTGAATACAGGGGACTTGAACTGTGAAGCCTGTACCACCACACGGGGTGGATTGGTGGACTTGTTTTTGGTGGTCTGTACCCTGTTTTCTTGGCTATAGCTGTGAATGGTGGCCTAGCAACCAGGTACATCTCAGCCTGGCTACCAGAGGAAGGAAGCATAATAATAACTTACTAGATGAGAATTTCAAAGCCCATCTTTAGAAAGTTGTTATTTCCCATTTTTCTCCAGATTGGATTTGCTACACACCTTGGTTCTAGACCAAGGGTCCCCAAACTACTGCCCGCAGGCCGCATGCGGCCCCCTGAGGCCATTTATCCAGCCCCCGCCGCACTTCCGGAAGGTGCACCTCTTTCATTGGTGGTCAGTGAGAGGAGCATAGTTCCCATTGAAACACTGGTCAGTCTGTTGATTTAAATTTACTTGTTCTTTATTTTAAATATTGTATTTGTTCCTGTTTTCTTTTTTTACTTTAAAATAAGATTTGTGCAGTGTGCATAGGGATTAGTTCATAGTTTTTTTATAGTCCAGCCCTCCAACAGTCTGAGGCACAATGAACTGGCCCCCTATGTCAAAAGTTTGGGGACCCCTGTTCTAGACAACATAAACTACTTAGAAAGGCTCTTCAGTTACCTGAACCTGACCTAGAAATTCAGTGACTGTTAAGTAAATGTGTACACAAGAATAAAAGAGTTAAAATAATAAACAAACAGAACAGATACTTCCTATCGCATCTTATTGTCAACTTCTGTAAACTGACAAGCATGATTTTATAGAGAATACAGCAAATATCCCCCTTTCTACAATCCGGCTTCCTGTGATCTATCGTGGTCTGAAAATATTAAATGGAAAATTACAGAAATAAGCAATTCATAAGTTTCGAATGGCGCACCGTTCTGAGCCCCGTGAGATCCTGCGCGACCTCTGCCCAGCGTCTCCACACTGCACACACTGCCCACCTGTTGGTTACTTGGCAGCCATCTCAGTCACTAGATTGACTGCTGTGGTGCCACAGTGCTTGTGCTCGGGCTACCTTAATTTTACTTACTAATTCAGCGCTCCTTCCCCCAGCCCAGGTGGGAAGAGGTGACAGGAGGGAGCGCTGGCAGCAGCAGGCCCGTACTGCTGTCCCCATCCCCTCTGTGCAGGATGACTTCGGCTCCATTTAAGACAGAGACTGGGCTAGGAGGGGTCACAGTCCTTGGGCCAGGCCTTTTAGGCCCTCTCAGAAAGCAACATGAAAACGAAACAGCCCAGGTCACCACGTGCTTGGTGCCGCAGGCCCGGGCAAGCGTGTGAAGCAGAAAAAATCCTATTTTCTAGTTTTCTTGGCCGGCTTTACTGAAGCCCCGAACCAAGAACTGGGATGTCCTGATGCCTATGGAGGATCTTTACTTCTTACCTGCGTATCTGACACCAGACATCTGAACTATATGGGCCAGTTCCTGTTACATTCGGATAAAGTCGACCCCCGGGCATTATTTGTGGTCATCTCATCTGTGCCCATGTTCCACTGGGCATTAGGGTGACTTTATTCAAATTTATGATTGTTATGATGCAACTCAGTCCTCTCAGGACGAGGGCAGCCTTGCTTAATTAATTGTGTGACTTTATTATGCACCTGGTTCGTGCCAGCATCTTCTGTTCCATAGTTGCACTTCTCACAATAAACCAATGAGGTTATTACTATCCCTATCCCCACTTTATAGACGGGAACACTGAGGCTCGAGAAGGCTGAGCAAACCTATCAGTGGTGAACATCCAGTGTGAGGTGGCACCGGGATTCAAACCCACGTCGGCCCGATGCCGGAGCCACGCTATTTGCACTGCATCAGACCAGCGGCGTTCATCCTCTCACTCGTTCATTACGTGCCTAAGTGCTTTGCTTTCAGATCTCCAGCTCGCCAGGGATTTGGACCCTGAATTCTAAAGAAATATTATCTTCCAAGTCCATTCTTCTGACCATGAACAGGGATCCCAAGCAGCATGAAAAATTTTAACAGCCCCGGCAGAGAGTTCTCTGAAGCCTGATACTCATCGGAAACAGGGAGAAGATAAGAGGTGTGTATATTACAGATTCACGGTGAAAGACTCAGATAAGGAGAGACTGCCTGGGCCCAGAAATGAGGTGACGCAGGGTAAGGAAGAGATGCTCCGCCCACTGGCCCGATCCCCAGCGGCTGGCGTGGCATGAAGGCGAGCTTGGATTGGGCAAAGGGGGGAAGGAGGAGGACAAGCAAAGGCCTCACCACTGCCCCTGCCCCCCACCCTCCTCCTGTGCCCGGGTAAGGTGAGAGAGTGGAAGGAACTCAAAGGGGTGGTGCTCCTGGGGGCGACGGAAGCTGAGATGCTGAGGCAGAGGGGGCCTTGGGGGCAGAGGGGGCCTTGGGGGCAGAGGGGGCCTTGGGGACAGAGGGGGCCTTGGGGGCAGAGGGGGCCTTGGGGACAGCTGGCCCCTTCTGCTTCTGTGGTTTCCGTGAAACAGGCTTTGTCCAGATCCTTGGATTGGCTTGACCTCCATTGGAAACAGACATAACAAAACCATGTATCTTCCACAAATTCAGGCCTGGTGACAGGACTGTTGGTGAGGGGATGGCCCCGGAATAACGACTTCTGAGTGCGGAGCAGCTACCGTGGGAGACGGGGGCTTGCAGAAGGAGGCTGGGTGCTTTCTGCCCCTGAAATGTTTATAGTCACCAACCAGCACGAGAACAGCAGAGCGACAGAGCCAGGCAGGGAGGAAGGTGATGGAAAGCCAGCAGCAGCAGCGGTGCTGGGAAGGCAGGGAGGGAGGGGGCAGCGGGCAGAACGGCGGGAGGGAAGTGAGGCCGTCAGGGAAGGCTCTTCGCGGATGTGTTCTGATCTTAGAAGATGAGGTAGGTATGACGTGCAGGCAGGGGAGGGACAGTGTTCCCAGCAGGGACCGATGCTTGGAAATGGCACTGAGGATGGCGCCCACAGCTCCTGAGCTGTTGCTCTGGATGGTGTGGAGGCCTGTCTTGAATGGCACGGGAAGATCAGGTGGAGGAGTGTTACGAAACAACCTGCCTGAGCTGGCCTAGACCGCTTCCCACCCCTGCTTTCTAATCTGCAAAATGGGGGAGTGATCCTGCTCTATGGTGACGTCTGGAGTATAGCAACAGATAGTGGATGTCAAGGGCCAAGTCCACTGCTTGACCTAACAGAGGTAGATGGTCTATGAATGGTCACTTTCTGCATGTTTATTCAAGTGGGCAGAAAATGGGCCCTCGGGGCTCCTCCATAGATACTGAATGGGCATTAAAAGAGACCATGGAGCCCCTCTCAGATACAATATAACACCCCCGTTCCGCCCCCCTGCCCACCCTGAGTCAGGCAGAGTGCTGCTCAGCATCCTGTGTGGCTCCGGCCTTTCTTCTTCCCCCCTCGGCTTGCAGCGCACAGAAGCCTGGGACCCGACGATGGGGAGCAGCCCAGCAGGGGCCGGGGTTCCAGGCCACTCGCTCTGAGGGCTTCCGCCCTGCAGTGTGTGTGTGCACGCGCACACACACGTGCTCACGCACACGTTGCACACACCCATGGTGTTTATGCTCATGTCTATAAGCGTATCTCCTTCTCAGTAACTAAAGCCTGGAGAATGACAAACAGAAAAGGGCCAGAATTAAAGTCAAAGATAATTGTCATTGATTGATCTACTTAATGGCCTGAAAATGCCCAATTAGATGAATGCGCATTGTTGGCTGCTGAGCCCAGGGCTGAGAGATGCTCCATGTTTATCAAGGTTGGCCGTGGGATGGCCAAGGTTTGCTGCTATGAACGCTTTCCTGATGGCAACAATTCCGGCTGGATTCCTGGTCCTGGGGGCGAGGGCACAGCCTCTGTCATATATACCCTGTGGCTGTTAGGGGCTAGTGAGCTCACGGTTTCCGCTCTGGACTCTGCATGTGAGACCACTCACCATCATGAATCACAAGGGGCTGTATGTCCAAACTGCCTCCCCTTCCTCTTGGCTGCTGAGCTGAAAGTGAGGTGAACTTAAGGTTAACAGGATGAGCCCGGAGCCTAGAAGAGCCTGAAGAGGAAGGCTCCACCTAGTGGCAGCTGCGTGCATTTCTGAGGGAGGAAACTTGAGAACCACACCCACGTGACTTATTTCCCAGCTCTGCCAGCTGTGTGCCTGTGAGTATAGCTCATTCAATCTGTCTGGGCACAGGCAGCGCTGCGATGTGATCGACCCATTTCTGGTCGACTCCACTGCACTGTCCCGGCCAGACCACCATCATGCCCTGGCTGGGTTAATAAAAGATGAGGACACTGTTGTTCGCTGTGGTATCCCCATTGCCTCTGACAGTGCCTGGTTGATAGGAGGCGCTCCAGTGACTACCCACTGAATGACTAAGTGAAAGGCAAACAAGCTGGCTGCCTGGGGTCTCAAATCTGCACAAGCCTATGGGAATGAGGGACTCGCTAAGCCAGGGTTGTCTAGTGGGACCAGAGGGAATATCCCCCTGTATGAAGCAGGCTGCGTGCAGACCTGGAGCTGTATTTGTGCAGAACACAGTGGAAATCACGTTTGCCCAGCACTGCTGATAACACGCTCTGACACGGCCGGTCCTAGACCATCTCTCTATGGAAGATGATCACAGATACTCCCCGCTAGTCTGCATGACCCCATCCAAGGCTGCTTTGCTTAGAAGGTACAGTGTCAGACTGGAGAGGCTGTGGGTCACTCAGTCTTTCTCCCTCACTGCCTTCCCTCCCAGGCCTGACACCATTGTGACAACGGAACTGTTACTCCTGAGCAGTGGCCACGAGGCAGCTGAGACTGGCTGACCTGTGCCAGCTCCTCAAACCTCAGAAGTTGAGCACTCAGACAGCAAGACAAGGGACGGGATTCTGCAGGATGCAGTACACAGTGCTTGGGGTCCTGTGCCAGCCTTTTTCTCCCAGTTCCATCTTGTGATGGGAATGAGTAATCGCCTCAATTACAGAGCAACCGAAAGGAGGCAAAACCACTTAACTAAACGAGGTGCTTGGGGAGTGGAAGAAGGGAGGATCCTGCAAAGAATTTGGCAGGAGTTTCTGGGCCAGTTCCCCAGAAAGCTCACACTAAAGAAGCAACACGGCTTTGAGAGCTCCAGAGTTGGTGGCCTCAGACACCTCGGGCAGTTTCTAGAAAAGGTCCTGCTGTATAATCATCACCTCCAGGATGTTCAGAGAAGCAGACGCTGAATTAAACTCAGCTGGGACCCGTCGGTGATCTAATAAAGGGCACAATTAGAGTGTGGGGAGATGCGCTGGCGCTAGTCAGAGCCCTGGGCAAGCATGGGGCTGGGCCGTCTTCTTCTAACAACTCCTCAGGGATAGAATTAGCTCATGCCGCTTGGGAGACCTGCTTGCCGCCTATGATAGGAAGCCAGTCCAGGGGAGCAAGAGTGACAACTACGGTGGCGGTGGGGCCCAGGCAGAAGCCCACCTAACCCTCACCGGCTCCTGCTGGTCCCGCTCACCAGTGCTGCTCAAAGCTGGGGCTTCAGTCCCGGCTTGGTCCAATGTGCTCATCTTGGGAATAGTGGTGGAAGCCCAGTGAGAGGCAAGACAACAGGGTCTGTTTTTAAAACCAAGGGTGATAGCTGCACACTCTCCGACAGTGCAGATGATCTTAAGCAGAACCAAGGACAGACACCCTTTACGGGGCCAGTCCCTGCAGTCCTGCTTCCCAGGGTGCCAGGGTGTGGTTTACCGGGGCCTAGCGGAGACTGATGCTCCTTGCTTTGCTGCTCCCCACAGGGCGGCTGTGCTCCGGAGTGCAGAGTAGGCACTGACCATGGCAGGAGTCCTCGTGTGGACACCACTGGTGCCCTGGCTGGCCGCTTGGCTGGTACACGTGCATCACATCTTTTACCTTCTGTGGCTTCCTGGAACATTTTGTTACAACGAGGTCGCTCTGGCTGACACTCTAGACCCCCCCCCCCGATCCGATACACGTTCCTGGACATCGTCCGTCCATGCAGCCGCACGCTGAGAGCTGTAGGGCTCTTCCCAGCCAATAAGGCTACGTGCGCTGCACAAAGCCCGACACACCGGAAACTGTGTCTCTGGCCGCCTACCCCCGATCTCAGCCTCCCTCCCGACACGTCCCCAGGCCGCCCTTCACTACCTGGTCTCCTCAAGACTCCCCAGCCGGACCCTCTGCTGGCTGCACTCGGACCCTGTCTGACTGAACTCCCGCCCGCCCCTCTGCCCGCTCCGCTCTCTGCTGCAGCCACACCTCCCTCTCCTTGAACCTTCGCTCCGCTGGCAGACCCTCACGGCACACCAGCCCCCGTGAGTGTGCACCCTGTGCCAGCTTGTGCTCGTGTCTAGCAAGTTCCTGCTCTGACTGTAGAGGCCTGGAGCTCAGAAAATAGTTCCTATACTTGTGGGCGTGAAGTTCTTCAGAATGCAGACTGTGGAAGGAGCACTAGCCGGTGAGTCAGAAGACCTGGGTCCAAGCTTGATCGCCTCCCTCAGGGCTGTCCCACTGCCAACTCCTGGAGCCACCAATAAATACAAACAGAGCGCCCTGCAGTAACGGAACCAAATGGGCCCGCCTTCCACTGCAAGCCGAGTGGTGCCCCCTCAGGCATGACAGCGACTGACTCCGGGCCTCAGTTTCCCTATTTAGCTCCCAGCCTAGCATCCTTCCTCCAGGACCTCAGGCTTAGGTGAGGGGCTCTTTAGAGAACAGCTGGGACTGTAATCCGAGCTTTCCCTCATCCCCTCTAATCGTGCAGAAGTGAGCACTGATTTGGGGAAATACTCTGAAGATTGGGAAGTTAAAACCTTGCAGCTAGTAGCGCTGTGCAATTGATTTTTAGTGGCAACATTCCCGGGGTTGTCCGAAGTGAAAGCCAGGCCTCTCTTTTTCTGTCCCATTGCACTTGTGGGAACCAAGAAGAGGGTTCGGGTGGACAGTTAACCACCAGGCAGAAATCGAACCACGGCAGGACCTGTCTTGGCATCTGTCCCTCCTCCAAGACCCACAGGACCATGCAAGAATTCGACTTCACTACTCTCTTCCTCCCACAATCCTCAGGGCTCACTTGCCATCTCTGAAGCTCTGTCCTCTACTCACCCCTGCATTCCTTTTCCCTCCAAGGCTATTGAGAGAGAAGAATGAAATCATCCTTATTCAATTCTTCCTTGCGAAATAACACTCCCTGCTATAACTGATGCACAGGGCAAAACGTGTGTGTGTGTGTGTGTGTGTGTGTGTGTGTGTGCGCGCGCGCGCGCACGCTATTCACTCCTTACCAGAAAACTTAGCAAGGTAGATATAATATTGTTCAGATCTTAAAAGTGAGGAAACTGAGGCTCAGAGATGCTAAGCAACTTGCCTCAAGTCACACAGCAAGTGGAGCCTCAGTTCTCCCATTTGTGAAACAGAGATGATGGCCGTTTCTGCCTCACAGGGTTGCTGTGACAATTAAATGAACGGATGCATTAAGAATGTAGAGCAGGTTCCAACAAAGAGTAAGTTCTATTCAAGTGCTTCCTATTTTAGTATTGTTGTTTTCCCCCTTCTTTCCTCTCTCTCTCCCTCCTTCTTTCCTTCCTCCCTCCTCCCTCTCCCCTTTCTTCCTCCTTTCTCTTTCTTCCTACTTCCCTTTCTCTTTTCATCCTAGAATTTAAGGGTACTTCCAAGACTATGTAAGATACAATAAGAAGTCTTGCCATGTCTCGGCCAAGGTCACATACCACAAGTAAGTCACAAAAATGACATAGTTGCAAGGTTAAAAAAAAGAAAAAACATTCCAGATTTTCAAAATGGTTAATATTTGATCTGGGCTAGTAGCAAAATATTGATATAAATGGTGCAGACCTGCAGTGCGGGTTGCAACCTCTCGGCTAGCTTCTCTTGGATGACGTCACGGGACAGCTTTACGTATGCATGTGACTGTACATGCACACGCAGACACAGGGACCCTAGCATGCACCAGAGACATCAGTCATTTAATGTTCGCTCTCTTGCGTAATTTTTATAGCAATCCTGCGAGGTCAATATATTTCCTGCATTTTGAACATGAGGAAGTGAAGGCGGTGTGGGCTTAAGCACACAGGTTCACCCAGCAGGTCCCTGCGATCCCCGATTCAAACTTGGGTCTGTCTAATTCCCAAACCCCTGCTCTGCTGCCTCCCAAGAACACACATCCTTCTCAGAGCAAATATTAGTTTCTCAGTGCACGCTTTCTAAATAGCTTCCTGTGGGTCCTCAGATATTTACCCAAAGTAAAGAAGTATGTTTTGCTCGTTGAATGTAACTGAAGTCAAAGACGTTGCTTTTGTTTCTTTTCTTTCTTTCTTCCATCTTTGCAAGATGTGTGTGTTTGTAAAGTCCTCTTTTTTAGATCTTAACTGTAAGGTGACATTGATTAAATTCAGGTTCTAGGACAATTTATATTTTATTTTGAAAGTCTTCTCGGTGCCTGGAGGTTCCGGACGGAGCTCAGTTGAACTGTACCAGGTGGCAAGGAAACAAATGTGTGATTTAACGCCGCCGCGGTGGCATGGGGACACAGACTGTCATTTCAAAATGAGGGGAAGACATGCCAGCGGACAGCGGTCTGAGCTTTATCGGCAGCTGTGATTGTGGTCAGTGGATCCTCAGCCCTTCCCTGCACACTCCACTGCCCTCTGTCATTAGTCACCTCTCTTGTCTCTGGAATGTTCTCTGCTGAATATCAATGGGCTCCAGACAGCCCTCCTCAAAGTCCCAGGGCCCCACCTGCCACCAGCTGCCCTCAACCTCTCCCCACCCAACGACCAAGTGATCAATGTGCTCTCACCATGACTGTTCCCCACCTCGACCTCCCAGCGTCTCTTCCCCCGGGGCTATTTTCTCAGCACCTACTTTGAAATGTGTCCTATCAGGGTCCCCAGTGTCTCAGAGACGTGAGTGTTAATCTCAGGCCACTGTCTCCTCGTACCTTCTGTGTGCTGGTCGCATCAGCCTCTGTGTAGTTCCCCTCATGGATTCTACTTCCTCAGACCACAGGGCCTTTGCAAACGCTCTTCCCTCTATCTGGACGTCTTCTCTCTGACACTTCACCTGGGAAACTATGTTTTGCCTTTGGAGCCCATCTCAACCAGCATGCTCGAGGAAGACGTCCCTGCTTACCCAAAGTCAGGGCCTCCTACTCTGTGCTCTCTCTCAGCAGCCTGGATTTTCTTTTTCTTTTTCATTTTACACCTCAGGGTTGATACTTAAATATTCATTGTGTAATTCTCTGGCTCATACGGACACCCCACCCCACCTAGCAGATGGGTCGTTTCCAAAATAGGTCTGCAAGGTGATCCGGTGAGTGCTGCCCAGATCAAATCAGACCTCCCGCTGATCTTCATTTCTATCTAAAAACCCAAACTGAACCTTACTCCCATTTCACAAACATCCTGACACCCTGACTCAGCCCAGTGTCAGGCAGCCACGTGTCACAGGGGCCCACGAGGGCCCAGGGAAGGGTGGGAAAATACCCAAGCCGCGGAGAACGAGGAAGCCACGCCCCCTCCGCTCCCACACATGTTGTCATGGCTGGTTTCTCTGAGCCCGGCCGAGGGAGCTTTCACAACACGTTATTGGGCTTTAACTAAACCAACCCCTACAAAACGGACAAGCAGCTTCAAAAGCTTCCTGGGAGGAAGCCACGGGTTGGAAACGGTGCTAACGATGAGCGCAGTGGTCCTCCTGGTGAGAGCTCGCGCAGTCAGCCTGGTTTCCAGGCTGCAAACAACTTGATTTAATCGGCTCTGAAAAGAAGTCAGTCAGCCCACGACGTCCGTAATTGCCAAAATGACTATTCTAAATACGTAAGTACATCCAGGATCACTCATGATGTTTTTGCTAATAAAAATATTCCATTAATTGTGTTTACTTCATCTACTCCTCATTTTTTTTTTAACATTTTTATTTTGTGTGTGTTTTATTATTTTCCTAAACTATTGGGCCAATGGTTGTCTTCGTTTGGGCTGTTATTACAAAATACTATATGCTGGATGGTTTAAACAATAAAGATGTAGACAGCTCATAGTCCTGGGGTTTGGCAAGCCCAAGGACAAGGTGCTCCCAGAGCTGGTGTCTGGTGAAGGCCCACTTCCGGGTTCCCACATGGCTGCCTTTACTCTATGTCCTCAACTGGTCAAAAAGAGGCCATCAGTCTCCTGTCTCTTTATGAGAGCACTAATCCCACCATGAGGGCTCCATCCTCATGACCTAATTCCATCTCCTCATACCATGACCTTGGGAATGGGGGCTTCCATACATGAATTTCGGAAGAACACAAACATTCAGTCCATAATGGTGGCCAATATATATGATTTATATATTATATTATAAATTAAATCCATATATGTACCTGGGGGAGGTGTGATCAAAATCACGTGCGGATGGGGGTGTCTGATTCCAAACCTGTAGGTAACGGCACTATGTTGGAAAGCCACAGAGAGCAAAGACCAATAACGCTCGCCAGTTGGCAAAGAGTAAGTACCCAGCTGGCCATGAGTTGATGTCCATGTTGAACGAATAAGTGGCAGGCTGGCACTGTCCAGTGTGTAGGGTCATGGTTTAGTTCTTCAGAGCTGGCATTTCTACCTGAGGCTGCAGAAAATTCTGAGACCAGATGGTGAGCAAATTAACAGTCTTTTACAGACAACCATGGTTCAAATGCCAAGCCCGGAGCCCCGAACTGTCTTGACTCGGGCACTGCAGGGAGGAGACAAACTTTCGTTGGCCTGAATGTGTTCTCAGAATCTCTGCTCACCTTCCACCCCAAAACAGCTTATCCCAGTACATTCTCCAGACAAGTTCAGTGGTCACGCCCCTGGAGGAATTCTGGTGAATACATTTGCTCCATCTAATTACACAATAAACAGAAGAGGCAGAATTAAATATTCAAGAACTCAAAGGGAAGTGGGGGTGGAAGGCATCTTCCTGTGGCTTGGAATTCAGACAGACCTTGTTAAGGTTCCAGGTTCTTTCCAAGTGACCTTAGGAAAGTTGTTTAACATTTCTGAACCTAAGTTTCCCAGCATGGACCATACAGATAAAGTGTAACTTGCCAGATCGTTAGGACAGTTCAAAGGACAAAACTTTTATTGTGATCTCAGGACAGTGATTGGCTCAACAAATGGAATCTCCCTCCTCCCCCTACTCATGTACGTCATCAGGCTCTGCTCTCCTCTGAAGATGCCGATAAGATGTCAACTGCTCACATGTTGGTGGCTGCCGGACCCTCCCACACCCACAGCAGGTGCACCCCGTACCCGTGGCAGCCCAGTGGGTCTGCCCAGCAGCAGTGTCTCTGCAGGCTTCCTCGGCCTGGCCCGAGCAGCACTGACCTTCCATTACGATAAACCCTTCCAGCACCCCCACCGACCCACCTCGCTCCATCCCAGCCCCAGGGAAGCACTTGCAGACTTCACACTTTCTGCGCTTCCAGGCATGATGGGCTCCCGTGTTTGCTCTTCCTTCTGCCTGAAACCCCCTTCCACTCCATCAGTCACCAACTCAGTGACCTTCATTCACCTAATTGACTTCTGTGCTTCTTTCTAGAGACTGTTTGGGACTTGCCACCTCAGCAGAACCTTCTCTGAGTCCCCAGGCTGGGTCGGGGGTCCCTTCTCTGTGCATCCCAGAAACTATTTACTTCCAGACTCTCCTCGGCCGCCCGGAATGCCCAGCCTTCTTTCCCACGTCTCTCCAGCACCCAGCATAATAATCGATGTCTAAGGAATTTTTCACAAAGGACAGAACCATCTTGTATATTCTCATTTTTTTCTCGCCGGGTCCTAGAGGACAGAGGTTTGTCTTTACCACCGGGACTGAGACACAGCTCTGTACACAGTGAGGTACTCAATAACTACTTCTTGTTTATTGGTTGACGGAGGGATCGACAGAAGATTGAATTCCTAACACCCAGTATAATGGCTGGCAGAAAATTAAAAGCAAGGGATAAAATCCGGGATTGGGTGAATGACGGGATTCCAAGTGTACGGGTGAGAGAGGGTATTGCTGGGTTAGGGGTAATCGTGTGGCCACCCAAACTCAGCTATTCTAGACACTACAGACCAACTGCTGTGAGAACCAAGAGGCTTAAAGGCCCCAAAGGATGAGTCATTCTCACGACCCTCTGCTTCTTCCTGTCTACCCGGTTTCTGGGACCACTGGAGGAATCTTCTGGAAGGCTGAAAGTTAACTAGACAGCATCTTCTGGGTCATGAGGACCAGTCAGATAATTCCTTGTCTGTCCCAGCCCATCTCCTCCATCCCCCCCCATCCTCACTTCTCTCCCTCATCCCACCCCTGGGACTGGGACAACTGTTCAGTAGGCCCATGAAGAGGGAGCAGACGGTCCCAGCGTTCAGGCTGGCCTGGAACGGAGAGCTCTCCCCAGCATGGTTCAAGGGGCGACACCTGTTTCTCGCCCCAGAATAGATTCTCTGATGGTCCACTGTGGGTAGTTTCCAGATAAAATACTGGATGCCTAATTAAATTTGAATTTCATATCAATAAAGAATGCATTAGTATAAATATATCTCTTGCAATAGTTGAGGAACACTTACACTAAAAAAAAAAAAAAATTGTAGTTTACCTAAGATTCAGATTTAACTGAGTCTTCTGTTCTTATTTTCTAAATCTGGCAACTCTGGGTGTAGCTCAAGTGGGTTGTTCAGAGGACCTGGGCGGGAGGCGGGATCAACACCAGGTAGGCGAGAGGGCATGTTCAGGGGACACGAGCTTAGGATCCTCCCTAAGTCTGAGCCCTGATCCACCAACCTGAGCACCAAGCGCTGTACCTGGTGCGCACACTGGCTTCTCAAAACTTCTACCCTGCTCGGACCAAAGGGAGGCTCAGGCAAGCGGGCGGTTGTTTGGGGTTCTGGAGCCCCAGCAGATGGGAGGGGTCCTGGAGCCCCGGCAGACGGGAGGGGTTCTGGAGCCCCGGCAGAAGGGAGGGGTTCCGGAACCCCGGCAGACGGGAGGGGTCCTGGAACCCCGGCAGACGGGAGGGGTTCCGGAACCCCGCAGACGGGAGGGGTTCCAGAACCCCGCAGATGGGAGGGGTCCTGGAGCCCCGGCAGATGGGAGGGGTTCCGGAACCCCGCAGATGGGAGGGGTCCTGGAACCCCGGCAGATGGGAGGGGTTCCGGAACCCCGGCAGATGGTTGGCGTTCCGGAACCCCGGCAGACGGGAGGGGTTGTGGAACCCCGGCAGACGGGAGGGGTTCCGGATCCCCGGCAGACGGGAGGCGTTCCGGATCCCCGGCAGACGGGAGGGGTTCCGGATCCCCGGCAGACGGGAGGGGCTCCGGAACCCCGGCAGACGGGAGGGGTTCCGGATCCCCGGCAGACGGGAGGCGTTCTGGAACCCCGGCAGACGGGAGGGGCTCCGGAACCCCGGCAGACGGGAGGCGTTCCGGATCCCCGGCAGACGGGAGGGGTTCCGGATCCCCGGCAGACGGGAGGGGCTCCGGAGCCCCGGCAGACGGGAGGCGTTCCGGAACCCCGGCAGACGGGAGTGGTTCCGGAGCCCCGGCAGATGGGAGGCATTCTGGAACCCCAGCAGAGGGGAGGGGGCGGACGGTGAGAGCGCTGGCTCTACAGTTGCTGCTAAGTAAGGTGATTGTTAGGTTATTGTTAAATATCCTTATATAGTACTAGAAGTGCATAGAACACACGTCTGCATCAACCTCATATAAATCATTTTTCTTTCTTTCCTTCCTTTCTTCTTTCCTTGTTCATTTATTCATTCAGTGGACAATGGTGGGAAGTGGCCATGATGCTGACTAATAAAGGGCATGAGCTTTAGACCAACACAGATTGCTTGGATTTTCATCCTGCTTCTGTCACTTACTACCTTTCCGAAAGGCTGTATTAGTTCCCATTCCCATCGCTGTTGTAACCAGTTACCACAAACGTAGTGGTTTAAAACAACACAATTTTCCCGCCTGGCCAGAAAAATCTCCCCAACTCAAGACCCTTAACCTTAACCAGACGTGTTCAGTCTCTTTTGTCATATAAAATAACACAGTCACTGGTCCCAAGAATTAGGGCATGGACTTCTTTGGGGGCCGTTTTTCTGCCAACCATGGCCTCCATTTATTTACCCATGAAGTGGGGCGATTAGCACCTGACTCACAGGGTGGTTGTGAGGATGAGATGAGTTCATTCGTGTAGTGTTTGGACCATAGACTGGTACACAGTAAGTGTCCGTGTGATCCCCTCTGCGGAGCCAGGACTGTGCATGGTGTGGAAACACAGGTTAAGATAGATCCCTCAGACTCTTCCGGCCGCCACTGGGAGCACAGGGCTTCCTTTCCAATTGAATTTCTCTTTCTGAGCCTGTGCACACCAGGCAGCCTTAGGAACTGTATCTGGTCCTTGGAGCAGACGGCACCAGGAGGAGGCCGCTCATGCAAGTGGCCCCAGCATCCTCCTCTCTGAAGACAGACTTCAGGATCAGAATTTGGTTTTCTGGACTCATCTCTTTTGCATTTGGTTGATGGAAGTCCACCCCTCAGAGGCTCGTCTGTGGCTACGCGAGCAAATCTCACATCTGTGAACTCGGAAAGTCGGTAGCTGCCCCATAGTTCAGCCTCCGCAGAAGTGTCCCCAGGCACTACACCTCATTTCATTGGAATAAAGCAACATCTCTCTGCCACGTGGAAAGGTGCCATTTGAAAGGGGTAACATTTGACCACAGCAGGACCTACCTGTGCTCTCTTTCACATAAACAAAGTCCAAGACAGCAGACCCCAACATTTTGTCCTCATGAGTGTGTTTATATGTATGTGAGCTAAGTGTGTGTGCATAGACAGATAGACAGATGGACTAACAGACAGACACGGAAGGGGTCCACTTCCTTCACCTTCAGTACCACCATCATCCTGCACTCTCACCACTTTAATAACCACTTCAGCATCTCCCAGGTCCCTCTGGCTACACTGCTGACCAACTAAACTGACGTCCCTGCACTCAGTTCAGAGAGCATACCCCAACAGGGACACTGATGGCTGTAAAAGAAGTTCATGCTGGGATAGTGCAGAGGGGACAGCCACAAAGGCCTAGGTGGTGACAGGAAAAAGTGGTGTTGTCTTCATTTGTTTGGTCCTTGCTGCTGTAGATAATTCTCTCTCTCTTTTTGTCTATTTTGTCAGGCACGCACAAGACAACACACACACACGTGCACACACACAACAACACACACATGTGCACACACACACAGAGAAGAATAAGAAAACTTGAAGAGCAGATGGAGGCGGGCGGTCTGAGAAGACCAGAGGCTCAGAGGGGGCACGACGAGGTGACGGGCTCACCAGGTGGGGGCGCTTCCTGCAACCACCATAAGATAAGGGGATGGGGTCTGTTGAGTTGCAGAGAATTGGGGACCCGTGCCACACTATGAGGAGCACAGAGAAAAGCTGAATATTGTGCACCAGAGCACCCCACCCTGGCACAGACCACAGAGCCCAAACTGGACCAAAGCAGAGATGAGCAGTCTTGGGCTGTGGACAAACTGTCCACAGCCAGTACGAGCTGCAGAGCAGAGCGCCTTCTGCAAATGCTCTGCGCGGCCCAGGAGACCTCCAGCCAGGCTGATGGGCTTGCTAAAGGGTCATCTAATTCAGAGACATTTTCAGGCCTGAGTCAGTTACGTTACCTGGGAATGCTGAATCTTCAAAACCAAGAACCTCGACAGAATCAAAGAAGAAAAATTATGAGTTGCAAACAACCACCAAGCACGACCCTCTTCTCGATGGCGAGGGAGGCTTCCTGGGGCGGGGACCTTGCCGCAGGCGGCACCAGCCCGAGCCCCAGGCCCTGCCACCCCCTTCGGCCAGGCCAGGAAGGACTGCAGCTATTTCTGGACTAGTGTCCCAGCCAGTTCACCTGCTCTGTCTAAGCCACCAACGCATCTTCCCCACGTGTCTGTCCCTCACCTACAGGGCCGTTTCTCACACTGTAGGTCTGAGACAGGTTCCGGGGGCACAGTGGGAAAATCCCACCCCTGGCAGGTGAACAAGGAGCATCTTCCCCACGTGTCTGTCCCTCACCTACAGGGCTGTTTCTCACACTGTAGGTCTGAGACAGGTTCCAGGGGGCACAGTGGGAAAAACCCCGCTCCTGGCAGGTGAACAAGGAGCATCTTCCCGGGGTCCTATCGTTTTTGTTTTTATAGTGGATTATATTACAGAGTAGGACACAAACCTCTGTAGGTTTTAAAGATAAAATATGAGATGTCTTCAAAATGTCCATCCTGGACAAAAAGCTTCTTTGGGCTTCACCCCTCAACCCCTCACACGCCTTGTTCCTTTAGCTCTGCTTTTCAGACAGGAGACGGTTTAAGAACCTATGGGACAAAGTTAAAATTCCGCAGGGTGTGCCTTGCCTCTTGTCTAGATCTATAGTTCCTCCATTAATTACTCCACGGACACGCCCTGTCCTTTAGAATAGAACCGCCCCACGTCCTGTCCCATACCCGTGTCACACTTGCTCACACCCAAGCCTTCCCTGACCGAAGTCTCACACAGCACGCTGTGCCGACCCCCCCCCCCCCCAGCACCACACGCCCAGCAGAGCAGTGAGTGCCCTGCGGGTAACATCAGAAAAATAACAGCTTTGACAAGAAAGACGGATGCTTATTGAGCGTATCCTTGCGCACCAGGGCCAGTTCTAAGCACTTCATCTACATTAATGCCGCCCCGCCCCCACGGCCGTGTCCCACTGGGCGGTGAGCTGTCCAACGTTCAGACACTGAAGTAATGAAAGCATTTCTCGGTGGCGGAGAGCCAAATGGGATAAAGCTTGGGGACGACGAGGGCGAAGGATGGAGGGGGACATTATTCTGATGCATGATGTGAGCACCATTTGTTAAGGTCCCGTGACATGGAAGCATAAGGACCCAGGTGTCTCTGAGGATGAGAGCATCTAGCTGGGAGCAGCTAATGCTCTTGGGAAGGCTACAATTAATAAGTGCATCTCTATGAATCAAGCCATATCACAGGGGGGCGGGGGAGGGGCTCCCCACTAGATCTTAGGGCCTCCCAGGACTACTTGGGCCTAGTCCCCAGCCGTGGGACGCGCCACGCCATGCTTTTATTAGGAACCTGATAAATGGAACCACTTATCTTTTTTATTCTCATCCCTAAAAGCTAATGAAAGAGAAGTCAGGCCGGGGACCTTGAATCTTATTTATTGACTCGTTCCGATCTCGTCCTGTGAGCATTACATGTTGTGCTCCCCGCTTTCAGTCAATTAAAATTGTACTCTTGTCGCAAATTAGAACCACTTTAGTTCCATATTTCCCCCCCCCCCTATTCAATTGAGGGTTTGAAAATTAAAAAAATAAATAAATAAATTCCCAGAATAAAAAGAAGGCTCTGGGAACTCGTCGCTCCACGAATAAAAAAAATAAAGCACCTGGTCCTTAACCCTTGATGGTCATTTCTCAAATACTCTTCCCAAAAGGCCCGTTTTGCACACTCCATTTATGCCGCTGCCACTGGGACAATTACGGAGAGGCAACTCTCCCCATCTCAGCGGCTTCCTGAATGAAAAAGCAACTGTGTGGGAAGGGACGGGCCTGGGTCTGCCCTGTCTGGGTCTGCGGGCCTTCAGAGCAGACGGGCCTGGGTCTGCCTGGGTCTGCGGGCCTTCGGAGCAGATGGGCCTGGGTCTGCCTGGGTCTGCGGGCCTTCGGTGCAGACGGGCCTGGGTCTGCCTGGGTCTGCCTGGGTCTGCGGGCATTCGGAGCAGACGGGCCTGGGTCTGCCCTGTCTGGGTCTGCCTGGGTCTGCGGGCCTTCGGTGCAGACGGGCCTGGGTCTGCCTGGGTCTGCGGGCCTTCTGAGCAGACACACACACACACACACACACACACACGCACGCCCACCCTTCCCACCAAACACAGGAGCCAAATTAAAAACTGGATTCTTCTTGTGCTGTGACTGCTATTTTATTTTCTACCGTCAGCTTTTCTTTTCTTTCTTATTTATTTTTTTAAAATAAAGTCTTCGCTTCTTCAATACATTGCGATATAGAAACATTTCCTGAGCCGCTGCGCGAGGTCCGGGTCTCAATAAACCCAGAGCCATCGACAGGTGTTCTCAGCCCGCTGGGCACAGTGAAGAACTCATTGACTTGGGCTAGGGTGGAGTTAACTAATTTTTTTTGCTTCAGGGTGATTTTTCCATTGTTTACAGGTCCTAAGACAGTGGTTGGCAAACTCATTAGTCAACAGGGCCAAATATCAACAGGACAACGATTGAGATTTCTTTTGAGAGCCATTTTTTTTTTTTCATTTTTCCGAAGCTGGAAACGGGGAGGCAGTCAAACAGACTCCCGCATGCGCCCGACCGGAATCCACCCAGCACGCCCACCAGGGGGCGATACTTTGCCCATCCGGGGTGTCACTCTGTCGAGACCAGAGCCACTCTAGCGCCTGAGGCAGAGGCCACAGAGCCATCCCCAGCGCCTGGGCCATCTTTGCTCCAATGGAGCCTCGCTGTGGGAGGGGAAGAGAGAGACAGAGAGGAAGGCTAGGGGGAGGGGTGGAGAAGCAGATGGGAGCTTCTCCTGTGTGCCCTGGCTGGGAATTGAACCCGGGACTCCTGCATGCCAGGCCGATGCTCTACCACTGAGCAAACCGGCCAGGGCCGAGAGCCAAATTTTTTAAACTTAAACTATATAGGTAGGGACATTCCTCATCGAAGTAGCGCCCGCACGTGGTATTTTGTGGAAGAGCCACACTCAAGGGGCCAAAGAGCCGCCTGTGGCTCACGAGCCGCAGTTTGCCAACCACTGTCCTAAGAGATAGTGTGTATCCCCCATGCCAACCGTCCTGTCTTGGCAATGTTATCTTCCTAGAGCCTCCGTAGAGGGCCTGAGGAATACGACAGGCGTCCCTTAGGATCACCAGGCGGAGTTCAGTTTAGCACCGAGACGAGAACCCGCGGAAACCACAGCTGCACTGGGAGCCTCCGTGGGCACACTGTCTCACCAGCCCGAGTCTCGGCTTCTTTACCAACAGCGTGGAAGCGGCAGGGGCGTCAGTATCACAGGCCTGTGAAAGGGGTCAGTGAAACCACGCACGATGCCCAGCGTCCTGTGAGCACTCTGTAAGTGGCAGCTGAGAGCCATGGCAATGGTACCGATGTAACGCTTGGCACGGGGGGACACAGAAAGGAAAAGTCATTTAATTTGGGGAGACATCGGGGACGACCTCACAGTGAAGGCAGTATTGGAACAAAACCCTTACAGGGTTTGAGAGGCTCAGATTCAGGTACAGAGAGAGGTGGAGGGGTGAATATTGGAGGCAGGAAGAGAATTGCAGGATGGTAGAGGGTGTGACAGGGGTAAAGACGTGAAAGGGGAAGAGTACACAGGTCATTCATTCTAACTGAAGCATAAAGGAGGCCCTGGCCGGCTGGCTCAGTGGTAGAGTATCAGCCTGGCATGTGGATGTCCTGGGTTTGATTCCCAGTCAGGGCACACAGGAGGAGCAACGATCTGCTTCTCCACCTTTCCCCCTCCCTCTTCTCTCTCTCTCTCTCTCTCTCTTTCTCTCTTCTCCTTCTGCAGCCATGGCTCTACTGGTTTGAATGCATCAACTCTGAGCACTGAGGATGGCTCCATGGGGCCTCTGCCTCAAGTGCTAAAAATAGCTCGGTTGTGAGCATGGCCCCAGATGGGCAGAGAGAGCATCAGCCTCAGAGGCCCTGGTTAGGGGGTGTGTGGGAGTCTGTCTCTCTATCTCCTCTCATGAGGGGGAGAAGGAGGAGGAAGAGGAGGAAGCATAAAGAAGACGAGATGGACAGAGGAGGAGGCAGGGCTTACATCCAAAAAGGAAAAGGTTTGGACTTTCTCTGTGGGGACCAGGGTACTGGAGAAGGCATGGAGTTGATTCCTCTTGAAGTTCATGCTGTCTCATCTAACAGAGTAGGGATGGCCACATAAAAGTCCTATAACATCAGAGATGAAACACATCTAAAGATCATCTGATGCAACCCCCTTTTTTAAAGATGGGGAAACTTAGTTTCAAAGAAAAGGAGCACTATTCAAGCAAAGGCTCCAGGACCACCTGCCACTGAGGAGGTGGAGAAGGTTCCCACGCTGGGGATGATGCCTTTCCATTGTGAGCTTCTATCATTGTAGCCCAATCCCCTGCACCCACAGCAATAGCAAGCCTTCCCCAGGAAGGAGTAGGGCTTTGGCTGCCCTTGTCCTCAGGGAATTCAATCTTATGCACATTTCAGTACCTAAGTGGTTTCCTGAATCTCGTTTATTAGCCAAAGCACTGGCGAAACTTTGTAAAGATGCAAACAAGCCAGCCCCATCCTTGCAGATGGGGTGCAGGACACCTGTGTTTTCAATAAGCTATTTATTTCATGTCTCCCACCCCCAGGGGACCCCCCTCCCCATCTTTCCTCATAGCAGTTCATTCGAATGCTTTTTCTCCGTCTTGGGACTCCAGATCTGAATCATCTTTGAAACTCACCCCCACCATCCTAGCCCCTAGGGCAGAATCTTTTACATAACAGATACTAGATAAATAAATGCTTGGCGAATTGAACTGATGGAATAAATGAATGATCGTGTAGATTATTTAATCATTGCAATAGAAGTAGGTTCTGTGCTGAGTACAGGCAGTCCCCAGGTTATGAATGAGACAGATTCTGTAGGTTTGTTCTTTGTACGTAAATTGGAAAAGGTACATTTATTCATTAAGTGCAACTTAGACAGATGTTTAATATAATATTTATTTTTACCTTTCTGTGCATTTAAATATTTAACATTTTCAGCCTGACCAGGCAGTGGCGCGGTGGATAAAGCGTCAGACTGGGATGCAGAGGACCCAGGTTCGAGACCCCGAGATGGCCAGCTTGAGCACAGGCTCATCTGATTTGAGCAAGGCTCACCAGCTTGAGCCCAAGGTCGCTGGCTCCAGCAAGGGGTCACTCAGTCTGCTGTAGCCCCCCGGTCAAGGCACATATGAGAAATCAATCAATGAACAACTACGGTGTTGCAATGAAGAATTGATGTTTCTCATCTCTCTCCATTCCTGTCTGACTGTCCCTATCTGTCCCTCTCTCTGATTCTCTCTGTCTCTGCAAAAACAAAACAAAACAAAACAAAACAAAAAACTTAACATTTTCAAACCTACATAACCTATCTGCCCCAGGAACTTCCTGTATCTGCTCTGTGCAGAAACTGCTACGTAGATGTGTTATGTCATTCAAACCTGGGATCCCTATGAGGCAAATACTTTCCCCTCATCGTATAGGTATAACACTCTGAGAGGTAGAGTGACTTGTTCACCTTCAAACAACTTATAACTAAAAAAAAAGTCAATTACTAAGAAAACCAGTGATGGATGAATGACCTGCCTGTCCCGGACAGTTCACAGGACTGGTGCCTTCCCTGGCAGACCTGGAAAAAAAAAGAGAGCAACATTGCTCTCTTCTGCCCTCTCCTGGCCTGCTGTGGTATCACGGAAAGAGCACCTAAGCAAGTTTGACTCCCTCAGAAGGGAGTCCAACTTCCATCTTGTCTCAATTCCCTTTTCATCAGACGGGCCATACTCTGTGAACCTGAGACCTTGTCCCTGAGGTCTCCCCTTTCGGGCACAGGCGCAGGGCGGGCTGCAGGATGCTGTGGGAAAGTCTGAGACGCCCGCACACGCTGGTACCTGGAATCCCCAAGGGGGCGTGCCTACCTTTGAGCTCAGTGGGGACCCTGTGGTTAGCTCTACTTGAGTTTGTCTAAAATAAGCATAAATTCGGAGCTTGCAGGTCCCTTAAAAACGCTCCTCTCCAGGGTTCCAGATGGGCGTCAGACACGTATTACCTCTGTTAAACAGTATCTTTGCAATGAACCTTTCCAGAAATACCGTGAACAAGGTAGTACAGAAACAACACGTGTTTCAGTGACACATGAGCTTGGATCACGTCCCACCACAGGGGGAACCGGACCTATTCACGCGGGGACTTGGGTCTCTCTCTCTCTCTCTCTCTCTGACACTAAAGCCCCAGCCCCCAACTCAGTCTCTCTCCCAACTGTCCCTGGTCCTTTTACTTCTCGAAGGGTAGCCAATCCAAACATGCAAATCCACTTTCAAAAGAAAGGGAAGAGAAGGAAGTTATGTATCATCTATTAACTCCTCTGGCGTCCCCACGGCTGTCGCTTTCATTATCACATGATTTCTTCAGTGACATCTTCCACGACGGAACTTGGCAATCGAGCAGCTGGAAGGGGGGTGAGCAGCTCCCACGACACATTCTCCCACATGCAAGAGATCTGCGTGTGGCCTCTAGAAATCAAAGTCAATCGATCAATTAAGGGTAATTTTTATTTTCAGCCCTGATAGTTTGAAAAAGTCAATCTCTTGCCTTTGCTCCTGGCCTAAGGCCAGAACCAAATTAGATTTATGAATTTAGCATGATAGCAAGTTAACAGATGAGTCCATGTTCTGCTGAGCTGGTGCAAACCTTTAATGTTTAATCAAAAAGTGGAATTAGGAGTTAAATATGCCTTGCTTAGGATATTAAAAGGAAAAAAAATAAGAAATAACCCTATGTTTTCTAATCACAGCCAACTTCCAACCTCTGTGCCCTGTCAAGGTTATTACCAGGTGATTTAGTTTTGGGGAATAGTGTTTCCCAGGCTAGGGTGATGGAGTCACTCGCACAGCAAGCTAGAGCCTTTGGGTGTCTTCCCAGAGCCCCCGTCCCCCGGGGGAGTTTGACAGTCAGTATATGAGTTAGCTGGGGCTGCAGTGAGAAAGAACCACAAACCTAGTAGCTTAAACAAGAGGAATGTATTGTTTCACATTCTACAGGCTGGAAGTCCAAGATCAAGGTGTCTGCAGGGCTATTAACCAATCCTCTGGAGGTGCTGGGGAAGGATCTGTCCTGGGCTTCCAGCCTAGTTTCGGGTAGCTCCTGGGCTTGTGGCAACATAACTCCAGTCTTCACACGGCATTCTCCCTGTATGTGTGCCTCTGCGTCCAAAGTTCACCTTTTTTATAAAGGCACCAGTCATATTGGATTAGGGCCCACCCTACTCCCCATATGACCTCATCCTAACTAATTACATCTACCAGGACTCTATTTCTAAGTCAAGTTGCATTCGAAGGCACTGGGGTCAGGACTCGGATGTATGAATCTGGGGAGAGGGGAGTGCAGTGTAAACACTGACTGTTGTCTGGCTTTTTTGTTGATTTTTTTTCTTTTCTCCTCTTTGCAATGCAAGTGCCTGCCTGCAGCTCTGCCGGCCGCACACCAGGTAAAGAGCCGAGAGCTGGCCACCTCCCTCCACAGGGTCCTTCGTTTCAGAGACTTTGTTTGGTTTCAGCAACGGACCATTTGGGTCACGTGTTCATGATTTCTCTTCCAGGGCTGTAAATTCCCACTTTTATGTTTAAGTTCACTAATCAAGCGTGAGCCCTGGCAATTCTAGGCCGCACGCTGGACCCCAATAAAAGCAGAACCCAAGCCAGTTTCTCTCTCTCTCTCTCTCTCCTCTCCCTCCCTCCTCTCTCCCTCCCTCTCGGCCTTTCTCTCTCCCTGTGACCTTGCTTGCTGTGGCTCCAGGAGCGCTGTGTCATTTCCAGGTCTTGTACGTAATAAACCTGTATGTTTTTCAAAGTTTTCCTGATGGCCGTTGCTGAAGGGTGTCTTGTGATCATCATAGGAACCACACGGGCTGGTCCAACCACCACACTGGTTTTTGCCAGGCTAAACCAGGCACAAAACAGAGTGATAAAATTCAACCCGTAACAGTCATCTTAATGGAAAAAAAATATATAGTTGAATATTCAGTCATTTGCATATAGATTTTACTTTTAGTCCTTTCCACCAATCTAATTGTTAGGATGCTTCTGTTGATAATTTTTCATACCCTTTCTGCATTATAGCCTTCTAAGAGTTCACCATGAAAGGCTCTAGCTAGATTGACCTGGCCGACAAATTCTACAGCTTAGCGTCTTCAAAGGCAAAATGCTGGCCTGCATCTCCAGAAAATGCAGGAATGTCAGAAAAGCTGCCAAGCTGGTGGCTGCCATTGGTTTCCGGAGACCATCTCCCGTCCTTAGCCCCGCCCCCTGAGAGCACCTCTTCAGAGCGGCTTCTCAGATGCTACAGGAAACAATTTCTTAAAATGTTTTCAGGGCAGCCGAGCAGCTAGAAGTGACAGTTCCTCATTGCAGAACACCATGAAATACTGATATGTCGAGCTAAAATGAATATAATAAATGCATAATTGCCTGCTAAATTGGTCATTATCTCCTTTTGATTCTGGTTTTGACAGGAAGTAGCGGGTCCCCATGGTGCTGGGGAGAGGGGGGAACTTCAAAATTGAGGAAATAATATTCATGTCGTTTTTTTTTATTGTTGAAAAGATGTCCGCGATCATATTTCAGAGGAAGAACAAATCGGTCCGAGTCAGGCACATCGGTGTCTCTTGGGAACGCCGTCATGTACTTCACCAAGTTGGGAAAATGGATAACAGCGGGATCCTGTTATGAAGCCAGACATTCTGAGGAAGTCTGGGGCAGAAGATAAAGGTGAGTGGAGCTGTCTTGTCTGTTTATAAAGCAGGAATACAGCCCGCTGGATGGTCTGCCTCCTTCCGTCTTCACCCCGGCACCAAGGCAAGCCCGAGAAGGAAGAGAGTCGACCAGCCGCATGACCTTGAACGTGTCCTAACCCCTGCTTTCTCCAGGGCCTCCCAGTCATTTTCTGAGGGCTGAGGCATGGTGCACACACATACGAAGGCCGAGCTTTCTCCCTCTGCTTCGGGCAGAAGATGGTACCCGCCATTGTCCACATCAATAAAAACCAACCCTTAACTCCTGGCTTGGTCTCAAGTGAGTTTCCCATCTACCACAACCCCCACCACCACCACCACATGTACGCAGAGGAATGGCCTTCCCCCAGCCCACCTCCGACGTCTCCATCCATCACTGGCTGCCTGTCGACAGCCCTCCCCGGAATCTCTAGCCTTTCCCTAACCGTGTCCTCTGAAAGCCCCCTCCAAAGTGCTGCTTCTCCTGCCTGAACTCTAAATTATCCTGACAGCTCCTCCTTGATAAGGGAGGACTAAACAGCATGTTTCCAATCCAGGGTGACTAGCTGTAAAACGCAAAGTCGAAGACCCGAAAGTGCTGGCTGTCTCCTGGAAAACAAGAGACAAGCCTAACCAGCCCGGGAGGCTTGCAGGAGTTCTAAGAGGAAGGGGCCTGGCCGGCTTGGTAATCCTATCCCTTTGGAGAGGAAGGGGCCTGGCCGGCTTGGTAATCCTATCCGTTTGGAGAGGGGTTATCCATCCCCCGGTGTCCACCACGCCCTTCCTAGCCATCAGTCCCTCAGCTGTCCGTCTCTGCCTTCCGCACGGCAGGGTTCACGGGTGGGGTAGCCCGCTGGCCTCAAGACAGCACTCAAAATGGTCAACAGCTCTATGAGGGCCACAGTGTCCGACACGAGGGCCACGTCTCCCCCAGGCAATAAGGAGGATACAGTGGCCGTCCTCAACTGAGTGGCTGTCGCTCTCCATCGGGGTGGGGGCACACACTGGGAGTCACGGGCCCCCTCACACCGATGCTTTGAGAGTCAGTCTCTCGCATGCGGCTGGGTAGAGGCTGTTTATTCACCAGTCTACCTTGTTCGTCTTGTTCCCACCTCAGGAGGAGGAGGCCCCCACCTTGGGCTCCAGCGGGAGAGCTGGGCAGGGGTGGGGCTGGGCAGGAGCAGGTGTCTGAGGTCAACAGAGGGTTCTACAGTGGCAGTTCCGAGGCTGGAGAAGCGGGCCCAGGCGAAGGCAGGCAGTAGGGTCCAGGGCCGTGTGCCTGCCCAGGTAAAAGGAAGATGGCTAAATGCAAGAGAGACGGTGCGTCCTCTCCCAGGAACTAGCGAGGAGGGTTAGAAATCAGGCCGAGGAAAGCGGGGTAAAAGGTAGGGACCTGTTGGAGTACGTGTCCCCGGAGTAAACAGGAACAGAAGAGGTGTCGCCTCTCACACTCCCTCCGAGGGTGTTAGTCCCGCCTACGCCTCTGCCCCGAGAAGGGCCCTCAGGTTCCCCCCCCCCTGGGGCAGGATGGGAGTCCGGAGTACCGTGAACAACCAGCGATGTCTGCCATGGGCACCGTGTCGGGGAGCGGCCACACAGTCGGCTGTGAACCGTCCCTGGCCAAGAGGAAAGGCTTACATTTAAGGTTCCCACCCGATTCAGTTCAACACGTATTTATGGAGCCTCCACGTTCAGTCCCTGGGATACAGAAATAAAGCACCCTCTTTGTCTTTGATGAGCTCACGTTCCAGTGTGGAAGGCAGAGCCATGAATAAAGTGTCTCATTCAGCATGCCAGAGAGGCAGGGAGGCACAGAGAACCCACACAACCTTTGGAGACCAAAGGCAGTTTCCTGAAGGAAAAAAAAAAAATGCTGGGGCCCCATGGTTTCCCGCTACAATTATAGCAAATGCCAAAGAGAACGGATGTCACACTTGTGATTAGGTTATGGTATCTGGCAGGGTGAAGGGATTTTACAGAGGTAATTGAGGTCCAGAATTAGTTGATTGTAAGTTAACCGAAAGGAAGACCATCTTGGGTGAGTGTGATGTAATGAGCTGGAACCCCTTTACAAAGGTGGCACAGACCTCCCTGAGGTCGGAGAAGTACCCTGCGGCCCCTGAAGAGGCAAAGTCACAGTGTGCAGAGGGTCAGATGGTAGGACACTTCCGTAGCTAGAGGAGCAGTCCTGGTGACAGCCAATAAGAAAAAGGGACCTCAGTCCTACAGCTGTAAAGAGATGAATTCTACCAACAACCCCAGTGAGCTCGAAAGTGCATTCTTCCCTTGTCTAGCTTTCTGATGAGAACACAACCTGGTCAATACATTGTAGCCTCGTAGAACCCTTAGCAGAGCACCCAGCTAAGCCAGCCCAGACTCCTGCCCTTTGGAAACTGAGATCATAAATCTATCTTGTTTCTAGCCACAAAGTTTGTGGTAATGTGTGTTATATCTGGGAAACAAATTAGAACACCCAAGCCAGAGAGGAGGAGGAGGAGGAGGAGGAGGAAGGAGCCAGGTGCAAATAGAGAAGGTTGTCGGACAGTGAAAGGGACACTCAGGTGAATGGGCCAGTCGGTGAGGGACCTGGAGTGCCCAGCTCTCCCTGCTGAGGGTGGGCAGTCTATCCCTTTCCCGGCTATTGCCACAGCATGCTTCCCCCTCAGGGAAGTGACCATAGGCACCTAGTTCCTCATGCATCAGTAGCTGCATTCTGTACTATGAGGAGGGCCGCCACCCTCGTCCTAACCTGGGCCGTGGCTGACTGGGTCTGAGCTAAGGACGGCGAATATTAAGTAGACAACACAGAACTCTGGCCCAAAGAGGGGTGACATTTATCTGGATCCATCAAACCCTCTTTTGGGGGCCGGAGAGTTAAGAAACTAATGAGAAAGTTACACAGGGAGAGTGGGGAGTGGACCAGAAACTAGACCACACACAGAGATGAGACAGGCAGGCCGCAGAGGCCCGAGGCTTGGACTCCATAGAGACACAGAAGCAAGGAGACACGTCGGTGAAGGAGCAGGGGGTAGGGCTGGCATCAAGAGTGGCAGGAGCAGGGACAGGGGCAGACGGGTCCTGGGGACGGGGGCCGCATCGGTGAACGAGCAGGGGGTAGGGCTGGCATCGAGAGTGGCAGGAGCAGGGACAGGGGCAGACGGGTCCTGGGGACGGGGGCCGCATCGGTGAACGAGCAGGGGGTAGGGCTGGCATCGAGAGTGGCAGGAGCAGGGACAGGGGAAGACGGGTCCCGGGGACGGGGGCCGCATCGGTGAAGGAGCAGGGGGTAGGGCTGGCATCGAGAGTGGCAGGAGCAGGGACGGGGGCAGGCGGGTCCCGGGGACGGGGGCCGCATCGGTGAAGGAGCAGGGGGTAGGGCTGGCACCGAGAGTGGCAGGAGCAGGGACAGGGGCAGACGGGTCCCGGGGACAGGGGCCACGTCGGTGAAGGAGCAGGGGGTAGGGCTGGCCATCAAGAGTGGCAGGAGCAGGGACAGAGGGCAGACGGGTCCCGGGGACGGGGGCCACATTGGTGAAGGAGCAGGGGGTAGGGCTGGCATCGAGAGTGGCAGGAGCAGGGACGGGGGCAGACGGGTCCCGGGGACGGGGGCCGCATTGGTGAAGGAGCAGGGGGTAGGGCTGGCATCGAGAGTGGCAGGAGCAGGGCCAGGGGGCAGGCGGGTCCTGGGGACGGGGGCCAACACCTGGCACAGAGGGCGGCCAGCTGGACTGGCTCCCTTTCCCTCCGGTAGGCCGGCCGCGCAGCACAGGCCTTCCCAGATGCTGCCTCCCTCACCGAGCGGCCAGGATCCCTGCCTCCCTTCCTAGGGCTGCCGTAAAACATCGCAAGTCACGTGGCTGAAACCAACAACCGTCTCTTCTCTCATAGCTCTGGAAGCCAGAAGTTCAAAGTCATGGTGTCTCCAGGGTCACACTTTCTCCAAAGGCTCTAAGGGAGGATCCTTTCTTGCTTCTTCCACCTTCCGGTGGCTCCAAGCTCCGCCTTCATCTTCATACCATCTTTAACTCTGTGGCCGCTCTTCTTAGTGTAAGGTATTTTTCCCCACCAAGAAGGAAGGGGCTGGAGCCACAAAGTGTGGAGTAACAAAAGGCTTTTATTGAGTACAGAGCACGCATCCCGCCCAACAAGGTTCCCTGGCCCTGAAGAAAGAAAGATGGAGGCCAGGGAAGTCACAAGGATTAAACCACGTGGGAGATATTTAAAGGGGTCCCTCTAGGGAAGTCGAGCTAATATGACGTGGTGAAATCTCACTGGCTGGCAGATGGTCGCTTTTTTCCAAAGGGTTCCTGTGAAGCCTCTTTTAGCGCGCTTGGTTGTGGGCGGTCCTAGCCAAAGTTCACGGGTCTGGGTTCCCCACGTGACCATCCCCCATTATCCACTGACCTTACACTTATCAGGACACCCAGCGTTGTATTTAGAGAGATACTATTCAACCCCTTACTTTGCCATTCTCATTCCCAGCATACCTAACATGAGTCCCAAAGACACAGACACCTCATTCTGGGGACCCTGTCCCATCAGGACCCTCATCCCTATTTTCCCAGTCACCCCCACCCCACCACTCTCACCTCTTCCTGCCCACCAGCTGGTGGAAAACGGTGGACTACTCTCTGCCCTTGGTTCTCTTCGGCCATTGCGTGCCCAGAGAGAACAGAGGGCAGCTCTCTCAGCGAGCTCTGCAGGGTGTCACGTCGTATGAAGCGTGGCGCTGGCCCTGAAATCACAGTGCCTGGCTAACTGTCAGATGCTGGGTCGCCTGCCTGCCAGGTCCCTGGATCAGCCCTGTCCCATCCCCTAGCCACTCTGTGTGTGGGAGTGTCTCTCTCTCTCTCTCTCTCTGAATTTCCTTCCTGACTTCTTGGAAGCAGATGTGAGGAGGTCAGTTCCTAACTCTAGGTTAGGCCTGGACTGCCAGAGCCCCAGGCCATAGTGGACCAAGGGGGCAGGATTGGGGTCATGTCATTGGAGTTTGATCAGGGAAGGTCAGGGATTAGGAATAGAAACTTAAATGAAGTCTAGGTCAGACTTGCATAGATGACCAAGCAGACCACGTGCAGGCTTTGGGGCTATACAGACCCAAGTTTAAGTCTTGGTTCTCATACATACTGTGTGCCCTTAGGTAAGTTGCTTAACCTCTCTGGGCCTCAGTTTCCTCATACACAGCAAAACCAGGAGGAGTAATTTCTTCACAGGATAATTGTGAAGGCTGAATGGGATAACATTTAAACACCTAGTACTCCACTAGGCACAGAGTAGGTACCTGAGCTGAGTTTTTTCTTTACCTTCCCCAGGTCCCCCAGTCCAGATGCAGAGAGGGCTCCATGCCAGGGAGTCACAGCAGAGGCACAGGGAGTTGAAGTCTAGAGGGGGAGGTTCAGATGGGAGCAGGGTCACCCCCTAAGAAAGGCAGGGTTGAGCTGGAAGGGTGATCAAGGCGAGAAAAGAGACAAACATGACAAGCCGCTGTGGACACCACCAGGGACAACGCTTCTCATGCATCAGGACAGCGTCTTCCAACAGCTGAGTCCTGCTGTCTCCGCCTTGCTACCTGGGAGGGTCAGGATGCTCCCTCCCCCAGCACAATGGACGGCAGCCCTCAGGACTACGGCAGGGGAGAGGACAGGGGCTCTCAGAGCAGCCTCTCCCTCCCCGCGCGGCCCGAGCCCACTCAGCCCTCTTCTCACGAGGCTTCTCCCATCCAGCATGAGTGGCAGGTGCCAAAAGAAGAATCCGGATAGTTTATGGGTCATTTGCTCTGCAGCAGGAACAATAACGGAGGATAATTGTCTGTTGGATATTGTTTACTGTATTTGGTTACAGATCCTGTGTCCAGGGATGGTCACAGCCTGAGCCTCCCTAATGACCTGGAGAGCTGGGCAAGGATGTGATTATTCTGTTTATTGAGAATTAAAATAAATCCAGTCAGAGGAGAAAGCTATCCGCTATTTGGCTCTTCTGAAAAGCAATTACCTGTAATTTCGCTGCTTCGGGAAAGAGAGTCACTAGTATTTGAGGACCGAAACCATTACAGCAGCCCGGAGAAGGCCCAGAGGAGACGAATCACAGCGCTTTTCTTAGTGCCCCATCAACCTCACTTCCTCTCGATTTCGGTTCAATTTATAGCCTACGCAGCCCCCCCCCCCCAGGGTGCGGGGAGAGGGGACTGCATGTGGGTTGGCAGGAATGAGGGTTAATTGAAAAATTCCACAATCAACCTTTATCAAAGGCAAGGCAGCCCGCTGGCCTATTTGTTCAAATGATTTCATCTTGTCCAGCTGAGCTGTGTCCTGGGTCTGGGCCTTCTGGGTGGTTTGATATGTTTGTGCTGCTGGAGTTCCAGGTCCTAATGAAATGCGGGGGCGTCGTGGCCCATTGGCATGTTGGATCAATTGCGAGGTGTACTGCGAGTCAGTTTTTACTATTAACAGTAAAACTAATGAAGTCTGGAATAATTGCCTTAAAGCATAGATTCCAACGGAATTCAAGCCATCCTGATAATGATATTGCAGACACTCACGTGGAACTTGACCTGATGGGGGACTAAAGGTTGGCCTGAGAGCCACATCCTGGAAACGGCAGAGACCCCACAGCCTGACCCGTCTGAGCTGCATTCTCCAGCACTGTCATGTTGTTTCTAGTTACTGACATGACGACCAAGTGTTTTTGGATTGGATAACTTTGAATGGACCTCTTGTGTCCTTCATTCTCCCACCCCACCATCAGAGGCTGAATCCGTTTATATCCGAAACCTGACTACATTTATGTGACTGTATTCCTCATACGTGCATCGTTCTGATAGGTGACTCACACCACCCCCGGCCATACTGCAATGGGGTCCTCATTCCCAGGTATTAGCTAGATCAATAGGGTTTTGGAAGTCCCTTTGAATAAGCTGTACTTTCCCAGATGACTCTGCAGGAAGCACACGGTGGCTATGGCAGTTGGAAGACTGGCCACTGACCTAATAGAGTTGAGGTCGCTTCAGCTGTTGGGACCGGATGTGCACAGCTGTCTCCATCTGTGCAGAGATAATATAAGGGAGGTGGAGCTCAAACATCTGCCCACTCTCACACGTCATCAAGATGGGCCTGGTTGCACACGTCAGCAAAATTGTGGTCGTGACAGGAGTGATCTCAAAGTGCAAAGAAAAGTTATTTCTTCTGTGGCACCCAGGAAGGCAGCTGGCTGAGACTCTGCTGAAAGAGAAACCCAAATAAGTATAAAATCTGCATCTCCTTTGCTTGCTTGTGCTTTCCCTAGATGACTGACTGTGGCAGATGGACTTCAAAAGTGAAAAGAATATGGCTAGGGAATGGTTTCTAGGGAGTGAATCAAGCCCGGTCCTGTATAAATTTCTGACAACTCTAAGACACGGTTACTATGGAAGTGGGCGTTGTCGATTTCCTACTGGTGTCCTTTCTTCTATTCCTCCTCCCTACTGGGGCTCATGTAACTGGCTGGGGACTGAGCTCCACTGAAGGAGCCTGTCACTGGTATAATAAGCCAATTCAAATGATCCCATCCCTTTTCTACTGATAGGTGCAGAATGCCAGCTTAACCAATTAGTGCCTGGCATTCTCCCAGTGCATGTTATTGGTGCAGAGTAAGCACATGACTGCAGCTGGCCCAATCAAACTAAAGAACCTTTATCCATCCCATGGTTGTTCCCACAAGCTACAGATGAGACAATACTCTACTTTCTGTTCTGACTGGTGTCTCTCTTCTGACCATGAAGAAAACTAGTCGGGGACAAGGTAGACACCATGAGCTATGGGAGACCACGCTGAACCTGAACCACAGCCCGGACCTATTCTACCACAGGATTGCCTGTCACAAAAAGACCTGCTTTGTCATTTAAGCCAGTGTGAGGATGGATTCTCCTAATGGCAGTCGAGCGCATCGTAATCAGATAGGACGGGTGCCGCTCATCCTCTCGATGGGGGATGTGAATGGTGAGTATGGATGGTTTTAGGATTAACAGTCCTTGAGTCAAGGGATCCTCCCTGGGCCAGCCAGCTGAGAGAGTTTTCAAGAATGAGAGCTGAAGGATGTCCATGCAATGATTTAAGACAAGGCTGGTAGCCCAAGACCAGCAGCTGTTTCCCTGGAAAAGAATGTGGCTTGAGCTAACTTCCCAGATCACATCTGCCACACCCGGTCAGAAGGGCACTGTCCCTTTCTTACGGTGTTTTGCACTCCAGAGTCTAGTTCCTTGTCTGACACACTCTTAATAAATATTGGCTAACAGATGAACAGGAGACTGTGCACATTCATGTCCCACACAGGGGCCCATCCTCGTCTGTGTCATATGATCTGTATCAGGGGTAGTCAAACTTTTTATAAAAACCACCCACTTTTGCAGTGTTGGTCAACCTAGTCCCTACCGCCCACTAGTGGGCGTTCCAGCTTTCATGGTGGGCCAATCGCGGCGCCATTTGGTGGCTCTGCTACCGCCCACCATGAAAGTTGAAACGCCCACTAGTGGGCGGTAGGGACTAGGTTGACCAGCGCTGCAAAACTGGGCGGTTTTTATAAAAAGTTCTGTATCTACCTCGTTCAGCTTCCCTCCACCTTTGGAGCAGGAGGGTAACTAGAGCTTTTCCCTTGTGTGTCTAAAAAGGCAAAAGAGCCTTAGCAGTCCTTTAAATGTCAGATACCAGCTTATGAAAAAGAATGAATAAACACATCTCCCTTCTCTGGGCCTGAAGTGCTGCCTCTGAGAAGAGAATCTTGAAGGTGGTTGTAACAGCGACACAGATGGTATTGCAGATACGGCCTCCACCCACCAGCCAGGGCCCAGTCTGCTCAAGCCGCCGGTCACACAGGAGCCTGAGTCCACAGGTTCCATTTCATTATATTTTAAAACAATGTCCACCTGATGACCTGGCAAAATGGAAAATGTGCCTATCCCGGTCCCCAGCAATCCCGTGTGGAGGTACATACCCTGGGGAAGGTCTTGCCCGTGGTTAGCAGGAGCCCTGGATTCACTACCCTCCTATCCTCAGAGTGAAAACGACAAAAGAAAAATGAACTCTGGTGGATGCATATGGTGAAATAAAACGAATAAACTAGCTCCATACAGCAACATGGAGGGGTCTCCACATACTGAGCAAAGAAAGTAGCAGAATAATACATGCATGATGATAGATAACATTTAAGTGAAAATGTTGAAACATGAAAAATGAATTAATATACTTTTATAGGTATGTGTGTGTAGATAGGTATAGTAAAAATATCTTTTAAAAAACATAAAAACATTATACTGAGCGAAATAAGTAAATCAGAAAAAAACTAAGAACTATATGATTCCATACATAGGTGGGACATAAAAATGAGACTCAGAGACATGGACAAGAGTGTGGGGGTTACGGGGTGGGGGGAAGGAGAGGAGGGAGTTGGGGAGGGGAGGGACACAAAGAAAACCAGTTAGAAGGTGACAGAAGACAATTGGACTTTGGGTGATGGGAATGCAGCATAATCAAATGTCAAAATAACCTAGAGATGTTTTCTCTGAACATATGTACCCTGATTTATCAATGTCACCCCATTAAAATTAATTTTAAAAACACACACACAAAAAACATAAAAATATTAAATTTACACTCCTCATTTCTTTGGGGGATGGAATTTATAGGAATGAGGGGGACCAACGTACCCACCTTTATATGGTTACATTCAGCGTGTGTGTATGGATGCACATTTATGCGTGTTTATGTAAATATATCCAAAACAAAGAGAAACAAAATTTTCGTCTGCTTAATTGTCCAGCGAAAACCCTTCTCAGGAAGCCTCAGGAAATAGATCCTTCTGTGGAGCTCGGCTTGCCAGACTGCTGAGCTCATCTCATTAAGAACTAAAGCTTCTTAAAAATATGTAAATTCTTTACAGTATTGCATGACTTTTTAAAGAAGCCATCTTTTCAAAGCAATACATGCACACATTTTTTTTTAATTGTATTGGGAAATACTGTTACATGCATATATTTTAAACATTAAAGCTGCCTAAAACGTTTTTAATAAACACATCAGTGCCTGGCGCACGCTACTGGCGCCTGCAGACTACACTAACTACCCCCATAGCAACCTCTTCCAACCCTTCTCGCTGCTTTTTCTGGTCTTACCTCCATATTTTTAAGTCATGTGCTTATATAGCTTTTTCTGGGTTTTCACAGTTAGACATGAACTTCCTTTGGTGAGAGCGGAATATTTAACTCACACCCACCACTGCCTCTGCCCCTTCTCCCAATCTCCCAGTATCATTTCATTTCAGTTTTTTTTTATTAAATCAAGTCAGTATTTATATTACTAGAGCTATAGAAATACTCTTCACTGCTAACCAGAGAATTTTACTGTGATTTATTTCCTTTCTTATACAATTTCGGTTTTCTTGGGTTAATAACTGCCTTTAAAAAAAATGCTTAGTTTTTTATATAAAAATCTGATTGTATCTCATTACTTCTTCAGCCTTTTTTTTTTTTTTTTTGAATTTCTATGAGTTTATTTGAGTCAAATTGAAGACATATGCCTGGGAGCAAGTTCTCAAATGCTCTAGCTTCCTTAAATTCATTTTTCAGATGATAACCTATCGCTTATCAATCAGCAGTAGTGGTAGAGCAGTTCCAGTATTTACCCTGGAAATGCCATTCTTGATCACTCCATAGACTTATCCAGGTCAAGAAAGTTGCCCAGGTCACATCCTGGGACTTCCGTCTGCCATTTTCCTGGGGACTCCGTTGGCCACCCTTGTCTTTTGAGATGCCCTCTCCTTATACACCACACTCTCCTCATTTTGGATCTCCCCTCTGCCACGTGACTGCTTTGTAAATAAAAACACACACACTGGAAGGACAGGAGACCTTATTAATCTGAAACTGACTTCAGTTCGCCTTGACGCTGAATCAGCTGTGGGCTTTGGCAGAGATGCTGGGCTGCAAGCCGTCTCCCTTTGTTAAGTAAGAAGGCACGGTCTGGAGTCTTAGTTTCTCACACTGTTCGTAAATAGTTTCAATGTCTGTTTCTCTGTATGTCTTCCTTTCCCCTCTCTGGGGTTTACAAGGCTAAGTCTAAGAGTAGAGTTTTGGGAGCATTCTCTAACACTTGCTTTACAATGAATAATATCACAGTAATAATTTTAAAAAGTGACTGTCAGAGAGAGAGAGCTATGAAGTCACCGATGTCGTAGTGTAGACCCATCAGTTTGATGGCTCATTCCGAGAGAGCAGTCTGCTCTGGCTTTACAATGAAATCATCATATGTCAGAGACGGGAAGGGTCCTGGGCTTCCTCAGCTGGGGTGCCTGGGGCTGAGAGAGAGCGTGGGCTACCCTGAGAAGTGGGGTCCCAGGACTCCCACCGTTGGAGTGAAAGAAAATACATAAATTCTGCACAAAGTATCTGATTGGCCAAGCCTTGAACCATACTGTTTATAGTCCTACTTGACTGCAGCTAAGAAAGTAAGAAGGTAGGGAGGGAGGGAAGGAGGGAAAGAGGAAGGGAGGGAGAGAGGGAGAAAAAATTGTCTTCTGGATACAAAGATGAAAAATTTTTTTATTTTTTTTTTTGTTGTTGTTGTTTTTGTCACAGTACTCAGCCTAATTCACTCCTCCACAAGAGAAATGTACTAGGTCTGGGTCCATCTCCCAAGCAATAGGCTGAGCCCTGCAGGATCTATCCTAGTTAGAAGGAGTTCGATGTATCATTCCAGCACCAACCCAGTATAGAGCCCCTCCTGGTCAAGGCCTCCTGGTCACTGTCCTGTGCTGAGATATTCTCTGTACCACTACCCTGGATAATACATTTTAACCAACTGAATCCTGAAGGACTGCTTGTCAGAGTGAGGTATTTGCAAGTCGCTGAACTGGCTAGAAAGCCTTAGGATGAAGACGGCAATCAGTCACCTCCCATCAATGTCCCTTCACCAGGAACAGTCCAGCCCGCGTCCCCACATCAATTTGTGTTAGTCTAAGGATCATCACAAGATGTGTGCATTTCACTGCCCATGCTCTTGACCCAGGGGCTAATTTGTCTAAGTGACGGCTGGAGATCTATAGAAAGTGGAAGCTGTAAGGATTGAGCCAGCTGGGCACAGTGCCCCCACTGGCAGTGTAACAGGGCTCGTTCTGGGAGGCAGCTCTCCCCTTCCATCCCGCTCCACCATGGCATCGTAGAGAGCCTTCTGGTTTAGGGGTCGGGAAGCTGTGAATTTACGTCTTGGTTCTGAAATAGGACTAGCTCCGGCACCCTGGGAAACTGCCTCCGCTTCCTTGTCTACAAAATGATGAGGTTCATCTTTCTTCCCACCCGTTGTGAGGACCAAGTAATTTAGTGTTGGTAAAGCACGGAGTATACGTCTGGGTTAGAGCTGCTTCCTCAGCCGCAGCCAGCCTCCCTCCTCCAGGACGGAGGTGGTATAGGGCATGGATCTCACCGTGAAACACACAAAGACACAGGTTCCCAGGCTGAGGGAGGCTTCTTGTGATGGGAGAGAGAGGATAAAAAGCCTGCATTTCTTAATTCCCAATCAGGAGAGTCCACCGGAACTTGTAATCGGGATGACCCACCAAGGGAGCAGAGCCATAGGGGCCCCCTTCGCTTCTGTAAGAGCCAACAGATACCAATTCCCTGTAACTCTGTCCAAAGGAGAAGACCCTTGTCCCGAGGGAGGAATTAGGGAGATCCCTGTGAGCAAGCCACCTACACAACAGTCTAGGAATAGCAAGGATTGAGGAGGTCTGGGACACATACCCCAGATTTCTTAGTGACCGTGATCTACTCATTAGCAACACCACAGTGACCACACTGAGTCAGTAACTCAGTGGCTGCAGTTAGCTGGGCAAGTGTCACAGGTTGTCTGTCCTGGAAACGAATCCAGGCGACTTAGTGCTTCATTCAGTCAACAAGTATTTGCTGAGCACCCACTCTACGCCAGGCGCTTTACTGGGAACTGGGAGACAACGGACAGCAAGGCTGCCGCTCGCACGGCGCTTACCCTCTGCCAGCACAGAGGCTAAGCCGGTAGTGATGCGTGCCAGGAAGGCAATGAACAGGGCCACAGATGGTGAAGGGATAAGGACGGGGTCCGTTTCGATCGCGTGGCCTAGGAATGCATCTTGCAGTTGGTTACTGTCAGAGGAGAAATGAAAGATCACAAGGAGCCAGGAATAAGAAGGATTTGGGGAAAGGACAGTCCAGGCAGAAGGAAAAGCACGTGCAACATTCCTGAGGCAGAAACGACCACAGTGTGCTTGAGAGGTGGGAAGGAGACCGGGGTGGCTAGAACATAACGAACAAGGGGGGAATATGAAGGGGGGGGGGCTTGGAGAGCAGGGAGCCGTATTTTGTGTTGTGACAAATGTCAGATTTTAAGGAACTGAAATGAGGACTCTTTGGAAGGCTTCAAGCCAGGGAAGGTACATTCAGGCGAGAGGAGCTGGGACCTTGAGCCTGCCCCTGCCCTCAGTGCTTTCAACTCCCATCTTCTGCTCCTAAACTAGGCATGCCCCCCGGTGCACCGAGGGCTAGACTGCCCTCCCCCTGCCCTCCCCCTCAGCTCAGAGGGCCAGGCCAGTGCTCCTGTGCACGGACTTTGAACCCATAACTCTGTTCCTCTGGCTTCACGCTTATCCTGTGACAACACCCTGTGCCTCATGCAGACCCAGGTTTTAGTACCACCAACTCTCCAACTCATTTTCTATCCCCCCCCCCCCCCCGAGCCCAGATGACCCCAGTCTCCCTGCTTCCTGGATGTCGCTGGAGCCAGGACTTCACAAATGACAGAGGAATGGGGCAGAGATCGTGGACTAGGAAGAGCATAGTTCGGCCTCGGTTGCCTTGGAAATCATTACTTCACTCCCCTGGTCCTCTCTGCATTCCCTAAACTGCAGCATGTTGGGGGAAGGCCCCTTTCAGCTGTCATTGTCTAACCTGGGGTGCAGTCGCAGGGCCTATCTTGGAGTCTGAGAGAAACAGAGAGAAGCCAGAGGGCAGGAAGCAGGCATGCTGTACACTTGAGAGCAAATACTCTCTGCATCGGGCTCAGAACCTCCTGCTCTTACTGGGAAACCCCACAAAGCCTCTCTCCAGCTCTCTGAGCTCTTGGCTTCTGGTAACCACACGTCTGCAACACACATCTGAATTCCTGGAAAAACAGGAATGTGAGTTTCATGGAACTGGAGACTCGCCTGGGGTGTGTATTTGAAACGAGTGGCTTGGAACTGGTTGGTTTCACATGTTGATCAACTGAAGTATGAAATTTTCTTCCTGCCTCTTTTATTCTTCATATATTCACATTTCACATGATTAATATATTTTCATTATTCAAGAACACTATAGAGCAGCAGTTCTCAACCTGTGGGTTGTGACCCCGGCGGGGGTCGAACGACCAAAACACAGGGGTCGCCTAAAGCCATCGGAAATACATATTTTATTTAAAAATGTATTGTATAATAAATATGAGAACCACTGCTATAGAGACATAGGATGTAGAACTGAAAGTCTGCCACAAAAAAAGGTAATTATTTTATTGATGTATTTATCAATAACATATCTGTCAGGACGTTACCAAATACCCTTGCCAAGCTTGGTATTGTCAGATTTTAAATTTGCTTCCAACTCCAGTGAGATGCAAAATCTTATTCATGAATTTATTAGATTTTTAAAACAAGTCTAAGCAGGAAAATGGCAGATAGATAGATAGATAGATAGATAGATAGATAGATAGATAGATAGCTATACATGTATGTATTTACCATACATAAATGTACTAAAAAGGTCAAAAAATGTTTGTGGTAGGCTAAATAATGGTACCCCCAAAATATCCATGTCCTTAACTCCAAAACTTGTGAACATTACCTTATTGGAAGAAAGGGTCTTTGCAGATGCGATTAAGGATCTTGAATTAAAGAGGTTATCCTGGGTTACCCAGCTAGGCCCCAAATGCAGTCAGTCGCATGTATCCTTATAAGAGAAAGGCAGAGGGAGGTTCGACACATCGGGAGACAGATGTGAAGATGCTGGCTTTGAAGACTGGACTGATGTGACCATAAGTCAAGGGATGCCAGGAGCTACCAGGCACTGGAAGACGCTGGGAACAGCTTCTGCCCTAGGCCACTGGAATGACACTGCCACACCCGACACCTTGGCTTGGCCCAGGAAAGCCACTGAAGACTCCTCACCTCCAAAACTCTGGGAGAAGAAATTTCTGTTGTTTTTTAAACCACACTGTTTATGATAATTTTCTATAGTGGTCACAGAAAATTAATACAATGTTCAAGTCTTAAACTGGGAAACAGCCGTCTTCCACTCCCCCAAACACAAGTTCTGCTCCCTAGGGGCCAATATTTTAAACCTTATAGCACTCTCTTCTGGAAAATTGCCCCATATTTCCAACCAGGATGCGTACAGGTATTGATCGACTTACGACTCATGCAACTTACGACCATTCGATTTTACGACCACAATCACTAGTCATGACTGCTCCACGTCTGGCAGCGCGAGCGATGCCCAGCTGGGCGTACGACAGTGTGGACCAGCTTCCAGCAGCTCTACCATCTCCACATGCACCATTTCAACTATTATCTCAGACTTGGTACAGCAATTTGTGTTTTGGGTCTTGGATATTTTTCATCAAACCCCTTCCAAGATGTCTATCTACCAAGAGGAAACTGTCTTTGTCTTTGACTTAAAGATTTTTATAATATCATTTCACAGTACTGTACATATAGCCTACTCAACTTACGACCAAATTGTGTTATGACTGGTCTGTCAAAACCAATTGTGGTCGTAAGTCGAGCACTAGCTGTATATACATTTTATATATTGTCAGTTGACTTTGTATTTTTTTAAAAGGATTTTAAATTCTTATAGCTGCAAAACACATGCATGTACACATACTTCCCCTTTATCATGCAATCAACCTTTCAATGATTGTAACTTTTGTTAAACTTTTCATTATTACATTGATATGGCATTCATAGCTGTTCCATGTGGTATGTTATATTTACATTTTCCTTCTTGCACAACCAAAGGTTAATAACTGCCTCAAGTTTTTACTTGACTACTTACTTTATCTATACACATATCACTAACACTGCATCTCCAAAGTCTGCCAGAAACAGAAAAGTTATTTTGATACATTCCAACACATGAGATAATCTATGATTTTATCCCCCACCGCCCACCTTGGAGACACCTTTTCCAAACCTCCCCATCCTCCTGACCCATGCAGAACTAGGTGCTTTCTAGATCAGCACCACGGAGGTCATTTTTGAAATCCTCTCCCCTCTTTCCTGTTCGGAGGCCTGGCTTCCTGGATCCTCTGTCTCTTTCTTCATTGTGCCTCATCAAAATGAAGAGTCAATATTCTAGTTGTTTCTGGAGAGAGGGTGCATGCTACGGAAATGGTCGTGCATGGCTCAGCTACGTCTAGCAGTCCAAACAAATCATTTTCCCTGAAAGTTTCCAAGGCATTCCCCTACTGTCCTCAGCTGCTGATAGTGCAGTCGGTAATTTCATGCAAATCCTATTTCTGATCTTGTGCATGTGATCTTGTTTTCCTAAGAATTTTTAGGATTTTCATTTTACCCCCATTACTCCAAATTTTTTACAATGAGTTCATCTACTGTTCTAAGCAAAAAAAGTGAGTCATTTAATTCTGGAAATCCTCTGATTATACAAAAAAAAACTTTATTACTAGATGTTGGAGAGTTTTCTCTAGTCCAAGTTCTTCATTTTCTGGAGCTTTTCTCCCCTTTGAACTTTCTGGACTAAATTTATGAGGTGTTTATATGTTCCCTGCTCTTTTCTATCACTTGGTCTTCTCATTTTATATCTCTCTATCATCTATCTATCTATCTATCTATCTATGGCCATCCTATCAAAGTTTGTATTTTGCCTCTCATAACTTCAATCTCTGAGAGAAACTTGATTTGCTATTTTAAACATGTTTCATAAAGCATCGATATCGTCTTTTATCTCTTTGAGGATCCAGACGCACTGAAGGGTTTCCTTCCGTGCTTCCCCCTCTCTGCTTCCTGCCTTGTTTCTCTTTTCTTCCGGATCCTTTATGGTTCGTCTATTTTTCACTTAGAGCAGGGGTCCCCAAACTACGGCCCGCGGGCCACATGCGGCCCCCTGAGGCCATCTATCCAGCCCCCGCCGGACTTCTGGAAGGGGCACCTCTTTTATTGGTGGTCAGTGAGAGGAGCATAGTTCCTATTGAAATACTGGTCAGTTTGTTGATTTAAATTTACTTGGTCTTTATTTTAAATATTGTATTTGTTCCCATTCTGTTTTTTTGTTTTTTGTTTTTTTGTTTTTTTTTTACTTTAAAATAAGATATGTGCAGTGTGCATAGGGATTTATTCATAGTTGTTTTTTTTTATAGTCCGGCCCTCCAACGGTCTGAGGGACAGTGAACTGGCCCCCTGTGTAAAAAGTTTGGGGACCCCTGACTTAGAGGCTTTACTCCAGGGTTTCCATGTCTGGTCCCCTTTCACGTATAGAAGTGAGGCGTCTCAGAGAAGATCAGCTTTGTGTGCTTGTCCAGCGGTGGACCGTCAGCAGGGTGCTCCTGCAGGTGCCAAGGCATTTTGCTAAGGGGACCTCCGCTGTCACTATCTATAAGACTCTTCTCTCTTGCAGGTCAACCTGTCTAGCCTGTAATCCTCTGTTATAAGGACTAGAAATTTTCTATTCCTTAATTCCCAGTTTTCGGTACAATGACCTGCACCTCCCATTCTGCCCACGCTGTGTGTGGTAGTCTTGAGTTCTGATTTCCTCCGGTACACCGCTTCTCCAAAGAGAAGACTCCCGCCTCCTGCTTGGCGGAAGGAGGGAGAGATGCCTGGTTGCTGAGAGTAGAGTAGGGGTTCTAGGGGGGGTCTACCTGCTCTTTGTAGAGTTCCAGCCAATCTTGTACTTTCCAGCCCTGCCATACCTTTTTAGAAACACCTATTGCCTTGAAGTTCAGAGTGTTTACAGGGTTCTGGAAGAGAAATTGGTTGGTTTCTTGGTTATCTATTTTAGCTTTCTCTGCTATGCAGAGTTAAATTTTACTCATCCATCTGTTTTCTAGTCTTCAGTGTTCTCCGATGTCTCTGTTGTCTTTTCTCCTTGCCCAGTTCGTCTTCACAAGGGCCTGACCCTCCTTTCTGCAGTCATGGTAGTGGGCACTTAAGTTAAAAGAAAACACTTTGAGTTCTATCATCCACGTTTTATAAAGACCTGCCTCCTCCCTTCCTCTTCTCTTCTAGCTCTGAAGCCAAGACCTCCTTGTCTGAATTGGTGGCCCTCAAACTGCTTTCCTACTGCAGGTGGGTGGCTGCCACCTCTATTCCCTATTGGGTGTGGAGCAGAGAAAGCCCTGCCTGCCACACTGTACACCCCCTCCCGCCATTCTGCACCAACATCCCCTCCTTTAAAATATCCTCCCTTGGTACAACGTCCGTGGCTGAGGCATCCAACCTGATTGCTCCAGCCCTAGAAGCAGAACGTAGATCCCAAGCATCTGATAGGCGCTTCAACAAACATCTTTTTTCATCTCTACAATTCTTTATAATAGGTCTCCTATTTCCTTTCCATAGGTAAAGAAACCGAGGCTGAGAAAGATAATGGATCATCTATCCAGGCGGCGAGGGCACATTGCTTGTAGGTAGCAGACTCGAAGTTCAAACCCAAATCAGTATTATATCAACGCCATGCTTTTTCCATCACTCTGGGTCCTAACAGATGGGTATCTTTGTTTCACACTCCACACACTGACTGCTTTGATATCTCCTAGGTGGTGGCAGTATGGGAGACTGTCCACCAGCACCACCGCCACCAAATGCCTGGCCTACCTACCTTTGGTTGTGTTCTTATCTCAGCTTCTGGTCTGAACAATGGCTTGGAATCCCACTAAGGAAATTTTTTTTTTTTTTTTTTTTGCAATGGCCCCTGCATTAGGGAGAAATCCTTAATACACAAAGAGACGGAATAAGTTCAAGCCACTTAACCTTCTAATTACTTATTTCTTTTTCCGATGGATGTTGATCTCCTGTTTGAGGATTTCTATTAATAAGAGTGCTCAGGCAACACATTCTCTCACTGCAGTGTTCAAAGCCCCTTCTTTCTTTTCGTATTGACCTTGTTATCTTTGTTCCACTTTCCTAACATCTGCTTCCGCATATGCCATGAATTAATTACCTGCGCCTCCAAGCTCCACAGATTGTTAAGAAGAGAGGAGGTGAGCTTCTACCCGACTTCATGGGTCTTTATGGATCCTGAGATCAGGCTTTCGGTAGCATTTCTGCCTTTGTCTGCCCCCATTACGGCACTACCACTAGCAACCTATGTGGTAAGAAACAAACAGATCTTTTGGGGGGTGTTTCACAGTAAGCAGGATTTCTACCATGGGCAGAGGAGCCATTTATGTATTCATCCATCTAGTCACTCATTAATTTATCAAAGAGTTACGGACATCTATTATGTGCCAAGCTCTCTCTTCAGTCCTGGTCCCACAAAGAAGAATAAGACATAAGTCATCGTCTGCCACCAGTGCTGAGCGGATAGTGGGAGAAACAGAGCTGTAATCAACCACCACTCTGTAAGCTTTTAATGGATGGATGGGTGCTGGGTCCTACACCCGAGGAGCCTGACTTCACTCAGGCCTGCAGTCTGCTGAGGGCATGGAGGGCTTCCCAGAGGAGGGAACATCTCAGTTCTGAAAGGTGAGCCCCATAAGCACTCACTTGGTTCTACCCAAAATCAAGGTCAGCAGCCCCACGCTCTCTCCAAAGGCTCAGGGGCAGAGTCTTCCTCACCTCTTCCCAGCTCCTGCTGGTGGCCAGCTTTCCCTGGGGTTCCCTGGCTTACAGCTGCATAAGTCCCCTCTCTCTTCCATTGTCACATGGCATCCTCCCCATGTGTCACTGTCTTTTTTAATTTGTTTTGGGTTTCTATCCCACACATGGGTAGTATTTATTAAATACCAACTTTCAAAAAGTGCAACCCAGATGGAAGAATCTACAATTATGCAAATGATACAGAAGACTTTACATAAATAAAATCAGTGATACCATAAGAAAATAACTTTATGTTTGCCACCGTGACGATGAAAAGGTCCAAGTGACAGTTGCACAGGAAAGTCCCTGGAACAGTGATTTACAATCGCAGGGGTCAGGAAAGTGGTCTCCTCTGTGTGTGTGTGTGTGTGTGTGTGTGTGTGTGTGTGTGTGTGTGTGGTGTCTCTGTGTCCAAATTTCCCTGGTCTTATTGGCCACCAGTCACATTGGGTTTACAGCCCAATCTTGTCCAGTATGGGTTCATCTTCATTTGGTTATATCTGCAAAAACCCTATTTCCACATGAGGTCACTTTCACAAGTTCCAGGTAGACATGAATTTTGGGGAGACACTATTTAACCCAGGACAGCTGTCTACTACAACGTCTAATTCTGTCCCTTCCACCCCTGAAGTGATGGCCTCATTTCATACTCCCTTTTCTGTCCTCTCTTTGCTCCTCCCCCTGAACTTGGCCCCACTGCATAGGCTATAGTGCTGAAGACTGTTGCCTGACCAGGCGGTGGTGCAGTGGATAGAGTGTCGGACTGGGATGCAGAAGACTGTTGTGGCTCTTCACGGCCAAGTGCCTGTGCCTCGTAGGGGATCCGTGCCGCCTTGAGGATCATCCTAAACTGAAGGCTGATCCAGGGGTGTTTAGTAGTAAAGCAGTTATTCCACTTGTCCTCCATAATCCTCCGTGATCCGAACAATATTTCTACTGAGAACAAGACTGCGAGGGATTGGGTAGCCAAGGCAAAGACATTAGAGCGAATTGGTTATGTCTCTGTGATCTTAAAGTCAATGGTTTGCAATCGTTTTTCTCCTTCAATACACTCAAGCCTATGACACCATCCTTTCCAAGAATGTGTCTCACTAAAGCAGTGGTTCCCATGGGGAGCTCATGCCTCCTTCGCAAGGAGACGTGGCTGATGAGGAAAGGGATAAAAGTTTCTGGATGGGTGACATGTTGCCTGAAGGTAATTCTTACACTGACTGCTTTACTCCCACTCCCCACCAGTATTTGGTGGGGGTTTTGATAGGTATTTGGCAATACCTAATAAAAAATTTTTAAAATGAGTACCCTCATGAAACCACCAATTCACAACAATTCCACTCCTACATATACACTTCATATGCCCTGTTCACCCCAGAGAAACTTACATAAAAGCACATAAAGCAGTAGGTAAAGGGCTATTCACTGCAGCATTGTGGGTAATGGCAGAGATTTGGAAGCAGCACAAATGTCCTTCAGTAGAGGAATGGATAAGCAAAGGGTGGTATATTTTTAAAATGGAATGTCAGACAGCACTTAATCCAACCAGATCTCCACGAACATAAAGAAATAGATCTTGAAAATAACACCAAGAGAAAAAAAGCAAATGATAAAACATTACATACCGAGTGATGCCATTTATTTAAATAAAAACACACCAAACATTTCTGCGTTATGTTTATGTTCAGATACACATGCAGTAAAGTTAAACAACCATGAACAGGAAGAAAATCAAGCACACTCACGGATCTGGATTGCCTTTAGGCATTGGGGGAGGAAAATGAGACTGAAGAGGGGAACAAACAGAATTTAACTTTGTATTCTCCTGTTTCTTTTATACACACATTATTGGAAATCTAAGACAAAACCACCAAAGGTTGTTGCCTCACTGGTATTCATTATACTATTATTAGTGATTTTTCTGAGTTTTTACATTTTTAATAAAGCAATAAGAATGAAGATAAGGCCCGGATTTGCAAAGACTAAATCCCCATGGGAATGTGGTCCTCTGGGATTGTACAGGGCAAAACCTGCATGCCCATGGGCAGGACTGTCACGTCCTGGTTATAGAGACAAGAGCAAAGAGCTAGGGAGCAACTCCAGGCCCTGGGTTAGCACTAAGCCACGGAATCACCCCGATAGCCACTGTTAGGTGGCTCACTCCATTTCCATTGGAGCATTGTAACCGCAGAAAACCCTCAGACCCACAGCAGGAGGGAAAGAGTGAACCTGACCCAATATCTTTTCCATTCTGGTTTCCATGAAGCCTGTCCAAATTTGAGTCACTATTCCTGGAATGACATCTTTTCCGCCCCTTTCAGGAACTAGTTCCAATGGACATCACACCCTTGCAATCAAAACAGCCAGACCCAAAACAAGGTCATGTTCCTGTTGGTCAGCATGACAAGAAGAACCCAGCAAGCCTGTTAAAACAACCGATGTGGCCTGACCAGGTGGTGGCGCAGTGGATGGAGCGTCGGACTGGGATGCGGAAGACCTGGGTTTGAGACCCCGAGGTCGCCAGCTTGAGCGTGGGCTCATCTGGTTTGAGCAAAAATTCACCAGCTTGGACCCAGGGTTGCTGGCTCAAGCAAGGGGTTGCTTGGTCTGCTGAAGGCCCATGGTCAAGGCACATATGAGAGAGCAATCAATGAACAACTAAGGTGTCGCAATGCACGATGAAAAACTAATGATTGATGCTTCTCATCTCTCCATTCCTGTCTGTCCCTGTCTATCCCTCACTCTGACTCTCTCTCTCTCTCTCTCTCTCTGTAAAAAAACAAACAAACAAACAAAAAACAACTGACGTGCCATCCAGGGTTCAGAAACAGAGTGGCTGAGAGGGGCTGGAACTCAACACTCCCTGCATGAACACATCAATTTTCCAGCCCCCGGTCCTCCATCCCATTTCTCCGTATCCTTTAATAGCACCACCATCTGCTTGATTGCTCAAGCTGAAACCCGAGAATCACAATTAACACCTCCTTCTCCTTTGCCACATACAGGTAATCACTAAGTGTGGCCAGTCTTCCTTTACACACCTGTCAAAGCCATGCAACTGTCTCCATCCCTTCTGCCACCATTTCCATCCAGGCCTAGATCCCGTACTTAGACTTGTAGCAACAGCCGTCTAACTTGTCCTTCCTGCCATTGCCCTGCTTCCAATCTCTAATCTACTTAGTAGCCCTGAGGGATCTTTCACAAACACATCTGTTCATATCCCTCCACTCCTTGAAACCTCCCATGCGTCTATGGCTCTCTAAGACAAAGACTCAAATCTTAAATGGCTGACAATGCCCTCCATGATAGCATCACTACTGCTCCACCTCAGTCCTTGTGTGCCGGCCACCTGCGATTGATATGGCACCTTTGAGGGGCCCACGATGGAGGCAACATCTCGCACCCAATCCTTCTCTCTGATACCGGGCACTGAAGGTGGGGTTCTCGCTATTTCCAGTCTCACGCTGTACTTAACTCTCCCTAAACCTGGAATGCATTTATAGTCAATAACACTCCCTCTTGGCCACGCTTCAAGGTCTGGCTCAGATGCCACCTTCTAACGATGTCTTTCATGATGGCATCTCCTGCCCCCCAACACACACACTCAGCCATTCTCTGTCTTCTGTTTTCAAATGTCATTCATGATTCTTTCGCTTTAAGTCATCCATCTGTCCTTCCTTCTAAGACTATGTCTTATTCTGAGTCAGTAACCAAACAAGGCACTTCATAGAGTAGGTGCTCGTAAAGAGGTGTTGAATGAGCTTAATAGCATCTCTGGGCTGGAAACAGTTCTAGGGTGTGAGGAACAAACGGTTATCAGAGATGCTGGGCACTCCAACTTTTCTGCAGAAGCGCCGCGACTCACCTCTAAATTCCTCTCAACTTGAAAACCTCCGCCAGCCATTTCCCTTGAGTCATTTGGACAGATGCACTAATAACAATGATTTAAAGTGAGACTTTGATGTCAGCACCTCATTCACACTTCAAAAAATGTGTATTCAGTGGCACACCAAAAGAGTCTAATTACCATTTCAGGAAAGTATGTTAATTTGATGCAATGCATTACTGTTCTGACAGCCCTCAGCCCTGGCACCAAAAGGTTGTAAAATGAATATTATGGGAAAAATACGTGCTTCTCTTCCCGCTCAAAATGTAAGTAGGGAGCAAAGGCAAACAAAGACAGTGGGCACTGGCTGCTCAGGAGGGCAAGGCTGGGGTGGTGAAGGTGTGTGTACATCGTGGTTGATGAGTGTACTATGGCTGATGACATTTCTGGCCTGGAGGGACCTGTCTGGGTCTGTCTGGGACAGTTCCGCACTTCTCAGGAGTATCCAAAGTCCTAATTAAAGTGAGGGCGATGGGAGCAGCGTGCAGGGCTGGCTCTCCACGCTGGGAAGACCCAGCTGCCCTGTCCAGGCTGGAACTGAGGTGCCCTGTCTGGACCCCTAGGGCCCCTGAGGCTGCTGACCCCTTCTGATCTGGAGGCCCCTTCAAAGGCTCCTGAGATACTACATCCAACCGCCAATTAGGAGAGCTGCTCCCTGCCCCAGCTCAGAGGTGCCAATGGCCTGCCTCTCTGAGCTGGGAGGGCGCGCCATCTCCCTATAACTGAGCTGCAGCGGCCACCTTCCTAGACGGCAGGTCATTCCTCCTGCCTCGCCGGGACGTTGCGCAAATTAAAATGGAAAATGGATATAGCACGCTTAGCTTAGGAAGACGCTTAACAAACGGTAGTTCTTATTATGGTTATTATATTGTCATCTTACTACCCTAGGAAGTAAGCTGATTAAAAATAATAATTAGAGGGAGTGATAAAGTGACCAGATCTTAAGAGACCACCCAGGGACTTCATGGAGCTCTCACTTTCAACCATTTCAGAAGGGGCTTCTATTTGTGGAAAGTACATTTTGCAGATGGACATCTCTGGGTCCCTAAGCGGAGAGTGCAAGGGCCCCGGGCGAATCAGGAGGCGGGACGGGTGAGCAGGAAGTGTGAGAAGGTTCCCTTATTCCGTGCCTTCCCCCTCCACTGCCTCACTCTGTTTGGATTGCTACAACAAGACTGCGGCTTCTAGACAAGAGATTGATTCCTCACAGTTCCGGAGGCTGGGAAGTCCAAGGTCAAAGTGTCTGCACACTCAGTGTCTGGTGAGAGTCCACTTCCCGGTCCACAAACGGCTGTCTTGGCGCTGTGTCCTCACGTGGTGAAAGGAGCGAGGTGGCGCTCTGGAGTCTCCTATAAGGGCACTGGTCCCACCCACGAGGGCTCCTTTCTCAGGACCTAATCTCCTGCCTAATGCCTTCCTCAACTCTCATCACATTGGGGGTTAGGTCTCAACATGTGAACAGAGGGGGGCACAAATAATCCGTCTGCAGTACTCATCTCAACGTCAGGTACAAAATCCTGTTCTCCTCCCCTTCCCCTTCCCCGCCCCCCCCCCCCCCCCGTGGTACACAGATGATGAAACAGGGTGACCCAGACCAGATTCGCTAGAAAGTTCCCTGTGAGCAAAAGAGAGCTAGTTCCCACCTTCCCTACATGTCCCTGTGGAGAGGAGGGGAGGAGTTCAGGACGGCCTAGGAATCACTCTAGGACTGCACAGCAGACATGACCTGTGAGGCCCAGCACTGCACCCTTTTCCTACCTTGCTAAAGCATCGGCTGGGACACTGGGCACTGGGGGGGGAACCAGCCGGCTGCTATTCTGTAGTCAGAGCCGGGAGCAGGGACCTCCATGCTCACCACCGCAGCCCACGGCCTCTACCACTGAGGTCTGAGTCATCAGAGAAACCCAGAGACGGACCCTGGTCAGGCCGTGCTGCAGGTTAAGCCCGCTCAGGGTCAGCCAGGACAGAGCCCTGCTGATCACCAGGGCCAAAGCCCGGACCTCCTGGCAGCCCTGGGGTGGGCTGAATCTACCATGGAGGCCTCTCTCTGCAAGCGATGGGAGGGAGCCTGTGTGTGCAGTGTGGCTGGGGCGGAAATCGGACCCTGACGTGGCGGGGAAGGAACCAAGTCAGGGTGACAGGCTAACCTTCATGCCTCCAATTCTCAACTGCAGTGTCAGGGCCGAGAGAAGACCTCACAGAGGGAAGCGGGCGTGGAGGAGGGCACGGTGGAGGTAAACCAGAGGCCTGATGCCCGGGGGCGCAGGGGAGACCCTGGGGAGCCAGGGCCAGGAGGCTTAGGGGGACTTAAGCTCTGCTCGGACAGTACCCTGGGCAGCCGATGCCACGGCCGGTCCCCTACCCAGTGGCATGGCTGTTCGTGCAAGGCTCCTTCGCGTACGTGAGAAGAAAGCGCCCCTTCTCAAGCTTTCTACTTTGCTTCTGTCAAGAACTTGTCACAATATACTGATTTTGTTAGAACAAGAAATTTTACTGCCATCTGCTAGAAAATTGTTCTAATAGATGTACAAGTCTAAGATGTCAGCAATTCGAACGAGCCAGCTTAGGTAGGTGGCCACGCGCATGCTCACACCACGGTGGGATGTGACGCCTCCAGTTCATGCTTGAGGGTGGATTTCATCTGGGGTTGCAGGTAGGGCGCTGAGTCTTGACTCAGGTGGGATGTGGGGCAAGAAGATTGGCTTCCAAATAAGCTCCGGGCTGGGTTGGGCTGAGGGACCTTCAGGCCTATTGTCTTTCCCTGGCTTGGACTTCAAACTGACCCCGGTAAGGAGCTCTGACACGGAGTCAAGGGGGTGTCCTCCATCCTGTTGGGCCAAGAGAGACTTTTAGAAATAGGACACGTACCCAGCGCAATTTTTGTTTTTATTCTTTTTTATTTATTTATTTATTTTTTTATTTTTATTTTTTTTAGAGAGAGGGATTGACAGGGACAGACAGACAGGAACGGAGAGAGATGAGAAGCATCAATCATTAGTTCTTCATTGCGCGCTGCAACACCCTAGTTGTACATTGATCGCTCCCTCATATGTGCCTTGACCGTGGGCCTTCAGCAGATGGAGCAACCCCTTGCTGGAGCCAGTAACCCTGGGTTCAAGCTAGTGGGCTCTTGCTCAAACCAGATGAGCTGCGCTCAAGCTGGAGACCTCGGGGTCTCGAACCTGGGTCCTCTGCATCCCAGTCCGAGGCTCCATCCACTGTGCCACCGCCTGGTCAGGCTGTTTTTATTCTTTAAAAAGGAAGTGGGGGCCTCCAGGAGCAGAAGGATTAAGAAGACAGGGGGGCCTTGAGTTTTCTCAGATGCCAATAAACATGGTTACAGAACAGCGAGCACTTTCTATGTCTCTCTCCAGTTTCCAAACTGCTTTAATATTCACCGTATCATTTTATCCACAGGATACTTGCCTGAGAAAGGCAGAGTGGGCATTATCTCCATTCTGCAAATGAAGAAATTGCCATGCAAAGTTGTACGTGACTTGCTTTGTGTCACGCATTCCCTCGGAGATCTGTGAACACACAGCTTGACACACTATATCAAGGTTCAGTCTTAGTAGCTTGAGGAAGGGGGCATATTGTAAGTACGTAAGAGTGGCTTCCGGAATTTAAAACACACACACACACACACGATGAAGAAACAGAAATAAAGGGTAGCAGTTGTTAGGATCTAGCACTGGTGAAGGGACCTGCCCGGCCTGGTTGAGCTGGTTTAGAATAACTTGGGGGCAGCTGGGCTTCAGTGAGCATTCAGCCAAGTTCAACAATGAAATGATGCTTGGGACTCCAGCTATAATCTAAATGGACAGCGAGGAGATCACAGAGGAAGACGCAAAGGGACCGTGTCTGTTGCTTGGTGTGCTGTTGTAAAAGCACGTGTCTGGGAATCAAAGACTGGCCCCGCTAGCTGCAAGACATCGGACCATCTATTTCAATTCTCTGGGTCTTATATGTCCCAACTGTTAAATGAGGCAAAAACTATCTACTTTAATAATTCATGTAAAACACTAGTCATATTGTCTTGGATCATAATAAAAACTCAGCGAATATTCACTGCTATTCCTCCACTCCTTAGAGCATGGTTAAAGCCCTTCCCCCACCAGCCGTTTCTCAGTAGAAGACAACACTAATCCCACAAACAGAAGACTGAGAAATTGGCTCCCAACCTCTCCTGCATACCTGGCCCCATAGCTTTATCTTTATTTTCTGAACTCATTTGTTCATTCATTCATTCATTCATTCATTCATTTGAGTATGTGAGCTTTCACTCATGTTTTCCTTCACAGTGGTAGACACTATTAGCGCTCACCAGGATTTTCAGTTTTCCTCTCTCTCCAGGCACACATACCAGCCATGGGCCTTGCTTTGGACAGTGAAATGTGAGCAGAAGTGATAAGTGTGACTTCTGGGTGAAATAATTTAAGGGTCAGCATTCTGTTCTCCCTGCTCTCTTCCCTCGTCATGGCAAACCCAAAGCCAGGGTTTGAGGAAGTGGTATCATAAAATGGCATCTTCTCTGTCAGCCTGGATCCCTGAATAACTATCATGAACAGAATCCCCCTCTGATCCACATTAGACATACAGCACGAGTGAGAAATAAACCGTTGGAGGTTCTAAATACTGAGATGTTGGCATTACTTGTTACTACACCATACTCATACTTATTCTGACTAATATACCCACCACTCAATTTTCATTCATTTAATAGCTTTCTTTGAATTCCTAACAAGTGCTAAGCATCCCTCCCCCCCGCCCCAGGTGCTGGGGGTTCAGAGGAACCAAACAGACCCAGTTCCTGCTTTCACAGAGTTAATGTCAAGTGGGGGAGGGTAAAAAAACAAACAAAACTAATATAAATTAGGTTGTAAATGCTATGAAGAAAAATAAGGCAGGCTAAGAAGTGTGGGAAAGGTATTTTGGATACAGTGGTTAGAGAAAGTCCTCTGTGACGATATTATTTGAGCAGAGAGCCAGACAAAGTGAAGGAGTGAGCCATCCAGGTATCTGGTGGAGAACGGGCGCATTCTGGAGACAGGACAGAGTGAGCGCAAAGGCACACAGAGATCAGACCATGCTCGGCATGGGGCGGGGTCAGCAGGAAGGCCAGAGGGAGGGGCAGAGGAAGTAAATGAGGGGGCAGGAGATGAGGTCACATCAAAAGACACAACTGAGAAGAAGCGAACCACAGCCAGGAGGAGATGTTTATAATGCATCTCTAATAAAACATTCATGACTGTGTAAAGCCAGCAGCCACGGCCAGGGCCGCCACTATCAAAGCAGCCTTCTGGCCCATGCAGGTTCGCATAATACATTTTATCCGCCCAACAGCCATCTTGGCTGCTTCTCCTCTCCTCCACATGGCCTTTCTCTGCTCTCTGTTCTGCTCCCTCTGCTCTCTCATGCTAGTCATCCCAGGAACCAAGCGCGCAAGCTCCCGCTCCGACCCCATTTTATAGTGTAGAAATCCAAACCCTTAATCCAATATACAAAATAGGGAAGTCTAATACAAAGTCACTTCTCTGAGGTATGATTGGATTGTACCACCCCACATCAAAAAGGGTGGGAAAGGCTTAATCCCAAAACCAAGCCTCAGGCTACAATGATCCTGCCTGCCCCCAACACACATTAATATCACCTGGGCAACGGCCTCACGTGGGCAACGTTATCTTTTACAAAGTGAGCATAATACATTTTATCTGCCCAACAACTGGACTATTTTTAAAAAAACTCCCATAAATAAATATAAAAGAGACAAACAACATAATTTTGAAAAATGAGCAACAGATTTGAACAGGTAAGTTATAAAAGAAGATCTCCAAGGCCCTGGCCGGTTGGCTCAGTGGTAGAGCGTCGGCCTGGCGTGCAGAAGCCTCGGGTTCGATTCTCGGCCAGGGCACACAGGAGAAGCACCCATCTGCTTCTCCACCCCTCCCCCTCTCCTTCCTCTCTGTCTCTCTCTTCCTCTCCCGCAGCCAAGGCTCCATTGGAGCAAAGATGGCCCAGGCGCTGGGGATGGCTCCTTGGCCTCTGCCCCAGGCACTAGAATGGCTCTGGTCGCAGCAGAGCAACTCCCTGGATGGGCAGAGCATCGCCCCCTGGTGGGCGTGCCGGGTGGATCCCGGTCGGGCGCATGCGGGAGTCTGTCTGACTGCCTCCCCATTTCCAAATGGCCAATAAGTCAATCAAAAAGATCATAAAAAAAAAAAAAAAAACCCAAAAAGGTCATCAACTTCACTACTCCTCAGGAAAGTAAAAGTTTTGAAGCAAAATGAGATACTACCATACATTCTAAGAGTGGCTAAAAACATCGAAAAATTCCAAGTATGTATATTTGCAAGAATCTGAAGCAAATGAAATTCCCATCCTTTGCTGGGAGGATAAAATCATGCCAAAAATCATTTAGCAATTCTAGTAAAGGTATGCATACACCTATGCTGTTAACCAGAAACCCCATTCCTAGGAATGTACCCAAGAGAGATAAAAAGACACATATAGCCCATGGCTGAAAACAAGACAAATGCTCATCACCAGTAAAATACAGAAATAAACTGCGGTACGGTCATACAGAATCCTCCACAATAATATAAGAGAACACAGTACTGAGACCAGCACATGAGCAGACCTCAAAAACAATGTTGAATGAAAGAATCCAGATACAAAATCGTCTCTATGATTCCATGGAAGCGTAAGAGGAGGCATAAATGCACCGACGGTGATACAAGTCAGACTAGTAACGGCTACCGCAGGTGTTAACTGGAAGGAGCCATGAGAGAAACGTCCAGGTAATGGAACTATTCTGAGCCTTGATGGGGATGGTGTCCACCCGGATGTATTCAGAGGTGAAACTCAGCTGAGCTGGGTGCTTCAGATCTGTGCATTCTACTGCGTGTAAATGGCACTCTAGTTAAAAGAACCACAAAAACAGAGAAGAAAAGGAAATTTGCCAGGCAGAGGTGAGTGAGATCAGATAGGACCTTAAGGGCACAGTAAGGGTTTAGGTTTCTTTCTAAAAGAGATGGGCAGCCATTGGAAGGTTCTGAGCAGGTCAGAGCTAGGAAATCATCTATCTGGGAGGGATAGTTTTGTTTGCGGTGTGAAGAACGGACATTGGTCCCAGTGGGTGGGGGGCATAAGGTATGATGTGTCCATGGTGGTGAAGGGGCACTGAGTGGGAGTAGGGTGCTGTGTAGATGGTGGAGGTCGGGAGGCCACGGTTTGATGTTTGATGATGGACTGAATGGGCAGGTGAAGAGAAGGGCCAGGATCCACACTGACTTTGGCTGGTGGACCAGCAGAATCCAGCTGCCAATCACTGGGATGAAGAGGACAAAAGCAGCAGCAGTTTGGGAGGCGAGGGGATCAAGAATTTGACTTTGAGAATAAGTCTGAGCTGCCTGTTACATACCCAATTAAGTGTTAAAGAGGAAGCTGACTAATGAATTTGGGTTAATAGGCAGCAAATATCAATACTTCCCCCAACATTCACATGCATTGCCTTAAATAAAACTCCCACACTTCTTCTCCCTTTGTTTTCTTCTTTAAAAAGAAAGGAATGAATCTTAAGTGCACCTTTCATCTGTTTCTGCTGTAATTGCCTTCCCTAACATTTATTGGCCTGAACAGGCTTGCTAGCTGCCGGATCTGGAAGCACTGCTGAGGTTTGAAAGGCAAGCTGGTACCCTGCATTTGTCAGAACATCCTTTCTGGGTCGTGGCTCTGCCCTCCTGTCACTGGCATGGCATGACACGGGGCCTTCCTCCTCCTGTGCCCTCTGTTATCAGCTGTGCTGACGGAGCTCTGCTGTCCGCCACCTCTCACTTGGGGTCCCCACAGGCTGTCAGGTGGGGTGGCTGGCAGGACAAAAAGCCTCCACGCCATTGAGAAGGAGGGGCACTCTGTGGAGGAGAAGGGAGCATCTCATTGTGATAAAGGCCTCAATTAAAAGGAAGAAAAGCCAAGTGACAGCATTAACTATGCAGGTGCCAGGACAGTGAGGAGGTTTTATACAGGGCCGGGGCGCAGGCAGAGCTGTTGATGGGAAGTAGGCGGAGTAGCTCGCAGAGGTAGGAAAAAAACCAAGGCATTCGAGCCAGACTTGGCTTGATTTTCCACCCCAGCTCTGCACTCACTAGCCCTGTGGTCTTCTGGAAGCTAAGTCACTTCTCTAACCCTGGGTTTCAGAATTTTTAAATAGACATAGAAACAGGGTAGGATCATGGTCAAGATCCTATGGGATACAGACGGTGCCTCCCCTGGTCCCTGGGCTAGCCTAGCGTCAGCAGTGGGGACACTGCACCCCGTTTCCCCTCCTCCCACCCCATCCTGTAGTGTTGTTACCTAACCCAAGCTTCCTCAGCATATGAATGCGACCGCATCCCATCTGTATGAAGAGAGCACTTTTGTGCTGTTTTGTACTGTTACTTTCTTAAGGCAGGACCCTGGCAACTTCACCCTGCTCCAAGACGGACAGACACACACACACACACACACAGCACAGCACAGCAAGGCTGCTGCTCCTGCTTTTGCCCTGTGCCCACACTAACCCCACAGAGCCACACGAGGGCAGCACCTCCCCACCGACAGGGCTCCCGGTCCCAGAGCTCGCTCAGGTATGGGCCACGCAGCACTCTTCAGAGTCCCCCAAACTGGGGCACCCGTGGGATGCTCCGAGCCAGGCCTCTCTCAGTGCGCACACCCTGCTGTAAACTCTCCACAACCTGCTTAACTGAGAGGCCAAGAGAAGGTAGCGCTAGGCTGCCTGGGGGCTTCCCACTTGCAACGCTGAGCCTCCATGGAAGAAACCTGCCAGGCCTGGGACCTGATGGGACCTGGGACCTGATGGGACCACAGAAAAGGTCCTGACATCGCAGAGTGGGGGACGCCCAGCGGTCCTTCTGTTGAGCTTCTAGAGGTCTCCAGCCACTGTTGTCATGTGACACAGCGGGAGAGACCCAAGGGAGCCCAGCAGCAGAACTGCCCGGCTGAGCCCCGTCAGCTCCCAGAACTGTGAGAGAGAACACGGTAGCAGGGGCTATATGCCTCTGGGCTGGTTGTGACGTGGTGATCGGCACCGAGACTAGCAGTCTGTAGTCTCCCTCCTGCCGTTCACCAGTGTCTGCAGTCCACCGAGCCTGCTTTTGCTTTCTCGTGGTGTTGCCACAAAAGAGCTTCCAGGAGTAACCCCTGCATCGTCGCCTCCCCCCACCCCTGGGGTGTGGCGGAGTTTCACAGGGCGGGGCTGGGGGCGGTGACAGAGACGGTCCTGCACCCCTTTGCATTTCTTCTTCTCCTTGACATTTCATTCAAAAGATGTTTCTTCTACCGCCTTCAGCTGAAAAAGCTGCAGACAGTTTTAAGGCCTGCCGTCTGGCCCACCTGTTCCTTGGGCATCCCTGGACCAACCTCAAGCCAGGACCTCCCTACTCGGTAACCATCAAATGAGAGCTAGCCAAGTGTGGCCTTAGTTGTTTAAGTTATTTAGAAAGGTGAGGCCTCTTTATGATCTGATTACAGATGACCACCTCAGGGCACGAAGGAGGCTCAGGGACCTCCTGCTCTGTGGCCATCCTCAAATGCACCGAGAACTTTGGGTAGTGTTGGGTGGATAAAATGTATTATGCTCACTTTGTTAAAGAGACCATTGCCCAGGTGATATTAATGTGTGTTGAGAATTGTTGTAGACTGAGGCTTGGTTTTGGGATTAAGCCTGTCCCACCCTTTTTGGTGTGAGGTGGTACAATCCTATCATGCCTCAGAGAAGTGACTTTGTATTAGAGACTTCCCTATTATGTATATTGGATTAGAGGTTGTGAAGCTACAGTATAAAGTGGGGGCAAAACGGGAGTTTGGGCTCTTGGTTCCTGAGATTATCATTAGAAGAGAGAGCAGAGGAGAGCAGAGAAAGGCCACGTGGAGGAGGCGAGGAGAAGCAGCTAAGATGGCGGAGTGCTGAGTGAGATGCCAGTTTGTACAGAGTTTGTATCTGGGATAAGGAAGGAGATGGGGAACTGAGGAGAATAAGGCTGGTGAGCTAGAAACCTTTGATTCTAGGAAACTCGGATAAATCAGTAGCTTTGTGAGCACTGAATGTGACTGGGTTTTGGAGCCCAGTGTGTATTTTTACTTGCCCGCCGGGTGCAAGCTAGATTAAAGACCATGGCTCACCAGTTTTTGGCTCCATGGTTTCTTTACCGACTGTCCGAATCCAATGTGAACCTGCATGTGCCGGGCTGCTCTGATGGTGGCCCTGGCTACTGGCTTTACAGGTAGAATAGGTAAATAATGCATCTTGCTTTGCCTGCCTGCTACTAAACAGGAAAATCAGCATAAAACGTAAGTTTATTTTAAAGAATCTCTTAGGAGCTTTTTGTCATATATTCTCTCAAACAATGAATACCAAAATCAACTACAGAGGTGTGTCTGTAAGCCACTTTTGTGTTCATAAACAGCCCTCCTCCACACACACACACACACACACACACACACACACACACTGTTGGGCAGATAAAATGTATTATGCTCACTTTGTTAAAGATGACACAAGGAGGCCGTCGCCCAGGTGATATTAATGTGTGTTGGGGGGCAGGCAGGATCTTTGTAGCCTGGGGCTTGGTTTTGGGATTAAGCCTTGCCCACCCTTTTTGATGTGGGGCGGTACAATCCAATCATGCCTCAGAGAAGTGACTTTGTATTAGAGACTTCCCTATTTTGTATATTGGATTAAAGGTTTTGAATCTACACTATAAAATGGGGGCAAAACGGGAGCTTGCTCTCTTGGTTCCTGGGATGATTAGCATGAGAGAGGAGAGGGAGCAGAGCAGAGAGCAGAAAGAGGCCATGTGGCCAGGAGAAGCAGCCAAGATGGCGGAGTGTTGAGTGAGATGCCAGTTTTTGCAGAGTTTGTATCTGGGACAAGGAAGGAGATGGGGAACTGAGGAGAATAAGTCTGGTGAGCTAGAAACCTTTGATTCTAGGAAAGTTGGATAAATCAGTAGCTTTGTGAGCACTGAATGTGATTGGGTTTTGGAGCCTGTTGGGCAGATAAAATGTATTATGCTCACTTTGTTAAAGAGGCCGTTGCCCAGGTGGTATTAATGTGTGTTGGGGTGGGCTAAAGGCAGGCAGAATCCTTGTAGCCTGGGGCTTGGTTTTGGGATTAAGCCTTTCCTACCCTTTTTGGTGTAAGGTGGTACAATCCTATCATGCCTCAGAGAAGTGACTTTGTATTAAGAGACTTCCCTATTATGTATATTGGATTAAGGGTTTGGATTTCTACACTATAAAATGGGAACGGAGCGGGAGTTTGGCGCTTGGTTCCTGAGGTTAGCATGAGAGAGCGGACAGAGTAGAGCCAGCAGCTAAAGGAGGCCACGTGGAGGAGGCCAGGAGAAGCAGCCAAGATGGCGGAGTGCTGAGTGAGATGCCAGTTTGTGTAGAGTTTGTATCTGGGATAAGGCAGGAGATGGGGAACTGAGGAGAAGAAGGCTGGTGAGCTAGAAACCTTTGATTCTAGGAAACTCGGATAAGTCAGTGGCTTTGTGAGCACTGAATGTAATTGGGTTTTGGAGCCCAGTGTGTATTTTTACTTGCCCGCCGGGTGCAAACTAGAATTAAAGACTATGGCCCACCAGTTTGTGGCTCCGTTGTTTCTTTACCGACTGTTCGAATCCAATGCGAACCTGCACGGGCTGGGCAGCTCTGATGGTGGCCCTGGCCCTGATTACTGGCTTTACAGAGCCCAGTGTGTGTTTTTACTTGCCCGCCAGGTGCAAGCTAGGATTAAAGACTATGGCCCATCAGTTCTTGGCTCCGTTGTTTCTTTGCCGACTGTCCGAATCCAATGCGAACCTGCATGGGCCGGAGGGCTGCTGTGATAGTGGTCCTGGCCCTGGCTGCTGGCTTTACACACACACACACACACACACACACACAGACAAGGAGCCTTTGATTTCGTCTAACTCTCGGGTTACTAATGAAGAAACTGGCTCGCCAGCAGTCGGTGATTCTCCAGGGGGCTTCCGACTACTAGCTCTTCAGCCTGGGAGAGGGCAGCAGCACAAGGTCTCACATCTGTATGCAGGAACCTCCGGGATGCAAAACAAGCAAAGCCGCTCATAGTTAGAACCTCTTGTCTTTATAACAATAATCCCGAGCCGGAATGGGCAGAAACAATTTGGGATTTTTTTAAATGCTAACTGTAATAGGGTCTTTGGGCTTGAGCTTTCTCGTATTCAGATATGAACGCTTCTTCACGATAAGTTGCACGTCAGTACTCTGGGCATCACCCTTTGTCCATAATCGTCCACGCATTAACAAATGTCAATTGAGCGCCTGCGTTTCCTTAGGCACCTGCAGATCTGAAGTCCTGGCTCTCCCAAGAGCTCACAGAATGTTAAACGGTAATGAGACGTGTGCTACAATAGGGGTAGCGCGGGGCTCTCTGCAGACACTCCGCTTAGGTCCCCGGGACCCCTCTGGGCACCTACTCCTCCTCCCATTGGCACATACCTGCAACTGTCTTCAGAGGTTACTCTTGGGCTCCTGGAGCCACTCTTACCTACACAGAGAGCTAAATGTCCTGCCAGTTTCCAATAACCTCCCTGGGACCAAGCCAACTGGCCCCTGGGTCAGGTAAGTGCTACAGTGCACTGGACACTCCCTTCCAGGGCTCCTCCCCGGAGCTCGCAGGATCCTGGGGCTTCACCTGAAAACACACCCAGGCTTGACTAGTCCCTCTTCCCTACCCTGCTCATTAAGCGTTGACCTCTGTGACCTTGTTTTAATGGGCAAAGAAAAAGCACTTAAGGGAACTTACCGGAACACCCACACACACCCACACACACCCCCTCCTTCCTATCAGGACATGTGCTGTTGAGATAACATTATTTCCTCCTCTTCACAGTTATTTACCTGCCTGACCTCTCCTGAGAGCCCTTATCACAGAAAGAAATTGGTTTTCTCTTGGTGTTCCGATAATTTAAACTCTGGCTCCCCGGGCTGTGATGGGGTCTGTCTAGAAGAGAGCCAGTTGAGGAGGGTCCCAGGGCCCCAGGAACGCCTCCAAAGGGATTTAAGGGAATGAGTAACAGCTGTGGAGGTGAGTAATGTGAGGGAAGGTGTTTTCAGGGCAGTTCGGGTGTGTAGGTGTAAAGCCCGTGGCCGTGGCCACCATCACAGCCGCCTGGCCCATGCAGATTCACATTTGATTCGGACAGATGGTAATGAAACAACAGAGCCAAGAACTGGTGGGCCATTACCTTTAATCCTAGCTTGCACCTGGCAGGCAAGTAAAAACACACACTGGGCTCCAAAACCCAATCACATTCAGTGCTCACAAAGCTACTGACTTATCCGAGTTTCCTAGAATCAAAGGTTTCTAGCTCACTAGCCTTATTCACCCCTATTCCCCATCTCCTTTTCTCTGCACAAACTCTGCACAAACTGGCTTCTCCTTAACACTCTGCCATCTTGGCTGCTTCTCCTGGCCTCCTCCATGTGGCCTCTCTCTGCTCTCTCCTCTAATGCTAATCTCAGGAAGAGAGAGAGAGAGAGAGAGAGAGAGAGAGCGCAAGCTCCTGGTCTGCCCCCCTTTATAGTGTAGAAACCAAAACCTTTAATCCAATACACAAACAAGGAAGTCTCTGATACAAAGTCTCTTATCTGAGGCACAATGGGATTCCTCATGAGAATGTACCACCCCATATCAAAAAGGGTGGGAAAGGCTTAGTCCCAAAACCAAGCCCCAGGCTACAAGGATCCTGCCTGCCCACAGCCCGCCCCAACACACGTTAATATAATCACACCCATCCCAAGCAAGAATGGCAACCAATACCATCACCTGGGCGATGGGCTTCCATGTGGGCAGCAACATCTTTAACAAAATGAGCACAATATATTTTATCTGCCCGCCAGTAGGGAAGGCAGAGGAAGAGTTAGGAGAGAGGCTGGCTCAGCGGGACTGAGGGTATGTCCCCAAGGCCATCAGCTTCTACAGAGTAGCAGACATGGAGGGATGTCATGGACGCATCAGAATTACTAAGGATGGCGCTGAATGTTGTATTCCTACGAGGGGTGCAAATCTGCCCTGTGGTGCTCCCAGCCTCTCCCAGTCTTTGCAGTGTTTCCCAACCCCCCAGCATCACAGTCAACTGCACAATTTCATGTTCATTTGTCAAACTCCAGAGAAATGGAAAAAAAGAAAAATCCACCCAATGTGGAATTGTTCGATAATACATGCCCAGTGAGCTTGCAGGCCTCTATGAATGGTCAGTATGAGAGGCAGTACAGGGTAGCAGTCACGCCCACACACTTTGGAGCTGGAGTCTGGATGAATCTTGTCTCTGCTCTCTGAGCAAGGCGATCTGGGAAGTTTCTTTCCCCTGCCTTGGCCTGGATTGGCCAGTCCTCACAGAGTTAAGTGGGGTCAATGCGTTAACATTCCTAAAGCACCAGAAATAATGCCTTGGTGCTATGGGAGTGTTTGCTGCGTTAATGATCCTTATTAGCCCAGTTTTTTAGATAAGGAAACTGAGGCTCGAAGGTGAAGAAAGTTGACCGAAATTATCCAGCTAGCTCTGCTTTAGAAAAACTGATTAATGCTTGATGAGTTCTTGCTAGAAAATCGTATAAAACTGGCATTTAAATGAAGAGCCCAGGGTCTTTCCACACTTCACTGCCTCATGCTCGAAAGAAATATGAGATATGCCATTTTAATTATTTTATTACATTAGGGGACATGCAGTGATTGTGGGTCATCTAACAAAGATTCAAATACAAGTCCAGTGGGGACAGATTTTTATGAGTTCAAAAGAATGACTTCTAATTAGCACGAGTAGAGTTTACCTGTGAATGGATGACTTTAAAAATGTGTTAAAAATTCTTCCTGCCTCCTTTGATGGGCTAAGTCTTTCTTTTGAAACTGGGTCTCTTCTATTAATTTGCTTAATGAACTGCTGCCTTTGATTCCTCCAAGCACCAGGAGTGGGGGGGGGGGGGGGGGGAGAAACCAACAAAACTGGCCCTGTTCCAGGAGCCAGAGCTCAAATTCCTGCGATGACAGTGAAGGCTCATTAACGAGGACTAATTGCGGGAGGGTGAGGCGGAGTCAGAGGGCAAATCATGACTGAAAATCTGCTGCACCCCTTTGTCATTTTGAAAACATATAATTCACAACACTCATTCATCCATCCATCCATCCATTTATTCATTCATTCATTCAAAAGTCCTTAGATTGTAGGAATAGTGATCTAAAATTAAGTTCTTGACTACTTGAATGGAAACAAATGATTCTAAAATGCTTCAATGGGAGGCTGGAAAAAAATAGCTCCTCTAAATATTTGAAACATTTCTCTCCTGTCTTACTCACTTTGTTAATGTGTTTCACCAAACTTTCCTTAAGACTCTTCAAGGAAAACTTCAACCTAGCTCTGTTCTAAATGATGTCGGGTTTGAACCCAGCTCCCCGTATCTCAAAAAGCCCCATACATTCCCGTCAAAGTGCCTTCAGCTTCTTTCTAAAAGGATGCAACTGAGTAAATCGGGGCACGTGTGTTCAGTGGAATGCCACGAAGAACAAAGAACTCGTTCCATTTGTTCCACATTGACTGAATTCCTCCGATGTGATAGCCATTGATCCGGGGCTGAAGACAGAATGGTGAAAGGAACAGTCAAAAATCTAGCACCTTGCCTTGTCCTGATAACTCGGCTGGTTAGAGCATTGTCCCAAAGCGCAGAGGTTGCTGGTTTGATCCCTGGTCAGGGCACATACAGGAACAAATTGATGTTCCTATCTCTCTCTCCCTCCATCCCTTCCACTCTCTAAAATCAATAAAATAAACAGTAATAATTTTTAAAAAAATCTAGCGTCTTGTACACACTAGATCTCTACGTGGTTACTGTTGATTGAACTCAAAGATTAGGAGATAAGGGACAAATTCCAAAGCTGAAAAATAACTCCCTGCCCCCCTCTGTTTCCTTTTAGGAAGAGGCTTGATGTGTTCTTAGACCTGAAATTGATTCAACTCTTGAGAATGGCGTGTTTTTGTTTTGTTTCCTGGCAGTGGTGGCAATGAGGGCAGCACTCTCCGGATCCTCAGCACTGATCTTACTCCTGCTATGCTCTCGTCTGTCTACTCCAGCTCAAAGTCAGCCTAGGAGCGGATGCTCAACTGCTGCATGGAAGTGGACTGACTGGCTGAATGAGTGAATGGATGAGAATCTGAATAAAAGACTCACAGCACAAGGGCACCCCATCTATATTCCCACACCTGCATCACCATTGCTCCAGGTGTGGGGAAATGTCTAGCAGAGGTGTACTGTATCACCACTGCTCCAGGTGTGGGGAAGTGTCTAGCAGAGGTGTACTGTATCACCACTGCTCCAGGTGTGGGGAAGTGTCTAGCAGAGGTGTACTGTATCACCACTGCTCCAGGTGTGGGGAAGTGTCTAGCAGAGGTGTACTGCATCACCACTGCTCCAGGTGTGGGGAAATGTCTAGCAGAGGTGTACTGCATCACCACTGCTCCAGGTGTGGGGAAATGTCTAGCAGAGGTGTACTGCATCACCACTGCTCCAGGTGTGGGGAAATGTCTAGCAGAGGTGTACTGCATCACCACTGCTCCAGGTGTGGGAAATGTCTAGCAGAGGTGTACTGCATCACCACTGCTCCAGGTGTGGGGAAGTGTCTAGCAGAGGTGTACTGTATCACCATTGCTCCAGGTGTGGGGAAATGTCTAGCAGAGGTGTACTGCATCACCATTGCTCCAGGTGTGGGGAAATGTCTAGCAGAGGTATACTGCATCACCACTGCTCCAGGCGTGGGGAAGTGTCTAGCAGAGGTGTACTGCATCACCACTGCTCCAGGTGTGGGGAAATGTCTAGCAGAGGTGTACTGCATCACCACTGCTCCAGGTGTGGGGAAATGTCTAGCAGAGGTGTACTGCATCACCATTGCTCCAGGTGTGGGGAAATGTCTAGCAGAGGTGTACTGCATCACCACTGCTCCAGGTGTGGGGAAATGTCTAGCAGAGGTGTACTGCATCACCACTGCTCCAGGTGTGGGGAAGTGTCTAGCAGAGGTGTACTGTATCACCACTGCTCCAGGTGTGGGGAAGTGTCTAGCAGAGGTGTACTGCATCACCACTGCTCCAGGTGTGGGGAAATGTCTAGCAGAGGTGTACTGCATCACCACTGCTCCAGGTGTGGGGAAATGTCTAGCAGAGGTGTACTGCATCACCATTGCTCCAGGTGTGGGGAAATGTCTAGCAGAGGTGTACTGCATCACCACTGCTCCAGGTGTGGGAAATGTCTAGCAGAGGTGTACTGCATCACCACTGCTCCAGGTGTGGGGAAGTGTCTAGCAGAGGTGTACTGTATCACCATTGCTCCAGGTGTGGGGAAATGTCTAGCAGAGGTGTACTGCATCACCATTGCTCCAGGTGTGGGGAAATGTCTAGCAGAGGTATACTGCATCACCACTGCTCCAGGTGTGGGGAAGTGTCTAGCAGAGGTGTACTGCATCACCACTGCTCCAGGTGTGGGGAAATGTCTAGCAGAGGTGTACTGCATCACCACTGCTCCAGGTGTGGGGAAATGTCTAGCAGAGGTGTACTGCATCACCATTGCTCCAGGTGTGGGGAAATGTCTAGCAGAGGTATACTGCATCACCATTGCTCCAGGTGTGGGGAAATGTCTAGCAGAGGTATACTGCATCACCACTGCTCCAGGTGTGGGGAAGTGTCTAGCAGAGGTGTACTGCATCACCACTGCTCCAGGTGTGGGGAAATGTCTAGCAGAGGTGTACTGCATCACCACTGCTCCAGGTGTGGGGAAATGTCTAGCAGAGGTGTACTGCATCACCACTGCTCCAGGTGTGGGGAAATGTCTAGCAGAGGTATACTGCATCACCACTGCTCCAGGTGTGGGGAAGTGTCTAGCAGAGGTGTACTGCATCACCACTGCTCCAGGTGTGGGGAAATGTCTAGCAGAGGTGTACTGCATCACCACTGCTCCAGGTGTGGGGAAATGTCTAGCAGAGGTGTACTGCATCACCATTGCTCCAGGTGTGGGGAAATGTCTAGCAGAGGTGTACTGCATCACCACTGCTCCAGGTGTGGGGAAATGTCTAGCAGAGGTGTACTGCATCACCACTGCTCCAGGTGTGGGGAAGTGTCTAGCAGAGGTGTACTGCATCACCACTGCTCCAGGTGTGGGGAAATGTCTAGCAGAGGTGTACTGCATCACCACTGCTCCAGGTGTGGGGAAATGTCTAGCAGAGGTGTACTGCATCACCATTGCTCCAGGTGTGGGGAAATGTCTAGCAGAGGTGTACTGTATCACCATTGCTCCAGGTGTGGGGAAATGTCTAGCAGAGGTGTACTGCATTACCATTGTTCCAGGTGTGGGGAAATGTCTAGCAGAGGTGTACTGGGTGGAGGGAGGGGACAGAACCACTTGCTCCCTTCTCCAATGTCCCTTGGGAAGTAGACATTTGGAAGTCTATGAAGATCTCTTGCTGCCAAGCCAGACACTGCCATGGCAGTGCTAAATGTTAGAGGGAACTAATATATTCAGAACCCCTTGTTAGAATGGGATTAATGTCAGAAGGAGACCAAGTATCAGAAAGGGCAGGGAAATGTGGTTTGGAGGAAATTAGTTGAGAGGCAAGAGTTTGCAAAATTTGAACCAATTTTTTTTTTCCACCTCAGGCTGAGAAATAAATATCCTTTTGCCCCCCCATCTATGCTAGAGTTCTCCTGAGGATAATCAATAAGTAATTAAAGTGAGCTGCAAATTTAATATACAGAGAGATTGATAGGAAGAATCTGTACAGTGGTAAATGAAACAGTAAATCTCCCGGAGATGATAGGGAAAATTTCCTGAGAAAGGCTGAGCTGACTGGAGTCCCTAGACACCCTCAGCTCATCCCTAAAACATGAGTGTCTCAGCTGAGGCTCACTCCCCTGCCCTGGCCCGCCCTGCCCCAGTCACACTCCAGGAAACTTGAATTCCTTGGAAGCAAGTCTGTGACCTCTTCACTGCACCCAACACCCTTGGGAAGGGTGACCTCAAGGCAGGGATGATGCTCAGGATAGCCCATAAAACAAAGAATAGTCACAAGCTGGGTGGAGACACTGCTATTATATACATATATCTGTCCCTAACAGAGAAGGGCTGGAAGAACAGAACATTGGAAGGCGGCTTAAAACCAATGTATGGTAGCCCTGGCTGGTAGCTCAGTTGGTCAGAGTGTCATCACGATACTCCAAGGTTGTGAGTTCGATCCCTGCTCAGGCCACATACAAAAATCAATCAGTGAATGTGTAAATAAGTGGAACAACAAATCGATCTCTCTCTCACTCTCCCTTCCTCTCTCTAAAAATCAATCAATAAATTTTTTTAAAATGTATGGTAAATGCACAGAGAAAAATCATAAAATTACTTAAAATGTATGTGGGGGATAATTTGACCCTATCCATCAAAATTCCAAAAGCATATACCCTTGATCCAGCAGCTCCGCTTCTAGGACTTTATCCTACAGACAGGCTCACATACATGTGAAGCAAACATGTGTGAACCAAGTGATTGAGACATCAATTATAGGATCAGAAGGGTAGAAATAACCGAAAAGTGTAAAAGGGTACAACTGAATGAAGGGAGGGAAGTGTGTTCAATGGAATGTCCTGAAAAGAAAGGATTCATTGAGGGACATTCATTGCAGCATGGACTGAATGCCTGCTCTGTGTCAGGCGCTGTTCTAGGTGCTGAAAACATGACTGTGGACGGAAGTAAAACATTCCTGCCCTCCAGAGACTGCATTCCAGTAGGAATACTTCTGTCTATGTGCTGATAGAGTACGATCTCCAAGACTGTCTGTTGTATGGACAAAGGCAAGAAGCAGGCCTTTACATGGACACACTGGTAAGTGTGTCAGGCATCCTCGGGAAGAACACACAGGAAGCTGATAACAGAGTGGAGGACAGAAGACTTTCCCTGTTTATCCTCTGGTGTCTTTTGAATTTTGACACTTGGAGGTTACCTAATCAAAAAATATAATTTCTTTTTTTTTTTTAAATGAGCCTGACCAGGCAGTGGTGCAGTAAATAGAGCATCGAACTGGGATGTGGAGGACCCAGGTTCAAGACCCCAAGGTCATCAGCTTGAGCGCGGGCTCATCGGGTTTGAGCAAGGCTCACCAGCTTGGACCCAAGGTCACTGGTTCGAGCAAGGGGTCACTCCATCTACTGGAGCCCCCCCCTCCCCCGGTCAAGGCACATATGAGAAATCAGTCAATGAACAACTAAGGAATCACAACAAAGAATTGATGTTCCTCATCTCTCTCCCTTTCTGTCTGTCTGTCCCTATCTGTCCCTCTCTCTGTCTATGCTACAATAATTAATTAATTAAAAGATAGAACAGAACATAATTATTGGCCCTAATTCTGTCTCCTGATTCCCAAGTACAGGAAAGGGCTCCGGATCAGAAGTATGACCTCCTGAGGGTGGGGGGCACGAGCTCTTCTTCCCTGGTGTCATCTCTCCCTCCTACCTCTCACCCACACCCTCTTCCTCTCTTTCGCTCCTTTGCTCTTTTCAAAATGCAGCAAGTCTGCATTCACCTTTTGCTCAGAAGTTGCCCTTAGCTCTAGAGCTGTCGTGGGGCCAGTACAGGCCCAGGCGATGGGACCTGAGGAGGGCTGAAGACGCCTGCTGTGGAGGGCAGATGAGGGCAGCAGCATCTGCAGGGTCCTAACTTCTGGCTGCCTCCACCCAGCATAGAGCCCTAGATAGGAAACAGGTTCTGTGCAGGAGAGAAGGGCCCTTGTCTGCAGAAGGTAGGACTAACTAATTAGATTTTCTCCCTGTGTGTGAGAATGTGCCTGTGGATTGGTGAACAACCAAACCTATTTGCCAGGGACTTTCTCAGTTCTTAAATAAAAGTCCCATGTCCTGGGAAACCTCTCAGTCCTGGGCAACTGGGGAAGTTGGTGACCGTCTCTGTGGAGGGGTGGGTGGAAAGAAGGAAGGGAGGAAGGGAAGGAAGGAGAGATGAGTGAAGGGAGAAATGTCACCAATACAAATATTTTACTCATTCTAAAGTCCCTGAAACATGGCTCCTCTATTAATTATATATATGGCTTATCTTTCTGAGCCTCAGTTTATTTATCATAAAAAAGTGTGAATCATCTAATAATCTTCTCTTCCTGGCATTGCTAAGAATCTGTCATCTTCTCTCTGCCCCAGCCTCATGTTGCGCTCCTCTGCTCCTTCCCTAGCTGAGCGTCTGTGGCTACCCACTGTTGTCACCCTCTCTCCGTCTCCTGTATTTACCTGGCTAAGTCCTCACCTGGGTAAATACAATTCTCTTCCTACTCCTTCACCTGAGATGGGAACACAGCTGGAAAAATACACCACCATGCCGACACGCACAGACCTCCAGGGGCCCTGTCACTGCTCACACAGTCACACACCCCAGATCCACTCCTCTCTCATGCTCCGAGATGACAATTCATACCTTTCTCTCTCTCCTGAAACCTCCAGCACAACACCCACCATTTATTCTTGGTCGAGGCCTTTAAATCTTGATTTGTGGGAAAACAGAAGCTACCAAAAGAGAAATCTGTCATCTTCCCATCACTAGACCCCTCCCTCTGCCAGGTACAGCTTGTATCTGCCCCCATATTCTCCACCTCCCCTTCCGTTACAGAGGTGAAATGTTGGGGCTCCCATCTGAGGCTGGTCTCCCATTGCTCTCACCACCTCAACACCACAGACCTTGCCTTGGTCCTTTCTGTCTGTTACCTCTCAGTCCCCGCCCCCAGCCCCCGATGGCCCCTCACTTCCTGCCCCCAGCCCCCCTCCATGGCCTTTCTCTCTCCACCCCCAGCCCCTGTTGGCCCCTCACTTCCTGCCCCCCATGGTTCCTCACTTCCTGCCCCCCATGGCCCCTCACTTCCTGCCCCCCCATGGTCCCTCACTTCCTGCCCCCCATGACCCCTCACTTCCTGCCCCCCCATGGTCCCTCACTTCCTGCCCCCCATGGCCCCTCACTTCCTGCCCCCCATGGCCCCTCACTTCCTGCCCCCCCCATGGCCCCTCACTTCCTGCCCCCCATGGCCCCTCACTTCCTGCCCCCCCATGGCCCCTCACTTCCTGCCCCCCATGGCCCCTCACTTCCTGCCCCCCCCATGGCCCCTCACTTCCTGCCCCCCATGGCCCCTCACTTCCTGCCCCCCCATGGTCCCTCACTTCCTGCCCCCCATGGCCCCTCACTTCCTGCCCCCCCATGGTCCCTCACTTCCTGCCCCCCATGGCCCCTCACTTCCTGCCCCCCCATGGCCCCTCACTTCCTGCCCCCAGCCCCCAATGGCCGCTCACTCCCAGATCACTGCCATCTCTTTAAGGATATCCTATATAATCTCACTTCATTGTCCTCCCCACTTCCCTTTCTCATGTTAGAAACTGAATTTCCTCCCCCAAAATTCACATGTGAAAGTCCTACCCCCCCCCCCCCACCAATGTGACTGCAATTGAAAATGGGCCTTTAAGGAGACAATAAAGGTTCAGTGATGTCCTGGGGCAGGGCCCTAATCCAGTAGGACTGGTGTCCTATAAGAAGAGGAAGTCTCCTCACACATAGAGGAAAGGCCATGTGGAGACACAGGGAGACTCAGCCATCCGCAAGCCAGGGAGAGAGGTTTCCCCAGAAACCGACCACAATGGCACCTTGATCTTGGACTTCCAGTCTCCAAAACTGTAGGAAAATCAATTTGTTTAAGTTAGGTTTTTTTTGTTTGTTTTTTCGTTTGTTCATTTGTTTTTTGGTCTCTTTCTCTCATCTTTTTGTTGTTGTTCTTTTTGTTTCCTTTTCTTTCTTGTTATGGTGGTGTGTTATGGCAGCCCAAGCAGACTAAGGCAGTTTCTGCAGTCAATCACACTGACCTCCTTGCTTATCTCAAAACTGCCACGCATGTTCCTGTTCACAGACTCCAAGCGCCGTTCTCACCGCCCGGGGACCGCCTCCCTCTGCTGTCACTCAGGTCTTGGCTCCTGCAACGGTTCTTCTCAGCGTCCGATGGTAGCAGCCTCTCAGCCTGTCTTACCACCCACCTCTGCCTGCTACACATGCTCATCTGCCGTCCTCCTCTCTGGATAAGAGCACTCGAGGAAGGAACGTGTCCCAGTCCCTGATCTGGTCCTCACACCAGAACAGAGCCGGCAACGGAAGGTGCCAGGGAGCCTTTCTCAAGCGAAGAAGTGGACGGGGTGCAGGGCTTACTGTGTTGCCTGGTGCAAGTCTTCAGTGAAGAGTCTCTGTATCATCCCTGATGGCTCTTCAGTGTAGTGACCAGGGGTTGTGCCCGGGTGACCTCAGAAGTGGCACATTCCTTTAGGGTGAAGTCAAGGAAAGGTACATGCTGGAGGTGGAGAAGCCAGAGTCAGCCTTGTCCTGGAGCCCCTGGGTGGGGATGGGGGTGACTGGGAGGTGCCTTAGGGCATCATTCCATCAGGAAAGGACTCAGTGGCCTTAGACGGTTGTAGCTGCAAGGGTCCCTAATGGTATCTGGTGACGCCCCATTAGAGACCTACACCTTTTCCTCAACAACAGCTCCCACCTCAACCGAGCACTCCCTCGGATGCCCCAGGACCGCCCAACAGTACGTCAGTTCTAATCATGAGACATGGCTTCACATTGTGCCCAACTCTGCCCTGTATCTCATCCCTACATCCTAGTCCTGCTCTCACGAGCCTAAGTGACCTAGCCTGATTTTTCTCCCACTGCACACTTCACCATTCTTACTTCATCTCTTAGCTCAAGATCTCTGTCTTCGATTTTTCCTTTGGTATGAATGAATGAAGAATGAATGAATGGTTTTGAGTTCTTCCCGGTCAATAGTCACCTTCCCTGGTCTGCTTGTTCTATAACTTGACTTTTCAATGTGTTGGACATTTCCTGGAATTCTTGTATCCTCAGTGTCTGATACAAGCAAAGTACTAACAGTAGGGAAAGAGCACTCCATTCATGTTCGATGGCTGAACGAACAGACAGAAACCTGCTCTGGTTGGGTCTGCTGGGCTGGGGCTGCAGGGAGGCCACCTGAAGAATTTATTTTTTCCTCCCACAAGGAGAGAAAAGATTATGAAATAGAAAATCACCCTGCTGACACTGAAAAAGTAGGGTCTTCGTGGGGTCAGTCCAGTGCCTGAGGCAGCTATAAAAGCCCAGCCAACAAATAATTCCCACTCTGTGAATTTATTAAAACCCTATACTTTATCATGCAGACAGCCGGGAAAGAAAACACATTTTTTATTGCCACCGCCCTTTGCATTCCTATTCCAAACTCAGGCCGCCCCAGCTACTGCGATGTGGTCATCGGCCCGAGTCAACACAGCTCCGGCCCAGAGTGTGCCTGGCCAGCCTGAAGGGACAGTGAAGTCCCCAGCTACCCGTTCCCTTTGAGGCAAGTGATGTTCATTGGCCCAGTAGACAGGTTGTACTTCTTTGGTAGTTCACTGACTCTGTTTTGTTTTACAATTTTTTATTATTATAAAAACAATACAAGCTTGTAAAAAGTCAAATCAAGAAAACTACATAAAAAAAAAACTTTAATAGTCTTTCCGTTTTTTCTGTGAATCATACCTTAGTTCCTCTTAGTCCCCAAGATCATGAGGAAATGACCCTTCACGCTTTCCCTATGCTCACATCAACGCACACAGGGATGCTATGTCACTACTCCCCAGTCTGTCAAGTCCAAAATGGAACGACACCACACACTTTCCATGAAGACTTGCTTCTATTCCTGAGGCATATAGATTACGGACATCTTTTTGGCCAGCAGAGATGCCTCTAACACAATCTTTAAAAAAAAAAAAAAAAGAAAAGAAAAAGAAAAACAGCATTATTGAAATATAACTGAGATATAATAAACTGCCCATATTTGAAGTGCATGATTTGCTACGGTTGGCTTTTGTAGCACAGTCTTTCTGATGTGGCATAGCAGTCGGTTGTTTGAATAAACCACCACCTATTCATCTATTTCTCCATTGGTAGGCACTGGCATTGTTTGCAATTATTTCTTTGCTAACACAAAATATGCTGCAAACATATACATGCAGCTCTCACATGTACCCATATAAACAGGCTTTGCTTCTGTGGGGCAAACCACGAACAGTAGGACTGCCGATCAAAGACATGCTCATTTTACATTTGAATCAACCCATCAGACTGTTTTCCCAAGTCATAGTCCAGGCTATTCCAGACAGGCTGTGCCTCTGGCTTCCTCTAGAACCCTCTATAATTTACTCCTCAAAGCACATGGTAACTCCTAAATATACAGCACCCTGCCCCAACGTCTTCGTAAGACTTTCCTGTCTCTTTCCTGAATGGGTTACCTTGAAAATGGCCTTTCTTTCTTACAACTACACGCCTAAGGGAGATTTTTTAGAGCTTATCATCTGTACTTAAATCCCAAATTATCCCACGACTAACTGAGCAGGTTACAGGTTTACTTCTCTGATCCCATTTCCTCGTGTCTAAAATGGGGCTATTAAGACTCACTCATTGGACTGTGAGAATGAAGAGAAAGTCGGTATGTAAAACACCTCTAACCATCTCTGCTCAGTAAATGGTAGCTCTTCTTACTGAGTGGGTTCCCAGGCCAATGGGACGGCATCCACCTGCATGCTGCGTCCTCCGCCCAGGCCAGGGGCAGCGCCATTTATTCTGAAACCGCACAAGGATTCTAGTTAGAGTTGAAAATAACTTTCGAGTAGGAGACTGCAGATTTTTAGATTGTGGTCCAGTTGGTATGGCGAATGACCCCTCAGCCCACCTCTCCTACCCATTTCAACTTTTCAGGAGGAGAAAAAAGAACTCAGTGGAAAAAAAAAATCAAGATGAACAAAACAGAGAACACAGAATCAAACTATCGGTAAGCTTTAATAACCCACTGGTTAGGTTACTAGCAGTCACATCTAGTGGTACACAGAGCAGACATCTAGGACACTGAGATCCTTAGCCTTTAAGACCAAGAGGAAGGGCTTGCACATTGTGGCACTCCAGAGGACCTTCTCAGGCCACCAGTGGCAGGAAGACCTTATTTCTAGTCTCAGCTTGAGGGGACATCAGCTCATATTCCTACCCAACGCCGGAGCCTCTGCTTTGTCCATTTGGCCTCTTCAACATGACTAATGCTGGAGAACTCACCAGCCGTCAGACAGCCCACTCCTCTGGTGGATGACTTGAATCATTAGACAGCTTTTATGTGGTACATGCTCCTCCATTTGCTGAGAGCTTCTTAGGGGCATCCAGTGAGGGTCATGTTTGTGGTAGAAGGACATCTGCCACCAAAGTGCTCAAATCTCATGACGGTATGCACACAGTTTGGCTACAGAAAGGGCTGGTAGCACAGGAACTGGACATGAGATAGAAAGGGGCTGGGGGCAGGTCTTCCCTCCTCCCTCAGGGCAGGAGGAGGATGCCACGCCTCCTACCGTGACATTCCAAGGACACCTATTAATTAGCCCATCACATGCTCCCTCAGAGAGTCAGTGGTATGTGATTTAGCCTCCACCATCAAGTGTGGGATGTGGCTTTGGGACCAGATGGGCCTGGCTATGTGGGTCACTAACTCCATCTCCCTCAGCCTCTGTTAGCTTCTCTCAAAAATATGCCTGATTCCCCTCCCCCAGAGTTATTAGGAGGAAGAAGGAGATAACAGCCTTGTTGTTGGCATCTGGACCCCCCCCCCCCAATATTCCATGTGTCTCTCTCTTGGACGTTAACTTCCAACATGCCCAGCAGCCCCGTGTCTGGCCACCAGAACAGGGACCTGCTCAGGCCGGCCCAGGGAGTCTGGGAAGTGCACAGAGCTGTCTCCAGCCAGGTGCAGGCATGGGCCAGAGGCACGGACAGTGTTGCCCAGGGACTCCAGACCTTAGGTGCTCTTTATCCTGTTAGACCAGGAGGCACTGGTAGGATAGAAAGTGTTTTCTTTTTGGAGTCAGAGCATGGGGTTAGTTTCTTCACTTCCTTCTCTGATGGCCGCAGATCTCTGACAGACTCTGGGCACTATGTTCCTCCTCTGTGAAATGGGAGTGTCAGTACTCATCACGTCTGTCACACAGGGCTCGCAGGAAGACCCAATCAGAGGGAGGAGGGTGACGGACGGTTTGGACGCTGATGTGCTTTGGTGCGCAAGCCTGCCGGTTTGGCCTCTTTCCGACTGAGCTGCAGAATTCAATGAGTGACAGATTCAAAACTCAACACCCTGGGGACGTAGAGAGAAGGCACTGCTGATGTGGGGTGATGGAAGAGCCCCCAGGACCCTGGCAGACACAGAGCAGTGTCCCCGGGCACTGCTGGTAGCCAGAGCTATCCATCTTGGCTTCTAAAATGTTTGTGTTTGCTGTTGATATCACTGACAGTGACAGACAATGCAATTTTCTCCTGTTTTAGTCAGACACAACTCCACAATCCCGGCCCCCCGTGCCAGACTGCCCATCCCGGCCCCCCGTGCCAGACTGCCCAGGCTCAGGCGGTCTGCAGTCTGCAGCATTCATCTGTGATGGTTTTCAGGCATCCCCCGAGGCCACCATCCCAGGTCCTCTGTCGGAGTGTAGAACCGGGGATTCACGTGGGCTGATGTGGCAGGAGGAGCTGAGCAAAGACTCCTTAGCGGGGTGGCCTGAAGGCTGCAGAGGGGGGGTGGGGAGCCTGCCGGATGGAGCTCATGGGGTGAGGGAGGGAGTCAGGGCTGTCATCTCCACCGCGGGGGAAGGACCGATGCTCAGAGGATTAGGCCCGGTTGGACACGGAAGCCATCCAAGTGGCAATGACCCGCGGGGACTCCAGGTAAAGTGGGAACTGGATACGGCCCCTGTTGGAGCCTGGGCAGAGAAGGTGTGAAGGCCGGGTTCAGACAAGGTTGTTCTAAGTGTTGAGATCAATCTAGATCCAAGGAAGCAAGATGGAATGGAACTTGAACTATCTTCCATCACTTCCTCCCTACCCTTCCACCCATAAGAGCTCCCTGCAGCTCCCCTCTGTGCCACGTTCACACTAAAAATTATCTACATAATCATATTGTTGGGCCTATAACATATACCTTTTTTTTTTTTTTTAAAGAGACAGAGACAGAGAGAGAGTCAGAGAGAGGGATAGATAGGGACAGACAGGAATGGAGAGAGATGAAAAGCATCAATCATTAGTTTTTTGTTGCAACACCTTAGTTGTTCATTGATTGCTTGCTCATATGTGCCTTGACTGTGGGGCTACAGCAGACCGAGTAACCCCTTACTCGAGCCAGCGACCTTGGGTCCAAGCTGGTGAGCTTTGTTCAAATCAGATGAGCCCGCGCTCAAGCTGGCGACCTTGGGGTCTCGAACCTGGGTCCTCACATCCCAGTCCAATGCTCTATCCACTGTGCCACCGCCTGGCCAGGCGGGCCTATAACATAGAGAAATGTAGTATATTTGGCAATAAGGAGGTAGAAGAGTGCCATTGTACTGGGGTAAGGAAATGACACCAGATAGAACGGGAGTCCCCAGCAACATAGGAAGAGAACCAGAAATAGTAAAAAGGTAACTGTAACAAACTCTACAAATATACACTTGCTTTGCTTCTTTTTATGTTTTCATTTCCTATACATATACAGTGTGTCCATAAAGTCATGGTGCACTTTTGACTGGTCACAGGAAAGCAACAAAAAACAATAGAAATGTGAAGTCTGCACCAAATAAAAGGAAAATCCTCCCAGTTTCTGTAGGATAATGTGGCAGCATGTGCAGATGATGATGTAACACCGTGTATACAGCGGAGCAGCCCACGGCCATACCAGTTGAGATGTGGACGGTACAGAGGAAAGTTCAGTGTGTTCTGTGGCTCACTAAATTCGAATCCGTGATGAAAGTGCAACATGAATATCTGCACGTTTATAACAAAGCGCCACCACATAGGAATAACATTACTCGGTGGGATAAACAGTTGAAGGAAACCGGCAGTTTGGTAGAGAAACCCCGTTCTGGTAGGCCATCAGTCAGTGATGAGTCTGTAGAGGCTATACGGGATAGCTACCTAAGGAGCCCTAAAAAAATATGTGCGTGAGCCCACTTCGAACTGGGAGAAGTATGAAACTGGGAGAGTTTTCCTTTTATTTGGTGCAGATTTCACACTTCTATCGTATTTTGTTGCTTTCCTGTGACTGGTCAAAAGTGCACCATGACTTTACGGACACACTGTATTATATAAGTAATAACTATAACAACGTAAGGTTGAGGTCGTAACATATGTAGATGAAATGAAAATAATAACATAAAATAAGGAAGAGAAAAGAGAGCTAGAAAGAAGTAAATTCCGATTAAGTTAAAAAATATATAGTAAACCCTAGAGAAACCTCTAAGAAAATAACTCAAAAAACTAACTGAAAAACATTAGAGAAATTAAAGTGTTGCTTTAGAAAAAAAAATCACTTAATGCAAATGAAAATGGCAAAGGAGAAATAGGAGAACAAGACATGAGACATAGAAAATAAAAGTTAAATGGCAGGTGTAAACCCAAATATGTCAATAATAAGGTTAAATGTAAATTAATTAAACAATCCAATCAAAAGGCAGGGATTGTCAGACTGGATTAACAAAACAAGATCCAATTATACACTGTATACAGGAGGCACACATTAGCTTTAAAAATACAAATAGGGCCTAACCTGCCATTACGCAGTGGATAGAACCTAGACCTGAAATGCCGAGGTCACTGATTCAAAACCCCAGACTTGCCTGGTCAAGGCACATGTGAGGAGCAACTACTATGAGTTGATGCCTCCCACTTTCCTCTAACCTTTCTCTTTCTCTCTCTCTCTCTCTCTCTCTCTCTCTCTCTCCTTGCTCTAAAAATCAATAAAAATAAGCTCTTAAAAAATACAAATAGGCCTGACCTGTGGTGGCGCAGTGGGATAAAGCGTCAACCTGGAAGTGCTGAGGTCACCAGTTCGAAACCCTGGGCTTGCCTGGTAAAGGCACATATGGGAGTTGATGCTTCCAGCTCCTCCCCCCCTTCTCTCTCTCTCTCTCTCTCTGTCTCTCCCTCTCCTCTCTAAAATGAATTAAAAAAAATACAAATAGGTTAAAAGTGAAAGGATGGGAAAAGATATATCATGCAAATAGCAAGAATAAGAATGAGAATACTGGGGTTGGGGGAGGGGAGGGGCACAAAGAAAACCAGATAGTAGGTGACAGAAGACAATTTAACTTTGGGGGAGTGGTATACAGCACAATCAAATGTCAAAGTAATCTAGAGATGTTTTCTCTCAACATATGTACCCTGATTTATCAATGTGTCACTGCATTAAATTTAATTAAAAAAAAATAAATAAAAATTAAAATTAAAAAAAAATAAAAAAAAGAATGAGAATACTGAATGTCTATTACTAAGACAAAACAACTTTATAACAAAAACATTACTAGAGAGAAAAGGGGTTGTTTTTTAGTGATAAAATGGTCAATTCATCAGGAAGTTGTAATAATTATAAACATATGCATCTAACAATATATCTTTTTTTTTTTTGTATTTTTCTGAAGTTGGAAACAGGGAGGCAGTCAGACTCCTGCATGCGCACAACCAGGAGCCACCAGGCATGCCCACCAGGGGGCGCTGCTCTGCCCATCCGGGGAGTCGCTCTATTGTAACCAGAGCCATTCTAGTGCCTGAGGCAGAGGCCATGGAGCTGTCCCCAGCGCCCGGGCCATCTTTGCTCCAATGGAGTCTTGGCTGCAGGACGGGAAGAGAGAGACAGAGAGGAAGGAGAGGGGGAGGGGTGGAGAAGCAGATGGGCGCCTCTCCTGTGTGCCCTGACCGGGAATCGAACCCAGGACTTCTGCACGCCAGGCCGACGCTCTACCACTGAGCCAACCGTCCAGGGCCCTAACAATATATCTTAAAACATGTAAAGCAAAAACTGACAAAATTGAAGAAAGAAATATATAAATCAAAAATAATAGTTGAAGACTTCAATATCCCTACTCTATTACCCCAGTTTCCTCAATAATGGGTAGAATTTGGCAGAAAATAGAAGATTTAAACAACAGTGTACTAAAACCAAAATCTACCAGAAACCTATAGGATAGTCTTTCTTCAACACCAGAATGTACATTTCTCTCAAGCATAAATGGACCATTCCTCATAATTGACCATAAGTAAGATCATAAAACAAGGCTCAGTGAACTCAAAAGGGTTGTAATTGTACAAAGTCTGCTCTCCAATCACAATGGAGTGAATTTAGAAATGAGTAATAGCAAATAAATTTGGCAAATTCACAAAGATATGGAAATTAAACAATACATTATTAAATAATCAGTGAGTGAAAATAAAATAAATGACTTAAAAAAAAAAAAAGAAATCAGGCCCTGGCCAGTTGGCTCAGTGGTAGAGCATCGGCCTGGCGTGCAGGAGTCCCAGGTTCGATTCCCGGCCAGGGCACACAGGAGAAGTGCCCATCTGCTTCTCCACCCCTCCCCCTCTCCTTCCTCTCTGTCTCTCTCTTCCCCTCCCACAGCCAAGACTCCATTGGAGCAAAGTTGGCCTGGGTGCTGAGGATGGCTCTATGGCCTCTGCCTCAGGCGCTAGAATGGCTCTGGTCACAACAGAGCGATGCCCCAGATGGGCAGAGCATCGCCCTCTGGTGGGCATGCCAGCTGGATCCTGGTCGGGCGCATGCGGGAGTCTGTCTGACTGCCTCCCCGTTTCCAACTTCAGAAAAATACAAAAAAAAAAAAAAAAAAAGAAATCAGCCTGATCAGGCAGTGGTGCAGTGGATAGAGTGTTGACCTGGGATGCTGAGGACCCAGGCTTGAAACCCTGAGTTTGCTGGCTTGAGCATGGGCTCACCAGCTTGAGCACAGGGTCGCTGGCTTGAACCCCAGGTCACTGGCTTGAGCAATGGATCACTGGCTCAGCTGGAGCCCCTGGGGTTAAGGCGCATGTGAAAAAGCAATCAATGAACAGCTAAGGTACTGCAACAAAGAATTGATGCTTCTCATCTCTCTCCCTTCCTGTTGTCTGCTCCTATCTGTCTCTCTCTCTCTCTCTGGCTCAAAAAAAAAAAAAAAAAAAAAGAAGTCACACGGAGAATTAGAAAATACTTTGAAATGAATGAGAATACATAACATCCTCAAATTTATGGACAGTGGCTAATGCAGTACTTATAACTATAAATGCCTACCTTAAAGGTGAAGAAAGAGGTCAAATGAACAACCTAACCTCCCATGTTAAGACAATGGAAAACGACGTGAATGAACCTTGAGAACATTATACTAAGTGAAAGAAGCCAGTCACAATATACTACATATTATATCACTGCATTTATATGAAATGCCCAGAATGGGCAAACCTGTGGAGACAGCAATAGACTGGAGGTGGCCCAGGGCTGGGAGGGAAGGAGGATGCGGGTGGCCGGTAAGGAGTGCAGCATTTCTTTTTGGGGACAATGGAACTATTTCAACTATTTCAAAATTGCCCAACTCTGATTATACTCTGAAAGCCAATGAACTGTATACTTAATGGGTGAACTGTGGATATATGGCATATAAATTATATGTCAATAAAGTTGCTTAAAAAAAAACCCTCAAAACCCTTGACTTGGAGCCACGCACCCAGGACCAAGTCCTGGCTTACCATTGACCAGCTCTGTGACCTCGGGCAAGCTTCTGAACCTCTCTGATGATGATGATGATCTCTTCTGTGAAATGCGCCAAATAATTCCTGCCCGCCTGTCTCCCAGAGTCCTGGTGCAGGTCACGTGAATGGCTGACTATGAACTCGCACAGATAGACACTCTCAGCTGCCCTGCAGGTCACACGGCATTACCACTGCCCCTTCCAGATTCATGGCGACACCTGTACGTCTCACTGCACTTGGCTGATTCTGGGAATCTGGGCCAGCCCCTCACTTACAGACAAAGGAAGGGAAGCCCAGGAAAGGAGTGACTTTTCCTAGGCCACTGCCCTGGACACTGCCCCATCCTTGCCCACCCCCACCTCCGGGTGAGAAACCAAAGCTGCCACTCGACCTGTGAGCCACCTTGGGCTCCAGGACCCCAGGATGGTTAATACAAGGCTTTATTTACCATGTCCTTTTCCTACCTCGGGAGCCTCTGAAGCAATTAGTGTAATGCTCTGTACACAAGGGGATGAATGAATGCACACAACACCGACAAGACTCCGTGGGAAGAAACAAGAGTCTGTCCAGCCCTCTCTCCCTGCCCTCACTGGAAGAACAAGCCAGGGGCAGCTGAGGAGCCCGGGTCTGGAACCCAGGGCTGAGAAGAAGGAACCCGTGCTGCCCTCTGGGACTGCTCTTTCTTTGCCTCCTGGGCAGGTGAGCAGGGAGGGGAGGTAGGTGACTTGTGAGAGACCTGGGGTTGGGCAGCAAGAGAGGAACCTCCTTCTGGAGCTCTGAGCAGGGTGGTGGGTAACTCTCCCTCCCAGGGCCTTTCTGCCCAGCTCCCCATCCACGCTGGACCGCCCCCACCCCAGGAACACAGGGTTCCTCCTCCTTACTTGCTTAGCCCCGCCCACTTCACACAGGTGTGGAGCAGAGTGGTGAGGCGGGGCCCACCTATGGTGAGGGGAGGGGCGTTTTCACTCGTTAAGCCCCGCCCTCCTCTCCTTACTTGTGGGCTTATAAATCTCTAACATGGACCTCACAATTGAAGTAAACCTTTTTGGTAGTCCAAATGGTAGTGCTAGTAAACCAGGAAAAAATGGAATAGAGAAACTAAGACAGATACAGTAGTTAAATGACCAAAGAGCTTACAGCCATTTGGTAAAATGCAAAATCCTATCTTCCCTAACCAAGGACACTTAAGGAGTCAATGGTGTGCACTTCCCCTCCCCACCCAGAGAGTAAATCACCCAACTCAGGGAGATAGAAAGCAGGAATCCAATTAGTGTCATTTGCCAACCACACCCAAGGACAGATGAAGTCAAGGGAATAAATCTCATTTTGGGGTGTCATCATAAAGCTGATGAATATTCTACTGAGCTCCTCCCCTAAGACCACCCCTAAAATCTCCAATCTCTAAAAACACCCCCACAAAACAAAGGTCTCAGCATGTGGTCTCCCTCCCAGGATCACACCCACACCTTTCCCTTAGCCCTTTCCTCTCCCCACCACAAAGGTCTCAGCATGTGGTCTCCCTCCCAGGATCACGCCCACACCTTTCCCTTAGCCCTTTCCTCTCCCCACAGGCGGGCACCCTCTAAGCTCCAACAACCCCGCAAGACCTGCATCCTGGGGAGCAGTGGGCGGCAGCAGCTCGTCACGGGCTTACGCCTTGAATCTGTCTCCAAGGTCCCCTTTTCTCTGCCTCTCCTGTGAGAGAGCAGCCCTGCCCCGGCTCATTTCTTTCCTATCACACTTCTAGAGAGCCAGAGCAGCCCCACTCTTGGTCAAATAAGTTTGTAAATATGATATATCTATTTGCTCGCTTATAGTTTGCATTGGGTGTGGGGGACAGGCTGTAAGCAGGCAGGGTCGTTATAGCCTAAGGCTTAGTTTTAAGACTACGCTTTTCCCACCCTTTTAATCCTAAAATCTTTTCAACACTATAAGGGAGAGCAGAGAAAGGCCACGTGGAGGAGAGGAGAAGCAGCCAAGATGGCGGGGTGCTGAAGGAGAAGCCAGTGTGTGCAGTTTATGCAGAGAGAAGGAGATGGGGAACAGAGGTGAATAAGGCTGTATTGGGCAGATAAAATATATTATGCTCACTTTGTTAAAGATGGCATTGCCCACATAGAAGCCATCGCCCAGGTGATATTAATGTGTGTTGGGGGCGGGCTGTGGGCAGGCAGGATCCTTGTAGCCTGGGGCTTAGTTTTAGGACTAAGCCTTTTCCCACCCTTTTTGATGTGGGGTGGTACAATCTCATTATGCCTCAGAGAAGTGACTTTGTATTAGAGACTTCCCTGTTTTGTATATTGGATTAAAGGTTTTGATTTCTACACTATAAAATGGGGGCAGAACAGGAGCTTGTGCTCTTGGTTCCTGAGATTAGCATTAGAGGAAAGAGCAGAGAGGAGAACAGAGAGAGGCCACATGGAGGAGGCCAGGAGAAGCAGCCAAGATGCCAGAGTGTTGAGTGAGAAGTCAGTTTGTGCAGAGTTTGTGCAGGGAGAGGAAGGAGATGGGGAACAGAGGTGAATAAGTCTGGTGAGCTAGAAACCTTTGATTCTAGGAAACTCGGATAAGTCATTAGCTTTGTGAGCACTGAATGTGAGTGGGTTTTGGATCCCAGTGTATGTTTTTACTTGCCCGCCGGGTGCAAGCTAGGATTAAAGATGATGGCCCACCAGTTTTTGGCTCCATTGTTTCTTTACCAACTGTCCGAATCCAATGCGAACCTGCATGGGCCAGGCGGCTGTGATAGCTTTTTTTTTTTCAAATTTGGGGCCCCCAAATTAAGGTGTGTCTTACAACATATTATTATCCACGGGGAAATACGGTAGGTTCTCTCTGTAGCTTCTTCTGCCTTAAGCCCTTCCTTGTTTCACTGTCCCCAGCTTTAATTAACGAACTCTCAAAATCATCTGGACTCACGTAAAATCTTTCCTGCATGAAGTCAAGAACCCTCACACTCCAGGCCAGCCTGAGGCAGATGTCCTCTAGGCCTGGTTCCTGTCAGGTAACGGTAGTACTATTAGTGCAGGTTGCTAGTTAGTATTAATAAAGGAAGGGAGGAAATGGAATCAGACATTAAGCCCAATCTACTAGGGAGCTTATTCGGATATTAAGCCTGATTCACTCAGAAGTGGCAGCATTCACAGCCTCCCCAGGGGCCTGCTGCGTCCTCCACCAAAGGGACTTAATCTCCAAACAATCCCCAAATGGGCACCAAGAATTGCTTTTTCAATCTCCTTGGGGGACAATCAGCTCAGTAGCCAGGATTATTGGGGTTGGAGAGGAGGAATAAAACAGTAGGGGAAATTCCTTCGCTCAGTACATATGCAGTAGAAACCAAGATGGCACAGAGAGGGGTGAGCGAGTGTGCAGTAGAAACCAGATGATGAGGCTAAACTTTGAGACACATGTTGGTCAAGTAAATTTGTAAATATGAGATATATGTTTGCTCACTTATAGGTTGCATTGGATGTGGGAGACAGGTTGTAAGCAGGCAGGGTCCTTATAGCCTAAGGAAGGAGTCGGGAACCTTTTTGGCCATGAGAGAGCCAGGAACGCCACATATTTTAAAATGTAATTCCATGAAAGCCATATAACAACCCATGTACGTTATGCATGATCCAATAAAAATTTGGTGTTGTCCCGGAAGACAGCTGTGATTGGCTCCAGCTACCCGCAACCATGTACATGAGCGGTAGGAAATGAATGGATTGTAATACATGAGAATGTTTTATATTTTTTACGTTATTTTTTTTATTAAAGATTTGTCTGCGAGCCAGATGCAGCTATCAAAAGAGCCACATCTGGCTCGCGAGCCATAGGTTCCCGACCCCTGGCCTAAGGCTTAGTTTTAATACTAAGATCTTCTCAACATTAAGCTTTCCCCCACATCCTTGGCTGTTGCATGATGTGGGGTGGTGCAGTCTTATGAGGAATCCCATTTATGCCTCAGATAAGTGACTTTGTATCAGAGTCTTCCTTGTTTGTATATTGGATTAAAGGTTTTTAATTTCTACACTATAAAATGGGGCAGAGGGGCCCATGCTGTAGGAGAGCAGAGAAAGGCCACATGGAGGAGAGGAGAAGAAGCCAAAATGGCGGAGTACTGAAGGAGGGAAAGGGAAGTGTTTTCCCACTGTGTATTTCTTGCCTACCGGATGCAAGCTAGAATTAAAGTTAATGGCCTACCAGTTCTTGGCTCCATTGTTTCATTACCATCTGTCCAAATCAAACCTGAACCTGCACGGGCCAGGCGGCTGTGATGGTGACCGTGGCTACTGGCTTTAAAGCACCTCAGTAGAAGTTAAGAGGGCAACCACAGAGGCCTGTCAGTCTAGCCCAGGAAAAGGATCAAATTGGAAAAGGGACATGAAACCCTAGATAATCCAGAAAAGGGATTGGCCGGGGGAGGGCCTAGCATGAGCCCCTGAAGAGCCAGGAAAGAAATTGACTGGTTTGAAAGAAAGCTCAGCCTGACCAGGCAGTGGCGCAGTGGATAGAGCGTCAGACTGGGATGCAGAGGACCCAGGTTCAAGACCCTGAGGTTGCCAGCTTGAGCGCGGGCTCATCTGGTTTGAGCAAAGCCCACCAGCTTGAACCCAAGGTTGCTGGCTCCAGCAAGGGGTTACTCGGTCTGCTGAAGGCCCACAGTCAAGGCACATACGAGAAAGCAATCAATGAATAACTAAGGTGTTGCAACGCGCAATGAAAAACTAATGATTGATGCTTCTCATCTCTCCGTTCCTGTCTGTCTGTCCCTGTCTATCTCTCTCTCTGACTCTCTCTCTGTCTCTGTAATAAATAAATTAATTAATTAAAAAGAAAGCTCACCGCTTCCCAAACCCAAGGAGATAAAGGAAACCTTAACAAAGGTTTGTTTGTTCCCCTTTTGCTTATGTGTGCTCTCTCTTTGCAGCAGGCATGTAGGTCTAGCTGCCGAACAGGCCTGAATGCAGACCCAAGGGCAACGCCAGCCGCGGCCAGGGTGTCATCGGGACCCAAGGGCAACGCCAGCCGCGGCCAGGGTGTCATCGGGACCCAAGGGCAACGCCAGCCGCGGCCAGGGTGTCATCGGGACCCAAGGGCAACGCCAGCCGCGGCCAGGGTGTCATCGGGACCCAAGGGCAACGCCAGCCGCGGCCAGGGTGTCATCGGGACCCAAGGGCAACGCCAGCCGCGGCCAGGGTGTCATCGGGACCCAAGGGCAACACCAGCTGCGGCCAGGGTGTCTCAGCCTTGGTGGCAGACATGCAGATGGGGAAATGAGACAGAGAAGTTCTGCATCTCTCGGCCCTAATCCTCCTGGGCTTGCTGAGGACGAATGTCAGTTTGTGACCCCAGAGACTGGACTTATTCTGTAGTGAGAGGAAGCTGAGCCATCTGGTCCTAGATGAGACACCAGGCCCCTGAGGACAGTCCTTTGTTTTCACGCCAATGAATTCTATCACTACACCTCATCCTTCTATGCATGGGTCCCCAAAATGCTTTTCTTGTGACTCCATGGAAGAGCCCTGTTTCCACCAGCAACAGCACCTGTCCCCACACACAGATCTGGAGCTGGCTGCCCCTCTGTGGGCCAGGCTCAGCCCTCCCCGCCCTATCTCCAGGGCTCCCTCCCATGCCACAGGGCTGTAACTGGATAGCTGCATGGTCCCCACACACAGATCTGGAGCTGGCTGCCCCTCTGTGGGCCAGGCTCAGCCCTCCCCGCCCTATCTCCAGGGCTCCCTCCCATACCACAGGGCTGTAACTGGATAGCTGCATGGTCCCCACCAGACTGGGCTAGTTGAAGGAAGAAGTGATGGCTGGCATCTCTTCACAGCACGCCAGGGTCTAACACAGCGCCTGCTCCACAGCAGAAAGCCACTGGTCAGCACCACCTCCCTCCGAACTCTGGCCTGCTTTCTCCACCCTCCCCGGCCCCTTTCTGCTCAGGCTGTCCTCGTTTCTGAGCCAGTCCCAAGCCAGTGTGAACTGAAGAAAGAGGGGTATTGGCAGCTACAAGACTGGGACCCAGCCTGTGCTCCCTGGGCTCTCCAGTGCTGCCCACTGGGCAGCTATACCACAGGCGAGCTCTGGAAATGCCAGGAGCCTGCCCCACAGGTCACCTTCCACCTGTCCCGGGCTTGAGCTATTGCTCCACCCATGTCAGTGAGGGCCCAACTTTGGGGACCACCTCTCTCTTTGATCTAAGCTTCCCCTTCCAGTTTTTCATTCATGCTCTTCCTGACGCACAGAGCTCCCGTTAGTTAATACCTGTTCTGTGTGAGGCGTCGGCAAGAGACTAAGGTCCTGACCTGTGTGCCGGTCTTCATAGTTCCTTAGGCGGAAATCCGCCCAAGAGGTCAAATGAAAGACCGTCAGATGTGGTAGAGTCAGGAGACCCGAGTGTTGCTTCATTCTGCACGCCCCCCCCCACCCCCGGTCTCTGGGCAAGCCCCCCCCCACACACACCAGAATTTGTTCCTCATCCTTAAATGAGCAGATTGCAAGGACTGGAGGGGACAGTGAAAACAGTGGATCCCATCCCAGATATGCAGATGTAGCTGTACGCATGACATCTTGCAAAATAAATGAAAGGCACTCAGCTGACCCTGGACCTGGGGTGAGATGGTTCCTAGGGGCGCCCCAACTCCTATGACAGCTTTTGATACTCAAGCCCATGAGCCCATGAGCTCACTGTGTGGGGGATGCGTCCATTAGATGTCAGGTTTGTCTGTTGGTTTTTAAGTTTTTGTTTGCTTTGTTTTGACCTAAGACTGTTGAGACATCAGACCATTGTCTGATGCTCTAGGGACCTCACAGGAAGGATGTCTGATTTCTGGAGTCTTCAGGACAGGCATTCTCCCTCTCCCCCGCCCCCCACCTCTATCAAACCCCAGTGCTGGGGTGGGGAGGTTGGGCTGATTCATCTTCCTAATAAAACCCCTCCGTCTAGTTTTTTGAAACAGATTGGAGCTATTCCCAGAGCTAGACTTGGGGAAATAAAGTAATAATGTTATCGCTCTACACAGAGCTATTGAAATACAGATTGGGTTGCTGGGGAGATAAAAGGGGGTCCCTTTTGTTATAAAAATAAAAGAAAGTGGGAGGGTTGAGTTGGTGTTTTGATATGTTAATGAGCTCACTGGATTGCCACCAGGGTGGGGGCTGCTGGGGCAGATGAGTTGCCCGGCATATTTATTTGTGCAGTTTAATGTAACAGCGAGGCTAATACAGAGCTGCAACTGGGATTGCGCAAAGATAATTACAGCCCTATTATTAATCAGACAGACGTCTGCAGGAGGTGGCTTGCTAACTTGCTGCTACCTTCTCAGCGAAGGGATCTGCAGCAGCCTGGACACAGCACCATCGCGGTCTTATTCTGCCATCTAACGGTCATTCCAGAAATTGCCTGGCGAAAATGCAAGAAAAATATTTGGGTTTCTTTTTAAAGGATGCAGCCACCTTCTAGAAAGAACAGGCACAGCTGTCCTTTCCGAAAAGGTAAGATATGAAAAGGTCTTTGGAAAACGCGAGGTCAGCCTTCCCTGGGTACTGATGCTACATCTGAGGCCTGAGTCACTTGCTCAAAGACACCTTTTGGTCCGGGATCAGAATGTTTTATTCCAGATTCACTGATTTTTCTAAAATTTCCCTTGTATATCAACTGTGGATGAAAAGAGGGTTCTATGGAAAGTAATCCCACGGGGTAATCTGATCATAAATTCCTAACTGGGCTGTTCATGGTGGATGGTCATGCCCCAGGCATATAATGTTTTATAGGAAAAGGTTGATCTTTGCCTTAAGCAAGCCCTGTCTATTGATTCTGTGAATCTAGGTTAACATGCCTTTGATACAAGTTGTAACCACCCTCAAGAGCGCACATCATCTTGTTAACTCTCCTGCTATCAGACCCCTGCCTTGCTCTCTCCCACCCGCACGTAATCTTCCTTAATCTCAAATGCAGAAAGAAACTGCAAAACTGTTCCCAGGAGCATTTGGGAATCTTACTCCCCCAGCACTTGTCATCAGTCTGGCTCAGATAAACTCATAAAAATTCTCTTATCGGTTTGGAAGTTCCGTATGTTGACAGAACACAAATATTTCTCCAACCCTTACCCCTAACCTTTTGTTTCCCAACTCTTTTGTATAATGTAGTTATTTATTTAAGATTCGGCTCCTGGTTTTGCTTGCTTCTATTTTCCTCTGGTTCCTGTATAGACTTTGAGTGTGTCCAGTTGGAAACAACCCCGCCAGCACCAGCAGAGGGAGTGCCCCAGGGGACACAGCAGGAGGGAGTGAGTGCCCTGCCTTACAGAACAGGTGGGCTTCTGGGACAGACTGGGGGTACCCAGATGGAGAAGGCAGTGAAAGAGGGCAACAGGGTACCTGGGAACTCTCTATACTGTTAAAGAGAAACTACAGGCCCAAAATGGCGTCACTTAGGCTAAAGCCTGCAATAGCAAACCTAGATTTAATACCTGACCTAATTGCTGTTTCAACCTTTCCCAGAAACAATCTTAACCAGTCTGGAATTTTCTGGTCAAGCACCAGTAAAGTAATCTGTCACATGAGCCCTCTCCATTCTATTACCCTCCACCCCCCATAAAAAGAAGAGATAATCTGCATGATAAAAACCTTTGCAGTTCCCTAAGCGCCAAAAGACATCCTGGTCTAAAAATAATCTTTTCTTTTCTTTTGTTAATAGCTCCCTCGCCTCACCCTTCTTCCTATAAAAACTCATTTTGTACAACTGCTGGGAAGGACCTTCTGGTTGCTAGATGGGCTGCCGCTGATTATGAATGTTGAACAAAGCCAATTAGGTCCTCAAATTTATCAGCTGAATTTTGTTCTTCAACAATACTTTCTGCTCAAATTTTCTGTAAACTTAAAACTGCTTTAAAAAAATTAAAAATCTATTAATTACCCAAATAAGAAATATGGAGGTAGGTGGGGACAGGCGTACCCAAAGGCCTTCTAGCTATAAACAGGCCAGGCCAGTCACTACATTACCTCCAAGGCCACAACACCTGGGCTCCTGGGAGCAGCTAAGTGTTTACACAGATGTCTCCCCAGCTGGACTACAAACTCTGGAAGGACGGGGACTGTGTCTAATTGATGCTGGTATTAGAACAAGTCCAGTGTCTAATGCAGAAGGTGTACTCAAACATGAATGATCAAATAAATGAATCAGCAGGGTTAGCACCTTTGGTAGGCTGAAAAATGGCCTGCTAAAGACATGGGTCCTAATCCCCGGAACCTGTGAATGTTACCTTCTATAACAAAAGAGACTGCAAATGGGACTAAGGATTTTTGAGACGGGATGATTCCGGTTTATCAAAATGGGCCTAAAGTCTTCAAAAGTGTCTTCATAAGAGGAAGGCAGAAGAACTGACTATAAGAAGAGAAGGCATCAACAAAAAGAAGAGATTAGAATGATGTGGCCACAAGCCAAGGAATGCCAGCAGCCACCGGAAGCTGGAAGAGGCAAGAAAAAGGACTCTCCCTCAAAACCTCTGGAAGGAGTGTGATTCTGCAGACACCCTGGTTTTTAGCCCAGTGGAGCCCACTTCAGACTGCTGACCCCAGGACTGAAAGCATAAACCTATGTTCTATGAAGTCACTCAGTTTGGGGTAATTTGTTACAGCAGCAACAGGAAACTAATACAGCTTCTTCCACTGGATGTGGTTTCTCTCTGGCTTGTTCCATCTTTGAGATCCCCCACTGGTTTAGCTCACAGGTTTGTCTTCACTCCCTGAAAGAGGTGGTCATTTGGTTTGGTAACTTTCCCAGCTGGCAGAGTCCCTGCTAATGAGGGCCAGGGGTACCTTCCCAGACGGGATGGGGGCTCAGAAACCTCTTGGGTCCAACTGCAGAAGGTAAGCCCCAGCTTTGGTGTGGAGAGTTCGTACTTGTGCAGTTGGCAGGACTGGGGAGGGGCACATCTTGGCTGTGGCTCCCAAAACACTGAGTTTGAGCTCTCCTGTCAGACACAGGCCCCTCCCTAGTCTATGGATGGGGACTTATCCCCAATCTCTTAAACCTACCGGCACAGGCCACACCCCTTTCTAGTAATGAGGGACATTTATGAGATAATCTCATAAAGATAGCTTAGGATACACTGATCATCTGAATGCCACAGTCCCTCAGCTGCACCTGCCAGCAGGTGTCCGAGTGACGCTGGCTGAGCCACCACAGGCATGCAGACGGATTGGCCAGGTCATCGGCCACCAGCCGAATGGTCCCAGAGAGTTGCTGATGGCCCGTGGTCAGGTGCCGCAGCCCACTGAAGAGCATGGCACTACTGAAGAGCCGTGCACTATGAGTGCATCCACTTGAAGGCTCTGTCTTGCTCATTTATCAAGTGTGTTTAGACCATGCTAGTGGGCAGATTATCGGGGTCTGATTTTCAGTCAGTTGGGGAAATAGAAAGCAGAGTTCTCCATTAGGTGAGCTGATGCTTCACATGTGCGCTAAATGTGATTGGGGCAGGTATTCGTGGTCACGTGGCCCAATTTCTTCCCCTGTTCTCCCTCTATAACCACACTGAGGGCATTGTCTTCCACATCACTGGGGCTTTCTCTGCCCTCCTGGCACATCCTGGGAGGTCACCCCTCAAGACTCAGGTCCTGAGTCACTTCCTCTGGGAATGTCCTCTAATGCCTTCTTGCCCCCCATGAGCCACTTCTTCCCTTGTGTCACCTCTGTCTTCTGCATTTTTACCTTTGCACGCTTTTGCACACATCCCCTCAGGGAGCATGCCTTCATGACACGGCCATGCTCCCCTGTCCTGCCAGCTCCGCGAGGGCCAAGATGAGTTTCCCTTTCAAAATGCTCCAACGTAGCACAGGGTTTGGCAGATTTTACCACTCGATAAAACATGCTGCATGAATGACTGAAGCACTGAGTCTCCCAATGGTCCCCAGTCAAAGACACGGCCCTTCTGTAAGACCGAGGTTTCTGTTTCCCGGAAGCCTCCGGTCCGGCTGGTAGAGTGGGAGCAGACGCAGACTCTCACGTCGGGCTCCAGGAGGAGGGAGAACGCTCAGCTAGTCGCTCAGGGATTCTCGCCGTGACCCTGAACCCCTCCTTGGTTCAAAGGAGGAGAACAAGGAATGAGATCTTAGAAGGCAGACTCTTTCTCGCTCTGGCTTCACGGTTGACCTCATGCTAATAGTGGACAAAGCAAGGACACCTTCCTCGGGACTTTCTCAGTCCCTTGCGTGTCCTCCTGCTGGGCAAGTGGCAGTGGCTTTCCTGTCTGGGGGCTAGCATCCTGCTCTTTCTCTCCCCTTCTCCCTGTGCCTTTTTCTTTTTTTTCTTTTTTTATTTTTAATTTTTATTTTTTTTGTATTTTTTCTGAAGCTAGAAACGGGGAGAGACAGTCAGACAGACTCCTGCATGTGCCCAACCGGGATCCACCCGGCACGCCCACCAGGGGGCAATGCTCTGCCCTTCCGGGGTGTCGCTCTGCCATGACCAGAGCCACTCCAGCGCCTGGGGCAGAGGCCAAGGAGCCATCCCCAGCGCCCGGGCCATCTTTGCTCCAATGGAGCCTCGGCTGCGGGAGGGGAAGAGAGACACAGAGAGGAAGGAGAGGGGGAGGGGTGGAGAAGCAGATGGGCGCTTCTCCTGTGTGCCCTGGCCAGGAATCGAACCTGGGACCTCTGCACGCCAGGCCGATGCTCTACCACTGAGCCAACCGGCCAGGGCTCCCTGTGCCTTTTTCACTCAGAGGCCTTGGCGATCACTGATGTCCACAGGAACTTTGGGGTGCTCCTTACTTCTATTTAAGCCCACACTTAGCTGGGCTAATTGTATAGCTCACAGCTGGCCCTCCAACAAAGCAGCCCTTTGGTCCCCTTGCCCTGGACCCCATGTTTTTTAATTTCTTTTATTAATTCATTTTTAGAGAGAGAGAGTAGAGAGAAAGAGAGAGAGAGAGAGAGAGAAGATGGGGAGGAGCAGGAAGCATCAACTACCATATGTGCCTTGACCAGGCAAGCCCAGGGTTTTGAACCGGCGACCTCAGCATTCCAGATTGATGCTTTATCCACTGTGCCACCGCAGGTCAGGTGGACCCCATGTTTTTAGAAGGCCTCACCTATCACGAACAAGTGAAAACAAACGTATTGAAATGCTCCTTGTGTATTCTGCCTTTGGGATCTGCCCCTCACCATTTATCCAGAAGAACCTGTCACCCAAATTCCATCTGTTATGTGACTGACACTGTCGGGTCCCAGAAAAAACTCCTCCCCATCTCTTGGCCCCCGTCCTCCAAACCTAAGACAACAGCATGCAGTTCCAGGCAGGCGCAAGCTGCTGTGCGGCTGCCCACCTCTGCGGGGGCAGCTCCCTGGGGGTGGGGCGGGCACGAGCTGCAGAAGCCTTCTGGTAAGCCAAAAGGGAAGTAAATCACCTTGTCCTATCCTGCCTTTCCAAGAATGCCACAACAACTGATTCCTGCACAAAGAGAAGGTCCATGTTCTTGTTGCTTTTGTTACGACGTGCCGTTCTGGTGGGACTCGGGACCGTGCGGTGCTCCCCAAACCGCAATGGAGTAGGGGGTGCTGAAGACCATGTTGTGATAGCAACTCATCTTATTCTCAAATTTGTGTGTGTAGTGTGTATAAACATGTATGCCTGCGTGTGGGTATATATATATACACATACATACATACATGGCAGTGAAAATCATGGTGTGAGCAATAGTGTATTAGTTTGGTTTCGAGAAAGAGCAAATAGAACATATAGAGAGATGTATAAGAGAAGATTTGTTATAGGAATTGGCTCATGCAATAATGGAGGCCAAGCGGTACCATGATCGGCCGACTGCAGGCGGAGGACCAGGACAGCTGGAGGTGCTGTCTGAGGTCAGGGGAAGACGGATGTCCCCGTTCAAGCAAGGAGAGAAAATTCACCCTTCCTCTGCCTCTCTGTCCCACTCAGGGCCTCAACACGTTGGACAGTGCCCCCTGCACTGGGGAGGGTGACCTTCGTCAGTCTACCGATGCAGATGCCAGTCTCTGCCACAGTCACCCCCAGACACAACATTCAGCAGCTGTGTGGGCACAGCCTGGTCCGCTCGAGCTGACACAGACGGTCATTTTTAATGAGATTTACATAGTTAATAGTATCTTCTGAAAAAATAATGTATCAAAGGCAGCCCTTTGCCATGTTTGAACATAGTATGTTCTTAATCTTGTTTTAAACCTCAGAAGCATTTTAATTACTACTCACATTGGCAATCCCCGTTGCTGTTCTCTCGGCAGAGCAGTTTGTCCAAATTGGAATTAATTTTAAAACTATCTAACGATTACAAATCCTCAAGAGAAGTTGTTGAGTTTGACATGACTCTCAATAAAACACAGATTATGTGACAATATGGACTAATTACAACACAATTAGTGATGTCGCTGAAATGAAAGAAGAAAAAAATAAATTTTAGTAAATAAATATATATAATATTTATGAATAATGTATGTTCTTATTTTATTATTTATCTGAACATAACTGGATCATCAACAGAACAAACAGACATTTAATAAAAATTAAATTCAGTTGAAGTTGATATTTTGCTCATTTTCAATCATATAAAAACTCTAGCCCAATTTTGCATATATATATATATATATCACACACACACAGTGGCTACACACATATGTACATATACACATATATACATATATATGCACCCATATGGCAAGATAGGTGTGTATGTATATGCCTTTATATATACATATATAAACCATAGCTAGGCTTATAATTTATATGTATTATATATATATATAACACCCAAATTCAGAAAATCCTTGAATAAGACAGATAAAGTGCAGCCTAATAAGCCTGACCAAGTTTACATAATTAAGTTAGAACCAGTGTCAGACTTTCTGACTCCAAATTTGGGGCTCTTTCCTCTCAACCATGCATCCCCCATTCAATTTTTTTTTTTTTTTTTATAGATACAGAAAGAGTCAGAGAGAGGGATAGATAGGGACAGACAGATAGGAACGGAGAGAGATGAGAAGCATCAATCATCAGTTTTTCGTTGCGACACTTTAGTTGTTCATTGATTACTTTCTCATATGCACCTTGACCGGGGGCTACAGCAGACTGAGTGACCCCTTGCTCAAGCCAGCAACCTTGGGTCCAAGCTGGTGAGCTTTGCTCAAACCAGATGAGCCCACGTTCAAGCTGGCGACCTCAGGGTCTTGAACCTGGGTCCTCCGCATCCCAGTCCGATGCTCTATTCACTGCACCACCGCCTGGTCAGGCTCCCCCATTCAAATTTAAATTGATCCAGAGGAGATTTCTGGATATGTATCTCCTCAACTGTAGTCCTCGGAGGTCAGAGAACACGTGTCTAGCTGATTACTCTCTCTCCAGGGTTCAGCATCACGCCTGGTGCACAGTGTGTGTTCAACAGATGTCTGAGGAATGAAGGAATGAGGAATGACTGGAGGAAGAACACAGCTCTCAGTGCAGGTAGTCATTTAACTCACGCTGGCCCAGTGAACAACAGCAGGTCAGGCCGGTCTCCCGTGGGTCGCTAACTCCCATCTCCAGCCCTGAGATCTTCCAGTCCTCCATCTCTGAGCCCAAGAACAGCCTCTGGCTCCGTATCAGAGGGGCCTCTCCCCTCTCCTGGGGCACTGGGATAGACTGCCTTCTTGTTCACTGGTTTCCAGTTCCGTGGGAGGGTCATTCTTGCCCATTCTTCTGATTTGGGGCGCATCTAAGCGGTCTACTTTGGCCAAATACGCGAGAGTCAAGGTGAGATGAGTCTCTTCGGGTGGAAGTTTTAGGAGCCAGTGTGTAACAATCTACATTTCCTTTCCTGCTGCAGCAGTGACAGAACACGCTCCAAACAGTAACTGTTCCTTCATTCCGCGGCTCAGAGTGAGGACAGCGCAGAGCAGAAGTACCACCCAACGTGTGGAAGCCAAATCGCCAGCCACTGAGATTTGCTGGTTGCTCCGTCCTGCAGCACAACCTTGCATCTTCCCGACTGATACAAGCCAGGCTTCTCCTCCCCACATTAATCGCTCTGTTTTTTGTTTTATTTTGGTTTTGTTTTGATGTGTGTGTGTGTGTGTGTGTGTGTGTGTGTGTGTGTGGTGGGGAGGTGCTAGAGGATTTCTCTTGCATTAGATCCATCCTGAAAACTAGTCTCCTTCCCCCACTCTCGAACCTGGGCTGGTTGGAGTCCCTCGTTATGGAATGCATCGTCCTGGAGCTGCCCGTGTCTTCCGAGTCCCTGTCGTGGACACGACGCAACCCAGCCCTTTGTTTCCATCAGCACATTCTCATGCCTGACTTTTCTTCTTCCCCTTCCCCTTCATTGCTTCTGATCTTTATTGCTCTCTTCTACTCATGGGCCATGGACCTCGGCATCTGCTGAAGCCAACCTATATAATGGCCTGCCTATCAAGTCATTATCAACCGGCACCGGCGTCGGCACCTTCCACCCCTCGCCCACGTACACCTGCTGCCTGGAGGCGCAGGCGCCGGATCAGAGGGGCCTCTCAGACAAAAATAACCGTGATGTTGACAAAGTGGGATTTGATGGGGCATGATTGTGCAACAACTTTCACTTATTTTTCTGCTCAGGACTGTCTTACAAACCTACTTTATCAGCCCTTTCTCCCCACCCAAAGATGATATCTCGGGCAGGTCCCTCAATTTCCTGTCACTTTCAGGAAATGAAAAGTCCTTTGGTCACTTCGAGTCTCAAGACAGTCTGATCGCAGCAGCGAAAAGACGTTCAGTCCCCTGCAATTCTTAAACTGAACTTCAAGCATCTCGCCAGTCTCCCTGAGGCGGGGAGCGGGTCTGGAGCGGGAGACACCAGCTTGGTTGGAAGCTTCTCTTTTCCACCTTCCCTGATTACTCCCGATCCTTCCAGAAAGAGAGCAAGTTTTTGGAGAACACACTGGCAACAGGGACGTTTCTACTTGACTGGTGCTGTGATGGTTTGGTCTTTGGAGTAAGATGGGGTCAGAGGCTCTTCCAGCACAGGACTTACCTTCAGGCACATTTGTGAGCTCTCTGGGGGCCCTTCCCTTGGGCTCCGTGTCACTGCAAGGCTCTCTGGTGGGAGCAGTGCATCCCCCACGTGCTCTCTGGTGGCCATCCCCGCCGTGGCCTCTGACCCCGGCAGCGCTATCTGGACGGGGTTCGTGTCACTGCAAGGCTCTTTGGTGGGAGCAGTGCATTCCCCATGTGCTCTCTGGTGGCCATCCCGCCGTGGCCTCTGACCCCGGCAGCGCTATCTGGACGGGGTTCGTGTCACTGCAAGGCTCTCTGGTGGGAGCAGTGCATCCCCCATGTGCTCTCTGGTGGCCACCCCGCCGTGGCCTCTGACCCCGGCAGCGCTATCTGGACGGGTCCTCCTACGCCAGCAGGCTACCCCTTCCGCAGGGACTCTTTGGGAGAGGTCCTCTGTCCTGCCATCGCCAGTGGCTCAGACTCAAGGAGAGACTTATTACGAGAGACAGACTGAAAGGCGGGTGCACCGGGGCATGCGCCCTGGGCCCCGACTCCTGAAGGACCCTACAAAACCCCAGCTTTACTCTTTTTTTCTAATGACACCAGGTTTGGTTTCATGTCTGCAATTTTAACATTCATAGTACATAATATTTTTTATTTATTTAAAAATACAGTTAACATGTATTTTTATTTTCCTTCTCTTATTTTATTTTATTTTATTTTATTTTATTTTATTTTATTTTTTTCTTTCTTTTCTGAAGCTGGAAACGGGGAGAGACAGTCAGACAGACCCCCGCATGCGCCCGACCGGGATCCACCCGGCACGCCCACCAGGGGCGACGCTCTGCCCACCAGGGGGCGATGCTCTGTCCCTCTGGGGCGTCGCTCTGCCGCAACCAGAGCCACTCTAGTGCCTGGGGCAGAGGCCAAGGAGCCATCCCCAGTGCCCGGGCCATCTTTGCTCCAATGGAGCCTTGGCTGCGGGAGGGGAAGAGAGAGACAGAGAGGAAGGAGGGGGGGTGGTGGAGAAGCAAATGGGTGCTTCTCCTACGTGCCCTGGCTGGGAATCGAACCCGGGTCCCCCACACGCCAGGCCTATGCTCTACCGCTGAGCCAACCGGCCAGGGCCCCTCTCTCTCTTTTTTTAAGGGGCCCAATATTTTCTTCTGCACCCGGGGCCTCAACCAACCTTAACCCGCCTCTACTTATCACACTTTCCAAGTAGTGTCCTTAAAGCCCTCTTGATGAGAGTGCAGTGAGAGAAACGTCTCCACATAACACGGGAAGAACACGCTTCAAAGAAATCTCACTCTGACCCCCACCTTGCCCCCTTCATGCCTTCGCCTGGGTGCCGAGGAGGGCTGAGCTCCCTGTGGTGGCGTCCCCCACGCGTCTTACCACGGGTCACAGAGCGCTCTGTTGTGAAATGTGCAAGTGTTTTCCACTGCTGTTTAGATCTGGTTCTCAGCCACATCTGGAGGAAAGTAACCTTCCCTTCAAAGGAGGCCGTATGCTGAGAGCTAAGCTCTGGGTGTGCTCTAGGTCCCTGTTGAAAAGAGGAAGAAAGTCTGAGCTGTTCGGGCCCCTTCCTGGGTGTTGCCCCAAACGTCCACTCTTCCCCGTACTAGCGCTCTCTCTTCTTCGTTCAACAGTTGACGCTGGTGGTTGTAAACTCATTCGACGCAGATACAGAAATGGAGGAAGACAACGTAAGGACATGGAGGCTCGCCAGCTTCGCTTATGATAATTACTGACCATCATTAAATAAAATCAATTCTTGCTGCTGTTTACCCTAGAGCAGCCTGCCCAGAAGCTGTCCAGCCAAGAAGCAGCATGAGAGTGAATCAGAGCATGTGATTCAGAGCACCTGCCCTGTGACGTCTGATTGGAGGCTCACGTTTGAAAACCCCGGTGTTTTTGCTGTGGTGTCTGCCAATGTGAGGCGTGTTCTCCTGATGGTCCCTCACACTTTACCCCCAGCGAGCCTTGGTTCCAGCCATTCTCTTTCTGTGACTTCTGGGGTTTTTCAAAATTACATTTCCTGTGTGTTTCAGAACCCATGATTAAAATCAGACCGCTTTGAAACATTCCTTACGTTTCAAAGGAAACTCACTCAGCTTTTGTGTGTGTGTGTGGGGGGGGGGGGGTTTGGTGACCGATGTCATATATGTGTGTTTATGTATGAACTACTAAGTTCAGGAATAAAAGCTCCCAAGCTATTTGAATTAACTTGGATCAAAATGAAAGTTAAGACCAGGTACCACACTACATTTTTAAGCAGAAAATCTAAGAAATGTTTTATTTACTGATTTTAGAGAGAGGTAGGGAGAGAAAGAAAAATGGATTTGCTGTTCCACTTATTTATGCATTCATTGGTTGATTCTTATATGTACCCTGACTGGGGATTGAACCTGCAATCTTGGCACATTGGGACAATACTCTAATCAAATGAGTTACCCAGCCAGGGCCTAAGAAACTTTAAGAAGCTATTGAGGCCCTGGCTGGTTGGATCAGTGGATAGAGCATTGGCCCGTCGTGCAGATGTCCCAGGTTCCATCCCTGGTCAGGTTACACATGAGAAGCAACCATCTGCTTCTCTCCCCCTCCCTCTCCCCCTTCTCTTTCTCTTCTGCTCTTGCAGTCAGTGGCTCAACTGGTTCGAGTGTTGGCTCCAGACAGGGGTTGCTGGGTGGACCCCAGTCAGGGCACATGTGGGAGTCTGTCTCTCTATCTTCCCTCTTCTTGCAAAGAAGAAGAAGAAGAAGAAGAAGAAGAAGAAGAAGAAGAAGAAGAAGAAGAAGAGGAGGAGGAGGAGGAGGAGGAGGAGGAGGAGGAGGAGGAGGAGGGGGAGGAGGGGGAGGAGGAGGAGGAGGAGGGGGAGGAGGGGGAGGAGGAGGAGGAGGAGGGGGAGGAGGAGGAGGAGGAGGGGGAGGAGGAGGAGGAAGAGCAGGAGGAGGAGGAAAAGCAGGAGGAGGAGGGGGGAGGAGGAGGAGGAAGAGCAGGAGGAGGAGGAAAAGCAGGAGGAGGAGGAGGAGGAAGGGAGGAAGAGGAAGAAGAAGAAGGTATTGACACAAGTCTTTAGAATACAAGGCATTCTCGAATCAATTAACTCATGTATAGATATACATGAGAGAAGGTCAGAGGATATCTACATGCCAGTTTCCAAAAAATTAAGTTTCTATTTGTTTATATCAGATCATTATAAAGTAAAATTTCTAACTAAGCCTACAAAAGGACAAGGAGTGTTCTCATCTGATGGAAAAGTTTATTTTAAAGGACTTGAGGCCAATTGACTTGTAACCTCCAGACTATAAGTACTCATTTTAATTCACTACATTTATTAAAATATTCGTTCTGAAAACAGTGAGTTTACTTGAGATGGTAAACTTTGCCCATAGGCAGTAGGTTTTATTCACCAACCTTGAAATAATAAACACATTGACTTGGGCTTCATTGATTCAGTTCTAATGAACTTGGGGTAACATGTGCATAGATTCTTTTTGTAGTGATAACATAGCTGAAGGCATTCCTTGTTGTGGAAAGTTATATATACATTTGTAAGAAGTGACTCTAAGAGTAATTTAAAACAGCACCATCTTCTCCTTTCCATTATCCAAATGACCTACCATCTCAGCACTTTGATTAAAACACTTAAAAAGAGAACAATTACATCACTGATTTATTTTTTTCCTTCTTCTCCTCCGAATCCACAAATAAGTGCTGAAAGGGAGGCCATGCCGGAGAGGTGAACAGCTTCCAGACAGGCTAGCATCGTCGGTTGACCAGATGTTCACTTCTGCTGAGTAATGTATATTGAAATCTTACAGCCTCAGGCCCCACCATGGGCACAGGGGACCGAGAAGTGAATGACTGTATCCAACACATGTTCTTCCTTTCTGATCACCTCTATCCATGGACCCTTACCACAGATGCAGACTGTGTCAGGAACGCACGTGCCACCATCACCTATCCAGAGAGACATCAAAGATGATGGATCTTTCCTGGCTAAAGAACCTTGGCTCTGGAACAAGAGATGATGACCAAGTCGTGGAATCAAGGTGGGAATCTATCTCTGTTCTGGGAGCTGAATGAGAAATGGTCGGCCAAGAGGTGAGTGGGAGGGGCTTTTCTTTAGAACGAGTGCCCTTCTGGGGACAGAAAGCCAAGGTTTAAGACCTACACCTGCCATGAATTTGCTTCATGTCCTTTGGCAAGGTATTATCTCCTTCTGGGCCTCAGTTTCCTTATCTGTCCGATAATGGGATTGAACTGGGTGACCGTGGAGGTCCCTGAAAGACCGTACGTAGGAGATTACGAGAAGATGCCCCGACCCCTGAGCTTAACTGTTTTGCCTCCACCAAGTGCAAAGTGATGGAGGCTTTATGTGTCATTCAAATGAGAGCAAGCCTTTGGTGTGGATCAGACCAGGATTCGAACCCCGGCCCTGCAGAGTCAATGCTCACTGCCCCGGGGCCCCAAGGTCTTCTTCTGTAAGATGAAAGGCAGCCTCACACTGTTGGTATACACATTAAGTGGAAGAACGCATTTGTAAAGCGCCTAGACGGTGGTTGGCACAAAGCAGAACTCAAAATATGCTAGCTGTTATTGGTGTTGCTGTTGTTAATAGTACTCCTCTTGGGCAATAAGGCGTGCACTACCATCCTGGGAATGTTGTGGAAGCTCACTCTATGCCGGCTCTTACTGCTATCTGATGATGCTAATTTCTTTCCCAGGCACCCCACCACACTTCCCAGGTTGTAAATCTGCCTCTCACCCTTGTCGCCAGCTGCCTCTTGAACAGGAACCAATTCTCTGTAATCAAGCAGAGAGGATGGCAATTCCCCATCCCTGCTGGGTGCTCACAGCTTTATCGCTCTCCTTGGTTAAATCGAAATACTTTACAGCATTAATGCTTTTCAGATTGAAACCTTGAAGGGTTGATTTTTCGATGTTCCCTCCACACCCCCCTGGACTGTGGCAGAACTTGTCTTCCAGACGACAGACTAATTGGGGGGTCTCTGGCAAGCCCCTAGACCCTACTGGCTGGCTGGGAAGGCACCTTCCGGCACAGAGGAGAATTAGTCATCTAGGTAGGATTTGGCCGCCTGTGGTTGGTGGGCCATCAGCAAGATACCGGGGACTAGCAATGCTGAAGGACCCAGTCGCATTTATTGCTCACTATGTGCCAGGCACTGAAAGAGGGAGTCGCATTTATTGCTCACTATGTGCCAGGCACTGAAGGAGGGAGTCGCATTTATTGCTCACTATGTGCCAGGCACTGAACCAAGATCTCTGCGCCCCCAAACAAATCTAGGGTCCAGAGTAAAAGTAAAATACTAAGTAAGTTGCTCTGGCAGTTACAGGGCTGAGCATTCAGAATGGACCCTGGCCAGCAGCCCCTTCCACTGTGCTCTAGGTGAGAATCAGCCGTGACAATGAGGGGATTATCAGTAGTCCTCAGTCTACTAATGTGGAAACGGAGGACCAGAGATGCTAAGTGGCTTGCCCAAGGTCACCAAGGAAGTGGCAGACTCCGGAGTACAATCTCCATCCGATGTGTGGGGGACATCCGGATTCCTCCTCCTGTCACCCTCCCATCCGCAAGCACAGACTTCTCCGTTTCCCTGAATTTCCTTCCTTCCTTTGCATCTACACAGCACAGCTTGCCTGCATCTCATTTCCTTTCCTTCCTATGGAGGTTCTTTGAGCCTGTGCCTCTGGGTAGGGATTGAATCCAAACTGAGGCCCCACAGAACTTCCATTAGCATTTTTCAAGGTGTCAGTGGAACTGCTTTTGCCCAAGGGCTGAACTTTTAGAAAGTTTTGGCACACCCCTGGGAGGGCTTTTTCCTACCCCTCTGAAAAAACCTAGCAATGTTTTTGGGTTGTTGTTTTTTTTTGGGTCAGACAAGCATTAAAGATCCCTCTTATGCATCCAAGCCTCCACTAGCTGAAATTTGACTTTAAACAGGGGAAGGAAAGAAGAGAACTTAAACTTTCCCAGCCTCCAACTACACGCCAGGTACTTTACTCACACTACGCTTGGGGGGGGGGGGGGGCGGGCTCCAGATCACTGAGTCTGAGATTTCCAATCCCAGCTCAGCCACTTACTAGCTGGGTGGTCTTGCTGAAGTTATTCAATCTTTTTCGGTTGAAAAATGAATAGCAATACTTCCTACCTAATGAGGTGGTTGGTGGGTGGAAGTGGATTAAAAGAAATAAGTCAAGCGCTGGCCGGTTGGCTCAGTGATAGAGCGTCGGCCTGGCGTGCAGGAGTCCCGGGTTCGATTTCCGGCCAGGGCACACAGGAGAAGCGCCCATCTGCTTCTCCACCCCTCCCCCTCTCCTTCCTCTCTGTCTCTCTCTTCCCCTCCCGCAGCCGAGGCTCCATTGGAGCAAAGATGGCCCGGGCGCTGGGGATGGCTCCTTGGCCTCTGCCCCAGGCACTAGAGTGGCTCTGGTCGCAGACAGAGTGACGCCCCAGAGGGGCAGAGCATCGCCCCCTGGTGGGCAGAGCCTCGCCCCTGGTGGGCGTGCCGGGTGGATCCTGGTCGGGCGCAAGCGGGAGTCTGTCTGACTGTCTCTTCCCGTTTCCAGCTTCAGAAAAATACAAAATAATAATAATAATAATAATAATAATAATAAAAAAGAAACAAGTCATGTCAAGTGTTTAGCACGGGACTTGGTACACAGCAAGTGCTCAGTCGTTGGAAGGTGCTGTCCTTGCCCCCACTGTGGGCGAGAACGCTGACGAGGGCTCAGGTTCCACGCTCAAGGTCACCTGGCTCCACGCAGCCAGATGCTTCTCACTCCCAACACACTGTTCCAGATGATCGTTTTTCTTAAAAAAATTTTTTCAAAAAAAAAGAAACAAACAAAAAAATTTTTTTCTATACCTAATACATTTAAACTACACAGGAGATCTTTCAGAAAACAATAAGTAAAAATTTAACTACTATTTTTAAAACTTTTCAGCATATATTGTCATTACTTACATTTGTGATCAAACTGCCTTTTGTACCCCAGATAATGGGGTGGTCAGAAGAAAAGTAATAGCAATCAGGGAAGAGCTCTTTTCTGTCCTAACAATTTTTATTCCCCGATTTGCCATGAAATCCTCCAAAGGCGGGGGTGGGGTAGAGCCCGATGCCCCGCTGAGCAGTGAATTAGCTTGCCCCAGCTTTTGGCCAAGTTGCTAGTTGATACATGTGGCTGAGTGAACATAATTTGTTTTGAGAAAAATCAGACCTATTTCTTCCCCCTGTTTTCTCAGTTACACTTCCCTACCGCTGGCCCCTTTCTCTCTGGGGAATTGTACTGGACTGCGAAGGGGGGCGGGGAGGACAGGAGAGTCGCTGGGTGTGCTGAATGTCCCTCAAGTTCAAGCCCTCGCCCCCGACCATCCCGCACACTCCACTCCGCAGCGTCACCTCCAGGTCGGAGCTAAGACCACTGAGACTCAGAGAGGGAAAGGGCTGCTCTCGGTGTCACACAGAGCAGTACCCGCAGGGGGACAGGATAACTCACATTCCTCCTACCGGGTGGCAGGCTGTCAGAAGTTAGGGACCTGGCTTCCAGCTCTGGCTGTAAAAATAATGTATGGTTCCAGGAGCTCCCTTGTTTCTCTTGAGCCTTGTTTTAATTCAGAGTGATGGGTCCAGGGAAAGGATGGCTCACCGATTTCATACAAAGGCCCATTGTGATCCATCGGTAGCGGCTGCTTGGAGCTCTGGTTCGAATAAGGTTCTGAGACGGTCATGTCTGGGCTCATTAGGAGAAAGCGCTGGGACTGATTGGTGATGTACGCCTGCTGTAGGAATATCAGTGGGTGTCTGAGAATGTTTCACAAAAGTACTGTGATGGTTATTCTTGTCCCCATAGCTCATTGCAAGATAATGACTCCATCTCAGCCACTCGCATTTTTAAGCAAAAAGAAAAAGAAGAGAAGGGGAAAGGAGACATTCCTATGTCGGGAAATAAAACATTTCCTGGGGAATTCCTAGCAGACTTCAGTGCAGAGCTCACTGAATGGACTTGTATGGCATGGTGATACCTCGCTGAATGGGAGTTTGGAAAAGTAAGCATTTTGACTGGGTCCATTTCTACCCCTCAAAATAATTAGATTCTGTTAGTAGAGAAGTAGAAACTGGATATTGGAGGGGAAACTGTCGTGTCTGTCACACACACCATCTCTGGATTAAATATATGTCATGGTCTCTTCTAGCCAAGTTGGCCATCTGATGGTTTGGTAAATATAGTTCTTCTTGGATACAATGGTATTTTCTTCAATGATTACACAGCCCCTGGTTCATTAGGGGTCCTTACTAGATACTCGGTGTGAGGGAATCCATGTAATAATCCCTGGTGCTTTAATCCGGAAGGACAGACAATCCACGGGGGGGGGGGGGGGGTGAGTCCCATGAGCATTGCCCAGAAAGCCATGGAGTGACCTTAGCATAGTCTCAAGGGCTGGCAGCGGTCCCAGCCAGGCCTGGACGAGACAGAAGAGGGAGAACACGGAGCATCTACAGCAGCACAGCAAGTTCGTGACTGAGCCAGAGCAGAACTCAGTCTACGGCCCCCCAGGCACGGGGAACGCAGCACGACACGGGCTCGCGGCGCCTGTCTCCAGCTCTGGGGCTATGAGGGTGAGGCATCAGAACTCATTAACAATGGGGCGTTTCTGAACAACTGGATAAGTTTTGTAAATGAGAAGCATGCGAGCAAAGAGCAGGAGCCCCATTGTGCAGAATGAAGGAATCACGTGTGAGCTGAGATCTCAAACAGAGGCAGGAATTAAACAGCGGGAGCACGCCGTGTACTGATGTTCACGTGCATGTGTTGTGGAGACGCGTGGGCATGTTTGCAGAGCGTGCACATGTGTGTAGTAGCAAAGTGTCCCTGGCAGAGAGACCCAACTCTGTAAGTAGCCACAGTCTACCTCATCTTCATTGTGGGTCTCCCCCAAGCTCAGCTCCTCTGTGCTCTCCTGTGGGCAGTGCCATTGACTGGCACTTCGGTGATTCCCAGAGGGTAGGGTCACCAGATAAAATACAGGACACCCAGCTAACTTTGAAATTCAGACAGACAACTACCACAGGGCTGCTGGCCGTGGGCCTGGAGACCGTCTCCCCACCGTGTCTGGGGCTCTGCTCTCCCGTCTGTCAGGCAAGGTCAAAGGCGCAGCCCTGACACGAGTGGAGGGAAGGAGGCCGAGGTGAGCAGAGAGGGTGGAAGATCCATGGTTAGGATTCGCACCCTTCCCCACGTTCACTCTGTGACCCGAGGCAAGCTACCTGTCCAGGTGTTCCAGTCTCCTTGATAAAATCAGCGCTTTGTGACGCTCTCCACTGCGTCCCTTAGCCCGGGGGCCACCATTAAGTAAATAAAAGGATAAAAGCGGTGCTCACTGCCACCAGAGGAGTTTGGCCTGGTTCATCTGTTGGGTTTGGCCTGGTTCATCTGTTGGGTCTTGCTCCCTACATCCCATTATCCACACAGAAGCCTAAGGGATCTTTCCAGAATAAGAATATAATCCTGGGGCTTCCTTTCACTTAATATGGCCCCTGGAAATGTGGTGGCCAGGGAAAACCCCTGACTTCTTCCCACCCACCCGCTAGCCCCACCCATCACGACATTCATTTGAACAACTGGGCTGCAGCCTGAGGTTAATCACCAATCATTTCTGGACCTGGCTCTTGAGCACAGAGAGCTTTTACAACTTGCTACTCGGAGATCTGAACCCAGCCTGCTGTGCAGCAGTGGGAGGGGGATTTCCTGGTCTGCCTGCGACCTCTGGCTGGAGAAGGAACAGCTGGCTTAGGTACAAGAAGGAGGAAAGAGCACCCACTGCATATAAATTGCCCCTGAGACACTATTAAAAGTTTCCCAGGTACCAGGGTTGGATTTAAATGTGGTAAGAAGACAACTAGTTGGTAACAACTGTCCTTCTCTTCCCCTGACATGGATCTTGGTATCACTTCTTGCAGGTAGCCTTCCAAGATGACCCCTTTTCTTCCCACTGCCCTACACTGGCTCCGCTCCCCTCTACTGACTCTCTCATTTCCACGATGGGGTACGTGCCAGTGTGGACTGTCTCAGGATGGCAATAGCAATTCTTTAGTCTTTAAGTCCCTCTCCTGGGAAACGGGAGAAGAACAGGGAGTTCAAAGCCGTGATTGATGTCCTCTTGGCACCGTCTCCTGACTCACCACGCTACTCAGCGCGGGAGCCCCTCATCTCCAGCCCACTTCCTGATGGAGGCGGTGGGGAAGGAATTGAAAAGGATCTGGAGATCCTCTCTGAGTACTCACAAAAGGAGCTTCTGCCTTAGAACTAGAAGTGTGAGTGACAGAAAAGGAAAATATGAAGGTTGAACACGCTGGAACCAATATACCCAAAAAGCGCAGGGCTCCTGTCAAAGCATCCCTGTGCTGGCCACCTCTCATCCTCTCCCGCAGTGTGTTTACCAAACGTCGAGAAACACCTTTCCGCCCAGCCAGTTTATCAGCCAGTAAGCCTTTAAAAAAATTCCCTGCCTTATAGTCACACTTCTTTTTTTTTTTTTTTTTTAAACCTCAAATCCCATTATCCATTGAATGACTTGGCCTAGAAAGATTTTGACTATTTCTGAAAATCAAATTCACCTCCTGGGGATAAACACTTGTCGCAACTGAGAAAATTCAAGAGTCAATTTTTCCTTCCTCCGTAGGCAGCTCAGCATCGTAAAGAAGAGTTTTAGTGTCATACAGGAAGGGGTTGAAATTCTGGCTTCCGCATCTCACAGCTGGATCGCACTGAGCCAGGGACTTAACCTCTCTGGGCCTCCAGAGCCTCATCTGGAAGATGGGAATGCCTATCCGATCTCACAGGGTGAGGGTGCCCACTAAGGGAGATCAGGTTCAGACTGCATGGCAGATGCTTACGAAGTGCGTCTCCATTGCTTTGTCCCCTTCCTCTGGTCCCGTCAAGATCCGCCTCCAAGACGTCTGCGTGGGGTAACCTGGGTCACTCTGACTTACACGTCCTCTCATCATTATTTTACGTCTTTACACACTGGTGTTTCGTGGGCACAGTGTGGTTGCTCATTTCTGTACTTCTTCCCGTGCTAGTCTGTTACTAAGCACATAGTAGGGACTTTTTTTTAAAAAAAAAAAAAAGCTTGTCTCCACGAGCCCAATGCGCCACAGGTGCTGCAACCATTTCTGATAAGAGAGTCATGGGAACAATCGAGCTGTACAGTCAGAGAAAGACGCCACACCCAGGGCAATAAGTCACTACTGGCAGTCCTTTTGTAAAAACATGTTTGGTCTCCCAGGGTGTCTGCTTTGAACCTCTGTATGGGTTGTGTAAATGCTCATATTCCTTACAAAGCGATCGCTTCTGCCCCGGTGCAATCTCCGGATGCCCTCTAGATGGCAGTATTGGACACAGGTAAAGCCCTCAAGTCTCTGGAAACGCACAAGTGGGGGGGGGGGGAATCTTTTTTATTATCAATGCATTAAGAGTGAATTTATCATTCTGGCTCAGCAAAAGCCGAGTTATTTGGTAAGAAGCTTTATCCCTGGCTAACGTGCAGATTAATCAGTCAGTTAGATACAAAGCCAGCACAGGCCTTTGTCTTGTGAGCAGAATGAATAACCGGCTGTTAAGGTTTTGCCTTCCTGCGTACAAGAATTGAGCTTCCACCCAGGCCCCTGGGATGGAGAGTGTGGGGAGGTGTGTGTGTGTGTGGGGGGGGGGGGGAATAACCAGAGCAGAGACTTCTATACCCTGGCATGAGAATGAGGGATGGCTCAGTCAGCGAAGGGGTCTAATGAAATGACACCAGTAATAACAGCAACTTCAGCGAAGGCTTACTGCAGGTCCAACACCATTCAAATGCTTTCCTATTCCAAATCAATCCTCACACAATCCTATGAAGACCTTAATTCTGCAGGCGAGGAAACCGATGTCTAGAGAATAAATGAAGCCTGCGATGTCCCGTCGCTAGGACTGACAGAACTGGTGTTTGGACTGGGACCTGGTGACAGCAGCCACGGTCCATAGGTGTGGGGGCAGACCACAAACGGGCTGACAGGCGACACTCCATTCCTCCAAAATTCTCACACCACTAGGGCACCCCTCGTGGCCAGAGTGCCCCGACGGACAAACAGAAGAAGTGGAAAAACCCAGAGCAAATCCATCCCCACACTCAGGACAAGAGTGCAAAGCACCCACCCATCACTCTAAGGCAGGTGATGCAGTCGAGGTTGTTGGGAAAAAACACAAGATTTAGAGCAAGAGAGACCTGAGTTTGAATCCAGGCTCAGCCAGTTTCTAGGGCAAGTTACCTAACATTCTAGAATCTCAGATAATTTCAAGTGGAGGGTGCAGCCCAGCTGGGGGGAGGGGCCAGGCAGCCGCAAGCCCTCAGGGGCCCGGAAGTGAGTGGTCAGCACCGTGCACAGGACGCAGGTGCCAGGCACCGGCTCAGGCTCTGCCCACTAGGAGTAGGGTACTCTGAGCAGCGCAGGGCAGAGGGCCCTGCAGGGAGCCATGCCAGGGAGGTCAGTCACTAACAGGTAAGAGCTCTGGTGCCAGGCAGCCTGGATTTGACTCTTGAGCTCTAACCCTTATCAGTGATGTGGCCCTGGCCAAATGGCTCTGAGCCTCAGTTCTTTGATCTGTAAAATGGTATAGTGAAGGGCTTGGCGCAGGGTGAGGAGAGGAGTAGTGAGCAGCATTACAGCAGAGGCCCGATGGCCAGCACTGCCCCACAAGGAAACTGCAGGCACAGAGGGACACCATCACCGGGAGTTTCCACTGCCCCCAACCTCGCTCCCAGCCCTGTATCTCAAACTGCCTGTGCTCAGGGGTATATGAGCAGCCGCAGTCTAACCTCCGTGGCCGGATTAGGGGCTGAGGCCACCCCTCGTAGCGTCTCTGAATCGCTGGCTGCGCGGTGTGCTCTGGGGCCTGTGTGTGCATTTCCTGACGCTGCTCTCTTGAACACCGAGGTCAATATTGTCTCTGCCATTTGTCTTGAGAGGAGCTGGAAACGGCGTGGTAGGCTGGGGTAGGTGGGGGGGTGAGGGAGGCAGGCATGGAGGGCCAGTGGGGCCAGTCACTCCCTTTGAGCCCGTTCACCAACTGTGGAGCTGTGCCAACGACCTTTTGGTAAAGGTAATTTGTAGACCCAAGAGTCATTAAACCATGATGGGGCTTTGGGGAAAGCAGCAGGAACCAGGGATCAGCCCTGTCAGCACAAAGGCCCCTCTGTTGACGATGCTCTGTGATTAAGTTATTCTATTATTAAGCACAGACTCGGGCTCTCGGTGCCATGTCCTCTCTGGAGACACCCTTGCCAGGAGCTCAGCAGGAACCCCCTCTTTGAAACCCAGAGTCCCAAAGGCATAGCTTTGCCTTGAGTGCAGTGTGGAGCAACTAGACTCGGGGGGCTCCAAGATCTGGATGGAATTAGAAAGCTAGACCTTGTGAGGATAGTCTTTAGGCCAATGGTTTAATGGTTGCTAAAAGTCCTTTCAAATGGCTTTCCTATGAGAAATTCTGCATTACAGATTCTAGAGGGGATGAGGAATCTAATACAACCCAGGCCCTCCAGAAGATGGCAAGACACCAGAGAGATGTAAGATTTTTACCACTAAAGAGAGCGTTTGGATTACACAGTAGGCTGCCTGAGCTGGACTTGGACCTGCCTCACAGACTGACGGATATCGGCCGAATGTTAGTAACGTCACCACAAGCCTGTTGCAAGGCAGTTTCTGTGTCCCACTTTGCCAGTGTGGAAACTGAGTCTCAGAGAGGGTAGGGAGCTTGGCAAGACCACACCATGAAAAGTAAGGGAGGCTGGTGGGTTTAGATCCAAGCCTATACCACGTTGACCACTACAGGTAGACCAGGCAGAGTACCGGGCTGTGGAAACTCTTGTCAGATGTACTGGCAGGTTCAAGGGCCAGCAGTATGACTCAAAAATGGAAGGCAGGCCTGACCTGTGGTGGCGCAGTGGATAAAGTGTCGACCTGGAAATGCTGAGGTCGCCGGTTCAAAACCCTGGGCTTGCCTAGTCAAGGCACATATGGGAGTTGATGCTTCCAGCTTCTCCCCCCCTTCTCTCTCTCTGTCTCTCCTCTCTCTCTCTCTCACTCTCTGTCTCTCCCTCTCCTCTCTGAAATGAATAAATAAAAAATAAAAAAAATAAAAAAACAAAAAACCCCAAAAAAAAACAAAAATGGAAGGTGAGGCCTGTTCTCAGAAGGGACAGGAATCCAGAGCACTGAGCAGTTTCTCCGTGTCCTCGCTCTGGGTCTCCCAGGTGGAGCAGGAACAGTTGAGAGAAGGGTAGCTTTGAACCCCCGGTTCAAATTGAGATTCTCAAACTGCTAGACGTCAAGAACTAGTAAAATGATATTGAAAAAAAAATTGAAGACAGCATCAGGGACCAACTTTTTATTTTGCATCTGAAAAATTTATTACTATCTGCTGTCACCATCGTTTCACATAAAAAGGACATTTTAATATACACCTAATTGAGATTTTAATCTCATAAAAAGAATGAGCCTTTAAATTTAATAAATTTTACTTAATGAAAATTTGCTACTCTTTATTTTTTTCCATTTTGTTACACTCGAAGGACAACTTCATCACTCACTGTCAGCAGTTCCCGGGAACCCCGGCCGCGGCCCACCCCATCGTGTGACCTGAACGCCGGGGGTCTTTTTGCTGTCCTGGGAGTGAAGAGGAGGGCTGGGGGTGGGGACTGATGGCCCATCTCCCGTGGGTAGACAAGTCACCCTTTGCGCCCAATGGAAAATTGGGGCTAAAATCGAGAAGGGTCAGTTTGTGCTAACTAGCCTGAATCAGTGAGAAGTGTGAACAATAGCCTGTCTCAAAAGGCAGGTTGATTTCCCTCTTTTCAAACATGTGCTTTCACACTGTGATACAAACTCACTTGGCAAAGAGTTGCTAATTAGGCGTCTTTGAAAAATTGGGTTTCTCGGATGAAGAGGACTGATTTGCAGATCCTATTCCCAGTGCGCACACGCCTGCTAATGGGTGCTTCCGAGGTACTCCTGATGGTCCCCGGAGAGGCTGAGCCAATGGCAGGGCGCGCTCACAGCTCACAGCGCGGGCTCACAGAAGCCCACTCTCCCTTGATCGCTTGCTTTCTCCCATCGCAGGGACTACTCCTCATGTTGCCTGGAGGAAAGGCTGGCTGCCTTCGGAGAGGCCCAGGGGCCCAGGGCCATTACTGCCTTCTTGGAGGCGCCTGTGTTCCTGGCTAAGTAATGTCTGTGGACACAGAGGGCCCACCTGCAGAAGAAGGTGTGCAACCTGGGCCTAGGCCTGCGATGGCATCTATATTGGAGGAGGTGGTTTCCAGTGCCCCCTCCACAGTGAGCTCGTAAGAGAATATTCACATAGCAGAAAGGTCAGTTAGGGGCTGGAACAACATGTTTCGAAAGAATTTAGCACATGTATTGGGTCCAATGGAAAAGAAGAAAATAAACATTTTTGAGCTTCTGTAAGGAGCCAGACTTTGTGATAGGTTCTGGGGTATCAGAAATAAACCCGACAAAGTCACAGCCCTCAGAACGGACCCCGACTTGTGGGGGAGAGTGACAAGGGAACAGTGGCAAGATGAGGGTGTCATGACTGGGAAGTTCATGCACAGAATTTGTGACAAAAGGAACACCGCTGAGCGTCTGGGAAGTAGGGGTGTCTCATTGAAGGGACACTTAATCATGACATTTCCTGATCACTGACTATGGTCTGAGCACCCTGATAAGCCCTTTTACAACATCGTTTTGCTTAATTCTCCCAACAACATACCATCGCTCCTTTTTCATAGACATGGAAACAGGCTTTATTTAGTAGAGGATCATGGTGTGCACACTTATATATATATTTACGTGTGTGTGTGTATGTGTGTGTGTGTATGTATAAATAGTACTTCAGCCGACTACGGGAAGTCCTTACCTGCGTGGGCTTCCTCCAAGCTCCCGGAAAGGCCTAGCCATGTAGGTACATGTTTTGATAAAATTTTCAAAAGTAAATTATTTAGTGGCAATCAGGACTATTTAAATTTAAAAAAATTTATTGATTTTAAAGAGAGAGGAAGGGAGAACAAGAGAGAGAGAGAGAAACATCAATTTGTTGTTCCACTTATTTATGCATTCATTAGTTGATTCATGTATGTGCCTTGATTAGAGATTGAACCTGCCACTTTGGCGTATCAGGATGATACTCTAACCAACTGAGCTACCCGACCAGGACTGCAATCAGACTATTAAGAGTCCCATTTTCCCACTCTGACTTCTCCTTTGGTTCATGTTGAGTGAGTTTAGTGTGTTGAGTTGTGGTTTGGATAGTTTGGGCATCTGGTTGCATTTTGGATACATTTATCTGGGGTTTAATGGGCTATAATATCTATAGGGACTTTGGTCATATCTGGTTATTGTTATTGTTAGCCACTCTGGTGTGAGAACGGCTTCCAGGAATAGTCCTGCCGGCTCACTGGGCGTGGCGATGTGAAGGGAGGGCCAGGGCCTCTAGTACTCAGTGCCCAGGTGGGGCACGAGGACAGACAAGGTGTGAAATGTACGGAGCCAGAAGCTAGTCTGCGAAAAATTCTCCCAATGGTGAGATGTGTAAAGTTACATAAGCAGACTCAGTTTTCGCTGATGCCTAATCAAAACAAAAGTTTCTTCCTCATACACGAATACATTTTGTGCCATTATGCACCACACATTTCTTTTGTTTTCTGAACGGAGGCTTGCAAAATAGGTTGTATCAGCACTCCTGCACTTGTCAGGCCAAGCATGGAGCAGCACTGCCATCCGGGTCACACCATGTTTACGCGTCCCCACCCTCAATAATTATCCTTTCTGAGCAACTGAGCTAGGCAAAAGGCTGAATTACATTTCTACTCACTCTTTAGAAAATTATAACACAAAACTGTCATCCTAGGAAGCAGCGATCACCCAGAGTATGCAGCCAGAAAGAAACATAGAAGAAAGTACTATCGAGGTGGATCAAGCAGCTAATTAATAAGATCCTGATTTTTCTGGGCATTGTGTTTGCAATACTTGTCAGCTATTTAAAAATCTGCAGTCTGTTGTGGCACATTCTCACTCTCATTTTCTTTCCTTATATTTGCACTTAATTTTGTATTTGTTATTTGTTATTCTTTTCCTTAACGGGGGGGTCACACAAGTCTCAGACCCACCTGTGCCTGGCGGGCAAAGTCCTTCACATGTGTGTGTCGCCTGGACCTCTGTGTCCTGACTCCCTACCCTCTGCCTTGTTCCCAGCCCGACGGTAACAATTCTGATTTATATTTCTTTCTTAAGATGAGTGGCTTTTGAACAGCCATTTCCCCAACTGCGAGCCATGCGTCTGGCAGCCCCTTTCAGACTCAACGCGCAGCGAGTCCCCCGGAGATACAGAGGGTAGCGCCTTCCCCAGCCCCGCCCACTTTGTCTACCCCACTCCTGTTCCTGAGCTCTGAGCTCAGAAGGGCCAGGTGCACCCATGCAGATATAATCTCTTGCTACCTTTTTAGCCCAGACTCCACCCTGGCGTTTGCATATTTGCCCCCTGAGTGGCAGCAGAGAAAGCCGGTCTCCTTTGGGCCCTGGTGACCGCCCCGAGCCTGCTCAGTTGAGCAAATGCTAGGATTAAGGCCCCCTGTGGCCAGGCACTCCCCAAGATATAGGATATAGTTCCCCAAGTCAGGAACCCACAGCTGTAAGCCTGATGGGAAGAAGCCTGTGTCCCTATACTGTGACAAGGAGCTGAGTCCAGAGAAGGGCCCGAATCCGACCTGAAAGGACAGTGTAGGCCTCCTGGGAGAACTCACACCTGAACTGGGTCTTGGAAGACTAGAAATCAGTGTCCAGGTGAGGAAAGGTGGCCACTGCATAGTGGCCCATCGCCTCCCAGTTATTCTCTAATCTGAGTGCTACAGTGGAGGGATTTTGCAGATATGATCAAAGTCCCTAATCAGTTGATCTTAAATTAAGCAAAAGAGAGAGTATATTGCAGGGGTCGGGAACCTATGGCTCGCGAGCCAGATGTATTTTTTGGGTTTTTTTTTTGTATTTTTCTGAAATTGGAAACGGGGAGGCAGTCAGACAGACTCCCGCATGTGCCCAACAGGGATCCACCCAGCATGCCCACCAGAGGGCAATGCTCTGCCCATCTGGGGCGTTGCTCTGTTGCGACCAGAGCCATTCTAGCGCCTGAGGCAGAGGCCATGGAGCCATCCTCAGCGCCCGGGCCAACTTCGCTCCAATGGAGCCTCGGCTGTGGGAGGGGAAGAGAGAGACAGAGAGGAAGGAGAGGGGGAGGGGTGGAGAAGCAGATGGGCGCTTCTCTTGTGTGCCCTGGCCGGGAATCGAACCCGGGACTCCTGCATGCCAGGCCGACGCTCTACCATTGAGCCAGATGTGGCTCTTTTGATGGCTGCATCTGGCTTGCAGACAAATCTTTAATTAAAAAAATAATGTTAAAAATATAAAACAATCTCATGTATTACAATCCATTCATTTCCTACTGCTCATGTTCGTGGTTGCAGGTGGCTGGAGCCAATCACAGCTGTCCTGCGGGACAACACCAAATTTTTATGGGATAATGCATAACATATATGGGTCGTTGTATGGCTCTCATGGAATTACATTTTAAAATATGTGGCATTCATGAGTCTCTCAGCCAAAAAGGTTCCTGACTCCTGGTATACTGGGTGGGTCTTACTTAGGTATGCATTTTCAAACAAGGCTTAGGCCTTCCCTGAGCTCACAGACCCTAACTAGTCTCTGGGTCTATAATTCTTCCCTCCCCCACCGGACCCCCCTACTTCCCTAGCTTCTTTTTTTTTTTTTTTTTGTATTTTTCTGAAGCTGGAAACGGGGAGAGACAGTCAGACAGACTCCCGCATGCGCCCGACCAGGATCCACCCGGCACGCCCACCAGGGGCGACGCTCTGCCCACCAGGGGGTGATGCTCTGCCCCTCCGGGGCGTCCCTCTGCCGCAACCAGAGCCACTCTAGCGCCTGGGGCAGAGGCCAAGGAGCCATCCTCAGCGCCCGGGTCAACTTCGCTCCAATGGAGCCTTGGCTGTGGGAGGGGAAGAGAGAGACAGAGAGGAAGGAGGGGGAGGGGTGGAGAAGCAAATGGGCACTTCTCCTATGTGCCCTGGCCGGGAATCGAACCCGGGTCCCCCGCACGCCAGGCCGACGCTCTACCGCTGAGCCAACCGGCCAGGGCCTCCCTAGCTTCTTTACCTTGGTGATGCCACCTGTGGACAGCAAGCTGCAGCTCATGCCCTGGGGATTCCAGCCTGCTCACGATCTGTGCTTGCCTACCTACAGACCTGGCATCACCCAGCCAGCCCTACAGGAGCATGAGCTGAGTTATCACAGGAAGTCCATACACACACACACACACACAGATATATAGGAAATCTATTATCTATCCATCACCTATTGGCTCTGTTTCTCTGAACCCTGACTTATGATAATGATGAAGTAATAATACTACAGCCGTTCACACCGACTGAGAACTGACATGTGCCTGACACGATGCTGAATACTTTTCAGGCATTGTTCTCACTTATGCGGCTCATGAGCTCCACGAGGCAGGTATGTACTATGATTATCCCTATTTACAGATAAAGAAACTGAGGCACACAGAGGCCGAGCAACTGGTCACCTGGCCCGTCACCCTCAGAGCCAGGATTCCAATAGGACTGCAATCCACCAACTACCCTGGGCCTCGTGCTACATGAGGGGAAACATTACCGGGCCTGACCATTTGGTGCTTAAAGTGAGGGTGATGAGCAATGAGACAAGAGAAGCCATGAGATTAGGGAGGAGTCCCAGCCACCCTGTGTGCCAGCCAGTTTTCTCCGCTGCGGGTGGAGCAGGTGGATGAGAACCCTCGCGTACAGAACACAGGATGTCAGGAGAAGGGCACTTTGAGATCTGCTAGTCCATCTCCCACTGGACATGTGAGCAAACCGAGACCCTGCAAGGGTATGGAGAAGTAGCAGGGCGCAGACAGCTCTCAGGCCGGTGACGCCACATGGAGCAGGTTCCTTCGGATGCAGAAGCTGTGATCCTGCACTCCAAGGAGCAGGGACCTCTTCCCGGGAGACCTCGCCAGGTCAGGAACCAAGCAGCCTCGGTGGGTTCCCGCAGTCATGCAGACAAGGGCTAGTGCGAGGCTTGGAGAGAAGACACATACGATGCTGTCACACTGGCCTTCCCCAGGCGGGAAGAAGTGAGTCTGCAAACACGGTGTGTAACAGCCATGACCGCAAAGCCGAGCAGGCGGCTTTGTGCTCTGGCTCAAGGTGTGCACCTGAATGTGCCGATGGCAAGGAGACCATCCTTTCTAGTATACAAACGACTTTTCGCCTACTTGAATGTTTTGGTTTTTTTTTTTTTTAAGATTTTTTTTTTTCCTGTATTTTTCCAAAGCCAGAAACGGGGAGAGACAGTCAGACAGACTCCCGCATGTGCCCGACCGGGATCCACTCGGCACGCCCACCAGGGGGCGACGCTCTGCCCACCGGGGCGTGGCTCTGTTGCCACCAGAGCCACTCCAGCGCATGGGGCAGAGGCTGAGGAGCCATCCGCAGCGCCCTGGGCCATCTTTGCTCCAATGGAGCCTCGGCTGCGGGAGGGGAAGAGAGAGACAGAGAGGAAGGAGAGGGGGAGGGTGGAGAAGCAGATGGGCGCTTCTCCTGTGTGCCCTGGCCGGGAATCGAACCTGGGACTTCTGCACGCCAGGCCGACGCTCTACCACTGAGCCAACCGGCCAGGGCCTACTTGAATGTTTGACAGGACATCTTTTGTGACTTCTAGTCTTCCCAGTTCACAGAAGAGAAAAGGGAGTGTCGGTAAGGGATTGGTGCTAGGTCACCTCACACAGCTGCGGACAGTGGGGAACGGGACCACGCAGGATCTGAATGCCGACACCAGCGTGGCTGCCTCCTGCTCCCAGGGGCTGCACACGTGTCTGTGGGGGAGGAACGCAGTCCCCGCCCCCCGCCCGCCCGCCGCTTCGCTTTTGCTTTGAGAACAGCCGAATCCGGAGGGGGTGGGGAGCTGCTGGCGAATCCGGAGGGGGGTGGGGGCTGCTGGCGAAGCGGCTGACTTCCGAGCTGCGAGGTGATGATGAGTTTGTACCAGAGGCGGTCAAAACACGGAGATTAATTACCCTCTGCCCATGAAGTGGGCTTTTATGGGCTGTCAGTCCGAAGAAGAATGTTTTGAAGTCAAAATTCTTTTAAATGTCACAACTGGTGTTTTGAATTCATGGATACCTTGGTGCCTTGTAATACCGTATATTTCCAGTGTAGAGAAAAGAAAATACTTGTCTTTAACAATCACAGGGGCTTAGGAAACACTCATGCAATGGTCTGGTTTTATTATTTTATTATTTTTCTTTTTTTTTTTACAGAGACAGAGAGAGAGTCAGAGAGAGGGATAGACAGGGACAGACAGACAGAAATGGAAAGAGATGAGAAGCATCAATCATTAGTTTTTTGTTGCGACACCTTAGTTGTTCATTGATTGCTTCCTCATATGTGCTTTGACTGCGGGCCTTCAGCAGACCGAGTAACCCCTTGGTCGAGCCAGCGACCTTGGGTCCAAGGTGGTGAGCTTTGCTCAAACCAGATGAGCTCGCGCTCAAGCTGGCGATCTCGAGGTCTCGAACCTGGGTCCTCCGCATCCCAGTCTGACTCTCTATCCACTGCGCCACTGCCTGGTCAGGCGGTCTAGTTTTATTTTTTTAATTTTTATTTAAAGATTGATTTGAAAGAGAAAGGGAGAGAGGGAAGGAAGGAGACAGAGAAAGAGAGAGAGAGAGAAACATTGATTTGTTGTTCCACTTATTTATGCATTAATTGGTTGATTCTTGTATGTGCCCTGACTAGGGATCGAACCTATAACCTTGGCATATTAGGACGACACTCTAACCAACTAAACTACCTGGCCAGGGCCTGCATGGTTTAATTTTGAGCTCTATAGGTGCCATGGGTCAGGTCCTTGCACAAAAGTCACATAACCAGTAAGTGGTAGAGCCAAGACTCAAATCTGGGTCAGCCTGATCGCAAAGCAAATATCATTATCTCATTATATAGATGAAGGGACACTGAAGAGAAGTAACACACACAGAGGGAAAGGCAGTCCGTTAGGAGCTTCTGTAGAATGGGGTGCAAACACTTGACTCCATGTCACCTCTTCCCGGCCCCGTGCCCTCGGGCAAGTTCATCTCTGTGCCCCTGTCGCCTTCATCTGCAGGACGGGATCTGGTTGACAACCTCTCCCCACTACTGTGGGCTAACTGAGAGAATGGACAGCCATGAACTGCCCAGAACAGGGCTGGAATGAGAGGTGAGGTTTTAGTGCCACCCAGCAAAATGCTTTTCAAGCAGGAATGGTTAGCTGGGTCTTTGTGGAAAGAATGAATAAAAAATGAGGGGAGCCTTAGAATGAAATGTTAACACTGTCCTCCTGACAGAGATCCTCAAGTCCCTCCAGGCCGTGTTACCCTTTTTGCTGGGTAAGAAATATCAATAGTGATTCATAGGTTTTCTAATAAAAGAGCCGAGCACATACATCATTAGTTGATAGGGGCAGTAATGGCAAATACTTGCAAAGCACTTTTCAAAACTTTTTGTTGGCATTGCTTCGTTTTATTCTCACAATGATGCACTGAACTGCAAGATATTATCGCTGCTTCTACTGTGACTAATGCTGCTCCCTGCCTGCACTTACAGGGTATCTGCTGGGGGACCCAGTCTGTGCTAAGTCCCATGCACATGTCATCCCTGGCTATCAACAGCACGGTGGGTCTGAGAGAGCCAAGGCTGGCAGGGTTTAAAAAAAAAAAAAAAAACTGGCCCCAAAGTGACATAGGTGGTACGTGGGAGCCAACACTCAAATCTGAGCCAGCCTGACCCCACAGACACGGTCACAAAGCAAGTGCCATTGTCTCATCGCACGGATGAAGGAGGACACTAACAGAAGTCGCAGGACCTGCTCCGAAATGACTCGTCCAGCAGAGGGCAGGATCTGGACCCACGTTCTTGAACTCATGCTCAAAATTCTAAGCTGCTTCTACTACGTAACTGTCCCTGATCTGGTGATGGTCAACAGGAGGCCACGGTCTGCTTTTACTGAACGCTTCTGTCTACCCAGCATAGGCTAAGCCTCTGACAAACACTCTCATCTGATCTGCCCACACCCAGCGATATGTGTGCTCAGGAAAAGAGGCTCAAGGGTCCAATCGCCAAAATGCTAATGGCAGTTATCTCAAGGTGGTAAGATCTTAGATGATTATTTTCCTCATAATCTTACATATGGTTTCACCCTTTTTGTAAACAAAGATGATAAAACTTAAAGGCATAAGTTTATATCGACCCTTGACTGGAGGTATTATGTACCCCCACGTTCCCGTTGGGAAAACCGAGGCTGAGAGAGGGAGAGTGAAGGATCTGGTCAGTCCAGAGCTCCCACTCACCCGGCTTACTGAGCAGGAGAGTGACGTCCCGGGTGATCCTATCATCTCTCCCCGGACGAGGGCGTGGCTCCTCCTACAGGGTGATCCTATCATCTCTCCCGGACGAGGGCGTGGCTCCTCCTACCCTGACTCAGGTGCAACACTTCACAGGGCTGTTTCCCAAATACTGGGCTGTCGTCCTTAAGTTCAGGTGTACTGGAGGTTGCGAAGGCTCCTCTGGGGGTAAAGCACCCCGCGTGACCTCACATTCCTCACCAGTCATTGCCTGGGAGAGTGAAGGTGGTGATGACGTTCAGAGGGGCTGGTGACCACCAGTGAGCAGGTGAGCATGTGCCTGGCTGTGTGGGTCGGGTGGTGCCCACACCATTTCAACCACAGGGGGTGAGGGTGTAGAGAGGTACGCAAAATTTTTTTTTTTTCTGAAGCTGGAAACGGAAGAGACAGTCAGACAGACTCCCGCATGCGCCCGACCGGGATCCACCCGGCACACCCATCAGGGGGCGACGCTCTGCCCACCAGGGGGCGATGCTCTGCCCCTCTGGGGCGTCGCTGTGTTGTGACCAGAGCCACTCTAGCGCCTGAGGTAGAGACCAAGGAGCCATCCCCAGCGCCCGGGCCATCTTTGCTCCAATGGAGCCTCGGCTGCGGGAGGGGAAGAGAGAGACAGAGAGGAAGGAGAGAGGGAGGGGTGGAGAAGCAGATGGGCGCTTCTCCTGTGTGCCCTGGCCGGGAATCGAACCCGGGACTTCTGCACGCCAGGCCGACGCTCTACCACTGAGCCAACCGGCCAGGGTAAAATTTTTTATTGTATGCCATAGATGCAAAAAGTTTTGGAAATACTAATTTAAATGACTCAATAGAAAGCTGTAAATGCAAAATGGCATTTGCCAGACAAGACTGGGTGGCTCTCAGAGACCGTAAGCCCCAGCTCGTCTGCAGCACAAGCAGGCCCTCTGTGACAGCGAGAGCCAGGCCCATCTGTGCACACACGAGGGACCCGTGAGCACAGGGAGATGCAGGTCAGTTCCACACTCATGGAGCATCCCCGTGTCCAGCATTGAACCACAGTAATGAGGGGACGGCTGGGGATGGCAGGAGCTCGGTTCTGTGCCACCACAACATGCTTCTTGACATCATGGGTGAAGCATGCACACCCTCTGCAGTGAATGCCCTATGGGTCACCCAGGTGTCCCCTTAGGTCATTGGCACTCATTCCCTCAGGAACCATAGCTGCCTCACCCAATGTCCCTCCCCTGGCCAGTGACCACTGATGCTGCATCCCAAAGCCCGGCCCTTTCCTTGGACGAAGGACATGCTATGGGGCGACTTCAGCTGCAGAGCCCCTCCTGGGACTCCTGAGGCTGCTGAGGGCAGTGCAGCTAACTTCTCTGCCCCATCCTGACTCCCTCGCTCCTTCACAGGTACTATTCCGGACAGCACACCCTCCACAACCCAACCTTCCTCGTGCAAATCTCTGTCTCAGAGTCCGCTTCCTGCAGAAACTCAAACATCGCCGCGGAACCATGGGATCCCACGGCCTTTGGGAAAGGAGGCTCCACTCAGACCTGATGCCTTCCCAGTTCCTGGCCCAGACAGCCCTTGTGTGGTTTCAGGGATTTGGTGGGCCCTGCACGGATGGACAGCTCTTATGAATGTGGCCGAGGGGCCTGGTGAATGCTTAGCATTGAAAGGGAACTTAAGAAAGCCCAAGTTCTTTCTCCTTTATATCAAAGAACAGCAGCCAGTAGCACTTCATTTGTATAGGAGCAGACTCCTCTAGCCTGACTTATTCAGGGAACTGGAAGCCCAACTCTTCCCCTTGAACTTAAAAACTCTGGGTTGAGCATGTGATAGAAACTCATGAGCAGTTACTGAACCAGGAGAATTCTAATGGAATACTATAAGAGCTATAAGACGGGATTGTATGAGAGGTGGGCCGGGTGTGGCTTTGCTGCCAAAACATCCAGGACCACCAGGGCATTTTCTGCTCAACAGGCAGAGTGACACCATTGCCCTGGACTCAGAAGACCACGGCTGTGCCAGAGGGCAGGCTCCCTGGCTTCCTTCTAGGCCACCAACGCGTTCAGTTCAGACTTCAGGGGAAATTGCAGTTGTGTTTAAAGCCATATGCTCCCTAGGAAATGTATGTGCACACCAGAGCACGGCAGAGTGGGAAACACTGTGGCTCAGACCCCAAGTCCGGTGCTTGTCTGTGTGTGCCCTTGCACAAGTCACCTCACCGACTAGGATTCTCATTTGTTTACTGGCAAAATAAGATGAATATTTAACTTTCAGGAATTTTGTTAGAACAAGAAATAACATTACACGGTTAACAGCAGCATGGCTCTCAAAGCTAGTAACTATTACTAGTAATTATAACATTTAGACAATACTATTATTACAAAGAAGAGGAATACTAGCTAACTTGTATAATGGGGAGGCCAAAACCAGACTCAATGCTGAGTGCATTTGATTGTTGACTTCAAATAGTACGTAGAAATGGATACTCCCATCATGCATCTATCTGATGCTGCAAAATGATGATGCCAGAATCACTAGTGCTTCTTCTTCTTTAGTTGTTGGGGCCATAGCCTGGCCAAAGCTTGGCTTGAGATGTAAGTTTGGGATGAGGGAAACAGGAGCCTCTGACGTACAGGGAAACGCTGGGCTGGTGGCGGATGAGGGGGTGGAAACCTTGAGCTCCTGGCTTGTGATCTTGAGCAAATCATTTAATCTCCTGGTTCATTTATTCATTCACTCAGCTGACATTTATTATACACAGACGAGTATAAGTGTGGTGCCTCCTGCAGCAAGAACAGAACAGTAAGGGGGTAAGAGTGCAGTGTTAATGCTGATATGTTGAGTGCATGCTACAGGACATACGGTCCAAGTGAGGGCCATGAGGTCGGGGCCGCCGCTCTCTTGCTCAGGGCTATAACGTCAGCACTCAGCCTGTCAAAGTGCCCCACAAGGAAATGAACCAGAAATTCTACTGCATAGTGGGGGAAGTCTTACCGTGGAGGTAACACGATCTGGGCCTTAAATGATGCACAAGGGGGGGGGGGGGTTAGGAAGAGACAATAGGAATGGACCCTCCAGGGAAGAGCATATTGACGGGCAGGATACGCCGGCCGGCCGGAGAGCACAGTGTGCAGAGGGCAGGATGAGATAGATCCCTTGGAGGCGTGGGAGAATGAAACAAGCTAGCCATGCAAAATGGCTTGGGGAATACAGGTTAGGCGGCATATTTGCAGCTTGCTACTTTGATGTATATATGTTACAGATTTATTGTATAATTGTTGTTGTCTTGACTTTAGATCTATATTTAATGATGTTGGTCCATGATTGATCATTAGTAAACGAATATGCATGTGCATGTAAAGCTTGGCTCTGCATACAGTATTGATGGATTCACTCATTCATCCAACAGATCTTTTATTCTGATAAATGCTAATTGCTGCTCGGAGAGCCCAAGCAAGGTAATTTGCTGAGGCATGAGTTTGCGCTTCTCTGGTTCGACTTGCCTGCTGGCAGGAGGGGGTGTGTGTGTGTGTGTGTGTGCTGAGGTTTCGGCATGCTTTTTCTGCTGCAGCTGTGTCTGTGTGTTTCTGCACCCCGGGGACACTGCTCAGTGCCTGCAGCAGAAACAAGGGTCTCGGGGTTTCTCAGTCACCCTTCAGTATCCGCTTCCTCCATCGCAGCACTCACGGGGGAGCCTTTCTCGCCCACAGGTTGGCGATGCAGGAGCCCAGAGGCCCGGAAGAGAGAGCAGCACTTGGGAGAAGGGAAACCACAGTGTGCACAGCAGCAAGTGGGGAGCGGTGATGGCGGAAGACGCGGCCCAGGAGGAGGAGGCAGGGCTCCGAGGAGCAGCCGGTGGCAGGAGGAGAAGGAAGGACGCAGGCTGGCTGTGCAGGACAGAGCATGACATGGGGAAAGGCTGAGAGGGACGAAAGGGAGAGTGAACAGGAGGTTCAGAGGAAGAACTAGGTATTGGAACAGAAACTGAAGAGGGAAGAAAGTTGGGGCGGAAGGAGGGAGTAGGGAGGGAGAAATGAGCTAAGATAATTGTATAGAAAGACCCCCCTCCCCAAGAAGGGGTCCACGCAGGAATTTTGGGCTCAGGGAACATCGCAGAGGGGAAGGGAGGAGGGCGTCTGGCTTGCCCATCTGGTTTGCCCGCCTACACAGATTTTTCTGAAGGGAGGAGGTGTCACATGTCAAAATATTCAGTGGTGATGCATGAATTAGCAGAGATCAATTTGTGTTTAAGAAATCTTGATGAAGCGCCCCAAAGCACAAATCAAAGCCATCATGCGAATGAGACTGTTCATCCAATTAACACACATTCCAGCACCTGGCCCCGCAGATCGAGAGCGGGGAGCTGGGCGGGGCTGGCATCCAACAGGAGCGGGATCGGGTTGGTTTGCTTATTCACTCTTCCGTCTGTGAGTTCCCTGGAAATCACCTTCAGGAATGTGCCCCGGGCTCTGTTTAAAGGTCATCTTGTCCCTGGGTTTTTAATACTCAGAAATGAGCCCCTCCCGTGGCTCAACCCAGGCAGCATCTCCGCCACCCTGCAAACCCACGATCACGCCTCGGACAGGGCAGCGGGCATCCAGCCACCAGCTCTCTCAGCTGGCCACACGGGCTGGGGGAAAGCCAGCTCTGGGCTGAGGGACTGAGCCTGGCATGGCTGGGGCCCAGAGACATCACTGAGCAGGTGACAGATCACAGCAGGTTTGAGCCGGGGCTGGCGGGCCTCAGTGGGACCCAGACGCTCTGTGTCCCTGGAGTCTCTTCTTCTCTTTCAGACCTTGTGCCGAGAGGAGCTCTACCCTGGACCCCAACAAATCTGACAAGCACCTTGACCTCACTTATTCTTTCTGTTTTCCTTTTTGGTAGGTGGAGTTGTTCCCTGTGCCCCCAGGCCTAGTTAGAGGCCTTGTTGAACTCAGAGCCGTATTTGTGTATTCCTTCCTTTCTTCCTCCCTCCTTCCATGGCCTACAATCATTTATGGAATGCCAACTGTGTGCCAGGCACTAGCTTTGCTTTCATTCTGGTTCGGGCAAATAGCTTAAAGACATATAACATACACGATGTCAGAGGGGCACAAATATCCAGGACAATATAGGAAAGAGGGGATAAGAGGGCTCCACGTGCGTGTGTGGACAAGTGCTATGTGGCGGCTATGCATGAGAATCCCCAGTACACAGAGAAATGGTGAACCCCCCCCCTCCCTGCTGTCAGACCTCTCTGATGTGGCTCTGTCTGGATCTGAGTGTGCATGCTGGCCATCTGCCTGGGTTGGTGCCATCTGCCTGAGGTTGGCTCTATCTGCCTGGGTTGGCTCCAACAATACTTTGTTTTCTGCTTTTACCCCTCTCCAAAACTGCTGGCCCACAGCAGGGGTTTCAGCATACCATTGGGTCAAGTGGCCCAGTAGTTTGCTCTGGCATGAATCAAAAACAAGCCGCATCTGCTAGTCTCAGGGTGACCATGACTGCTGTATACGACTGTATAGTTTGTATCGTAGACAACCCAAGAGGATGCTCTTTACACAGACCACAGTGTAAATCATGCTGCCTTGGGATGGGCAGTACCCAGCCTGCCCAGCCAATCCTGGCAGCTCTCTGGGTCCACGCAAACCCTGGGGGTGGAGGGGAGGGGAGGGGAGGCTGGGCTGTGGTTGGATCCAGCATGACAGAGGGCATTGAGCAACGCAGACTGGCTCTCACCAGAGCTTCCCAAGGCCTGGGCGCACCTGTTCTCCCCACTCAGATGTCCTGGAGCCTGAACCACATCTACCGAGACCTCCGAGACCCACCTCGCTGCCCCTTCTCACCTGAGCTGGTCTTCCATGTTCTGTGACCTGCTTGACCCGGGCTGACCTCACGTCCTCTTCAGCTACATTTGCACCTCAGGCCTTGGCCTTCTGGCTACACTTCCTCCCAGGAGAGACCTTTCCCAGCTTCAATCCCGGGACGACCTGTCAGCGCTGCCCTGCCGCTGCCCATCGCCTGGAGAGGCTCCATCCCGAGTGCCCCACTCTCCTCTGCATGCTGGGATCTACAGGGTACCTGGTTTCTCCGAAGAGCACCCGTCACACCTCCGGAAGAGCAGAGGCAGGCTGGGCCCCAGAGGCTCTGGGCTCTTCACCCCGCATCACTGCCTCTCCCCGTTGGTGTGCACGGAGTCCCGCACGGCTGGCACAGGAAACAGACACCGATTCCCTGCACACGAGATGGGAAACGACGCCTTCTGACCGCCCTGCCCGCTTCCAGAGGGCGGCATGTGTTTCCCCAGCTTCCCTGGCGATACCGCTCATCAAGGGGCACTTGTTAAACACGTCACTTCCAGGGCTGACACACACCCACAGTATGAGAATTCCCGGCGGACTACCCTGGAAAATGGTTGGTCTATTTAAAACACACTCCCAGGTGATTGTTTTCATCGTGAAATTTTAGGAAACTCTGGGGAGAGGACCATAACAGCAGCAGACACGATTAAACATTACTGCATGTAAACAGTTCTTTCAAGTGCTTTCCATATTGTAATTTTTAAAATTTTTTATCTTGCTAACAACTTCTTGAGGCAGGTATTATTCCCACGGAATGGGTGGGGAAGGGAAACACGGAGCGGTTCAGAAACTTCCTCAAGGTCATTCGGCTAACTTTGTCCGACTCCAGAACCGGTCTCTTAGCGACCGTGCTGTGCTACCTCTCAGAGAAAAAGACCTCTTCTGTCAACGTCAAGCTCGGGAAGAACGAGTGATGGCCTATGTGGTGAGACAGTAAAAGCTTTGAGGACAGGAAATTTGCAAATGATAATCTCTGTGACCATACTCTCACCCCCAACCCCCACACTCCACATTTCCGCCCTTCAAATATTCATTCTCCCACCAACACACACACTGTTTATAAAGAAACTATTTCCATTGTATTTTGTTTGTTTGTTTGTTTGTTTGTTTACATAGGCACTACCTCTTTTGGTTGAAAGCAGTCCCCACCGCCCAGAGGCTGGTGGCTGGCTTCCTGTCTTCCCTGACAGACGGGGGATCCCAGACCTGCTCTGCTTCTGTGACTCCTTTAGTGATTCCCCAGTGCTGGTGCCACCACCGTACGCAGATGATGAAGCAGGAAACTCCCGGCTGGATTAATCGAGCGCCGAGTCTGAGTCTATGAAAACGCTGCAGAGACCGGTTAAGATGGAGAGCTAGGGAAGCTCTCCTGCGGCTCAGGATCTAAGATTAGGAGAGCTCGGATGGGCACCCTCATTTATACTCTGTCTGCTTCACTCCATGTCCTACTCTTTCAAGTCAGAGAAGGAATGTAGCGGGTATCTTTCCCGGCACCATGTGGGGACTGGCAAACTCTTCCTCGTTTTCCCTCTTTCTAAACCTTCTCTGCTTAGGAGAAATGGTGGACCACAGGATGAATAAAGTACATTGACTTTGGGGGAGTCTAGGGCAATCCCATCACCTCCAAAGACTAAGTTATCCTGCCCAGCATGGGCTAGAAATTCTAAACTTTCTAGCCCAGAGTACTGCACAGCGGACTTGAAGCTGATCATGCAAATGTGTAAATTGTAATGAAAATATCTGATTGCATAAAAATCAAGATCATGGAAATATAGGCTTGGTGGGTAATTAGTCCAAGGAGAATGTGAAAACAGGCCTACAAATCACAGCTTCCTACATCGTTATTAGAGGGAAATAAAAAATTTGGCTCTGAGGCTCCCAGTGGCCAGAATATGAAGAGAATAGAATTTGCTACATGATCAGCTTTGGAAAACGCATGCTACTTTGTTTTTCTGGGTGCTTAGATCTGAAGACAATTTCTCCCATGAGTATTCAAAATAGGAATACTCTGAAGAGTATTCAAAAACAGAAAACATCTTTTTCAACATCTCCACAAGACATGCAATACCATTTTATAAGAGACTCTTCAAGTCAGGAGCAAAATATTCAAAGCAAACTCAGATTAAGCAAATTCTTAACTTGAATTGAGAGGGAAGAGTAGGGTACACTAAAATTCCTAAGACACCAGGTACAATTTGACAAAATATTAAATATCAGAATACAACTTTATATTTGTTAAATCAAAAGAGCTTATTGTTTTCATAATACAAAATACAGAAAGTGAAAGCCAATCACAGCAGTGTGGGCGGTAAAGTCTGGTCAAAGAGCTTTCCTGTGCTTTCTCTACTGATTTTGCATGAAGTTCAACCGCAACACGGGGTTAGACACACAGGCCTGTTCTCAGAGACACGTGGTTTCCAAGCCCAGTTCTACCCCTTATGATGTGAGGGACTCGGGGCAAGGGACTTAACCACCTTTAAGCTTCCATCTCCTTCAGGAAAAGGGGGGTAAACATATAACTGTATAGGTCACAGTGTTGATGGAAGGATTAAAGGAGATGATACATTGGAGATATTTAGCATAGTGTCTGGAACACTCAAGGAATGCTAAGCACCCAATGAGCAGTAGCTCTTCCAATTGTTAGTTTACAGAACTTCATTGTCCAATAGGACAGCTACTAGCCACTGCTGGCCATTTGAATTTAAATTAGTTAAAAGTAAATGACATCTCAAACTTAGTTTCTCATTTATGAATGCTCATAACCGTATACTCCACAGCACAGACTCGGAGCCTTTCCCCTTCACAGAAAGTTCTACTGGATAGAACTGACCTAGGGAAATATAGGGACCATATAATATACAAACTATTCTCCAAAATATTATTTGTCTCAGGCTAGCTTTAGTAAAACCTGGACAGTGGAGAGTTCTTTGAAAAAGACCTGGAGGGCAGGTATTTTGATTTCCTAAGCAACCCAGATCTCTGTCCTTTAAAAACAAAGTAAATAGACGGTGAGGCTAGAGAACACTGGAAAGGCTGACCTTCCTAAGTGCCTGTCATCCCCTGACACGTGGAAGGAGGACCAAGGGTCTATCTGGAGGCAGCATGAGGAATTTCCTGTGGAAATGGGCCCAACCCTGCTCCAATAACAGGGATACATACGGTATCAACTCCCCAGTTTTCCATGAATTGCTCCTCAACCTTTCCTCTTTTCCTGATTTGAAATAGTACTTGTTTCACTCAAGAGAATCTGCTAGAAATGGAAGGAGGAACAGAGAGAACACTTTAACAAAAACCTTGCTTTTGTCTGTGGCTGGCCCGGAGGCCAGGGACATGCAGTTATGGCTCTCAGCGTCTGTGTTCACGGCTCCTGGCAATCCTTCTTGTGTGCTCTTCTCAGCTCTGGGAGCGAAGGGCAGGTGATTCCATAATGAATGCCCAGCCCTCAGAAGAAACTCCAGCAATGACTGGAGCCACAGAACAGCCCTCTGCTTCTTTCTTGACCTTGGTTTTTTTTTTGTTTTTTTTTAGCGAAAGACACAGAGAGAGAGACAGAGAGAGGGACAGATAGAGACAGGCAGCAGACAGGAAGGGAGATAAATGAGAAGCACCAATTACTTCACTGCAGCACCTTAGTTGTTCATCAACTGCTCTCCCATATGTGCCCCAACCAGGGGGCAGAGCAAGTGACCCCTGGCTCAAGCCAGAGTCAAGCCAGTGACCATGGGGTCATATCTATGATCCCACGCTCAAGCCAGCAACCTTGAGCTTGAGCTGGTGAGCCCACGTTTAGGCCAGATGAGTCCACACTCAACCCAGCAACTTTGGGGTTTTGAACCTGAGTCCTCCGTGCCCCAGTCCAATGTTCTATCTACTGCACCACCACCTGGTCAGGCTTGTCCTTGTTCTTAAGTGCATGACCAAAGCAGAAGAAATCTGGCATGTAAGTCCCCCCTTTGGATAACTGGTAAACCTCGTTCTCGTCTGCTCATCAACGTAAACGGGTTCTCCTTTTTCGGTGATGAGGAGATGCTGATGGAAAAGGGGGCATTCTTGAAGTTCTACAGTCCTTCAAGTTGGTTAACTGTGGAACTCCGGAGCACAGATGGGTAATTACATGAAAATATCAGAGGTAAAGAGAAGAAACCTGTGTGAGTAAAAATTCAACATAAATACAATTCCAAATTTGAGTACCTACGGAGTGTGTGTGTGTGTGTGTGTGTGTGTGTGTGTGTGTGTGTGTGTGTGTTGTGGGGAGGAGGGTGGAAAGTTTGCATAACTGTAGATCTCCATATCTCGGATTTCCCTAAGTGGGATGCACCTGCAGTAATCAATGGCAAGAGAACTGAGCATATGCTCCGGGACATGGGACCCACTATGATGGATGGGGTAGATACTTCCTGTTGACTCTTAGATGAAATAATTAAAAAACAAAATAAAAGCCCTGACCAAAGATGGCACCACCCCCCATCCCCCCTCCCCTTTTTTTTAAAAAAAGGTTTTGGCTTCACAGTTATCACAAGAATAGAAATCTGTTTTCAGTGACAGGAAATTCATTTTACCCACAAAACCCGTATTTCCCTCACCTGCTTTCCTTTCAGACAAACCCCACAAGACAAATGTGTTCTCCACTTCACCGGCAGTAAGAAAGACAAAAGCTTGGAAACTCCATAAGTACGTTCTCCTAATTATCTTTAACTGGCATTTTTTTATTTGGCAAACCGTTTATTCAGGTTAAACTGCAGCTCAGGAGCCTTTCATTTGAAAACTGCCAGCGTGAGGCAGAAAGGTAGTGCGCTGTGAGGGTTCCACAGCTTTAACCGCCCGAAGAGAAGCACTGAAACAGATCCCAGTATTTTGCATGCCGGTAATTTTAGTTAGGGAAGATCTAAAAATACCCACAGTAGCCTCCCTTCCCGTCCTCTCCCCTCGAAGTCAGCCAGAGACCTTTCCCTATTTAAGCAACCAAAAAAGACGAGTCAGAGGTTGCCTGTCATTACCCCCTGTGTCCCAGTTTCCCCCAAGATCTAAATAAATAAATGAGAATAGCAAATGGATCAGGAGACTTCAGCTCTGCTTAGCATTATGAATATATCTGCCCATTTAATAACTGTTATTTATCCAGACATTTAATTACACCATTGTAAATATATAGGGAGCCCTTGGGGGAAGGTAACTGAGTTGCTGAGATGAGACAGATATTTAAAACTCTGTCCCTGCAGCCCAGCCCCCTCCCAGAGCCAGTCCCTAGGTCTGGGATCAGAGTGAGTTGTTTTGTATATGGTTAGGGACCCCAGGAGCCCCCACCCACTTGGCATGGTGCTTTGCACAAAGTATGCAATGTAGCAACAAAGGAATGAGTGAATGATTGCAGGAAGGGGAATCCGGGAAGGGAGAAATGCTCTGCTTGGAATGAATAGTTTTTGTTTGTTTGCTTGTTTGTTTTTTCCAGAGACAGAGAGAGTCTGAGAGAGGGATAGATAGGGACAGACAGACAGGAACGGAGAGAGATGAAAAGCATCAGTTCTTTGTTGTGGCACTTTAGTTGTTCATTGATTGCTTTCTCATATGTGCCTTGACCGCGGGGCTACAGCAGACCGAGTAACCCCTTGCTCGAGCCAGCGACCTTGGGTCCAAGTTGGTAAGCTTTTGCTTAAACCAGATGAGCCCACACTCAAGCTGGCGACCTTAGGGTCTCGAAGCTGGGTCCTCCGCATCCCAGTCCGACGCTCTATCCACTGCACCACCGCCTGGTCAGGCAGACTGGATAGCTCTTAAAGTCAAGTTTCTGTGGGTTAAACTCTGTCCATGACCAGAGCTTCACCGGTGCTGGAGGACAGGTGGAGGTCAAGCTTTAAGGCTGCCTGTAAGTGTAAATTCACAAGGACTCTGCACCTTTAAATTAGGCCATGATGGCAGCAGCTACCCCCAAGGGGGGGGCACTCTGGGCATCATGACACCATCATTGACCCTGTGAGAGCATTCTCAACTTTGGTCTTCATCCTTTGGTCTGTTCTTCCTCCATCAGTCTTCTGGATTTGGGGGCTTTTTTTTCTTTTTATGTGCCTTGACCATGGGCCTTCAGCAGACCGAGTAACCCCCTTGCTTGAGTCAGCGTTGTTGGGCTCAAGCTGGTGAGCTTTTTGCTCAAACCAGATGAGCCCTTGCTCAAGCTGGTGACCTCGGGGTCTCGAACCTGGGTCTTCCACATCCCAGTCCGATGCTCTATCCACTGCGCCACCGCCTGGTCAGGCTGGGGGCTTTTGTGTTTAGCCTTCTATTAATCCCTCAGACCTGAAAACAGATTAAACAACATTCACTTTGGCTCTTCCTATTCTTTTTTAGATAAAATTTCCCATTTGCCTTTGTCCTCGTCCTCTTTTTATCAACCTCAGGTCATCAATTCATCTCATTAAGCTCCAGATCCTAGGACTTGCCTCTGAGCTGAGTCACTTGGCCCAAGCCAGCCTAGTACTCTTTAAAACTCCCTCCTCACCTCTTGTTAAGGTTCCGGGCACCCCAGAAAAAGCATTTGCAGCTAAGTCCAGAAGCTCAGGTATCATCTAGAAGCTGCACCCTCAACAGTTTTTGCTGATGCCTCCTGCTCTGATCTGACACCTCACTTCTGAATTCTCTCACGGGCTGCTTCGCTTTGTTCAGCTGGTCCTCTTTGTCTAACTCCTCCAGGCTGATATTCCAGTTGGCCTGTGTTTCTGGTTTGCAATGTTGGCTTTGCCCCAGGAGACCTCTGCAGTTGGCGGGTCAGTCAGTACTGCCATAACCTCTCATAAACCTAGCTTCTCAAAATCCTGGCTCATGTCCTGAGATGAAAGCCCATTTTCCAGAAAGAGAGGAGTTTAGTTGATGATTTCATGGGATGTCCTTTTGAGAGTGATAGGAGAAGCTGACTTTTTCTGCACGGGTTCTCATTTGCCAATCCTGACACCAGCCAGTCCCCAAAACCCCACTGCCTCTTGACAGAGAGACCTCTCCTTCAGATCAGAGGAACTGAGATGGGTCTTAGAATACACCGCGCATCAATGTCACCAACTGGCTGGTGGGATTCCTCCTGCAAGTCTCCCAGCTCTCTATGGTAAGTAGAGGACCCAGCAGCAGAGGACCTATGGCAAACACAGCCCACACGTGCCACTTAATATCGCTGGATCACGGAATACAGAATATTCTCTGCAATCAAATAAATTGGAGCATGTTGTTTCTGACGTTTTACTTTCAGAAGGTCATGATGAACATGTGCATCTAGAGGTCTTCACAAGGCTTGTGAGGAAGGAACCTGCCTTGCTCTGCTCACACAGGCTTTTCCCCACTTATCTGACCACCAAATAAATCCATTTTGATAATGTTACACCTACAATGTCCTTGATCTTACCTCAATTCCTTGACCCATCACACACACACACACACACACACACACACACGTAGCAGTCAAGAGCATTGCCACATGCTCTTCATCTCACTCTGCTCCTGCATAGACCCACTCTTCCTTCAGACCCACGGCTCTTACCCCCATTCTTATTCCCATGAGGACCACTCGGGCCCCACTGACGTCCAGAGAAACACTTACAGCTAGTGCTCAACTTATGACCACGATTGGTTCCGACAGACCGGTCGTAACATAAATTTGGTTGTAAATTGAGTAGGCTATATGCACGGTACTGTGAACTGATGTTATAAAAATCTTTAAGTCATATTTCATCATAATTTTCTTTCATTATTGTTATATATCATAATTTTCTTTGTTCATTTTATGCCATTTGTATCATCTCTACACCATTTTGTTTCTTATTTTTACATTCGCCAGGTTTAAGTAAAACACTGCATTACCAGTACAACTGGTTTAATATTTGTAAAGACAACTTCCTCTTGGTAGACATCTTGGGAGGGGTTTGATGAAAAATATCCAAGACACAAAACACAAATTGCTGTACCGAGTCTGGGATAAGAATTGAAATGGTGCACGCGGAGATGGTAGTGCTGCCGGAAGCTGGTCCGCACTGTCGTACGCCCAGCTGGGCAACGCTTGCGCTGCCAGACGCGGAGCAGTCGTGGCTAGCGATTGTGGTCGTAAAGTCGAATGGTTGTAAATTGCATAGGTCATAAGTCGATCAATATTTGTATATTTATAGACACAATAATTTATCACACAAACCAGGGACTGACAACCATTCTCCCTTAAAAGGCCAGCAAGTAAATATTTTAGACTCTGTGGGCCATTTGGTCTCTGTCACAACCACTCAATCCTGCCCTTCTGTCATGGAAACAGCCACAGACAATGTGTAAACAAACAAGCGTGGCTGCATGCCAACAAAACCTTATCTATGGATACTCAAGTTTGAATCTGATTTAACTTTCACAGACTGAAAAACAGTATTCTTATTCTTATTTTGATACAAAAATACACAGCAGGCGGATTCGGCCGGTGCACCATCATTTGCCAACTTCTGCTTTATACCATTAATAGGTTCCTGAAAACTGCATGAGTATCTGCCCAAAGAAGCCTATCATAACATGTTAAAGAGCCCGCTCCTTGAAGGGTATTGTGATGAGGCTGTTAGCCATGCAAATCTCTCAATTCCTGAATCTGGCGGCAAGCCTGGGCTCTCTGAGGAACCGCGCGCTGCCCTGGACCACCTCCAGGGGACCTCGGCAGTGCACGCTGGCTCTTGGGGTTCCCTGCCTCCCAGATGGGGCCTCATGCCAGGGGGGCCTCTCTCTTTTGCCAACACTAGCCCCGCCGGCTCTCTGGCTGTCAGAGAACTGGCATCTGAGCTGGTTCCAGTTGGAAGCTCTCTGCCCACAGTGCCGCTCAAGAAGTGGTATGTTTTAACAACAGTTTACAGCATCTGCAGAACACCCGAGTTGTCACTGTCATGTTGGCATACTGTTGCCGCCGTGATAAACATCGTGTCCCCAATCTGAGAACCAATTTGACTTGACTGACAAGGCGGCCCTCCCCACCTGACAGAGAAAGCCGGCCACCTGGCCCCACACATCTGCTTCGCCGTGGGCTCACCGGCAGAGGGAGACCACCGGCAGAGGGAGACCATCGGCAGAGGGAGACCACCGCTAGCCAGGGCAGTGGAGACAGCATCCCCCCACACCCCAGGAAAATGTGGAAGTGCTCAATCAACCCGTCCTTTTCCCTACAGGACACCAGGCACCCAGCTTGAGGGGTGTTCTTTCTTGATGTGATTGAATTATTATAGTGGGGTATTTTGGGAGGGGGGGTAGGAGCAGACACTGACTGATTTGGTGGGCTTTTGGGGAAGTCTGGGTCCTGGGCATGTGTGTGGTGGGGTTTACAGGTGGCTTCTATACGCTACAGGCTGTGATTTCCCGTCATCTAGGCTTTCATTCATAAGTTAGTCAGCAAACATTGGCTGGGTACCTGTTCTGCGGCAGGCCCCGTGCGAGGTGCTGCCAACACAGAGGAGGGTGAACAGCACGAAACTGGCACCCTCCTCCGGCCCAGAAGGAGGGACAAGGACATCACCCATCCATCATAAGACAAGACGCCTGGAGAAGGTGCACAGTCACCCAGAGGGAGCGGTTCAGTCTCTCTCCTCTCCCTCCCTGCTCTTCCGCCTCTCCTCTCCTCCCTCTCCCACTGTCTCTCCCTTTTCCTGTTGTTGTTTTACTGAACTACCAAAAATGACTTCTAACTCGGGTCCCCACTTCCAGTGTTGCCCCCCTCCCTCCCCTCTTTTCACACATCTGTTCACTGAAGCAACCCTGTACCTTTCACCCTGCAAGTCTAACCATGTCCCTGCTTCCCTCAAACCCTTGTGATGATGGATGGCTATTACACTTGGGACAAAATCTCAAACCCTCCCAGGGCCCACGGGCTCAGCAGCTCCCTTCCGGGTTATACCCTCTCCTCTTTATTATCATTTTCCCGTACCCTCCACACATGTTCTTTTTTTTTTTTTTTCTGAAGCTGGAAACGGGGAGAGACAGTCAGACAGACTCCCGCATGCGCCCAACTGGGATCCACCCGGCACACCCACCAGGGGTGATGCTCTGCCCACCAGGGGGCGATGCTCTGCCCCTCCGGGGCATCGCTCTGCCGCGACCAGAGCCACTCTAGCGCCTGGGGCAGAGGCCAAGGAGCCATCCCCAGCGCCCGGACCATCTTTGCTCCAATGGAGCCTTGGCTGCAGGAGGGGAAGAGAGAGACAGAGAGGAAGGAGGGGTGGAGAAGCAAATGGGTGCTTCTCCTATGTGCCCTGGCCGGGAATCGAACCCGGGTCCCCCGCACACCAGGCCGACGCTCTACCGCTGCCAACCGGCCAGGGCCCTCCACACATGTTCTTTCTTCTCCTTCTAAGCGCAAGAGGTCTGAAATCAGATGGTTGTATACGAGTTCCAACTGCCTTACTTATCAGCGGAGTGATTTGGGGCAAGTCAGTTCACCTTCCAGTGCCTCGGTTTCCTCCTCTGTATAATGGGCATAGTAACAGTGGCCACTTCAAAGGGTTGTGAAGGTTCAATGAGCTAAAACATACAACGTGCTTAGAAAGCGCCTGGAACCAAGGAAGTAGTCCATGATAGTAATCAACACAGTCATCATCAGCATTCCACATCCTTCCAATCAAAACGTAACTGCTACTTCCTCAGAGAAGTCTTCCTGGATACAATCCAAGTAGTAAGTTTTTATACACTCTCGGTACCCTGCATTTTCTCTTCAAGTCTATCAGTACCAGTGGTCATTAAATCACAACATGATTGCTCCCGATTTAATACGTCTTTGCATTACACTCCCGGCTCCACGAGCGCTGGGCCCATGTCTACTCTGCTCCCTGCTGCGTCTCTGTGTTTAGTGTCACGCCTGGTGCGTGACAGGTTTTAAATGAAAGGATGCTAAATAGATGAATAAAAGAATGTACAGCCTGACCAGGCAGTGGCGCAGTGGATAGAGAGTCGGACTGGGATGCGGAAGGACCCAGGTTCAAGACCCTGAGGTCGCCAGCTTGAGCGCAGGCTCATCTGGCTTGAGCAAAAAGCTCACAAGCTTGGACCCAAGGTCTCTGGCTTGAGCAAGGGGTTACTCAGTCTGCTGAAGGCCCACGGTCAAGGCACATATGAGAAAGCAATCAATGAATAACTAAGGTGTCACAACGAAAAACTGATGATTGATGTTTCTCATCTCTCTCTGTTCCTGTCTGTCTGTCCCTATCTATCCCTCTCTCTGACTCTCTCTCTGTCCCTGTAAAAAAAGAAAAAAAAAGAATGAACAAATGAATGAAAAGGGCAGGACAAGGAAATTCTTTCTAAAGGAAGCAACTCTGAGTTTGCTTCTGAAAATGTGACTATGAGTTTCCAGTAGAGTGGAGAGGCGAGGATGGGGGGAAGAGATTCCAGGGGGAGAGAGCCCCTGAAGCACAGGTGCAGCGAGGACACTTGGGGAGCCCTGAGCAGGATGGTGTCACCGAGGTGGGCAGTGGGGGCAGCGTTGGGATGAATGGGATGCTTATGAACTCATCACTCCTATGCTCTGTGTGGTGATGGGCATGTTGTTACCCTCTCTGGCCCTATTTCCTAGCTGTGAAATGCGAAAGATGTACTTGATCCTGTCTATTGTGGTGTCTCCTTTGAAGTGGGAGGCACTAAAGAGATGGTGCGTCTGGGAGGCTCGCCCAGTGCTGGTTTGTGACAGGTGCCCCGTCAGTGTTCATGTCACCTCCCCTCACCCCTCGCAGCCTGCCCTGCCCTCCCTGCCCTCTGACATCCCCATCCGGAGATCAGGCCTGTTCTGATTCCAAATCAACCTGTTTTATTATTGCATTTTCCAAAACATTTATTCATTCATTTTTAAAATTTATTTATTCATCTTTTTAGAGAAGAGAGAGAGAGAGAGAGAGAGAGAGACAGAAGGGGGAAGGAACAGGAAGCATCAACTCCCATATGTGCTTGACCAGGAAAGCATGGGGTTTTGAACCAGTGACCTCAATGTTCCAGGTCAACGCTTTATCCACTGCGCCACCGCAGGTAAGGCATCATTATATCATTCATTTCTTTTCATGAGCCTATCCTGTCTTGCCTGACACCTCAGCCACCCTCCTCTACCCGATCCAGTGGCGTAAAAAATGAAGCTCTCCTCACGGCAGGACCCAGTGGCTGGCTCACAGCAGCCAAGGCCCTGAGTTTCTTCCCTTCCAACCAGACCTGGGACTGAGAAGCTCTCAGTGACCTCCGGGTCCAAGTCTCAGCCTTGCTTGCGCTCTCCTCCCTGCACTGGCTTTGCCTGATGGGTTGATCTCCCTCTCAGCCCAGTCCTGAGTGCCCGCAAGCCTCTGGGGTCCTTGATCTCTAAAGCTGCTGTTCAGCTCTGCTCTATGCCTGAGCCCCAGGGGAGTGTGTGCATTGAGAGTGCGAATGAACTGGCGGCAAAGGGCACCGGGGAGGCGGCCGCAGCTGTGGTACATGCCCAGACTAGGGGATCCCTCTTACCCCCAGTGCCATGGTCACACCTCTGAGAGAATTAACTAAAGCTTGCCCTCAGGGGGAATGATTGCCTCAGCCTTTGCCATGAGCAGCAGGCAGAAAGGGTGAGAGGGCTTGGATATAACACGGGGTGAGCACAAGGTTTCTCTCCTTCCTCCCTCGTCTGTAAGTAGGTTTATACATCTCTGTGCACACAGATCTCCTGAGATGACATGAGTATGGCAAAACCCAAATCCTTCTGAGGGCTATGTGCTATATGGCAGGGAACCCAGCCCCAAAGCCTATGTACGACATGTCGACATGTTCGCCTTGAGGAAGAAATGGCAGCTGCTAACCCACAGCAAAAAGTTGGCTACGGTCTTCATTTCCATATGAATGCTAAAGCATTGACATGGTGTTGTCCCTCCCCTTTCTGCACACGTGCAGACATCACCAATAGATCACAGCACACATTCCTGCTGACCCTGAACTAGCTCTCAGAATTCTTTCCACAGAGCAAGGACTGCTCTCACATCCTCTTAGGAACTGAGTCTCCTTCGGGGTGGGGGTGGGGTGGGGTTAAGTAGAAAAGGACTTTAGATTTATCTTCCTCATTTTACTTTACATTAACCTTCTGCATTTTAATTCTCAGAGGTGAACTAAACTCATGCACTTGGGGGGGGGGATCACTTGCACAGTCTGGATTGTGAGATATTTTTTAAGCTCATTCACGGTTCATTAGGAGGCAGTTTATGGGGCAAGGTGTTGAGGAAGTTCTTGGCAGGGAGAGGACCAGAGTCTTAAGATGTTTCCTGAGCTTTCAGGGAATCTGGAGGTGGCTGTAGTGGGGGAAGGTGAAAGTCCCGGTTTGTCCCAGTGGTTCCCAAACTTGGCTTCACATCAGACTCCCTCGGGAAGCTTCTAAGCATCTCGATGCTCAGGTCGTACCCCACAGCCAATTACATCAGAATGTCCGGGGGTCGGCGCCAGACGGTCATAGTGTTTGAACATCCCAGCAGATTCCAACCTGCAGCCAAATCTGGGAAACACTGGCATGAGCTCCAAATACTGCTTTGGAGTCTCTTACCTCCCTTCTCCTCACGGCGACTTCAGAGCTCCCTTGATTCTCACAACAGCTCCATGAAGCCACTTGAACAGGGGCCCCTACCCCATGGGGGCAGACTGCGGAACCCAGCCATAGAGAAGTGAAACGCTCTCCAAGTGGGTTAGAGTCCTGGCATCTTTCCTCTCGGGGCAGAGGGGACGCTGCTAATGGTGTACATAATGCAACGGGGGAAAAAGAGATGTTTGCATACGGAGAGATTCTAGGGGTACGCACTGTGGATTCACCTGTGGCCCTTTAAACGACAGTGGCATCTGGGAAGGACAATTTCCAAAACACACTACACACACACACACACACACACACACACACACACACACACGCCAGTAGAGCAACTAAGGGTACCAAAAAGGTTCCCTATTTTGATTGATTTCTTTTTTTCAAAAGTGAATGACTCTCCTGTCCCACTGGCTCCCCTGTCCCAGGCGTAGGACAGCCCAGGAAGTCCCTTCACAGAAAGGCTTCTGCGGAGCAAGGTGTATAAACTGCCCAGGCCCGTGTGAAAAGGAATAGATTCACGTAACATCGTTTTCTCAGGCCGTGTCACAAGGTTCAGTAGCTCACGTAATGAGATTATTTCAACTTGAAAGCCAATTGGAAAAGCAATTACCAACCATTAAAGTCCATTGCCTGGCTCTTCGGCCGCCTGCCTCAGCCTCTCTCCGCTGTATGTCGCCCCTGGTTCTCTGCTGCAGTTCACTGTGGTGCCCGGGGTGGGGAAGGGCAGGGGGCCTGGACCCAGGCCGACTGCAGGGGTTCCCCAGAAAGCCCGGCAGGAGCTCGCCCCTTGCTCAGTGATTGTTGGACCAACTCTTAGAGAAGAAAGGACTCACACTCAACCCAGTGCCCCGTGCACCCAGCTCTGTGAGAAACATTTGTATAGGCATTGTCTCATTTCCTGCCCCTTAGCGAATACTTAGTCCCAGTTAGCCACTAGCCAATGAGAGCTTAGACACGTATGTTTCTTGTGCCCCTCAGCAGACATCACTGACAGGCCACAGCATGCATTTCTGTTGAACCCACACCGGATCTCAAGATTTGCAATAAAGCGGGGGGTGGGGGGGTCTGCTCTCACATCTGCTTCAGAAGCTGAGCTGGGTCTGCTGGACTCTCCCGACCAGGGTGTGGGGGCCTGGGGGGGGGGGAGAGACTACTAATGAAGGCGCCGAGGTAGGGAGGGGTGAGGCAGTCACCTGAGGTGGAACTCTGCCGAACTCCCAGCTCCAAAGTTTATCCCAGTCCTGGCCTTCCCGATGTCATGCTTTCTGCCACCTCCATGCCACGACCCATGCTGTCCCCTGCCAGCGTGACAAACTCCTACTCATCCTTCCAAACCCAGTTATGGGGGCCCTTGCCATCTTTATGTTCTTCCCTGGACCTCTAAGGGTTAGGTACCCTTTTTCCTCTGTTCCTGCACCATAGTGGTCACACTTCCATTGTCCCACAGAAAGCCCTTTGTTGTGAGGTTTTGTTTCTCAGCGTGAGACAGGACGACCTTGGGAAGCACTAACAGACGTATATTTTCTGTCATTCCTTTCCGCACCCCACCGGGACATCAGCAGGGACAGGGCACCTTCATCCCCCCCCCCTTTGAGGTGGGGCTCCTACGGCAGCAACGGCTGGTCACTGAGTCGGAGGCCAGCCCTTGAATTTCATCCCAGACCGTTGTAATCAACGAGACAGTAACTTTGAAGAGAGGGGGGAGCCCTTGCAGGGGTCGTCAAACTTTTTATAAAAACCGCCCACTTTTGCAGTGCTGGTCAACCAGGTCCCTACCGCACAACCAAACAGTGCTGTGATTAGCCGACCAGGTCGACTAGCACTGCAAAAGTGGGCGGTTTTTATAAAAAGTTTGACGGCCCCTGCATGAGGCCTAAACAGCACAGCAGCTCCACCGGGGCCCTGTCCCTGCCATCCACAAGCTGGAGGAAAGAGACTCAGAGCGAGAGAACAGGTGCTCGGAAGGCCAGAGGGAGCCTGTGTTTGCTCCCAGGGAGGGAGGTTGCCTGGGAGAGTGAGCAAGATGCTCTGGTTTCTCCACACTGATCCAGCATTGGGGGAGGGGGGGGCAGAAGAGAGGGATAAGAGAGTCTGGGCAGGAAGCCCCTCAATATCCCTGGGCCCCAGGGAGGCTCAGAAGAGCATCAGAAATTCTGCATGCCCCCAAGAGGGCTGTGGGAATGATAGAGAGAGAGAGCCCCTATGAGACTGTAATGTGGAAGGTTTAACCAGATTAGTTTTACCCATTTACTCCTTTTCCGTAGGAATCCTCAGGGTTTTCCACCTAGGTCCAGTGATGGGCAATCTTTTGAGCTTGGTGTGTCAAAATTCGCCAAAAAAACGAGCATAATTCAGGTGGTGTGTCACTTTGAGAAAAAACCATAATTTCGTGATATTTATAGTTTAAATATCAAAGATGTATAATTGTAATATATAACTGTATTTAATAAACCAAAAACTAATAATTTAACTTATCTGCTTAGTGACTTCTTTGTTCATCTGTCAGTCGGTTTTTTTTGTTGATCTTCATATTATTTAACTTGTGTGGGGTGCCGTGAACGAAGATAAGTGAGGGGGGGGAGGAATTCTTTAACTAACCTGCCTATTAGTGACTTTATTGTTGCTGAATTTTATTGGCTAAATCTTCAATTGAAGGTTGGTATTTTGTACACTTCAAGCCCAAGCAAGCGCCTACTAACTTCATCTGGCAATCTGTTTCTTTTGTTGGTTTTGATTGTTTTTTTTTAATGATTTTTTTTTATAAATAAATTTTTATTTTAATGGGGTGACATCAATAAATCAGGGTACATATATTCAAAAAAAACATGTCCAGGTTATCTTGTCATTCAATTTTGTTGCATACCCATCACCCAAAGTCAAATTGTCCTCTGTCACCTTCTATCTATCAATAGTTTTCTTTGTACCCCTCCCCTTCCCCCTCCCCGCCCCCCCCCCCATAACCATCACACTCTTGTCCATGTCTCTTAGTCTTGTTTTTATGTCCCACCAATGTATGGAATCCTGCAGTTCTTGTTTTTTTCTGATTTACTTATTTCACTCCGTATAATGTTATCAAGATCCCACCATTTTGTTGTAAGTGATCCTATGTCATCATTTCTTATGGCTGAATAGTATACCATGGTGTATATGTGCCACATCTTCTTTATCCAGTCTTCTATTTTTTTGGTTTTGATATTATTTAATGCTGAGAATAAGGTCTCACAAAAGTACGTAGAGGGAAAAATTGTGAGTAAAGCCATTGCTATATTTTTCAGGGTGCTAAAAGTGTCTGGTAATCGGTTCCAGGCACTCCAAATTTCTTGTTCATAGTGGCACTCCTCTTGATTCTCCAAGCAGCACCTTTCCAGATTCTCAAGCTTTGACCTCAAGTCGACAAACACCTGAACCCAGATACTGTCTTGAAATTCTGCAAGTTGCATCATAAGATGCAAATTATGTAAATTAAGATGGCTGCCGCTATTTCTAATGGCGGGAAACGGCACCCATAGCACAGGCCCTCACTTCTCCCAGCCTCCCCCTCACTTATCTCAGTAATGATGGTCAATTAGAAATCCAGACACCCCAGAACAGTAGATTGGATGATGGTTGCTGTGGTTATGTGGTTGCTGGTAATGGCGATCATAGGGCCCCCAGAGATGTGTCCCCCCCACTGCTCCCTGCTCCGCCGGCTGGAAGTGAGGTCAAAGGTCCCTAACGGCCTAACCAGTAGTCCCAGAACTAGACGCTCTATGCCGGAGTTCTGTTGTATTGGCCTACAGACCTCCGGCACAGAGTGTCTACACTACAGCAAATGTTTTATCCTCGGCTACTGCACCTGGCCGTGCAGGAACTGAGGATGAAACGTCCTTCTCGCATGCGGCCCCATACTTCTCTGGTATGTGGCCGCGTGCGGCCGCGTGTCATTGAAAATGGCTATGCGTGTCAGTGCTGACACGTGTGTCATAGGTTCGCCATCACGGATCTAGGCCCTCCAGAAGCCACCACGCCTCTCCTTCAGACTGCACCTCCAACCAGGGACGGGCCTCCTTGGCTGGACTGATGGGGCTTCCCAGGGCCTTCTCACCCTCAGGGCTCAGACCTACAGGACTCAGAAGTTGGGAAGGGAGTTCTCGTGTGCCCTGTCTGTTCTCTCGACCAGGCTGCTGGTGTTCTAGTCTAGCGCCAAGGCCAGTGGCATCCCTGATGGGCAATCTCTGGAGACCTGGAAGCCTGGGGTGGGACAGAGAGTGTCGCTATGTCTTCCCACCCTGGGAAGCCTTCATAAGACAGTGACGGTTGGGTGGTCCGAGGAAGGCCTGTAGAGACGGGGTTGGTAGAGAGGTAGGACAGGGTGTGTAGAGCCCAAAGGGAGAGAGCAAAGAGTCCAGACTGGGGGTGTCAGTGACCCTCACTGGGGCGGAAAGAACTTCTGTTTCTGCTAAGGAAAAGTCAGCCCCAGGCACTCAGCTGCACACTCTGTCTTAGCAAAGGATGGAGTGACATCTGTTGCCCCCCAAAATGGTCCTCAAGCCTACTCCCTGAAAAAAACAAAGCCCAGCCCCAGGGCACTAACACTCAGCCAGGTTTTTAAAAAAGGAAGCATCCTCTTTGTTAGTAATAAGGATGGGGAGTGGGGGGGAGATGATCTGACACTTGACACGCGCTTGCTTCATATGCTGTTTCCAAGAGTAGCCCCTGCCGGCAAGAGCGCTTTCCTCTGTGAACACAGCTTTCTGGGCACCTGCTGGGTTTCTAAAGCTGAGTGGGTGGCGGGACCCAGTGCAGGCAGGATGGCGGTCCCTGCGGGGCTCCCTCGGGCTCCCTCCTGCTCCTCATTCCAGCTCCACCTTTGACTCGGGTGTGAGTGGATTCACAGGGTGCGCTCAAGGGGGCCCGGGGCCGGCAAGGAGCGGGGGCCTGAGTGAAGACATTCAAGTTTTCCGTCTCTGAGTCCTGCCTCTTCTCTCTTCTGCCCAGGGGTAGGGGAGCAGTGGGGTTTCACCCCAGTTACCCCTCCGTTCTTTCTTCCTAGGGGATTCCACCTTTCAAACTCCTGAGACTGTGATCCCTACAACTGCATCAAATACCAGCTTCCCTCGTGGGATTCAAGAAACAAAACAGAAGCAGTAGACTAGTTCTCAGCATGACTACAATGTCACTGTGTGCGTGTGTGTGTGTGTGTGTGTGTGTGTGTGTGTGTGTGAAGTGGCAGAGGTCTAAACCTCCTGATTTGGGATTGAGTTCTTAGGGCTTTTAAGCAAATGTAAGCCAGCCATGCATCATTACAAGCAGTATCTTATTTATTGATTGGATCTCCATAAATGTCAGCTCACAATGTTGTCATAAAAGTAATGTCCCTATAAAAGACCTGGAAGCCTTCTCTGGTGGGAACAGGGCAGGGCGAGGCTTGTCCGTCGGGCATGCAGACAGGTAAAGGGGAGGGGAGGGACGAGGGGATGGGTAATGGAAGTGTGAAGGCACAGATGAGCAGATGAAGGCAGCACGCATTCTGAGTGTCCTTCGAGGGCTGTAAACCCACCCCGTAGGCTTACAGTTGTGGATACGCAGAACACAGGGTTCATTCTTGTATTATGAATTCTTGTTTTATTTATTTGTATTACAACTGTGAACCTGCATTTGCCCACCCCTGTATATTTGCTCATTTCACGCTAACAATATTATGATGATATTCTCATTTGACCAAGGAGGCCACTGAAGGTTGGAGAGATTGCCTCACTCCTCAGGCCACGGTGGCAGAGGGGAACCAGAACTCAACCAGAACTCAGAACCAGGCCGGCGGCTCTGCACTGGCCTTCCCACTCCTTCCTGGTGTCAATCATTGCCAACCTACTTCAGACATCAGGGGAGAAGAGTCAAGGGGTCATTTTTACCTAACTGTCCCCGCTCAGTATGGTACGGGAGCACCGTCCCCGTCCTCTAGCCACCGGCCGCAGAAGAGCCTGCCCCCGACCCTCCTTCCTGCCGCAGAGACAACAGGCTCCACCTGCCTAAATTCACGTCCCTGAATCAAACGGAGCCTCCGCCAGGAAGCATATGAATGGGGCCTCTATCAACCCCTGAACCTGCTGAATCTTCATCTGCACTGGAAGCCAAATGAAGTTTGATTTTTAATTCACCTCACAGAGTCACAAAGCAAACCAGCCATTGTAGCTAATGCTCACACTTCCTCTTTGCAGACTCCACAGCCTGCCTGCGGTCACAGGGGCTCTTGCGGAGCTGGCCTGACCCGCAGTCTCACCCCGCGCCCCACCCCCTCCCAGGACAGCCGTCCGAGTGGCTGTGCCCTGGCACCACCTGGGGGAGCCTCAGCCAGCTGTGCCCTGGCACCACCCGGGGGAGCCTCAGCCAGCTGTGCCCTGGCACCACCCGGGGGCGCCTCAGCCAGCTGTGCCCTGGCACCACCCGGGGGAGCCTCAGCCAGCTGTGCCCTGGCACCACCCGGGGGCGCCTCAGCCAGCTGTGCCCTGGCACCACCTGGGGGAGCCTCAGCCAGCTGTGCCCTGGCACCACCCGGGGGCGCCTCAGCCAGCCGGACACCTGGGGCTAGGACTCTGCACGTTGTTAGGGGTCTGAGAAGCTCGCCAGGAGATACGTGTGGCGGAGGCTCAGGATGCATCCCTACCTGAGGTGCCTGGGACTTAAACAGCCTCATGCTCTGAAACACGCTTTGGATGCTGGCCCGTTTCTATTTTGAAAATCAATCTTCTGTTTTGTTCTGTTGGGGGCCTCCTTCAAGTGCTCCAGACTCACTAGGGCCTAGGCCTGCTTTGTTCTTGCCACTGCTGAGTCCTGGGTTCGCACCTACCAGGACCCCCCCCCACACACACACACACACAGACACACACACATACAACCATCCTGGGAGCAAGTATCAATCGAGGGAAACAGTGCCATTCCACAGGCAGGCAGTTCGTGGTGCCCACTCTAGCCTGAATACTCACTGGCCATACAACATCAGTATTCTCATCTGTCAAAAAATTGTTGCTACAGTTGTTTATTGTGCAACAAACCAACTTCAAACTGAATGCTTAAAACATTAACTTTGCTCAAGAACCCACAATTTGAGCAGAGCTCAGCAGGAAAAGCTCGCCTCTGCTCCATGCAGCACCAACTGGGCGCAGTTGGCAGGCTGGGGCTGGAGTCCCCTGAAGCCTCCCTCACCCACGCGTCTGGCACCTGGGTTGGGAGGACTGGATCAGTGAGGGCGGGAGCCTCAGGCGCCTCTCTCTCTCTCTACCTGGTCGCTCTGCCCAGCACGTGGCTCCTGGGTGACCAGGTTTCTTACAGGATGGCTCAGAGCTCCCAAGCTTGTGTCCAAAGAGAGAGCCAGGGGAGGCTGAGAGGTCACCTAGCCCCTTCCACGTCCTAGCCTTTATTTAAGGGAGTCACAAGCCCCCACTCACCACCCACCCCCGCCCCAGATGCAAGAGGTGAGAAAAGAGAATCCTCATCCGATGGGAGAGCAGCAAGCGTTGGGAAGAGCATGTGGGACTGCGAGTATTGTTGCAGCTATTTGGGAAAAGACGATCTTCCACAACGGGAATAATAATACTCAGCTGCAACACGGACTTACTCTGGTGATTCAAACATGTATCCTCAACTCTTCACCTAAACTAACCAGGCTTTATTGTTAATAAATCTTTCATATCTACTATCTCACTTAAACCTCACAGCACCTGACATAGGTACTCTTCTCATTTTATAGAAGTGGAAACGGTGGTTCAGAGGGGTTAAGGGGCCATCCCAGGTCACACATAGGGAGTCACAGGCTCGGATTTGAAGACTCACGTGGTTCTAGATCAGTGGTTCTTAACCAGGGGACATTTGGCGATTTCCAGACATTATTTGTTGTTACAATTTAAGGGGGTGTGGGGACTCACTACTGACATCTAGTGGAAAGAAACCAGAGACGCTGCTAAACAGCCTACAAGGCACTGAACAGTCCCCCAACCCTCCAACAAGGAGTTATCCGGACTAAAATGTCAGTAGTGTCAAGATTGAGAAACCCTGCTCCACAGACAATAGTCTAATTACTACCTCATTATAGGCATTGTTTCACGTTAGTGTCTGCACCTCTTCCAATTCCCTTTGCTGCCCCAGCTTCTTCCTAGACTAGCCCTTGGCAGGTGTCTGTTCTGCTCGGTCTGGACTTATCCACAGCATCTAAATCGGGCATGCCCTCCATGGCCCTGCTTTCCTCACAGGGTTGTATCCAGGTCTAGGTGGTGGGTAGTCCCAGGCTGCCTGATCACTCAGGGTCCTCGGGACCAGGCGCAGCTGTGCCGGGAGACAGAGCATCTTGCTGGCGGGTGGCAGCCTGTTAGGTCAGGAGCCACATGCTATTGAAGAAAAGACCAAGTAAAATGCTGTTTGGTGGCCCTGGCCGGTTGGCGCAGCAGTAGAGCATCGGCCTGGCGTGCAGGAGTCCCGGGTTCGATTCCCAGCCAGGGCACACAGGAGAAGCACCCATCTGCTTCTCCACCCCTCCCCCTCTCCTTCCTCTCTGTCTCTCTCTTCCCCTCCCGCAGCCGAGGCTCCATTGGAGCAAAGATGGCCCAGGCGCTGGGGATGGCTCTGTGGCCTCTGCCTCAGGCGCTAGAATGGCTCTGGTTGCAACAGAGCAACGCCCCAGATGGGCAGAGCATCGCCCCCTGGTGGGCGTGCCGGGTGGATCCCGGTCGGGCGCATGCGGGAGTCTGTCTGACTGCCTCCCCGTTTCCAGCTTTGGAAAAATGAAAAAAAAAATGCTGTTTGGTGCCTGTGGCCTACGTGATACCCCCTTCCTGAGAGCACTTCACAGAGGGAAGGGGAGCCATGCCGCCAGCTCCAGGAAGGAAGGAGGGCCATGGCACTGGCTCACATCTGCGTCGGTGTTAGCACAATTCAGTCAGTGGTCAGGCATTTTCAAAGCACTACAAGTGAACCTTTAGCTCAGAGGTGGGCGTTTGTTGCCCTCTTCTCCCCCTCTCAAACCGCTCTTTGGCAGGCTGCCTCATGAACCCGGCTCAGAGTCATTAGAGGCTGGGCAGAGGCTGGGCCAGCATGGAGTCAGCCTCTGAAGGCTTTTAGGAAGACCCAGGAAACGGACAATGGGAAAGGAGATACATTCATTTCAAGGCAGTAATGGCGTGCATGCTCTTCGCGGAGAATTCCATTAATTTCTGGATGTGGTCAAGGGCTGGTATGCCAGGGGCACCCTCTGAGATTACGTCTTCTTCTAATATGGCCATGACCGTGACAGGTGGACGGAGGTGCAAGCTCAGGCATCACTACAGTTTGTCAGTTCTTTTATTTTTAATGTTTCCTAACATTTTTTGTTATTGATTTTTAGATAGAGGAGAGAAAGAGTGAGAAAGGAGGGAGAAGCAGGATGCATCAACTCCTAGTAGTTGCTTCCCGGATGTGCCTTGACCAGGCAAGCCCAGGGTTTCAAACCAGCGACCTCAGCATTCCAGGTCGACACCTTATCCACTGCGCCACCACAGGTCAGGCAGAGTTTGTTGGTTCTAATGCTGGGGCTGTGGCCATACCGGGGGAGGGAGGGCTGCATCTGTGTTAGAATCAAACAAATTTGGTTTTGAATCTTGGACCTGACACTTATCTGCTGTGTGACCTTGGGCAAGACACTTGACCTCTCTGAGTAACAAAAAGCATCAAATACAGTGTCACACAGTAGAACTCAAATGTACAAACATTGCTAGTATTATTCTTAATCTAGTTCAGCAGAAGCTAAAAATTTGATCTGAAAAGAGAAACTACTAGAGTTCTTAGGATTGGGATTTGGAAATTGATACGTTACCTGAAGCTCAGAGTCTTACCCTCTGAACTTCTTTTGCTGGCTACTCACAAGGGGCTGCAAATCTGAGACCTCGGGTGGTCTATAGTCAACTATGAGGCAGTGATATAGACCTGAACGGCCCAATAAGGTAGCCACATTGATAAAGTAAAATATGGTTAGGGTCTACTGAGATATTAAAATATGGTTTCTGTGACCAAGTATCTGAGTTTTACATTTTATTTGATTTTAATTAATTTATATTTAAATTTTAAAATATACTAGATTCAGTTACTGGAATATTTAAGTATGTTTAGAACAAGTTAGTATGTAAACCTCGTTTCTCACATGTGACTTTTATGAAATCTAAATGCGAATCAAGTATTTCCATTGATAACCAAGATGAACTCTAAGTGTAAAACACACATTATATTTTGAAGACATCATACAAAAAAAGAATGTAAACTACCTCATTAATAATTTTTATATTGATTACATGTTGAAATTGATTACATGTTGAAACATATTAGATATTTTGGGTTAAATAAAATATATTATTAAAGTAATTTTGCTCCCTGGCCAGTTGGCTCAGTGGTAGAGCATCGGCCTGGCATGCAGGAGTCTCGGGTTCAATTCCCGACCAGGGCACACAGGAGAAGTGCCCATCTGCTTCTCCACCCTTCCCTCTCTCCTTTTTTTCTCTTTATTTCTCTCTTCCCTTCCTGCATCCAAGGCTCCTCTGGAGCAAAGTTGGCCCAGGCACTGCGGATGGCTCCATGGCCTCCACCTCAGGCACTAGAATGGTTCTGGTTGCAGTGGAGCAACGCCCTAGATGGACAGAGCATCGTCCCCTGGTGGGCATGCTGGATGGATCCCAGTCCGGGGTATGCAGGAGTCTGTCTGTCTGCCGCCCCCTGATTCTCACTTCAGAAAAATACAAAAAAATAAATAAATAAAAGTAATTTTGCTTGTTACTTTCTATGTCATTTAAATGTGGCTACTAGGAAAAAAAATTAGCTATGTGGCTTGTATTATATTTGCGTTGTTCGGTGCTGATGCAGATCACTGAGACAGCTTTAAATCCAGACCCAGGCTCCCTTTCCTTTAGGTACAAACAGCTCTGCCTGGAGTTCCACGTTGGGGCTGAGCGCCAGAGCCTCAGACGAGGAAAGCATGTCCTCTTGCTGACTCCATCCTCTCCCTCTGTGTATGCATTTCCCCTGAGGATCCTGTGGGAAGGAGTGACTGGGTGGGTCTTGGTCGGATTCGGATGGTCCTGGATCTTTTAGTCAAATGCCCTATTAATATCATTCCTTTGAAAGGTCTCCCTCCTCCGGGCATGTGGCTTTCCCATTCTATCCACTCACTGTCCCGCCTCTTACATACCTCTGCTACCTCTCAAATATCTAGCTCGCTTCACTTACTGCCTGCTGAGAAAAGCAGCTCTCCATCCTACCGAGGCAGAATGTGCCCCCTTCAAGCTCTATGAGGAGCCTTCTCACCCAAGCACTGCCCTGGAGAGCTGATCTTTGCAGGGTCTGCTCCTATCTCTCAGCCCTTCCTTTGCAGATGTAAGCCTCAGCTCAATTCAACCTCGGGTCTCCTGGGCCCAGGTATCCAGATCCATGCAGAAAGCTGTGTGTAAGCCTGAGCACACGGCCGTTCCCAGCAAAAACCTGTGCAAGGAGAAGGGCAGGCACCAGGTGCCACAGGAAATCAAACAGAGCAGACCAACCAGGCTTGGGTCCCAGGTCTAATTTGCACAAGGCTTTGTGATATTTAACCAAATGTGGAAAGAGATTAAGATGTCCCCTGTTTATCCCCAAGTCAGGACTGAACTATATCCATTGGCAAACTCATTTCCTCCTCAGGATTACTGGCAACTGTTTCGTGTGTTTACTGAAAAGCAATGACAACGCTGATTAAGTTCATGGCTGTTCCTCATCTAAAGGAGAAAGATCCTCAGAGAGGTCACGAATCCAGCCACTACATTTCTCAGTGGGGGAACCCAAAACCTGTGGATTAGAGAGAGCCCCTTTCGGCCCAGAGGGTGTGAGGCCCTACGGTCTTCTGATTTAACCAGGAAGGAGGGGGAATGAGGATTTAGAAAGGGATATGGCCAGCCTGAAATCCTGGCTCGACTACTTACTAACCATCTATTATCTGACCAAATGCCTCGGCTATCCAAGCCTCAGTGCCACCCTCTGTGGTCAGGAATGATAATCCCGACTATGTATTTCCTGGATTTGTTCGCAAGAGCTCAGAACCCGACATAGACTAAATGCGCAATAACTGGTGGCCCCGTCCTCAGAGCTGCTGGTGTACAATGTCCAGGTGTCTGTCAGTGACTGCCCGAGGAGAGCGCCCCCATTATCTTTCGCTTTATTTTAATTGCTCATTAAAGCAAACCTTCCAGATTTCTCACCCTTTTTATTTCTAACATCCTCAGTAAAGGCAATGGAACCCCAGTTTTCAGGTTATTCCTTGGAACTGTGAGAGGAGAGGATCAACAGCTATGCTCACTCTTGCCTCTGCCCTGAGCTGAATGAACTGTAGGCAGAAAGCCGCAGACGGGAAAGATGGTGCTTGGGTGGGGTACCGCTAAGCCAGCCAAAAGGCCTGGCATGTGAAATTGCCCGGGCATTGGCTCTTCGTAGGTTTACTCAAGGTTGGGAGAATTCTAAACCCTGTTCCCCTGGATCACGGCAGCAAAGACGTCACTTTCCGGAAACTTCAGGGATCACTCTGTTGCAAGCAGCGCGGTCGAAAGTGGAGAACTGTCTTCATCAGTTTAGTTTTAATCTTCAACAATTAAATCATCAGATGGGCACGCACTAGGGAAGTTTGAGCTCGTTTTTATCTTTGATGCCCGCCTCAGGTGAAAAGCATCTTCATGTAGAGGGTCTGCAAACAGGAGACCCAAGGTCAGCCCTGGACCTAGCCGCGATTTTCTCTGGGACCTTGAAGAAACGCTGGCCATGCGTCCTGGGGACACGGGAAGGAAACTGGCATGACTGAGCCTTCACTCAGCACCCCAGCCAATAGCAGAGGCTTTAGGATGCTGCTTCTTCTGCTCAAGGCTGTCGTGGTGACTCAGCAGCCCAGTGACACAGGCTGGTAAGTGGCCTCGCCAGGAGGGGATGTGAACCCAACTCTCCCAGCCCCCGAAGCCAATGCCCTTGCCACTGCATCATGCTGTATCTGCAGAAGACAAAGTCTAGAAGGACCTAGACAAATGACCGTGGGAATTCATGGGCCCAGGGAAGGTTTAAAGGCATAGAGTTGAGGTCAGTCTGGAAGCAGATGAGTATCCTGAAGTCCAGATTCAGACGAGTGCCTCGGAACCCATGCCCCAGAGAGCAGTGACTATCTCTCACCCTCGGTGCCCTCACAGACTGCCAGAGGGTCTCAGCCTTGCAGCCAGGCCCCCAGGAGTGACAGCAGGGGCTACAGGCGGCTTCAGTGGCCTTATTCCGCTATCAGTGTCTCACCTCTGGCCAGCACTGGCCACTGGCCACACTTCCTTCATTGGTTCATTCATATCTTCTTTCTGATTCTTTATTCACCAAACTTTTCACCTCTTGTTGCAGGCAGTCCACCCAGGCCCCCGGGCTTGGTGTCTCTCCTTTCTGCTGGTGTATCTATGGCTGCCCTGATATTGATACCCAGGTCTGTCTTCTCTCCTGTCCCTAAAACCAGATGTAGGGATCTATTCTTAGGTGAGGGGTCGTTCTGAAATCAGGCAGTTGGTTCAGCAACGAGAACATGGCCCAGAAAGCTAACAGGAAAAACAGAGAAGACAGGAAGATGGTAAGAAAATGGCCTATGGGGACCATCCCTAGATGGGAGAGAGGCTGGGGATAGGACTCCTTCAAACGGAGGTCTCAGGGCTCCTAACAGACTGCCTGAGACGAGCGGTCCTGCTTTGGGCCCAAATACCCAGGGAGGCCTCTGCACTAGGATTGCAGACATTCGTGGAGATGGGTGACAGTACGCCTTTCAACCTGGGGTCAAGGACTTGGAGAAGGGCATCCGAAGACACACAGTGAAGACAGCAACTGAAGAGAAGACTCCCGTCCCAGTGAGTGACCGTCTCAGACAGACAGGAACAGTTACATAGTTGCTGTTTGTTTTCAGAGAAGGGGCAGGATAGAGGTTGTGAGCACGGGCTGCTGAGTCAGATTCAAATCTCAGTTCTGCTACCGGTTTCTTGTTTGTCACTGGCCAGGTAACACCCCCTCTGAGGCTCTGCTTCTCCGTTGACAGATGAGGACCGTTGCGATGCTTGCCCACCCCCTGGGTCGGGGAGGGCACTGACGAGATGATACCCATCTAGGAAAGTAAACACAATGCCTAGCACACAGTGAGTCCTCTAGAAACCCTTGCTGTTGTCGTTAGGCCAGTCGGAAACTTACCTAAATTTGCCATCTGTTCTATTATTTTTGTCACTTCTCTGCACTCCTTGTTTTTTCCCCTGTAAGCGTGGCAGTAAGACCTACACAACAGAAACAAACAACAGCCCTTGTCTCTAGAGGCCGCAAAGTGGAGAAATCCATATGCCCCATTGAACAGGGGAGAAGAGGTGAAAGAGCCCAAAGCAATAGGGTCAATTTGGGAGGGTTACCCGAAAAGGGGGTGATCCAAGGTGTGCCGGGTGGACGAGAGGAGACACTGGCATTCCCTCTGAGCCAGGGAAGGAGGCGTACGGGCCCAAACATTGTTCTCTTTCTAAATGAGGCCCTCGCTATAGGAGCTGCACACTCAAGCCAGGAAGTTTCTTGCATTTCTGGCAGAAATTTCATGCACAGGCACACACTATTTCTAACCTAATTAGCTAATCAGGGCAAGAAAAGGCCCTGCCTGGCCCTGCCCTCCCCTGCCCTGCCCTGCCTGGCTCTGTCCAGCCCTGCCCTGCCCTGGCTCTGCCCAGCCCTGCCTGGCCCTCCCCTGCCTTGCCCTGCCTGGCTCTGTCCAGCCCTGCCCTGCCTGGCTCTGCCCAGCCCTGCCCTGCCTGGCTCTGTCCAGCCCTGCCCGGCCCTGCCCTGCCTGGCTCTGTCCAGCCCTGCCCTGCCTGGCTCTGTCCAGCCCTGCCCTGCCTGGCTCTGCCCAGCCCTGCCCTGCCTGGCTCTGTCCAGCCCTGCCCTGCCTGGCTCTGTCCAGCCCTGCCCTGCCTGGCTCTGCCCAGCCCTGCCCTGCCTGGCTCTGTCCAGCCCTGCCCTGCCTGGCTCTGTCCAGCCCTGCCCGGCCCTGCCCTGCCTGGCTCTGTCCAGCCCTGCCCGGCCCTGCCCTGCCTGGCTCTGTCCAGCCCTGCCCTGCCCTGCCCTGCCTGGCTCTGTCCTGCCCTGCCCGGCCCTGCCCTGCCTGGCTCTGTCCAGCCCTGCCCTGCCCTGCCCTGCCCTGCCTGGCCCTGCCCTGCCCTGCCCTGCCTGGCTCTGTCCAGCCCTGCCCTGCCCTGCCCTGCCCTGCCTGGCCCTGCCCTGCCCTGCCCTGCCTGGCTCTGCCCAGCCCTGCCCTGCCTGGCTCTGTCCAGCCCTGCCTGGCCCTGCTCTGCCCTGCCTGGCTCTGTCCAGCCCTGCCTGGCCCTGCCCTGCCCTGCCTGGCTCTGCCCAGCCCTGCCTGGCTCTGCCCAGCCCTGCCTGGCCCTGCCCTGCCCTGCCCTGCCTGGCTCTGTCCAGCCCTGCTTGGCTCTGCCCAGCCCTGCCCTGCCTGGCTCTGCCCAGCCCTGCCTGGCTCTGCCCAGCCCTGCCCAGCCCTGCCCAGCCCTGCCCTGCCCTGCCTGGCTCTGCCCAGCCCTGCCCTGCCTGGCTCTGCCCTGCCCTGCCCTGCCTGGCTCTGTCCAGCCCTGCCTGGCTCTGCCCAGCCCTGCCCTGCCTGGCCCTGCCCTCCCCTGCCCTGCCCTGCCTGGCTCTGTCCAGCCCTGCCTGGCCCTCCCCTGCCTTGCCCTGCCTGGCTCTGTCCAGCCCTGCCCTGCCTGGCTCTGTCCAGCCCTGCCCGGCCCTGCCCTGCCTGGCTCTGTCCAGCCCTGCCCGGCCCTGCCCTGCCTGGCTCTGTCCAGCCCTGCCTGGCCCTGCCCTGCCTGGCTCTGCCCAGCCCTGCCTGGCTCTGCCCTGCCCTGCCCTGCCTGGCTCTGTCCAGCCCTGCCTGGCTCTGCCCTGCCCTGCCCTGCCCTGCCTGGCTCTGCCCTGCCCTGCCCTGCCCTGCCTGGCTCTGCCCAGCCCTGCCCTGCCTGGCTCTGTCCAGCCCTGCCCTGCCTGGCTCTGCCCTGCCTGGCTCTGCCCAGCCCTGCCCTGCCTGGCTCTGCCCAGCCCTGCCCTGCCCTGCCCTGCCTGGCCCTGCCCTGCCCTGCCCTGCCTGGCTCTGTCCAGCCCTGCCCTGCCTGGCTCTGCCCAGCCCTGCCCTGCCTGGCTCTGTCCAGCCCTGCCCGGCCCTGCCCTGCCTGGCCCTGCCCTGCCTGGCTCTGCCCAGCCCTGCCCTGCCTGGCTCTGCCCTGCCCTGCCCTGCCTGGCTCTGCCCAGCCCTGCCTGGCTCTGCCCTGCCCTGCCCTGCCTGGCTCTGCCCTGCCCTGCCCTGCCTGGCTCTGCCCAGCCCTGCCTGGCTCTGCCCTGCCCTGCCCTGCCTGGCTCTGCCCAGCCCTGCCCTGCCTGGCTCTGCCCAGCCCTGCCTGGCTCTGCCCAGCCCTGCCCAGCCCTGCCCAGCCCTGCCCTGCCCTGCCTGGCTCTGCCCAGCCCTGCCCTGCCTGGCTCTGCCCAGCCCTGCCTGGCTCTGCCCTGCCCTGCCCTGCCTGGCTCTGCCCTGCCCAGCCCTGCCTGGCTCTGCCCTGCCCTGCCCTGCCTGGCTCTGCCCAGCCCTGCCCTGCCTGGCTCTGCCCAGCCCTGCCTGGCTCTGCCCAGCCCTGCCCAGCCCTGCCCAGCCCTGCCCTGCCCTGCCTGGCTCTGCCCAGCCCTGCCCTGCCTGGCTCTGCCCTGCCCTGCCCTGCCTGGCTCTGTCCAGCCCTGCCCTGCCCTGCCCTGCCTGGCCCTGCCCTGCCCTGCCCTGCCTGGCTCTGCCCAGCCCTGCCCTGCCTGGCTCTGCCCAGCCCTGCCCTGCCTGGCTCTGCCCAGCCCTGCCTAGCTCTGCCTGGCCCTGCCCTGCCCGGCCCTGCCCTGCCTGGCTCTGCCCGGCCCTGCCCTCCCCTGCCTGGCTCTGCCCGGCCCTGCCCTCCCCTGCCCTGCCCTGCCCTGCCTGGCTCTGCCCGGCCCTGCCCTCCCCTGCCCTGCCCTGCCCTGCTTGGCTCTGTCCAGCCCTGCCCTCCCCTGCCCTGCCTGGCTCTGCCCGGCCCTGCCCTCCCCTGCCTGGCTCTGCCCGGCCCTGCCCTGCCCTGCCCTGCTTGGCTCTGCCCAGCCCTGCCCTGACTGGCTCTGCCCAGCCCTGCCCTGACTGGCTCTGCCCGGCCCTGCCCTGCCTGGCTCTGCCCGGCCCTGCCCTGCCTGGCTCTGCCCTCCCCTGCCCTGCCTGGCTCTGCCCTGCCCAGCCCAACCCTAGAAGATTCTCAATTTGCCGTGTCTGGCATTTTACCATCACTTACCTTCAATCTACATCAATTTCATAATCTCATAATGGGTTGTTTTTGGCTTGTTTGTTTTTTAGATTTACAAATATGGAATGATCTCAAAAAGATAAAAAGCTAAGGTGTCTTTAAGACTGTAAAGTCTAAAAATGAAAGAACCCCCCGCCCAAAAAAAATGCTTGTTGACTGTTTTATCCCTAAGAGCAGCTGTATCTAAATTTGTCAACAAAATGTTTATAATCTTGGAGATGTACTATATTCCTTTAAATAAAAGATTTCTAAGGTAAATTTCAGTTGTTTTTTCCACTTCAATAATAGTTATATCTAATTAGTAGATACTTGAAAGTCCATTTAATTTTTAATTCAGGCAACCATTCATGACGAAGGCAATTTAAACAACTCTGGGAAAAAAACCCTCAAACCCCAACAAAATTTCATTAACTCAGTGGATACTTTAATGGTACATTATGAATTATGATGGGTCCCTGCAGAGGTAGGTACCTATGGGTCTATCAATTCCCCTTTGGGGAACCCAAGCTTGTAGCTTTTATTTTATTTTATTTTATTTTATTTTATTTTATTTTTTGCATTTTTCCGAAGCTGGAAATGGGGAGGCAGTCAGACAGACTCCACCAGGGGGCAATGCTCTGCCCATCTGGGGCATTGCTCTGTTGTGACCAGAGCCACTCTAGCACCTGAGGCAAAGGCCAAAGAGCCATCCTCAGCGTCCGGGCCAACTTTGCTCCAATGGAGCCTCGGCTGCGGGGGGGGGGGGGGGGGGGGGGGCGGGCGGGGGCGGAAGAGAGAAACAGAGAGGAAGGAGAGGGGGAGGGGTAGAGAAGCAGATGGGCACTTCTCCTGTGTGCCCTGGCCGGGAATTGAACCCAGGACTCCTGCATGCCAGGCTCTACCACTGAGCCAACCGGCCAGGGGGACGGCATGTTTTGCCAGTATTTACTTCAGTCCCATAGGACTAGGTCCTGTGGCAGCCCAAACACCTTTCCCCTTCATTAAGCCAGCACTGTCGCATGACAACTTAGCGCAGGTTTCTTTTTTTTTGTATTTTTCTGAAGCTAGAAAATGGAGGAGACAGTCAGACAGACTCCCGCATGCACCCGACCGGGATTCACCCGGCATGCCCACCAGGGGGCGATGCTCTGCCCCTCTGGGGCGTCGCTCTGTTGCAACCAAAGCCACTCTAGCACCTGGGGCAGAGGCCAAGGAGCCATCCCCAGCACCCGGGCCATCTTTGCTCCAATGGAGCCTTGGCTGCAGGAGGGGAAAAGAGAGACAGAGAGGAAGGAGAGGGGGAGGGGTGGAGAAGCAGATTGGCGCTTCTCCTGTGTGCCCTGGCCAGGAATCGAACCCGGGACTTTTGCACGCCAGGCCGACGCTCTACCACTGAGCCAACCGGCCAGGGCCTACGCAGGTTTCTTTTTATCCAAGGGTATTTAGCCTTCGCCTATCCCCTTGTATGTGTATAAGATTATATAACTTTGGTATGCCTTTGATTCACTGAGACTCCTCTTAGGAGGTAGGGTAAGGGATGCAAATGATTATTGGTGCCACATACGAAAAGAGCTCAGTGTCATCTGGAAACGTTTTAGTGCTCATGGGCAGGTGCTGTCCTATGACTAGAATACATAAAGAAGAGGTAAGCTAATTGGATGAGAGCTCCAGGGAGGATCCATGAATAACCGATGAAGGCTGTCTGGCAGCCCCAGTACTTCCTTCTCTGCTGATGCCTTTGCAGTGGCTGTGAATGTGGAGGTGAACTTGGCATGAACTATAAAATGATGACCCAAGAGAGCACACGCTGGAAAAAGAGGGTGAAACCTCATCTGTTACTGACATATTCTTTGATTAAACAATATATATTTCTTTTAGTCCTGTTTGTGATGTTTCATTTCCCATTCCTATGGTGTACGTGAACACAGTGACGACCACCAAGATTCTGAAGATTCCAACGATCTTGGTGTTGTCATAACTCAGGGTTCCCCAGGGAAAATGAGAGAGAAGGATTCTAGTATAGGAAGCACCTACTTGTAGGGGCATTGTGATGGCTACATGAAATAGGGGTATGAAGTATATGTTAGAGCTTAAAATATAGTAGGTATGTTTTTTTTTAAAAAAAAGAGCATTTCCTTCCCTAGTCTGAAGTTTTCTGGGGTTGGTGTGATTTTCTTAAAACCAGGATGAACTACAATGACCAGTAGTTACCATTGATAGCTTGACCCTACCTGTGACTTCACGGCACTGAGAAGGGCCTTCTCTCAGAAAGTGCCCCCACCTGGTCAAGAAAAGGATGGAGTTGGAGGGTAAGGAGAGAGTCGAATAGATCAACCCTCAGTTATTGATTTAAAAAAAAAAGTCAGACAGCTCTGAGTTCACTGCAAATCATGTAAGAAATGAAGCCAAGGACATAGAACATGAGTCCATCGTAGGATTGTAGAAACTGCCTTCCTGCTTAGCCTGGGTTTTTGCTGACTGTGTTCTTATGAACGTCCAAAATAAGAAGGTCCCCTTGGTTTATTTTCAAAGGTAGTATGAATGGGGAAACACCTGATAGTGCCGTGCCCCTTTAATTCTGCCTTACAATGTCTGGAGGACAAAAACTCTGAGACCAGAAAGTAACAAGCCTGCAGAGGAGAGAAAGCTGTTTGAATCCCCAGTGTTGTTGGGAAAATAGAAGCAGAATGTTGTATAATTGCTTCAAGCCAGGACATCGTGTTAGACATTTTTACTCAGGAGCTGTTTATTTCTATCTACATAAACATAATCAGTTTAGAATTAGAGGATATCATATGTCAGCCAAATTTCCACCCAAAGCAGAAAAATATTTTTCTCTGGAATCACTGACAGAGAGGGGGTTTTGTTTAGACATGCCCAATGAAGAGGGTTCCGCCTATCCACAGGCAGCTCTTTTGGTAACTGATTATGTTTTATCTCACCCTGCTTGTTGAAAAGCTCTTCCTTGTGTGAAGCTGAAATCTTACCTGCTCAGATGTTATCTGGGCTTGTAGCTAAGGTCTATGACAGCACAATGGCTTGTTTAGACTCGTGTCTCTTCTAACTTGTCATTTCATTAGTACCTTCTTCTGATGGCTTCCCTTGAGTCTTAATTTGAGGGAAGAGAAGGCAGGGTGGCCCTCCTTCCCAGGCATCGACTTCCTCTCCTCCCTTTGGTCTTGTGGAAATGAAACAAGGCGCTTCACCTGTTCTTAGCATGAGTATGGTGGGGAGATGAGTCCCCGTTGAGCTTAAGAGCAATCACGGGGACCTCCCGCCTCTTAACAGCTCAGTACCTAGTAACTCTCACCTTTTCCTAGGGCCTCTCTCCCTCATGGTTATTACCAAACATATTTGCATTGCAAAAGTAAGTGCTTGGTAATTTGGCCGTCCTGCTAACAAAACTGTGAGGACCCTGTGTTTACGTTTGAGCATAAATTATGTTGCATCTCGCCTCCTCCCTAAGTCTGGAGTTTGGGGGCCCTGCTCATTGCCCACTAGGTAACGGAGGACGTTGCCCTCACACAGGAGGTGGAAACAGGCTGCAAAAGCACTAGCTGAGGTCAGCCAGGCTCTCTCGCGGATTCGGTGTCTCCTGGAGCACCAGGTCGGTCCGCAACATCCCCGGCTTCCCTGCCTGGGCTCAGGCCTAGTGTTCAGTCTTGGGCCACCCTGGGGACCAGGGCACACTCCCTTCTTTTTAGGGGCTTTCAATCATTTTCTTTTCCTTTGCAAGAGAACATAGCTGGGCAGACTGACAAAGTTATCACTTTTTAAATCATTCCTTTACTCAAAGAAAAAGGAGCCCTGGGGGGAGTTCTGGTCATGGACGGTTCTCCCCTCTGGTTTAGTTCAGGAGCTGCCGGCGCACACGGCGCACACACGGGCACACACGGTGCACACACGGTGCACACACGGTGCACACACGGGCACTCGGCTCTGTCTGCTGCCGCGGACTCCTCCCTGCTGACAGCAGGCCTGTCTCTCCCGGGGACACAGATGTAATTATCCTTCCGCAAGTGAATGGCACACTGTCAGGACTCTGCTCCAGCAGAGAAGAGGCCCCAGCAACAAGCCTGGGAAGAGAGGGAAAAACGGTGGGAGAACAAGCCTCCCTGTTCTGTTGACTTGGAAGGAAATCCTCCTCTTTACGGCAGCTGCAAACCTCCCCCCATAAGTCCCTTCCTGCCTATTTTTTTTTTCTTGTCCTTTTCCATTTTGGCCTCTGTTGCCTTGTCCCCAGAGCGTTTCTGTGGAAGATTGTGAGTAAAGGGGGACCGAGACTTGGTAGTTCATTGTAACCAACAGAAAGAGAAAAATTGGCGTTACTTCTTCTCGTCTCAGTTCCCTCTCCCGAGACCTATTCCTGGCCTTTAAAAGTGGAACGAACAAAGATCTCCAGTATTGGTTAAGAGACCTTACACTCTCCCTAGATGTAGAAATAACATAGTCACATTTTGACCTAGATACACGAGCAAAGTGGTATCAAAATATATCTGGGTTTTTTTTAAATGGCAGGAGAGATGGGGCCTCAACTCTTGACTTCTCCCATTACCCAAACTCCAGACCTGCATAGAACCAGGGTGCTACATTGTTAACAGCAGTCAGGAATCTAAGGATGCTAATGATACAAAGCACAAGGTTAAGCTCCTGGTCAACCAGAAAGCCTATGAAGATGCAGCCTTCTTGACAATACAGTTCAAGACATTGGAGGGCTCCACTGGCAGCAAGGTGGAGACTGCAAATTAGGGGTTGAATGCGATCAAAATAGCCCTTTATTTACACCCAGCTAAAATGTCTGGAACCAACTAGTTGGTGGCTGCAAGGCCCCAAATCTTCAGCAACAGCCTGACATTAACAGTGACACCTATGCTACCTTCACAAAGTGCTATGTTGGCATCTACTCCTTAAAAAGTAGTTACAGATGAAATTCAGTATGTTTTTGCCACATGACCCAGTAACCCATTTCCAGAATATATTTACTCCAGGTCAGTATATACAGATATTTTCTAGAGAATAGATTCTGAACTATATACCAGGAAAATTCTCACACAGATTCTTTGGAGAGCATGCATAAAATTTTCTTTAGAGTATTGTTTGATTGTTATAATGGGAACTTAGAGCCATAGGCATCTATTGTTAGCATATGAACAAGTAATGGAATAAATAAAATGTGATAAATGGATATCAGGCAATAGTTGGGAAGAAACTAGCATGCATATATATAATACATACCCCTACATCTGCTGGTGTGTGTGCAGGTGTGTGTGTGCATGTGTGTGTGTGCACACACATGCAGGTGTTGGAACAACAGGAACTATGACTCCTGACTCCTCCATCCAATGTCACGGTAAACGATTTCAGGAGGAAGCAGCATGATGAAAAGTAGTAGAGAAGCAGACCGGAAGTTAGTCTTGGCATTTTATCTGTGAGATATAGTTTCTTCAACTATAAAATGAAGATCCTAGAAATGCTTCCTAGGCTTATTGGTGGTTTAAAATAACTACTGTGTATAGGTATAGCGAGGAAATTTGACTTGTTTGCCACACCTCGATAAGCCATTATCATTCTTGCTAAGGAAGTACGGTCTGCTGTGAGCATCGATCCCCATCCTGTTCAGACCCCAGTCACTACCCTTTTCCGTAAAGCACTCTCCATGCAGAAAGAACTTTATAGCAAAGTCAGGGGGTGGTGTTTTAGTAGCTATCAGCGAAGACTACATTGTGCCCACAAGAGTGTTGAATTCCTGCTCTGAACACCTTCTAGGCAGGGTTCCTTTTTAGATTAATCTTCTTCCAATGGGGATCTCTAGAAACCCATGAAACACGGTCCAGGTCCAGATATTGATTTTTCAATGATTTCTGTTACAGATGGCTCTTGTCTCGTGTATGCAAGATGGATGCCAGTTCAAGCACAGCCCTCTTCTCACTGGCCAACGGGAAAGGATCATTCAGTGGGGGAAGGGACGTCACTTTTGCCTGTGGTGACTTAACAAATGCAGCCAGATTTAACAGGGGAGAAGAGGGAAAAGCAGCCAACTTCCAAAGCCCTTAACCTACCACTGTTCCAAGACATCGGGTAACCAATGAAACATTTTAATGATATTTTAAAAAGATATAAAACGATACCATTTCTACCCTTTCTCACTGTGACAAACTCATCTTTGCCCCAAGAGAGAGTTGTCACTGTCCCTTGGGTGGATTAGATTACTACCTTCCCAGTGATTTAGGAAGTTCCTGAGAGCCCTGCTATGCCCGGGCAGGGACCTGTCCATCACACCGGCCAGGCAGGGACCTGTCCATCACATCGGCCAGGCAGTGGAGCTTTCGAAGACCCTTCCCAGGATGATCTTCCCCAAAAGTGAAGAGAGAACTCTGCAAGGTGCTTCTGTTCATGTTTTCAATAAATATTTATGGAGTCCCCACCATGTGCCAGACACTGTGCATGTACTAAGGAGTAAGACAGGTGGAATTTCTGTTCCGGTGGAATTTTCACATTGTAAGACTGTTGTTCAAGAGATGCTCATCTTTCGATCTCACCTCAGAGGCAGGGTAGCATGACAGGTAAGTGGATGGGCTCCAGAGCCAGACTGCCTGGGTTCTCGTCCTGGCTTAACCAGTTACCAGTTGTGTAACATTGGGTAAGTTACATCTTTTTTTTTTCTTCTTTTCCAAGTGTGAGGAGGAGAGATAAATAGATAGAATCCTACATGTACCCAGACAGAGATCCACCCAGTAACCCCCGTCTGGGGCCAATGCTCTGCCCATCTGGGGCCATGCTCACAATCGAGCCATTTTTAGCACCCGAGGCAGTGGCTCCACAGACCCATCCTCAGCGCCTGGAGCAGATGTGCTTGAACATTCAATCAAGCCATGGCTGCAGGAGAGAAGAGAGAGAGAGAGAGTGAGAGAGAAGGGAGAGGGAGGAGGGAGAAGCAGATGGTCACTTCTCCTGTGTGCCCTGACTGGGAATAGAACCAGAGACATCGACACACTGGGCCGATGTTCTACCACTGAGCCAACCGGCCAGGGCCGACATGTTACATCTTTTAAAGGGGGTTAACTGCAATACCCATCTCACTGGTTGGTTTTGAAGGTAAAATAAACTGAAACACTTAAAGTACTTAGAATGATAGCAGGTACAGAGTAAGCACTCGATAATTTTTTTTCCTAATACATTTCATCAAGAGTTTCCCACTTCCTGGGGGATGTTTTATATCTCTTGCTCAAGCCAGCCATCAGTCCTTTATATATATTTCTCCCTATTTCCTCTCCCTTAATTTATGTCTATAAATTGCTTGAAGCTCAAATTTTGCCAATTCTAAGTCTTTTTTGATAAATCCCGGGTTGTGGTAACTGTTCTTTAACCCTCCCTCCTGCTCCTGTTCTTCAGTCCTGTTCTGTCACCAACCAGGTTTACACAATACCACTCTGGTCTGCACTTAAGTTCTATGTCATCACCTCTGGGTTCAGAGAAGGCAAGTGACTAGCTGATCACACAGCTAGCTTTTCTTTTGCTTTTGCTTTTATTTTTTTTCTTTCTTTTTTAAGAGAGACAGGGAGAGAGAGACAGAGAAAAAGGAACATCAAATTGTTCCTGTATGTGCCCTGACTAGGAATAGAACTGGCAACCTCTGTACTGTACTGGACAACACTCCAACCAATCAAGCTATTCAGCCAAGGCTTAATTTTTTATTGATTTTTTTTTTTTTTTTTTTTTTTTTAGAGAGAGACAGAGAGAGGACGAGAGAGAGGGGAGGGGGAGGAGAAGCATTCATTTGTTGTTCCACTGAGTTGTGCATTCATTGGTTGCTTCCTGTGTGTGCCCTGACCGGGGATAGAACCCATAACTTTGTCACTTTGGAAAGATGCTCTAACCCACTGAGCTAACAGGCCAGGGCCCACACAGTTTTTTTTTCTTTCTTTTTTTTTGAAAGAGACAGAGAGAGAGAGTCAGAGAGAGGTGTGGATAGGAAGGGAGATGAGAAGCATAAGTTCTTTGCAGCACCTTAGTTGTTCATTGATTGCTCTCTCATATGTGCCTTGATGGGGGGGAGGGGCTACAGCAGAGCAAGTGGCCTCTTGCTCAAGCCAGCAACCTTAGACTCAAGCCAGCGACCTTGGGCTTCAAGCCAGCTATCTTTGGGCTCAAGCCAGTGACCATGGGGTCATGTCTATGATCCCACACTCAAACTAGCAACCCCATGCTCAAGCTGGTGAGCCCGCACTCAAGACAGATGAGCCTGCGCTCAAGCCAGCAACCTTGGGGCTTTGAACCTGGGTCCTCAGCATCCCAGTCCAACCCTCTATCCACTGCGCCACTACCTGGTCAGGCCCACACAGCTAGTTATTAATGCTAGAGTCTGAGAAGCAAATTCTAGTCTGTCTGATTTCAAATTCTATGACTTTACTATGTTATTCTGACTTCCATCACATCATAGAGGACTCTAATAAAAATATTATGTCAATCATTGCTATTTTATTACTCAATAAACTGTTAATACATATAAAATATGTTGATACAATAAAATGAGTAATACATATAACTATAATATATGTAATATATATGTAAAAGTAGATATACAGGAGTTGGCAAAAGTAGGTTTACACTTGTGAATATACAAATAATTAGTATTTATTAATTATTGTATTATATTAATAATTGTATTATTTATTTGTATTATTTCCATATGAGCAACAGTAAACCAACTTTTGCCCAACCATGTATAACTGTGTAATAATTTATGTTACATAGTAATATATATATGTAATGAGCTATATATATTTTTTATTGTGTCATTTTATATGTATACCTGGAGTTTATCAGGAAAGACTTTTCTTTGTGTGTGTGTGTGATTGAGAGACAGAGAGACAGGAAGGGATAGATATGAGAAGCATCAATTCTTCATTGCAGCACCTTAGTTGTTCATGGATTGCTTTCTCATATGTGCCTTGACCAGGGGGCTCCAGCCGAGCCAGTGACCCCTTAGTCAAGCCAGGGACCATGGGGTCATGTCTTTGATCCCATGTTCAAGCTGGTGACCCGGTGCTCAAGCCAGTAACCTTGGGGTTTCAAACCTGGGTCCTCTGTGTCCCAGGCTGACATGCTATCCACTGTGCCACCGCCTAGTCAGGCAGGAAAGACTTTTTATATTTGGCAAGATTTGAGCAAATTACAGACATAAATTATCATACATTATATAATTACTAGCACATTATATATACACACATGTTTAGTATATATTTACACATGCATGTTAAATAGTACATATGTAGTTTATTATAACATGTATGTCATATATTTACATATATACATATATAAAGTAAATGTGTTTATGCATGTATTATATGTGTGTATATAAATATTACTCATTTATTATTCATACAGCTTCTAGAAGCAGGTACTGTTTTATAAATAAGGAGACTAAGGCTTACAGGAGTAAAGTAGGCTTTCCAAGGTCAAATAGTGACAAAAAGATAGACTCTGAACCTGAATCTGTCCCTTTGTATCTTTCCCATTGTTTGTACTCCATAGTACTTAATACACCGGTTGCTCAATGGTTAAGGCAAAATTAATGCTAACTGAAGGGATCAAAATAAGTATATGTCTAAGTTGCTACAGTTCTTGGTCATTCTCTACACCAATTTGCTAAGCTGAAAGTTCACTGGGTTTTAGCTCAGTGTGGATTTTCCAGGCCCTCGGGTCCTTCTGTGGCATGCGATATCAGCCTTCCTTTGGATAATAAGTCCCATCTCCCTTTAGGTCTATCACACCCCGAACTGGTGGCAAGAGCTGCTGCCGTAGATCCTGAAACCCTCTCCGGACTTAGTGGTAGCTGGGGCAGTCCCCAAGGGCTAGTGTCGGGTCTTGCTCGGTCAGTGGCCTCCAGGCTGGCCCCAACCTTCTGTTTGCACTTGATTTTGCAAATAATGAGAAATTTGAAAAACACTGCTGTCTAGCAATACATTGAGCGAGTCTCAACACCCACAAAATCCATAATGGTGCAGATATCCAGATAGACCTTAATTGTGATTTAATAGTGTTCACTGTAATTTAGCTCCAGGGAAATGTACTTTCAATTAACTAATATAAACACAATGTCTACTTACCCCATAAATGTTCTCCTAAATGTGCTAATTAAGGCTTAGATTCAATGACTTTCAAATTATGCCTTCCTTTCTTTCCCCAAAATGCCACTTCAAGTATCACCTTCCTCTTACCTGGCTGCTTGAATGGTGGTCTATTGCCTGCCTCCAATCTTGTCCTATGTGCCTTAATTCACCCTCTACAGAACTTAAATCTATTCAAAACTCTTCCATGACTCACCCAGTTTAACTAACTATATTCTAACTCTGGTCCTGGCATACTCCCTACTGCATAATATGGCATCTAATCTACCTACCCAGTCCCACCTCCCTCCCTCCCTCCCTCCCTCCCTCCCTCCCTCCCTCCCTCCCTCCCTCCCTTCTTCCCTCCCTTTTTTCTTCCCTCTCTTCCTTCCTCTCTCTCTTCCTTCTTTCCTTCCCTTCCTTACTCCCTCCCTCCCTCATTCTCTCCCTCCCTCCCTCCCTCCCTTCCTCCCTTCTTCCCTCCCTTTTTTCTTCCCTCCCTTCCTTCCTCTCTCTCTTCCTTCTTTCCTTCCCTTCCTTACTCCCTCCCTCCCTCATTCTCTCCCTCCCTCCCTCCCTCCCTCCCTTCCTTCCTTCCTTCCTTCCTTCCTTCCTTCCTTCCTTCCTTCCTCCTTCCTCCTTCCTCCCCTCCCTTCTTCCTTCTTTCCCTCTTTCCTTCTTTCCTACCTTTGTTCCTTCCTTCTTTCCTTCTTTCCTTCCTAAGTGAGAGGAGGGGAGATAGTGAGGCAGACTCCCACATACACCCCAACCAAGATCCACCTGGCAACCCCTGTCTGTGGCCAATGTTCAAATCAACCAAGCTATTTTTAGTGCCTGAATGCTGACACTCGGACCAACCGAGCCATCCTCAGTGCCAGGGGCTGATGCTCAAACCAATTGAGCCACTGGATGCTGGAAGGGAAGAGGGTGAGAAGGGGGTGAGAGAAGGGGGAGAAAGAAGGGGAGAGAAGCAGATGGTTGCTTCTCTTGTGTGCCCTGACTGGGGATCAAAACCAGGACATCTATATGCTGGGCTGACGCTCTATCCACTGAGCAAACTGGTCAGGGCTTCATCTTCTATTTTTCACCAACATCATTTCACCCAAGCACTTCTACACCCAGCTCTGTGTTTATGCTCTTCTCTCTTTTCTGAACTACTCTTCCTATCATCCATTCACAGGAAAACCCAATCTCTTCTCCGAAACCATTCTCAAGCCTCCACCCAAAACATTTGGTAACCCATCTGCTTGGTACTTGGACATGACCTACTTTCCTTTATTGACTTATCTATTCTTCTCTCTTGGTGTTTAGAATACCTATATGTCTTTCACTTCTACCATTACTTAACTCTAACAAAGATTTGAAGCAAGTGGTCCCGTGTTTTTATCTCTGTGCCTTTGTAGAAATTTGCACACAGATGCTTAATAAATGCTTACACAGAGTTGGATGGAAATGATAGGAAATAGAAGGAACAACCCTGAACTGCTGGGCTCTTTAAGAGACAAAAAGACTTGGGCAGCCACTAACGCCCCTCTTGTGCTCAAGGAGGCCTTTGAGCAGTGTCCCGACCCTGCTTGAATGAATGCCTAGCTGAGTTTTCTGCATTCCTGATTCATCCAGATCATGTTCTTCACCGCTAGATAGTTCTCCTAGTCAGTCAGTAAAATGCTTAAGACCTGATCAAATATCTGATGACATGTCCTTAAGGGAGCTCCTCACATGTAAACACTTACAAAAATCAGTAGAAATTCAGTGTTAGTTATATGACAAGACTGGAATTAGAAATTCAGAAACCTCAGTGGTAGCCTGAGTTGTAGACCTTACAGGTGTCCCCAAACTATGGCCCGCGGGCTGCATGCGGCCCCCCTGAGGCCATTTATCCGGCCCCCACCGCACTTCCGGAAGGGGCACCTCTTTCATTGGTGGTCAGTGAGAGGAGCACTGTATGTGGTGGCCCTCCAGTGGTCTGAAGGACAGTGAACTGGCCCCCTGTGCAAAAAGTCTGGGGACCCCTGCTAGAGCCAGGATAATTGGACCTCGGTTATTTCACTTGTGTGTCTCTGTACGCAGCAGAAGTGAGGTCATTGGATAGCTAATGGTAAGGCTCTTTATCATCTCACTGAGGCTGCCCTGTGGGCTGCCCATTAAAATCATTTGGGTTTTTTTAAAAATACCACTGTCTCCCCCACCCCAATCAGCTGATGTTGGGGACTGAATAAATAAACAGGGTATTTCTGCAATCTGGACAGAGGTGCTGGGCCCAAACCCCACCTCATTTGCCTAGTTGACAAAGAGCTACACCTGATTCTCATTTGTCTCACCCATGTTCTCCGGAGGAGGCTGGAAGCTAGTTTCTTATTAGTGTAAAGTAGATTTGGATGGTATGGTGGGGGTTGTCTTTGAGTTGCCTTTCAAACGTAATTGAATTGTTGATGGACCACATTTTGTTCTATGAATAAAAGTGGACATGTTTCTGGGAGTAGGCACGTTATGGCTAAGGAACAGTAGAGACTGTTTGCTGTGGCGTCCTCCTGAACCCATCTGTGTATGTGTGTGTATATATCTTTAAGTCCCTGTCTATCATTTATTTCAATTCCATACCTTTTCCCGTTCGAAGACCCCGGCATATACTTTTTGTGGTTGGATCGCGACAAGCTGATATCCTGAGGTTATAGCCCAAGCATCAGAATGTCTTAAAGCTCCCAAAGAGCGGCCAGAGTGGAAAACCTCTTACTCTAATGGATGCTCCTCAGAGTGTAATGTGCATACAAATCACCTGGGGATCTCTGCAGAGTCTGACCCTTAAGTCTGAGGAGAGGCCCCAGAGCCTGTAACAAGCTCTCAAGTGACGCTAGTGATTACCAGTGCCGCTAGTCCACGCACCACTCTTTAAAGAACAAGCAACTTAATCCTGTATAAATTCCAAAAAGGGCCATTCTTGGAAAGAGCCATGTAACTAACTACAAGCAGCATGACTGGCCCTAAAGAGGTACCTCCAACCTTAAGGCATTAGTCATTCTTTAGACTCTGGGGAGCAACAAAGAATGCCTAACATCAGAAGAACCTAGGGAAATGCTCCAGAAGGCAATCAAGATGTTAGGTCTAAACAGAGCAACCAACAGAAACAGATGCGCAAGAGATTCGTGGAATAGCTAGGTACCCAGAAACATTGGATGAAGGCTACCTTAAGGCCTAAGACTATAAACTGGCCATCATATTCCTGATACCCGGAGTTTCACAGTTTCTAGGATTCTCCAAATCACCCAGAGAATGCAGTAATTAATTCAAGCAACGCTAATTGATCACCTCGGTATTTGATCACACCCACCTTCTGCGCTCTGCTATACAGCTCTGGGGATGGGACTCTGCAAACCGCATTTCTCCGCTTGCTGGCTCTAAGGGGACCAGCTGTCTCAGTTTGCCTACAACTGTCCCCGTTTTAACACTGAAACCCTTTAGATTCGGGTAAACCAGGACAGTTAGTTATTCTAGCTGGCTGGCTGTAGGTTCCGCAAACAGGTGACACTAGGGGGAGACTGGAAAGGAGGGATGAGGGGCTGCCATGTTTCTGGCTTGCTTGCTTGTTCCTGTCACTGCTGTCCCTGCTAGTGACAGGCACCACCCCACAGCGGCAGCAGCTGGTCCCAGCTCCTGCTTCTTTCCAAACTCCAGAGCCATTCAGGTGCCACAGAAGTTGGTGGCGTCCCTCCTCAGAGGTTCATGGAAAACATTGTGGGGAAGCGCTATTTGAAATGGATTGCAACGGGGGCTTCAACAAAGTGAAGAAAACAGCAGTGGCGTTTCAGGTGGAGGGAACGCCCCCCGCCAAGGCACGGAGGAGCAGAACCTCTAGGAACAGCAGGCTCTAGGAACAGCTCCGCGTGGCCAGAACAAGGATTGTGGGCAGAGGAGTCGCGGGCAGCCCAGCTCCTAGTGGATCTTGTCTCAGTCTGCTCAGGCTGTTCTAACACAATGCCACGGACTGGGTGCCTAAAACAACAGAAATTTACTTCCCACATTCTGAGGCTGGGAAGTCCACGGTCAAGGTGCCAGCTGATTGGTTCCTGGCCAAGGTGCCAGCTGATTGGTTCCTGGCTCCTGGCTGCAGACAGCTGCCTCCCTGCTGTGTGCGCACATGGCAGAGAGAGAGGAAGCTGGTGCTTCTTCCTTTCCCTACAAGGGCACTAATCTCACCGTGGGGGCTCCGTCCTCAGGACCTAATCTAAACCTAATTACTTCCCAAAGCCCTCACCTCTTCCTAATTTTATAATATTAGGAGATAGGGCTTGAAAATGGGAGTTTTGGTGATCAGAATAATTCAGCCCATAGCAGAACTTTACTAAGTTAAGATGTTTGGAGTTGATCCTGAAGCCTTTCAGCCATTAATTAAAGATTTTTAAAAGGGGCCATGACACGGTCATACGTTATGCCTACAGATAGCTCCCGGGGCAGCCAGGTAGGAAATTGAGAAGGAAAGCTGATACCTGTTAGAACTCTGGCTCTTAAATAAGAGTTTGCTCAATCCTATAGGCCAGAAATCCATGGTCCTATGTTTTAAGAAATATATATATGCTTTAAATAAAGACCCAGAACGCCTGACCCATGGTGGCGTAGTGCACAAAGTGTCGACCTGGAACACTGAGGTCGCAGGTTCGAAACCCCAGGCTTGCTGGGTCAAGGCCCATATCGGAGTTGATGCTTCCTGCTCCTTCGCTCTTCTCTCTTTCTTTCTCTCTCCTCTCTCTCTAAAAATAAATAAATAAAATCTAAAAAAATAAAAATAAAGACCCAGAAGATGAATTCAAATCTAGGTAGATTACTGCTTCAATACCCCTCAACACACACACACACACACACACACACACACACACACACACACACACTCACTCACGGCCAAGAGGGCCTGGCCTGGGTGAAAGGAAAGAATGGTTTCTCCAGAGAGCGTGAACCCGGGGTTTAGAGCACCTGGAGGACCCCTTAATTTTCAGCGACCCAGAAGCCACTTGGATAGGGAAGATGCCTAAAATGAAAGCGTGAACATGGTCCTTTTCATGGGCAAGGGGTAGACAACCCTTTGCTTGTCTACAAATACAAAAGCAAATACAAAAGGGAAAATTCTCTGGTAAGTAGGGGAAGGTGTGAACACAGGCTCCTGAGGTGTTTGTATTCAGGATTTCTGGTTGCTCTGGAGCAAAGCTGTGAGGAAATGAAAAGGCTAGTGGGAGGCTGAGAATACTTAAATGCAGCTTTTAATATTTTTTTTTTCAATTAAAGTCTAAAAGCCAGCCTGTAAGCCCAAAGTGGCCATCAGCCACCTGAGGAAAAGCAGGGAGGCACCGCTGTGCCAAGGCTGCCAAACTGCAGTGACGCATGTCCCCAATCCAGAAAGTCTGGACCACTGGGCCCTGCTTGACGCTAAACGGGCCCATTTCGAAACCAATCAGAGAAAAATGTCACTTTACACAGTAAAAAGCAGGTGTTGGGAACCTACTGTGTCCCCAGGGAGGGTCCAGGCATCATCAGGAACAGTGGCCCATGCTCCAAGGGCCACTTTTATTGAAAGACGCCCCAGAGGGAGGAAGCCATCAGTCTTTCTCAGGGGTCATTACTGATGTTTTATCATCATCAGAGGAAATAAGTGAGAGAATGAATGTCCTGAGCTAAGGTTTAAACACAAAACCACAAAAGTCTAGAAGGTGGAAAGAGGTGTCAGCATCTGCAACTGAGACAAGTTCGGGAAATTCAGCTGACCGTAAGACAGAGAGGAGGCCACAGTATTACAGAACGGGAGGGAAAAAAAGCGAATACACGCTTGAGAGTGGCGACATAGAGAATGAAGAAGGGTGAGATGATTGCTGGTTCTGCTTCGATCATATGCAGAGTGACTTCGTACCTAGCTGTTCTACTTCCAGAGCGAGGTTGATGAGCCGGAGCACTGGCCAGTGTGCAGAGACACCGGGAAGCGAGAGAGGGACACTATGGGGTGTTGAGGACGGGAGAGAGAATGGCCCGTGAGAGCACCATCACCACACACAGACACATGATGGGCCACCTTGTGGGAGATAAATTACACCTGTTCAGACAGGCCCAGAGGGGAGAACCGGAAGACACGAGTGCAAGTCCAGGCAGATGGGTTTCAGTTGGATGAAAGGAAGACGTTTTTTGATGCCGCCAGAGCTGAGCTTTCCCACTGTGGATCTGGCTACCTAGGAGGCAATGAATCTAAAAGGTGCTCAGCACAGAAAAACAGGGGCCCTTGTTCCTCTGCCCACATGAGCATTTTCACAGATGCTGTGACTCTCGCCCCGCTTTATTTCTTCATTGCACTTATCCTGAAGTGGTCTTGTGTATCAGTGACTTGCTGATTGTCTCTCTTCCAGTAGCATATAAACCCCATGAGAACTAGGACTATATCTATCTTGTCTGTGGCTATGTCGCAAGAACATACAATGGTACCGGGCACGTGGTACGTGGTTGATGAATACTGGTACAGTGAATAGGGGAAGGCTAAGGAAGGTACTTAACCCCTGTTTGAGAGGTAAGTCTTAAAACTGGCTTTCAAAACTTAAATAGATACACCTTTCTTGAATGAAACCTCATGTGGGACTCCAATCTATATAAAACAGATTCAAGTGGCATTTTAACAGTATACATTTATATCATAAGTCTCCATGTAAACCATTTTTTCTTTATCATAAGAGTCACTGTGGACTATGAGATTGTTTTGATAAAACATCATAAAATCTTTGAAATCAAGGCTACCAGAAGACTGAAAATGTAATTGATTCCTTTATTTTCTTGGATGGGGCAGAGCACTGAGAAACCCTGAGTCACGTACAGAAGTAATTGCAAATGATACTCCTCTCCCATAGCTCACCTGGCATCTTAGGAAAATTCTTCAATTAAACCAACGCAGGAGGCCCTGGCCGGTTGGCTCGGCGGTAGAGCGTCAGCCTGGCTTGCGGGGGACCCGGGTTCGATTCCCGGCCAGGGCACATAGGAGAGGCGCCCATTTGCTTCTCCACCCCCCCCTCCTTCCTCTCTGTCTCTCTCTTCCTCTCCCGCAGCCGAGGCTCCATTGGAGCAAGGATGGCCCGGGCGCTGGGGATGGCTCCTTGGCCTCTGCCCCAGGCGCTAGAGTGGCTCTGGGCGCAGCAGAGCAACGCCCCGGAGGGGCAGAGCATCGCCCCCTGGTGGGCAGAGCACCGCCCCTGGTAGGCGTGCCGGGTAGATTCCGGTCGGGCGCATGGGGGAGTCTGTCTGACTGTCTCTCCCGGTTTCCAGCTTCAGAAAGATACAAAAAAATAAAATAAAATAAAAAATAAATAAATAAAAAAAATAAACCAACGCAGGAGCTTGAAGAGGGAGCAGTTGGGAAATTGAGCCTGGAAGTCAAATCTAACAACAGGTTGTAATAGTGAGTTGTGCCTCTTATCAGACATTCAAAGTCAGACAAAGAGAGGCAAAGCTTACAAGAAGTGCCAACACTGTTTTGACGTGTGACATTATCATGAACCTGATGAGTTATACATCCAGTTCTAATTGCGCAATCACGATGGGGTCGTGGTGGGAGGCAAGCACCTTCTCCTCGCCTAGCTCTTAATTGAACACAAGACTGTTTCTGTGTCGTGGAACTGTAATTCCACAGATGGAGATGCTCAGGCGTGAATTAATCTTTAAAAAAAAAATCAGTGCAAGATGCAACCTTCATAACCAATGACTCATTTTCAATAAGTTCTGATATGGATGTATAACTCTACTGGGAGATGTGTTCTCAGAACAGCACAGAAATGATCTGGTAGCACGACTTAATGTATTTGAGTTAGAATTTGGTATATTGCATATTTAAGTTGCCGTTGTTCTTTTAACTAAACTTTGCTAATTAAATATGGATGAAAATGACATTTGAATTTTTAAAAGTCGTGCAAGATTCCTGCAGCACTTGAACTTTAATATTACCAGACAAAGATAAATATAGGGATTGCTTCTGAATCTGAGATTGTTCCAGACCAGCTGGGATTGTCATCATCACCGTCAGGACCACACAGACTGCAGCAATGAGGGCTGACCGAGGTGGCCTTGATTATGAGTTTTTTGTTTGTACAGAAAGAGAGACAGAAAGGGTGAGAGATGAGGAGAATCATCAATTCTTCGTTGAGGTTCCTTTGTTGTTCATTGATTGCTTTCTCATTTGTGTCTTGACCAGGGGGCTCCAGCCAAGCTAGAGACTTCTTGCTCAAGCCAGTGACCTTGGGCTCAAGTCAGTGACCTTGGACTTCAATCCAGCGACCTTTGGGATCAAGCCAGTGACCATGGGGTCATGTCTATGATCCTACACTCAAGCCAGCGACCCCACACTCAAGCCGGATAAGCCCACATTCAAGCAGTGACCTTGGGGTCTTGAACCTGGATCCTCTGCATCCTAGGCCAATGCTCTATCCACTGTGCCACCTCCTGGTTAGGCTATGAGTTTTAATATGAGACTGGCTGTTACAAGCATCCAAGTAAACAAGAACCATAACCTTCAGATTCTCTGCCCCAACATTTCTGGTGTAGCAAAGGCGCTTCTGCCGCAATGGAGATGGTAGGTGGATGTACATATATGAAGATGACGGCCAACTGAGGATGGAGAGAAACCAGCCCTCGAACCTTCATTTCACAGAGATAACAGTGACCCTCATTTCTTTACATCATAAAAGGAAGAAACACTTTCTCTCACCCAAGTTAAAGAACTCTCCAACTGCCGAATATCAAGTGCTATCCCATGTTTAACTGTATTAGTGATTGTAAAATACAAGGTAATAAGAGCTACCAACATTGGATAAGTACTTACTATGTGCTAGTTTCATAACTGATTTATACAAGTTAATTTTTTCTTCTAGTGATTCCAGCATTATTTTCTCAGCATCCTCATTTTACAGCGGAGGAATCTGAGGCACACTGATGTTAACTTGACTAACCTCATCCAGCTAGCATGGAGTGAAGCCATGATTCAGACCCCTACCACTTGGCTCTAAAGCCCAAACATTCAACCACTTAAAAATATGGACAGGCCCTAGCCAGGTAGCTCAGTTGGTTAGAGCATTGTCCTGATATGCCAAGGTTGCAAGTTCAATCCCTGGTCAGGGCACACACAAGGATCAACGAATGAATGCATAAATAAATGAAACAACAACTTGATCTCTTTCTCTCTTTCTCTCTCTTTCTCCCTCTCTCTCTTTCTGAAATCAATAAAAAAATTGTTTTTTAATATGAACAGGTCATGGGGAAAAACAAGTTTAGGAAATAAAGTGTTCAGTTGTAGAATACCTAGGGTTTTAGGGGAAAAAAAATCCAGAGTTACAAAATTCTCCAAATTTTGATAAAGTTCTGAAAAAGTCAAATAAGAACTTTACTATTGATACCTAATTCTGATATTTGATTGACACCCAGGTATATGAATTGTTATTCAGTGTGCATCTTAGCCTGTAATGGGGTATTTCCCCCTTTCATGGAAACTTATCTCCAAATTTATCATTTATGGTCAAAGAGGAAATAGATTTCACTCTCCATCATTTTGCTATACACCTGACATCAGTGAAATGATTTCACAGCGTTGAGTGAAGGATGCATCTGGAAATGCAGCACTGAGCTTTGAGATGCGCAGTGGGTAGAAAAAAGAGGAGCCCGAATGAACGAGCTAACACGGGGAAGATGTACATTTCAGAGGCAGACAGTGGCTCTGCTATCGAATAGTTGTACGGCTTCAGGCTGCTCATTTAACCTAAGCCTCCTTGCGAGCCAAGAAGGGGGAGAACGCAGCCTCACAGGCTGCTGGGATGAGCGAATGATTCTATTTTAAACGCCTGCTACACAGGGACCCCTTATATGTCAAACTCCTCCTCCCCGCTCCCATGTTTCTCCTAAAATTTATCTATTTCTCCCTCATATGTCCAATGTATAAGAGAAAAAAGTAAGTGAATTTCTTATCAAATACTGCGACAAGGATTTGAAAACGCTGATGCAGGGTTTATAAATATCTGAATAAAAGCTTGTAGGAGGAGGCCCTGTTATTTCAGAGCCCACGCTGCCCCCAGCCTTGCCCAAGTTCCGATCAGTATTTAGCTGTTAAGGTAAAATGGACTTCTTCTTCCTTCCATGACTTTTGAATTGGAGGGACTCTGGAGAATTCACACAAAGACCATCCTTATTGCTTTCCACGTTGCAGGCGAAATGTCGAAGCTTCTAATAGCCAGAGACAGCAAGCAGGAAGAGTGGGCAGAGCCAAAATGACCCAAGTGAAAAGTGGGAAGAGCCCTGAAACGTTTGCAGTGAGCACAGGCTTTCCGACAAGCTCTGGTTTAGGGACCGTCTCCCCGGCCAGCCAAGCTGCAGGGTGTGAGAATCAGCTCCGCCCAGATGGGACTGCGGGAGGCGACTCAGTAGCTGCGCACAGTAAACAAGGGGCCAATGCCTGAGCTTGGCTAGAGAACCCCGGTCTCTACCAATGTCCACATCCACCTGCTGCACCTGCCCAGTCCTCCTGGGAGTGGACCTGAGAGCTATTCCGCATTCCCGTGGGTGCATCCCTGGGGCGGTGGCCTCACTGACAGCTTTGATGCCGTTGGCCATCAGCCTTGCTCTGTTGAATTGTGTGTGTGGAGAGGGGGACCAGTGACGATGAACGAATTAGTTCTAAATTCAGCAGGTAAATGAAAGACGTGCCTGATGCCGTCCCACTGTAATGAGTGTTTTCCAGTCAGCTTAACTGACATTTCCAATCTGACTCCTTTCAAAGTGGGATGTTTGCTGTTAAATACACATGCACGCCCACACACAACTCTGTTTCTTTCACTGCCTACACCTGTGAGCAGCTGCGAGTCCTGCTGGTAACTCCTAGTATCCAGATTCTTTCCAGGGTCCTGACCCTCCACGGCAGAGGCCAGATGATTAGGAAAGGCCAATTTTTCAAACCTACCCATGCCATCAATTCCACACCAGACAATTACTTCTCCGCTCTCTCTAGCTCATAAATGCTCCCCATTCGCTCAGAGAGTTCTGGTTTCCCCCAGGGGAACTTGCCCAGGGACTGCGGGGAACAGTCCCCAGTCCCACCAGGCACATGTAAAACCCAGGCAGCTAGAGGATTTGGAACCAGCTCCGATTACCTCCTCACATCCCTCCCCGGGTGACCCCTGAGAGGCACTCAGCTGGGAAGAAAGAGCATTGTAAGAGGAAGGTACCATTAGCCTCAGGCCACGGGTTCTGAGAAAAGCCCACCTGCTCTCCCAGATCCTCATGTTCTCATCGGTCACACGGGGAGAGCAGCCCTGCCTTTTCCATCCAGCCCAGCTCTACAGCCAGCCCTCTGCCACGGGGTTACTGTCTAGTAAGACAGAGTCCGCAGTCAATGAGCCATCCTCCGCCTGATACTCCATTTCTGACCTGGTCCTGTCATCCTCAGCTCCCAGTCTCTGGTTCTGTCCATAGCTGGGCAGACATAAAGAACTGAGACTGCCCTTACCCTCGACTCGAGACAGCATCCGGGGCACTACTATGCCCTCATTTGCAGCAGTAAAGCGGACACAGCCCGCTCTCCCCACATTTTAATTCATCAACCAGCACTCCTTAGGAGTCCCTGTGAGCTGGGGACAGACAGGGAGATGAGACTGTCCCTGGCCTAGAAGGTGAGCAACCAGGAAAGGACAAAGTCTGGTAATGGCTGCTAGTGCAGACAGACGTTCAGGGGGTGGAGGCCCAGGGGAGGGGCGTCTAGGAAGCTCGGGAAGGAAGGAAGGAAGCGTCCTCAGCATTTGTTGCACAAAGGGGAGGGGTGGGGAGAGAGACTGCGGGAAGCATTCCAGGCAGGAGATGCAAATGCACGTCCAAGGGGCACAGAAGGGCACATGCAGGAGGAGTCTTAGGAGGCATGCCTAGTGCCTACTGGGCAGAAGAGGAGGTGAAGGGGCGTCCTCGGGGCTCACAGCCGGACCTCCTTTTATACGTGCTCTGCCCTTCCCACAGGAGGGTGGTCAGCACTGCCACAGGGGCAGTGGCTGAAGTAAAGCAGAAGTCACTGTCGCCTTGGCCAGAAGACTCGTTCTGCTGGGGATCAGATGAGCTGGCTGGGTGAGAAGCCCTTTCCAAAGAGAACGGGTGGGTTATTATTGCTAGATGCAAAACAAGCCCCCAGAAGCAGCGGTGTGTGTATTCGAACCCCAGCAATAACATAAGTGTCAACTCGGACAAACCATCGCGTTCCTCAGCCAAGGGGTGAGGGCCGCCTCCGTGTTTCTTCAGACACTCTCAGCCCCTAGGCCAGGCCTCTCTTCTTCTTCCTCTGCTGTCCTTTCAGGAAACCACAACTTGTCAGAGGTGGTGACATCAGCTCCTACTCCCATGTGGATGAGGGTGTCATAACCTCAACACTACAGAGGCCGGGCATGGAGAGACTGTCCCCTTCTGGACTCAAAATGGGTCATGCTTTTAGAAGCCCCAATGCTCTGGGGAATCTCTTGCTAATCTTTTTATCCAGGTATTTAAACAGCATTCTGCAGAGCCGACTGCCTCCTGCTTTTGTAAAAGAGCAGAAATAGCAGCGTCAGCATCTCGGGCACGCAGTAATTCCCACTTGGCTCTCCCCAGGGCATTCCAGGCAGCAGCTGGGAGGTGCGGGGAGGGAGAGAGCGACGCTGGGAAGGCGGACGGGCTCTGGTCCAGGGCCCACAGCACTGCCGGCCACAGCAGGGGGGGCGGGGGGGGGCTCCACCAAGCAAAACAGAACACAGGGGAGGAAAGCAGGATTTGTTCAGCACGTTCTGTGCACATCCTCTACTGCTTCCTCCTGACAGGTAGGTATTGTCCTGCTTCTGCAGCTGAGGAAACAGGCTTCAGGAGGCGCTAACTCATTTGCCAAAGTAACACATTTCGGGAGAGGCAGGTCCTGCCCACTGGTTGATTCCTGGAGTGTGTCTGCATTCATGTTTCTGAAAATTGGCCTAATTTTCATAACTAATGTGTGCTAAAGTCGGACGTGGGACCTGGACCCCTCACTGCTCTACACCAGTGGATACATGCGCTCGCTCATTGAATACATGCGCTCGCTCATTGAATACATGCGCTCGCTCATTAGCGCACTCGCTCACCCCCTGTACCCAGTGCTGACTCTGGGCCAGGTCCTGTGCTGGGGGGACTGCCTGCTGGGGACTCCATGGTAAGAACTGGAATCTGGAAGCGGGGGCTGGGGACACCTGAGAGTGACCTGCTGTCCACCTGCGAGGACGTGGCCTGGGAGCTGGCACTCTACTGCACACTCTCAGCCGATCCCCACGAGGACCTAAGAGGCACAGAGCACGGTCATTCCCACGCCGCAGTTCAGGAAATCGAGGAATCAGAGATGCATATAACGCGCTCAGAGTCACACGTCAGTAAATTACCAAACCAAGACCCAAGGCCAGGTCTGTCTGATACCAAAGTCTGTTTTCTTAAAAACCACGCAATTGGGGAAGGGGCGTTAGAGGCTGGGTGATAAAGGTGAAGGAATTAAGAAGTACAAATTGTTAGTCACAAAATAGTCACAGGGGTGTAAAATACAGCACGGATATACATGTGTAGTCAATAACAGCGGATGGAGCCAGGTGGGTACAGGAAATATCGGGAAAGCACTTTGCAAAGTACGTGGTTTTCTAACCACTCTGCTGCACACCTGAAACTAATACAGAATAATATTGAATGTAAACTGTAATTGAAAAAACAATATATTTTTTAAGCATGCTGTTTGCCTTCTAGATTCAGGTAGGACGCTTCCTCAGGGAGGCGATCTCAGCTGAGTGGGGAGCGTTTTATCAACTGCGTGAAGAAAGGGAAATGCCAGGCATCCGGCGAGACTCTATCAGAAACTGGGAAAGGGCACTAGCCATCTCCGAGTCTGGAGAATTAAGCAGGACTGGGGCAAAGAAAACATTTTCATACCGCGAAAGAATCTGGATTCTATCTCAAAGGCAATAGGAGCCAAGAAGGACTTCATTCAAAGGAGGGAGCCGATCTGATTTGCATTTTAGAAAGGTCACTTTTGCTGCAGCACAGATTGGATGGAGGCAGGGCTGGAGGCAGAGAAATCCGTGGGAGCTCCTGCAATGTTCAGCGCAATGACAAAGTCAGAGGCGGTAGGGACACGAGGTATGTTTTGAATTCCGGTACGTGAAAGGTACGCTGCTTCTCGCAAGAAACACATCCTGAAAGATGTGGTTGGTCCTGGCCTTCCTGCAGTCTGTAGTCTCATTGTGCTTAGATTTCTTCCATTATTGTTTCCCTCAGGTGCTCCAAGTAAGTAGGCACCAGGGCACACAATCAGCTTTGAGACTGCGAAGGGACTAGCGGCAGGGAGCACGGAAGCAAGGCATACGGTCAAACGTACCTGTGCTGAAGCCATCTGTCCCATTGAACTGTACGTTCATGAGCACTTCTACGCATCAGTCCAAAAATGCAATAAAATGAAGACTGAAATGCTGTGACCAGGACCAAAGTATCTTTTCTAGGACTATAATTTCCTCATTTTATTTTTAGATCTATGTTTCAATGGATCCAAATGTAACTGACCTATCCTCAACCATCTCCTCCACTTCTAAGGTCTTCCCTTTGAATCATCTCTAAATCAGCTACAGTTTTCTTCATAAAGCCTCGTTTCCGTTGGCTTGCTTGTATTCAAGATGGGCTTTTGCGCTCTATGAGTCCGTCTTCATTTTGCTTGTTAGTTCATTTTGTTCATTAGATTCCACATATGAATGAAATCACATGGTACTTGTCTTCCTCTGACTGGTTTATTTCACTTAGCATAGCGCGCTCCAGGTCCATCCAGGCTGTTGCAAAGGGTACGATTTCCTTCTTTCCATGGCCGAGTAACATTCTATTGCATGAATGTACCCCATCTTCATTATCCATTTGTCTATTAATGGGCACACAGGCTGCTTCCAGATCTTGGCTATTGTAAATAATGCTGCAATGAACATAGGGGTGCATGTCTTCTTCCAAATTAGTATTTCAGGTTTCTTTCAATAAATGCCTAGCAGCGGAATCGCTGGGTCATAAGAGCCCCAAAGCCTCTTGTTACTCTATCCCCGTTTCCTCTCCATGCAGGAAAAGACAGCTAATGGGTGCCGTTTTTTCTCCCTGTTTAGTTCTCGCATAAATTTCCTTAAGCCTCTGGCAGCAATTACCACTTGTCTGCTACTTTGAAGCAGCCGATGACAAGGGAGTGAACAACAGCAAATAGATATTAAAGGGAGAACTTGAAAAACAGTTTATCTGCTTAGTTTGACAGACTGTTGTTGGGTTTTGTTTCCTTGGGGGCGGGGAGGGTGTTCAAGGGCTTGCTTGCTTCCTTTGGGTTGTGATTGGAGAGCACGCATATAATAGAGTCATATTTTCTGCGGGTAAAATTGTTGCTAGTTCTTATGACAGAATAGAATCTATCAAAAGTTGCAGCCGCTCTGCACTGAGCCCCAGGCACCCAGAGCTGCCCACACCAAACAAGTCTGAGTTTCCTGTGTGCGTCACTCGATCGCATTATTTTCTGGCTCGCGGTGCATGCAGCATCTCAATGCTATTACCTGAGCCCAGAAATCCAACTGCAGAAAAATGAGTTGGATGTGGCCATGCCAGCCTGTTCACCACCAGCAGGTTTGGAAAAACTATACCCAGCACCAGAGAGAACAGTGAGCAGAGGGAGGATGCCACAAAAAGGTCCCTGGTGGATTAGTTAAGAGACCTGGTTCTGGATTTGTAGCTAGCTACCAAGTGACCTTGGACTTCATTTTTCTTATTTCTAAAAGGTAGAGCTCTCAAAACAGGTGTAGGGAACAAAATAATTTCATAGCTCTCTTCTAGTTTGAAAAACTGAGGGTGGCAGGATGAGCAAGCACGGTGCCCCCCCCCCCAATTCCCAAGGAGATGGCTCTCTTATAAGCAGACATCCCAGAAGCAGAGGACCCTCAGAGACAGAGAACTCCTTTGTTCACCCTTGTGTCACTGCCTGAGAGGGCAGCTGGCATGTCAGAGGCAATGACACTGATGGACACTGGGAGGAGGAGCCAGGGATGGGGGAAAGAGCCTGACTGACCGGCAGAGAGGGGGGCATCCAGCAGGACCGAGAGGGAAGCGCTCTGGTCAAGTTCAGTGCCCAGTTTTCACAAGTGTTAAGAACAACAGAAGAAGAAAGGTCTTTCTGTCTAATCCTTGCTCCCACTTTTTTTTTTTTTTTTTTTTACAGAGACAGAGAGAGAGTCAAAGAGAGGGATAGTCAGGGACAGACAGGAACGGAGAGAGATGAGAAGCATCAATCATCAATTATTTGTTGTGGCAATTTAGTTGTTCATTGATTGCTTTCTCATATGTGCCTTGACCGTGGGCCTTCAGCAGACCGAGTAACCCCTTGCTCGAGCCAGCGACCTCGGGTCCAAGCTGGTGAGCTTTTGCTCAAACCAGATGAACCCACGCTCAAGCTAGCGACCTTGGGGTCTCAAACTTGGGTCCTCCGCATCCCAGTCTGACGCTCTATCCACTGCGCCACCGCCTGGTCAGGCGCTCCTACTTATTTTAGAAGATGCAGGCTGAGAATAGGCTTAAAGGTCTAAATCAGGGTTCTCCAGCTCAGTACTGCTGACCTTTCGGACTGGATACTTTGTTGCAGGGGCTGTGCAGTGCCTAGTCCAGCGTTTAGCAGCACCCATTGGCCTCTCCCCACAAGATGCCAGCAGCAGCCTGAGTGGCAACACTGCGATGTATCCCCTGAGGGGAGTCACCCAGAGTCGGAAGAAGCACTTTTCCAAGTGGGTGATCCGTCATTGAGGAGCCTCAGTTTGCTCATCTCCCAAAGGGGGACTGCCTGGTCTGCTCAGCTCACAGAGTTAGTGCGGGCAACGGAATAGAACTCCCGCAACGAGAAGTCCTGCCATGGTTTCCATGACCCCGAAGCTACAGTGTCTCTCCAGAAACGATGCCAGCCACCAGCCCCCCTTGGCACTGGGTGCACGCCAAGTATGTGACACACAGCTCCCTGTGCCCCCAGCCTGCACTCAGTGACTTGGGCATGCCCTGCAGCACTTGGGCCAGATCGTCCCGGCTTCTCTTCTGAGTCTCAGGCAGAGAAAAGATGCTAGACAGCCAGCCAGCTGGTTGTGCGGACAGAGCAGAGCCTGGCCTCCCTCCGTCATGGAGTATGGCTGTTCTTTAATAAGGACAACAAGGAGCGTTCGTCTTCATTTCAGGAGAGTAATGAGCTCCTTGGCCAATACAGTTCGTTCCTTCTCAAATCTTTTAGACCCACGAAGCCACAGAAATCAGTGGCACAGGAAGATTTCTTTGTATCATCACCATCGATCCCTGTGGGCTGTGGTCCTCTGTAGGCTGCAGTGGGGAAGGAGGAGCTCCACGCTGTCAGGAGGGAACAGGCATCCATCAGCCGAACCTCCACGGGCCTCAGGGTAACCTATGCCCTTCCTGTTGGGGATCACAGGCTATTAGCCACCTAATATGGGTCCTCCCTTTGGGGAAGGGATGGCAGAAGGGAGCTGGCTTTTGAGCACCAACTATGTGAAGGCACCACGCTGGATTTTACATGTGTTATCACAACCCACACATAAGTGCAACATACACTTAATAAGTTTGGTTTTACAGCCTGGGAACTGAAATACAGAAGGTTAAGGGACTTGCCCAGAATGACCGGGAATCAGCACGTGAACTTAGGGCTGTCCGACTACAAAGCCATGCTCCTTCCCCCACACCTGTTGCTTCCTTCTGATAAGGTTATGCTTCCTCTGAAGAGGAGAATCAGTCTTCCCAAATTCACATAGCTCTTCAGTGGACACCCAAGGGCCTCCCTCTGCAAAGTTGTTTGTCTTTCCCGTGGTCTGAGGGGAGTTCCGAGAGCTCAGAAAGGCTCAGGAGCAGGACGGCACAATGAACAGGCCACCACTACATGCTGCCATTCAGTGGGGGCCACCCTTTCCTCTAGAGCAGGGGTCCCCAAACTTTTTACACAGGGGGCCAGTTCACTGTCCCTCAGACCGTTGGAGGGCCAGACTATAAAAAAGCAAACTATAAACAAACCCCTATGCACACTGCACATATCTTATTTTAAAGTAAAAAAACAAAACGGGAACAAATACAATATTTAAAATAAAGAACAAGTAAATTTAAATCAACAAACTGACCAGTATTTCAATGGGAACTATGCTCCTCTCACTGACCACCAATGAAAGAGGTGCCCCTTCCGGAAGTGCGGCGGGGGCCAGATAAATGGCCTCAGGGGGCCGCATGCGGCCCATGGGCCGTAGTTTGGGGACCCCGGCGCTAGAGCATGCTAACAACACGAGCACTGCCGGACAGCCCCCATTCTGCTGACACCCCTGCTAGGGGGTTCCTACCTTTTCCCCATCACAGACGAATTTGTTGTAATTTAATAACAGCTATGAGCCTTTCCTCATTAAAATGCATGTTCTCACCTATACAAATGGGTTGTGAGCAATTTTAGAGGTTCTGTGACCCTTGGTTTAAAACACTTCTGCCACACACAGAGGCCATTGACACCTTGGTCACTAGGTAACAACGAAGCAAGGATTTCCTTGCATCCCAGTGCAGCATGGGGACGCTGTTAGACACCTTGTGGGGAGGACACATCCTGAGGACAGCAGGGTGAGGGCGGGGTGGTGGTGGAAGACCTCTGTGCAGACTCCCTGCAGGAACGGGCTGCAGCCATGGGGAGGGCGTCCATGGGGAGACAGCTCATTGACCTGGGAAAGGGAACTGACAAGCAGGGAGCAGTCATCTTACAGCAGACATCAATGCATTTCTTCATTTTTGTTTGGCCAACAAGGCTCACTAAGAAATTGTGTTTAAGGAATCTCTATCATCATCTGCAAAATGGAATATGGCCCGGACAATCTCTAAGGGATGATCCCTAAGGGTGATCTCTACTCATCAGTGGGATCCTACAGGTCAGGGGCAGTTTGTAAGTGACAGCAGTGGCCTTCTGAAGTGTCTTTTGAGGTGAGCGGAAGGTCCGCATGGATTTAATAGTAGCAGGGTGATTGAGACGAGAGGATAAGAAGGACCTCTTTTCTAAGCTCTCCAGGGGCAGCGTCTATCCACATTATATCCGGAGGGTTCAGCACCAAGTTCGGCTCAGAGTGGATGCTAAATGCTTGCCGAATTTGATGAGCTAGTGGACACATGTGGGAAATGACCAGACTGGGAGCAAAGACACCAGAATTCTGATCCTGGCTTTTCCACCAAGTAGATGCTGGACTGTGATATCTCAAGTTCTCCAGACCTCAGTTTCCTCACTCAAAACTGCCTTTGCAGATTTCCCACTTGGATGCCATGAATTTACCTCTAAGAAAGTTGAAGTATTTACACAACAATGTTAAGAGCATATGATCCCCCTGGCTGGTTGGCTCAGTGGTAGAGTGTTGGCCTGGCATGTGGGAGTCCCAGGTTTGATTCCCAGCCAGGGCACACAGGAGAAGCGCCCATCTGCTTCTCTACCCCTCCTCCTCTCCTTCCTCTCTGTCTCTCTTCCCCTCCCGCAGCCAAGGCTCCATTGGAGCGAGGTTGGCCCGGGCACTGAGGATGGCTCTGTGGCCTCTGCCTCAGGCGCTAGAATGGCTCTGGTTGCAGCAGAGTGACGCCCCGGAGGGGCAGAGCATCGCCCCCTGGTGGGCATGCCAGGTGGATCCCGGTCAGGCGCATGCAGGAGTCTGTCTGACTGCCTCCCCATTTCCAGCTTCGGAAAAATACAAAACAAAACAAACAAACAAAAAAAGAGCCTATGATTTCTGATCTGACAGCCACTCGGACTAGGAGTAAAGTCAGAGGTTAATTCCGGTGCAATACATCCCTAAGTTTGTGGACTATCTGTCCCAGTATATGTCTATTGTTTGGGCAGTGAGTTGGGGAGGAGGCCCATTTATTTGGTGGTGAATGGCCTGACATCAGCTCCTGCTGAGTTTGGGGGGCAGAGGAGTGAGTCTGACTGCATGCTTTTGCACTAAGGGCATGTGTGTGTACCTATTTGGGGAGTAGTGTGTATGCTTATAAACGTGCTGTGCAGACATATGTGTATGAGTATGGGTCACATGTGTAGTCCCTCAAGGTGCACAGTGTGGCATTTGCTGGTGTCGATGTGTGCTCTGTGTGCACCAATGTACACACACATGAGCACGCCGTGCAGTGATGTGCTTCCTCGGTGAGCATGCATATTTGGCACATATGGGCTTAATGTGCATGCCTCAGGCATGGCATATTTGCATGCACGCCTCCGCTCTGGTGCAGACAGAAGAACTGCACCAGAGAATCATGTCCTAGGACTCCATCCAATGGGACTACAGGCTGGGGAAGTGGTTACTCTATAGGAGCAGAAGCTGCAGAATGAGCTGCTGCTGCACCTGCTGTCTAGATGTGCCAACCACAGAGGCTTGGGCAGGGTCCCTGTGGGTGGTCCTAATGATGTGTGTGCACAGCTTAGTCAGCTGGGGCGGAGATCTGGCGACCTCTGTCACACCAACGGCCAGTTCCCACTTGTCATCTGCATGAGATGAGCTTTACGTGCTGTCCTTCTGTATACATGCTGAGTGTCAGCTTGTAGTTGTTGATGTCCAGAAAGACATGTGCTATCTCCAGGGCCGAGTGGGGCTGCTGCTTCTTTCTTCACTCTGGTTGCTGGGCATGAACAGAAGCGAGAGAAACCTCTGACCCAGGCTCTTGCTGGGAAGACAGTTGAGTTAGGTAAGTAGAGATTCAACCAGTGCTTTTCTGATGAGATGAGGAGAGCATGGCGTGGGATGCCGGCAGCAGAAAGTCTGGCCAAATCAGAGACATTTGTAGGTTACCAGCTGTGTGTGCTGAGGAGCTTGCGGAAGGCAGATGGGATGACACAAGGAGGGAGGGGTGCGTTGCTGTGATCTTCCCTACATACATGAGCATAATTGGGTCCTTGCTGTAGCCTGGAAAGAGATGACAGTTAGCCAACCCCTGGTCTGCTCTCAGATGGCTGTGTGACCTGAGGACACTCATTTCCCCTCGGCTTTAGAGTTCCAACTCCCCTTCCACTATAGCACATGGAATTATCCGAAACCAGGTCCTGTACTTAGCAAATGCTTGCTCAAGGTCAGCATCCTCAACAGTAACCAGGTCCTCAGGCTGCGGACCTAGGGCCCAGGGAGTGTAGAGGAGAGCTCAGGTAACACCTGTGGGGTGGCACCCTGAGTCCGGAAGGACTCTAAGCTCGGGTCCTCAGCAGGGTTCCCGCAGACAGGTGGGTAGACACTCCTCTGTCTCCCCCTAGGGCCATCCTTTTCTCTGGGCTGGCTCCTAGCCCTCTCCCACTCTTCTCCCTTATTCTTAAGTCGCTCGCTCAGAGAACACTGGGCCCCATGCTCTGCACATGTTGATTTGTACAATGAAGCACTCCACCTACAAGGGAGGGGGAACAGACCTCACTCTACAGATGAAGACGCCACAGCTGGGAAATGCATGACAACAGGAATGCTACCCCTGCCACGCCACAGCCCTCTCTCTGGGCCCCTCTGCGTGGCCCACCTGCAGGGGCCAGCCTGGTGCTTACAGGGAAACGGCTAATGAGGGGCCTGTGCTGCCTTCCTGGGAGCACCTCTCTCTGTGTCCCCAACTACAGATACGAGTTCTGTTTAGTTCAAAGGCCTCGTTAACTTCAGGGTTACTGGGAGCGGCTCCACAGCTGATTTATCATCAGGAATCGAAGACAGCTTGAGCCCCCTGAGCATCCAGGGGCTGCGCGGCTCAGCAGGGCAACTCTGCTGCTCTCTGGGACTTCCCAGGAGCTCCCAATGGCCTGCAGCCAGAGCGAGGGCCTCCACCGCCTTCCCTAGGGATCGGATCATGGAAGAGCAGAACTCTGCCAGAGACACCTTTGGTCTCCCTCTGGGCATCTGCAGGATGACACACCTGTGCTGGCCTCACCTACGCTCTATCTTCTAAACCAGAAGAGATGGTTGTTGAAGATAGTGGCAAACATTGCACCCACTGCGTGAGGGACTAAAAGGGGATGCACAAGGTGGTTGTCACTAACTTTGAGCCCCTGCTTAGCCACAGGAGCTGACTGATTCAGAAATTCATAGAAGTCCCTTCCGCTCTGATACTGACATGGCCCAGACTGTTACTGGGAGGATAAAACACACTGCTCACAAAAATTAGGGGGTCGGGGAACGTGCAGATACTCCAGTACTTTCAGCCTTTTGTACAGTGCATTCTCACCAATGAAATCAAAGTTGGTTTTGCATCTCATTTGCATAATTGAATAACTTTCTTTGACTTGTTTGCTTTTCCGATGTTCTTGTTTAATTAAAAAAAAATCAAATGCTTCTGTTTTTATGCTTCATATTCATTTTGAAATATCCTCTAATTTTTGTAAGCAGTACATATTCATTCATGTAATTAGCATTCATTGAGCACTCACCATGTGACACTCATTATGCCATGTCCACATACATAAATAAGCCGAATAATTTTAAGTAGTGTGGAGACAAGAAGCAAAGGAGGGATAAAAATAACAGTGTAATGTGGATTTTACCTCAGTACAATAAGTAATAAAGGTGAATAACTTGCCCAGACTCAAAAGGTACAAAGTGGTTCTCCAGGTCTAAAAGCTGTGGCATCCGCTGCGTCTGCAGCACAATAAAATCTAGCCCAGTATTCTGTGCTTAGCAGACATTCAACAAAGATCTATTGACAAAAGACAAAGGGAAAAAAAGCAGTGGATAAGGGAAGAGGGGAGAAGGAAGATAGTTCAGGAAAGAGGGGTTAGTGATGTCACTCTCTCCTGGGACAAGAAAAAAAACTCCAAGTCAAGAGGAGTTAAACAGCCGTAAGTGTGGAATGAGCTCCCTGTCAACAGGGGCAGTTCGGAAAGGCCACGTGGAGGCACAGTGAGTAAGAAAGTAACAACTGGAATTCGGCAAATCGGAAAAGCTGGAGCCTGGCCAGATAAGTGGGTTGGTCAGTGCATCATCCGTGCTGGTCCAATCCCTTGCTGGTTCAGTCCCCCGTAAAGGCACATCATTCCTGCCTCTCTCTCTCTCTCTCTCTCTCTCTCTCTCCCCCCTTTCCTCTCTCTCTAAAAATCAATAAAATGAACATTAAATTTTTTTTTTTTAAAGCTGGCATTGGCCATGAGATATGCAATGTGACCTAGGGGTGTGGTGAGGTGATCTTTCTTATATCTGTTCCTTATAAGGAGACTGGGGGACAGCAACTTGGGGTCATGGCATGAGAATTTTAGCTCTGCCACCTACCAGCTGGGTGGCTCTGGAGAAGGCTAAGTCCTGGTTTCCTCATTTTTTGCCATGGAGGTGATGAGTCTACATTCTAGATTTTTTTCTATGGAGAAAATGAGACAAGGACCTTATGAGGCATCAGGACAGGACCAGACACACTACCTGCTCATTAACACGAGCGCTTTCTCTTTTCTTCCTGCCGGCAGTGAGTACAGGGGAGAGAAAGGTGGGCTGCTCTGAGTTTTAGAGCTGGGAGTATGCAGCAGTCTTCCCCTCTGGGGCTGGGCACCTCTCTGGAGGCAGAGTCAGCGGAGGTCACCACAGTCAGAGTCAAGGGGTCCAGTGCCCCTCCTGCCTGGCGGGCCATATGGCTCGCCCAGAAATAGGAATGAAATGCAGGAATTTTTAAAAAATCTGAGCTGAGCTGAGCAATCCTTCATCTAACTACTTCTTTTTTTGTTGTTGTTGTATTTTTTGTATTTTTCTGAAGTTGGAAACGGGGAGACAGTCAGACAGACTCCCGCATGTGCCCGACCGGGATCCACCCGGCATGCCCACCAGGGGGCGATGCTCTGCCCATCTGGGGTGTCGCTCTGTTGTAACCAGAGCCATTCTAGCACCTGAGGCAGAGGCCATAGAGCCATCCTCAGCGCCCGGGCAAACTTTGCTCCAATGGAGCCTTGGCTGCAGGAGGGGAAGAGAGAGACAGAGAGGAAGGAGAGGGGGAGGGGTGGAGAAGCAGATGGGTGCTTCTCCTGTGTGCCCTGGCTGGGAATCGAACTTGGGACTCCTGCACGCCAGGCCGGTGCTCTACCACTGAGCCAACCTGCCAGGGCCTGACCACTTCTTTTTAATGGTGAACTTTTCATGCTGTCCACCATACAGAAGGTACTTTCTCCTCTAAGAAGCCAGATCACAGGTTGAGTAACTCCCCAAGTGGAAGGGCCTGGCCGCTAACACCGGAATTGTGTAACACAGCTGCAGAGCCTGCTAGGGCTTCTTGCTATACATAGGCTTTTATTTCGTTTCATTCCCACAGCATGACTTCATTCTTTCACAGGTATATTTTCTGATGTCATTACGAAGTTCAAAGTTAAAATAGTCTAAGTCCTTTATACAGATACAGGCTTGATAAGGTAGATTCCAACTGACCCTTCCTCTGTTAGCAGAAATAATTGTGTCCCAATAGTGAATACTATGTTGGACACTGGAGGTACAAGAGTGAGTAATTAAGTCACATTCCCTATTCTCAGGGGTTTACAGCCTCAGTCACCAGGAATCTAGTGGCCACATTCTAGCACTACCAGTGGGAGAATGAATGAGCATGACCCTTTTAGACAGACCTCTGTAGATAAGTATCTAGAGTCTGCAAACTATCCATTCCTTTTTGTCACAATGATTCTTCTATGCCAAGAAAATCATATGACATTTTAAAAGGAAGGAGAAAACGCCCTGTTTGAACATTGGTGAATTTTATATTAGTCTTAAGAGCATAGAACTAAAAACAATCTTGCCCTGGCCAGCTAGCTTGGTTCGTCAGACTGTCATCCCGAAGCACAGAGATTGCTGGTTCAACCTCCAAGTCAGGGCACTTATAGAAACAAATTGGTGTTTCTCTCTCTCTTCCTCTCTCACTAAAATCAATAAATTAAAACAACAACAGCAAAATCCTAATGTGAGTCTGGTCAAGATGGTGGCGTAAGTAGACACGGTGCTCAGAACCTCCCACAACCACATCAAAATTACAACTAAACTACAGGACAACCATCATTTAGAACTTCCCGCAATCTAGATGAACTGAAGTCCTACAACTAGAGGTATAAAGACATCTGGACAGGTAGAAGAGGTGTAGCCAAGAAACAGGCTGGTCCCACACCCACTTGTGGCAGATGTAAATCAGGAGGGATACCTCAGCTGCAGAGGTCTCCCGTGAGGAGTCCCATACAAGGCCCCCCAGCCCAGGATTCCAGTGACAGGAAGAGAAGTCCCCATAATTCCTGGCTGTAAAAACCAGCAATAATTATGGCTAGGACAAAGAGTTCCTGGAAAGTACGGCTTTCTCCTAGACAGAAGTTCTGGCAAAGGCCGCTGTTCCTGTTCTGAGATACCTCTCCCCCCTCAAACACACACAGAGTTGGCAGGTAGGCACCAGATCTGAGTTTTCATCAGCCTTGCTCACACTGCCTGCCCCAACCTGGTGATTCCCTGAAACCCTGCCTCACCCAACTTACAGGCTCACCCAAGTTGTTTCCAGAGGCTTTTCCATGCAAACAACTTCTCTTGGCTCATGCTTTAGACCAGGGGTAGTCAACCTTTTTATACCTACTGCCCACTTTTGTATCTCTGTTAGTAGTAAAATTTTCTAACCGCCCACCGGTTCCACAGTAATGGTGATTTATAAAGTAGGGAAGTAACTTTACTTTATAAAATTTATAAAGCAGAATTACAGCAAGTTAAAGCATATAATGTCGGATTTTTGCTAAGTTTGGCAGAATAAATCTTTATAAAACAACTTACTATAGTTAAATCTATCTTTTTATTTTTACTCTGGTTGCTCCGCTATCGCCCACCATGAAAGCTGGAACGCCCACTAGTGGGCGGTAGGGACCAGGTTGACTACCACTGCTTTAGACTTTCCTAAAATCTCTCAAACAAGCACTATCTGACCTCTGTGTAACCTGTACCTCTTTCTAAGTGGCCCCAAGCTGTGCACTAGCCCCAGTTTGCAGCTTGGCCTCTCCTGTGCACCTCCAAGCCCAACACAAGTCACAGCCATCTGCAGACTGCTCTTTAGCTTAGGCTGAGTGGCCCCAGCATGACACAGGCAGTGGCTGACCTTGGCTTGCATGTCTCGGGAGGTCCCAGAGCCAGTGCACTCAGTGGACAGCTGAAGACCATGCTGGATTACAACCCAAAGACCTTCCATGAGCAACACACCCAAGAGGCAGACTTGGCCAGCACCAAAGCCCCACTCAGATGATTAGGGAGGCTGTGCCACTGGGCCCTACAGGGTACCTACAGCATAAGGACACTCAACCAAGACTGGGAGATGTAGCAGCTCTAACGAATACATAGAAACAAACAAAGGGAAGCAGCCAAAATGAGGAGACAGAAAAGTAGGTCCCAAATGAAAGAACAGGAAAAATCTCAAGAAAACAAAGAGCTAAATGAAATGGAGGCAAGCAAACTACCAGACACAGAGATCAACAAAATGCTTATAAGGATGCTCAAAGAACTTAGTAAGAACTTTAACAGCATAAAAAAGGACATGGGAATCATAAAAAAGAACCAGTCAGGAACAAAGAATAAATTACAAGAAATCAACAGTAGACAAAGCAGGGGATCAAATCAGCAATTTGGAAGATATGGAAGCGGAAAACACCCAATCAGAACAGCACCCTCCCCCCAAATGAAGATAGTGTAAGGAGACTTGGGACCACCTCAAGCATAGCAACAATGACATCATGAGTGTGCAGGAAGGAGAAAAGAAAGGACAAAAAATTGAAAACTTATATGAGAAAATAATAATGAAAATCTTCCCTATTTGGTGAAGGAAAAAGACATATAAGTCCAGGAAGCACAGAGAGTCCCAAAGAAGATGAACCTAAAGAGGCCCCACACCAAGACACATCATAATTAAAATGCCAAAGGTTAAATAAAGACAAAGAGAATCTTAAAGGCAGCAAGAGAAATGCAGTTAGCTCCCTACAAGGGAGCTCCCTCCCATAAGACTGTCAGCTGATTGCTTAACAGATCATTTGCAGGCCAGCAGGGATTGGTTAAGAAATATTCAGAGTGATGAAAAGCAAGGACCTACAACCAAGATTACTCTACCCAGCAAAGCTGTCATTGAGAATTGAAGGACAGATAAAGAGCTTCCCAGACAAGAAAATGCTAAAGAAATTCAATACCACCAAGCCGGTATTATATAAAATGTTAAACAATCTTCTTGAAGAAGAAGAAAAAAAAATTATCAAAAGTATGAATCATAAAATGGCAATAAATAGTATATATCTATCAACAATTGCTTTAAATGAAAATGATTAAATGCTCCAATCAAAAGTTTTTGGCAACTGAATGGATAACAAAACAGGCCCCTTATCTATGTTATCTACAAGAGACTCACTTCAGCTTGAAAGACACACACAGACAGAAAGAAAAGGAATGAGAAAAGATATTTCATGAAAATGGAAACAAACAAACAAACAAACAAACAAAAAAACCTGGGGCAGCAAATCTCATACTAGACAAAACAGACTCTAAAACAAAGGCTAAAACGGGAGGCAAATAAGGGCCCAGCAACTACACTTCTGTGTATTTACCCAAAGAAACCCAAAACGCTAAATTGAAACGACATACTTCTACATGTTTACTGCAGCATTATTTACAATAGCTAAGATATGTAAGCAACTTACGTGTCCATCAACAGATAAATGGATAAAGGAGAGGTGATACATATATACAATTGAATTTAATTCAGCCCTAAAAAAAAAAAAGAATGAAATCTTGCCATCTGCAACAACATAGATGGACCTACAGGGTATTATACTAAGTAAAATAAGTCAAAACAAAGACAAATGCCAGGTTATTTTGTTTATATGTGAAATCTAAAAAGCAAAATAAACAAAACAGCAGAACTGAAACAGAGTTACAGATAGATACGGAGACCACTTTGTTGGTGGCCAGATTGGGGGGGGGGGGGTAGAGGAGATGGTGAAAAAGGGGAGGGATTGAGAAGTACAGAATAGTCATGGGATATGACTATTGTTACAGAATAGTCATGGGATGTAAAGTACAGCATAGGGGATAAATATAGTTTAAAATATTGTAGAAAGTATATGGGGTGGGCAAAAGTAGTTTTATATTTGTGAGTGTGTGAAACACGGTTTATTCTTGTATTATTACTTATTATATATTATTTATTTGTATTATAACTGTAAACCTACTTTTGCCCACCCTTGTATATGGTGTCAGTTGAGTACCAGATTTATTGAGGAGATCACTTTGTAAGTTATATAAATGTCTAATCATGAGTTTGTATACCTGAAACTAATATTGTCAGTCAACTATAATTTTAAAATAATAAAGAATAATTTTTAAAAAAACAGAAAACAGCCCCGGCAGGTTGGCTTAGTGGTAGAGTGTCAGCCCGGCGTGTGGAAGTCCCAGGTTCAATTCCCAGTCAGGGCACACAGGAGAAGTGCCCATCTGCTTCTCCACCCCTCCCCCTCTACTTTCTATCTCTCTCTTCCCCTCCCGCAGCCAGGGCTCCATTGGAGCAAAGTTGGCCCAGTGCTGAGGATGGCTCCATGGCCTCTGCCTCAGGTGCTAGAATGGCTCTGGTTGCAACAGAGCAACACCCCAGAGGGGCAGAGCATCGCCCCCAGGTGGGCATGCCAGGTGGATCCTGGTCGGGTGCATGTGGGAGTCTGTCTGACTGCCTCCACGCTTCTAACTTGGGAAAAAATACAATAAATAAATAAATAAATACAGAAAAAAACCTTAATGTCCAGTAATAAGGGGTGCTTAAGTAATTTAGGGTATATCCATTTTATGGGATAAAGGGTAATAATTAAAAAGCCAGTATAAAGAGCTCCCAATAATGTGGGAAATATTTAGGCACAATGTTAAATGGAAAACGCAGGATTCAAAATAGTTTCTGCAGTAATATCACAGCGATGGCATACTTTCTTCACATTCAAATGGTACCTTTCAGCTTCTGAAGCCGTTTCACATGCATTTCTTAATTCAAAGATTTATGGCAGCCCTTTAATAGAATCACGCCATGCATTATTGCTCCCATTCTAAATGCGAGGAGATTGAGGTTCGCTGAGGCTTATGCATCTAATAACCAGGAATCTCACTTGCAGTAAAAGTGTGGAGAGGACGGGAGAATTGTTATCAAAGCTTTAAAAAATGCATTGATTTTTCTTTATGCCTGATGCCAACTCAGGAACATTGAGCCGCCTGCCTCTTCCTTTCCTCTCCGCCTGCTAAGAGGAAGGTGAGAGGGCCAGGCTACCACTGATTGAATTAAAGTAATAATTTTCCACAATTGTCTCGGTATACTTCCACTACTGCTTAGCTCTGTAGCTAAGTAATCTATGCTTTCCCCTTAGGTACTGATGTGACCAGAAATGCTTTCTTGCTACAATGTAGAAATATCCCTGTATAGGGTCCCTCAGTGACAATTCCCTTTGACTCGGGCTCAAGCAGTAGTAACAAAAACAATCAAGAGCAGGTGGGAAACAGTGGCACAAGCAAGGTGGTGTTTAACTCTTTGCACAAGCAGCCCCTCCCCACCTCTCAGGTCTCTCCTGCATCAGCCACTTCCTAAGCTCTCCCCGTGAGCTGGTGAGCTGCGTGCTCAGCTGCCCCCTACTCCCAGGGTTTAGCTCACTTGCCCACTTCTTCCTACTGCCCAAACTTTCCTTCTGCCCAGGGTCTCATTTCTGTGTGCTGTCTCAGAAAAGGATACTTCTTTTAAGGTCAGCTAAAATGAAGCCTCTCTGGTGGCAGTCACCTGCTCCCTTCTCTGGGTTCTCCAAACGGTGTTTAACATCCTCTCTTCATATTTTAGCACACTATACTCTTGTTTAGTTTTATATATATATTTCTGTCTTTCCCACAAGACTGAATGCTCAGGACCAGAGAATACACAATTCCACTTAATCCTCACAAAAGCATCTAAAATAAGAGGTCTTTTGAATCCTAGTCATACAGACAAGAAATAGGTGCACATACGTATTCATTCGGGGCAAAATAGCTAGTAAATGGCAGGCCCACATTTGAACTTATATCTATGTTTGTGTCCCCAGCTCTTCCCATAACACCCTACCAGCCCTTCCATAGCTGAATGAATGAATGAATGAGTGACTAATCAAAGATCTTCCTTAATAGTATCCCCTCCCTCTGCACATCTCTCTGGTGACATAGGTTGTCATAGCTCAGAGAAGAGGTCCAGTGGAAACAAAAGCAACATCAACTCTTGGGGTCTGCAATTGCCCTCTGCTAGGGTCTATTCTCTCATGATCACTAGAACCAGGAAGGACTTTGAAGATCATTTAGGCCACTATTCTTTCTAAATTATCCTGTAACCAGGGGTTTATTTTCTTCTTAGTTCTCTTTCAGTCCTTCTGTTTTGTCTAAGGAGAAAGTCTCAACGTGGTGTTAATGTGCCTCTTACAAGTCTCTCAACATTTGCTAATTTTCCTCCTCAACAAAGAGAGAACAAGTGTTGGGCACAGAGCCTCAGCAGAAAACAGCATCTAGTTACAAGCTGGCAACAATGTTTTGTTTTCATTATACTCATTTTTACAGTTACCTTCTGCGTGGGGTGAATGATAATATTTTACCATTTATATAGTGATTTAAAAGCCCCATTATGAATACACACAGTTATGGGAGAAAAAGAGTCAATTCAGAGAAAAATACGATAGAAATAGAGAATAGGAGTCATACAGATACAGAACAAATCATGCCCATATGGAGAGAACCCAGTGCCTGGGAAATCTTAGTGAAGTTCAACCATCTGTTTTGTAGGTGGAACCCAGGCCCAGAAAGGGTAAGTGGTTTACCAGAGGTCTCCCAGCCAGCTCCCCGGGCTCAGTTCTCCCCACTCTCCTCTGCCATGCGTATATCTCTAAGAGCTTTTCTATTTATTTTGTTACCAGTCAAGGAAATGGCCAACCCAAGGGTCCTGTTGATGGTAAGGGGCATCGGGGCTGGGGATCGTCAGGGGGCTGTGTTCTGGCTTCCCCAGCAGTAAACAGGCAGCCTGTGCTCTGGGTGGGGTCAGCAGGTGGTAGGCACCTTGGTGGCCTCATTGGCCACTCATTAACGGAGCAGAGCTCAGGGAGAAACGGTTGGGAGTTTCCGGTACAGAGGAACAGTCATAGCTTACAAAACACAGCATTAATGAAGACCACAAAGATACACCTAAGAGAGGAAAATAAGCCTCTTCCTCCGTAAATAAACCCATGGCTTGCAAACAAAAACACGCCAGTAAAGCCAACTGCAAATGTACTCCTAGAAAAAGAGACCAGATGTCCCTGGAATCTTTTTAATTAAATAGTGAGTCAATTGCAAGCCAGAGGGTGGGGGGAGCTGAGGAGAGCAGAATTTTGCTTTCTAAGACTGCCAGATGCAAAGTCCAATTTTCAGGATAATATATCCAGGGTGGAGGAAGCGATCCAAAATTTAATTACATATTGCCTAGCAACTGAGGAGACAAACAGGAATGAAGTTGGGAGACCTGGGGTGATGCATTAAAGATGTTGATGCCCCAGGTTGGAGAATGCTCACGGATACCAGACTGCGATGAGGAATCACGGGAGGCAGTTTTAGTTACATAAATTGTAAGCCTCATTCTGCTCTGATTCCCATGGGCTGACTAACCTCGCAACTGCGCGGAATTAGGACCCTGCTTTCTTCATTTATCACAATGGAAACACTTTTGTTTTCTTTCGGTATAAAGTAATAGCTAGTGTTAAAGATTCAACAATACAGAAATGTGTAAGGCAGCAAGTAAAAACTTTCCTGCCATGTACCACTAATAACATCTTGGTGTGTGTATTTCCAGAATTTTCTAATTATAGCTAACCTCCTTCTTTCTAGCCTAAATGATATATTACTATTATATGATATATTGTAACCTGCAATCTTTTTTTCTTTCCTCTAATATACGGTGAATAGTCTTTTTTTTAACTTCTGATTTTTATTGAAATATAACAGACATATATTGAAAAGTCCATAAATAATGGATCCACCATTGAGGACAATACACAGATCATTACCAGTCTCTCCCCCTCCGCCATGACTAGCTTCTCCCCCCTCCCCCTAATTCTCTCATAACCCCTCCTAATCATTACTCCCTTCTTTCTCTTCAGGGGTAATTATTCTTCTGACTTTAAATTAGTTTTGCATGATTTTAAACTTCATATAGAAGTAACCAAACACGATATATTCCTCAGTATCTGACTCCTTTGCTCAACGTTTTGTGTAGCTGTGGCTGTTTTCATTTTTATAGTATTCCAATGTATGGCTTTGTAATAATGCATGTATTCATTCCAACCTTGATGAACATTTAGTTTGGGGTCATCAGAAAGAAAGTTGCTTTGTGCATTCTTTTTGGTACAGTTATAAAGACCTTTCTCTTGGGTATATATCTAGGAGTGAAATTGCCACTTTCCTAAAACATCTGTAACCAATTTACCCTCCCGACATGTCTTTATGAAAGTTCCTAAATTCATCCTTTTGAATATCTGCACCATTTTTTATTGTGTGAATATATTCATAGTTTCCTATTGATGGGAATTTTGGTTGTTTCCAGTTCTACACACATATTTGATTTTTTAATATGCTTCCATGAATATCTTTTCACATTTATATTTGAGACTTCTGTGATTATTCCTTAAATTCTTAGGAGTGAGATTTTGGGGGGGGGGGTGTTGGCCAAATAAGTTTGTGAAATAATGATTTTTATGTTTGCTCTCGCTTATAGTTTGCATTGGGGGCTGGGCAGCGCCAGGTGTATATGGTCTGTGAAATTGCAAATTACCTTCCTGCTTGGGAAGGGCCATTGTTTTGCTAATGTTTGCTGGAGAGGTTCCCCCCCACAAAGTTTTGAAAGGAGAGAGAAAAGAAGGAGAAGAGGGGAAAGAAGACATGTTTGCAGAGTGAGAGAGGGAGAATGCAGAATGCTGAAGAAGAAGCCAGTTTGTGCAGAGAGGAGGTATGCAGATGGGGAACCAGAACTGAGGGGCTTTGCGAGCTCCACTGAGACTGGTGGGGCCTTTGATTATAAGAGAAACCAGAGAAGATTCTCCTGGTTGTGGAACTGGATATTGTGTCAGTGGCTTTGGGAGCCCTATGTGTTTGCTCATCAGCTGGTGCGAGACTTTGATAAAGGAATGGCCCATCATTTTTTGGCTCCACTCTTTCTTTACTGTCTGTCCGAATTCAATGAGAATCTGCACAGGCATGGCCACGAAGGCCGCGGCTACTGGCCATACAGGGAGTCAAAGAGTATGTGTACTTTAAATATTCCTATTGTCAGGTTTCCTAAGTCTTTTTTCTATGTTAATTTCCTGCAATCCCATGCTGCTTTCAATTGTTCCTAAATTTCATCTCTCTGTCTGCTTCTTTGAACACACTCCAATTGTCCCATTAAATGTGGGCCCCAGGGCTGATCTCTGTACTTCTTGGGCAGCCTTGAGTGGATTGGATAAAATGTGGGATCTAGAGAAGCCATGCACCTAGAATAGACATGGAGATCAACATGTGTTGTCTTCTGCACACATCTGTCATATGGGAAGAAAAAGAACATATAATGTGAATGCTGACACTCAATACTTATCGAGAGACATATATGCCAGCTACTATTCTAGACATTGGTTATCCAAAGACCATTGGGACACAGACATAGGACAAACATTCTATAATGGAAATACGACATGTTATACAAGTACAGAGGAGGGAATGAACATTTTCAGAAGCAGCAGAAAAGGTTTAATAGACAATTCATATATTTGCTGTCATATCTGAGTAAGGCTGGCTGAGGACTGGTTGAAGTGGGCAATGAATACTGTTCCCCTCTGATGCGCCAGGACCTTTATGATGATGTTTTATTTGGCGATCTCTTTAAATGTTCACCATCACTTATTTATTGTTGCCCCCATTTCTCAGATGGAAACTTGAAGGCTTAATAACATAAAATTATCTTGCCAAGCTTGTACAGCTTGTCAAGGAGCAAGATTGGAAACCATCTCTGTCCCACTCCAAAAACCAGACTCCTTTTGCATCCGTGGGCATTTTAACAAAGAACAGAGCAAAAGCCCGATTAGGGAGGCTTTGAGGGTGACCAGGGTGCAGGCAATGAGACAGAAGGGAAAGGGTGCTGGCCTCCAATAGAGGAGCTGAGGTTCAGCTGTGGAGAAAGCCCTTAGCGAGTGAGCACAGTGGTGCTTTAAAGTCTGGCTGAGTGGTCTGGGCGGCAGCTTCTCTGGTCACAGCCTCAGGGCTTCTGCTGCCAGCGGTAGAAGCCATGGGGGTTCCTCCTGCACTCCCTTCTGCATCCCTACCCTCAGGACACTCTGTGCAAGGCAGACAGCACAGTGCCCAGGGAAGTGAGTGCCCCAGTGGCATCAGAAATCTGCCCCTACTGTCACCTTGCGAAAGCAGAGCAAGAACGTAAAATTTAGGAAGACAGATGCCAATGGTTTCTTCTCAAGGCGACTTATAGAAGCAGCAAAGCAGAGATTTGAACTCACATCTCCTGCTTTCCATCTGAGAAGGTTCTTCTACTGTAAGTCGCTGAAACTATTTGCTCTGAGCAAGACCTAGAGACATGTTTTTCCTCTAAGTTATGAGAGTACTGTTGATAGCCCTACACTTATATACTAATTAATTTTAATTTATTCATTTATTTACTTATTTGACAACTATTTAAGCAGAGACAGCATTTGAAGGGTGAGGGGGGAGAATTTGAATGAAGTAACAGTAAGTATTTCAGGCTCTGAGCCATAGGTCTCCATAGCAGCTACTCAGTTCTGCTACTGTATTCTGAAAGCAGCCTTAGATAATACGTACTTAAGTGAGTGTGGGTGAGTGTGTCTGTGTTCAGATAAAATTTTTTTTCCAAAAACAAATTACAGGGGACAGAGGATAGCCAGAGACAGAAGAATGAACTTGGGCCCCCACCTGACACTGAATACAAAAATTAACTCAAAATGGGTTTTAAAGCAGCGGTTCTCAACATGTGGGTTGCGACCCCAGCGGGGGTCGAACGACCAAAACACAGGTCGCCTAAAGCAATGAGAATACATTCTGAATCATAACTGTAGCAAAATTATAGTTATGAAGTAGCCACCAAAATTATTTTTTGGTTTGGGGTCATCGCAACGTGAGGAACTGTATTGTGGGGCTCACGGCATTAGAAAAGTTGAGAACCACTGGGTTAAAGAGTTAAATATAGGAGCTGAAATCATAAAATTCTAGGAGAAAAACAGACATAAATCTTTATGACCTTAAATTAGGCAATGTTTTTCTTCAGATACAAATATGAAAGAAAGAAAGAAAGAAAGAAAGAAAGAAAGAAAGAAAGAAAGAAAGAAAGAAAGAAAGAAAGAAAGAAACTAGAAGTCACTGAAATCAAAACTTTTGTGTTGCAAAGAAACATCATCAAGGAAATGACACAGTCCACAGAATGAGAGATATTTGCAAACCACATATCTAATAAGGAACTTGTATCCAAAATACATAAATAACCCTTACAACAGAATAACAAAAAATAAAACAAGTAACCCAATTTTAAAAAATGAGCAAAAAATATGAAGAGACAGTTCTCAAAAAGAAAAAAGAAAAAAAGAAAAAGAAATCTAAATGACAATAAGCACATAAAAAGGTACTCAAGATCACTAGCCATTAGAGAAATGCAAATCAATACCCACAAGGAGATAGCACTTCATACCCCCTAGGACGGCTATAATAAAACAGACACAGAATAACCAGTGTGGTGGTGCTGCCCAGAAACTGCAACACTCTCACACTGCTGGGGGGAATGTAAGGTGGGGCAGCTGCTTTGGAAAATAGTCTGGTAGTTCCTCAATAGGTTATCATATGACCGAGTAATTTCACTTCTAGGTATGAACCCGGGAGAAATAAAAACTTGTCTATGTAAAACTTACAAATGAATGCTCGTAGTAGCATTACTAATGGTATCCAAAAAGCAGGAACAACCCCAATATTCATCAGCTGGTGACTGTATAAATAAAATATGGTATATCTACACAATGGAATAGTATTCAGCAATAAAAGGAATAAAGTACAGGAACGTGTTATAACACATGTGCACCTAGAAATCAATGCGCTAAGTGAAAGAACCCCGTTGTACTGTCTGGTTCCATTTATTTAAAATGTCGAGATTAGATAACTACAGAGACAGAATTCATATTAGTAACTGCCTCAGGCTGCGGCTGAGGCATTCAAGAGAAATGGAGAGCGCCTGCTAGAGGGTTTGTTAAACAATTTGTAAAATCGATTGTGGTAATAATAGTCATACAACTCTGTGGTTATACTAAAAACCATTGCACTGCACGCCTTGAATGGGTGAATTGTAGGTAATATGAATTATATCTCAATAAAAATTTTATATTAAAAACAACCAAAAAATCAGATGGCAGGCTGTTTGTCCCCAGGGCCGTAGTCTGCCAACCTCTAATTTAGAGGACGCCAGGTATGGTGCTGGGTGTGGAGAATACAGCAAAGAATATGACACACTATGGCTCTGACGAAGCACATGGTCTTGTGGCAGAGACAGGTATGAAACAGAATCATTTCTCATTGGTATACAGCCAGAAACTGTAATAAGTGTTTCAGAGGAAAAATGCAGGAGAGAGAGGAGGAACAGGGTCTAGCAGAGCCTGTGGCCACGATAAAGAATTCTGTTTTTGTTTTGTTTCATTTTTTTCCTAAGTGCTCTGTCAAAGGCTCTCTCTGGATGCTATTTGGAGAACGGGCTGGGAGAGGGCAAGAATGGAAATAGACCAGCAGGAAGGTGGGCGGAATATAAGATAGCTAGGCAGTGGGTCAAGAGGTCAGGATGACAGGTTGGATGTCAAATCGAGATGCTGCCCCCATTTTCTGGCTTACGCAGCTGATGGAGGGCAGTGAGCTTTCTCTGAACGGATTTGTTGGGGTGAGTGGTACAGGGGGAGAATCCCAGGCCCGGTTCTCAGACATTGGAGACTCACTAGGAAGGTCCAAGTGTCGACACTCTCAGAACTGATTTTTCTTATCTGTACAATGGCAGTAATACTTACCTTGTGACGTTGTCGTGATGATTAAATGACTTAATATTTGTAAAGCCCTTAGAATCCTGTATTGGCATAAGTAAGCTCAATATAAATGCTAAAGAGAATATACAAGTCCTCACTTAAGGTCAATAGGCTCTTGGAACTACAGCGAAACGACGTACAAGGAAACCAATTTTACCATAGGTTAATTGATACAAACAAGAGTGAAGTTCCTCCCACCTCTCATTAATGTTATAACAAAACGACATTGAACAGAACAACATCAGGAAATGATCTTGAATGAAACAAGTTATTTGAGAACCTGCTATACTCTCTGATAGGAAGGACTACAAAGTTGGCCTCAGTGGGAGGACAGGAGCTAGGACAGGCAAGACCCTCCCCATGAAAGCTGTCCTGGCTGCCACGTGCACCCCCATGAGAAGGCTGCATGAAGCATGGGTGTCTGGGTGTCTTGGCCTTTGCCACCGCCGGTGATGAGCCACGTGGTGCCATTGTTAAGAGCTCATCTCTGGAGCAAGGCCACCTGGATTTAATCCCAGCCACCCTTCTTACCAGCTGTATGACTGAGCAAGCTACCTAGTTGCTCATGTGTGCCTCAGTTTCCTCTTCTCTGAAATGATCCGAGCTGTACGTATGTCACTGTGAGGATTCAGAATCGATACATGCCAAGTTCTTATAGTAGTGGCTGAACTGGATGTGTCTGCCATTCTTGCTTTGGGATTCAGGGTGGCCCTCACGAAAGGTCGGAGGCACAGTGCTGTGTTGTTGACAGATGCTGTCTTCTTGTTGAAGTCTGTGTACCAGTTGGCACTGGAAGCTGGCTTTCCTCATTGTGAGATGTGAGAGTCCACGATCAAGTGCAGTGACAATCTCTTCTCCTTTCCCGTCTTTCCTGGAGGCATGTGGGTGCTCACGCCAGGCTCTCCCAGATAGAGAGCAGCTTGCTTGTAGCTCCCACCCCCTACAAGGGCTGAGTCCCAGTGGCCCTTGCAGGTGGGGTTTTGGGTCTGGGTGGGACTGGAACACTTGCAAAGGGTCAGTGTCTCGGTCGACTCAGCTGGGACAGGGCAGGGACAGGGCAGATCAGAGAGCAGCAAATCACCACCTTGGAATAATCAAAAGGGCTCTACAAGTGCAAACTATTCTGGGCAGCACTTAAGAAAGAACACTTGATACTAATTGACTGCAGCAAGACAGCAGGTGCCCCTCACACCCTTCCAGCTCCTTCCATGATGTCAACTCGGCCTCCTTCCTTCCTTGCTTAGCCTGATGTGCTGACTATCCCAATTTCCAGGAGGGACAACGTGGAGAAGAACCAGATGGGTGGAGCGGGGCAGAGAGGGGTATGTGTTTGAAGTACCCCCCCCCCCCACACACACACTTGTCTCAGTAGGCCCAGGACAGAGTCTCTGCACCCACGTCCCTCCTGTCCCCTTCACCCCCATGTAAAAGTGTCTTCGCTCAGGCAGCCTCCCCAGTGAGGTGGGTGGGTGGGGGTCTGTGTTCTCAGAGCCCCCCTAGAAGGACTAGGACTCAGCTCCCTGAACTTCCTGGGGACAACGGCCCCAGGAAAAGGGAGGCTGATGAATTATGTATGCAGGAGGTGACAGTAAACAGTCCCTGGATGACTCTGATGAGCTGCCACAGACTGAAAACAAGGAGAGCTGGGTGCTGAGTCACAGTCAAGGGGATGATTAGCCTGTCAGCGCTACCAGCTCTGATGAGGGTTTGGACTGAGTCACACCCTGCAGAGGAAGAGAGGAAAGGCTGGACCCCAAAAGAAGTAGGGAGGGCACATGTGTTCCTGATAAGCCCCACTATTCCGGGGTCCGCCTCACCTCCCACTTGCAGGCTCAGAGTCCCCGCTCCCTGCCGTGGTTAATCCCCCTGGACCGGCTGGATCTCAGCCAGGAGAGCACTGGACTTTTCTCCTAGTTTTCTGTTGTCTGTGTGTGCCTGACTGGTCTGTGGACAACTTCTAAGCCCAGCCTGGAAATCGCGGAGGTGCACCCAAAGCCAGGAGTGGGGCAACTTGTTGGTGAACATGAGCAAAGAGCCGTGCAGACTCTAGATGAGGGAGGAGGGCGAGCCCCACAGACAGTCTGAATCAAGGGTCAGTCTAAGCAGGCCTGGCAGGGAGGTGCAAAGGAAGATGCGACAGTAACCAGAGACACCAAAAGGAAGACAGACTGGTTCGTTCATTCATTCATTCATTCATCAGTACATGGTAAGTGAGCACTCCTAGGTACCAGGCATCCCCCCCCCCCCGATGTCAGGAATACATCAACAAGACATTCAAGGTACCTGTTCTCATGGGACGGTGTGGTGGACAGACGGGCAAAGTGCAAGTGAGCAATGAACACACAAGTTGATTTCGGATAGAGATTAAGTGCTTAGAAGAAACTAGAATGGGCATGGTGTGACTGACTGGAGAAAGGCCTACTGAAGATCCAGTGGTCAGGGAGGACCACACTGGGTAGGGGACATTGGAGCTGATTCTGTTCCCTGGACATGGGAACCTGGGGGAGAGCATGTCTGCAGGGCCTCGGCCAGGGAAGAGCTCGGCACACCCAGAATGCCAGGAGGGCTGGTGCGGCTTCAGCGGAGAGAGGGGAGGAGGGGAGATGGAAAGCTAGAAGGGCCAGATCATGCGGGGAAGGCGCAGAGGTCAGATTTTCAGTGCTGTGTGGGGCTGCTGCTGACTCCCCATGGAGCAGAACTTTTTGTTTATGAGGGTAATTCCCAGGGAAGGGGCTGACCTGGAGGCATCTATCACTCTGCTTTGGGATTTGAGGCTGGCTCTCTCTAGAGCAGGGCTCCCCAAACTATGGCCGGCCCGTGGGCTGCATGCGGCCCCCTGAGGCCATTAACCTCCCCCCCCCTCCCCCCCCCCCTGCCGCACTTCCAGAAGGGGCACCTTTTTTAGTACGGTACTACTTCCGGGGCACGTCATATCACTTGTGATGGCTAGCAGTGACAAATATGGAACCAGACATTGACCATCTCATTAGCCAAAAGCAGGCCCATAGTTCCCATTGAAATATTGGTCAGTTTGTTGATTTAAATTTACTTGTTCTTTATTTTAAATATTGTATTTGTTCCCGTTTTGTTTTTTTTACTTTAAAATTAGTTACGTGCAGTGTGCATAGGGATTTGTTCATAGTTTGTTTTATAGGGATTTGTTCATAGTTTGTTTTCAGAGGGACAGTGAACTGGCCCCCTGTGTAAAAAGTTTGGGGACCCCTGCTCTAGAAGCTGGAAGCACAATGCTTTGCCATTGACAAGTGGTACTTACTCACTTATCCAGAGCCTGCAGGTAGCCTCAAAGTGGTAGAAACATCAAAACATTTGAAGACAAAAGGATAAAAGAAACATTTATGAAGTGCCCTTTGTATGTTAGCTATTCACAGACATGGTTTTTATTTTGTTTTGGTTTTTTGTTTTTAAGTGAGAGGCAGGGAGGCAGAGAGACAGACTCCTGCATGCCTCCAACCGAGATCTACCCAGCATCCCCTCTCTGGGGCTGATGTTCTGCCCATCTGGGGCCGCTGCTCCATTGCTTGGCAACTGAGCTATTTTAGCACCTGAGGCAAGGCCATGGAACCATCCTCAGCACCAGGGGCCAACTTGCTTGAACCATTTGAGTCATGGCTGCGGGAGGAGAAGAGAGAGAGAGGCGGAAGGGGTGGAGAAGCAGATGGGCATTTCTCCTGTGTGCCCTGACCAGGAATAGAACCTGAGACTTCCACATGCCCGGCCGATGCTCTACCACTGAGCCAACCAGGCAGGTCCCACAGCTGCTTTTATTATTTGTAACAATTCTTATCACAGATGTGATATATTGATACATGGAATCAGAGAGTAGTGTGTCTACACTAGAAGTGGCAGGATTCCATCTCTGTCCTACAGGTCATGATCTTAACTGTTTGCCTCCACTTGGGAGAACTGAGGGGCATGGTAAGAATTTGCATTTTAACTTGTGCTCCTGACATGTAAGGAAGAGGCTAAGCCATGATGATAATGGCTCGCTGGTGGTCCAGCAGAGCAGGACAGGCCATGACCTTCTGATCTGTGGTCTAGGGTTGTCCCCCTGCACCCTTGGCAGCCAGGGTGGGGTAGGAGAACCTGAAGGATTTGGGATCATTTCTTTTTTGTTTTTCTTTCTTTTTTTCCAAGTGAGAGGAGGGGAGACAGAGAGACAGACTCCTCCATGTGCTCCAGCAGGATCCACCTGGCAACCCTGTCTGGGGCTGATGCTCTGTCCATCTGGGGCCATGCTTACAAATGAACTATTTTTTTCACACCTGTAGTGGAGACTCCAGGAGCCATCCTCAGCACCTGAGGCCGATGCACTTGAACCAACTGAGCCATGGCTGTGGGGAAGAGAGAGAGAGAGAGAGAGAGAGAGAGAGAGAGAGAGAGAAGGGGGGATTGGAGAAGCAGATGGCCATGTCCCCTGTGTGCCCTGACCAGAAGTCAAACCTGAGACATCCACACGTCGGGCTGGCACTCTACCACTGAGCCAACCAGCCAGGGCTTAGGATCATTTCTATGCCATCAATGACTACTGTGTAACCTTAGACAGGTTCCCTCACCTCTCTAAGACTCAGCATCCTTTTCTATAAAATGGGGTATTAATATTGATTTCAGTCTTTTTTTTTTTTTTAAGCGAGAGGAGGGGAAATAGAGTCCCACAGGCACTCAGACCAGGACCCACCAGCAACCCCCGTCTGGGGCTGATGCTTGAATCAACTGAGCTATCCTCAGCGCCCAGGTGGATGCTCCAACCAACTGAGCCACCGGCTGTGAGAGGGGAGGAGAGAGAGAAGGAGGAGACAGAGGAGAAGAGAAGCATGTGGTCGCTTCTCCTGTATGCCGTGACTGGAAATCAAACCTGGCATGTTCACAAGCTAGAACAATACTCGATCCACTGAGCCAACCGGACAGGGCTCTGATTTCAGTCTTGTACAGTATTGTTGCAGAGATAAAAAGGGGCAAGGCCATGTGCAAAAGCACCTGATGCAAATCTTTAAAGCCTCAAGCTGCAACAGGATTCAAGACCAGGCTTGCGTAAACCCGCTCATGGTTCAACCCACCCCCTGGCAACGATACCACCAAAAGGCTATGGGAATCCTGTTTCTGTGTCAGAACCTGGAAGCAGACACCCCTAAGCTCCCCCTTTTGGAAGAGGCTAATATGGGGCTTTGACTCCCAGCTGCAGGCCTCTGACCTCTGGCACTTGGGAGGGAGGGGCTTAAACCTATATTTTAGGGAGGCAGCTGGGCTTCCCCTACTTGACCAGTCCCTGCCTGTTCTCTTTCACGCTGCTCTTGTGTTCAGTCTTTCTTGCCATAAGACTTCTCAGCTACTGGCCTGGAGACCAGGGCTGTCGTCCCACATCTTTGGGTTTGTTTCCTTCTGGATTCTAATGTCAATCACCTGGCACTGACTTTGTCCCTCCCCCTAGAATTTGATTGACAGAAATATCTAGAGATGCCCAGATGACAGGAGCGGATGTTGCCTCTGCCAGAGCAGGCGGGGCCCCGCTTGCTCTCAGAACCTCCCCCGGTGTAGCCTGCCCTCCTGCGAGTTGACCGCGTGAGCAGGGGGGACAGAAGAGCCTTAGGTCTCTCTCTTCAGCAGAGCTGCCACATAGAATACAGCAAACAACACATCTTTAGTGTAAAGAGATCCCAAATAGTGCTTACTCATTCTAAAAATCCATTTGTTGTTTGTCTGAAATTTAAATTTAACTGAGTGTAAAAAAAAATTTTTTTTGGCTGGGTATTCTGTATTCTTATTTGCTCAACCAAGCACTCCTTGCCCGCCATGTGCCGCTGGACCGTGAGCCTCAGTTCTGATAATGGCTGGACTGGGCTGGGACTCGGCTTTGCCCCCAGATCTGATAACTGTATCTCCATTCTCATGACTGAGTCTCCCCAGGATAACCTCTTCCAAGTATCCCAAACACCCTGGCTTCCTCTTTCTGGTCCTTGTCCCCATGGACTTGGGAGTCTTTCCCCATCCCTTGGCTGGCCACAGCTCCCTCATGCTGGCCCACTGCTGGCCCGCACTTCTGAATACTGTGTGCTCTACGCCCTCTTCCACCAACTGAAGTTCCCTGTGGTGGACGTCGCCTGCTGCTGGCTGGCGCATGCTCTTTGGACAGCGTGTTCTCCCCGGCTTAGAAGGGAGCATACCTATGGCTAGTCTTGCCCCTCCTTCCCAGCAGTATTCCATGTCCAGTTAAAATGAACTGCCCTTCCTCCCCTCTGCCCCAGGCCAAGCTCCAATGGCGGCTAGTGTTCAAGCTCTAAGAGTGCTCAGAACATGTGTTTGGGCCAGCACCTACTGGATTCTCCAGCGCCCGGAAGAATGAGTCACATTGTATACATGCTTAGTAACTATTTGTTGAATAAATAAAATAGAATAGAAAACTGAGGCTCTGAGAGAATTGGATTATTCTTATTAGTCTTGTTATTATTACAAAATCCCCTGAGAGGGGAGCAGAGAAAACTGTTGGCTAATTTTGCCTGGATCATCAGCATCCCACGGCCTACTCACCACAATTTTTTTCTATAACCACATATAAAATATGTGGTGCCTTTGGCGGTAATGGTTCAAAGTTAAAGACATCCCAAAAGAGAGAGGAAAGGAAAAAATAAAGAGCACAAGTTTAGGGTATGATTTTGGCAGCTGCCCCTCCTAGCAGAATTCTCAATTCATATGGAGGATTTTGTGACTACTTGACTTAAGGCCGCTCATTCACTGAGGCCATCGGGGGCTGTCCTGAGTTACTCACTGTCCTGCTTTCTGCCCCCATCCTCATTGTACCCTGGCCATGCCCTCCGAGACCCCAACCTGTGCACTAAGAAGTTGTTTAACAAATAAGGTTGAATCCAAACTCTTGCTGGCTGTATTTCAGTTCAGCCGAAGTAGACTGGCCCACAGGAAAATGAGTAACTGGATTCCTTCCTTCCTTCCTTCCTTCCTTCCTTCCTTCCTTCCTTCCTTCCTTCCTTCCTTCCTTCCTTCCTTCCTTCCTTCTTTCCTTCCTTCCTTCCTTCCTCCCTCCCTCCCTCCCTCCTTCCCTCCCTTCCCTTCCTCCCTTCTTCCCTCCTCCTTCCTTGAAAACTTGTGCACAGAGCAGAGGGGATCTCTGTCCTTCACGTGGACATGCTTGGAAAGGCCCTCAGGACATTGCTCCTGTGGTCCCTCTAGGACACCTTGTCACTTCATAGCTGACCTGTGTTTAGGAAAACAAGACTTTGAAAATCCCTTTCAAACCAGAACCTCTGAGACTAAACAAATATCTTTAAGATGAACAAAGCAACGATAAAAATATTAATACTGCAGTAGTTGATACTTTTGAGCTTCCTTACTACTGACCCCTTATCAGGGACCAGTACCTGCACTGTCTCAATCCTTTCAAAAACCCTTTGAGGGGAACAATTATCCCCATTTCATAGATGGACAATGTGAGTCACAGAGAGGTTCAGTAAGATACTCCTGATCTCACAGTTCAAAAAATGGTGGAGCCCCTTTTCTAATAAAAGATTACATTCTCTGAAAAATCCTATCTTAAATTCCCTGGATCTACATTTCTTCAACCATCATCATCGTGTTAGGCATTGGGAATACCGTGGGTGTGTGTGTGTGTGTAAAACACGCAGTCCGGAGCTCATGGTCCAGCCATCGCGGAACTTGGAATCTGAACCAGGTCTGCCTCTCATGCCGCTTGGAGGGGCAGAAAGTAGAACAAGTCCAGTGCAGGCCAAGGGTAAACAGTGGTACCCCAAGGCCATGTGGTATTCACAGACTTCTGCAGGAATGACTCTATAAGCATCTGGCTGAGAGCTGCAGCTTCCCTTGAAACACTCCCATTATCTAAGAAGCCCATGCACTGGCTTTGGAATCTGAGTTGCACATCAATTTATGCTCCTTTTGCTTTCCTGAGTCAAGGGGCAGAGATCTACATTATTTCTGAACTCACGAAAGTCCTGTGTGCTTTGTCACAGTAAACACGAAAGCGTATCTCAACATATTAAATGAAATGGGTAATAGCTGCTAGTGAGGCCGAGGGCATTTCCCGATTAATTTTATTCCTTCCCTCCCTCTTCAGTATCTAGCATCTGTACGCTAAATACAATTCTGATAAATGCATGAATGAATGAAACAGCCCCAAGAGTGCTGATTGGGTTAGTACAAACACTGCAGACTTGGCTTCTGGCTCCAGCCAACCATTTAACACGTAACTGAATTTATACGCAGGAGGAACCAGGTAGAGGATTATCCAATTGTCTCACTGCAATGGGAGGATTAAGTCAGAGCAAACGGATCAGCGGCCTCATCAGGTACAGAAAGATTTCAAACCCTTTCCTTTCCCTAGGACCAAGGGTAGTCAACCTTTTTATACCTAACGCCCACTTTTGTATCTCTGTTAGTAGTAAAATTTTCTAACCGCCCACCGGTTCCACAGTAATGGTGATTTATAAAGTAGGGAAGTATAACTTTACTTTATAAAATTTATAAAGCAGAGTTACAGCAAGTTAAAGCATATAATAATAATTACTTACCAAGTACTTTATGTTGGATTTTCGCTAAGTTTGACAGAATAAATCTTTATGAAACAACTTACTATAGTTAAATCTATCTTTTTATTTATACTTTGGTTGCTCCGCTACCACCCACCATGAAAGCTGGAACACCCACTAGTGGGCGGTCGGGACCAGGTTGACTACCACTGCCCTAGACTCTCCCTGGACAGTCCCATACATTGCCTGTCTTGAGAACTACACAGATAATTCTCAAATCTGTTCTATAGCCCTGTAAACTCTTCTCAGCTCCAGGGCCCTTGTCATCCTGCCTGCTGGCCATCCTCCCAGGAACAGTCCACAAGCACCACTGACCCCATTAGAACAAGACTCAAGCCTTCAGACAGCATTCTCCAAACCCCCAGCCAGCACCTCTTTCTGCAGTTCCTGTATCAGGGAATGGGTCATTGCTTTTGTGAAACAAAGAACAGTAAGAACAGTAAAAACAAAGTTCACATGGATTTAGCACTTGTGTTTTATGAACTATCTTGCAACAATCAAAATTCTTTTTTACAGATGAGAAGACTGGAGTCCCGACAGGTAGAGTTAGATTCAAATGCAGGCAGTCTGGCCCCGCAGCCCCATGTGAAACCACAGGACGATCCCTCTGCCCAGGCACCGAGCTAGGCACTGACGTCACCCCCGACAACCCCTCCCATCACACCCTTCCCTGGCATCATGAAGGCCTGGGAGTTCTGCTCGTGGAGAGTGTCTCCAGTTTTTGTTCTTTGTCTTTATTCCTAGGCTGCCTAGACGACCCCATTAGCTTCCCACCTGGACCCCCCACCACGCAGACTCTTATGTCGCCAAGGGGGCTTCTGTAACAGTCAGAACCCTCCCGACAAAGCCTACACTCACCCTTTCACTTGCTTTTCAAAACCCTTCAGTGGTTCCCTGAAGCCCAACGAATCAAGTCAAACTTCTAAGTCTAGAGCAGGGGTCTCAAACTCACGGCCCGCGGGCCGCATGCGGCCTGCCGAACAATTTTGTGCGGCCCGCAGACTAATCCACGAAGTTCAAAATATTTTGGATAAAATTAAGTAAGCCTAGGGGCCTACTTTTATTTTTCATTTCTCTAGCATCCTAGCTAGATATTAGCTTAGTTAACAGCAGTTGTGATGCGAACTACAGTTTCTGGTCGTTTTGTGACACTGAGTAAACTGCATGTACGATTGTGCTTGTTGTAGTGATTTTTTTTTGTTTTCAACTGCAGTGAGAAAAGTGTTGCATCACAGTTGCCTTTTGTAGACCTAGTGCGGCCCGCCGAACGGCTGTGATCTTGCTCTGCGGCCCACATGCTGAGTTGAGTTTGAGACCCCTGGTCTAGAGTCAGTCTTATTCATGTTTGTATTTCTCCCAGGGCCTTGCTTGAATTCAATATCTGTTGTGCTGAGTGAAGAAAATATTATCATCATTTGTGAAGTTCCCGAAGGTGTTCAGCACAGGAACACAGGGCTGCAGTGGAAGCATCCTCAACGACTCGGTCCAGTCGACCTGTGCTGCAGTCAGTCCCAGGGCGAGCAGCTTCGAAAGCTCTTCCCAGCCTCATCTCTTTGCCTTTGCTCTCGACCTCACAGGGCCATTGCTTGCGTGCACAGCAGAGTTTGGGGTTTCTCTCCTCCCACACAGGGAGGAAGGACTGTGAAGCGGTCAGGAGCATGGGCTGCAGTCGAGCTGCCTACCCCAGACCCTGCTCTCTCTGTACTTCAGCAAGTTTGTGGACCACTCAAAGTCCAGTTTCCTCTCTATAAGACGAATAACAATTGTGCCTTCTGCCTAAGTTTTGTTTTTGTTTTTGAGAGGATTAAATAAAGCACAGAACCTGTAGTACCAAGAACAAAATAAGCTCTCAGAGATGTAAGCAGGTATTACTATAGGCCCTAGTAGGATTGTTATTACTTCACGTCATTATGCTGCTGTATGAGCTGTGTGCGTACAGCAGTGCTTGTATGTAGCCATCGTATTTAAACCTCCCCCAATATTGAGATGTATTATTAACCTTACTTTGTACAAGGGGAAAGTGACATGCAGAGAGGTTACATGCCTGGCTTGAGGTCACACAGCAAATAAGTGCTAGAATCAGGACCAGAATACAGGATATCCGGTTCAAAAATACACTGGTCTAAGGACGATGTGCTCTGATGTCTAATCAAAAGTCAATTCAGGCCCTGGCTGGTTGGCTCAGCGGTAGAGCGTCGGCCTGGCGTGTGGGGGACCCGGGTTCGATTCCCAGCCAGGGCACATAGGAGAAGCGCCCATTTGCTTCTCCACCCCCCCCCCCCCGCCCCCTTCCTCTCTGTCTCTCTCTTCCCCTCCCGCAGCCAAGGCTCCATTGGAGCAAAGATGGCCCGGGCGCTGGGGATGGCTCCTTGGCCTCTGTCCCAGGCGCTAGAGTGGCTTAGGTCGCGGCAGAGCGATGCCCCGGAGGGGCAGAGCATCGCCCCCTGGTGGGCGTGCCGGGTGGATCCCGGTCGGGCGCATGCAGGAGTCTGTCTGACTGTCTCTCCCCGTTTCCAGCTTCAGAAAAATACAAAAAAAAAAAAAAGTCAATTCATTTTCAAGATCTAACTCAGATGCTGCTTTCTCCATGACATCTTCCTCAATTCTCTGAGAAGAAATTGCTACTCTTTCCTCTGCAGTCTAGAAGCACCCCAATTATAGACCTAGTCAGGTCAACTGAAGTTAGTTGTATGTTATCCTTGGGAACTGACATTTTTGGCTTGAGTATTCTGAGGACACAACTTCTGCCATTCAGAGGTGCGATCTCAGTGACCAGCTCAGTACCTCGCATAAAAAAAGACAGAAGAGCAACAACGTGTGGTAGGATTTATCAGTCATGATAAACCAGTTATGTTGTAGTAAAAAATAACCCTCCAAGTCTCTGGGGCCTTCAAAATCACAGGTTTATTTCTCATTCATTCAATATGCTCCCCTTACCCTGGGACCCTGGCTCTGTTATGAATGTGTCAGAGAAGATGGACCAAGGAAGATGTCAAAGGACACACTGGCCCTTACAGTGCCAGCTTGGATGCAGGATACAAAGCCAATCCTGATGTCAGGGGAAGGATTCCTCCCAAGAGGAGCTCTGATTGAAGAGGAACAGCAGCCTGACCTATCAGAGACAGCGATCCTTGAATCTAGAAACGAGCTAATGTCTAGTTATTGAAGACTGACTAGGAGGCAGGAAGCATATTATATGTTCGACATGGAGTCCTTATTAAAACACACACACACACACACACACACACACACACACGCACACGCACACACACACGCATGTCCCTGGCAGTACAGATCACTGCTTTCACTGTGCAGAGGATGAATCCAAGGCTTCAAGAAGTGAAGAAAATACACTAAGATCATGCATGATCTTAACGTATTTGATCTGAGCCTAGCTCACTCCAAAGCTCACTTTTATCCTAAATCACACTGTTCTCTTTGGTGTTTGAAGCTTGTAATTAGAAAGCATCGCCCTATCTACAAGGAATGGAGTAAATCCTTACTACTTGAATGTCATCCCTGAGACAGTGGCATTGGCATCATGGGCTAGATACACAGATCCTAGGCCTCACCCCACACCTAATGAATCAGAATTCTGCATTTTAACAAGATCCTAGATGATTTGAAGTCACAGCCAAATTTGAGAAGAGCTACATTTTTCTTTCTCTACCGGAATCAAGGAGCAAAGGAGAGCTCTGTGGTGCTCAGCCCACTGCCGAAAGGCTCATCACGTTAGTTTTGTAGAAACAGGAGCAAATGACATAGAACCTGCTGCCTCGTACCCACATGAAAGCAGCATTGAACGGCGCTGCTGAAAGCCCATGACTTTAAGTGACCTTTCCACAACATTCTCGCCATTCACTCCCTCATTAACTAGGTCAGGGGACATTCTCTGCATGCCTGCTCCATAACAGAAACTAGGCCAAGCCCTGGAACATGCTGAAGGTCCCTGCCTTCGTGAGGCTGCTGTCTAGTGGAGACAGATAGATGTGCAAAATAGACACTGTACAATGTTAAGTGTGGCACTCCAAAGTATAACCAACATGCTTTGAGATTTCAGAAAAAAAGCACTATCTTGGGGCATCAGGGGAGGCGTCACGAAGGAGGCAGCCTTTAAGGTGTGACATGGAGCTTGCTGCACAGGGGTTCCGGTGGGCCTGGCACCTTTCAGGTAGTGACCAGCAGCTCAGAGGCCGCAGACACAATAAAGAAAACCACAATGTGGTTGGTGCTTAGGGCTGGCAGGAGGATGGGTCCAGTCTTTGCTGTTCCCGGGTGTAATTTCTAGGAAGCCTCCATGTTGGAGTCTGATAGGACGTACAGCAGGTGGATGCGAAAGGGAAGGGCTGTGGTCAGGAATAAAGTGCTGGGTCAGCCCCGCTCCGGGCTTCTTGGTGTTGACCGTCTGTGGGCTCAGACCTCACCCTGTTTCTGAGCTTTTTCAGTGGGACATATAAATCAACCTATTATTTTAATGAGGAGTGCTTTAAATAAACAGATTATTTTAATGTAATGTCATCTTAACTTAATGTTCATGTGGGCAGAGACAGAAATGGAGACGGGGGTAGACAAAACGGTTAAACGGGGGGGACCGTTGGGAGTCAGGGAAGGACTGCAGGAAGACATGAACACTGAGCTGAATTTTAAGAAGGGCTAACTGGATAAAGAAGAGGAGAGAACAGAAAAGTGGGAGTGGAGGGCAAGGTCAAGGACAGGACAGGTGGGGGGACAGTGAGGGCAAAGGCTCTGCAGAGCAAATGTGGGTGGAGGTCACAAGCTCCTGTGGCCGGAATATGACATCGGAGGCAGGAAGGCATGGTTACTTTGCATCATGAGATTCCAGGATTCGCTCACCTCGAGCCATGAAACCTGTCCTCCCTCCTAACCCTTCCCACCTGCCCTGTACTCCAGTTTGGGTTCCGTGTCCTGAGAGTCCCAGAGTTAAGGACAAAAAGAGCACTGCTGGTCACATGGAGGATGAGGAAGGCGTGGACCAGAAGTGGGAAGAGCCATATGATGCTGGGGTGGGGAGGGCAGAGTGCCGGTGAGACTGCAGCAAAGAGGCCAGAAGAGGTAGCCATCTGTCCCCAAGCCTCCTAGTCACAGTGATATTGTAGGTTCCCCTGGATTAGGAGGCAATTAAAGTACAATTAACCTCCCTGAACTGCAGGTCTGAAGTACACGTCAGATAGAGATTTGGAGGTCATTAAATATGGGGGTGAGTGGGAGGATGGGGGGTGCGGGATGAGGGCAGAAGGAAATCCTTTCTCTGAAGCTGTCCGTGTCTTTCGGGGTTCCCTGTCACAGTGTCCAGTACGGATGGGGTAGGAGACCGCTGCATGGGGGAAGCGGAGAGACACAGAAGGGTCTTCTTCCCTCCCCCCAGCCCCTCCTCCCCAGGCCCAGCCACAGGAATAGATGCAGCAACTCCAACTTCATGTTCCTGGGCACAGATGCTTCCTACATGGGCATGGGAGGGGCCCCACTCCTAACAGCTGCCTTCGAGGAGCCCGCTCAGTTTATTAAATTAGCAGGTTGCTCTCTTGTGGCGAAGGCACTGGAGAATGAAATTCCAAATGGATCAGTTTCATGGAATCTGACACCGATAAATTTTCAGAGCTGGAAGGTTCCTTGGAGAGTGTCTGGTTCAACCTCCGCCTCCTCATTTTTTTTAGATGAGAAACCTGCCGCCCAGAGATAGGAAATGACCTCCCTAAAGTCAAAGTTGCTACTTGAAACGCAAAACTAAGAGGTACCAAGTGATGGCAGGTGAATTCTCTCCATAATTTATCACTTCTGAATGTTTAGTGTTCTTTATATTGAATTTTCTTTGGATACGGAGTGCCTGCAATCTCAGAGGTAATTTACTGTAAAAGATAATTCTTAAGATTTCCCATCATTATTCACACCGACTTGAATTATGTTGCATTTTATATCGAAACATGGGCTTAATTTAACTCAAGGAAAATAATTCTATCAGTTAAAAAAAAAAAAATCTCCCTTCCACAATAAAAAGGCAGGCTAGCTTCTCACAGAGATAACACTAATGTGAGTTGCGCAATCCCTTGCCTGCATCTGGCTTTTTAATCAGATATTCACACATGTCTTTAAAATCTTCATTAGTGCCCATTGTTAGGCTGGGCACCTCGTAACAGGTAATCAGCCCTCACTGCAGCATGGATGTGATAAGCCTGACAGATGAGAGAAGAGTTAGCTAGACTCCACCTGCGTTAATGAACATCGAGCGCTGGGCACTGTGCAAAGCTCAGAACCGGGTCATTAGGACCCACCCCTCCAGTAGCTCATGGTCTCACCAGGACAGGCCGGCAGGGTGCAAATCAGAAAAGGAAAGTGGAGGAAGATAATGTCCCTCAAACAAGTATAACCTTCTTCCAGCATGTTCATAGAGCTGGACTCTGGCTGGATAAGACCCCACCCCCTGACTCCAGCATGGAGCTCAAATTTCTTCTTCTGGAGGTACACTGTCCAATATGGAGGCCACTAGTCACAGGTGGCTATCTAAATTTTTAAAATTATTTTTTAAATATATTGATTGAATAGGAGAAGAAAGGAGAAGGGAGAGGGGGGAGAGAGATTTGTTCTTCCACCTATTCATATATCTATTGGTTGTTTCTTGTGTGTGCTAGGCTGGGGGGTCGAACCCACAACCCTTAGAGTATTGGCATGATACTCTCACCAACTGAGCTACCTGGCCAGGGCCTGGCTATTGAAATTTAAATTAATATTTGGAAATAAATATCCAGTTCCTTGGTCACACTAGTTACATTTGAAGTGCTCAGTAGCCATATGTTGGCTAGTGGCTACCATATTGGGCAGTGCCAGTTTAGAATATTCCCATCATTGTAGAACCCCTGTCAATTTTTCTTCTATTGCAGCTGTAGTCTATTCAATCCTGGATGTTAAATAATGGTGGTAACTACATTCATTATGTGCTTACCATTTGCCATCACAGTGCTGAATGCTTTCAAAGCAATATTCCACTTGCTTGTCAAGAACCCTTGTGTATACAGCATGCAGATAAAGAAGTGGAGCCCAGTTCACTGGCCAATGAGTGGGAGTCAGGAACTGAACTCAGATGGTCTGCTCCAGAGCCTGAATCTGAACCACCACCCGTGCTGTTTTCTACGAGTTGTCCCTAGTGACAAGCCCTAACCCTTGCTGAATATTTCCTATAAGAAAGACATTTAAATACTTCAGTTTTCACTTAACCAACCAAGTCAATGAAAGAATCTACTTTCTAGTCTTTACAGGGGCTTTCTCAGGATCAGATGAAAGAGTTTGGCAGGAAAAGTACCTTTGGAAAGTTATAGCCCCATCTTAGTGTCAGGGGCCATAATGTAAAAAATGATCCTTTAGGTCAGTACTATGTGGGCTATAGAATCATCTGGAGAACTTATTAAACATTATATTAAAGTACTTTCTTTTGACAACCATTTTTTTAGAGTTATCATGAAAGGATGTTGAATTTTGTCAAACATATTTTTCTGCACCTATTGAGATGATCATGCAATGTTTATCTTTCATTCATTAATGTGGCGCATCACAGTTATTCATTTGCATATGTCCAATGATTCTTGTATCTCAAGGATAAACCTCACTTGATCAGGCTGTATGATCCTTTTATTATGCTGTTCAATTCAATTTGCTAATATTTTGTTGAGGATTTTTGCATCTATATTCCTCAGGGATTTGGCCTGTATCTTTCTTTTCTTGTAGTGTCCTTACCTGGCTCTGGTACGTAGCTTTCTTTTCTTGTAGTGTCCTTACCTGGCTTTGGTATTAGCATAACGATGGCCTTGCAAAATGAGTTTGAAGGGGTGTTTCCTCATCATCCAATTTTTTGGAAGAGTTCAAGAAGAATTGGCAATCATTGCTCTTTAAATCTTTGGTAGAATTCACCAGTGAAGCCCTGTGGTCCTGGGCTTGTCAGTGTTGGGAGATTTTGATTACTCACTTAGTCTTCTTAGTCACTATTGGTTTGTTCATATTTTCTATTTATTCATGATTTAGTCCTGGTAGGTTTTAGAATGTTTTTAGAAATTTATTGATTTCTTCAAGGTTATACAACTTGTTGGCATATAATTGTAGCTTCTTATGATGCTTTGTATTTCTGTAGTATCAGTTCTAATGTCTCCTCTTTTATTTATGATTTCATTTTTGAGTCTTTTTTTTTTCTTAGTATAACTAAAGGTTTGTCAATTTTGTTTATATACATATAATATTTAAACCAGCTCTTGGTTTTGTTTCTGATCATTTTTCTGTTCTCTGTTTCATATATTTCTGCTCTGACCTTTCTTATTTCTTGTTATTTCCTTTCTTCTGCTAACTTTGGGCTTGGTTTGTTCTTTTTCAACTAGTTCCTTAAGGCATAAAATTAGGCTGTTTATTTGATTTTTTTTCCTCCTTAATATATGTTTATCACTATCAACTTCCCTCTTAGAACTGTTTTTACTGCATCCCATAAAATCTGGTACGTTGTATTTTAATTTTCTTTTGTTTCAAAACCTAAAATTTCCCTTTTGATTTCTTCTTTGAACCATTGGTTGTTCAGGAATGTGTTAATTTCCATATTAGTAAATTTTCCAATTTTACTCCTTTTATGGATTTCTAGTTTCATACTACTGTGGTTGGAAATGATACTTAACGTGATTTCAGTCCTCTTAAAGTTTCTGAGACTTATTTTATGATATAATATACCATCTGTTCTAGAAAATGTTCTGAGTGAATGTGAGATGAATGTGTATTCTACTGCTATTGGATGCAATATTCCACATATATTGTTAGGTCTATTTGGTCTATAGTTTAAGTCCCATGTTTCTTTTCTTTTTTTTTTTTTTTCTTGGATTTTTCTGAAGTTGGAAACGGGGAGGCAGTCAGACAGACTCCTGCATGCGCCCAACCGGGATCCACCTGGCATGCCCACCAGGGGGCGATGCTCTGCCCATCTGAGGCATCGCTCTGTTGCAACCAGAGCCATTCTAGCACCTGAGGCAGAGGCCACAGAGCCATCCTCAGCACCCGGGCCAACTTTGCTCCAATGGAGCCTTGGCTGCGGGAAGGGAAGAGAGAAACAGAGAGGAAGGAGAGGGGGAGGGGTGGAGAAGCAGATGGGCACTTCTCCTGTGTGCCCTGGCCAGGAATCGAACCCGGGACTCCTGCACGCCAGGCTGATGCTCTACCACTGAGCCAACTGGCCAGGGCCAGTCCCATGTTTCTTTATTGATTTTTTTGTCTAGGTGATCACTCCATTTGTTTTTTTAATGTATTAGATTTGGCTTTTATTGTAGAGCACACTGATCTGTCCATTGCTGAGTGTCAAGTGTTGAAGTCCCCTACTATTATTGTATTGTCTACTTCTTCTTTAAATCTGATAGTATTTGTTTAAAATAATTATGTGCTCTGATAAAGGCCACAAGTATATGAATAAGGAAATATGACACCACCAAAGAAAACTAGTAACATTTCAATGACATGAAAATCTATTCATTGTTTGAGAAAAAAATTTCTAATAATGTATTTCCCCATGTATAAGAGAAACCTTAATTTGGGGGCCCAAAATTTGAAAGAAAATGTATTACATAAAGTTATTGAACTCAAGTTTTATTCATCATAAAATTCATACAACTCCTCATCACTGTCAAAACTCCCATCCATTAGCTTGCCTTCATTCGTGTCTGATGACAAATCACTGTCTTCAACAGTGAGCACAAAAACAAGCATGAAAAAGTGGAAAATTTAAGTAAAATAATCTACAACCACTGTATAAGATGCACCCAGTTTATAGATCCCAAATATTTTTGAGAAAAGGTACATCTTATACATGAGGAAATATGGCAATTCTCTTAAAGAATTTTGTGAAATACAAGATAACACAGACAACTAAATGAAATTATGAAATAAATGTACAAAATATAAAGTCCAACAAATATATAAAATCCTTTAAAAACTCAGAAACTTTACAGTATGGGAATACAATGACTGAACTGAAGAATTTAATAGAGAGCTTCAACTTGATCACACAGAAGAAAGAATTAGTGAACTAGAAGATAGGTAATTTGAAATTATCCTGTCAGAGGAGCAAAAACAGAAAAAAGAATGAGAAAGAGTAAAGGAAACCTCATGAATTATGGGATACCATTAATAGAAACAATTCACACATTATTGGAGCCCCTCTAAAACAAGAGAGGGATGAAGGAGCAGAAAGATAATTTAAAGAAATAATGGCTGAGAACTTCTAGACCTGGGAAGAGAATGAAACATCCAAAATCATAAAGCTCAAAGATTTCCTCCAAATTTTAACCAAAAATGATATTCTCTAAGACACAATATGATAAAACTGTCTAAAAATCAAAGATAACGAGAGAATTTTAAAAGAAGCAATATAGAAAAATTTCTTACATATAAGACAACACCCATAAGGCTATCAGGGGACTTCTCAGCAGAAAACTTGCTGGCTGGCTAGGAGAGGAGTGATATATTCAAAGTTCTGGAAGAAAATATCTGACAACCAGGAATAATTTACCCAGCAAATTTGTCCTTCAGAAATGAAGGAGTGATAACAACTGTCCCAAACAAACACAAGCTAAGGAAGTTTGTCACCACTAGACTTGCCTTACAAGAAATACTGAATAGTTTTTCAAGCTGAAATGAAAAGACACTAATTAGTAAAACAAAAACATGTAAAAACATACAACACATTATCAAAGGTAAATATATGATCAAATTCAGAATACTCTAATATGGTGGTGTACTTATGACTTAACTCTAGTATAAATGTTAAAAGAAAAAAACTATTAAAATAACTACAACTACGAAATTTGTTAATGAATACACAAAATAAAAAGAGATAGGTTATGACATCAAAAACATAAAATGTGAAGGGGGTATAAAAGGGTAGAGTTTTTATACACTATCAAAGTGGTTATTAGCTTAAAACAGACTATTATATAAGATGTATATGTAAGCTTCATGGTAACCACAAAGCAAAAACCTAGAGTAGATGCACAAAAGATGAAAAGGGAGGAATGAAAGCATACCACTGTGGAAAATCATGAACTCACAGAGGAAGGCGATGAGAAAGAAAGGAACAAGGGAGCTACGAAACAGCCAGAAAACAATAAGATGGCATTAGTCAGTCCTTCTCTGTCAATAATTACTCTAAATCTAAGTGGATTCCTCCCATCTAAAGGCACAGTGTGGCCTGACCAGGTGGTGGCGCAGTGGATAGAGCGTCGGACTGGGATGTGGAGGACCCAGGTTCGAAGCCCCAAGATTGCCAGCTTGAGTGCAAGCTCATCTGGTTTGAGCAAGGCTCACCAGCTTGGACCCAAGGTTGCTGGCTTGAGCAAGGGGTCACTCGGTCTGCTGTAGCCACGGTCAAGGCACATATGAGAAAGCAATCAATGAATAACTAAGGTGTCGCAACGAAAAACTGATGATTGATGCTTCTCATCTCTCTCCGTTCCTGTCTGTCTGTCCCTATGTATCCCTCTCTCTGACTCTCACTCTGTCTCTGTAAAAAAATAAATAAATAAAGGCACAGAGTGGCTAAATGGACTAAAAATCAAGACCCAGCTATTTGTTGTCTACAAGATACTCATTTCAGCTTTAAGGACAAACATAGGTTCAAAGTGAAGAAAAGGGAAAAAAAAACATCTCGTGGAAGTAGAATCCAAAAGAGAGCATGGGTAGTTAGTTATACTTGAATATTAGACAAAATAGACTTGAAGTCAAAAACTATAACACGAGGCAGAGATAAAGGGGTCGATTCATCAAGAGGATGCAACAATTGTAAACATATACATATATATTCACACTCACCATTGGAGCATCTCACTATATTAAGCAAATATTTCAATTTCTCTAAGATGTTCTTGATCTCATCCTGGTCAGCCCTTTAGAGATGAGCTGAGGTAGCACGGTTTTGACTGCTTGTAGGAAAGATTTTACTAAATTACACATTGTTATTAGGCCATAGGCCTACTAAGAAAGATGCTATAATGAAATTTTCTTTTGAATCTACTGAAGGGATGGTATAGGGAATTACATCATAACATTTTTCCCTGGTGAGGACCAATGGGAAAAATTTCTCTCAGGCTTCAGGCCCTGAAAAACTTAAGATGTTCTCAAGCACTGGCCTTGGATTTATCTTAAAGACACTGAGGTTTAAAAGTGATCACATCTCATTTTTTCCCTCTTGTTTTGACTATAGGGAAGCTCAGAACCAAAAACCCATCCCTAACAGGATTTTAAGGCATATGAAATGTCTTGGATTGGTGGGTTTTTATTTACCTATTTATTGTAGTAAGCTATGAAGACTTATTACAATTCAAGGGTGAGGGCAAAGAAAGGGACTTGTAGTTCACATCCCACAGCAAACAAATTACAACGTCTTTATTAGGTGTTTCTCTACTCCTACATCTCTCCCTGGAGCTCTATATGTAGTAATTTTATTTTTCTGCCCTTATTTTTCTTTTGCTCTGGCATCTTCATATACCACTGGTCCCTTCCAACATTGCATGCAATTTTGTAATCTGCTTTAAAACAAGTTTCTTTTAATGAGCCATGCAGTTCCAGAAATCTTTGCCTAGAACAGTGATTAATTGTCTAGTAGGTGCCTGGCATTGTTCTAGATGTGGGGACTTACCAGTAGTGAATAAACTAAACAGGGTTCTTGCTGTAGCAATGTTTATAATGTACTGGGCATTTAAGAAACAGAAATGAACAACAAAACAAATAAAAGTATGACGTCTCAGAGCGGCCAGGTTTGTGCAGGAAAACGGGAAAGGTGACATGGTAGCAAGGGGCTGGGAAGGAGCAGGCAGGTGGGGCGGGAGGAAAGGCCTTTCAAGGAGGTGATTTCCGGACGGAGGTCTGAGCGCCGAGGGGCCAGCCACTCAAAGATCTGGGCTGAGGACTCTGGGCACAGCAACCAGCAAGGGCAAAGGGCGTGGTGTGACGATGAGGGTGATGTGTGGGAAGAATGTCTGCGCTCACCTGGCAACCTCCTAATCAGCTTTCACAACTCATCTCATCTCTGTCTCCTTTTTCATTGAAGTAAACTCCAATCACTCAGTACATCACCCGCAGGGAAGCTTAACCACTTCACGCCAGCATGCCTTCTCTGCCTGTACAACCCACACTGAACTGCACACATCAGCTCACAAGCGAGCCTTCCTCACTGGACTGTCAACACCGGACGTGTCCCCGGGAGGGACAAGAATAGCATCTTCCCTCTCTCTCTGGCACAATCCTGGCACACCGAAAGCACATAGTTTTGTTTTTCAAGATAAGCCTTTGCCAAACTGACAAGGCAGGCAGTGTTCACACTTAAGCCGTGTCTTAAGGTGCTGGTCTAAGGTCTACTTTTTCTACTTGTAGAGCCACCAAGTGCTAGGGCTCTGCTCGTGACCTAAATCATCTGGCAGCAGAGGACCCTGCCACCTGAGCAAGCCCAGCCAGCCTCCGCTGGAGAGGAGGGAGTCTGCTGCCTCCTTCCTCTGAAGAGCCCCTTCTGGGAAATGAATGACTCTTACAGCGATATTGGATTTCCCTGCAAGATTTATGACCCAATTTAAAGTTATGGGGTTTTTATTAATTATAATAAACACCAATTTCATTACACTTCAACTTCCAAAGAAATTGCATAGTATGGAAGGGAAATAAAATGTTAGTTTTGTGCTAATGCCAGGCACACATTAACTGGCTGGGTCCCGCGTTCGTCTTGGCTGCTCAGCTGGAGCGGAGGAAGGGGCGTTTTGGAAGCCAGAGTCTGAGGAGCCGTTTCCGGAATTTAAATCCATTTGCTCCAAAACAATGGACATGAGCTGTGCTGCCACACGGGGCTGGCAGGCTCCCTCCCTTTCTGAGGAGCTGCGCTGGGGGTTATGCAGTTTGAGTCCTAAGCCCTAGATCTGTCTGCCTCTTAACTTGCTGTGTGTGATCTTAAGTAAGTTACTGCTCCTCTGTGAGCCTTGATACCCTCATCTGAACAATAAAGACGCGGTGTGTCCTCCCTCCAGAGAGTATGCCCCTAACCCTTCTCTTCCCCTCTTTCTTCCCTCTTTCACAGGTGAGCATCTCCTAAACTCTAAGAAACCCCAAGGAGACTTGCATCAAGGGGAGCAGCGGGCTGCGGCAGCCCGTCTAGGCTGATCCCCTGAACCTGCTTCCAAGGCCCCCTTCTCTCTGCCTCTCCAGTGAGCGGATAGCAGCTCTGCCCCGGCTCACTTCTTTCCCATCAGGTTTTTATTTAATAAACATATTCTCAAAATAATAATAATAAACTAAAATACAAATGACTTGACTTAGGTCAGGTATAGCAAATACATTTCATCTTCTGTGCCAACTCCAGTGTATAGGAGGCGGTCACCTACAGGCTGTTTGAAGAAGGATTCTGAAGCTTCCTCCAGGATTCTTGGGAAAGGGCAGTGTGGTCAATCAGCAGTACCAGCCCGGGACCTCCTGTGCTAGGAGGGTACTGGACACAGGTGGGGTGTTCACTATTCCTGGCAATCTTTAATGCTCTCAAAGCCCATTCTGAATTTCTTGTATTTTAACTTAAAGCTATGCCAGTTAGTAGCTAACCTAGGACAAAATCCTTATCTACAAAATAAGTAAAATGGATCATGTCTCCTGGCGTTGTAAGGATTCAGTGCTGCCACATACGGGATGCATTTTGCAGAAGACAATGAGTAAATAGAATTCCCATTCTTCCGCATTTTCATCCAGCCCTGGGCTCATAAAAGCCCACCGATCGGTGGCTCTCTCCGCTTGGTGTGGGTTTTGGAGAACTGGCTTTTCCGAAGCTTCTTCTCAGTCCCCATGGGGTAATGGGGGTTGTTTTCAGCTACAGGCTCCTTGGGCAAAACCCACAGCCCCACAGGTTCCTGAAGGAGAGTTTTGTTTTGAAGCTGCTTGGTTTTATATTTTATTGTTATGGACTCCCCAACTCTGTGCTACTTCTGTTTTGCTGGGGAATGAAAAATCTTTTGACACTCCTGGGATGATGGGGTTTGATGGACCCTCCCTAAGGGGCTGGAGAAGAGGCTTCAGCAACTTTGCAAAATTGCTTCCTGCCAGATGTGAAACTAAGCTTCCAGGGACAAACCCAGAGTCCACTTGGATAACGGGTGGGAAAGCCTATTGGGATTCTCACCAGAGAGAGGAGAAGGGAGGACAGGCTGAGAGAAGATGTCTGTGTGTGTGTGTGCGCGCGCGCACGTGTGTGTGCACGTGTGCACACGCGCGCATGCCCCCCGTGCATCTGTGCATGCACTGGGCCTCTCGATGCCCATTATTACATATTTCTAAGTGGAGAACAGATACCTGAGTGTTCTCATCTCTCACCTGGTGCCACCATTGTGAGAGTCACATGGACATCTCCGAGTGGCTGAGAGCTCAGATTTAGAATTATTGAGACCCGAGTTTGAATCCAAGCTTCAAAACTCGCTAGCTGTATGAACTTGGGCAAGTCCCTGAACTTCAGTGGGCTTCGGTTCCCTTGTCTGTATGTAAGGTTAATAACAGCGGGTGGCTAACCATTCGGCGTCTGGAGCATGAGTGGGCAGAAGAAGTGCTATATCGAGGCGTCGCGGTTCCTGACTCGGGCTCAGCTTAGCTCTCAGTTGCTGCATGACGATGGACAAGACAGTGGTCCTGGCTGGGCCTCAGTCTCCCGGGCAGTCCACAAGGGGGAGAGGCTGGACAAACTCCAGGCCCGTCTGGTCTGACAGTTGGCATGAAGGATAAACACGGTCTGAACACCTGGACTGCATGGAGCGCTCTGGTGACGCTTCCCGCTGCCTGTGCTGTAATTCTGGCCCATATTAGGACAAAAGGTCAGACACCCGTGTTGGACTACCAGGCTTTATATTCAAGTTCTGAACTTCCTAAATGTATGAGTTTGAGCAAGCCATCGAAGCCCACCCCCATGTCCCCATCTGAGTAAACGGCTTAGCGGCAGTGCTGTGGCAAGGGCGGAATGTTTCCCTCTACGCCACGCCCTCTCCCCTGCCCGGCCAGCGGTAAGTACTGAAGCAGTGGGCAGCACCTGACGGACAGACAGACGCCTGCCTGCTCAGGCTCGGCTGGGCTTCTCTTAAGAAAAGGTGGAGCCAAAACGGCTCCTTAGGGGGCTGCCAAGTTTGGTTAGGACCAACAGGCAAATAGCTTTTTAAAAAGCCTTCATAATTCAAGCCCAGTTGATCCCTGGATGCCTTCCCAGGCTGAGTCGGTTCAGGCAGGGAATGCTTCTCTGATCGCCCCCCTCTGTGCTGTGATGGGGCGTCCCTCTCACACGCCTTGAAATACTGGGATTCTCTTTAAATTATGTCGTAAGAGGCAGAATAGTGGTAAGATAAGAACATGGATATTAGATCTCATTAAACCTGGATTCTCATCCTGAATCCACCCCTTACTAGGGACCTGACTTTGCAACAAAGACATTCGACTTCTCAAAGCCTCAGCTCCTTCGCCTGTGAAATGGAGACAGCGGTGGCTGCCCTGGCAGGGTGACTATAATAATTGAGACTTAAAAAAGTCAAAGCCCTTAGAATACAGTAGGCGTTGGATAAGGAACAGTGTTTCTCAAAGGCGAATGTGTTGCTCTTCATATAGTTATCCAATCAGCCTCTAATCGCCTATGGCAAAGATGTATTTATGTACTCCTTTTTTTCCCTTCTGTCGTAGGGCCTGGCTGAGGGCAAAGAAACGGGTGAGTAGGAGCTCTACTTAACCTACCTTGAGCCCAACACTGTGTGTGTCTCCTTGGCCCAAAGGTTCTTTCTCTCCAATGGCATCTTGCAAGCCAGTCCAGAAATGGAAGTCACTTCTGCAATAAATAGTCCTCTCATCTCCCATCACGAGCTTGATTTTTCCCACCAGCTCAGCCCACTCTGTCAAATGCTTTCTCTGGGGGCAACCTTCCCTCCTGCTGGCCCAAGCAAGTTCTGATTTTGCATATGCAGAGAGTCAAGTGACTGGCACAGCCAGGGGATGAATATTCATCACGATGCCTCAGCTGTGCAGTGGACCGAGATGCTGACAGAGGAGGACCAGCAGGGTCTGCACGCTTGGCCTGCGGAGGGAGGGGTGGCATGCCAGTAGCGCCAGGAGAATGCATCGGCCCCACCGCCTGCCTCCGGTCAGGGGCTGTGTGTGGCTTGGCGGATTCTGTGAGTTCTTCTCTGGCTCTATCTAACCTCACGGCGACAGAGCCTCAGCCCTCTGAGCTCTCACTAATCGAAATGCTCTTAGGACTAGTGTCTACACCATTTAGTACAAGAGAAACATTTACCCCATGGATTGTAATCCACACGGCTGCTTGTGACCCAGGCCTATTGGCCTCAGTATAGAAGATGACACCCACGTTGTATTCCTGTGCCTGATGCCCCTTGGGGTTGTAAAACTGGTGACCTGGGCCCCACCCTTGCTCACGCTGCTCTGCTATTGGTAAGGGCCCGTAGCAATGCATGCCCTCTTGTTAAAGGGCTTAAGATGCATGTGACACTAGTAAGAATAGACCCTTCGTCCAATGTTGAATTGGAATCTTGGGAAGGGGTAGGGAGCTTTGGGGGTGTGAAGTTCCACTAAAGCTCTCCAGATAATGCTTACGGGCAGTAACGTGAGGGAGTCAGCATCAGACAATGTTAAAGGGAAATTGTCACTTAGCCGGTTATCTGTGTGTTTGGCCAGTAGACAAACATTGAGAAGGAGGGACTGTGGAGAGTAATGTGAGCTGTTATTCCAAGTATTAAGTGGCAAGATGGGAAACACTCAGAGACCATTTCCTCCTTCCAAATTCATTGCTATTCTGCACAGCGTCTATCGAATGTCCTTTCGCTGCTCCAGAAAAAGAGATGGATTTGCCCAAGAGCGCCTCTCTCCCTCCCTCTTCTGCTCACGTTAAACTCTGCATTGTGGCAACTCACCCCACCATACTCTGTTCAAGGACAAAGACCATCCCTTAATCATCTTGGTGCTACCGCTACACAGTACACTGTCTGCTCCATGGTGGTATTTAACAAATGGCTTTGAATTAGAGAAAACATGTCTTTATCCAGCTCTCTCTAATTGGCTCATATTGACTTTTGCTGGAAATCGAGTTTGAAGCCAGTCTCAACACACAAAAGGCTGGCTGTACAGTGGCAAAATGGCATTTTTGCAATGAATGCACCCATGTATGTCAAAGGATGTTGCATTTCCAAAAAAGCGGTCCCCTTGGAAAGCTAACGCCTCACGCCCACCAATATGGCTTGTGCTCCCATGCATCTGAACTCGTCATTTCTCAGCTGTTGTCTCCTAGCTGTAGGACTGTGCTGAAGTCCGACGGGGGGGGAGGGGGGGGAGCCATGGGAGGGGGGAGCCCACTGGAGGGGGAAGCCCACCAGTGGCTAGCAGTAGCTAGAAGCTAGCCCTGGAGGTACGGTTGTGAGAGGGCTTCTGGGAGGAAAGGGGTCTGCTCGTGAAAACAAGCCTAAGAGTCAGAGCGGGCAGTTGGAAGGGAGTTTACACCAGGGACGCCATGGTGGAAACAGCAAACGGAAGATTACTGGGAGAGTTACAGTCATGAGGACTAGTCACTCTCAACCTGGAGGAGCCAGGGACAGCACAGCGCTCGGGGTTAATAAGATGGCAGTAAATTCTCCCTGCAACTTTACAGGGGACCAATAGGCAGAGGGATTCCACGTAAGATTTAATTTCATTTTCCCCCCAGGTGGGGTGCCCTGACCACATTTTCTGGTTTTGTTTTGTTTTTGTTCATTTGTGTTTTTTTTTAATTATTTTTTACTTTTTATTTGAAATAATGTTAGACCTACAAAGAAATCACAAAACTAGTATAGAGTTCACGTGTACCCTTCATCCGGCTTCCCCTCATCTTCACGCTCTACCACGGTACAACGAGTAAAACCAGCATTGGTACAATACTATTACCTAAACTAGAGACACCATTGGAATTTTAGCATTTTCTTCTGTCATGTCCTCTTTCTGCTTCAGGATCCAGGCCAAGAGCCCAGTTTGTAATTAGCTGTCGTACTTCTTTAGTCTCTGCCAATCTGTGATCTCTTATCATTTTTTCATGATCTTCGCAATCTTGTTGAGTACTGGTCGGTGATTTTTGTGGAATGTCTCTCAGTTTAGTCCCGATTATAAATGGAGACAATAACAATTGTTGACAGGTTACAGGACATACAAGAATACTAGTTTCCATTGTTATAGGCACATCTTACTTTGACTGACTCAACCCTTCCTCCAATGACTTTTGTCTGTTTCTCAAATTCACATTCATTCCCCAAAGGTAAAGAGTTTCAAGTGTGATGAAACAACAGAAGGCTGATTCAAAGCTCGGAAGGAACTCCCCAAAGAGAAGGTGCAGAGAAGTTTTCAGCAGAGGCGGCACCATCAAAGAGGCGGCACCATCAAAGTATCTAGCCTTGGCGTGTCCTAGCTTAGCCACATAATGTGGCGAGACGGCTGCCAGCTGTCGGCACCGAGGACAGAGTGATGAAGCTAAAAGTAGCGAGGACTCCCGGAGCGAGGCTCAGGGAGAGGGGAGAGCCACGCTGGTGTGGAGAACCGAGCCAGAAGGCGCAGGATTTGACACAGGGAAAGCAGAAGGGGAGACACTCTACATCCGTGTGACACATGAGTGTAAGTCAGAGGCTATCAGCAAAAAGCCGAAAGTCAACAGGACAAGGCCGGGGGTGTGATTGTGTGGATGACCTCTGGTGAAGATGTCTGAGGCCCTCCCTGACAAGAGGGCCTGGGAGACCTAGCATCAAATATATAGGAGAACTGCATCACTTAAATTTCAAATCCTGCAACTTGGGTTTAAAATGCAACCACAATGACCTTCTGTAATATGCACTTTATCTATAGATGTCTTCATGTTATATGTATAAGATCACATCATCCTGGGTCCCTACTCCCAGAAATCATTAGATTCACAAAATTGTGCAGATTAAGAACTTCAAACTTTCAGAGTGTCTACAGGAATTGAGCTGCTTGGAGTTGTGCCATACAGTTGTACAGGGCAGTTTTTATAGGTAATTGAACGAGTAATACTTTATGCGAGGTGCTTGATGGGGGTGAGAGCATATCCTACCTTAACTTCTGGAAGACTAGTTACTTCGATGGTCACACAGCATGGCAATCCCATTCTCCCAAGGTCATCACACATTTCAAACAGTCAACCTAGGTAACACGTTGTACTCAGAACATAGCAGACACTGGCATAGTTCCTCCCCTCCCCCCACCGTCCTCATCACACATTGATAAACGTCCGCGTGCATTCTTCAGGCGTGGGAGGGGCACGGAGCCAGTGTGTGTTCACTGGCCAGTCAAAGCTGGGGAGGGAGGCAGCCACTGCCACACTCATCCCCCAGATGGACTCTCCTGGGCCCAACCACCGAAGAGAAATTATTAGTGGTTTTGCTTTCTTGTTCTGAACATTATTCCAGAGGGTCTCTCCGGAGACCCCCCACGTCCCCACAGGGCATGTAGTTGTAAGTTATATACCTAGCAAATACCTCCATCCAGATGCCCTCCCCACACTGGGGGCCTGTATGTGCTCATTAAAATAAATGCCCTACTGTGTATTATTTGTCATTGGAGGGGTGAAAATAAATATCTACACACTCCCTGTATTGTTTTGTTTTTGACTAGTGACAAGTGAAAACAAAAACAAAAACAAAAAACAAACCTATTAGGTTACTCATCAGCCTAGTGAAAAGTACTTAACCTCAAATAGATTGGTCTATTTTCATACAGTTTCCCTCCCAAACAACAAAGACGGGTTAATAGTCAGTTTTCTACACACCCGGTGAAGTGTAAGACAGCCCACGGGGAGGAGGAGGGGCTGCCCACGTAACCATGGCGCTGTCTTGCGGGCCGTGCTGTGGGCCACAGCAGACTCCCGGCGGGAGGCCACACGTGGCCACCTGTGAGCACCATGCCTACTTAGGGCAGTAGCCAGGCTGGGCTATACTGTGGCAGGTAGTACAGAGCGAGCTCGAGAGACGGGGAGACTGGCTCACAGCCTCCCGGTTCTGGCCCTGGGCGCTGGTTTCTTTGGATATAGGCGCCTCTCTTATGCGTTCAGCTCCAACAAACCCAGAAAGAATCCAGCTGAGGGTGACACCCCTTCTCAGCTGCGCCACCAGGACCAAGCCTGCCCTTTTCTCCCTCTGACCTGCTGCCCCTTTCTCTCCTCTCTGGCTGCCAGAGCCCCTGGCTTTGCACTTAGCCTCGGCTCCCTCTCTGGAGGAATCTCTTTTTCACCATCGACTCCTCCCTCTGGCTCACTCACGCCCCTGCCTCGCCTGCCTCCCTCTGAACTTGGCACGCACCTGGGATTGCACCAGCAACAGTAGCCCCAGAAAGAAGGCTCCGGAAGAGAAATACTGCCTTCAGCAGCCTTATCACTGTGTCTCTTTATCCTGACTCCGCCCCTCTCCCTCCCAAAGGAAGACATTACACATACACAGATAGGGCGCCTGGGCTTTCTCCTGGTTCTTCCCTGCAGTCTATGCAGCAGGCCCAGGTCAGGGGAATCCTCCCAGGTGGGCCTCCACTTCCTCCCTCTTCCTCCCTTCTTGGATCAGGTAGCACGCACCATAAGCCTGGAATCAAGCTCAGCACCAGAACTAAGACACGGCTCCTGCAAACCCACATTTTAGCCGGGAAGACAGGCTTGAAAATGAAAACTTAGCAAACTACGGGATAAGCAACTTGAAATGAGGGGTCTGAACAGGCTTGTCCCCAGAGTCCCCTTAAGTTCCAGAATTCCAATGGGCTAGAATATTGATGGTACAGCAAATAGTGATATTGGTAAACAGAGGTGTGGTGTTATTGACGGGGTTGGAGACTTAGCAAAATCATCTTGGCAGCTTTATCTCCATCAGCGGTATTGCATTTCCAATCAGCAGTGCTGTGTTTGCCAATGAGTTATAATAGGTTTCATCAGTCGTTTAATGACAATGATATTGTGACTATGCCCTGTCACTCCAATGACGGGGATGGTTGATGTGCTCACTCTGCGACTGTTCACACCTGCTTCGCGTGTGTCTCCAGGCACCGCAGAAACCAGGAAAGCTTCAACCACATTTCCCTGCCTCTCTTGTGTCCAGGATCTGGCTGGGGTTTAGAAACACTTCATCAGATGCACTTGGACTAGACCTAAAAAATTAGAATCTGGGTTCAGCAGGGAGAGGCAGGGCAGATCTACTGCAGCAGGAGCTGTGACTGAATCGTTACCGAGAGCTTATCTTGTTCCTTCAGCCCTATCAATTCTTTTGTAAGCCACCTAAGACCTAGTAATCCATCCCTTTCCCTTCATCCACCCACCGTTGCTTCTATCGAGTGCCACTAAGCCTGAACCAACACGGCACCTGAAAGGAAAAAAAAAAAAAAATCCAGCCTCACAGCACCGAATCCAGTCTGCGCTAAAGGAGGGCACATGCTGAGAGGCGCGCCTTCCCACGGGCGGACACCAGAGGCCCCTAAGTTTGCAGTTGTCTCTGCTTTAAAGTACCGTAGATATCAAAGTTACAGAGAGGAAGGTCCGCGTCAGTTTGGCAGGGATGACTCGCCTGAGTCCTGACCTCACAGCTCACTGGGCCAGGGCAGTTATGACTGGACCCAGACACGAGCATTCCGTGCAGGGCTGGAGCAGGTGCCAGGGTCATCCAGCTTCTGTCTAGTGAGTATGCAGAGCCCCAGCAGCCGACACCAAGATAATCACCACCCGGGCTTCCTATCCATGGGGAACAGGTTCCCAGCCACTGGCCAGAGTTCACTAAGAACTCATGTTTTGGGGAATAAAACATTAAGACCCCAATTCTTCAAGGAACAGAATAGAAGAGCAGAAGTTCATCCAGAACTGTTAAGATGTCATGATTTCCTGCACAGTCACTGGTTTCCCGGAGATGAACGTCAGATGCCTGTGAAGAAACGAACAGCCCAGCAAGCATCCTACCACATTCAGTACGAGATGTTTGCCCATAAACAGGCATCTTCCCTGCTTGCACCCCCCACAGCCAGATATCATTTATATTTCAAAAATAATAAATATGGAGAGGGAATTACTTCCTCAACTGAGCAGCATCCATTCCTTGGTCTCTCTCTTGAGACCCTTGACGCTGCAAGAATACCTGAGTGTCAGCCTTTCTCCTCGGCGCCACAATCACTGCAGCAGCAATTCCTTCCTTACCAGCAGCCATAAAAATGATCCACCATATTTTTTTTCCAAAATCATGGAAAATTAGCACCCTTGGCCGTCTTTTTCCCAGGCTCTTTCTCTCTCATGATTGCAGACACGTGGACATGTTAGGATGGTCCACGGAGGCTTCTCATCTCGCATGCTGATGAGAAATTCCAACCAGCCGACTCCACATTAATCTCTCCCCCACGCTTATCACGAGTCTGTAGAAATAAATCTAAAGTAGCATTTTCCAAAATGGATTTTTATATCTCACTGGGTCTCCAAAATGTTATTAAGTGTGCCACAAATAAAGTACTTTGTAGTCAAATAAAGTTGGGAAGTGCTGTATGCTTTCCACGTCAGAACACATCTGTGTATCTGGTAAGTCTGATGATGGCAAAGGCACCCATTCAGACTTCAAATTGGGTCAGCTCAGACTTTGATATTTGCTTCCCAGTGTTCCATGGGTACTGATTTGGGTAGATGATGACATTTCGGAATAGAAAGCTGAATTATATAACCAGGGGTCTGAACGGGAGATAAGATTCCAATTTCCAAAACACCTGCTGCCGACGCATTGGAGTCATAGCCAGGGGCTTGAGGCTGAGCTTAGGAGGGGAGCTCAAGCTGAACAGGTTTCTCCTGTTCATCGCTGGTCCTGAGAGAGGAGTCCGGGGCTGAGTCTGCAGGCGGGGTTTGAATAAGTATAACTGCGGTGATGAGAAAGGCTGCAGAACCTTGCTATTCCAGTGTGCTCCCAGACCAGCACCCGTGGCCTCTCAGAAATGCAGACACGGGCATTACTCCACCCCAGACCTATTCCATCAGGATGTGCAATTTAATGAGATCGCTAAGTGATTTGTATGCATATTAAAATGTAAGACTCACTGATGTTAAACCGCCGTTCTCCATCCTGCTGGCACTTTGGAATCATCTGGGGGAGCTTTAAAATTACTATAGATCTCTGGGATCCATCCCTAGAGATTCTGATTCGAATGTTCCCAGGCAGAGTGACAGCATCAGCATTTTCTAACACTCCCTACCGTGAAGCCAAGGCTGAGAACCACTGGTGCAACCCAGAGGAGAGCTGGGCAGTAAGAGGACGTTTGAGAGTCTCACGGGAGCCTTTTCCACATCCCCTCCCACTGGGACTGAGGAGTGGTGCCTTTGGAATCTGTGGCATGGCTCCTTGGGATGAGTAAGAACCACAGCCTGTGGGGAGGCCTCAGCACAGACGCTATCAGATGCAAAAGCCATACTAATCTTTGGGGCTAGTTACTATGGTGACTTCTTTCCAAAAGAATTTAACATTTGTGCCATGTGTCTTCTCCAAGTCTGGGCATCTCAGAACAACATCCCTACAGGCAGGAATGCCCGTGAAGTAGAAAGGCCGCAGCCATCACCACAGAATGCTCTTCCCCTAGGATCTGGTCCAAGCCATCTTGAAGTCTTTAGTTGGGTAGAGAATCTTGGATTGATTCGAAAACTTCAGAAAGACCAACTGCCCCAAATGTGCACAAGCTTAGAGTACCATCACTGGGCACAGACGTTTCTCACGGGGATGAAAACAGTGATATTGAATAGTCCATGCACCAGGCAATCTGGTTGAGCTGTTTAAGAGATTTTGTTTGTTTGTTTTTTCACCAGGAGGTTAACTATTAGCGTTCCTCGCTTTAGGAGAGGAAACCAAGACTCCCAAATGTAAACATTCTCCTAACTACATATTAAGTGGTAGAGCTGGCACTGGAACTCACGTGGGGATGTCTCTAAAGGCCCTGATCTTTCTACTACACTACGGACCAGGGCATTCAGAAGGCGCCGTCCCTCATGACAGAGCAGTCCTGGTTCAAACCTAGGGAAGCCATTACTGATTCTCTACCTCACTAGAAATTCTAATATTAGACAGCTAAAAAATCTTCATTCATCCGAGGCTAGAACTACCCATCAGCCCCTGTGATGTTCTCCCCTGCATCAAAGCTCATCCTCTGCTCCTCGGGGCAGAGACCTGTGCTGACAGATAAGAAGAGCCCGGTGCATGTGAGATGTGTGAGGACAGCTAATATGTAAAGCAGGGACACTGGAGTGAGTGAAATGCTAATGTGGGTTTGAACTTGTAGATAGAGGATTCAGTCAAGCATCCATCGCCCTCAATGGCAAAGAGGAGAAAGGTAGTTGTCATATATGTATCCCGAAGTTAGTCCCCACCCAGCTGGGGCAGGGAAAGAAGCTAGTCTGCCATGTGACAAATGGGGAAACGACCCTGAACAGGTCTGGGAGAGAGGTCACAAGCTGATGATGTTCCTAAAAGAGGATGACACTGGGCTAGCAGCTACTTCCGTGTCAGGTGCCTGGGATGCCTTCCCAACCAGGAGACCTACAATAGCCTAGAAAGTTCACCCGGGAGAGCGAAGGCCTCCCATCAACGCTAATCAAGCATTCCTCTCCTAACACTGAGCGCCCTAGGGGAGGTAGTTCCGAGGCTTTTATGTTCTGTTGCTTGATGAGTGGGTAGTTCTGAGTCTGAACATGTGTCCTTCTCTACTTGTATGAAACTTGTTGGTATTTTAACAGGCTCAAGGTGGAGGCGCGAAAGCTCTTTCCTCACTACCTGTTCTGAAAACACCTGGGAGTATATTAGGATATGCTGTTGGTAAAACAGTACACCACTCAGTCTCTCTTGAGCCCATTGGTTGCATTCCCCTTGTCTTATGGGGCTGCTGAAACGCAGGAGTCTTACAGGACACTCTACATTTCTCTAGGATTTTGCATCATTTCCACGAAAATGGATCTGTCATCAACTCTGTGGTCATAGCTTCAAGGCATGGTAGGATCTTTTATTTTAATAAATAATTTTTTATTAATTTTAATGGGGTGACATCAATAAGTCAAGGTACATATATTCAAAGAAAACATGTCCAGGTTATCTTGTCATTCAATTATGTTGCATACCCATCACCCAAAGTCAAATTGTCCTCCGTCACCTTCTATCTAGTTTTCTCTGTGCCCCTTCCTCTCCCCTCCCCTTCTCCCCCCTTCCCTCCCCCCACCCCCCATAACCACCACACTCTTGTCAATGTCTCTTAGTCTCGTTTTTATGTCCCATCAATGTATGGAATCCTGCAGTTCTTGTTTTTTTCTGATTTACTTACTTCACTCCATATAATGTTATCAAGATCCCACCATTTTGTTGTAAGTGATCTGATGTCATCATTTCTTATACCATGGTGTATATGTGCCACACCTTCTTTATCCAGTCTTCTATTTTTTTTTTTTACAGTGATTAAAGCCTTTAAGCAAACTCTTGGCCAATACAGCAGGAATCCATAAAAGAGTAGTGTCCTTAACAAAGCATGGTAGGATCTTAATGTGGAGGCTGCTGGGGACAGGAAGGTCATCTGGCACTGAATGGGGCCATGGATAGAGTGACTGCCATCGCTGGTAGGCACCACTGGCCTGGCTGCTGTTCAGAGGTATCTGATCTCTTGGGCCGAGTCTTCTTTTAATCAGGTGGAAGATGTTCTCTTGGCTTTAGATTCTTTCTAGGACATAGCAGCCCCTACCAAGGGTTGGGTACATAGAGCTAAGATCTGGTCCCTGGGGGAGGGGCCACAACGAGGCAGGGAATCAGGTTCTCAACCCGACAGGCTAGGAATCAGGGTGTGGGAATGCAGCAGAAGTCAGGAACCCCAGAAGCAGAGACCCTGTTTTATGCCCTTGCCATATAAACACGGATAAGGTCTACAGCTCAGTGGGCATCAGAATATTGCAGCTCAGAAAACAAGACTAACTCCAGCCCCCGTTTCCTGGTAAGAGTGGGCTTCTTCAGCTCTGGTTTTCTTTGACACAAGGACTGGGGCAGAAGAACACCCTGCAGCTCAGCAGAACGGAGGGAGTCAGGGGCTGGCCGCCTCACTGGGCAACTGCCTTCATGGAGCGCCTTGCTCCTCCCATTTGATCACCTCTGCCTGTCTCTCAATGGTCTCTGAGAGGCCTTCTCTTTGCCATCCAATACAACAAGCATTTATTGAACACTGACAATGGGCTAGGCACCTGGTATTGGAGGCTTGAGTATAAGACGTGAAAATAACACCTGTTTAGTGCAGGGCGCTGTGTTAGACACCTGATGCATGTATCAGTGTTGGCCCTCACTATGAATTTTAAGCTTCTTTTGCAGTAGGTTCTGCGGGTACTCACCGAGCACGGAGTTCTCACAGACTACGCTGAGAAGTCTCCCCTTATCCTGCGTACTCCGCCCAGTGGCCCCGTGCTCCGTGCTTCCTTCCGTTGCTCTCCACCTGGCTCCTCCTCGTAGGAAGCCTGCCCATGCTCACTTCTTATAGCCACTGCCCCCAGAGCCACACTAGGTGGCCAGAGACTGCATGGTCTCTAGTTCAACCCCCTGACCAAAGCTGGGCCAACTAGATTCTCTTTCTTTTAGTATCTGTTACTTGCACTAAAAAACTCCAGTGACTATTGGCCTTGTGATGATACAGACCCAGAGGCCAAGGGCACAATGTTGAAATATCTATTTTCCACAATGTAGAGAAGCAGAGGGAGAGAGACAGAGACATGAATTAAGAAAACACACAGATAAAAACAGCAAAAGAAAGGAGAAGAGCGAGATGGGTGAGAGGCAAAGGGATGAGGAGCTAGAGAAAGTATAGCAAACACCACCCCCAATATCTCAGTTCCAGATTCCAGGACCCTGTAAGACGAGTAGTTCTGGTTCTTGGGTTCTGTTGGGCAGATAAAATATATTATGCTCACTTTGTTAAAGATGGCGTGGCCCACATGGAAGCCCATCGCCCAGGTGATATGAATGTGTGTTGGGGGCGGGCTGTGGGCAGGCAGGATCCTTGTAGGGGCTTGGTTTTAGAACTAAGCCTTTCCTACCCTTTTTGATGTGGGGTGGTGCACTCTCAGGAGGAATCCCATTATGCCTCAGAGAAGTGACTTTGTATCAGAGACTTCCTTATTTGTATATTGGATTAGAGGTTTGGATTTCTACACTATAAAATGGGGGCAGACAGGGAGCTTGCTCTCTTGGTTCCTGAGATTAGCATTAGAGGAGAGAGCAGAGAAAGTCCACGTGGAGGAGGCCAGGAGAAGCAGCCAAGATAGCAGAGTGCTGAAGGAAAAGCCAGTTTGTGCAGAGTTTGTGCAGGGAGAAGGAAGGAGATGGGGAACAGAGGTGAATAAGTCTGATGAGCTAGAAACTTTTGATTCTAGGAAACTCGGATAAATCAGTAGCTTTGTGAGCACTGAATGAGTGGGTTTTGGAGCCCATTGTGTGTTTTTACTTGCCCGCAGGGTGCAAGCTAGGATTAAAGATGATGGCCCATCAGCTTTTGGCTCCATTGTTTCTTTACCGACTGTCCGAATCCAATGCGAACCTGCGTGGGCCAGGCTGCTGTGATGGTGGCCGTGGCTACTAGCTTTACAGGTTCCTTGATTCATACCACTACATCCTTCCAACAGTTTCTGATTTAATGAAGTAGGCTTACATGGGTAATTACATATTACTAGCAGCCACACACACCTGGCTAACTACAGCGTAGGGCAAAAAGAGGCTTACAAGTTGTTTGTATGGAAAATAATACAGTAATTAATAAATGAGAATACAAGGACAAACTCTGAGTTTCATAGACTCACAACTGAAAACCTATTTTGGCCCCATCTTGTATAAGAAACATTATCTATTATTCCAGTTCACAGAATAAATCACGAGTCTCAGAGAGTCTTACATGGTTGGAACTATAAATGGAAACCAGGCTTTTGGATTTTAAAATACCATCCCTTCGCTTAAAGCCTAACCCAGATTTAAATACCTGGTTGGACCTCCATACATGCTTATTCATTTATTAGGTTGTGAAATTTTCTAGTGAAATGTCCTTGATCATTTTAGTCCTAGCCCCACGTCCCTTCCTCCTTTCCTTCCTTGTCTCCACTGCGTCACCGACGCTCCCTGTCTGTTCCCCGAGTCATTTTCTCAACCCAGAATCAGCTTTGTGTCACAGAAAGAGCAGCTATTGAATGGGAGCCTGCAGAGCATGGCACCATTCTGACGGTACCATTGGGACTGCCTACCCTTTGTGTCTCATAGACAATTTCCCACGATGCCCTCCTTACATAACTGGATAATTGGGATGGGCGGCGGACGGCGGCTGCATCCCGCATCTTGGAAAACATTAATCAAGAGAACAGCGGTGGCGCCTGCTCTCCCAGCAGATTATCACCGTTTCGGCAAATAGGCACAGCTGCGCGTTTGTAAGGCATCCTCCCCTCACATCGTTTTTAACAAAATATCCCAGAACAGCGGGCCCACAAAGACAAGGTGAGGCCATTCTCCATTCCGAATAACATATGCTTTTTTTTGAAAATCAAAGAAGCAATTTAAGCATTTTGGATTCCCAGGGTGAGTTGGCAGGCACACTTCTCTCGCAGATGCCTTCGGGTGAAGGAGTTTTAATAAGAGAGAAAGTGGGAAGAAGATAGCAGACCGGGCCAGAGGCGAGGAGGAACCTCAGAGTACAGGGCGCAGGGCTCAGAGGCTGGTGGGGGTGGGTGGGGAAGGGGAAGGGAGGGTGTGGTGGGTGAGAGATGTCTTGCTGCCCAGACACACACACCACTAGCCTGCAGCCCCCCCAGGAGAGTCTCTTTAATGATAACTGAGAGGTGAAGAATTTAATTCTCTTTCACTTTTTCGTTCACCCCATTAACCAGAGAGGATGTGGAGATGATTATCATGTAATTTGTAATTTGGGGGGGGGGTGCATTTCCCAAATTAGTATTTCTTTTGAGAGCCTATTCCCCATAAGGATATGAACCAAAGGAGGCTATATTTCTTTGAAACAATGGATAGAACTCTTTTACCCATGGAAGAGGCAACATGATGTTGGGCTTCTGGGACCAGACTGCTTAGGATTGAGCCTCTACTCGCTTATCATGTGACCCTTGGCAAGTTGCTCAAACTCTGGGTCTCGGATTCTTCATCAGTCAACCAGGGTAACAGTAGCACCAGCGCACAGAATTGTTATGACTGTTGAATGAGTTCATGCCCGTGAATGCTAACAACAGTCCTTGGTACATAGGAGGGTCTAATAAATGTTGGCTGTTATTATTCAAACGACTTCTGGGGAGGCAAACTACATATCCTAGGCTCACAATGTAAAAAAGAATAGAGGAAGAATCTGTCCTCAGAACACCCACATTCTAGATGAAAGATAGACACTCAAAAAATAACAAGAGAGCATATTTATTGAGCACTTCCTACATGCCACGCTCTGCTGTGCATTGGGCTTAATGAGACAGGTGCTTGTACTCAGACTTAGAGAGCTCAGACGACTGGCCCACAGTCAGACAGCTCAGAGCAGTGGAGCCAGCGTGAAAACCCAAACCTGCCCAGTGCCACTGCCTGGCCTCTTAACTGCCGATTCTCTGCGTGACTACAACTTCATCAGAAAGAACGTGTATTACTCTTCCATCAATTCAAGATGATGCCAACACCGCTCCTCGAGCTGGCTCTTCTTCCTCACAGAATCCCATTCTCTTTACCCTCAGAAAATTGATCAGTTTTAATGACATTTTTATTGATTGTCTTTCTCCCCAGACTGTAAACTCCATGAGGGCAGAAAACAGCTCATCTGTTTTGTTCACTATTGCCCATCTAGCAACTAGCACCTGGCCTGGTCTGTAGTGGGCACTCAATAAATACCACTGGATAATCAACTATGGGAGGCAGCCTCCCTGGAAAGGAACAGAAAACCACACTATCCTCCTGCATGCTGCCGTAGAAATATGGGTTTTGCTTCCGGGCATCGGGGAAGGCTTCCCTGAGGTGACACAGAAATGAGACCTAGGAGGAGGAAGGGGACTGTGTCAAGTGCAGAAGAAGTGGAGGCTATTGCAAGCATGTGCTAAAGCATGTCCACAGAAAGCTGAGAAAGCCAGATGAGGGAGAGCAAACAGCAACAGCATCTTGGCATCCTCGCCCCCTGGTCCGGTAGAGCCCAGAGTGAGTGCCAGCAGCCAGGTTCTACTGCAGTCCCCATGTGGGCTGAGTTTTCACCCCTTGGAGCATCCCTTTGAGGGAGAGCAAAAGAATGAAAATGCCTTTTTCTTCACCATCCAAAAGGAGAACAGATAACACTTTGATTAGGAAGCTCTGTCTAATCTACAAATGAGCATTCCAGTTAGAATTCACTGGATAGCCTGACCAGGTGGTGGCGCAGTGGACAGAGTGTCAGACCAGGATGCAGAGTACCCAGGTTTGAAACCCCGAAGGTCACCGGCTTGCGCGAGGGGTCACTGGCTTGAGCGTGGAATCACAGACATGGCCCCATGGTCACTGGCTTGAGCCCAAGGTTGCTGGCTTGAGCAATGGGTCACTTGCTCTGCTATAGTCCCGCAGTCAAGGCACATATGAGAAAGCAATCAATGAATAACTAAGGAGCTTCAACAAAGGATTGATGCTTCTCATCTCTTTCCCTACCCATCTGTCTGTCCTTATCTGTCCCTCTCACTGTCTCTCTCTCTCTATCTCTGCCACGAAAAATAAAAATAAAGAATTTAGTTGGCTAGAAAAAGCAGGAAACCCCATATGTATGGGCATTGAAGGAGGATGGATCCTGTCCAAGGTGCAGGGGTCAGCAGTACCAGGCCATCAAGTCCTCAGGGACCAAGCAGCCTCTAGCTTCCTGCTTCATCGTCCTGAGGGCACCATCCTTGCCCTCAAGGTCTAGCATGTGCCCTGGCCATTGCTCCAGTGTTCTGAGAATCAGGATGAGGGGTTGGGGGAAGAAAGCAGCTTCCAGAAGACATCTGCTTACATGCCATTGGCCAGACCGAGGCATATAGCCATACTGTGTACAAAAGGTGGCTGAAGAATGTAGTCTTAATGTAGGCAGTAGACCCCGTGCCTAGCTAAAAGCCAGGGGCCCGACAGAGACCTAAAACAGATACTGGGGTGGGCTACAGGCGACAAATTGCCCAAAGCAGAGCCAGCCATTTGCGGGATTTCACCTTGCCCTTGGCATGTGCGGTGAAACCACTACCTGGACCAGGGGTCCGTGGACTCTCAGGCTAGCTAACAGTCATGCTTATCAGTGGACTACCATGCCATGCCGATCATTTCAAATATTGAAATGGAACTCTGTGTTCCAATAATACTTTCTTTTTTTTTCTTTTATAAATAAATTTTTATTAATTTTAATGGGGTGACATCAATAAATCAGGGTACATATACTCAAAGAAAACATGTCCAGGTTATCTTGTCATTCAATTATGTTGCATACTCATCACCCAAAGTCAGATTGTCCTCTGTCACCTTCTATCTAGTTTTCTTTGTGCCCCTCCCCCTCTCCCTCCTTCCCTCCCCCCCCCCCCCATAATCATCACACTCTTGTCCATGTCTCTTAGTCTCATTTTTATGTCCCACCAATGTATGGAATCATGCAGTTCTTGATTTTTTCCGATTTACTTATTTCACTCTGTATAATGTTATCAAGATCCTACCATTTTGTTTTAAGTGATCCAATGTCATCATTTCTTATGGCTGAATAGTATACCATGATGTATATGTGCCACATCTTCTTTATCCAGTCTTCTATTTTTTTTTTACAGTGATTAAAGCCTTTAAGCAAACTCTTGGCCAATACAGCAAGAATCCATAAAAGAGTAGTGTCCTTAATACTTTCTATGGAATTCCATTATGCTAAATGCATGAACACATATTTCTCTACTGAAATCTCGACTGCATTCTGGTGTACCACCTACCACGCCCTCCCTGGACTCCGGTCCTGCCCTCCGGGTCCTCAGAGCACAGTGTGGGAATCTCTGTCTTACGGCAGCTGTCAGGTGTGCCTGCCCAGAGAAACGACTGTCGGCAGTACTTTTTACATTACATTCTAATTGTGCTACCTTCCAGGAGCTCTTCCAGCTTACCACTTCTCTAATCAAAATTTCCCCCCCGATTTCTCTCAATTCTCAGGGACTCCTCAGCCTCTCTGTTTGGACTTGGGGATCCAAGATGACTTGGCACCTTCAGGGTTTTAGAAGAACGAAATGAGGTTGTTGTCAAGAGGCCAGTACAGCATCTGATAGTCGTCAATATTCAGTAAATGTTAACTATTGTTATCGTTTTCTCAAAATGTATTCTGCTTAGGTAACAGTGTAACTTGAACACTTTTTGGCTTACCGGCAAAATCAATTGTGCTTCTTGCAAGACAAGCCCCACCTTGTGACTAATATAATACAATTTGCTCTTAAGTTAAAGTCTTCGCCAAGGGATCATTTTGAATCTTACCTTCTGCTGTTCTGTTTATTACAACATCAGAAGCGGCCAAGACCTTCCCCTGAACTCATACTGGTCCTCCTGAATATTTTTTCGATGATAAACTGAATTCTAGGACATGACTATAATCAGCCCAAGCTACCAAATTCTATCTATATAACAAACCTCAATGCCATCCCTTCCTTCTAAGTGACTAGATGAAGCTCCCAATGAGCTGCATGGAGATCCCTCTCCATATCGGCCATAAAAAATGCACTTGGTCTTATTCCGCATCCTCAAGATGTTCTCGCTGTCAACCGTGATATAAATAAAATGATTAAATGTTAGGCATAGAGCAGACACCTCAAAAATAGAAACTCTCATCATCAAGTTTTAGTTGTTGTTAATGGTACTTTCCATACTTGCTGAGTGCCTGCAATGGGCTACTCGGGGCTAGTTGGTGAATGCAAACAGTCTCATTCAATCTGGCCAATGACCCTGTGAGACAGGTATCCTTTACTCAGCTCTATAACGAAGGAAACTAAAGCTCGAAGACTGGGTTGGGTGAGCCAGAGCCACAGCTTACTGGCTAATATTTTATTGGGTGAGGAGCACAGTCCCAGGGAAGCATGGCTGAAGGAGAGGGGGCGGGGAGGAGAAGATGGGAGGCAGCTTTAAGGAGGTGCAGAACTGAGCTGGCCATAACACGGCAAGAAATCACAGCTGGTAGAGCCATCACACAGGACTGATCTGGGATGCCATCTATGCCCGCTGCATGTGGGCAGGACAGGCCACCAGCTTACTGGTTGGCTTCTTCTGGCCTCCTCTATCTTACTGCTCCAAGTCAGATCCATGGGGTGTTAACTCCCCCACCCTTCCCAGTTATGTATTCAACTTCTCTAAGCAATCGGTGTGGAGGCCAGAGCCTTCCTGGGTCCAGCTGGGTTGGAGGCAAAACAAGTGGCTGAGAACCAGGGGCATCTGGAGCCACGTGGAGCTGGGTGGCACATAAATGTCACCCGGTATACCCAGAAAGCTGATGTCACTTGCCAGAGGTTACACAGACAGGGCAGAGTCAGCATTCAAACCCAGGCCAGTCTGACTCCAAAACACTTTTATGTGTGTGTGTTTTATTGAATTTACTGGGGTGACACTGGTTAATAAAATTACATAGGTTTCAGGCCTACTGTCCCATAATATATATTTATACATCACCTGTACACAGCACCAGGCGTTACCCACCCCAAGTCAAGTCTCCTCCATCACCATCTATCCCCCTGTTACCCACCCCAAGTCAAGTCTCCTCCATCACCATCCATCCCCCTTTACCATCTCCCACCTCCCCCACCCGTTTCCTTCTGATCATCACCATCCTGTTGTCTCTATGAGGTGTTTGTTTGTTTGTTTGTTGCTTAATCACTTTACCTTTTGAACTCAGCCCCATCTCCCATGACCCCTCCTCTCTTGTCAGCGGTCAGTCTGTTCTTTTGTAACTATGCATCTGTTTCTATTTTGTTTCTTAGTTTATTTTATTCATTAGATCCCACATATAAGTGAAATCATACAGTACTTGCCTTTCTTTGACTGGCTTATTTTACTTAGCATAATACTCTTCAGGTCCATCCGTATTGTTGCAAAAAATAATATTTCCTTCTTTTTTTTTATGGCTGAGTATTATTCCATTATGTAAATGTACCACAGGTTTTTTTTTTATCCACTCATGTACTGATGGGCACTTGGACACTTTTATTTCTCATGACATCAAGATGCCTTGCACTGCTGAGATTAGGAGCAAGCTGGGGGCAAGAAGTTGTGGTTTCCTTAGCTGTCTGGCTCATGGTCATGGGCAGATAAATGCTTATGAACTAGTCATAGCTCATCAGTTGACAAGAATGTCCCCAGGTCTGTGTTGTCCTTTTCTACGCCTGAAAGGAATAAACACCTTCAGAGCACATGAGCCGTCGTGGTTATAACTTTCCATGCGATCTGCAATGGCTGCCTCGACTCAACCCAAAGGAGGAGCACCAGGACAGCTGGCTCATGCGAGCAGCGTGGGAGTGGCCAGAGCTCTGCCCTCACCTCCGCCTGCCAGATGTCCAGGGCAGCAGCGATGAAATCAAGTGGGTCTATTTCCTTTGAAGGATTAGGAGTAACTGCCATCTGTTTCACAGTAAATGGTTTGTATGAAAGTCTGACAAGACCAATAATCGAAGAAGTGAGGATCAACAGCTGCACAAAGACCTCTGTTTGAGCCCGGGGACTATCACGGTGCGCTCTGTGTTAAGAGAGCCATCGTTCACCGTGAGCTGCCCTGTGTTCTTCCGCGTCTCTCTGCCCTCACTCCCTTCTCAGAAGCGTGAAGGGGCCCCGTTCCTCTCCCGGGCTGTCTGCTCTGCCTTCTGGCCTGGAGAACAGCACCCCTTCGATATTGTGCTGGTGTCTCCTACATCTTCAATGTCTTCCTCCTCACGTTGGGGTGTTCTTCTCAGCCTAGAAACATGCACATCTTTATCCATGTTCCAGGTGACATTTTCCCACTTCTCCTCCAGATCCATCCCGTGTGTCCCCTTTCAGGCTTTTCAAACGAACATCTCTCGGATCTCAACCACACGCTCAATTCTTAACTGTGTCCGTGCTGGCTCTCCGCTCACCACTCTACTGAAATGCTTTCCCCAAAGGCCACTGTATAGTACACATCTCTTGTTTTCTGCCACTCCCCGCAGCACCTGCTCCCCCTTCCTCTGGTAATCACACCCCAATTCTCCTCCTGGATAACCACTTCCTTTCCCAACCCCCACCTGTGAGATTTACCCGGGCTGTCTGTATAACTCAAGGCTGGAGCATATGATGTTGGTTTCAATCACTTAGCGATGATGAAGAAATGGGCGCATGACACCTTTCCTGGGACGGCTGAGAGAGAGAGTGCCTTTCTCTTTGCTGCTGGATTTAAACCCGAGAGAGGGGAGGCCTCGAGCTGCTAGTAACTACTCACCATCACAAGGGGGAGAGCCCGGTTGGAAATGGACCCGTAGAAGGAGGAGGAATAATCTGATCCTGGTGACATCGTTTGAATCTCTAAATCATGTCAGTACTGACGGTGTCCCTCTCTGCTGGCTCGTCTGGTTAACTGAGCTTAAGCCAGCGTGTTGGTATCTGTGTTACTTGCAGCAGAAAGAGTCCCGACGGATACAGACATCTACCATGGTCATCAGCGGCTTGTGAAGCTCCCAAACCAATGGCCTCCTTTCAGTTGCCCGTCTGAGGGCGGCCCAGAGACGCACCTGGGAGCTAGAGCCGTGCGGGCTAAGGTCCTGCCCCAGCGCTTGCTATGCTGACGCCCTTGCACTGGTCACTCAACTTCTCTGAGCCTCAGTTTCTTCACTGGGGTCTGGGGCTCCTATGAGAAGCGCACGCAGTGGGTTCCGAAGGAAAGACAACAGTTCCTTGGATGCTCCGGGCAGACGGTGCCAGCAGCAGAGGTCCCCACGGCGCCATGCCTCTCCACGCGGATCACCACCCACTGCTGGCCAGCACTTGCTTCATCACCTCTCTCCTCCCGTGGCTCCTCTAATCACGCCTTCTGACTCCCTTCCCTTCTCTGAAACGTGGGTCTTATCTGAAGCTCTGACATGGGACTTTTTTTTTTTTTTTTTTTTTTTGTATTTTTCTGGAGCTGGAAACGGGGAGAGACAGTCAGACAGACTCCCGCATGCACCCGACCGGGATCTACCTGGCACGCCCACCAGGGAGCGACGCTCTGCCCCTCCGGGGTGTCGCTCTGCCAAGACCAGAGCCACTCTAGTGCCTGGGGCAGAGGCAAAGGAGCCATCCCCAGCGCCCGGGCCATCTTTGCTCCAATGGAGCCTTGGCTGCGGGAGGGGAAGAGAGAGACGGGGGGGGGGGGGGGGGGTGGAGAAGCAAATGGGAGCTTCTCTATGTGCCCTGGCTGGGAATCGAACCTGGGTCCCCTGCATGCCAGGCCAACGCTCTACCACTGAACCAAACGGCCAGGGCCGGGCATGGAACCTCTTATCCTCTCTTTGGGTCCTCTCTCCTCCTCGGGGAGTTCAGCTTTGCGGGACACCATCCTCCTGGGTGTCCCTACAAGGGCCTGGAGCCTGCAGGCCTCAGATATCACAGGCACTGTTTCCTCTCCGGAACTCTGAATTCCAAACTTGCTTCTCCTCTCGATTTTCGTTGTTTCGCTAATTTATATCTCTTTTGTCTCCATCCCTGAGGCCCGCAACCTTGAAGTCACCGCAACTCCTTCCTGTCCTTGGCTCCCAGGCCCATTTCCAGGTCCGGTGGCACGAATCCTCTCTCCTTCATATCTCTGAACAGCGCTCCACCTTCTTCTCTTCTACAGACCACCCCTCCGGTTCCTGCCACCCCTGGGGCTTGGAACAGGGAGTCATCCCAACAGCCTACTGATCACTCCCTTAAAGGGTCTCTCAGACCCCAGCGGCTAAATGAATCAATCTTGTTAATACCAAAATCTTCATAATTAACCTCCTCTTCCCAAAAAGACTTCCCTGATTCTCTACTGCCTTTTGAATGCAAAAAAAAACCCCCATAATTCAACAAACATGGATTACAGCATCTCCTCTGTGTCAAGCACTGCGCCAGGCATTGTGAGAAAGACAAAGTTAAAATAGATATCGTCCCTGACCGTCCGTGCACGCATGCGCGCACACGCATACGCGCCTCCAAGCACGAAGTGGTGAAGGTGAGCTTTCTCCGTTCACTCCCAATTCGCTTTCCCAATTTTAACCTGCTTTACTGCGCCTGCTCCGTAAATCGGGTTGAACCACACATATTGCCGAGTTCTCCCACCTCCCCGACTTGGTGTATGCTGTTTCCTTCCCTGGAATATTAGTCCCTCCAACTCTGCTTGGCCAGAGCTTGTGTCTCCTTTGTCGTCTTTCTGAAATGATACCATCTCATCCACCTGTTGCCTGTTACCCTAGTCAGTTGTGATCTTTTCCTCTCCTCACCTCCCAAAGCACTTTATACTAACCTCTGTCTTGAATTTTTCATTCTTTTTGGGTGGGGGGAGTATTTAAGTAAATAACTTACCTGCCCAACTAGACTACAGATTCTTTACAGACAGGGGCTTTTCGTCATCTTGGCATCACTAGAAAGTATTTCTCAAAGTGCTAAGCGTTCGTTGACTCAGCGCACACGCAACACTCAGGACCAGCTCTTTTGAACAAAAGAAGAATTATTTACGTCAAGAAAAAAGTTTTAAAAGATCTCCCACAGGTTCTTTGAAATAAATCTTCAGGCTCGTTTTAACTTGCTTATGGATTAATAACTATTAGCTTGGAGGAAAAATGTGGATTGGGAAAAATCAAACAAACAAACCAAAAAGGGAAACTGTTGGAAACCACTGCTCATTAATGGCTTTCCTAGAAAGAAGGAGGAGATTTTCACTGACTATGAGATTAAGGCATGGTATTTTTATTCCCAAAACCTGTATGGAAATAAGATTTTGCTGTGGAGAAGCTGACATTTCAGGCGAGTACTCAGGAAGATGCTATTACACACACGAGGCATGTTGGAGAAGGTCTTCCCGGGTCTCCTGAAGAATCCTGGGACATCCGCTGCGAGTTAGGGTCCTGGGTGGCATCAGGGCCAGACCGGTATACCTGTAGGACAGTCTGTCCCTGCTATTTTGTGATGACATAAGTGGGGTGAGGATGTGCCAGGATTACTATCAGCTGCACCGTAAACCCTGAGTGGGCTGGGCGGGGGACGGACCATCTGGTTCCTGGGTAATAAGAGTGCAGGAGGTAGAAGAGAAAGAAATAAGCCTACTTCAGGCCTTTGGCCGAGGCTCTGGGTTCTTCCTAGGGTTTCAAATAAGGTACAGATTGGAATCCAGGTGGTCCTTAGGCCTCAGCCTGGCCTGTGATTTTCCCAGGGTTAGGATTCCTGCCTGGGCCTCGCTCCCGAGAGAGCAGGTTGATGAGCAGATCAGGATGTAGAAGGGCAACTATGAAGCCCCCAGATCATCCAGCTGCTCATCACTCACTGAAGCTGGTCTTCTGAGCTGCGGCTGTCCTGTTAAAGGCACCTTGGTGGTCCTGACACAGGTACTGATGCAAAGGGATGGCCTGCATCTGCAGGAGCCCCCGCCACACACCGTCACTCCCCAGACTCTGCTGTCGTCTCACACACTGCCAGGGACCCTGAAGCATACCCAGCCATCAGCTGCTGTCCTAGCCCTACATGTCCAGTCTTTAACAGTCAGACGACTGTTTCTAACTCATAAAGTTTATGGGAGGGTTCAGTGAACTCCTATAGCAGTGCCTGACCTAACACAAGCCTTCAATGAATGTTAGCTAATGTTATATGTATAGTTTATTACTTACTTAATTAGCTACATCCCGTGTTCACTGTGCTGTGAAACGCAGCGTCCCTCCCTGCAGAGGGCAGGGAAAAGTGCTCCAGTTGATCGTGTGAAGTCAAAAAGACCTGGGTTTGAGTCCAGACTCTTCTACTTACCGGCTGTGTGACTTTGGGCAAGTTTCTTAATTTAGCCTCGTCTATAGAATAAGTGTAATGGTGTCTACCTAGATATACTGATGTGAAGAGTAAATAAAATCATGTAAGCAGAGGCTTAGCATGATACCTACTGAATGATAAAATGATACTGATGGTAACATTAAAATATAAAATATAAATCATTCTCAGTAGTGGTATTTTTGCAGGAGATATAGCATGATTGGTGGATGGGACAATGGATATGTAATGCCACGTCAGCCGTACAGACTATACCTGCTCAGGGGGCTTCCAGGGACAAGGGGCTGGGCAGGGCAGGGGGCAGGTGCGGCCTCCTGAAGAGATGGTCTCAGGAAGACTCCACAGTGGGTGGAGGAGGAAGGCCTGTGGAAAATTCCGAGCGCAGGGCCTGCCACCGGCTCCTTTAGGAAACACTTCAGTATTTAAAGAGAAGAAAGATGATGGAGTTCCTTTTAATTATCATAAAGATCCTTGTGCCAAATGGGCTTTGGAGTTCGGATGGGGAGTTACTGCCACAGCATGAACAGTCCTGATGGCCTGGCATATATCTCTGTCAAAATGAGGAGTCCGCAAGATCAACGGCTCATACCAAGCTAATTACAGGGAAGTTTGACAGGAGTGACAGAGGGAGAGCGAGAGGGAGAGCGAGAGGGAGATGAGAACATTCCCCAATGCTCTGCCTCCATCCTACCCGAAGCAGCTCCCTCTGCCCAAGAGCAATGCTGCACAGGGCAAAGCAGAATGGCGCTCAGGGTTTGCTCGCCTGCAGCTAGGCCTGGACACATTCCGAGGCACGTGCCCCTCATCGGTCCAGGGCCTCTCATCACCGTTAGTGTCCCTGACTAACGGAACTCCCTAACCGGCAGAAGGGCAGGCTTTCACCCCCTCAGCTGGCTTCTGAACGCTCCAGGTCTCTCATCTCACAGGTGGGAAAACTGAGGCTGAGTGGGGCAGGAACTTGGCCAAGGTCACACAGCAAGGTGTTCACAGACCTGCTAATTTCTAGAACTTCAATGAGCGCTTGATGAGTTAGACTAGTATGGGCTCTGTGCTCTGCTATCTGCTAGTGGTGGGTCTTGGTACAGATTCAAAGAACTCTCTGAGCCTTAGTTGTTTTCATTTGTGAAGGAGGGAATTCCTTCCTTCCTTCCTTCCTTCCTTCTTTCCTTCCTTCCTTCCTTCCTTCCTTCCTTCCTTCCTTCCTTCCTTCCTTCCTTCCTCCCTCCCTCCCTCCCTCCCTCCCTCCCTCATTCCTTCCCTCCCTCCCTCCCTCCCTCTTCCTTCCTTCATTTCCCTCCCTCACCCTTCTTTTTCTCTGTAGGGTGGCAGACTAACCCATTTCCCAGGACCTCCCTGAGATCAGCACAGAAAGCCCTGTATTCCTGGACGCTGCTCAGGCCCTGGCAGGCCCCTACACTACCCATCTGCATAGCTTCAAGGCAGGGAAGTGGAGCTCAGAGTCTATGGATTGCTGGCTAACATCAGTTGCAAAGGGAAGTCTGAAAAGTTTTTGCTCAATGTGGTCGAAACCTGTTCAAAAGAGGCCACCAATAGACATAGGTGTGCAGTGGGCAGAAAGAAGGTGAGAGAAGGAGGGAAAGGGCAGAGGCAAAAGGAGGGAGACGGTAGGTACAAGAAAGAGCAGAGGGAGGCGGTCAGCAGGTTCTCAGCCCCGGACCAGAGCGAGAGTCAGAACTCCTCCTGCCCACCATCTGCCTCCCAGGCCTCATGCCCACCCAGCACCCACCTGGCAGAAACAATGGGGAAGAGCCCTGGATTCATAGGGAGAGAGAGGCTGGGTTCAGTCCCTAGCTTCTCTGCCACCTGTGATGTGACCTTGAGCAAGTCCCAACGCCCTCTTCTCCTCTTCCCCACCGTTCCCTTGATCTTTGTTTCTTGATCTGAGTTATGGGTTTGTGGGGCAGATCAGAGAGCATATTTATAAAATGCGTCTCACAGGGTCTGGCCTAGAAAGCCCCTGATAAACGGCAGGTGTCACCATGGTTGGTGGGGACACTCTATCACCTGCCTCCTGGGTTGCACTGTGGAGAGCTGCTGGTCTCGCGGCCCCCTGGCTTGCCTTGGCAGGACAGCCACACTCTCACTCCGGCTCCCGGCTCCCTCGCTTCCAAGCAGGAGCGCCTCTGCTTTCCGTTTGCGCAGGATGGCATTTGGAACAGAGCGCGGAGAGTTCTCCTGCTGTACCTGGAACTCCGCTGAAACCTCCGCGTTGCAAAGTGGGAATCCACTAAAAGGCGGGAGAGATGCTGTCATGCTACAGAAGGATTCACTATCGCTTCCTTTAATTGGGAGCCTCTCCAGAGCTCTTAAAAGTCCAATTTGCACTTGCCAAAATTCTGTTTCCTTGTACATGTCTAGGAACTTGCCTCGTGTGAACGGGAGGACTCGGAGACTGTTGTCATCTTTCCCTCCGTCCCCTTCTCTCGCCTTCTCAGAAGGCTCTTCGAAGTGGTCCAAGTGGGGGGGCTGACCTAGAGGGAACAGCGAGCAGACACAAGCCGCCCCAGCTGGGCATCTGTGCTTGGACAAAGCTGCCCGCTCTCCCGGCTGTTCAATTCACTGCTGCTGCTGCCTCGGGTTGGCACACACCCTGTCATTCTACGTTACCCTCAACCGGAGCCCAGGCCCTGCAGGGGAGAAGCAGACAGTGAAGAAAGGCAGCCTTGTGACAGCCGTGCAGACTCGTGTTACAGGAGGCGCTCCTCAGCTGGCACCCCCTGACCGCTGAGCTGAGCAGGAGAATGCCGGGTCAGCGCACTCAGGTGACCTCTGAGCTGAGCAGGAGAATGCAGGGTCAGCGCACTCAGGTGACCTCTGAGCTGAGCAGGAGAATGCAGGTTCAGCGCACTCAGGTGACCTCTGAGCTGAGCAGGAGAATGCAGGGTCAGCGCACTCAGGTGACCTCTGAGCTGAGTAGGAGAATGCAGGGTCAGCGCACCCAGGTGACCTCTGAGCTGAGCAGGAGAATGCAGGGTCAGCGCACTCAGGTGACCGCTGAGCTGAGCAGGAGAATGCAGGGTCAGCGCACTCAGGTGACCTCTGAGCTGAGCAGGAGAATGCAGGGTCAGCGCACTCAGGTGACCTCTGAGCTGAGCAGGAGAATGCAGGGTCAGCGCACTCAGGTGACCTCTGAGCTGAGTAGGAGAATGCAGGGTCAGCGCACTCAGGTGACCTCTGAGCTGAGCAGGAGAATGCAGGGTCAGCGCACTCAGGTGACCTCTGAGCTGAGCAGGAGAATGCAGGGTCAGCTCACTCAGGTGACCGCTGAGCTGAGTAGGAGAATGCAGGGTCAGCGCACTCAGGTGACCTCTGAGCTGAGCAGGAGAATGCAGGGTCAGCGCACTCAGGTGACCTCTGAGCTGAGCAGGAGAATGCAGGGTCAGCGCACTCAGGTGACCTCTGAGCTGAGCAGGAGAATGCCGGGTCAGCGCACTCAGGTGACCTCTGAGCTGAGCAGGAGAATGCAGGGTCAGCGCACTCAGGTGACCTCTGAGCTGAGCAGGAGAATGCAGGGTCAGCGCACTCAGGTGACCTCTGAGCTGAGCAGGAGAATGCAGGGTCAGCGCACTCAGGGCTTGATCTGCCCTCCCTGCTTCTCTGCTCACCTGCTGCACGCTTGATGCCTCAGATCTTTCCAGAAACCAAGCTCAGTGTAGCAGCAAAGAAAAGAGTTCGGAGGCAGCCGACCTGAATTCGAGCCCAGCAGTGTGACCTCTGACTGTCTCCTTAACCTTTCCGTGCCCAGCTCCTCATCTGTGAGAGGGCGGTGGACATGCGGCCATACCACCTTGCCCAAGAGGACTGCGGAGGGCAAGGAGGTTAGCATCTCATGCGGTCTGGGCACTGCCTGCATGCCATCCTTTCCTCTCCTCCAGGGGAGGCAGATGGCAACCCAGCAATCACTGGACCATCACCTCCCAATGACCCTCGGGTCCCTACTTCTGACATATTACCAGAAGTAGGCAAACAGTAGAAGGCGCCAAAGGAAAAGGCCACAGGCACTTGGATCTAAGACTGTAGATAGGAACCGTTTCCCTTGAAGAAGCCTGAAGCTGTGACAGCAGCCCTCCTCTCCTCAGGGCTAGGGCCACCTGGCCTTGTCTGTAGCCCAGCCTGACCCCAGTCTCCGAGTTCACCCTCATCTTAGCCACTGTGGCTTGAGGAGCCCCAGCTCCACATCCTGGGGCTGGCACCACGTCACCATGGGGCTGGTGTAGCTGCTCCAATGGCCCAGGTCTGATTCACCTGTACTCCCTCCAACCTCAGGGAACGGTTCAGGTGTCCGCCCACGTTCGACCCGCCCTGGCCATCCTGAACCCCTGGCAAGAAGACTGTGGTCCACTGACAATACCTATACTCTCTTTTTCCCCACCCCACCCCACCCCACCCCACCCCACCCCACCTGAAGCTGCATGGGGCCCTCCTGGACTTCAGAATACTGACGTTATGACCTATATCTATATTGAAAACATCTTAAGAAGTCTCAAAATGTTTGTGTGCCCCCAATGAGAATATTCTTAGATGTCAAAGGCTCAGATTCCAATATTACTATTATCCAAATATGGAGAAATGTTCTTTTAATGTTGGTTGATCACTTGCAATGATGTTTTGGGAGACCCAGACATGACACTCTATCTCAAGAGTCCTCAAACGTGTAGGTGACTGAGCATTTGGAAGTCTTGGTCCTCTTTGCAGAAGCAAAAATACTGTTACTCAACTCATTTGAGAGATGCAAAAACACTGATGTAAGTCACTCCTATTCTTGCTTTGGTTTAAGCGCTGTGCTAAGTGCTTTGCAGGGCATCGTTCACTCAATCCTCACAGAAACATCTCAATACAGGTTAACACTCCTATTTATTGCCATTTCACAGATGAGCAAATTGAGACTCAGAGAGGTTAGGTCACTTGTCCAATGTCACACCACAAGTTGGGAACCAGTGACTCAATCCAGAAAGTTAAATCAATTCCAGAGCCTTTATTCTTATCCCTGCCCCATCCCTGGGACTCAGAGAAAGTGTCATTGGTTAGATGCGACTGTGTTTTGTGGAAACCACATCCAATTACGGCCATTTAACACATGGCCTGACTCACACACCAAGAAGACAGCAAATCCAGGCATGCGTTATCAGCTGTCTGATAATATTTGTCTGCTAATTTTGCTAATTGTGGATTCATTTGTCAACCGCTAGTGAGTGACAGCAGGCAAACAGTAGGAGGCACCAAAGGTTTAGGAAAAACATATGGGAGCAGAGCTTCCCTGGGAAGCCCTTCTGATGTCTTAGCCTATTTTCTTTCCTCCTGCCAACTGTAAAAAGCCACAGTATTGTGTGTCAGAGGCGGAGTCACTTGGCCTGTTTCATGGAAACTGTTGCTATTTTAGTGATGCCCATCTCTGCATGCCCCCTGGCAACCCTTCTTAGCTTCTCTCCTGGTGTTCTAGCCCAACCTTCTGGGGAGTACACACCTTCTCAGCAGCAGCAGTGGCCTGGGGGAACAGGGGTTCTCAGCGAGGAATGGGGCACCCCCCCACGGGGCCAGAAGCTCGCCAGACGCTCGGTGGTGGATAGGAAGACGGCGCAGCTCTGATGGGCTTCTCACCCTTGTGGAATCGCAGTTCTAAGATGACCCTCCTGTCTCTGCATATACTACATATCTATGTTCTGCATGACACAGCCCCGCCCCCCCGCCATACTTTTCACTCTCTGATTGGCCTAGGCTGAGCACCTGGCCCAGGTGCCAACAAATCACAGACCAGATGGGAAACAAGGGCTTGGAGCCTCTCTTCAAAAGATGAACTCTACCTGCCAGATCCCGCTCTTGGAAATACAGAGCAGCAGGCCCCAGGCTCTGGCGGAGGTGCGTGAGTGTAAACTGGAAGGTGGCTGCATTGAGCCAGGCCTGTAGGGATGCAGGAGATCGGAGTACCGAGAGTCAGCTGGTGCAAGTTAGAAAATGGAGCAGATTCCTCGAGAGAGGAGGTAACTCCAGGAGAGAGATGAGACTGAAGGACTCGTGTCTGGGGTTCTGCTGCGTATCCTGTTCCCGGACCCACTTTCTCCGCGACGTGGCTGCACTCCGGGGCCTGTTCTTGGATTCCCACGAAATGCTCCTCGCTCGGCTCTCTGAGTATCCCTATGGTAACCCGCCCCCCTCCCGCACTTCGACTCAAGCCGGCCTGAACCTCTGTTCCTCCGCCAGCACTGCCTCCAACGAGGGCACACAGGCTGGTGCTCGGGTGCCTGGGGCCTCAGCCGCCTCTGCAGGCGCGTCCCTGCCTCTCCCAGATCTACCATCGGGCTCTCAGAAACTGCTGGAGGGTTCCACCTCCTCCCTCATTCTGCCGTCACATCCGGGTCCCTGCTCACCTGCTCTTCAAGCCTCTTGATCCGCAAGCAAGCTGTTTACAAGGCTTTATAGGTTTGCCTTAGCTCGCTATCAAGTTCCCAGCCTCCTACTTGACTCTGCCCCCCACTGTGCTCCTTTTTCCCTGGCTCTCGCTGAGCTGGGGCTCATTTACATTGCACTCACCAACCTCATTTAGTTAATTTCCTACAGTTAATTCAATGCTCACAAAAGTGGCCCTGGATTGCATCTGCATTCATCACCTTCCAGGCACTCTGGAGGGTCTCAGAGTGGTGGTGGCTTCCCTGCTGAGATGCCCACTTAGGCACAGGCCACAATATAGCTCACAGGCTGGGAGCAGAGGACCCCTGCCTCAGGATCAGCTGTGGTGGCTTCCTCTGGCAGCAGCCCTGGGTCAGCCCCTGGAGGGCAGCCAGTGTCCTCTGCAAAAGGCACCTTCCTGCTTTGTACTAATTCACAGTGCACCCACCTCTAGGTGGGCTTCCTGCTCTGCAGGGCCTAAAATTCCCTTGCATTGGCCTAAAATCGCTTCAGCTTCAGGGGGTGCTGCCTACTGCCTATATTGTTACAATGGCTGGGAAGCAAAAACCTGAAAAGACTTCACCAAATCACCGTGGCAGAGGGGTGGGAGCTTTTGAACACAGCCACAGAGAAACCCTGGGTCGTAACTAGCCCAAGGCAGCATGGGTAGGCTCCGTCCACCTCCATCTCCATCCCCAAGTAGCCCGCTGCAGGAGTGGGCTTCTCAGCAGCACGACTCTCAGACCCCCCGATCAGACCATCCGACCACCCACGTCAACAGGGTATCACGTGTGACCGACTTTATGTAAGCCTTCTGCTACTCTTCAGTCTAATTAAGAAAACACAGGGCAAGGAACAGTAATTGAAGTCTGCCGTTCGGTTAAATAACAGGGGAGGCAAGCTTGTCAGTAATCCTGTCTTCATCCCCAACGCAGCAAAGACTGGATTCTATCACTTACCAGTTTCCCCTGCATGTGTCCTCTCTCAGGACTCATCGGGAAGGAGTTGTCTGCCCTGGTTCCTTTCACGTTTTGTTTGGGCCCCAAGGGCCATACTCAGAAGGATGCCACAGCACACATCAAGCTTTCCAGAAATAGTTCCAGAAATCCACCTGTACCTTGAATATCGGGCCTTCCTCGTACTACTCTGGCTCAGCTTGCTTCAGAATTTTCTACCCAGAACCTCAGTGGGCTAAGCTACTGATCCCTTAGGACCTCAGGGTGGCAGGACAGGGACTGGGACCTCACCCACCACCTCTGCAAAATGCTGCAAACAGCAGAATCCAGTTGACTGCAGACAAAAGGATCATTCTCGCCATGGGCGGGGAAGTAAAAGCACTGAGAACTGCTAGTCCCTGCCCTGCTGCTTCTGCCACTCCCATTCATTCTGGCTACCCTCGCATCTGGCTACCCCCCGCATCTGGCTACCCTCCACATCTGGCTACCCTCTGCATTCTGGCTACCCCCCGCATCTGGCTACCCTCCACATCTGGCTACCCTCTGCATTCTGGCTACCCCCCGCATCTGGCTACCCCCCGCATCAGGCCACCCTCCGCATCTGGCTACCCTCCGCATCTGGCTACCCCCCGCATCCTGGCTACCCCCCGCATCCTGGCTACCCCCCGCATCCTGACTAGCCCCCGCATCTGGCTACCCTCCCATCTGGCTACCCTCTGTATCTGGCTACCCTCTGCATTCTGGCTACCCCCCGCATCTGGCTAACCCTCCGCATCAGGCTACCCTCCGCATCCTGGCTACCCTCCGCATCCGGCTACCCTCCGCATGCGGCTACCCTCCGCATCCGGCTACCTCCGCATCTGGCTACCCTCTGCATTCTGGCTACCCCTCGCATCAGGCCACCCTCCGCATCTGGCTACCCCCCGCATCAGGCTACCCTCGCATCTGGCTACCCTCTGCATTCTGGCTACTCCCCGCATCTGGCTACCCCCCGCATCTGGCTAACCCTCCGCATCAGGCTACCCTCTGCATCTGGCTACCCTCCGCATCTGGCTACCCCTCCGCATTCTGGCTACCCTCCGCATCCTGGCTACCCTCCGCATCCGGCTACCTCCGCATCTGGCTACCCTCTGCATTCTGGCTACCCCCTGCATCAGGCCACCCTCCGCATCTGGCTACCCTCTGCATTCTGGCTACCCCCCGCATCTGGCTAACCCCCCGCATCAGGCTACCCCCCCGCATCTGCCTACCCCCCGCATCTGGCTACCCCCCCCGCATCTGCCTACCCCCCGCATCTGGCTACCCCCCCCCGCATCTGCCTACCCCCCACATCTGGCTACCCCCCCCGCATCAGGCTACCCCCCGCATCAGGCTACCCCCCCGCATCTGGCTACCCCCCCGCATCAGGCTACCCCCCGCACCCGGCTACCCCCTGCACCCGGCTACCCCCCGCATCAGGCTACCCCCCGCATCAGGCTACCCCCCCCCCGCATCTGGCTACCCTCCGCATCTGGCTACCCTCCGCATCCGGCTACCCCCCGCATCCGGCTGCCCCCCGCATCTGGCTACCCTCCGCATTCTGGCTGCCCTCCGGCCGGATGCACAGGGGCTGGCACAGCCTAAGGAGCCTGCTGTCACAGAGCTGAGACCCTCTCCATCGCAGCAAGCTTTCCCGGGTAGTTGACGCTAGCTTATCAGAGTCTCGTTCTGTGTGTTGTCAACCCGGACGACAGTCCTGAGGTCCCTTCCAGCCACCAGCCAGCCCGCAGGTACAGTTTGGGAAAGGAAGTGCTTCCATAAATTGCTCTTCTTTAACCAGGAGGGACCTCAGCAGGAGCCAGTCTTCATCAGCCTCAGAAGCGAGGGCCGGGAGTGGCCCCGCTCTACTCAGGACTGCACAGGGAACCGCCGCCGCTCAGCATTCTCAACAGCTCCCCTAAGAAAGCAATGTTGGCACTGATTCCAGTAGCCCTTTTAAAAGGCACTTTATTAAAGTCTCAGAACCGATTAGACACGAGTCATGCTGGGTCTGTCGGGCTCAATTTATGTCCTCTCTACTTCCCCGAAAGGAGCTGAGCCAGCCAAGCAGGCTGTCCTGCAACAGGCACGGATCAGCTCTAAGAGCGCCTTCCCTCGGTGCCCCAGACGGCTCTTCCCCTCCCTCCCTCCACCCGGGGCCCCATGCAGAGCCGTCCCGTGTCCGCCTGGGGTGTGGGAGCCACAGCTGAGCTTCACTGTTCGATACAGTAGCCACTGGCCACATGTGGCCATTAAACATTTGAAACATGGCCGGCCTGAACCAAGATGTGCTGTAAGTGTAAGAGACATACCAGGTATTTAACAGTTAGTATAAAAAAAAAAGGTAAAATATCCCATTCGCATTCTCACATTCATTGCATATATAAATGATAATGTTTCTGGATATACGAGATTAAATAAAATATAGTATAAAAATTAATTTTAGCTGTTTTTTTTAAAGTATGACTACTAGGAGATTTCAAAGTGCACTTGTGACTTGCATTCTATTCCTTTCATACCACGCTGTTCTAGAGACACTTTTGGCTGGAGAGGTGACCAGAGGCTTTGTGTGGACAGAGGGAGAGAGAAAGCCTGAGCAGGCTTGGATTTTGCTACTTCTCTGCTCAGAGCCCTTAAAGGCTTTTCATGACGCCTTCCGCAAGGCCCCTGGGCCCTAGCCCTGCCCTCCTGCCGCGGTCTCTCCTGTAGCACTCGGCCCCACAACCCCACCCCCTCGCGCCCCCGCACCCCCCCCCGCACCCCCACGCCCCCACAGCCCCGGCCACCCTGGCCTCACTCTCCCTCGCAGCCTTTGCAAGCCCTGTTCCCTCTGCTTAGAGCGCATTCCCCCTGAACTTTGCCCTCCCTCCTCCCTCTCTGTATTCAGTTCTCAACCAGGGTCATGTCCTCAGAGAGGCCACCCCCATGCACGCTCCCAATCTCAGTTAGAAACAGCATCATCCCTTCACTCTACTTTGATTTTCATCAAAGCTCACATTGCTGCTTGACATCAAATTGCATGTCTGTCTGCTCCAGACAGGGAGCCTCTCTCTCCTCGGTCCAGCACCGTGCTTGGCACACATCAGACCCCCAGTGAACGTTCGTTTAGTGAACACACAACAGTAATTCCCCTCAAGGTGAATGGGATCGGGCTGTTTTTCAGATCAGGTAACTCAGGCTTGGAGAGAGGTTAGTGCAGGACAGAGCATGGACTGGGTCCATTAACCTCCCTGAGCTGCAAAGGGACAGTGGCTTGGTCCCTTGGAAAGTTACCTCCTCTAGGGATCTCCCACACGGGTGACCTGCCCAGCCCAGGAGGCCAGGGCCACCTTACCAGAGGAAGAAAATAGGGCAGAGACAGCAAGACCACTCCGGTATGCTCTGGAGGTAGATGTTAAGGTTCAAAGGAGGGGGGGGATTGAAGTCCCACCTACTGCCCAGATACTTTCTGGCTTCACAGACTCTCAATATACAGGCCCCTCTGGATGCCAGAAACAGACCTGAGAGCCTTCTAGCTGCCCGCAGCCTCAGCTCCACCCGCTTGACAGCACTTGCTCTGCTGAGGCCCCTCCTGTGAGCAGGAGCTCATCCCTCTCCAGGCAGCTCGCTGACAGCTTTGTGTTTGTTTTAATCAACCGAAAGCACTTGATTCTCTCAGGTCAACAGCTACTTACTTCCGTGTAGTCGCTGTTTTTCAGACACTTGTTCTTGTTGTGGCTCTGCAGCCGTATTGAGCACATGCACGCACACGTGCACACGTGCACACGCACACACACTTGTTCCTATTCTTCAGGTCATGGCAGCTTGAGAAACCGAACTGCCCAGGAAGCACTCTTACCAGGGCTGCCCTTAAGCTGAGGGTCCGGTTAACAAACATTATTGTTCTAGGTGGCTCACTCTGGGAGGCTGGCTGTCTGAGGCCACAGCCTCCTCCCGGCTCACCCGGAGAACCCCAGGTTGTCACAGCCAGCCTGACTTCCCAGCTCAAATGTGCTTCTCCTCGTGAGTTTAGCAGCATCTCTTCAAGTGCCCTGTATGGGCCAGGCACTGTGCTACACGTTAGGGATGGAATAATGGAGAAGGCACAGCCCTGGTCTCACGGTGTCGTGGAAAGGCGACGAGTTCTCAGGGCATTGAAACCCTTCAGGATCCAGCTGTGACAGAGGAGGCAGGTGCCAAGGGCATGGGCCGTGGGCACAGCTGAGGACCTGACCCATCCGGAGGGATGTAAGGAGGCCGTCCTAGACAAGGAAATGCCAACCTGTCCATTTTCAGTTGCCTACTAGGAACTTTAGTCTGTAAGTCACACAGACTAGAACCTGTAGTCACACAGATGCTAGAACCCACGTATTAGTCTTCTTAATTAAGAATGTTCAAAATCATCTAACTTTTCCCCTCAGCCTACACCTCTCTTTCATTTGCTCAGGCAACCTCGGCCATTCAGTTCCTCTACCACCCCACACTTCACAGTGATGGGAGGATCCTAGCCAGTACCAGCCCACAAATGAAATCGATCCGTACTGCCTGCAGGCAAGACTTCCCAGCAGCGTGCGGTGTGAGGCAGCGCAGCCTGGTCCTGGCCAGCCATCCCAGCACAGTCCCTATGAACAGACAAGCCTCAAGCTCCACCCACAGGCCTGCCTGCCCTTCTCCAAACCCCCACACTCCACTGACTCCCCCCTGCACCCCTTTATATACACCACCCCTCCCCTTTCTTCTAAGTCCCACAACCTCTTAGTCATCCTCAACCCACTCAAATGTCACCCCCCTGTCTAAGGTCCATTGGTCAGCCATTGTGCTTACCAAGAAAAGAACATTATTTTATTATAGTGGTTCTATTATTTTTCAGATAGAATATAGGCTGGTGTTCCCAGAGTGCAAAGGTAGTGTGGCATAATTCATCTTCTATCCCCAACATGTGATGTAGAAGCTAGTAAGGGCATTAATAACTAAAGCTATTTTTTGTTAATAATGAATATAGCCAGCGATAGTAATGAATACATAAAGACTCTTGCCACAATGCTAATACAGCCACTTGCTTTACCAAGCCTGTCCTAAGCCCCCTGTAAACAAGATCCCACCTATACAATCTTATTCCCAAATTGCAGATCAGAAAACTACAGCTTAGAGCATATAAATAACTTTCCCAAGGTCATGCATCTTTTAAGTGGTAGAGGTAGGATTTGAACCCATGTCTGTCTGACCTCTGAGCCTGTGCTCTTAACCACTGTGTACAGTGGGAGTTGGTATTGAATCAATTAATTCATGAGTGTCAGAGAACCGGCCCCTTAGCACTCCTTACCTGTCACACTTTTTGTGACTTTTTAAGATCAACTGTTAAGTGTTCAGCGGCATTCTGTGTCTGGGGATGTGGAACAGTAGACTGGCTAAGTGAGACTGCGCTCTGCCAATCACAGGCTGTGTGGTCCTGTGCACCTTACTCACCTCCCTGAACCTCAGGATCCCCGTCTGTAAAACAGGGAAATGATAGTCCCTATCCTAGAGGTCACTGTAGGGTTACAGGAGCTAATACATATAGAGCACTTAAAGCCCAAAACTAGCATATCACACGTGTTCAATACATGTCAACTCCTGTTATGATGGCCAACAGCCTAGCCTGCCTGCCTTCAATGAAACCGAAGGATGCTGCAGCCTGAGTGAACTCTCCTTCATAGATGACAACCCTGGATGAATGGAAGCTCTGAGCAAGGGGCCAGGCTGGGGTAGGGGGCAGCGGCAGGAGGAGAGGTGACCCTGCTGGGAGCAGAGTCTCTGCAGGGAACAGAACCAAGATCCTCCAGGTCCAGGCAAGGACAAAACTACTCCACAGTAAGCCCTGGTGGACCCTGGGACGCACCAGCTGAGCTGGGAGGGCAGGGCATGGGTAGTGGGACAATCCCTGATTCCCCAAGCTCAAGGGCGTGGAGGTGAGCAAAAGGCTTAAAGAACTCGTCTCAGGTGTCAGTGCCCCCAGTGACTGGCATCCTGGGCGTCAGGCTAAAGACAGCAGACAGAGGGAGTCTGAGACTGACCCTCACCCTGTGCTGGGAATGCTCTCTCTGGACAGGGGCCTCCACAGTGCTGGCCAGAAGTTCTGTGGGAGCGGCCCCTGCAAGCAGTCACCAGGCAGGGCCTGAGGTCGCCTGCCCGAGGCCAGCACTGGAAAGCAGAGGAAAGCTCGCAGAGGCCCAGGAGGAAAATCGGAGTGAGGTGGGCAGGCCAGAAGGGAAATGACCAGGCACTTGGAGCTGGGAGGACAGAGGAGCCCAGAGTCCATGGCGAACTAAATTCCCCGCAGAACAGCCTCAAGACAGGACAGGAACTGAAGCCACCGGGTTCCCCCTGAATGACTTTGAAAGTGTTCTGGCCTCTCTAGGCCTCATTTCCTCCCCTCTAGGATGAGGGCATGAACTCTGAGATCACTTCTCTATCAATCACCATCATCCTTATAGAGCTGTGAGAAGACACGCATTAGCCTATCCCTCTGAGCCTTGGTCTCCACAGCTGCACAACGGGGCTAGAAATGGCTGTCTGCTAAGGTTACTGTGTATTCAGGGCACTTGAAATGCCTAGCCTTGGAGCTGGCACACCGTAGGTGCTCACTTAATTCCCACCACCCGCTCCCCAAAGCCGGAGTAGGGAGAGCTAGGGGACTACCCGCCCCAGGGACTCTGGGACGTTGGTTCCTTGACCCCTTACACAGGTGGCAACCTGGTTGCTGGACCCTCCCCGCTGCTAGGGAACCCCTCTTCTCAACTGAAGCTGAAGCTTGCGGATTTCTGTTTGTTTGTTTGTTTTTGGTTTGATCAGAATACAACGCATCCTTATTACAGAGAATTTGGAGTGTGTTTTTTTAAAAAAAGAAAAGTAAATCTGCCATGATTCTGTAGTCCAAAGGCATTTCGGGCACTTCCTTGCCTTTCTCCTTCTATGCAGAGCAGTGGTCCCCAACCCCCAGGGCACGGACCACTACGGGTCCGTGGGCCATTTGGTACCGGTCCGCAGAGGAAGAATAAATAACTTACATTATTTCCGTTTTATTTATATTTAAGTCTGAATGATGTTTTATTTTTTAAAAATGACCAGATTCCCTCTGTTATATCCGTCTAAGACTCACTCTTGATGCTTGTCTTGGTCACGTGATACATTTATCCGTCCCACCCTAAAGGCCGGTCTGTGAAAATATTTTCTGACATTAAACCGGTCCGTGGCCCAAACAAGGTTGGGGACCACTGATGCAGAGTATTTTCGAGCTGGTGAGGTCATCTTCTATCTACAATACTGTTTCCTGCTTTCTTCTACTTACTGTTAATACAGAACCTCCCCACCGGCAGAAACACAGTTGTCATGACAACGCTGTGACACACCTACCCAGCCCCCCCCCCCCAATCAGGCGCTCCCGTTTCTGAACGTCCACTCTCCTAAATCAAAGATCCACTGATATTTAATTCATAAAGGGGATTTTTCTCTAACACAGCCTTTGGGACGGTCTTCACCCGTACAGATGACCGGAAGCAGGCTTCATGGTACAGCAAGGAGGCAGCGCTGACTCTCAGGGCTGGCCCGGCCGCCCCTCTCTGGGCTCCTCCACCTTACCGGCCGTTTGCAGGGGAGGAAAAGGCAGGGATCTGGAAGAAAAGAGTCCTTAGGAAACTCGGCCATGGGCTTGGCCCAGATCTCTGGGGAAGGATCAGTGAGAGCTTTTACATTTATTTTTATTTTATTATTTTTTTCCCCCTTTTCTGTCCTAGTTTGAATAGACACCCCCCCCCCCCCGGGGGCGGATGGGTTTCCTGAGCTATCTGAATTTTAAATATCTGCCTGGGGCTTCCCGTGCTGAATCCTATAAATATTTTCCTTCTTGTGCTACCGCCAAGGTGTGGGAGTTTGGAAGGCTGCCCTAAAAGGGGAGAAGACCGGCCTTTATTGGCGCTGCAGGGGCTGGAGGCCCAGAAGGGAAGAAGCTGGTTGTCCTGACATGTCTGGACCAGTGGGGTCAAGAGATGGAGTCTCTGCATTCTTCAGCTAGGGCCTCTCCCCTTGTCTGTCTTCTGGCTCCCCCCAACCCCGCCCAGATGCCCTCAAGGTCTTTTCACCACTCTGGGGGCCTAGAGACAATCCACTTAACTGGTGATGGCCTGCACCCTGCTCAGGTCCTACTAGCGCCCCCTACTGGAAAGGGTGTCTTGTTCTGTCACAGATGTCACTATCACAAGATGGTAGAACAAGAAGGTTGCTTAAGTATTGTTTTGTTTTTGTTTTTGTTTTTGTATTTTTCTGAAGTTGGAAATGGGGAGGCAGTTATACAGACTCCTGCATGCGCCCAGCCAGGACCCACCCGGCACGCTCACCAGGGGGCGATGCTCTGCCCATCTGGGGCATCGCTCTGTCGCAACCAGAGCCATTCTAGCGCCTGAGGCAGAGGCCACAGAGCCATCCTCAGCGCCCGGGCCAACTTTTGCTCCAATGGAGCCTTGGCTGTGGGAGGGGAAGAGAGAGACAGAGAGGAAGGAGAGGGGGAGGGGTGGAGAAGCAGATGGGCGCTTCTCCTTTGTGCCCTGGCCGGGAATCGAACCCAGGACTCCTTCATGCCAGGCCGACGCTCTACCACGGAGCCAACTGGCCAGGGCTAAGTATTGTATTGACATCTCCTGTTAGGTGAATACCTCACAATTAGTACAGAGTCATACCGGGATTACCTCATTAATTTTCCCAACAGTCCTGTGCAGAAGGAATCAGAGAGGTCAAGTAACGTTCCCAAGGATACACAGCCTTTGGTAATTGAATCAGTTCTAGAAGCAGTATCTGTTGGCTCTAGGCCCAGTGATTTTCCTTTTCTCGATCTCTTTCTCTTTTTTTTTTTTTTTTTTTTTAGATGAGATAACAGAAGTCCAGAAAGTGAAGAAGCTATGTAAGGTCACAGACATGACAGCTGAGAAAGTCTGTGGTGAATCTGACTTCTGTTCCCTGGCCCTCCTCCACAAGAAGCAAATAGAGCATGAATGAGTCAAGAGAACGCCCATTCTGGGTACGGGTCTTTCTGGGTCCTGGAGCTGAAACAGCTCTGATTGCTGGGTTCCTACACTTGGGTGAACTCCACAGAGCTGGTGAGACCCGGTGGGAACTCCAGGGCTGCAGCGAAGGGCGAAGGGACGGCTAGGGGGGCAGCAGGAGCCAGAGCATTGCGGTTTCAAGAGGTGTTCACGCTGCCACTGCCCACAGCAGAGCAGGGAGTGTGGTCAGCGATGCTGCCCTCTGGCTTTGGCTCAGGAGTCAGAAGGTCTCTGTCCTTTCCATAGCAGACAGCCCACCCTTCAGAGATGGGCTGTCCAAAAGAAGACTAAGATATCATTCAATCAAGGTGCTCCTGAGGACTTGATGTCAGAGATGAAGGGCAGAGAGGAAGGACAGTGCCTGCCCTGTGTGCTAACGTGCTCTGTCACTGAGTCCCTCCCTTCAGCCCTGGGAGAAGGCTGCTGTCCACAGTGAGTCTCTGCCCACGGTCATGTAGCCAGCCAACAGCACAGACGGGACAGCAGGCCGGCCTCTGGGGACCATGAGGTTTGCACTCCACACCATCCTCTCCTAGTCTGTAAGTTGGAGCTAGGATGTATCAATCAGTGAGGGCTCCAGGCTGGTTCACTCTGTGATCTCTGGGGGTGCCTTTGACACGTTCTGGCTTCGTTATAGAAGCCAGTGCACCAGGCTATACCATCACGTGGCTATAATAACAGCTTCCCGAGGGGTCACCCTGAAACATCTCTGTCATCTAGTGCCCCTTCTCATTGAGCAAGTTTCAGGATTAGAGGCCCCAAGTCAAGGCCCAAAGGCAGAGCGTGGATCAGTGGTGGCCAGGATCTCCAACAATGTTCCTATTAAGATAAGCTCTGTCCACCATCTTTCTGAATCACTGGTCACCTTGGACCCAGCCAGCCTCTTCCTTCCTATGCCAACCTTTTGCCGGCACAGTGCTGGACACAATGGGCACAGAGGTGAGCAATACACTCCTTTACCCTCCCCTTCCTTCCCCCTACCTCCCTACTTTTCCCTCCAACCCCACTTTCTTCCTAATAAATGTTAAACTGAATGCAATAATACACTGTGTTGAGCTCAGCACTGGGGACAAAAACGGTTGACAAGAATATCGTTCCTGCCTCCACAGAGCTTAAAGACCAGTGGAGGACAAAGTTATCCCTCAACTAGCAACCATGCAGAAATCATTGCAAACCAAGAAAGGACCATAAGGGCGAAGTCCAGGGTATCTTAAAGAAACACACCAAAGGGCCTGATCAAGGCCGGGGTGTCAAGGGAAGCGTGCCGTCCGACCTGAGGTATAAAGCATGCTGCGGCCAGGGGCCATGCCACAGAGAGGCCGGTGTGCAGGCCCAGAGGCCCCTTCCCAGGGGAACAGAAAGGAAGGCTGTGCCGCTGGAGCCCAGAGGAGACGAGAGGGTGTGTGAAGTGGGGCCGGGGAGAGAGGGGCAGGTAGGTCTCACAGGGCCTGAGGGCCAGCTCGAGTGTTTGGATTTCATTCTAAGAGCAACGAAGAGTCATTGGAGCTCTCAGCCGAGGAGAGGCACAGCGGATGGAGGGGCTGTATGCAAAGCTCTCTGGCACGGGTGGTGGAGAGTGGAGGGCATGGGTGGAACTAACTCTGGAGACGGACTGCAGGAATCCAGCTGTGGTGTCCCCCCTCCAGCCCCTCAATGGAACAGGAGAGCCTCTGTCCTTGCAGGGAGCCCGAAGGAGAGGCTCGGGGCTGAGCTGGAAGACGTTCGCAGCCACTGCAGAGAGGGGCCTTTTCAGATCATCCCCCCACCAGACTCTCTCGGAAGGAAGGCAACAGACCTGCCCCGTCCGAGAAAGGAGCCCTACTGAATACGCCCAGAGCAGAGGCACGGAGGGGACAGGCATTAAAGCAGGGGTCCCCAAACTACGGCCCGCGGGCCACATGCGGCCCCCTGAGGCCATTTATCCGGCCCCGCCGCACTTCCGGAAGGGGCACCTCTTTCATTGGTGGTCAGTGAGAGGAGCATAGTTCCCATTGAAATACTGGTCAGTTTGTTGATTTACATTTACTAGTTCTTTATTTTAAATATTGTATTTGTTCCCGTTTTGTTTTTTTACTTTAAAATAAGGTATGTGCAGTGTGCATAGGGATTTGTTCATAGTTTTTTTTTTATAGTCCGGCCCTCCAACGGTCTGAGGGACAGTGAACTGGCCCCCTGTGTAAAAAGTTTGGGGACCCCTGCATTAAAGGGAGGCTGCCCTCCCACAGCACAGGGGCTGAAAGGGAAGCCCGCCCTCTCCTCAGCAGCACCCTGGAGCCCGGGTAGCTCATCCTAACCGGGACCCCTAGAGAAGGTCAGTGAAGACCTGTGCTCTCAGCCTGGGACCTAGAGACGCACCGACACGCAGCGGGGCGGACAGGGCGGAGTTGGGGTTCCCTCGCCCGGCATCCTCTCCTCTGCGGGCAGAGAAGCTGGGCTGCAGCGGTGGCCCCAGAGGCCCACCAGCCTCAGAGCAGAATGTTTCTGTCCAGGTTGCTCAGAGCGGAGATAAAGGAACAATGAAGAAACGGAGAAGCAGGAGACAGTCCTGGAGGGACGAGCCTCTGGGCGGTTTGGGGGGTGGAACAGAGAGGTTCTACGAGGGCAGCAACCTGTCGGAGGTGCAGGCACCAGAGTGCCTGAGCCAGGACAGTGCTCCTGTCACCCTTCAGGCTCCGTGCTGAGCCAGAGAAAGGTGGCCTGACTGCTGTCCTTACGGCCACAGGACAACCCAGGCTGAGGGAACACGGGGACACGAACTCCTCGAGAGCACGGCCAGGGCTGCGACATAGGGACAAACAGAGGAGGTTTTCCCCTGGACGGGACCGGACCGGACCGGCAGGAGAGGGACTGAGGTAGGCTGAGACGGCAACTGGACTCGAGTCTCAAAGCGGGACGAGAGGTCACCCGTGGGGGAGAGGGAGAAAGCTGGGAAGATTCTCAAGGGGGGAGGGGCAGCCTGGGCAGAGGAGGGAGGGGCACAGGGCATGGGGGGGTGCCCCCAGTGCGGGCCCTCGGGGGGGCTGCGGTCCCGAGCACACGGCCCAGTGTGGTGAGTAAGGTCCTGTAGCAGCCCCGTTGCTGCTTCCGTCCTTCTCACTGCGAAGGAGGAATGCAACTCCTCCCGACCTCAGCAGAGACCTGCCTTCCTCCTACATTGTCTCAGGACCTTTGCAGGTCCCCTAACGACGAGGAAACAGAGAAGCACAGGGCCCTATTCAAGGTCACACAACCGCCGGTGGAGGAGCCAGGCAGGAACCCAGCTCTTCTGCCTCCCAGTTCCTGTTCTGCTTTACAGGGTCTGTCTTTTTTTCCTCAGATGATGACAAGAGTGTATGTGCAGGGAGGCAGGAACAGGAAGCCACAGATGAATGAGTGGCAAGTCATTTCTCAGTGACAATCACTATGGAAACAAGTGGCTGAGACAGATTGGGGCCCTGTAGTCAGGGGTCAAACATTTTTTATTTCCGACTTCACATTTTGCCAGAGGAAGATGATGTGTGTTGCTAAGATGTAACTCAAGTCGGACAGCTCAGGATGCAGAAACTATTCTTTGCTTCCACAGCGGAGGGGTGGACGCCCCTGCCACCCGGTGTTAGAAACCATGGCCCCATGTCAAGGGCTGACCTCCGAGCACCACAGAGGTCCTCACGCGGGCTGTTTGTAGACCCTACTGTCCCTGATAATGATGGGACATCTCCATTCCAGAAGCATTTCTCTCTTACAAAGTCTCAAGATGTGAACTTTACATGAGATCTTCAGAGACTCTATAACTCAACCATTTTATCCTCCAAACAAAATCCCATTTAATTCTCACACACCCATTTCATACAGGGGATAAATAAAGCTCACAAAGGGGAATGACAGAAGGGGTCCAGTGCCAGAACTTCTGAACTCCACACCACTTCTTTGTTCCTTGATCACTCAGAGTAGTAAAAATAGAAGACATCAGTCTGTCCCCTCGTGGCCCAAGGTAGGGAACAAAGGTTCAGTGAGGAAGGTTGGCCTGGCGATGTGGAAGCCGCGGAAGGAGGCCAGAACCACCGCTTCCCCCCATGCGTTCGTCCCCCAACTTCACCTGTGGACACGCCACACCCACATTTCAGAATAGACACATCATGACGGAGAAGATGGAAGAAGTCAACAGAAAAGTTTTCAAAGCACTTTATAGTTGGTAAAATGCTTCCATAGCCTCATAGCACCTCTTCTTCAAACATGCTTGTGCAGTAAGCGAATGTGGAAATACCACTGCCTCACTTTATAGACGAGGTTACAGACCCCAGGATTAACTGACTTGAATTCAAGTCTAAACTTCCTGAACCAAATTTTGTGATTTTAGAGAAATTTTTGTTTACTTATTGATTTTAGAGAGAGAGAGGGAAAGCAAGAGAGAGGGAAGGAAAGAGAGAGAGAGAGAGAGAGAGAAACATTGATTTGTTGTTCCTCTTATTTATGCCTTCCTTGGTTGATTCTTATATGTGCCCTGACCGGGGATCAAACTCACACACAACCTTGGCATAATAGGAACAACACTCTAACCAACTGAGCTATTTGGCCAGGGCTGATTTTTCTATTTATATTGCCTTTCTTTTATCTGTTTATGAATGATGATATTGGTGGAGGAAGCAACATTCACTGAATAATAATATTAGGAAAATAAATGGGAAAAAATAATGACAGCCATTACCTCCCACTGAGCATCCACAGCCCACACTAGACTCTGAGCTAAAACATGCCGCTCCAACTGTCACTGCCTCCACACCTCACCTGGTGAGGGAGGTGGGTGTTATTGCCCCACTATACTGGTGAGGAAACTGAGGTTCAGGAAAGGAAGTCCTTGCCATTGTTTCCCTCCGGCTCACTGTAAGGGTGCCTTGTTTCCTCATCATTCAGTTATTTTTTTCACTGTGAGGTGTTCCCTTTCATAGAATTTTGTTAGTGGGAATGCTTTGCTCCCTAGAACGAAGGTGGGTACTAGGCAGGATTTGTGTTCACTTCCGACGACCCCGAGTTCCTCTGAATGAGATTTTTGTCTTAAGGGTTTTATAGATCACCCAGGTGGTATAAATTCAGTCTGAAAACCTATATAAGAATGTGCTGAGGGTTCTAAATTTTCAGGGGCAATTTATCGACCCCTTCCATTCAGTGCCTCTGTTTAAGATTGTTTATTTTCCTGGCATTTCCCCATGGTGGGAGGGAATCATGTCTGATTTATCCTTACCTTGAGGGTATGGCCCTTTGGGGTCTGAGCTTGATGGGGAGAGGAATGGCTATTAAGACTGCCCAGCCCTGGGCTCAGCGCAGAGACAGCGACAAAGAAGGAAATGGCATCAGCTTAGCAAGATCTTCCATATTTCTCGCTCATTAGACTCAAGAAGAAGCCTGATGGCTAGGAATGCAGTGGGACATCCACTTTACAGATGACACTGGTGCTCAGAGGGAGGCAGGCAGATCCAAGCAGGAGGAAGTGGGGTGGAAGGGGGTCAAGGAAGCGAGGCCATGGCAAAGGGGCCATGGGGGGAAGAGGGGGGACTGGACCTGGGAGGAGAACCTGCAGGGCAGAGGAAGACACAGCGACAGCTAGGACTCTGACCAGGTGCTGGCCATGGGCACGCCCCCTCTGAGCTGCATTTTGTTTTTGTGCCAAACGTGAACATTTCTACCCTGCCCGCTCCACGGGGTTGCCCTGCGAAGAGACATGCCCCGAGGGTAGGATGAACTAATTGTGTGGAAAGTCCTTTGCACACTAGAAAGTCACTCAGACCCAAGGCTACACACAGTCATGGTTGCCTCTGTCTCTCCTGGCCACCATCCATCCCTCCGGGGAAGAGCGATGAGCCAGACCTCGTCACCCCCACGCATAAAACAGACCGGCCAGGCGGCCATCCCTTCTGTTTCCGTTGCTCCTGCTCCTCCCTGCATCTCTCCTGAACCTGACATCTGGGTTCTCCAACAGGCCAAGACCATACTGTCAAAAGTGTCCGAGGATTTATCTGAACTTCTGTAGCAGCTCTCCAGGGCCAGGCAGATCCCTAGTCTTTGAAGCGTGATTGAGTGTGGTTGCCGCTCTCTGCAACAGGACGGCTCTGCAGAGCGCAGGCGCCAGACCCTGAAGGCGGAAGCTCGGTGTCAAAGCTCGAGTGTGCTGCTTATCCCCTGGGGGTGGGGCTTGGGTAGGGGTCTTGATCTCAAGTCACTTAATTTCCCAGAGCCTCTGTTTTCCTATCTGAGGAAGGAACCTCATGGTGTCTATTTCACAGAATTGGTGGAAGTATGAAATGGGTCACGTTAACAACCTCAAAGGTCAGCACAGGGGAAGAATTTACCATGTTCTTGGATTCCTCTGGACTGGTGGGCTCACTGACACGGGCTGTGCTGGGGCCGCAAACCAGGAGGACTGTAATCAGAACAGTCAGGGACCCCACGGAGCCCTAACTGTCTCTGCAGAAGACAAGTTCCATGACAGGAAAACAGTATTAGGGGATAAGGACTAAGGGCAAGAAAAAAAAATGTAAAGGGAGCATGGGCAGCTAAGCGAAGACCCACACCAGCCGGGTCAGACGTGGCCGACAGAGGCGCAGAGCACAGCTGGAAACAGAGCAGAGGCTGCGCCAGCCGCGAGCTCCCGTGTTAGGCCGCAGGTGGCCCGGGCGACACGGAAAGCCACCGTGGCCTCAGTGAATCCTGAGCCGCTTCTCCGGGTCTATGTAGGTCATCCTACAAGTGTAGCAACAAGAAGCTCTCTGACCTGGCTCGGCTCCCTTTGGAGAACCAATCCGTCTTCTTTAAGGTGATTTGTTTGTTTTCAGAGCCAGCCTCTGGCCCGAGCAGCAGGCGGAGGCAGGGAGGACTAACGCAGGCGCCGAGATGTGGAATGCAGGCCCCACGACTGCCTGCGAGTCTCATCGTGGACGAGACCATGAGATTAGAGCATTAAAAAGGCATCATTAGCTTCTGACGGTGAAGTCCCACTCGCGGTGCTTGGAGCCATCCTCGGCAGTGAAGATGGAAGTCAGAGAGCATCAGACCTTAGCACGTGACGTGCCCCTGCTCTGGTGGGAATCGTCAGCTGTCAGGTGCTGCGTGCTTCTGAGTGGTGACTGGGAGGAAGGGGCCACATCCTGGTACTGTTCCCGTTGGTCTCCACTTATCACAGCCAGGGTGACTGCTCCAGCTCACGCCTGTGCCCATGACCTGCAGGGTGACACGGACCCTCTCAGAGATCCTCAGAGAATCCTTCCCTTGCTGCCTCACCGAGGGTATGAGAGGATGAGACAGGGGAGCCCAAGGTTGGAGGGAAGGCAGGAACTGTTGGAAGTCCAAGTACACTGGCAGCAGGCAGCTCCGGGTGGGGCCGTCGGGAAGGTTGAGTCAGAGGACCAGGTGCACTGCAGCAGCTGGTACAGGTGAGGGTGGCTGAAAGAGGGTCAGGAAACCAGACATGGAGGGAACACAGAGGATGGAGGGCAGAAGCGTTGAAGTTTGAGCCGGGGGAAGGAAATGGGGTATATGTGCCTTCTCCAGCCCCACCACTTATGCCCAGAGACCTGTCGTCCCCTTCCCCCTACAGCCCAAAGACGGTGCCATAAAGTCCTGGCCTCGACTGAGTGGAGGAGGAGAACTGAGAGCTTCAGAAATCAGACGGGACAGGAAACACGAGAGGACAGTAAAAATCTGACGTGTAGATCGTAAAGCGGTTCACAGTTCTACCTGCCCTCGAGCGGTGTAAACGTCAGATAGTTTGAATCAAGTTGGAAAGTATAATCAGAGGAAACTAGGAGCACCATCTCAGGGAGCGACCTTTCATTGCCACTGCCTCTCTGGGCTCTGCTCTGTGGGTCTTTCATTCCGATTACTGCTCTGAGTGGGCCGTTACTCAGGCCTTAAAAGTTTCGACATCAACAGTGAATTAAATTACAGTGCACTTCGTGTTCCAATAAGGCTTATGTACAAATAAATGCTAAAGAACTCTGAAGAGGAACAGATGAGGGTATGAGGGGAGGCTTCATGAAGCATTATATTTGAACTGATTTCTTTTTCTAATTTTAAAGATTTTATTTATTGATTTGAGAGGGAGAAGAGAGAGAGATAGAAGGGGAAGGGAGGAGCGGGAAGCATCAACTCATAGAAGTAGTTGCTTCTCGTATGTGCCTTGACCAGGCAAGCCCGGGGTTTTAAACCAGTGACCTCAGTGTTCCAGGTCAACAGTTTATCCACTGCGCCACCACAGGTCAGGCTTGAACTAACAGAGAAGAGTCCTTCAGGCCTAGGGACACTCCTAAGCAAAAGTCACACAAAAGGAGGAAGAGGTACATGCTAGATCTGAGGGGCAGTGAGGAGTCTAATTGCTCAGGATCCATTGAAGATGGAGGTGCATGAGTTTCCCATTCGTCCTTCAAAGAGATAGATTTAAAAAAAATATATTTGGAGGTCCTTAAACACAAAGATCAGCTGCTTTGTCAGATTATGTTTTCTAGTCAGAGGGGACCATCAAGGGGCTGATATTTGTCTGGATGTGATGTTTTAAGTCCTGTGCTATATATTTTTACCATTCTTAAACAACTTTCAGTTTCCCATTGCTTTAAATATGACTTAAGTTAATAACTAACATTGATTGGACCCTGTCATGTGCTAGGGCTTTATGTGATCTGTGTCCTCCCTGTCCCCTCTGGACTCAAAGTGGTAACTGCTATTAATTATTATTCCGATGTTTCAGACTAGGACGCGAAGGCAGAAAGAGCTGAGACCTCCTCCTGCCTCGGTCTCGCAGCCTGTACGCCAGAATCCGAGTCTGACCGTCTGACTCCTCGGTCTCGCAGCCTGTACGCCAGAATCCGGGCCTGACCGTCTGACTCCTCGGTCTCGCAGCCTGTACGCCAGAATCCGGGCCTGACCGTCTGACTCCTCGGTCTCACAGCCTGTACGCCAGAATCCGAGCCTGACCGTCTGACTCCTCGGTCTCGCAGCCTGTACGCCAGAATCCGAGTCTGACCGTCTGACTCCTGGGTCTCGCAGCCTGTACGCCAGAATCCGAGCCTGACCGTCTGACTCCTGGGTCTCGCAGCCTGTACGCCAGAATCCGAGCCTGACCGTCTGACTCCTCGGTCTCCCAGCCTGTACGCCAGAATCCGAGCCTGACCGTCTGACTCCCAAACCCCTCCGCCCCAGCACGCTGGGCGGGCACAGAGGGCGGGGCTCCGTGGCCTCCGCGGACACTCGGCGTGGCGGGGAGAGCGGAGGTGGCTCAGGAGCAGTAAGCTGCCCTTGACCTCTGCTGTCTCCAGGCTGCTCTACTTCAGGGTGCAAAGCTCACCTGGAGAGAAACAGAGTCAACACTCCAAGCGTCCCCTCTCAGAACCACCGAACTGCAGAGAGTCGGGCCGGAGCACAGGGAGCAAGGCCTCGCAGGAGGCCTCACTCTGTGGATAAGCCTTTGAAGACAGCGTGTGACCCAGCCCTCTGCCCCACCGACCAGAAACCACACAACGTGACTCAAGAGACTTGAAAGAGACCTTAAAGGTCACCTAACCCTCCAGATGGAAGGCTCGCGCCCTGTGACGCCCACCCCTGCCAGGATCACAGGCTAATACCTCAAATGCCAGCTGGCCCCCGACGGCCCGGTGTCTTGGCCTCAAACGCGCCGTCTGTGCCGCACAGACGCGGCGTGGGGGCCAGCCCTGGCGTCAGAGAGCCTGGCGTCCAGGGCCTGTGCTGGCTCCCCTGCTGACGAGTTTTGCACTTGGAGCAAGCACCTGTTCCTCTCGGAGCCCCAGTCTGACCATCTGAAAAGAGAGACCGTTGATGCTTCACACGGTGATTGGGAGGGTTAGGCAAAACAATGCGAAGGAGAGAGTACAACACATACACACACGCTCACACTAACATATACTTCAATATATAGACTCCAACTACCATTACTTTCATAAGCTAAAGGATCGTTATGAAAGGAAAGGATCATTATGAAGAAGTGACGACTTATATCGTATATAGCAGAGGTCAGCAAACTACATCCGCCAATGGCCCGACAGTATATATTTTAGGTTTGGGGTCCAGAAGGTCTCGGTCACAATACCTCAGTCCGCCTCACTGGAACATGACAGCCGCTACAGACAACGCGGGAACAAGCGGGCTGTGCCTGTGTTCCAACAGGTCTTTATTCAAGGACACTGAAATTTGAATTTCATGTCATTTTCATGTGGCACACAAGATAAGTCTTCTTCTTGTGATTTTTAAAATTATTTAAAAATGTAAAAACGACTCTTAGCTAGTGGGCCATGCAAAAACAGGTAACGGGCCAGAGTTGGCCCCCGGGCCATCGTCTGACCACCTATGACTGGTGGGCGAGTCTTCTTCTGGGAATCCCCCATGGGGATACAGTGGCCGTGCTATAATAATACCAACCTTCTCCTGTCACCTCTTCTGGGAAAATCTCCTTAGAGCCCTTCCCAGCCCCAAGGAGCTGGTCACTCCTCTGTGAACCCTGGACAGCAGAGATGTCACAATGCACTGTGGCCATTTGCTTGGCCAAAGCCCCAGAGCTCATTCAGGGTCTGGCCCCAGCTTGTCCAGCTCAGATCTGCAGAGCCTGGCGGGCACTCTGCTGGATACAGGGGCCGCTCCAATCAACACTTTTGCAATGAATGTCTCTTTTATAAATTTCTAAACTCTGTTTTCTAAAACATTAAAGATACTATACATCCTTCACACGCTGCCTCAGGTACCTTTGATTTCAATTTCTTTTGCAAGGAACCAAAGGATTAATGAGGTTATTTAAAAATACGCATCAGGTCATTTTTCACAAAAACGCCCATTATCTCTTCCCTTGGATCCTTTAGGCCTGTTCTCCAGCCTCACTTGACATATATGCAATGCTCTTGGCAGATACAAACCTCAGTTTCCTCACCTACAGATGAGGGGTTGTATTTGTACCAACACTGTTGATTTATCGTATGAACTGGAAGAGAAGTCAAACAAAGCACTTAACACAGCTGCCTGGCACCTACTGAAGGCTCACCGAGGACTGGGTCTTATTTTCTTATCCTCCAAGATCAAAACTGCTGTCCACATTTCCCAGTAAGAAATGGAGGCTCAGAGAGGCTAGACATATGCCTCCAAATCAAAGAGCATCAGCATCTGAACCCTGGTGTGGTCAACCACAGGCCCTGTTCCATGGTCAGCTGGCTGAGTCTAGGCTCAAACCAGGCATGACTCCGTCTCCTGCAAGTAGCCTGGATCTGAGAGAAGAACAACCCCGAAGCCGCCGGCAGTGAGGGCTCTAGGAGGCTGAAACCCAGACAGAAGCAGCAGCTCCCCCAGACAGCACTTTGGGAACACCTCTCAAGGCTTTCTTCTCTGATCAGGTGCTCTTGGGGCCTGCCTTCTAGGGAACCGCATTATCCCTCTCGGCCTGAGTACCTCTGGACTTGATTCCAGGCAGGGCCTCCCCACTGCCAGTGCCAAGCTCGGAGCTGCTAGGAAACCCAGCCCATTCCCCCCATCTGAAACCGATGGACAGGAGGACCGACCCTCCTCCCCTCCCCGCACACACAAAGCCTTGAAACCAAAATGAAATCAGACTCTATAATGAATGCAGGCCACGTTCTCCCCACCAGGATCGAGACGAAGTCATTCTGCTGCCTGTCACGTGAAAAGTAATAAAGTAATAGTGAAGTAAGTTAGAAAAAAACCAAACAGCAAATCCCCTTTCAAGAATCCTGAAGGGAAGATGGGGTGGGGAGTTGGGGCAGTGATGAGCGGGGACTCGGGGAGCCAGCAGGATCCTCAGACGACATCACCTCGACCTTCATTTCTTGCCCCCAGCGCTTTTGCCGCGGAAGGCTGCAGCCCAGGGAGGAAAGGGGATGGACTAAGGCTCCAGGAGAGGTTAGGAGCGAAGTCCTGATGAGACTCAGAGCCCCCTTCTCTTGGGCCAGCTTTCTGGGGGTGTATTGCAAGGGCTGGGGTGCAGGGTGGCCCCGAAGGAGGCTCGGTTCTTCAGCACCATCCCTGCTGCCTTCTGCACTTTCTTGGGAGGAATAAGAAAGCCCCGACCTGCTGGCACCAGCTTGCTGGCCGTTTGGCAATTACATCTCCTATTATAAAACTGTCAGTTAACAAATTGATCTTCTGAGGTATGATTGAGTCTCCCATTTGTCCAGGCCCGGTCGATTCATGGGGAAGGCAACAAGTTTAGAGTCAGAAAAACCTGATTGTGAATCCTGGCTCTATCCCTTATTAGTCAAGTGTCATAGGTTCCTTTTCTCTCTCAGGGCACCCGTTTTCTCGGCTGTAAAACGGGAACAGCAATATCACCTATCTGGTAAGATTATTAATAATAAGAATAATGTCAGTTAAGAATAACCTTTCTTGATCCCATGCTATTATGAATAAAGTGATTTATGTACAATCTCATTTCATCCTCGCAGAAGTTCTGGAAGGTCGGTCCTATCATTATTTCTATTATACAGAGAAGAAAACGAAGGCTCTGTGAGGACCAGTATCTCACTTAAGATCATACAGCAAGTTAGAGGTGGAGCTAAGACTCCAACCTCTGACTACAAAGTCTTCGCTGAACTGGAAGTTAAATAGTACTATGGCCCCGACTTCTTTGTACTTTAAGACAAGTCTCTTTCTCCAGCCCAAGGGAGAAAGCAGGTCCGTAAGATGACAGACCCAGTGAGCGTCTATCCCACACCTTTCTTACCCAATGAACTGACATTTTATGCAGTATCACCCTCAGTATATTTCTGGAGAACTGGTTGCATCGTTGAGATCAATCTGTGAAATTTCATCAAGTGGTACAAACAAGAGAAGTATGCTTTTTGCAAGTGTATCATATTTCAATTTTAAAAGTTTGAAAAAGAGAGACACAAGGATCATGATGTCTTCAAATCGCTTTCAACTGGAAGATAGAGCCAGAGAGAAAGGAAGTAACGTGGCACATGGTTAATAATTTATAAATCTAGGTGAAGGGAATACAGGAGTCCATTGTACCATTTGTTCAATTTTTCTGTAGCCTTGAAATTGATCAAATAAAAAAGGTGGAGAAGAGATGTGGGAGGAGCTATGTGGCCCCCTGCCCCCCTGTGTGAGGATGTGATGCCTGGGAAAACATTAGTTCGACTCCTGCTGTGTGAATTCAGGTGAAGAACCTCATCGAGCCTCAATTTCCGCATTTGCACAGTGGGAATAATAACAGGCTCCACCTCCTAAGATTGTGCCTATTCATAGTATGCACTAAAGAAAACAGAGGCACCCGATACGATTTCTTTTGCGACAACATGGATAGACCTGGAAACTATTATGTTGAGTGAAATAAGCCAGGCAGAGAAAGAAAAGTATCATATGACCTCACTCATTTGAGGCATCCAATGAACAATATGAACCGAGGAACGGAATAGAGCCAGAGGCGGGATCAAAGGGGCCCAGGGGAAAAGCGGACGGAGGGAAAGGGGAAGATAGGAAGGGATGAGAAAAGGGAAAGAGACTGGTGAAATTATACACACATAACACAACGTTAGAGAGAGCAGAAAAGCAAGTCCTGGAGGGAAAGGGGGAGGGCGATGCGGGGAGGGGGGCAAGGGGGATGTTGTGGGGAACACGGGGGAGAGGGGGGTGCATTCGGGGGGACACTAGAATCTATGTAAACACAATAAATTAAAATAAAAACAAACAAACAAAAAACAGAGGCACAACATGACAGAAAGTACCTGGGTCCTTGATGAGATCATGGAGCCGCAGAATTAACCAGTCTAGGAATAGCCCCACCTGCATACGCTTGGTCACCTGAGATAATATACTTAGTCCCTTACAAGCCATTATAATTTTTTTTTATTACTGATAAAATTATACTCCCCCTTTCCTAAGAAAACAATCCGAATCTCAGACCAAAATGCATTGATAATGGGAAAAATATAAAAACATTCTAATCATGTAGGAAGAAGGATAGAATTAAATTATGGTAAATCTGCAGGGTAGAATATCATGTAGCTATCAAAAGTGATGTCAGAAACATGTTTTCATGGCAGAGGAAAATGTGCCTAATCTAATACTGATATCCGAAATAAGCAAAAATACAAGTATTAAAGGTTGGAAGAAAACAGTCAAATATTGACAGTAGGCTAGCTTTAGGTGTTTAATTAAATGCTTCAATATTTTCGATATTTTAAATGACTATTATATATTATTTATATAATAATAATTTAAACAGTAGATTTAAAAACTCTATCTATGACGCCTTAAAATACTGGAAACAATCTTCTATACTTGTATGAGATCACCTATATGAAATGCATCCAAAATTGGAAGAAAAGATAACATGTTAAGAGTCATTACCACTGAGTTGTGAGATTATGCGTGAATTTTTTTACAAACATGCTATACTTTTTTCTACAATGACCTAATGTTGCTTTATAATTTAAAAAGTTCTTAAAAATATCAATTTTTAAAACTACCAATTTATGACTTTTAGTTCCATTATTACTGCCTCCAGACCCGATGTCCGGTATTTCAGTTCAATCAATAGGTTGTCACTGAGTGCTTAACATGTACCTAAAGCAGTGTAGTAATAATAATTATGACAACCTTTATTGGACGCTGTGATCTGTAATCCTTTCAACAGTCCCATAAGGGACTGAGGGAGTTCAACCCAATTTGTCTAAGACTTCAGCTTGCCCGCGACAGATGCAGGGTTCAGATCCCTGTGTATTGGGTTTACTAGGCTGTTCATGCTTCTCCAGCTGTAGTAAAAGAAACATCAACCCTGCGCTATATACGTGCATACACCTTGTTAAAAAAAAAAAATTAAAAATCCTGTGAAAGCTCAGAGAAGAAAGAAACTATCAGGCTGGTGAGATTGAGCAGAGTCTCAAAAAAGGAGGTTGTGATGCACTGAGCCTTCAAATGGGAACGGAGAGGGCGAGACCAGCCTTCGGAACAGAGCGAGCCTTGTGGGTGGTCATCCATTCCTGGGGGCTGCAGGGCGGCTCCAGGTGGATGGGATTAATGAATAGGTTAGAAGGAAGAAGCAAAGGTGCAAGCCATGGATGCTGGCAGATCCTGAATGCCAAGCTTTGGGGTTTAAATTTTAGTTGCTGGGCAACGGGGAACCATGGAACATTCTCTAGTCCCCATGAAAGTGGCATAGGTTCAGGAGTAGTACGCTTTGCTAAGGAGGACTTAGGCAGGATCATGAGGGTGAATTAGAAGGGAACCGAAAAAGCAGGGTGGGTATATTTGGCAGGCACCGAGCTGAGCCTGACCACATACGGTTCCTCTTGGAGGGGAAACTAACATGCAGAGAGGTTTAAAAGTATATTGTCCAAAGTCACACGAGCTAGAAAGAGCTGTGGCAGGTTTCAACTCCAGACCATCTGTCCCCACTGCCGACTTGCCTCCGTGGAGGTGAGACACGGTGGTAGGCCATGAAAGGTGGTCCAGGGTGGTCCCCTGGCCCTGAGATGGGGACAGGAGAAGGCTTGTGCCCACAGTGCATGCCTGAAGTCCACAGGCACGTGGGACCCACGCTCCTCCGGTCTTGCCACCCAGAATGTGCAGGTCCAGTCAAGCTGCCCGCTGGGGCCCCGCCCATTCGTGGCCACTGCTCCAGGGCAGCCTCTGAGCCAAAAGCTGGGAGCCAGCTTACAATCTCACCCCCTGGCATCCCGGGAGGCTTCCCTTGAAGCAGTGAGCAGAGCTCTAAGGAGAGGAAATAGCCCTGTTAGAGCAAAACATCATTCAGATGAGAAGAGGCAACATCTTTAACACCCACATGGTGCCAGTGGAGCTGTAAATGTGCCTCCAAATTAGTCGCGGGGAAGAGCGTCACCAGCTCCGGCTGCTCTTCCCCGAGGACAAGGACAGCCAGATCCACTCCGAGGCCCCACCCCCCAGCTCCGCCACAAGCTGCACGTGCTGTGTCTGAATCTATTTGAGATTGTCTTATGCAACAGAACCTCATCTCAGGGAAGACAGTTTGCCTTCTTTCGCAAATCGTTGTCATTGTCAGGGAAGTTTCCCTGACATGAAGCCTGGTTGTGCCTTTTTTGCTTAAAAGAAGAAACCTGAAGGTTCCAAGGGGAAATGCGCTTTAAGAAGATATTCAAAGCCCTAAATAGACTGAAACTCGCTTCTGCCACCGCCACTCTACCTGTTTATTGAGCACCACCTCGCTACTTTGTATCTGAAAGTCAGCTAGCTGGGCGCAGTCCTTCCACACACCTCACCAAGCTGATTTCCTACCTCCCACCACAGGTAGGGAGGCCAGGGGTTCTTTTCCCATTTTACAGATGAGGTAATGGAGGCTTAGAGATACCAGTGTCTTGACCAATAAATGACGTTGACATTAACTGGTAGATCTGGGTCCACTGACTCCAAATCCAGTGTCTTTCCAATACCGCCCCCTCCAGCCAGCCCTGCGCCGGGCACTGTGCGGAGGACGGTCCACCGGTCCACGAGTCCCCCACGTGCGCTATTAAGTTACTGTCTCCTAGTTTCAAAGACACCCTTTCTCCGTGCTACTTTGTCCTGCTGGGGCTAAACACGCTCTCTGCTTTGCCAGCCGGGTCCAGGCCAGATTCTGCCAATAGGAGTTGCCAGAGGAGGGTCGCAGGGAGGTGAAGGGGTTTCTTCTCCCTGCTTTCTGGTGGCATCCCGCCTACTTCTGTTCCTGTAAGCATCACCCCAGCAGCCTCCCTTCATCCCGACAGGGCGGTTCCTTTTCCAAGCAGCCGCTGAACCCAGTGTGAGTTTTCTTCAGTCCTTGTAGAAGCCCCATCCCAGGACACCAGCGTCAGCCTCCACGCACCCCCTTCTCAGAGGTCTGGGTTCCAGCTACAGGGTCCCTCCCCTATGCTCCTACGTTTGAATGATTGCAATCCTTACCCTTTCTTCCCTCAGCCCAGGGGCTGGTGGTTGCTTCCTATAGCGGCTGCCTATACATTCTTCCGTCATGTTCTAATTTACTCTTTCAGTTACCTGGTTAACAAATTTATATCTAATTGAAATGTCTTTAGTTCTCTCTGTTCAAATCTCAGGTCTCCTGTGGTTCCGATCTCCTGAGACTGTAGTTGAGGGAGTGTCATCAGGTTGTCATGAGTAATGGGCTCATGAAACAAGGCAGAAACAAAGCATAGGTGGGGTGCCCGGCACATAGTAGGGCCTCAAGAAACAGCTATTGAATGAGAAGAGAGAGAGAGAGAGAGAGAGAAAGAATAGTTGAATACAGGAGGCCTTAGCGTTGAGGAAAGGCCTGGGCAGGACCCACGCAGGAAAGGCAAGAGAAGAGGTAGTTCCAGAAAAGCTGGCAGAAAAGTTTCAGCCATTTACAGGAGGAGGAGGAGTCCATGTGAGAAGTATGTAGCATGTCAGCAATGGTCCCAGGAAGGCTGTCACAGGGCCAGGCTGGAGATGTGACACAACCCTGAGCCCTTTCACTGGTCAGAAGCATCCAATATTTCCAAGTGTTGACCTCACTGCACACACACATCGACCTCCTCCGGCCGGCAGAGCCGCTCACCTTGGTCCCGATGGCTACCCCCCACCTATCATGGTGGTTCCTGAGAGTGGGCTGCCTTGGGATGGTCGCCTGCCTCTGCAAGAGCGAGGCTTCCAGAGAGAAGCAGGAGTCACCTGCGTCTGTGGCCACCATGCCATGGGCTCGGCAGCTGCCGCCCTGACTGCTTACCTGGGTCTAACACCGAGAATCATGGGATCTGTTGTCCCCTGTCTCTGCTCATCCCAGAGAGAAAGAAGGAGCATCTGGAAGAATGAGGGAAACACCTTGAAGCTAGTTTGGGTTCTGGAACGACTTCCTGGGATCCAGCCACCATTGATACAACCTCCACCATGTCCCTGTTCGTACCCCCCCCACCCCGGTCCCTACTTTCCTAAAGCTCAGAATTCGGTCTCCCTGACTGCCAAGACTTTCTTACTTGATCCAGGTGCAATCTTGTCCAGGCAACCTGAGGCAGAAAGGCTTCGAGAAAGAGGGAAGCAAGGTCCTCAGAGGTCCATGGAACACGGAAGGTAGCGTGGCCAGAGCCGAGAGTCCGCGCTGAGGATGCGTGAGAAGCCATTGGCCGTGCTGGACTCCTGCTGCCCTTGCGTACCCAGTGCCTGTTCCTCAGTCCTCTAGTGACAGCACTCCATGTTTTCTCTTAGGGACCCTAACCCTTCCACCCTGGACCCACGGGTTCTGCCATGCTGACCGCACTGCCCCTAGGCAGGGGCTGCTCTATAATGCGGACTGGCCCATCAGCACATTTCAGCCCCTGGCTCCAGCCACTGGTGCAGGAATGAGCATCTGACACCAGCAGGACAAATTCAGAGCCGACCCCAGGGCTCTCAGGAAGATTACCGGGGCTGGGTCACTCTCTCTCTGCCCTGGAGAGCAAGGCAGTGACGTGTCAGCCTGCAGCTGGGGACAGCCACCTCTGCCACGTCGCGAGGGAAGGTTGGGAACGCAACCTGCACAGAGGAAGGAAATCAGAGGTACGTGATGGAGAGGAACATTTGAGCCCTGAAGCCCCAGCCCTGCCTGAATGCTTCAATCCGTGAACTAATCCATTTCCTTTTTCTGCTCAAACCGCTTTGAAGTGGGTTGTCATCACCTAGACGGAAAGGGTCTGGGCCAGTGTACACCGTGGGGTGAGTGAGTTACACACCTACATACCTGACTGGGAATTTATGGTGGATCATTAGGTCCATGGAGAGACACTACCTCTGCGGAAGCCCTTCAAAGGCCTCCTGTTGTTCTCAGGCTAGAAACCCAACTCCTGAACCAGCCTTCAACGAGCAGGCCCTCCTCCTTCCTCCCAATCTGGCTGCACTGGACCTTAGTTTGTGGAATGTGTCACTGTCTTCTGCCACAGACCTCTCTATACAAGTGGCCTCTTCCCTGGGCCTGCCACACCTGCCTCCTTCCTCCTAATCCTTCAAACATCAGCTCCGACTCACACCTGCGGGGGGGGGGATTCCTTAGCCCCCAGGGAGGCTGGCTCCCCACCTGTTAGGGCCTCTTATGGCAGTTCTGTTTTCTAACGCTCAGCATATTTAGGAGTGGGGTCACGTGTTCAATGTGTGCCCCACCCGAGGCGGAGGCCTGCTGGGCCAGCACTTGACATGTGAGGATGTTGAAGCCCAGGTTAAGGTTGTGACCCCAAGAAGAGAGAGGACAGGGGAAGGGATAGGCAGGAAGGAAAGACTATGAAAAGGGGAATGGAAAAGCAAAATATAATAATTATCTATCTATCTATCTATCTATCTATCTATCTATCTGATCAACTTTGATGACAGCTGGAAAAAGAATCGTCCCAGGTCATGGAGCATGTGGGCGAGGAGCATGGGTGGCCACAGCAAAGGGTGGGGTCGCTGCTGAGAGGGCCCCGGCCGTGCTGCTATGCAGGGGAGTGGACAGAGCCCGAGCAGTCTGCAGCACCTGGCAGACCTCGACGGGCGAACAGCAGTTTCCCCGTGGGCGGATGCAGCCACCAGTCCATACCGGAGGCCCGGACTGAGTACGGAGAGAGTGCATCCAGGCTTGAGTCCCCAAGAACGGGTTCCGCCCTCCAACACCAGCCGGCTAAATCTCAGCTGCATGGTAATGGGGACTCGACAAATGAGGTGTCCGCATCGTCCTTGTCCTTCTAGAAGAGGCAGCCAAATGGGTGTTTACTGTTTGCATTTCTCCTCTGGAGCTAGCTCGCTGTTCTGAGAAGATTACTGCGTGGTTTGCATAACTGCCTGCTCAGGTGATGATTGCTCAGACAGGGCAGAACGTCAAAACCCCCAAACTTCCGGCCCGGTTGGGTAGGGCCAGGGGACAGCTTCAGGAGGGAGGGCAAACCTCACCCGAGGGAGCTGCCGCTTCAGGCAGGGAGGTCGCATAGGAGCTCGGAGCCCACAGCCGCTTCCCACGTCTGCCTTCCAGCCTCCACGTCTGGGCAGGGGTCCCCTCGGGAGAGTTCAGGCCTGTGGGCCTCTGGAAAACCTACTGAGCTCTTCTCTGCCAGTGAAAGTGATCAAGGAGCCCATCCTCAAAAAAGAAAACAGACACAGAAACAGAACAGGGCAAGATATGAAATAAACATAGGGTGGGCCATGGTCGGTTGGCTCAGTGGTAGAGTGTCAGCCTGGTGTGTGGGAGTCCCGGGTTCGATTCCCAGCCAGGGCACATAGGAGAAGCGCCCATCTGCTTCTCCACCCCTCCCCTTCTCCTTCCTCTCTGTCTCTCTCTTCCCCTCCCGCAGCCAAGGCTCCATTGGGCAAAAGTTGGCCCCGGGCACTGAGGATGACTCCATGGCCTCATCCTCAGGTTCTAGAGTATCTCCAGTTGCAATAAAGCAACGCCCCAGATGGGGCAGAGCATCACCCCCCGGTGGGCGTGTCGGGTGGATCTTGGTCAGTTGGGTGCATGCAGGAGGAGTCTGACTGCCTCCCCACTTCTCACTTCAGAAAAATACAAAAAAAAAATAGGATGTTTGGGGAACATTGGGGAGGGGTTTTGAACCCAGCAGAAGTGGGGGTGGATATCAAAGATGACTGCTTGGGGGAGGCAACATCTCAGTCAAGTCCTGAAGTAGCATGGTACTTGGTACACAGTACATGCTCAAAAACCAGGGAATAGGGAATGAGGGACCCAGCAGAAGGATGGCTGGCTGGCTTAGTCTGTTCTGCATCCCAGAACCACAGTGAATTCCGTAGGGACACTAATGCCTTGTAAACTACAGCACATTTTGCAGGGTGTGTAGAACAAGGGATATCTCCTGTGGTATCATCTGGGCTCAGAAATAAAGTGCTTTTGTCAGCTTGTGTGTGTGGGGGCTACTGAGAGAGAGAATAATGGAGGCATAGCTGCCTCCCCCTCAAATCAACAGGGTGCTCTTTAAATATGTAAGAGATTCCCTGGGACCCTGCCAGCACTGTCTGGTTTTCTTCAACACGCATGAAAAATGTACATAATATTCATGCTCCATTCCAAAGAGGCACGGGTGGGAGCCAACGAGGAAGAACAATTTGGTGCAAAAAATGGCTAACGTCATTTCATGTCTCCCAACGCAGACGAATATATTTCTTGAGGCAGACCTTAAGCCACCTCCTAAACTATAAATCTCCCCTCTCCCAAATGTCTTTCTCCTTCGCTGATTGCCACATCTGGACTTGGGGTATTAGTTATTGCGCTGCTCACTGAGCACGTACACCTGGGCCTCTCCACCCTTCGCCCAGGTCCCCTGCAACGTCTGTAATAAGAGCTCAGCTTCACAGGTAGGAACGCGGAGGCCTAGAGAGGGGCTTAGGGACTGTTGGCTCAAGGCTGCATGCCGAGTGAGGCTGCAAGCGTGGGCTGGTGCCAAGCCTCTGCTGTCCACCACACTTCTGTGAGCCCCATTTCCCGTCTCACGAGGCATTTCTCTACGTGGCAGAGGTGGTTTCCGGGTGCACTGCAGTGGCACTGGAGTGTCTGAGGAGAAAAGAGCGGGCATTCACATGTTCATATCTGTCCTGTGCTATTTCCCCACTTCTGTGCACAGAGTAGGCGCTGACAATGCACAGCACAGAGAGGGAGAGGTCAGCCCGGAGAGAGAAGTCCTCTCTGTTCTTGTACTTCCATCATTCAGATGAGAAAACTGAAGCTCCGAGAGGCGCAGTGACTTAAAGACGCACTGGGTGGATACTGAACGGGAGGCTAGCCCTGCCGTCGTACTTAGCGCATCATGGGCGCTAAATTATGGTGTTCCATTATGTATGACACATATAATATATATGTGGAGCATATGTATAATATATATTACATATAATATGCAATAGTATATAGAGAATGAATTAGATCATCATCATCATTTGTCAGTGTCTGAATGGAAACATTAAACCTGCTTCTCACAGCGCTCCTTCCGCCGCCACCAGAGGAGGTGGCAGGAGATGTGGGGAATTACATGAAAGCATCTGGGTCACTTTCTTCTTTGAACAGGGAAGTGACTAACCCCGGAGGCCTGGGGAGTTTGGAGGCGCAGAGCCTAGCTCCCCTCCTCCCAGCTCCGGCCACTCACCACTTGCCTGATGCCTCCTCCTCCTGGCAGGCTGGTGACATGCCAAGCCTGCCAGTCCTCTCACTGCGCAGGCTTTGTAGAGAGGAGGAGGGTGCCAGCCCCGGTGCCTAGCCCCGTTGTCCAAAGGCGTTTTGGTGACATGCCGATAGCAAATTACCTACAGTGAACCATTCTGTAGGACAAGGTATTCTCTGGTCTCCATCTGCACACCTGTGCAAGATGGTGCTGTTAGCAGGTGGGCTGGAGAGGAGCCAAGCTTTGGAGGGTGGATTCCTGCAGGTTGTTTGTCTTGTCTCTCCTGCTTCTACCAAGTAGTGAGGATTGTGTGGATTTTGAAATGACAGAGCCTCGGGTTGGAATCCCACATCGCTCTGTAGCTGTGTGACCCTGAGTAAATGCCTAATGTCTCTGAGCATCCCGTCCATAGAGTGGGAGTACCAGTATTCCATGCAGAATCCTGCCAGGACGAATGGAGACGATGTATGTACAGCAGCTCTTATAATACCACAATCACTCTGAAACCAGAACACATCCGAACCACCATAAAACCCGGTCATACAACAGAACGTAACTCACTAAAAAGATCCAAGAATTGGAAGTTAAAGTGGAAAGGGAACTAAATCATGTGGTTCATCAACACATACCTGATAGGAGAAACAGTTTAGACATTTTTCTCACACGACCTTTCCATCATTGAATGATACTGTACCCATCTTACAGATGAAAGACCCTCAGGATCACAGAAGCTCAGGGTCCTCCCCTGCAGAACGGCACTTTCTCAGCTCCTCCCTCTTTTCTTAGATCCGAACAGAGCCCCTGGTTCTATCTGCTGATTTTGCACAGAGTGGATTGCTGGTTCTATTTTATCCCTAGTTCCTGCGATCTGGTAATGTGCTCTACCCACCGATAATTTCATCTATTCTGGTATATCAGCTACTTCCAGGTGGGTCTCCATGAGACCCCCGTCCCCAAGTCTTCATCTGAGCTCTAATCTGAGTCTTACTCCCCAGTTTCCAAAGGCCCATGACATCCTCATTCCATTCCCCACACAACGCACTGATTAAAACTCCTAACCACCACCTTGAGGATGAGCCACCTGTCCTCAGTAACTTCCCACTATTACCTGATCAAGTCCCAACTCTGTAGCTTGCCATTTGAAGCTTGTAAAATCTGATCTTAATCAATTTATTTCTCCCTGTAATGTATGTCACAGCAAAATGGGTAACTTACTGTTCCCAGAACCAAGCTCATGCTTAATTAGTAACAGTAATAAACACTTCAGTGTCCTAAACACGTCACATACGTGGTGTTATTAATTCCTCACTGCAACCCTATGAAGTAAACGGTGTGCAACAACAGTGTGCAATGTGTGCGACCGCACAGGGCCGGCCCAGAAGGGTCCCATGACTGTTTAACGCTCTGCTGTAAGTGTGTTAAAATTCTTAACGTTCAAACGAGAAGTCTCATGTTTCCATTTGGCCCTGGGTCCTGCAAACTATGCAGCCAATCCTAGCAGTAGTGACTGTTAATAATCCCACTTTACAGATGTGAAAACCAAGGATGCAGCTTATAAGGCCAGGAATGCCTACCTATAGCCATATTGTACCGAAGACCCACTGTGTCGGCAGACCCATCCTATGCTTAGGTCTTATTATGTAAGACCCATTCAGGTCCCCTCCCTTCATCCTCACACCCACTTTGCAAAAAAGCGGGTGGCATCTCCTGTCCTTTCATTTCCTGAGTGTTAAATGACTTTCTCACAATGACAAAGCTCTTAAGCAGTAGAGCCAGAATTCAGCTCTGGGTCGGCCTGCCCTCAAGCCCCGTTCCCTTCTTCCTGTGCTGCTCAGAATAAAGAAAAGCGGCCCCACTGCTGCGGAGCCCGTCCTAGCATCTGGTGAGCACCGAACAAAGGGCAGAGACTCTGTGGAGACCTCTAAAAACAAAGCCCAACTGCACTGCATTCTGAAACCTGAAGAAGACTCCATCTTCCATTCAAAGCTGCTCCTGTCTCCAAAAGCAGCCCCCTCCACAGGCTGGTGGCTGCGGCTTTTCCATGCATTGCAAGGGAGAAAAGTAACAGATTGTGGAGCAGTGAAGCCGCTGCATGGGAAGCCCAGAGATTGGGGGAGGGGAAGAGATGCCATTTCTTCACGGCCTGCCTCCATAGTTAGCCTGAAATCCCTCCATCTCTAACTCACCCAGGGGGCAGGTAGAGGTGAGGGTGGGGTCCGGAGCTTCAGTGCCACTGGACTTCTGTGCCAGAAGGTGTTCATCTGCCAGTGTGCGGCCCCATGAGGGCCATGCCTTGCGGGGGCTCACCATACAGCAGGAAAGGAAATCCCCAGATAAAACATGCAGCGAAAGCCACAGGGCAGCCCATCGAGGTGAAATCTGGAGATACGGTTCCGCACGGAGGTTATATCAATGGCGGAGAGCTGGCTTGTCCCACGGGGCCGGTGTGATAGGTGATGTGAGGTCTGGTCAGCCTTGAGTTTCAGCCCCAAGTATAGAAGGTCCTTCCTTCCTTTCACTTGCTTCATCCTGGAGGCAATGCCCACCCGTCAGGGAGCGTGCGTGTGTGAGTGCAGCGAGGGGAGAGGGGTGCACAGATTACCCCGTCTGTGTGCACGTGCGCTTTAAAGCGGGCTTTGAAATGCAGATGCCGAGGCCCCGCGCCTAGAAATGCTGATTCATTCTGGAGCAGGACTCGGACATTGTGTTTCTATAAAGCACTGCAGGTCATTCCAAGTAGAGCCTGTTGAGGAACAGCCGGGCATAAAATGCACTGGGGCATTTATTTTGGCTTTATCTTCTACTTTTGATCCTTTACTTTTTAAGCACTCTGAACAAGTGTATGTCTGTCTTAGAGCCTCGGTTTCCCCACTTACGAAGGGGTATGAAGTCCTCAGTTCCAGGCACACAATGTTCGGGGAACATGGACTGACCGAATGGACGAACGGACACGTGATGTAAGGCAGTGATTTCACGCATCAGCAAACAGCCATGCTGGTTCCTGCCAGCGCGTGACTGCTGCTTGTCTTAGGTCGGGCTGCCCCGGAAGCCAGCATCGCACAGGAATTAAGTAGACTATTTGCAAGATGGCCCCCAAGAAGCATCAGAAGAGCTGGGAAGCAAAAATGATAAAGGAAGGAGTAGAAAGGGTGCACTAATGAGCCCATGACCACTGCAGACAGTTGAGACTCAGTCACACTGGGACCTCTAGGACACAGGGCAGAACAGGCTGGTGGGGAGGGATGAGGGGTGTGCACAACGGTCATCATCAATGTCTGAGGGCTGCTCCCAGGGATGTGAGCCCCAGGGCACTCTGCCCTGTCCTGCTTGTGGCTGAAAGAAAGCCCTGGGCAGAAATTTGGAGAGCCTCAGGTACCTGCCGTAGGAAGTCATCGGCAGCTGCTAGGATGGTGAGCGCCCAGGGGGTGTGGGCGAGGCCCCACGAGCAGCGGCCCCACTGCTCCAATAACGGGCATCTTCCCGCGCTGGAATGAGGAGGGGCGGAGGCAGGAAGGGAAAGGCCCACTGAGGACCCGCTGTCCGAAACCCCTGCTCTCAGCTTCCACCACCACGAGGCTCCAGCAGTACCAAGTCCTGTCTATGCCGCCTGCCTGTTCTCTCGGCAGTTCTGAGGCCAGACCGGTCTCCCTCAATCCCTGCCCTTCTGACATTCTGGGCCGGTTAATTCTATGTTGTAGGAGTCTGTTCTGTGGACAGTAGGATGTCTAGCAGCCTACTACTCCCTTAGATGACAGTAGTGCCTCCTGTTATGACAACCAAAACATTGCCAAATGTCCCTTGGGTGGCAAAGTCTCCCCAGGTTGAAAAATCACTGAGATAGATAGTTGTCCTGCCTCCTCTCCCTGACCCCATCCGTCCCCAGCTCAGAGAGGGACAGAGTTGTCCTGACTCTTACCCCTGACCCCATCCGTCCCCAGCTCAGAGAGGGAGAGAGTTGTCCTGACTCCTCCTGGACCCCAGCCGTCCCCAGCTCAGAGAGGGAGAGAGTTGTCCTGCCTCCTCCTGGACCCCAGCCGTCCCCAGCTCAGAGAGGGACAGAGTTGTCCTGTCTCCTCCTGGACCCCAGCCGTCCCCAGCTCAGAGAGGGAGAGAGTTGTCCTGCCTCCTCCTGGACCCCAGCCGTCCCCGGCTCAGAGAGGGAGAGAGTTGTCCTGCCTCCTCCTGGACCCCAGCCGTCCCCAGCTCAGAGAGGGAGAGAGTTGTCCTGTCTCCTCTCCCTGACCCCAGCCGTCCCCAGCTCAGAGAGGGAGAGAGTTGTCCTGTCTCCTCTCCCTGACCCCAGCCGTCCCCAGCTCAGAGAGGGACAGAGTTGTCCTGGCTCCTCCTGGACCCCAGCCGTCCCCAGCTCAGAGAGGGAGAGAGTTGTCCTGCCTCCTCCTGGTCCCCAGCCGTCCCCAGCTCAGAGAGGGAGAGAGTTGTCCTGCCTCCTCCTGGACCCCAGCCGTCCCCAGCTCAGAGAGGGACAGAGTTGTCCTGACTCTTACCCCTGACCCCAGCCATCCCCAGCTCAAAGAGGGAGAGAGTTGTCCTGACTCTTACCCCTGACCCCAGCCGTCCCCAGCTCAAAGAGGGAGAGAGTTGTCCTGCCTCCTCCTGGACCCCAGCCGTCCCCAGCTCAGAGAGGGAGAGAGTTGTCCTGCCTCCTCCTGGACCCCAGCCGTCCCCAGCTCAGAGAGGGAGAGAGTTGTCCTGCCTCCTCCTGGACCCCAGCCATCCCCAGCTCAGAGAGGGAGAGAGTTGTCCTGGTTCCTCTCCCCTACCCTAGCCGTCCCCAGCTCAGAGAGGGAGAGAGTTGTCCTGCCTCCTCCCTGACCCCAGCCATCCCCAGCTCAGAGAGGGAGAGAGTTGTCCTGCCTCCTCCTGACTCTAGCCGTCCCCAGCTCAGAGAGGGAGAGAGTTGTCCTGACTCCTCCCCGACCCCAGCCGTCCCTGGCTCAGAGAGGGAGAGAGTTGTCCTGCCTCCTCCTGGACCCCAGCCGTCCCCAGCTCAGAGAGGGAGAGAGTTGTCCTGCCTCCTCCTGGTCCCCAGCCGTCCCCAGCTCAGAGAGGGAGAGAGTTGTCCTGCCTCCTCCTGGACCCCAGCCGTCCCCAGCTCAGAGAGGGAGAGAGTTGTCCTGCCTCCTTCTGGACCCCAGCTGTCCCTGGCTCAGAGAGGGAGAGAGTTGTCCTGCCTCCTCCCCGGCCCCAGCCATCCCCGGCTCAGATCTCAGCTCTGGATTCACCCCAACCAGGCCCTGGCTCCGCGTAGTCTCTAGGTGCTGCTATGCTCGGAACATGCCAAGTGACAGGCAGAGCTGGCACCCAGCTGGGAAACGTGCTGCCCCCCTGCTGAGTAAAGCACTGAGCTGTGGGTAGGGAAAGTTAAGCAGCCATGATGGCACTGGCGTCATAGTTGGGCTGTGGGGACCACACACGTCAGGGAAGCCAGGCAGTTTCTGGCGGAGCAGCCCACATAGCATCGGGTCCCAGAGGCTGACCCTGCAGACAGACCCAGGGTGACTTAAGGCTGACCCAACCAGAGGTACTGGTGAAGAGTTACAAGTGCTCTGAGGATATGCAGTTCTCCTAAAGTTATACAGAGAGCAAGCAAGCACACAGAAGGAGTCCAGACCAACTGACTCCAAATTACTGGTTCTTTCCCTTACACTGGGCAACGGTGATGTTCAGAACGAACCCGGTACGGAGTCACGCATGCTAACAGCTGACTCACTGGCCCTCGGTGCTCCGGACGACTAGCCCATCTCCCCCGGTGTGCCAACTGTCCATCAGGGCACAGAGGCCAGGCCTGGGCGCACAGGGGTTTCCTTTTCCCTCGTCCACCCCCTCGACTCCCTCTCCTTGACGCTTCCCTCCAGGAGGCCCCGACAATGCACATGCCACTCAAAGGGCACACAGGTGCATCCAGTCCTCTGGCAGAAGTTATTCACAGCTGAGCTCAGAAGCCAGCTGAGCAGAGACTCCAAAGACGGGCAGCGGGGCGCCAAGCCGGCTGTGCTATCAGCACTCCACCTCACCTGCCTTTGTGTTCCGGGTTGTCGATGCAGCAGCCCGCCTGGTCCAAACAAAACAAAGCGCCCAACAGGAGTGAAGAAACCTCTGTCCCTGAGCCCGGCTCCTGCTGCAATCTCCAGGAGGCCTGGGCAGGGGTCCTGGGCACCGGGGAAGAGTTCTGACAAGTCCCAAGGCTGCATTTCACACACAAGTACACACACACGCACACACTCACATACCGGGTCCACAGAGTGGCAGTTCCCTGCAACCTTGTCCCTGCCATTCACATGTATGATTAAAATTCCCCTGGGAGAGAAGAGTGATGAGGAGGGGACCACGCTGGCTAGAATGAACTCTCCGGACAAGCAAGAGCCTGGTGGGGCGTGCCCGTACAGATGCAAGGACATGCAAACAGAGGAGTGGCAAGTGTTCTGTGAATCTAGCTATCTCATCTGTACTTATGGGGCAAAAAAACCCCCATAATCCAGAGAGATGAAGGGGCTTTAGTGGCACAACAGAGCACCGGGATTCAAACACGGGACTTGTGGCACAGACCTTGCAATAGACTTAGAACAATCTGCGTCCCTGGTTTAATCGGGAGAGAGATGGAATTCCGGGCCTGTTTTCGTGTACCTGGGAGTCCTGATCCTGTTGATGTTTGTAGTAAATCTTCCCTGAGACTGAGAACCACAGGGGTAATAATCCCCACCCGGCTCACGCACTTACAGCTGCTAAGGACTTTCGCATCCATCACCTCATATGACCTCATAATAACGCGGGGGGGGGGGGGGTTACAGATAGAGAAACTGAGGCTCCAAAAGGCTGAGCAAAGCCGGGCACCATAAACTCAAGCTACAGACTTACAAATGTTAAGCTAAGATTACCGTCATTGCCGTCAGCATTAGACCCCTTATTTACCAATCATGATACAAGATAACCTGAAGGGAGAGAGTCATGCCTTATCCATGTCTGAATCCTCCCCCCCCCCCCCGCCACCCAGGTCCCAACCAACAACTCGATACATAGTCGGTGATCAATGTGCATTTGATGATGGCGTCATTTACATAATACACGACAGAAACCCAAAAGGGAAGAGGGGAAAACACTCACATCCAGTACTTGAACAGCTCTAACCTCAAAAAGAGTGGTTTCTCATTTAAAAACAAACAAGTAAACAAAGACGGACGCTGCAAGAGCTCCCGTGATGTCCAGGCTCCGAATGAAGAATAATGTCCTCCAGGACCCCTCACTGTACTGGCCCCGCCCCGTGCTCCCCAACCAGACAGCGTGCTCTGAGCAGCGCCCGAAGCACTCCCTTTCCGACAGCAATCTCCTTTCTTGTCTGAAATTTGCACCTGCCACTCCCTGAGGGCAGTGAACAGTTAGATGTACCCTGGCCGGTTGGCTCAGCGGCAGAGCGTCGGCCTGGCGTGCAGGAGTCCTGGGTTCGATTCCCGGCTAGGGCACACAGGAGAAGCGCCCATTTGCTTCTCCACCCCTCCCCCTCTCCTTCCTCTCTGTCTCTCTCTTCCCCTACCGCAGCGAGGTTCCGTTGGAGCGGGGATGGCCCGGGCACTGAGGATGGCTCCTTGGCCTCTGCCCCAGGTGCTAGAATGGCTATGGATGCAACAGAGCGATGCCCCAGAGGGGCAAAGCATCGCCCTCTGGTGGGCATGCCGGGTGGATCCCGGTCGGGCGCATGCGGGAGTCTGTCTGACTGCCTCCCCGTTTCCAGCTTCGGAAAAATGGAAGGAAAAAAAATTTAAAAAAAATAGTTAGATGTCTGATTGGCCCGCCACATACCGAGGATGAGTATGTAAGACTAGCTCCTGCCGCACAACTGACCCTCAAGAAGAGAACACAGGCCGGTCAGTTTGGATGAGAGGTCAGCATGCTAACGGTCGGAAGCTTTTGCTATGTGGCATCCCGTGGGGGCTTGGGACCCACCGTGGACAGTAAAAAGGTCCTAGCCAGCTAGAGCTGATGCAAAGGAGAAGGCAGACAACCCTTGAGAAACGTCTTTCCTCTCCGAGTCACAATTTGCTTCTGCACTAATTAGGAGTTGAGCTGGGCAAGAGATCATGGAAGAGGACTAACCCAGGTCAGATGGCCAGCGTCAGAGTTATGGCTGGAGCCAGCCCTGGACACGGACACGGCCCCCCCACGGAGAGGAAAATCTCGTGAGAATTCTGAGGGAAGGCTTGGAGGCAAAGGAGAAACCGAGACAGAGCACACAGCACTGAGTTGGTACCCAAGTGCCAGAAGCTACCAAAGTAGGAACAGAGGTTGTTAAATTAAGAGGCTCAGAAGCAGATATTAAATGCCAAGGACTCAGGACCCACGGAAGGGGGAAGCACCAGCCAGTCAAGTCATACAGTGCTGTGTCCCAGGCTCTCTAATCCGAGCAGGTGAAGGCCGTGGGGGTGGGGTGGGGCACAGTGAGGCGAGGCGGGGTGTGCCCTCGAGGCCAGGCAGGGTGTGCCCTCGAGGCGAGGCAGGGTGTGCCCTCGAGGCCAGGCAGGGTGTGCCCTCGAGGCCAGGCAGGGTGTGCCCTCAAGGCGAGGCAGGGTGTGACCTCGAGGCCAGGCGGGGTGTGCCCTCGAGGCGAGGCGGGGTGTGCCCTCGAGGCCAGGCAAGGTGTGCCCTCGAGGCCAGGCAGGGTGTGCCCTCGAGGCGAGGCAGGGTATGCACAGGCACCCTGAGAGAGCCCTGGCAGATGGCCAAGCACGCCCTCGAGGAGCAGGCCTAGACTTGGGGCCCTCAGACACTGTTCTGCACTGCCCAGCAGGACAGGGATGCCAGTTCCAGAGTGAGGACTGGGCAGGCAGGAGTGCTCGAATTTTCAATTACTGTGTTCACACTGAATGGAGCTCGCGGCTCTCCCTGGGCTCCAGGGTGTGTTTGACTTTGCATCACTCCACCTCCTGATCATATAGACACAGAGAGAACAGGTCCTGCTCACTCATCCGACCAGGCTGCCGTGGGGCGTCAGCCGCCGCTCACGTTTACACAGAGGCTTATTAAAGCAAATAGGATTTGCCTAGATTGCAAACAAGCCCTCCCTCAGTAAATGTATTTACTGTGATCCTTGGGGCGTTTCCCACAGAGCACACGCCAGCCACAGAAACAGGGCCGGCTCCCTGTTTCGTTGCACTGGGCCTCAGAGGTATCTTTCCGGGCCTGTTCCCCTTGCCCACGGAGATCTCTAAATACTTGCTTAAGACCAGGAACCGCTCCCCATGCCTCATCCCGCCACCTGGTCCAGGGGAAGGGAAGTCCTGATTTTCCCAGGTAATCTCCTGCAGAGACAGGTAGTGCCTTTTCATGAGACCAAGTTCCCACTGTCTTGATCTTCCTGACTGCAGTTTCCTCAACTGAAAAATGTGCGGCCTCCATGAGATGCTTTCAAAGGCACACCCCCCTCAGACCTCTGGGCTCCCTGGGAAGCGCAGGGAAGTAGGGGCCACTCCGAGCTGGGGGTAAAGGCCTAGCAGGAGTGCTGGAATCCATCCCACGCTTTCTCTTTCCTCGGCGAGTAACCCCTTCCCGGTTCCTGAGTCTCCGTGTGTCCCTGTGTCCAGCTGCAATGTGAGGGGGCAGATTTAATGATCTCTGAGCTCCCATGATCACAGGCTATTCTCTGCCTGTGTGTGTGTGCGCGCGCGCATGCGTGCGCGCACCTGCATACACATCTGGATTTTCCCTGGAGGAGCCACTTCCTGTGGTATGCCATCTTGGTGGGAGTGTCCATCAAGCGTCCATCAAATGTGCTTCCTGACAAGTGGGCAGGAGACCGTGAAAAGCCCAGGCAGCTTCTTTCTCTCTTCCTAGAAGCTGACTGAATCGAGTGGCCTGAGGATCGGAAGGCTGGAACCCATCCATCCGTAGAGTCCGGCCATGAGGAGACTGACTACCCAGGAATTCCTCCCTCCCAGATCTCCAGAGGTTTCTGATTCTGCGGAGGCCAGCTCTCAGCCTCAGTCTTGATGGTGTGGACTGCCTCACACCCCTCCATCCATCAGTGTGCCCAAGTCCTACAAGTCACCCTCTCAGCAAAACCTTTCCCCATTGCAAAGTGCAGCCCCTCTGGCCTGCTTCATTTTTACTCCATAGCACTTTCTTGCCTTTTAAAAAACTGCTAATGTACCTACCTATGTTGTACATTGGCCATTCCTCCCCATCAGAACATAAACTCCCCAAGGGAGTCCTTTGTGTCTGTTTTGCTCGTTGCTGGATTTTCAGTGCTCAGAAGAGTGCCTGGCGTGTGGCAGGTGCCCATTACGTATTGGGTGAATGAATAAATGTATGAATTGATGCTTGAAAGGAACCACACTTGGTTTGGGTACTAACTAACTAATGCTGTCTCTCCTCTGTTGCCCTCTGGGTCTTTGTCTCCTCCCCGGCTGGGGAGCCCTTTGCTGACAGGGAAGCAGGAAGCCTGAACTAAAGCAGGGATCACAGCCCGTATATAGGGGTAGGGGGGTGCCAGCCCAGGCCTCCCCCAGGGCAGTGTGCCCCCCTCTTCTCCCTCTACTTCCTCATCTCCCCTTTCAACCCTGTGCCCTGGACCACTTTCACTTAAACTTCAAAATCATGATCTGCGTCTAAGAAAGAGAGAGAGAGAAAAATAAAAAACGTAAAGGGGGAAATTCAGACAGGTCTCAGTGGGCTAGAAGAAGCAGACCGGGCTCACTCCGGGAGCCCGTGCAAGCTGAAAACCGAGGAGTGGGACTTGGGTCCAGGCCTGGGAAGGCAGCTGGGGGGAATGGGGATTCCTAGGTGGGATTCCAGATGTGCGGCTGCACCCACTGTAGGAGGTTTACATTAAATCTAAACCAATATTGTTTTAGATTTAATGATTCTTGCTCCTGTGGAATCAAGGTCATAAAGAGTAAACGGAGTTCCAGGCAAGCCCACCGAAGCATGTTTGACTCAGCTGGGAACCTGGACTTCCTCTCTCTGCTGACACATCCGTCAGCCCCTCCCACGTGCACCTCTCACCGGCTGCCCACATCGCTGCGCCTTCAGGCCTGTCTGTGTCCCCCGCTCTCAGAGCCTCCACTCCAGCTCTTAGTCTTCCCCAAATTCTTCTCTACACCCTGTCTATTATCTGAGGAGCGGCTCCCCTTGACATTGCCTTGTCCCCCGCCAATCTGTACCCCTCCCCTTTCTCCCCTTCTCTGCACCCCAAACCGGACGCGCCCTATGGGGCCTGTACAATGGGCTGCCAATATCTTTCTCAAATTAACTTCTGAGTGAGTGTAACAATATAATAAAAATAAAGCTGCTTTGTAAAGGGTATTAATGTTACTTGGTCTAATCTCAGACTATGAAATGCCTGTCTTTTATTTCCACAACCTCCTACAGTGGGTCCAGCCACACATCTGGAATCCCACCTAGGAATCCCCATTCCCCCCAGCTGCCTTCCCAGGCCTGGACCCAAGTCCCACTCCTCGGTTTTCAGCTTGCACAGGCTCCCTATTTCCACAACCTCCTACAGTGGGTCCAGCCACACATCTGGAATCCCACCTAGGAATCCCCATTCCCCCCAGCTGCCTTCCCAGGCCTGGACCCAAGTCCCACTCCTCGGTTTTCAGCTTGCACGGGCTCCGGGAGTGAGCCCGGTCTGCTTCTTCCCCACATCCGGGCGCACCCTCACAGCGCTCCCTCCTGAGGGGCCCCAGGACGAGGGCAGGGGACGGGGAGGACGGCGGCCTCGCTGAACTCTGCGCCCGATGATGATGTCCGCGCGCGAGTCTGTCCAGTGCTCGGCCTTTCCCGGAGGAAGACGTCATTATCCTCAATGTGCAGAATGAGCACACGGAAGCTCTAGAAGGGTCAGGGACGTGTCCACGGTCACTGACTCACCAGGAGGCTGCTTTGTTACCCTTCCACCAGCCTGCCCAAGGAGAAAGGCAAGTGAGACAGACGGCGGAAGCTCCCGGAACAAACCTGCTCTTGCACAGAGACCCTGTAAGACCACATCGTGGGATTAGGTGGTCCTGGGGGTAGCCCTGGGCAGGGGAGGAAAAGGTGTCTGCACCAAAAAAAAAAAAAAAAAAAAAAGAAAAGAAAAGAAAAGAAAAAGTGGAGGGAGGAGGGTGCTCCTGCTCCGTCATGCTAATTTTGACATTTTCCTGTTTGTCTGCTTGTGATCATCAACTTATCATTTAACCTCGCTGCGGTGATGCCTCTGGAATGTCAACAAGGCTCGCTGGAATGTCATTGCGGCCTGGCAGCTGGCCCCTGGTGTTTCTGATACAAAGGATGTGCAGCTGCACCCTGGCCCTGCTGTCTGCACCCCCCATCCAGCAGACAGCGGCACCGGGCACGTGGTGTCCACAGAGACACTCCGCACACCGAGAGGGGGGCGCGTCGGGTCCGCGCGGGGCATTTCCTATGGACTGTTCTGCCTGAGCCAATTAACCCGGAGTAATTGCTGAAGGCATCCGATACCGATGATGGATACCAGCGGCTGACCCCGAGGGTGGATGGATGGAAGGAGAGCGGCGAACAGTGAGATGTCCCCGTGTCTGCAGAGTGTGCGGATAGATGGCAGAGGCCTCTGCCTGCATCACAGCAATGGCCCAGTGGTGCAGGCCGGGGAGCTGCGGGTGTCCCTCTTCCACAAAAGTGAAAGTTAAACCTCGGAGAGGGAAATGAAGTCAAGTTCACCCGAGTAGAGAAACGCAGAAAGGCTGGGAACAAACCCCATGTCTAGATTTTGTACTTTTTTTGTTTGTTTGTTCATCCAACAAGTATTTATTGAACACCTACTAGGAGCCAGACATGGTATCAGCCGGTAGATACGGTTTCCCTATCTCCAATACCCATGCCGTTTGCTTGTGGGGTCTTCCTCCTCTGGAGTCCTCTTTGAAGAGACATCTTTGCCCGATTCCCTACATCCTATACCCATTTTACTCCCCTTTGTTCTTCTGTTCCCCTCAAACAGGGGTCCCCAAACTTTTTACACAGGGGGCCAGTTCACTGTCCCTCAGACCGTTGGAGGGCCGGACTATAAAAAAAACTACGAACAAATCCCTATGCACATTGCACATATCTTATTTTAAAGTAAAAAAAACAAAATGGGAACAAATACAATATTTAAAATAAAAAACAAGTAAATTTAAATCAACAAACTGACCAGTATTTCAATGGGAACTATGGGCCTGCTTTTGGCTAATGAGATGGTCAATGTGCTCCTTTCATTGACCACCAATGAAAGAGGTGCCCCTTCCGGAAGTGCAGCGGGGGGGGGGGGCGGATAAATGGCCTCAGGGGGCCGCATGTGGCCTGCGGGCCATAGTTTGGGGACCCCTGCCCTCAAACTTGTGCTCAGGGGGACTCTGCTGTCTGTCAATTATACCTGAATATGCCCAGATTTCCCTGTCTGCTTTAACCCAGCAGGAGCCTCATGACACTGATCCTTCTCAGGGAAAGAGCGGCCCTGTCCTGTTAGTGGCCCCCTGCACTCCGCGAGCGGGACAGAGAGCATGTGGGACCAGAGGACCTCCTTGTTCCTGGAAGCACAGTGTCAGCAGCTGCCTGCCTTGGCCAGTGGGCTCAATGGTCCTGCCAGCTCGGCTCTGGCATCAGAGTGACGTGGACATCCTAGGCCATGATCCTGGCGTATCCATGAGGCTGTGGGATGCAGAGTGTTGGCACCTTGGGTGCTGGCACCGGTCCCTGAGACACTGAACCACAGCGCAGGCAGGAGGCACGGGGGGCGGGGGGAGTGCAGGGTTGAGACAGGCTGCACCCAGCTCTTATCCAGGCGGGGCGCTGAACAAGCCAGTGCCGGCCGGGGCTGCGCGGCGTCTCTGCTGGTTGTGTCCGCCCGCGACGCTTGGGCCAGAGCTGCTCGAAGCCTCAACTGCTTGGGCCCCCATCCCGGCGTTTCTAAACTTCTCTGGAAGGTATCCGCTATTGAAGTCAGGCGTTCAACTGACTTATTAGATGGGGGGAGGGGGGGAGGGGGAATTCAAGAACTTCATAGAATCTAGAATGACTTGGAAACTTCTCTCCCTACCTCCTCTTTTATTTTAGTCAGGAAAATTCCCAAAGAAGCTCTTTCCCTGGGAAGGATCAGTGTCACGAGGCTACTGCTGGGTTAAAGCAGACAAGGAAATCTGGGCATATTCAGGTATAATTGACAGACAGCAGAGTCCCCCTGAGCACAAGTTTGAGGGGAACAGAAGGACAAAGGGGAGTAAAATGGGTATAGGATGTAGGGAATCGGGCAAAGATGTCTCTTCACAGAGGACTCCAGAGGAGGAAGACCCCACAAGCAAACGGCATGGGTATTGGAGATTGGGAAACCGTATCTACCGGCTGATACCATGTCTGGCTCCTAGTAGGTATTCAATAAATACTTGTTGGATGAACAACCCCCCCAAAAAAGTGCAAAATCTAGACATGGGGTTTGTTCCCAGCCTTTCTGTGTTTCTTTACTAAATTCCCGAAAAAACCTGGGAGCAATAATGAGGTTTCCAAACAGATAAGAGTGACACGAAGGGCCAGAGATGGAGATGGACTGGGGAGGAGACGGCAGGGCGGGCAGACAATGGCGAGGGGGACCCGGACAGGAAGGAGACCCTGGGAGACAGAGGGACAAAGCAGTGCCCACACTGCCAGCCAAACAGAGAGGAGTAGAGGGCAAAGATGGAAAGGTAAGAGCCCAGGGCCACACCAGGACCGCCCAGAGCAGATGCCCAGAGCTTCTCACAGCCCAGCCCAGTCAGTCCAGGGTGACTACGGGGCCAGGCTGCCCACAAGGGGGCCAGGCTGCCTGTGACCTGGCGAGGGGGCCAGGCTGTCTTTGACCCGGCCAGGGGGCCAGGCTGCCTATGACCCGGCGAGGGGGCCAGGCTGCCTGTGACCCGGCGAGGGGGCCAGGCTGCCTGTGACCGGGCGAGGGGGCCAGGCTGTCTTTGACCCGGCGAGGGGGCCAGGCTGCCTGTGACCCGGCGAGGGGGCCAGGCTGTCTTTGACCCGGCCAGGGGGCCAGGCTGCCTGTGACCCAGCCAGGATGTCTGTGACCCGGCCAGGCTGCCTGTGACCTGGCGAGGGGGCCAGGCTGTCTGTGACCCGGCGAGGGGGCCAGGCTGTCTGCGACCCGGCCAGGGGGCCAGGCTGCCTGCGACCCGGCCAGGGGGCCAGGCTGCCTGCGACCCGGCCAGGGGGCCAGGCTGCCTGCGACCCGGCGAGGCTCCCTGTGATGGGCCAGCCGCCTCCTCTTGGCTGTGTGACGGGTGGACTGCCTATCTCTAGACTATGTTTTCCTCAGCTCTCAAATAAGGACAGTGACAGCCTCTGACTCAGACTCACTGTGACAATGATTAGATGGGTCCCTTTCTAGTAAGTGCTTGGAACTGTACCTGCCAGAGAATCCATGTTCCCGGGAGGAAGGGGACAGTGGCGAGTCCTAGTCATGGTTTATATTCTCTGACAGCATGGGGGCCAAATACCCATGGGCGCAGTGTGCCAGGAGCAAGGCCAGCCTGAGGGTGTCTCTGGCACTAGTGCTGAGCTGACACCTTGCAGATGCCACAACCACAAACCCTGCCTTGGGGAGAGGGGAGGCGTTGGCATGACAGGAGGGACAGGGTTTTGGATGGGAAAGTGGAGCAAGGTTCTTGACGCCATGAGTGAATTCGTGTGTGTGTGCGGGGGAGTAACACACGGGTGGGGTTCCCACACCCTTCTTCACTTGCAGGACTTTTGAACATGAGTCTGGGGTAAAATCAAAACAGAGGGAACAGCCTGACTAGGCAGTGGTACAGTGGATAGAGCATCGGACTGGGATGTGGAAGACCCAGGTTCGAGACCCCGAGGTCGCCAGCTTGAGTGTGGGCTCATCTGGTTTGAGCAAAAGCTCACCAGCTTGAACCCAAGGTTGCTGGCTCGAGCAAGGGGTCCCTCGGTCTGCTGTAGCCCCATGGTCAAGGCACATATGAGAAAGCAATCAATGAACAACTAAGGTGCTGCAACGAAGAATTGATGCTTCTCATCTCTCTCCCTTCCTGTCTGTCTGTCCCTATTTGTCCCTCTCTCTGACTCTCTGCCTCTGCCAAAAACAAAAAAACAAACCAGAAGGAACACCTGGGGGGTTTGTATAGGAGAAACCTCAGAAAAGGGGTGGGGATGAGGAGAAAAGTGGCAGAGGACAAGCCTGATTCTTAGTGGGGACCGTTGCCTTGGTGACGGTTTTGAGCACAGCCAGTTAACAGATTACACACATAGGGTCTCCCCCAATATCTGCCTCCCCCATCTGTGAGCCATGACCAGGAATGAGCAAGATGGGCAGCAAGAGGCATGGACATAAAACCTCCTCTACAGCTTGGGGCCCAGGCCATACATCACTCTGTCAGAGTGGACCCTGGCCTGGTGCTTTCACAGAAATGAGAGCGACCATTCACGCTGCCAGGCCTGTCCTGGGTCTTGGAGGCACTGCTCACAGGAGCTCATGGCTTCCCTGGGCAGCTCACCAAGAGGTCACTGAAGACCCTACTTTCTCACTACTACCTAGCCAAGCTCTACCCAGCCCAGCCAAGCTCCGCCCAGCCCAGTCAAGCTCCGCCCAGCCCAGCCAAGCTCCACCCAGCCCAGGAGGGGTGCTCTCCGACCCTGGTGCCCTTCCCTGCACGGGGTCCCTTGGGGAACCAAGGAGAGTCATCACACCCCAAAGACTTCAGCTGAAAGGGAGCAGTCGGCACCAGCCCTCCCTGCCACGACCTCCTAGGTACTAGGGTGGGTCCTAGTTGGTCCCCTGGGGTGGAGAGGGGACAGAAAGGTGCCATGTGCCAGGAAAAGATGTAAAAACCCACCCTCCTACAAGAACACCTCAACATTTTCCACCTAATAGCACTCTTGTAGCACTAGGACAAGCCCATGTTGTCATTGTGACTTCCACAATGTCAAAGTGGAAGTTCAGGGATGTCAAGGCCATTTCTCAAGGTGAAATACTTATAAATGGCCAACCCTTGACTTACAAGGTCCCACGCACAGGTTCTGCCTTCACACTTAGAGTCCTCTGTCTTTTCTTTACCCTTCGTGATGAAAAACTCGGGGTCTCCACTGCATTCAAGTGGGCCTCCCCATAGCAGAGCTGCTGGTGGCCCAAAGCAGCCAGCGGTCCCCGAGTCTGCCGGGCCACCTCCTTGTGTCTGCTAGGTGCAGTGACAGCAGGGCCCAGGCTGCTCAGTATTCCTGGGAATCTGAGCTGAGCCCCAGCCAGGATGAGCCAGGCAGGCCCAGACAGCAGCAGCAAGGGGTATGGGCTTGAAGCCAAGTCAGATAATATGAAAATAATAATAATCAATAAAGACACAGCACACAAGAACACCGGGACAAGAACTGGAAGTCAGACTGACAAACACAGAGGCAGCTAGGAGGGGCACGGAAGGACACACCTCCACCGACAGCCACCCACTTTTGGGACGCAAGAATCCAAGGACAGTCAGAGCTCAGCAAGGATCCGAGTGGAGAGGAAGGAAACCAGCCGAGGGCTGGTCTTCACCTCCAGCCCTGCCACTTGGCCATGGTGAGCTCTTAGAAAAGAGAGAAGCTTCCCAGGTGAGATCAGGACATCCAGAGCTGACTCAATGGGTCAGAAGAGGAGACCAGACAGGAGTAGAAGAATGGCCCTGACAAATACGATGTGGGGATGGTGGGGGAGAAGAAGGCGATCTCAGGACTGGAGCAGCGTTCTGGAGAATTTGGGCAGGTGAGGCAACTTCATGACATATAGATTAGTTCTATCTACACAGATGAAGAATTTGTCTCGGAGGGGTGCAACACATTATTCAAAGTCACCCCGCCAGTAAGTGGCAGAAACTTGATACAAACTCAGTTCTGATTCCACGCCCGAGCATCTTAACCCACTACCTTTCATGAAGAGGGCCAACCAGAAGGCTGAGAGACGCTAAGACACAAGTGTGGGCTAGAGTACTGAGGAGCCCAGAGCAGCCAATGAAGGCCGTAGGCACCTGGGTGAATGGGAAGCTTAGATGGGTCAGCATCCTGGTTCTCCTGGGAGCTGATAGTGCCCGCTTGAGGGCTGACCCACTTCAGGCCTAGAGCCATTGCTTAGAAATTGCACCAAGCAAATCCCCAGCCGCAATTACCACCATGCTTGCAGCACTGGGCTGAGCGCTGGAAATAGCTCTGTATTTATTTACCCTGCAATTACATGCTACATTAAATGCTCCACAAGAACATGGCGATCACCCTGCAATTAACTGGTCTTTGCTTCCTGGGCAAGAGCGAGCTGGAGACAGTTACTGGGTGAAATCAAGTGCCGCCTGGTTTCTTAATGGACCTGAGGGTCACCTTGTAACTTGTGCTATTGGGCCTGGCTAGAGGCTCTCACTCTGGGAGCTATCTTGGCTCCTGCGGGAAGAAGTTCATGTCCAGGTCAGACCTGAACCAAACTTTACTGTGAGTTCTGTGCGTGACCTGGCATAGTAGAACCTCTTTGTGTGAGCCCTGCCCGGCTGGTCTCCTCCAGCTCCTCTCAAAGCACCTAGTGAGCTCTCTGTACTTAGTTTTTGGAGTTCCTGAGCATCAATCACTCCACCAATCTTTGCATGAACTTAGTTTCCGCCGTCTTTACCTAATAAATTCCTATTTGCCTTCCAAGATCCAGCTCAAATATCACTTCCCTTGGGAAGTATTCATTGAAAGAAAATTGTAGAGGGTAGTAAAAATCAGGCAGGCCTGGGGTCAAACACCAGTCTCATTACTTAATGGCAAAGTGACTTCTGGTGAGTTACTTCACCTCTCTGAACCCCGTTATGTGTGTATGTGTATACAAATGTATAGGATGCCTTGACATCATGTGGATATGTATTGTGTGTGTGTGTGTCTCTCTCTCTCTCTCTCTCTCTCTATATATATATATATATATATATATATATATATATGCGCACTCATAGTTAGGAACAGATTGTAGCATGATGGGAACAGCATGGGGCCTGACACCCGTGGGTGCACACTAAATCTTTAAGTCAATGAATCAATGAGTAAATCAACCAATCAATCCACAGTCAATTAGGAGCTGAGGATGCGTGCACCCACGTTTATCTTTGTGGCTCCCCACTTAACTCCCTACACGTAAACATGTATACGTTATGCAGAAACACAATATGCAAACACAATGGTAATTGGTCTCCAGTTGCCTAGCGATTCCCAAGAACTAGTTTGTTGGGCTGTGCGGAGAGATGAGGAATGCCGGCAAAAGGCACTAAGAAGAGAGTTAATTATATATTTACTACCTCTGTCATTTTCTCCTAATTATGTCTTGGCAAGCAGAGCCTCCTGGACGAGTCTTAAATCTCAGCGTCTTTAGAAATATAATAAAAAAATCAATGTGAAATGGAATGTCCCCAACAGCCAAAAATGCCCAGGAAAGCTTCAATCAGTAAGAATCCCACCGAGCCAGGCTGGCACCAGTTCTGACTGGGTTTGGACTTGAAAGACCAAATATGGGCCCAGAAGAGCAGCAGGAGAGCAGGGCAGTGTCTGGGCCCAATCCTCCGAGGCCACCTGTGAGTCTGTTGAGGGTCACCTGGAGTGCCTGTGGCCAGCACCTGCTGTCAGTTTCCCATGAGGCCACGGGAGGAGGAGGTTGGGCATGAAAATTATTAAACCACTGTGTGGCATTTAGCTTAATTTCTGGACTGAGAGGATGGGAACTAGTTCCTGAGCACCCTCTATGCCAGTGGTCTTCAGCTGGGGCAATCCTGCCCTGGGGCACCATGAGCCAGCTCTTCATACTTTGGGTTGTTAAACTTGGGATCGGCGCTACTAGCAGCACATGGCTTTTCAAACCTTGGTGTGCTTGTCTTCTCTGCTTGGGTTTCTAACGGTAAGGAACACCTCGGCACACACATGCTCAGAACAAAGGCGCACGCTTCCTTCATGTGACGCCTGCCCCTCCCTGGCTGCAGTCATGTTTGTTGAGAACGAGTCGGCTCTCAGCAGGGAAGGGCGTGGAAGTCTGAATTCCCGTGGGCACCAGCGCATGCCAGCTCTTTCTCTCCTTTTGGGGAAAAGACCATGCTTCTCTCACTGGTCCCAGTAGGCACAACAAGAGTAGCACGGCTTAGGAGCTTGCTGCTCTCCATCAGACTGACCTGGGCAGGAAGCCACTGCCGCCTCTCCGGTCTACGAGATGACGGGGACTTACATCGTTTCTTCTCAGGTGTCCCTGCCATGCTCAGCAATGTGTCTCCATTCCAGGCCATCAGACACAAATACATCATCCAAGCAATTGGGAGGCCTCTTAGTTTCTATGATTTGAGTCTCTTGTCTAGGATCCAAAGGTCCCTGGTAGATAAAAGACCCAAGAGAGATTTTTTTTCTAGGATTTTCTCCTGTAGACTTCACAACCAGTATACAAGGCAGTTATATGTACATCCCTTTCGCATTTGGGGAAAAGAGTAGCTTTAAGGAACTGAATGACTCTTTTAAGGTCACTGAACTAAGAAATAATGAAATTGATATATGCAAACACACCAGTCCAACTGACACAAGGCGCACATTCCTGCCACTCCAGCCGGCCGCTGGAAAGGGACAGAGGAAGGAGAAACAGAATAGGAAGGGACGCTCTTGATCTTGACAAGAATGGAGGAAACAGGGAAAGGCATGGCTCGTCTCTCCAAACCTGCCCTCCTCCATCAGCACCGGCCCTGTCCCTGACATCTGCTTGTCTTTCTCAGGGCACCAGGACCTCCAGATGTCGAAAGAAGACACATTCTAACAGGCAGAAGGAAAAAGTCATTTGGGGATCTGCAAGAGGTCCCCAGTATAAATGTGGGTGATAAACATGAGGCTCATTGCTCTTGGAGGAGGCCGAGGCTTCTTCTGAACAGGTGTCAGGAGGACTTGACTAAAGGCCTCAAGCCATGATGAGTTGTTAAAAGCGTGTAGGGATGTGAGGAGGGCATTCCAGCTCAGTCAGCTCCGGGAACACCTGAGTAGTCCAGACTGCAGATGGGCACCCAGGGAACAATCTATATAAAGGATTGTAAACTGTTCTCCAAGTTACCGCCCCACCCGCACTACTTCTGTCTCGTCCAGCATTTCTCAGCATGTGTCTGACAGAGCCGCGCTTCGGAACTGTAACGTGTATTGGAGGTAACTGAACTAGTGTCAACACGTGGCCCGGAGAGAGGACTCCCATTCTGCACGTCTATGCCACTCGGTCCACAAGCCACACTTCAAATAGAAAGTCTTTACAATACTGGTGAAGCAAAATGTCAACAGGTCTTTATGGCAAACGAAAAGATCCAGGGGTGAAATGGTTTTGGAAAACACTACATTAAGTTTAACAAATCTCTGAAACTCCAAGGGCAGGGGGTGGGGTATAACATGTATAAACATGTAGAAAGGCTTTCTAGAAAACAAAAGTGGTTCCATGGTCAAATATTTTGGGAACACCTGGGATAAATGAAAGGAATCCCTTTACTGCAGGACTTATCAGGGCCTTTACATTGTGTAAGTCAGATCATGTCATTCTTCTGTCGGAAGTTGAGGATGCAAAAGCCCTTAGCAGTCAACAAGGCCCCCGGGACTTCACTCCTGCCTTTTCCTCACCCTCGTTATCTCCAAGTACCTGGAAGCCTTCTCTGGGGACACCGGAGAGGCACACTCCAGCCACAGGGCCTTGGCCTTGGATCTTTCCTCTGACAACCAATCTACTAACTCCCTCGCTTCCTTCTTTGTTCAGATGGCACCTTCCAGGTGAGGCTCCCCTGCCCGCCCTAGGGACTATCACAGCCCACCCGTCTGGGCCTCAGCATATGCAATTCCCCTTCTTAACCTGTCTCATCTTTCTTGTAAGTGCATTTTTACCTTGGGGCACACCATACAAATTCATAATGCATTCTGTTTATGGCTTATTGTTTGTCTTACCCACTGGATGATAAACTCCACGAGGGCAAAAATCTTTGTTGTTTTTTGATTGCTATATTTATTATAAGCACCTAGAACCCGGCCTATCATACATACATGAGGTACTCTAAATACTTGCTGAATCAGCAATTCAATGGCTGTGAATGTGAAATTCTTTGCAGGGGGTGGAATACAGTGAGCATCCTTCCCTAAAGCTTTCTAACCACAGAAGCTATTTCTTTCTTATTTCTTTTCCTACAGAGCCTCTCAGCATGACCACTATTCCTAAATGCTCATTTTTCTAGGAAATGCAGCTGTGATAACTCACAGAGGATTGCCTTCATCCATTGTCCTAAATCCTTCCAGGCCTACTCGTAATCATCCCCTACCAGGTCCCAGGGTGATGAGTGCCATAAATTTATTACCCACAGTATAAATTTATCTGTAAATCTGCAAGAACAATGTCACGGGAGGGACACTCACTGCTCCCTCTCCCGCAAGTGCCGAAGTGCCCGCGGGCCTGTGCGGCTGGTGAGGAGGCACCAAGTTTCCCAACATGCCTTTCGGCAACAAGTGCTCCCCAAATATCATACGTACTTAACCTTCATAGTAATCTTTCAAGGGGAATCTTAATCCCCAGTTATACAAACAAGTCCCTGAGTCTTAGAGACTAAGTAGCTTGTAGAACTGCAATTCAGACAGAGGTCTGCCTTTTAAAGCTCCTACACCGTGCACAACACCATCACGGCGAACCTCACAACAGAGTGTCTGGCCAACACCGCACTGTCTAATGAGAGACCTGGGAGTACTTTGTCCAGAGTGTCTACCTCATTAGCAAAGCAGCAGCAGCAGCAGCAATAGTAATGCTCCTTGAGATTAGACTATACGCCAATTATTATTCTAAACACTTAACCTACACTCTTTTCATTCCTACAACCCCATGGCCCTCACTTTCTAGATGAGGAAACCAAGACAATTGAGAAGTTGCAGAATGTACTAACTTGCCCAACGTCACATGGACATGGAGGGAAAAGAAGAGTCAGGAAGGATGCAGTCCTGAGCCAAGCTGCTGTTGCCACGAGCACCTCACCCCGCTGTGACAGTGCCAACCACAGCTCATCCTTCCCTCTTCTCCCAGCCCTCCCAGCGCTCCACCCCGTTGATGCTCTTGCCTCTGTGTCTGCCTCCCAGCTCTCTGTTGAACCTCTTTCCTTCTGGCAGAAGGACTCACCTATGGATAGGAGAGCAACCCACACCCTTCTATCTCTGCAACCGCCAGTGACCCTCTCTCGTACGGCCTTCCCTGATGACCCATCCCGGGAGCGAGGGCCGGGCACCAAGAAGGCTCTTAGAGACCATCACTGGACACTCTAGGAACCTGACACCCAGCGTAGCTGCTGCCTTACCTAAGCGTGCACACAGTCCGTGATAACCCTGGACGAGGACACGGGCCGGGGAGTCCCCTCCTGGTGTCCTTTCATCCATTAACCCACCAGCCAGAAAGCATCCACTGAGCACCTGCTATGTAAAAGTGCCAAGGAGCGACCCAGAAGATCCGGCTGACCCTTCAGCGGGCTTCTCATTTGTGTTCACTCGTATTTTCATTCATTCGTCTCTTCATTCAATACAGCTTTAGGCTCCAAACAGAAATGATCAAAAAACACAACCACTTCTAATGGAGATGAGGTTTATTATTAGTGAATTAATTTATCTTCTCCAGTTTCACTGAGATACAACTGGCATATAACATGTATTCGTTTAGGGTGCACCACACAAGTTGATATGCGTATATGCTGGGAAATGATTGCCACATGAGTTTAATGTTTATCGCCCTCTGTTATTTTCATAAACAATACCACAAAGGGTGGCCCTGGCCGGTTGGCTCAGCGGTAGAGCGTCGGCCTGGCGTGCGGGGGACCCGGGTTCGATTCCCGGCCAGGGCACACAGGAGAAGCGCCCATTTGCTTCTCCACACCCCCACCCCCTCCTTCCTCTCTGTCTCTCTCTTCCCCTCCCGCATCCAAGGCTCCATTGGAGCAAAGATGGCCCGGGTGCTGGGGATGGCTCCTTGGCCTCTGCCCCAGGCGCTAGAGTGGCTCTGGTCGCAGCAGAGCGACGCCCCGGAGGGGCAGAGCATCGCCCCCTGGTGGGCAGAGCGTCGCCCCTGGTGGGCGTACCGGGTGGATCCCTGTTGGGCGCATGCGGGAGTCTGTCTGACTGTCTCTCCCCGTTTCCAGCTTCAGAAAGAAAAAATAAATAAATAAATAAACGGTAATGAGTGCATTAAAAATAAAAGACAGTCAAGGTTCTAGGACAGCATATAATTTGTGAGAGAAGCAGGAAGGAATATGACCTAGCCCGGGAATCAAAGAAAACTTCCTGGAGGAAGTGGCGCTGACTGTGAGATATAAAGGGCGGTAAGAGCACATTAGGTGAGAAGGACATTGAGAAGGAGAGCACAGGAGCTGGAAGCCCTGAGGTTGAAAGAACCTGACACATCTGAGATTATAATATACTCGTACAGTGTCATCTAGTACAGGATATACACATAACACATAAAGTAGAAGGCTTTTTCCAAGGAAAGCATTAACCTTTGAGTGAGTGCTATGTGCCAGTCAGCTTTATCCTGCCACAAAGCAGGTATGAATCCCATTTCACAGCTGGAAAAACTGAGACTGAAGTAGTGTCATGTAGTACAGGATATACACATAACACATAAAGTAGAAGGCTTTTTCCAAGGAAAGCATTAACCTTTGAGTGAGTGCTATGTGCCAGTCAGCTTTATCCTGCCACGAAGCAGGTATGAATCCCATTTCACAGCTGGAAAAACTGAGACTGAAGTATTAAGACACTATGCCAACCACAGCAGACACTGGTAATGTTTCATTTCTCGGAATCATTTCTGTGCATCTTTCTCTAACTCTTGTGGGTTCGTGCTTATTTTATTTATTTATTTACTTTGCGTCCAATGACTTGATTCTACTATTCTTTTCAGCTGCCTGTACTGGGGCTACTAGGACTGTTGCCCCCACGGAGCTGTAAGGTCCTGGGAATGACTCTTGGACAAGACGGCTGGAAGCACGACTGCCCAGCAAGCTTGCCTCGGGCAGGGACAGACTCGAAGGTGGAACGTACACTCTAGACGCCCCTGCAGGACCGGGCCGAGCAGGACTGGCAACAAGTCGATCCCCTGCCTCACATCTCCCCTTTCTCTGTCCTGTCTCCCTCATTTCCCTATTGGTTTCTTCTGGGACCCCTTTTGAGTAAGTCACTCAGACAAGAATTGTCACCTCAGAGACCACTTCAGGAACCCAACCTGAAACAGAATCCATGCCTGTCTGAATTTGAAGCCTTATCTCTTGCTAGTGAGACAGGAAGGTGTCTCACCAGCAAGAGGATGAAGGTAGGGAATTTGAGTTGATGAAACAGAACAACACCAGTTAAGGGTAAGATGAGTACTCATGAGAAAAAGGCTCAAGAGCAAGAAGGGGTTTCTTTGAGCTTAGAGGGAGACAGGAAAGCCTCTGAGAGTTAGAGAAATGTCAGCTAAGCATCAAAGGATGTGGAAGTTAGGACCACAGTGGAGAAGTAGGCATCTAGGATAGGGAGGTCTGATGCTGCACAAGAAGGACGTCACAAGGGTGAGAGTGGTGCTTGCAGAACAGAGGGAACTGTGCCGCCCAGATGGAGTCACGGCAGATAGTGCAGGACAGAAGGCCAAGGCCAGACTGGGAGGGTTTCTTCAATATCAGGCTACAGAGAAGTACGACCTGGCGGGAAGAGTATGCCCTATTGTGGTAGACACACTAGGTTCTCATGCCATACCCACCAGTTCTATAGCTATGTGACCTAAAACAGGACAGTATATTCAGCAGTGACAGGAAAAGGTCTTATTCAGATGCTTGTTTTGTGGATTAACTAAGAACAGCCCAATGAAAACCCCTAGCTTATCACTACAGATGTGTGTGTGTGTGTGTGTGTGTGTGTGTGTGTGTGTGTGTGTGTGTGACAGAGACAGAGAGAGGGACAGAGAGGGACAGAAAGACAGGAAGGGAGAGAGATGAAAAGCATCAAGTCTTTGCTGCAGCACCTTAGTTGTTCGTTGATTGCTTTCTCATATGTGCCTTGGCGGGGAGAGGTGGGGCTGCAGTGGAGTGAGTGACCCTTTGCTCAAGCCAGTAACCTTGGGCTCAAGCTGGATGAGCCCGTGCTAAAGCTGGCAACCTCAGGGTTTCAAACCTGGGTCCTCTGTGTTCTGGTCCGACACTCTCTCCATTGCGCCACCACCTGGTCAGGCTCACTACAGATCTAAATGATGCTGGGTTGTGTTTTTTTTTTAATTATTCTAAAAGTTTGGGCTCCATTGTGTAAGAGGACTCACTGAAAAGGCTTTAATCAAGGAAGTAAAATATTCAAAAGAACATATTAGAGAAAGTTCTATTATAGTGAAGGGTGATACAGGCAAGGACAACTAACGAGGAAATGGAGGAGTGGACGTCAGCCAGGAGCCCAAACTGTCTCTGAGGTCGACCTAGCATCTGAATGAACAGGGGTTTGAGAAGCGGAACTAGTTTGAGGGTGAAGGTGGAAGGGTGATGTAATGCATGTTGAGTTGAGAGTTATATCTGGACATGTAGAGAAGCAGTAGCATACAACCAAAGAGCCAGACAGACCTGAGTTCAAATCCCATACCTGCCACATATTAACTGAGCGACTAGCTAAGGTTCAGGACCTTGCTGAGCCTTCATTACCTGATCTTCAAAAAGAGAAAACACAGGGTTGCTTCTAAGGATCGAGGCACATGAGGTTGTCTGGCGAATGATACACGAACAGATGCTCAACAAATAACTAGCTTTCTTTAAAAAAGAAAACGTTTATTAGGCAATGGAGATTGAGTCTTGGGGTTGGCCTCAGAGCTGATAGTGTAAATTTGGAAAGCAGTGGACCAGAGCAGATGGCTGAAGCATAAGCATGGTTGAGATCAATTACGTTTTGGAGAAAAATGTCCTGGCAAAGACCAACAGGCACTGAAGACAAATTTTAAGTTAGTTGGCTACTTCTGTTTTCCCATAAGGAGCACAACTCACTTTAGTTGTTCTAACATTTATGAGCCCGACACAGAGGAAATGAGGAGCCTGTGATAAATAAGGCTCGTTTCCTGCCCTGGGAGGACTCACAATATCTTGGAGGAAATGGGCATAGAGAAAACCAAGCAAAATGCAAAGTCAGAAGAGCTCTCTACGGGTCTGAACCAAGTGCTATGGGTATACCAAGCAGAGGGTGATTAATTTTCTCCTGAGGATTTTAAGAGGAAATAATTGGAACTCTAAGATCTCTCCCCAAAGCCTTAAACACACGTAACCATTTTCAAATCAATTAACTATGAGTAATAGCATTCACTTACTTGTTAGTTCAAAGATGGTAGTTCCAAGACAAGAAATTCTAACAACAATCCTAACCCCAAACTCCTAGGTCATCATAGTAAAATAAATAAATAAATAAATAAATAAATAAATAAATAAATAAATAAGTAGGGGATAAAGAATGCAGTTCTGAAAGCCTAGGATTATCTAGATTACAATTTAAACAGCTTCTAAGCCTCATGGGTGATTGGTGATATACTTAACTAGGGTTGGCCTCAATAACAGAAACATCTACCTGTGTTTTCATGCATTGATGGGTATGAAGCTTGGTGTCAACACAGGAGGAAAATATTTCTTTCTCTAGTAAATGAATCTCAAGTTGCCACTGCAAAGACCAGGATGATGCAGCTTGAAGGAACCTCACAGGTTCAGCACATTCTAACCCCTCTTACACCAGAAAGCCAGTGGTGGGATTCAGCCAGTTCACTCCAGTTCAGCAGAACCGATACCTAGTATTTTGTTGAGTTCGGCAAACCAGTTGTTAAAATGGCACTTGTCACCAGGGTTCTCTCTAAGGTGGGCGCCTGGGTAGCCACCCAATGGGGAAATCACAAATTTACATTCCTTACTCTTTTTTAACGTTCATCTGCGCAACAGCATATTCTAAGCGCCCGTAGTAATGTTCATTCCGTCCATAGGTGAAAAAAAATTGCAAGTGAGGATGCTAATCAAGAAGCAATATGGAAATATCTTAACAGTTTTCTTGTTTTTTTTTGTCAGGTATTATTTAATATTTTTTCATGAATATTTTAAAACTCTTTTTCTTACATAATCTAGTTCTGTTACCTCTTTCATCGTTCTTATTTAAGTATTAGACACGTGAAATAATAAACTGCCATTTGGTATATATATTTTTATACTTAAAACGGCCATTAGGGTACTGAATCTGTTGTTAAATTATTTGAATGCCACCACTGCAGAAAAGTCAATGTCACCCAGCTGGGGAGAGCCAGGACAGAGTCCTAGAGTTCCTGACTCCCATCCAAGTACTATTTCCAAGACACCACCCTACCTCTTAAATAAATCAACTCCAGGTCCTCCGGTCTATGCTGCTACCGGCTGCATGCGTGTACACACACACACACACACACACACACACACACACACACACACACCCTCTTAAGCGACCCTGCGTGGGACACCCTCTTCTGCATGGAGCCTGCTCTGTCCTTGCTGACATCTCATGAATGGCGTCCTCAGAGCCAGCCCGTGGGGTCTGGGCCTCCAGAAGACGATAATCCAGCAAGAAGAATTCCCTAACGTGATGGACCACTGGCTTCCCCAGTGTTCCACGAAACAGCCACCAGCCAAGGCAGGAAATGCCGCTTAATTTCATTAATAACTTAATGAGATTATTAGCCACTGCTCAGTGGGGGCAGATTTGGTCTTTCCTCTTGGTGATGGGAACACATCCATTTTTCACACAATTACAGCCTGAGAGGCTCATCACTGGGGCTGCCAATTGTGGGCTTATTAGGAGCAATTTTGACACGAGATTGAATTTCTTTTCTGTGCAGAACCCTTTGTTCGAAGCAAATGAACTGGTGCTCCTCGTATGAGGATATTAATAAAATGTCCAGAAAGTGCTTGGTTGTTAAATTGGGCCCCATGGCAGAGCAGTGAGAATACGACTCAGGGAGGCTGGTGCTGGCCTCTCATTCCAGCTCCATGTCCCCAGCACACGCCACTCTGGGTCTCTGGCCCCGGTTTCTCATTATCTACGGTGACGGGGTGGGGCCAGGTCAGTGGATCGGAACTGGAGGCCCACAGCTATCCACAACACTTTAGAAAAGCTAATAGAGTGATGTATACTACTGATCTAACGCCACCCAGGCTAAGGAATTGTGACTCTTTTCTCTTGGGCAGAATTATGTCTTCTCAGCGTGAAACACCACTTAGCTCAGCCTGGTCAGATGCTTTGATTGTCAATGACATCATGGGGGTTTGGAGGCCATGCGAGAAAAACAAAAGTAGGAGCAGCTGAGGAAATTGATTTCTAAGGTCTGTGTCTGGTCAACTATTTATTTGCTGAAACTCAGCTTCCTTGACCCTGCCAGGCTGAATTTACTGTGCTGCCTCCAGCACTCCTCACTGGGATTTCTGTTAACTGCATGCACATATGTCTTCTCCCAACCAGGCTCTGCCTCCCTTAAGGATGTGGGGTGAATGCCAGTTATCACTCTAAACACGGTGTGCCGGAGCCGGCTCGCACTGGCTCCCAAGAGCCGATGACATGCATTTCCTCCTGACGCCCAATTCAGTGACTTCATGAAATCGCTTATGGTGGGAGTTATTTATAACAGGGAAACCGAAAAACTACAAATCATGGCTTTGTTTCCTCCCAGAGAGCTTGTTGTTAAATATTTACTAGCACATCACTGACTATATATCCCCATTGCTTAGCTTTTAGGGTGTAATAACCACAGAGTTGGATTTCGATGAATAAATGAATGACCAGAGTCAGCAACCTGGGGACTGGCAGATTTCAGGAGGGCCGAGCTCCATATCTAAGTGAGATAGAAAGCTCCAGCCAACCCGCAAGAGGGGCACAAATAGAGCGGTGGTTGTGAGCCTGGGCATTAAAAGCACCTTATGCCGAGGCCATGCCCCAGTCCTGAATCCCAATATTTTCTAAATATTCCCTCTGATTCTAAAATATAGCCAAGTTTGAGAACCTAGAGAAAATTCCCAGACTAATCAAAGCCCATCGTGCCACCCATGTTGAAGCACCACAAATGTCCACCAGCGCCCACCATTCTAACGCAGGGAGACTGAGAGTCAGGAGGAGGGACAGGGTTTCATTGGCAGGCTAGCAGCCACACCTGTAATAAGGGCTGGGTTGCAAGAAGCTCTCCTCCCCACTTTATATGGTCTGACTGTTTGGCTCATGTCCAGCGTGATGATTTAGTTAGGTTGTCACTGAAGGAAAAGCATCCCAACTTTGTCCGTGAGTCCAGCATCTACAGTCTAAAGAGTTTCCCTGCAAGTCACTAAATACATGCCCTCTGCCTCCATGTCCCCACGCTTGAAGGCCCCTGCCATTCGTTTCTCTCCGTGGCCCATGCTCATTATTCTCTCTTTAAAAGGATAGCACACGTACCACCTTTTCTTTGAGGCTCTCCCTTGATCTCCGGGGCCATTAGCAAGACATGGTGGCCAAAGCTTGGACTTTGGAGTCAAACTGACTCTGAGTTCAACCTCCAGCTCTGTTTAATAGCTGTGAGAATTTGGCACATGACTTAGCCGCTCTCAGCCACGCATTCTGTCTGTATCAAATGAGGTGGACAGCACTTAGATAAACTGATATCACCTGTCTGCATGTGTTTGACATCATGCACTGGAAAGGGCAGAGACCTGATTCATGCTCATTAAATCTAGTCTGTTCTGCCCCTTGCTGACCATTCACGTTGGTTGAGTCACACGCTTCTCTGGTCCTCAATTTCCCTCCTCTGAAAATAGTGGAATCTGATGAGATGCTCTGGATAGCCTTGCCAATTCTAGAGGGACTTAACGTCTCTGCTTCTCACTAAGCATTTATCTGCTTTCCTTGGGGACTGACCTTCCTCTATGTTCATTCAACCTGTCTCTTCAACCCGATTAAGGGACTCCAAACAGCAGTGAATGGACCTTACATGTCTCTGTATCTCTAGAGCCCAGAACCGTGCCCTAGACTTAGGACATTTATCACATTAGGCTTCCATCACCTTACTTCTCTCCTGCTTTGTAAATGCCTCATCAAATGACAAGGCCAGCTTCAGCTGTCAATGCTCTGGCCTCAGGGCTCTGTGCCCCAGTAGACCCAAAATTGCTGTAGCTACTTATAAATTGCTGAATATATATCAACTGCCAGAAAGAACCTGTGGATGAGCTCTCTGTATTATAAGAAGAGCTATGTAATAAATTCTCAGTGGGATAGCCATGGGATTTGGATGATGGTCTCTCACATGTGACCCCCCCTATAATGATACAAAAAGAACACTGTGTAATGTCACCTGGATATGGTCAAAGTAAACCACTGAAAGTCAGAGCATGTTTTGGGGCCAAAGAAATTTCCCCACACTTAGCCTCATTCCTTCTTGGACCCCTAAGTCATGAGTTAGATCGGCAATCTCTACTCAGTAATTGCTTCTTTCCCTCAGTGATGCCAGAGCCAATGTGGTTTTTATTTCTCCTTAAGTGAGGGTTTGCTAGCAGACCTATATTTTTCCTTGCCTAATAACAAGTGACAGCAAAGTGTGAAATTAGCTATAACAAGCACCAAGGACTGAATTTAGCAAATTCCCAAACAAGCTGAGCACTCGGTAGCTGGCCCTCAAGATCCAATGGCATCTCGTGTTCTTCTTGACTGCAACCCGCTAGGAGGGGCGAGATAACCTCCTAGCTCCAGACGCCCAGGGGTTTGGAGTTGGGAATCTGGTGATTCCACAACTACTGGGAAGGATTATCAATGCCGCTATTGTTGGCCCATTTGATTCCAGCATCCCAGAGGATTGGGGCAATGAAAAAGAGGCAGGGCTCCTTGAGATGAGATTTCAAATATTGTTCACTGGAGGCATTTGGCTTCAACTTGTCACATATAAAATCCTTCTAGCACCTAAGAGATAAAAGATATCCTGGATGTCTTAGAGGACCCCACACTCCTGCCCACTAGTGACGTGGTCTTCAGTGTAGGACTACCACCTGCGGCCATCAGGCTAAACCCCTCACAATGCCAGACTGCACCCTGCTCACAGAGACAATACTAATAATGACTTCCGCTGGGAGTGTGCAGCAGGGCAGGGAAATTTTTATCTCTCTGAGCCTTAATTTCTCCATTTGTAAAATAGAGACAATAATAATGTCTTAATCACAGGACAACTGAGAGGAAAATATTGGGCAAGTGTATGAATTAGAACTTTTTTTTCTTGGCCCTCACCCTGAAATCTAATTCTGATGTCCTTACCCTGAAGGCTCAAGACTCAGAGAGTGGCAGAGTGAGACTCTTCCCTGCCCATCCCTCGCTGACCTCTCCCACCTCCTCTCCTCCTCACTCCCTCTGCACCCCCCCCACCCCCAGTATGTACCCTGGCTCCTGCCATTCCTCTCTCTGCCTTAGTTCCATTCACATTCTTCAAGGTTCAGACTCTCTTCTGAAAATGACGTCACACCTTCCAGGAAGCCTTCTCTAACGCATTCAAGATTCTGAGTTGCTATTCTTGTTCTTGACTGTCTCTCACCTTCAAACTTACCCTTCTATCCACTGATTCATGACAGGACCCTGCAAACCATATTTCTCCTGTGCCAGTTGAAGACCTGTTGGGCTTTGCCAATACAAACATACCTTGTTTCATTGTGCTTAGCTTTACTGTGCTTCCCATTGTGGGGTATTTTTTGTTTTTACAAATTGAAAGCAAGACTCTCCTCCAGCAAGAAGATGATGACTCTCTTTATTGTGGTGCTTTAGGACCTAACCTGCAATCTCTCTGAGGTATGCCTGTAGAGCAGGGGTCGGGAACCTTTTTGGCTGAGAGAGCCGTGAACGCCACATATTTTAAAATGTAATTCTGTGAGAGCCATACAACAACCCGTGTATGTCACACATTATCCAATAAAAATTTGGTGTTGTCCCGGAGGACAGCTGTGATTGGCTCCAGCCACCCACAACCATGAACATGAGCGGTAGGAAATGAATGGATTGTAATACATGAGAATGTTTTATATTTTTAACGTTATTATTTTTTTTTATTAAAGATTTGTCTGCGAGCCAGATGCAGCCATCAGAAGAGCCACATCTGGCTCGCGAGCCACAGGTTCCCGACCCCTGTGTGAGAGGGAAGTAGAAGGAGGCAGCCAGGTGGGAGGAGGAAGAAGAAACTCCGTCTTTCAGCTCGCTTCCTGTTCGTGCCCTGTCTGCTTCCTCTTCTGGTCAGCATCGCCTTGCTCCTCCACCCCAGTAGCAGTAGTTTGGCCCAGAAACAGCTGGAATTGGGTTTCAGTCTGTCCCAACAACTTCAGAACTCACTTCATTACACCCTCGGAAACACAAGCACCGGCTGGTTGGCACTCCCTGTCCAAAGTCCCAACACTCTGTGTCTCCACCTTCATGCTCAGAGCCTTCAGCGGGGCCCCCTCTCTAGAGGGCTGAGTTTCAGCTCTGCAGGGTCCCCACTGCAAGTGTCTAAGTTTAATTATGCCAAGCTCTTCCTTTTGTCCCCCCAGTCCTAGGGGTGGTGTCTGCTTCCAGTAGTTGCTGTATTTGTGGTAATATATTGTTTTCTCTTTGTCCTCTAAGTTTTCTGGTTAAAAATTTGTTATTCTTAGGTAATATATTTTTTTGAATTAATTCTCTTTGTTAAAAATAAAAAAAACAACAGTATATTTTCCTTCTTCTTAGTGGACCCTGACTGATACAGCTTACATACAACCCATGACTTAGAACTATCAGGGTGCTTATCAAACAAATATACTGCTGTGATCTATCATTGATCTCACCAGTCTTTCTTCTTTCCCTCCTTAGGCCAAAATGCAGTGTCTGGCTCAACGAACACTAGTGAGTTTGTGAATAATAGAATAAATTAAGGAATCAATGGTGCCTATGGGAGTCAACAAAGTTCAAGGCTCGACTGCCAGCCCTTCTGCCCCGTCCCCTTGGCTGGGATGGGAGTAGAACAGCTTTCATCCAGGAATGATCCAGTGCAATAGATGTTGAAATCATCTATTTGGAATCATGCCCCGATTTGTTCATGAGAAACCTGATCGATAAAAGAATAGCCCTAGAGTTCGGGGATCAAATCCTAGCTCTGCAATTTAATCACTGTAAGATATTGAGCAAGTGACTTAACCTCTTTGACCCTCAGTTTTCTCATTCATAAGATGTGGGATGTAAGACATATTTCAAAGGAGTTGTCTCCTGAGAATTTTAAAATGTATGCAAACGAACCAATTGTAGTAGATGGCACAGAATAAAAACTAAATATTTATGTCATTCCTCTTTTCCTTCCCCTCCCATCTCTCAATTATTACTGGCTACATATTAGAGAAGATCAAGGAAATTTCATTTCTAAAGATACCTGGGTGAAGGACAAAATGTGATCAGTCTTCATGATCATCATCATCATCATCACCCTTATTATCATCACCACCATCACCACCACCACCATCATCATCATCATCATCATCATCACCCTTATTATCATCACCATCACCACCACCACCACCACCATCATCATCATCATCATCATCATCATCAAGGGAAAACTCATGCAAGGCTTGGTGCTATGCATGTTTCCTTTATATACTCTTCAGATCAATATTTTTGTCAGTATTTACAGGTAAGGAAACTTTCAGAAGTTAAATTACTGCAAAGGTCCCATAACTAGTCATTAACAGCACTATAAATTGAACCCATGTCTATCTGGGTCCAAGACCATGGCTCTTCTCAGACACTGGGAGCCAGAGTCAGACCCCTCCCATATCCACGCACTGCGACTGTTGGCCCTTTGTGTTTTCTCTATCACTGGCACTTGGCCTGACTTGCAGCCCTCCCTGGCCTCACTTTCCCGCATATGTCCATGGCAACAGCATCTGGTTGCCATTGCCCACCTCATGCCTGACCCTGTGGTGGACAGAGACGCTAGCACCTGTGGCCTGAGTGCCGGAATGTGCACTGCCCTGAACCACTTCCTTCTCCCATTCCTTCCTGCTCAGGTTAACAGCTGGGACAGAACTCTGCATGAGACTTGACTGCACACGTTTTCTCTTGTTCTCAGCTCTGATGACCGGTTGGTAAGAGGAGAAGAATTCCAGTGTGGGAGACAGGAGAAGAGAAAGAAATGAAGGCTGCCAGTTATGCTAGTCACTTTGTTGCCACCTCTGAGGCCACCTCCCTAGAAAAGCATAAGCTCTCTGGGGACAGGGAAACAGGTGTTTATAGCTCTGAGCCAGCACTCCCTCCTACCACCTCTCTCAGTGAAGAACCAGATATATAACCACCCCGGACTAGACACAGCCCAGGAAGCAGCGGCAGGCAGCAGGAACTAAGAGACCTGGTTTGTTCCGCCCCTGAACTACTTCCGATGAGCCAGAGCCAGTCTCTATCCCTCTGGGCTTTAGGACCCTCCTCTGAAGGAGGACTAGAGCTGGGGTAGACTGGACGTGAGTCAGAGAGACCTGTCCTGGAACCCAGGCCATGGTTGTATTTCTTAGACGAGGTACTTAATTTCTCCTAGGCTGTTTTCTCCTCTCTAACATGGGAATAAGTAGAATGCCTGTTGTGCAAAGTTGTGATGAAGATTCAATGACTGCCGGGCCTAGAGCAGGTGTGAGCTTCCTGCCCCTTCCTAGACAAGGGGAATGCACCTTCTGATCACATGGATGGCCTCTTGGTCGTGTGGCACTCAGCGCATTTCTGCACACACAAAAAAGACCCCTTGCCCTACAGCTCACCCTAAGCACGGTGGCATGAGGGGTGAAAGGGGACAGGGAGGCAAAGCTCCCAGAGTGACTGCATTTCGCCCTTCATTCATGAATTATGTTCCTGTGACATGCTATGGGTCCTCAGGAGGTGTCTAAGGGAGGCATCAAGTATCCGTTTCTGTGCAGGATGCTGATAAACCGGCTGTTCTCGGGGGAATTGGGGGGTGTGGCCACGGTTCCCTTTCACCTCGTCCACAGAGCACTGCCCACCCGAGCCTGAGAGAGTCATCCTCATGAAAGGCTCTACCGTTCATCTACATAACTAAGCCAGAAGCAGGGTAATCATTGAGATCACCTTCCTTCCCCTCAGACCACAAGCAGCTGGGCCCGGTATCTTCCTTCAGAATCTCCCGCTAGTTACCTTCTTTCAACCTCCATCCGCTCGGATCAGGTTCGGGCCCGTACGCATGAAGGACCCCCCCCCCCCCCAGTACCCGCCTGCCCCGCCCCTTCCCCGGCTGGCTGCCAGACAGCACTGCCTGTTATCCCCCCTGCCTACTGGATGCAGCTCACCTGCTTCTTGATATTGCTATTATCTTCAGATTTTTCTACAACGGAAATGTTATTATTTTCATAATTTAAAAAAAATTTTTTAAGTAAATCCAAATCTGACTATTTCTCTATTTAACATCTTTGCTCTCTTCCTCATGACCTTTATCTTCAGGACAGCAGACCCCTTCTTCCTCACCTCCTGAGGGTTCCTCCCAGCACTCCTGTGTACACAGCAGACAGACCCACTTTTCTCCAAATGCCTCATCCTGATTTGCTCACCACATTTTTGGGCCCCTGTTCATATTAATCTCCCTGCCTAGAAAGCCTGGATCTGGTAAATGGCTACTTAGCCTTTAAGATGCTACTGAAACATCACCTCCTCTGGGAAGTCCTCCTTGACTACAGCACAGTAACCATTCCTGCAGAGTTAGCAATCATGTCTCCTGATGCTGTAGCATCACTACTGGAAAAAAGACCAACCTTGCCTGTGACCATCTCTTTCTGTGTCCCTTCCTGATTGCATCATGAGCTCTTTGAAAGCAAGGACCTTGCTCTTAGTCATCTTTACATCATCAGGGCCCTTCCAACATGCCTGCCTCCCACGTGTGCATGTGCCACACACTGTCCTAACCACCAGACACATCTGGGTTGAAAAAATAGTCATGGTTTTGCCCTCCTGGAGCTTATAGTCAAGTGGGAAGGACAGATAAAAAAAAATTAATGAGCAAGTAACTACGTGAGAAACGGAAACTGTGAAATGTGTCATAGAGGATGGAAATGGTGTTGTGACTAATTGGTAGAAGGGGATAATTTAGGATTCTCCTAAGAGTCCTCTCTACCGAGATGGCATTTAAACTGAAACCATCAGGATCTGAAGGACCCATCCAGCTGGAGAGCTGGGGAGGGCTTTGCAGCAGGAAGCCTCGCCTCTGCAGGACTCACAGGAGGGAAAGGGCACGGCGTGCGTGGGGCTCCAGCCGGCGCCGGTGCGGCCGCAGCACAGCGAGCAGGGCGGAGAGCGGAAGGACCCGGGCGGGCGCAGAGTGTGGATTCCTCCGACGAGCAACCAGGACGCCCTGACAGGTGTGAAGCAAGGGAGTGACATAATTGAATTTGAGTTTTCAGTGATTACTCTGACCTCCAGGCTCCTCACCTGAAAATGGGGCTAATACCACCTGCTTTTCACATTTTTCAAAGATGGGAACCCTCCTTAGAGTGGTGGCCTCTCAGCTAAGTCCTGAAGGACGGATGACAGTCCTGTGAAGACGGAGGCCGCGCTTACCGATCTCGGCGCATAGTAACTCAATGAGCGAGGTTATTTGAGTTTTTTTTCTTTCTGTGTTTTTGTACATTTGTTTTGCAATTACACATATAAATATCTTGACAGTTGCTCAAGGTCTCTTGATAGAGGTGATCTCCACTTTTTTTTTTTTCATTTTTCTGAAGCTGGAAACAGGGAGAGACAGTCAGACAGACTCCCGCATGCGCCCGACCGGGATCCACCCGGCACGCCCACCAGGGGCGATGCTCTGCCCATCCTGGGCGTCGCCATGTTGCGACCAGAGCCACTCTAGCACCTGAGGCAGAGGCCACAGAGCCATCCCCAGCACCCGGGCCATCTTTGCTCCAATGGAGCCTTGGCTGCGGGAGGGGAAGAGAGAGACAGAGAGGAAGGAGAGGGGGAGGGGTGGAGAAGCAAATGGGCACTTCTCCTGTGTGCCCTGGCCGGGAATCGAACCCGGGTCCTCCGCACGCTAGGCCGACGCTCTACCGCTGAGCCAACCGGCCAGGGCCTCCACTTTTTTTAAAATAAAGTGTTGACTTTTTTTTGAGCGTGTGCGTGCACACGAGGGGGGGTGAAGAGAGAAAGAAGCATCAACTCATAGTTGCTTCAACTTTAGTTGTGCATCGATTGCTTCTCATAAGTGCCCTGACCTGGGGAATCAGACCTTGGGCTCAAAGCCAAGCCAGTGAGCACTTGCTCAAGCCAGTAATCTCTGCGCTCCAGCTGGTGACGTTTGGAATCCTGTTAACGAACCCACACTCAACCCGCTGACCTCGGGGTTTCAAACCGGTGAAACCTCGTCAACCTTCAGCATCCCAGGTCAACACTCTATCGAGTGGGCCACCACCAGTCAAGCAGGAATGATTTCTACTTATTTCTGGCAGCTTAAAACACCTGACCATTCAGCGCTGATTTTTTTTTGCAGAAGTAAACAGGCTGCCCACAGAACTGACCTTGCCTCACAGAAGGGAGTTGACAGCCCAGAAGACCACCACGCTGAGGACTCTTGGAAGTAAAACAAACCATATCATCTCATGAAAGGTAAACTGAAGCCGGGAGAGGGGAAGTCAGAGTAGCCAGCACCAACACTGGTTTCGGAGCCCCAGTCTCCTGACCTAAGTCCGCAGTGCCTTCCTCATCGACAGCGACGTGTCAAAGGGGGCGACTGTAAGACTGAAGGCCGAGCCCTATCAGGGAGCTTCTGAACTCACCTGGGGCCAAACTCAAGCTTCCGCGGAGGTGAATGTGCTTTTGAAGTGAACAGAAGCCTCTCCCCTTGACTGCTGGCCCAGCACGGGCTCTGCTCACGCTCGCAGCAGGAGCCCGTAGCTGTGTTCTGGGCTGGAGGGTGCCGGGGGAGCCATTGACACTGAAACCCAGCGTGGTGTTCAGAGGGCCTGATTACATCATCTGGTTTCCAACCTCAGCCCTAACACAGAACGGCACTCAGGCAGAAGAAGTGACTTGCCCCACACCAGGCAGAATTCGCAGCAGAATTGGGACGGGAGCTCTGTCTTCTAGCGCGGCCCTGTGCTGGTCCCAGTGTACCACCCTCCTCAAAGCAGAGGAGCTGTGGACCCGCATCCTGACCTTCTAGGACCAGGGTGGTCAACCTTTTTATACCTACCGCCCACTTTTGGATCTCTGTTAGTAGTAAAATTTTCTAACCGCCCACCAGTTCCACAGTCACGGTGATTTATAAAGTAGGGAAGTAACTTTACTTTATAAAATTTATAAAGCAGAGTTACAGCAAGTTAAAGCATAAATAATAATTACTTACCAAGTACTTTATGTTGAATTTTCGCTAAGTTTGGCAGAATAAATCTTTATAAAACAACTTACTATAGTTAAATCTATCTTTTTATTTATACTTTGGTTGCTCTGCTACCGCCCACCATGAAAGCTGGAACGCCCATACTATAGTTAAATCTATCTTTTTATTTATACTTTGGTTGCTCTGCTACCGCCCACCATGAAAGCTGGAACGCCCACTAGTGGGCGGTAGGGACCAGGTTGACTGCCACTGCTCTAGACCATGCACATCTGAGGGCTGGTACCACAGTGCCCCTCTTTCTTCTTATCCTCTCTTCAGGGAACTGCCAAAAGCACTCATAAAGAGTTTGCTGATTCTGGGAGCAAACACACTTTACAATTTTGCCTGATGGTAATTCCTCGATAAATAATCCCATGAAAGGGTATTTGGTGTGTCTCACATAGGAAGATCCCCCAACCACGAACATGTGTACATACACATGCTCGAAAGTAGTTGGTAAAGTAAGACCAAACCCTTATCCCGTATCTGCATTTACCACACTCCATGACCCGGGTTCATTCCTGAGCCACCCTGGCCCTTTGAATTAAAGTTTCTAAATAGCCAATTCCCTCAGAACAATCAAATCAGGCAGGTGTTATTATTCACCCCATTTTACAGGTGCATACATTTAATCATTTCTCAAGTATTTATGTCACTACTATGGACCAAACGCTGTGCTAAAGAGAGCTCCTGTTCTCATGCAACTGACGCTGTATCAACATGGAGAAACTGAGGCTCATAAAGTAGAAACTCAGTAACAAGCCGAGCCTTAAACTGGAGTCTCTTGACTCCAAACCTCATATTCTTTCGATGGCACCGAGTAAGTTGTATCTTGCTAAGAATAAAAGGGAAAGCTGGAACAAGATGGGGACTCCAGGGGAGGAAATCATTTATCTTCTTTGTCCTTTGGGTTCTTCAGAGGGATTCCAGGGCAAGAGGGCCATCTCCCCATGCAAGCAACTGGCATGCAGCAGCTCTCAGGGAACCGCACCGTGATCAGACAGAAAGGAGGAAAAGAGCAACAAGCTGAGCCCGCTCGTGTGTGTGTGTGTGTGTGTGTGTGAGAGAGAGAGAGAGAGAGAGAAAAGGAAGAGGAGGAGGAGGAGGAGGAGGAGGAGGAGGAGAAGGAGGAGGAGGAGGAGGAGGAGGAGGAGGAGGAGAAGGAGGAGGAGGAGGAGGAGGAGGAGAAGGAGGAGGAGGAGGAGGAGAAGGAGGAGGAGGAGGAGGAGAAGGAGGAGGAGGAGGAGGAGGAGGAGGAGGAGGAGAAGGAGGAAGAGGAGAAGGAAGCGGAGGAAGAGGGGGCGCACAGCAGGGCTTAGACCCAGGCTGGCTTCCCATTCCCTCCGAAACATGGAGAAATGGAGCCCGAGGAGCCACAGCTGTAGAAATTTCCATTTGGACAAGGAGAGGGCCTTCCTGCCGGGCCCGTACACACTGAGTCCCTGTGTTGGAGGCCTCTTCCCGTGTCTCCATGCTTGGAGAGCTGCAGAGACCCCGGAGTGCTCAGGGTGAAGCCTCAGGGCTGACCCAGAACCACCCCCAGCACCCTGGGTTCCTCTCACCCCATGGAGAGACCCCAGAGCCGCCATCCCAAACATGTACAGTCTATTCAACATCTTGGAAAAAAATAACCAAAACCATACTTGTTTTTCAAAAGTCAAGAGCTGACCACAATGGACAATGGAGAGAGGTGGCAGGAAGGACAGCCGGGCAGGAGGAACATGTGACCCGGCCCTCACACTCTGATTTAGCCTCAAATGTAGACTTTTGGTTTCCACTTGGAGGCTATACAAACACAGGTTGCTAGTTTACGGCGTTTGGAACATTAACTAGCTAAATGCAAATATTGAACACAGTCTACTACTTTGTAATCTACGTTTTACCATTTCTAGGAATAAGAGCTCTAAAAATGAAGTGCTCAGGGCACTTAACTTTGAGAGACCTGGATAACACCCCTGGAAGTATCACCCTCACTTTACGCATGGGAAAGCTGAGGTCCAGAGCCCCCAGCTCAGAACCATCTGGAAGAACGCCCTTGTTCCGTGGGACTGGTAGCACCACAGAGATTTTCTGAGGCTTCTCCACACGGAAGTCACCAGCCACACGTGACTCCCAAACACCTGCAATGTGGCTAGTCTGAACTGAGAAGAGCCGTGGATATAAAATACACATCAGATTTCCAAGGCCATGTACACAAAAAGGAATGTTAACTATCTCATTGATCATTTTTATATTCATTATACATTGGAATATTTTGGATACAATGGCTAAATAAAATACATTATTGAAACTAGGTCTCTGTCTCCTTCTCACTGTTTTAAATTCAGCTATGAGAAATTTAGAATTACACATGAGGCTTGCATGATAAATTCCTACTGACTAACACTGTTCTAAGGGGAGCGAGGACCATTTCTCCCAAGCAGGTGCTGGCTTGTAGTGCAGCAGGGGGCTATTCCTGCAAAATGTTAGAAACAGCCTTGAGGGTTTTAGCTCAGCTTGTGCCCATGTCAGTGGGAATGACCTGAATCTGAGGGTTGGGGTGGGCTAGAGCCTTTCGACACACCTGACGCCCACCCACCCCCAGCCCTTGCTATCATATTTCTGAATCCACGGACATCCACCGAGTGGGGTCAAGGCAGTCAGGAGAGGAGTATATCAGAGGGCTAGCATTTCAGATGAGAATGTCACACTAAATGCAGACTTGCTCCCTATAAATCACCTTGATTTATCACCAAATTAGATGGCGAAATGAAACATCCAGGAGGCAATGAAATCCCAGCTGTAACAGCAGCGGGAACCCATCAGGATTCGCTGTGTGGACAGGGTTTATACTCACATGAGCTCTGAGCACTAATGTTTCCAGGTGGGGTTGACGGGGGGCTCTAAGTACCCAATTCTATCCCTGAGCGGGAGTGAGGAGCCTTCAGCTGCCAGGGTGGTGGGCAGAAGGCCGGGCTCTGGAGACCCTGATCACCCGGCCATTCCTCTCAGGATGAGCACTTTCCAGGGCCATGCCAAATGAGAAGGAGACCCCAGGTAGCTTTTGCCCATCTAGGCTGGGCCTCCAGGTTCAGAACTGAGGGACAGTTTTTTATACGGCCGAAGCCATCTCCAGGAGAGAAAAGTGCCAGGCCGTGCGGTACCAGGAAGTTGCAATGTCTGTGGTGGCCTCCCCTTCTGAAGAGACCTCAGCCATGGGCCCCTATCCCGGGAGCCCAACATGTGCACCATTCACTTGGAGATCAGAGTAAACTGGTTCTGTCTTTGCTCTCCGTGCCTTTGAGTAAGTTCCTCACTGTCTCTGGGGCTGGTCCCCTCCTTTGGACAAATGGGGGGATGTTGGCCTGATGACTCACGGTCTTATGAACTCTGACACATGATTTCTTGTCTCATTCCAACACACACAGACACATAAAAATACAGAGAAAAGCACAGAGATGTGACCATCCCAGACGATTTTTACCTCCAGATTCCCACGCTGGTGCCTCTCTCCAGCACCAGCGTCTGAGTGCTTCCAGAGGAGGCGTAGCCTTGCCCTAGTTATTGGCTCTCTTTAAAGATTCAGTATAGTGTCCCCCATTAGGGAACCCGCTCAGCCTCCAGGCAGGGTTAATGCTACTGCCCTGCTCTCATCGCGCCCTGGGTACATTTTCAACACAGCCCTTATGCAGCCCAATACTACCCTGTATTTGCATTTTCTGCCTACTGTACTGAGCTCCTTGCGAACAGAGACTGATTTATTTATGAATTTCCTGGCATGCACGTAGTCTGTGTCATACAATTTAATAAACAAATGTTTATTTAATGAATGAATGAATGAGCACATGAATGAGGGAGACTGACTCAGCCCAAAGAGAGTTCAGATCCTGCTCAGAGCCCTGCCTTTTTCCTGGGAAGGTCAACCTCCTGTGTGGGTTAATGGTGACACCTAGCAACAGTTGCCATGACAACCGAAAGCACCATTTTCCCAGGGCAATCTCTCCCCCCCCCCCCCCACTCCCTCCTTTGCCTTTCCACACCTGGCTCAGCAGATCAGAGGAGGCCGACCTTCTGCTTCAGGAAGCAGTGGGAGTGGGTAGGCTCCCTGAGACAGCCGATCATGTGGCCTGGCTCAAACCCCCTGCGGTAGGGGTCCTGATGGAGAGGGAGAAAATGGGACTGACGGAATCAAATGTTCTTGGGAGCTCTAGGAGGAGTGACAGACTAGGCCAAATGGTAATGGAATCCTAAGAGCAACCAGGGGGGAAAGCTTTTCAGAGGAGTCTCAGTGTCAACAGGGAGCTGGGAGGAAATGCTGTGGGGGGGGGGGGGGGTAGCGCATATGGGGAGGGGGGGAGCGCGCTGGCCTGAGGGCTCCATCTAGAAGGACTGTAGGGCCGGAATACTCAGCCTCCCAGGCCCACTCCCTCAGGGACCCTGCACCAGGCCCCAGCTGCCCTTCCTGAGACAGCTCCAGGCCCTGTGTGTGCCTCTCCAGTTCCCAAGGATCCCCTTTGTGAATGGCCACCCTTGCACTTCTAGTTCAATGTCAGCCTGATCCCCAAGGGGAGAAGCTGTGTCCGTTTTAATCATCAGGACGTGTCCAGTGCCTCACCCAGCGCCTGACAGACCGATGTGCAGTAGGGGGATTATGAACGAAGCAAGAGCTGTGCTGAGACAAAGGGAAGAGGACAGTCCCGGGGCCAGGAGGCCGGGGCGGGAAGCCCCTGAGCACCGAATCTGTGCAGGCTGCACTGCGTGGGGGGACGTCTTCCTGGAAGAGGAAGTGAGGGCTCCAGAAGGCCCAGTCACTTGCCAAGGTCACGGGGGTAAAGGGGTCAAGTCAGGGTTTGAAGAGCCTCTGGCTGCTCCACGCCATGCCGGGGCCACAGGAGCAGAAATGCCTCCACACCTTCTCGCACCGATTCTCCGTGTCCCACCTCCTCCCCCACACTCTCTGGGCGGGAAGCACCTGACCCTGCGGCTCACGCCCATGGATCAGAAATCCTCCAGGTGAGAGAGGCCCTCGCTCTCTCTATCCTGTCCCCTTTCAGTGCCTGACCCTTGTGGATATGAGACGCCACATACACTGTTGCCAGAGGAACCCTGGGCAGGTTCAATGCAGAGAGAATGCTAGTGTCCTCACCTACGAGACCTCAGGACAGCTACCACCCCAGGGAAGAGAACCGACTTCGTGAATGTCCTCTCCCCTTCCCTTTCTCCTCTCCCTGAGCTGGTCTTGCTTGGTTCCTCCCTTGTGCACCACAGCGGCTTGATGGAGTAGTGACGTGATTCCCGTCTCTCAGGTGCTCCCCACGGGCCAGGCACTGTTCTCAACCTACACGTGAACTAAATTATCTAATGCTCTCGATAAGCCAAGGAGGTTAAGGACTGCTCCTGTCCCCTTTCTACAAAAGAGGAAACCAAAAATCAGGGAGGTTCATTTGGCCAAGGTCACACACAGCAACCACATGGCAGAGCCGCAAATACAAACCCAGGTGGCGTGGCCAGAGCTTGACCTCCACTGTCGCACCAGTCTCCCTGGCTCATCTGGCAGAAAGGTTCCAGGCTCTGGGTCCAGCTTGGCCTCCACCACCTGAAGCTAGAGACACTGGATATGCTACGTAACCTCCCTGAGCGGAGCATCGGGAAGTGGGCAGGCGAGTGAGGAGGGATGCCCTAAATTGGGCTACTTTTCTCAGGTGCTGGGCTTCCCGTCTCAGCCCAAAGGCGCCAGGTACTGCTTTGCTCCCAAGCACCAAATATAGCCCGGACAGACGGGGATTAACAGCTTCAGGCACAGAGGCCAGTACACCTGCTTTGGACCGGATGCTTGTGTCTCCCTAAAAATCATATGTTGAAGCCCTAATGGTTTGGCAGTGAAGCCCTTGGAAGGTAACTGAGTCATGAGGGTGGAACCCTCATGAGGGGATCGGTGCCTTTATAAGAAGAGATGGGGGTGGGGGGGGGGGGGAGTGATTTCTCTCAACCACGTGATGACACAGCAAAAAAGTGATAATCCAGGAGGCAGGCCTTCACCAGACAGTGAATCTGCCAGCACCTTGATCTTTGTCTTTTCAGCTTCTAGAGCAGGGGTCCCCAAACTTTTTACACAGGGGGCCAGTTCACTGTCCCTCAGACCGTTGGAGGGCCGGACTATAAAAAAACTATGAACAAATTCCTATGCACACTGCACATATCTTATTTTAAAATAAAAAAACAAAACGGGAACAAATACAATATTTAAAATAAAGAACAAGTAAATTTAAATCAACAAACTGACCAATATTTTAATGGGAACTATGTTCCTCTCACTGACCACCAATGAAAGAGGTACCCTTCCAGAAGTGCAGCGGGGGCGGATAAATGGCCTCAGGGGGCCGCATGTGGCCCTCGGGCCGTAGTTTGGGGACCCCTGTTCTAGAACCATGAGGAAAAAAAAAATGTGTGCTGTTTAAGTCATCCGGTCTCTAGCACCTGAGCTGACAATATAACATCATCGTAGCTGCCAGTCTGGTCCAGGCCTTGAGGCTCAGCTGTGAAAGCTGGACTCTTGAGCCTCATCCTCCTCCTCTCTGAAATGAGACAGTAATAGCCCCCTAATGTTTGATATGAGGCTTCAAAAGGACAGCGCATGTAGAATGCTTGGCACAAAGTAGGTCCTCACAATCCCCATGTCCCTCCACCTGAATTCCCCTGGAAGTAACAACACCTTTGCTCTTCAGCCAGTTAAATCTGGGACGCTGGAATCGAGGGGACAGAAAGGCTCTGGCTCCTCCAGTGTCAGGGCAGAGACTCCAGTTTAAACCTTCATCACAGCTCCAGTGCCCAGGGGCAGTCGCAGGCTGCCCTGCCAAGGGGCATCTCTCCGCAGGGGCCTTTCCCGTTGCCCGGCCCCAGCTGAGAATCCAGGCCAGGGAACACTGCGGCGTCTGCCAGGGAGCCATCTGGCCAGACCTGCGTGGCTCACCTCCACTCCCCGGAGCCCAGACGCAGGGCTCTTCCATGAAATATCCTCGCCCTGCCTCTCAGAGCCGATCGCTCCCACCAACTTCAATGAGCCTACATCTTCCGAATTTCAGAATCTCAAATTTCAGAGAAATCAGCCACTTTTTATGCCCACAGAGGAGTAAGTGGATGAGACAGTTATAGTAAGTCTGTACTCTGTGATGAGATTTTCTCCGTACGCCTTTGGTTTTGCCTTTGTTTTGGGGGTTTTTGTTGTTGTTTTTTTTTTACTAGTTGTGGGACCTTGGGCATGTGTTCAACCTCTTGAAGATTCAGTTTCACCACCATCCATAAAATGGGAAGATGACCCACTCACATGCTACCGCAAGGCTAAGAAGCAGATATTGCTAGAAATGGTCACAAAACCCTTCTCACATTGGAGCTCCAAAATAAATGTACCTGTCAAAACTGTAAAATAAACATAACCTTTGATCCAGAATGTGTAGGTGATATCTGTGGCTGTGTAAGCAAAAGCACACCAATATGTGTTTATACATGTATTCAAGACTGAAACAGTGTAACTGACCATCATCCATCCTTCCTCACAGGGAGACACTACGAAACCGGTCCCTGGTAATGGAAAGGTACTGGAGATATAAATCTTTAGCAGAAAAAAAACAAAAAACAAATAAAAAACCCAAAATGTATCCAAGTGCAAAATAGTGCAGGTAGTACAGTAGCTGCAAATAAAGAAGGAGATCATCACAGATACTACATAGCTACAGAGATGTGAGCGTACGTGGCATTCATCTTTGCTGGGAGGATCTGGAAGGAACTGCTAACAGTGTTTACCTTTGAGGAAATGGATTGGGGATCCTGGTGTGGAAGACAACTTGGACTTTTGTTTTCCATCTTCCTGAGAGCTTGAATATTAGTACCATGTCTATACTCCATTGTTTCGGTTATCTCTTGCTGTGTTACACCCCACTGCAGAACACAGCGGCTTTCGACAGCAAGGGTTTATCATCAGGGGCAATTTTATGCGCTGGCCAGGCAGTGCTCACCGGGGCTCGCTCAAGCAGCTGCCTTCAGCAGAGCGTTGGCTGGGGCCTGGACTTAGCCAGGACTGCTGCAGCCGCTAAACCTCCCTCCCTCCCCGGCCTTTCATCTCAGACAGCTGCACGGTACAGACTCCAGGTTCCAAGAGAGTAAAACAGAAGCTGCAAAGGGCCCTGGAGGTCTAGAGTCCAGAATGTGTCACTTCTGCCACACTCCTGTTAAAGCATGTGACAAAGCCAGCCCAGACCTAAGGGATGGGGAAGGAGATATCACCTCTTGATAAGAGAATTTGCAAAGCATTTGTGGCCATAATTAATCTACGGCTTTAATGTTATCAGCATAATTGCAGCTTGCATGACCAAAGTCATTCTTTTAATTAGTGTGTTTTGCCCTGTACTCCAGTATCCAGTGGTCCCTGGGCCACAGATTAAGGTAGACACGGCTTAATAAATGTATGTTGAATGAACAAATAAATGGCTTCAGTCCCTCTGGCAGCCTTTTAGCTCCAACTGCTCTGATATTCTAGCTCTTCAGATGTCATCAACTCCAGCTCAGCCAACCCGAGAGAGCCACTGCCCTGGGTGCCAGTTTACGAGTGGCTTGGCTGGGCTCTGCAATGGGTAAAGTAGCTTCCACAGAACTCACCACCACCTGTCCCCTCCACACCCAGGCTGCACAGAATCCCGTATGTGCTCAGGGGCCTTGGGCTCAGTCTATGGAGCATCTCTTGAGGAGTCTCTGAGGCTGTGAAGTCTTAACATGGAGCCTCTTTTGCCTCCTCTCCTCTCCAAGTTTCTCCAGATTCAACCGGCCACCTGTCCCTCCCCCCTCCCCTTATCAGGGAATCACCTGATTTGAGGGAAAAAGCCACATACCTGGAATCAAGAGACAAACTTAGACCAGGCTCAGTCTTCGTCTGGCAGTGTGACCTTGGGAACCGCACCTTCCACCTTTGGGTCTCAGTTCCCTTAGTAATAAAACGAAGAGCAATCAGACCCCAGAGTCTCGGGGGGGGGGGGGCGAGTCTGCTCTGATCCAATCAAAACAGCTCCAGTTCCAATCTCTTATCTTGGATCTTTTTATTCTTACCGACTTCAGTGCAATATAATTTTATATCATTTAGCTCACCCATTTAAACTGTACAATTCACTTGGTTTTGTTCCACCATCACCAGAATGGAATAGCTTTTAAAATAGGTCTCTAGTCTTAAATAATAATAATAATAATAATAATAATCACTTAATTTTCAATCAACTTTAAAAGTCTCACAAGAAAAGACAGTGTTTAACACACTGTTCATCTGCGACACATTGGAGGTCTACGCACTCTCTGAAGGTGATGGAAGGAGGGAGTGGGGACTAGTTTGGACACGGGTGTGAGGCTGGGACCTGTAGATAAGGGAGGATGCCAGGCCCGGGGAGAGTGATCAGCTTCTCTGAGTGTCCTGCAGTGATGGGGGCGGTGGGTGCCCTGAGTGGCCAGCACAGCAGTGGCAGCTGCCAGAGGCAGGGTCTCACACCCAGAGCCTTCTGTGGGAATCACAGTGACTGATTAAGCCTCCCTCTCGTCTCTTTCCCTGGACCCACAGCCAAACACGGTGTTTGCTTCATGTATTAAATCCAGAGAAAAGCTACCTAAAACAGGCTGCAACAAACAAACGTGCTGACAGACATGGTTGCTGAGGAACAGAGCTATCTTGCAACCAACCGCCCACCCACCTTTCACGCCACCACGGAGCCCCAGATCAGCACCATGGAGAGCGATGAGGTGAGGGGCTCCCTAGGCATGCTCTCCCTACTCTCCATCAGTCCGCTGGCGACTGGACTCCACTGCACATCTACAGTGGAAGCCAGCACGCTGCCGCAGAGCAAACGAAACACAGGGTGGGTTTGCAGCTTAGCTTTGCAGCTTTCTAGTCAGGTATACCTGGCAAGTAACATAACCTACCTGTGCCTCGGTTTCCTCGGGAGTAAGGTAGGCATTGTGATGCACACTTCAGTTAGGCAACACACATGAAGATGCCTGGCACATAGTAGCATCACCAACTATAACTTCCCCATTTTCTTCTCCTCACTAAGATCAAGCTCTGAGTTCAGAGCTGTGAGGGAGGGGACAGTGAGAGCCACCTCTGTTCTTAGAGCTTACAGAACACTTTGAGGGGAAAGGAAGACAGATGTGTCACAAACCATCTTGAAGGGTCAAAGTGTAGGACCAGAGGATGGGCGAATGTAACAGGTATGGCCACCTTCCTGACCTCCTCCTGCACGGCTCCCCTTCTCCACAACCTGCAGCCCAGTCCTCACTAGCCACTCACGCCCCCCCCCCCCAGCCGTGCCACCTAGAGGCTCAGTCCTGCCCAGCCCCTGAGCCAATGTGAGGTTGATCTGGCGGTGGGGTAGGGGACATCTTAATCAAAAGTAAAAGGGCTTACTGCACCATCAATACCATCACCATCATTATTGCTACAGAACACTCCCCCCAAAGACGTCCATGTCCAAATCCCTAGAACCTTTGCGTACGTTACGTGGCAAAAGGGATCTGACTGATGCAATGAGGCTTACAGACTTCAACACAGTGAGAGTACCCTGGACTGTCCAGGTGGGCCCACTCTAATCCCAGGTGCAGTCAGAAGCAGAGAACTTCCTCCAGCTGGAGTCAGAGAGATGTGGCAGAAGGCAAAGTCAGAGAGACCTGAAGCATGAGAGGAAGTCAGCCTGCCAGTGCTGGAAGGAATGACGTGGAAAGCGCGAGAAGAGGTGCCAAATGCCTCTAGCAGCAAAGAGCAGCCCCGGCTGACAGCAGGAAATGGGAGCACAGCCCTACAACCTTGAGCAACTGAATTCAGCCAACAACCTGCAGGAGCTTAGGCAGATTCTTCCCCGGAGCTCCCAGTCAGAAACTCAGCCCTGCCAGCACCTCAGTCTTAGCACTGTGCGACACTGAGCAGAGGCCAGACACAGTGGGGCCACCCGGGCTCCTGACCCACACAGTTTGAGAGACACAAATGGGTGTTAAGTTGCTAAGTTTGTGGTCATTTGTTACATAGCAATAAAAAATTAATACCATTCCCGTCATCACTCTACTAACAATATCATTACCACCAAATTGCTACCCAATACACTCCATCATCACCAACACTCCCACCCATTACTGTCCCCACGCCCACCAATATCTCTGTCCACATTCCACCATCTTTATCATCGCCCCACCACCACCATCACCCCACCACTGCCATCAGCTTGACCCACCACCTCCAACCCATCACCATCATCCTGGGCCTTGCGCTCCTGTTAAGTACCAGGTTCCAACCTCTCCACCAAATTTCTACCTTTTTTTGCAGCTACTCTATCACTAGACTATAAGGTTTCTGCCCTAGATTTGAATCTAACACCATCTGGCCTACACAGCCAATGAGGTCCCACCTCCTAATCTAATTCTTGCCCTTTCCCCTGAAGTGAGTCTGCTAGGAACAGGGCAGGTCTTTCTGAAGCTATGGACGCAGTGTCCACTGCTGCCTTGAAGGCCCTGCTGTTCCTATATGTGTGTCTTCCTTCCTCTAGCCTGGATCAGAACCCTGGGATGTTAGCAGCTGGGATCTCAGTTGAGTTTGCAACACCTCAGAGCAGAGTCACAGCATTAGGTTACTTGGGAAGATACATAAAAAATATTGGTGCCTAGGCCCAGTCTCAAAAGCTCTTGACTCAACTGGTCTGGGGTGGGGCCTGGTATCAGTATTTTTAAGGCACCCCAAGTGGTTCTAATATGCATCCAAGGTTGAGAACCACTTACCTGGGGCTTTGTAAATAAGACTCCTCCCTACTTCTCATTAGTTTCTGCTGGGCCTAACCCTAACTTGATTTGGGCTGATTATTCCTTCCTCACTTGAAGTTCCCAGCATTGTGTTCAACTGCAGCCAAGACTTCATGATAAAAGACCTGCTCCCTCCCATGACCCCTCCATCACTGGTCACTCCCATGCCAGGGTCTCAGACACAAATCCCCTATATTTAGGGGTCTCCTCCTGCCCCACCCCCACAACCTATTCAGAGCCAAGAGCAACCCCTTAAGGAAATACTACCGGGAAGTAAAGTGGTTGGTGGTTGTGATACAGAATAACCCACCCTTGAAATTCTATCTTTGAGTAACTCCCATGCACTGTATTGACATTTACCATGTGCCAAGCACTATGCTAGACATTTTAATTCTGTATCCCAAATACAACCTGGAGCCCTGCACCGTCTGGTCTCTGCAATGCCCCATGAGAGAAAACCCAGCTCAGCAGACAACGGAATTGAATGTTTCAATCTTGACTGTTTTTTTTGACAGAAAGTGAAGAAGTGGTTAATTGATAACCCACAACAACTTGTTAAACACTACCTCTTTTTACATCGCTCTTCCCCTTGTCAGTCATACCTCACAGCTTCCCTGGAGCCTCTCGATCCCGCCTGAAGTCAATTTCTCAGTCTCCTGAGCCCTGCTCCTCCACTCCTCTGCCTTTCCTTCTGCTCCTAGTTTTCTCTTTCCTTTATAATTCTTGGCTCTTTGGAGTTGCAATTCCCACACCTCATGTGCATTCTCTCTCTCTCTCTCTCTCTCTCTCTCTCTCTCTCTCTCTCTCTCACACACACACACACACACACACACACACACACACACACAGAGCGCACACTCAGATTCTGACTCTGAACTGCTACAAAAGCTCACGCATGGATCCAGTCGATTCCAAACACAATTTCTTTAGCAGGTAAATTTGAGCAGAGGGGCCAGGGAGGCTGAGAGCCTGAAACACCTAGTTTAGTGTAATTTATTTTATCCCTCTAACATATAGATAGTATCTCACTGGACCTCAGTAAAGCCAATGAGGCAGGCTCTCCAATCCTCATCCGACAGGTAGGGAAACTGAGGCAGAAGGAGACTAATCACCTTAGTGGAGGCAGGAGTTGAACCCAGGCCTGCCTTACTTAATCTGGAAGTCTGCCACCCCCTTGAAGGGCTTTAGGAAAGGGCTCCAGAGACCCTGGCTTGGGTGGAAAGAGCTGGAGACCTCTCATGGCTGGGCTGCCCAGCCCCCGCCAGCTGTTCTCTCTGACGTCATAGAGGAGCAAACTGCCAAAGCTCCGCTTAACAGAAACAGCCTCTCAAGCCTCCTGTTCCCGGCGATCCCTGTTCATTTCAACACTGCTTAGCAACTAATGAGGCAGGAAGGGTTAATTCGGATCCCCAGTATCTGCGCGAATGGGTTGTAGAGAATTCCCTTCTTTAGAGCTAAAAGGACCTTGCTTGCTTTCCCCTTCTTTCACTGCCTCTTAGACACAGCGTGCAGGACGGTGGTCCCAGGGGCAGGAGTTCCTGCAGCCTGGCCACTGTCGATAGCATTAGCCACTCTGGGCTGTTTTCTTTCCATTCGCTTTCCCTCCTGGCACTAAAAGCTCATTAGGGCTCTGACAGAAGAGAAATGGCTGGAATGGGGAGAGAAATCTTCGTTTCCCAGAAATTCTGCTCTGGGCTTCTACTGCCTGTTTCCTAGCAGGCTGGACCGGCAGTGACCCCAGAGATAGCGCAAGCCCTGGCCAGGGAGGGGATGCATTAGTGCGGGCCCATCCGGACCCAGGCAGTGCCACCCAAAAGGCAGTAGAGTTCGGGTCCCAGCCTTTTACGGTTTAGAATCATTCACACCTGGATAGGACTGCAATTTATGTGAGCATTACCTAGGAAGCACAAGTCTGCTGAGCAAATACTGTAAATGAGGCTGGGGAGTGGGGGAGTGTTTAACCTACTTAAGAGAATCTCTTAAGCACATTAGCTCCTCTTTGCATGGAGGAAAATAACTTGCTGAATATAAGCCATTCCAAGCTGGCTGGTCTGGGGCCTCAAACGGGCAGCACTTTGTTCTCACTGCAGGAGGCTCTGGGAGCCACGTGGGACAGGCAGCCTGCTCAGGGGGAACCCCCCACGGAGACTTAGGACCCAGCTCCTAGAGCCCGCTCTGCCCCATGTGTACCCGGGTCTGTATCCGGAAGGTAAAAAGCTGAGGAGATGGTTTCTGAGACCCAAAGCCACCCTTGCGTGCACGCACAGTGTTTTGTGGCATCACAGGTACTTTTAAGAATCTAGGTAATCCCACTAGCATTTACTGAGCACCCGCCGTGGGCCAGCACTGAGCTGGATGTCTGCTATCCCATGCGCTAGAAAGTCACAGATCTTCCCATCACTGGTGCACTGCCCAGAGTACATTGCCATTCCTGAGAGAGGCATTGACACACAGTTATGGCCATGCAAGTGTTCAAAGAGACCCTGAATGCACTGAGTCCCTTCTCACACCTCGAATGGCCAACTCCTTTAGATCCTCTCTAAGGTTCTCTCCAGCCCTAAAACTTTATCTTATAGGAAAATGCTTTTCTTATCCAATATCTTTCTATCTCACTGTTAACTGTAAGTAAGACAGTGTAAAGACAGCATGTCAGAGACAGGAAGCCAGACTTGAGTTTCAGACCTGATTTGCTAACCATTTAATCACAGTATGTGGGCACTTTGCCTCTATAGACCTCAGTTTCCTTATCAAAAAAATGGGGATAAAAATGTTGCCCTTTGTGTATGTCAGGATAAATGGTGTGAGGATCAATGAGATGGCATATCTCCGAGGGCTTCGGGGAGTATCCAAGCCTGTACGAACAGAAAATGCTGACACTGTCTCTACCAGGACCGGGTCTATCACGCCGGATGTGCAACTTCATCTAAGAGGCCGCACCTCTCCGCCTCCATGTCCTCATCTACGAAAGGCACGTGGTGGGTTTGATCTCACAGAATTCGGAGGGTCAGAGGTCGTCTCTGCAAAGGATAATTTACGAGGGCTCAGCGCGCAGAAGAGGCTTAGCAAATGGTAACTGATTGCAGCCGTTGTGCAACTGCTGGGTTTGGAGTCTCGCAACAACAGTTTGCAGGCATTTTCTGCAGAGATGGGAAGGCAGCCCGCCTCTCTCGGCCACCTTCACTCCCGGACTCCGAGTCAAGGTGTGTATTCCCAGTAGCAGCATGCCTGCCCTGAAGTCTTAATGAGAACCAGGAGCCCTGTGGCAGCTGAAGGGGCAGCTGCTAGCCATGCATGAAGTTAATTTCACTTCTGTAAATGCCTGGCGGTCTGGGGAGCAGGAGACAGGCCTGGCCCGCACACATGATCCGCGCCCTGCCTTAGAAATGCTGGGAAGACAGCCCTCCCAACCGAGGGTTTCATTCCCGCAGCGACTAACCCAGAACCCAGGAAGGTTCGCTGTGACCCGGGTTTTGTTTTCCTCTTATGTTAGAAAGGTTTCCGAAAACAATCGTGCCTTCGTTTTTTTTTTTCTCCTCACTGCTGACTCAGCAGAAGTAGTTCCTTTCATTAATTTCATTCTTCCGCAATGCACTCGCTTTGACCTAACTCCCTCTCCGTGGCTGTGGCAGCCCACAGCCAAGTTGTTCTCGGTATCCCTCAACTCCCTAAAAGGTCACAGTGGATGCGCTCTCAAGAGCATTTGGGGCCAATGTACCTCGTTTTGCAGACAAGGAACTGAGGCCTGGAGATCTGATCCAGGCACACATTGGTTGAGTTGGTGGCTGAGTTTGGATCCAAACCCGAGTGAAAAAGGCTCAGTGTGCATGTGGTTGAACATCTGCCAGTTTTCACACAGACTGTGCATTAGAGTAAGCTCTCAGAGAACTGCAGCTGAGAATGAACCTGATGCCATTGTCTTTTAATTGACACAGACACGCATGTATATATACACACACACACACACACACAAGGGGTGATTATTGATACAACTGGAGCTATTCTCTCATTTAAAAATGAATAGATGAGTTCCTGGCTACTTGGCTATAAAGCAAATTTCTATTTCAACAACCCCTTTCCTCCTATTGATTTTCCTCATAAAATCAAAGCAGTAGACTGCTGTAAAAAGAAAATTGGCCTCTGGATTTAAGAAAATTACCCAGGAATGTGCCAATGCACTCTCAATACACGTTTGAGGGGGGAAACAGAAGCATTCCAATGAAATATTAATCAGAATCCTGAAATTATTAACAATATCTAGTGCTGAAAAGGATGAAGCAAAAAAAGGAGAAAGGTGGTACTGTAGCCCAACACCGGAAAATGTGGTAGTGTTACCTCCTGCTTCAGCCAGCTTTCTGTTTCCCTCCCGTTGGTGAGAAAGCTGGTCCGCGGAGAACTAGGTATCAGCCAAGTCGACTACTCCTGAGCCTCTAATAGCTCACCACCCCCACATGTCACCTCCACTTTCCTTGTTATTTCAATTCACTGGCATCTTTCCATACAGTCTTGTCTGGCTACATAGCCGTGGGTTTTATGCCATCACTTGTCAGACTTTTACAATGGACGCTCTTTCCCCTCTGTTCATTCAGAATCCACTGCTTTGAGTCAGCCTGTCTTTCCCTCCCTGGGCCCACCCTAGCATGTTCTCTGTCACTCTCTTGGAGCCCTGAGGACCAGCTGCCTATTATTTCAGTTCAGATACTACTTACTTTGCATGTCGCAAGCTCCCTCTGGACGGCGGCCATGCCTCATTTCCATTTAATGGGATAGTGGAGGGCTGCCAGTCAAGAGATTCCCCTCTCTTTTCTTTGCATCCCTAATATATGCCTCTTAGGGAGATTATATTTTTCAGCAAACATATTTTCAAAGCCTATATGGTTCTAGGAACCATTGGCTAGCACAGAAGGGCCCCACACCAGCCCCTGCACTAAAGGAGCTTCTAGTTCTGGTGGTGTGGGAAGGTGCTTTATTGAGTTAAACTCGCTCCACACACATCCCCCTTCCAGCTCTGGATTTACTCTTTTAATAATGCACAGATGCTATCTCATTTACATACTTGACTAGGAACATTTTTTTCCCACTAGCGGCCATTAACCATAGCTTCACAGGAGGAAATGTCTGGAGTCACAAAAATATGGGAAGGAGTTTTGGAACAGAGGAGAACTGGCTCCCACAGGTGCTCCTGAAGACGAGCCTAGATCTGCAGTGAATAAACGAAATCTTCCCCTGCTCCCTGAAATGCTCTCCTGCTTGTCTCATGATTGCTGTCCTGTCCTCATCCCTCAGGAGACACAGAGAGCAAGTCCTCTTTCTGGCTCTGTCCCTTACCCATCTCCACCACCCACTCAATTCCGGCTGCTCAGCTTAACTTGCTGCTCCTCAAACATGCCCAGTATTCTCCCACCTCAGAGACTTTGCACAGGCTTGTCCCTCTGCCCGGAACACCATTTCCCAGAGTCACACAGCTCACTGTCTTCCCTCTCCAAGTCTTCAAGTCTTTATTCAAACAGGATCTACCCCGAGCACTTAAAATTTAAACTAGTTCTCACTATTCTAAAACCCCCCTCTCTTGCTTTATTTTCCTCCATACCACTTTTCCCCATCTTATAAATTGCATATTCTACTTGTCCATTTTTTTATTTTCTGTATTTTAGAAGGTCGGCTCCAGGAAGATAAGGGGTTTTGTCTGCCACCCCATTGTCTAGAATGGTGGTACAAAGGAGAAACTCAATGAACCTTTGTGAGATAAATGAATGGATACCCTCAGAAATACCTTAAGAGAGTAAGACTTTAAAAACATGACCCCTCTCACTATATGCATGGGTATAGCTCATCATAATTCATGAAGCATATCTGCATCAATAATCCTATCTAATCCCTGTGCTATGAACTGAACTGCGTATCCCCGAAATTTCTATGCCAAAGCCCTAATCTCAATTGTGACTATATCTGGAGATAGGTAGGGGTTCTAGGAAGTAATTCAAGTTAAATGAGTTCATGAGGGTGGGGCCCTCATCTGATAGGACTCTGCCTTTTAAGAAGAAGAGAGAGGGTGATCTTGTACTTTCCCAATCCTGTGAGGGCACAGCAAGAAGGCAGCCATCTGTAAGCCAGGAAAAGAGCTCTCATCAGAAACCCAACGGACCCTCATCTTGTACTTCCAGTCTCTAGAACACTGAGAAATAAATTTCTGCTTTTTTAAGCCATGCAGTTGATGGTATTTTGTTATAACATTCTGAGCACAGTAAGATACCCTACAAAATAGACCCCACCAGGCGGATTTGATCATCCTATTTTTCAGATACAACAGTTGAGGCCCAGAGAAACAGAAAGAAGGCTTTTCCCCACATTCACATGAGCAGTAATAACCTGCTCTTATTCCACTGCACCAGACTGCCTGGCCCAGAGAACGGTCTGCCCCAGCCCAAGCCCATTACACTGGGCTCGTCCTTCATGACTGTGGCCCACCACCACTGTCTCCCTGCAGAGAGTCTAGAAAAGGAGACAAAGGCATTTTTCAAACATATTCCGCTCGGCATGAAAGTTGTGAGGACTTTTAATGAGCACGTTGCATATAAGCCTAAGAAAGAGGTTACATTTTAATTAGATGACAAGGATTTCATGAACGTCTGCTTTGTTCCTCATAATCAAATACCCTTCCAGCTCCACTTTCAGCCGTTTTCATGCATCCATTCATCCATCCATCCATCCATCCATCCATCCATCCATCCATCCATCCATTCAATATTTTTGAGTACCTACTATATGAATTAACATCACCCATGCATCTTGATTTTATCAAAGGGGGCCAGCTAAGATAGATGGTGGAACAAACATTTGTCAAGGACTCCCTCTGGGCTGGAGACTATGTTGATACCTTGAATTCATGTTCTCACTTAGTCATCAAACAGTCCATCTACCCATTACGGAGGTGGAAACCAAGACAGAGAAAGTAAGGTGACTTGCCCAAGGTCATAATGCTGCCAGGTGGCTGAGCCATCATTGTTGGGCTTCACAGCCCGAGTTTTCTCCATCACGTGGTGCTACAGGTGAGAGTTGTGAACCTCAAACTGTTGCAGGGGTAACATGCAGTTTTCCCGCCTCCTGTCTCCCCCCTGTCACATTCCTCACCCTATCAGAATAAACTGTTTCTTATCAAAACTGAAGCAGGCAAATAGGCTTGAGGGATAACCACCTAACGTAGCAGCAGTAACAAAAACATATTGGTCACAAGTCATGCAATGGCCACAATTATCTGGGGCGAGGGCTACTACTATTTTCATCACTTCACAGATGACAGAACAAAGTCCCAAAGAGATGAAGTAATTCGCACAGGGGCACACAACTGCTATATGACATGGCTGAGATTCAAATGCCAGTCTTTCCAAGAGGCAGCTGGAGCTAATGGGGAAGTGGGAAAACAGAGACCTACAACAAGGACAAATACCAAATGGGTCGACCATATGTGAAGCGCAGAGCTAGAGGCTGGGCTCTGTCAGTGGGTGGGCGGGGGGCTGCAAAAATGAATAAGGGAGTTCAGAGCATACTGAAGAATCAGAGAGGGATTCTCACAACACAGAGCTTGGGCAAGGGGTAGTGCAGTTTACAAGACACCCTTTAAAGTTCCAAGTGCTATACCGGTGAGAAAACTCAGGCTGGGCTGTAAAGCTCAACAGTGATGGCTCTGCCACCTGGTCGCATTATGACTTTGGGCAAGTCAACTATCTGAAATTCTGTCCCAACCATCCTGGGTCAGGGGCAAAAGAAGAGACTGGCTGAGCTTCCCAGGAGAGCCTCTGAGCACGAAGCCAACAGTCCTGAGGCATGAGAAGAACGCTCAGCAGAGTCCTCAGATGCACTGCTATTCAATCACTCTGCTGGGTCTTCCTTGAGGTCCACGAGGCAGGACGGGCAAAGGTAGACAGGGGTGATAGGAAGGAGAACGCTGGCATCACAGAGGCTTGTGATGAGCTCCACCTCCCCCTGCTTCTAAGCTCTGAGACCCTGGGGAGTTATTCCTTTCCCTGAGCCTGACCCTCTGCTGTAACATGGGATATTCCATTTCCTTATAAGGTGCCAACAAAGGAAATGCATGTGTAGAAATGCATAGCGTACAAGTGAACACTTGGTGTGAGGTCTCAGGGGGAAAGCAGAGAGATGTAATGCTTTTTAATTGCTTGGGAGCTTATAATTTAATTGGGATGCAGGACACAGAAGAGGACAAGCAGAAGAAACTAAGAAATGCTTCTGTCTCCCGAGTGTTGTCCTGCCTTCCACATTCCTCCCTCTCGTCCATCTTTTGGAACATCCCTTTCAACACAAATCTGATCATGTCCCTTATGAGCAAAGAATTGTTCCCCGAGGCATATATATACTCAACAGAATGTCCAAATGTTCATTAGCAGACACGACCATTTGCTCAGTATTAGTCATTACAGAAGTGTCCGGTGAAATCACAGTGAGATTCCACCACACTTTTATTAGAATGTCTTAAATCGTGAAGACTGACAACAAGTCCTGATGAGAATATGGAGCAACTAGAACTCTCATGTTTTGCTGGCAGGAATATAAAATGGTGCAACCACTTTGGAACCAATTTAGTCGTTTCTTAAAATGTGCATATATACCTGTTATATGGTCCAGTGATCTCATTCCTCTATACTTAACTAATAAAAAATGAAAGTAGAGGTTCCCAAAGGACTTGTACAGGAATATTCATAGACACATTATTGACAAGAGCCCCAAACTGGGAAACAACTCAAACATCCATCAACATATGAAGGACAAGCAAACTGTGGTATATCTGACAATGGAATACTACTTAGCAATGAAAAAGTATAGACACACACACATCAACAGAAATAAATCTCAATAATTATGCTGAGTACAATCATCCAGACCAAAAAAAAAAAAAAAAAAGAACAGTACAAACTGTATGGATTACATCTACATCTATATAACATTCTAGCAAGTGCAAATCGGCGTACAGTAATAGAAAATAGACCAGCAGTTGCCTAGCTGTGGAGGTGGAATATGAGCGGACAGGAGGGAAGGGTCACGGAAGGGAATGAGGGAACTCTGGAGGCTGAGGATCTGTCCACTTCCCTGGTCGTTGGGATGATTTCATGTACATATGTACATATGATACATACATTCATATATATCCATACATATATACACTGACTTATACAGAGAAATAATTTGTGTCAAAACTTGTCAAATTTTACACTTGACATGTGTGCGGTTTAATGGTAATTGATACCAATTATAATTCAGCAAATCTGGTTTTTAAGACATGTACAAGAATGTTTACAGCATCTTTATTCATAATAGCCTCAAACTGAAAGCAGTCTAAACGTCCATCAACAGCTGATAAATAAACATCAGTACTTTCCTGCAACAGAGCACTACACAGTAACTACAATGGGCACACAGCAAATACCCACAACACCACGGACCGTTCTCCCAAACAAGACTGTGCAAAATCAGTTAGAAACAAAAAAAACTACAAAACATGTGATTCCAGATATAGAGAGCTTACAATATATCTGAAAATAAACCTGTGGGGTTAGAAATTAGGGGAGTGGTGACTTTTCAGGAGAAGGGAGGGAAGTGATGGCAAGGGTGTGTGATGGGAGAAACCGGGATGCTGCTGAGACTGGATTCTGTGACCCAGGTCGTCCCTCTAGGGCCGCGCCCTCTCGCGGTAACGCACTGAGCGGCAGACGACAGTTTCTCCATTTTCTGTACATGCGCTCTGCTTTCGTAAGTAAGTTTATTTTAAAGGTTAATATAAAGGTATGTGATGAAGGGCAGTGTTGAGTGGAGCTAAGAGGATGCTGCGAAGGAGAGTGCAGAAGAGAGAAGGAGCTGGGGATGGGGTAGGACATGGAGGGCAGAGGGGGACGGGGGGGGGGGACCGAGGTGGGCAGAGCAATAAAATGACTGGGAGCCAGTAAAGGGGGGTGTGAGGCTGTGTGGCCAGGAACATGGACCCGAACACTTTGAGCTTGGCAGGAGTTTCCCAATCCTCCAGATGCAAAATGAATTCGACGAATACATCTTACAACTCTGCATTTGTTTAGTGCTCCATAATTTATAGTTTGCAAGGCTGTGATCCCCGCAAGGATAATTCTATTAATCTGTGCACAGTGGGTCTCTGTCAAGTGTTTGTTCGAATGAATGCAGAACACTTTCACCTTCACTAACTCAGTGAGTTCTCGTGAGCAGGGCAGGGGTTATTAGTTTCCTCACATAGAGGGAAAAACCAAGGCTCCCGGGACTTGAGAGACTTCTTGCAGAATGGACCCAACTGAAAGCTGCTACACTTATAAATGTGATATGTAGCTTGAAAAATCAAAACCAAAGTGTTTTCTTCATTGGCTTTTTTCAGGTGAAGAGGCTGGACCACAAACCCACACATCTGTGCAACAATGACGACCAATTTTATCCTGACCCCGAAACAGCAATGCCCCAGTTTGTCCTATTGACTATAACATTCCCGGCAGAGGCGGTGGTTTGGCCCTGTGCCTTTGGACACGGCTGGAACAAAGAGTCCAATGCCCCACACCTCCAGCCACGCCTCCCACCCCAGTCCAAAGCAAACATGGGTCAAGCCCTCAGTCTCCTCAGATGGAGAGGCATACGGTGCACCGGTACACACGTCTTGCAGTTGCATTTTCTCTTTAGCTACTGGCGACCTTTTACAATTCCAAAGGCCTGCGTCCCCCCCCCCGCTGAGGACACACAAAGACATAATAAGTTATCACAACAGCTCAGACACAATGAAAGTAGGCCATATCTTTGAATCACACACACGAACACACACCAAGAAGGAGAGGGCTGGAAGGGCATCAGCCGGTCCCCTTGAAGGAACGGAAAGACACGCTGCCAGAAGATGACCAGGTGGATAGCCGATCCTGCTGTCCCTAGTGAATATCGCTTAGCATAATTACATCCCCAGAGAGTCCAGGCTTCCAGATGCGTCTCAGATCATCGTTTACATACAGTATTTTAGGCCAGTCACATCGTTCTAATGAAGCAGGAAGGAAGAACAAGAATAATAAAATTAAAAAGTCAAATTTCTGTCCTTAATCTCCAAGGCTGCAAACAGGATGTGTCTGTGATTTGGGGTGGGGGTGGGGGTGGGGGTGGATGGGGGTGGGGAGTAAGGAAGGAAGCTCATTTAGAAAGGAGCCACGTGTTGTGTATAGGATTGATGAGAGGAGCAAGCGCTAATCCCTGTTCCTGCAGCTGACCTGCATCTTCACGGAGAAGACAGGCCTCTCAGATGGGCGGAGCCTGGAGCAGACCCAGAGAGGGAAACCAAGCTTGTCTGCCTGCTTCCACGACCCCCTTCCCCCGGGAGGCCCTGGAGGACACGGCCTTCGCAGATCCCATTGCCTCCAGTGGGAGGAGTGGATCCAGGAGCGATCATGGAGACTTTCAAGCAGGCGAGTCCTACTCAGCCACAACATCCTGCCCACAGAGACCTGACTTCCCTCTCGGGCCACTGCTCATTGGTTGGATTTCCCACAGTTCAAACGCCTCTGGGAAACTATTACTTGGAGCTGTTCTCATTCATTTACTTAGCCTCTGCTCTGCGATGCACACTCAGTGTCCAAAGTTGAACACGACTGCCCCTGTCCTCCAGGAGTTCACAGCCCTGCAGGAAGTCTGCTGAGGGAGAGATTCCCAGGGTGCATTTGGTGCCCTGATAGAAAACAATGAAAGAGGCTGGGGGTGGGGGGCGGGATAAACGAGGGCGGGGCACCCTTTACACTTCCTTCCAGTTCCTGCGAACCTCTCCCAGCCTACCCTGGGCACCACTGATTCCAACAAGGCACCCACTTTGCCTCTGAGAATGCACTGCCACCCTCACCCCCTGCCCCTCTTCCAAACCAGACTCACTATTCGAGCCACCTCAGCTGAGGCAAAACACACGTAAAGGAAACCACCTTGGATTCTCAGGCCCAACAGAGCCTCCAGATGTCTGCAGCCACATGCGTAGGCAAGACAGGCAGAACTGCCTAGCTGGGGGTCTGCCTGTTAATCCAGTTCATGACTAAGAGGCGGTTATTTTAAACCAGTACATCGAGGTGCAGTTCGTTATACGGCAGGAGATAGGTGAAGCAGGTGCCAGAAGTAAATGTCGCAGGCGTACAACCTTACGAAGACTGGCGACTATGGCTGGAGGCTTGGGTCAGGGTTAGGAGCTCTGGGTTGTACACTGAGTAGGATCTGGAAAAACGGACCACTGAATTCCATTGTCTCAAAGACATTTCAGTGTCAGGGGATGTGTTGTCACAGGAAGTAGGCCATGTTGGCCGGCCGAGCCCATGGAGATGTCTCTCCAACATGGGCAGGAAGCCTGCTTGGTTCTAAATATGGAGGGAGTAAAATTTCACCCATAAATGCCCAGTTCTTTTCTGCGTTTCCCTCCTCCCATCCCCAGTCCCTGCCCCCACTCTCTCTCAAAGGACCAAACACGGAAAACCATGGAAACAAACGGCTTTGTGTAGTACTGAATGGGAAACATAGCATCTGGGGCTAAGAAGAGCAAAAGCTGTTATGTGAGTAATAACATTTTTATGGGCGATTTTGTTGTCTTTGTTGAAGAAGAGTTAGCAGAGCCTCAAGTCTGTTCTTCAGGTACTGAGGGGTTGGTGGCCCTACAGAGCTCTGTGTTGTGGGATTAACTCCCAGCTGAACCCCACTACACCCCCCCAATATTAACCACAATAGGCACCAATTTTCAAGAACTCATGCTAGACATGGTTATGTGTGCTATTTCGCTAAGTCCTTATAATGAAACTTTCAGGTCCTACTTATCCACTCTTTCTCTTATAGATTAGAAAACTGAAGGCCAGAGATATTAAACAATGCTTTATGCTCAATAAGCAGTAGAGTCGGGGTTTAAATTCAGGGTGAGGGGCCCTATCGTGTAAGCTCTTAACAATTCCCTCAACTGAAAACAGCTCTTAATCCTGACCATTACCAGGACCACTTCAACATGTATATATGTGTCCATTTATTTAACACATACATTCATTTATTTAATACATACTTAAGGAACACCTACTCTGTGTGTGTACAGATATGCAATAATGAACAAAATAGACCGTCTCCACCCTCATGGACGCTGCCGACTTTAAACCATAGACACTCACCATGACCTTCACCATGAACTCTCACTTTACAACGTTCTTGTGTCCCTTTCTACATTATAAGGCAACAACCTCCCATCCCCCCCCACACCTGGCCTAAATCCATGCCCTTTGCAGTATGACTTTGTAGCTCTTTCTGCCAAGAGGTGGAGCCCATTTTTCTGCTGACTTGCTTCAGCCGCTAGAATGCACCGGAAGTGACAATGTGCCCATTCTGAGCCCCTGTCTTCAGAAACCTTGGTGCTTCAGCCTGCCCTCTTGCACCTCTGCCTCCACTGTAGTCTGTCACTCTATGGGTCAGGCAATGTTCTAGAAAATAAAGACAAACTTAGGGAACAAATAAGCATTGTCCCCACTTGGAGTGAGTTTATATTCTAGTGAATCAATAAATGATGGATGAGGCCCTGGTCAGCTGGCTCAGTGGTGGAGCATCGGCCTGGCGTGCAGGGATCCTGGGTTCGATTCCTGGCCAGGGCACACAGGAGAAGCGCCCATCTGCTTCTCCACCCCTCCCCCTCTCCTTCCTCTCTGTCTCTCTCCTCCCCTCCCGCAGCCAAGGCTCCATTAAAGCAAAGTTTGCCCGGGCGCTGAGGATGGCTCTGTGGCCTCTGCCTCAGGCGCTAGAATGGCTCTGATTGCGGCAGAGCGACACCCCAAGATGGGCAGGGCATCGCCCCCTGGTGGGCGTGCCAGGTGGATCCCGGTCGGGCGCATGCAGGAGTCTGTCTGACTGCCTCCCCGTTTCCAACTTCAGAAAAATACAAAATAAATAAATAAATAAATAAATAAATAAATAAATAAATAAATGATGGATGAGAATCTGCGATCTTTCAGGTTAGAAAGCACCATTACTCAATCTCAAAGAACACTTAAATCTTTTCTAGGTTACCAACTTATTTCAAGAGAATATACTTCAGGAACACCCAGATGGAAGAAACACAGAGGACAAGATGTATGGGAAGGTGCATGGACCTTCCATACTCTCTCCAAGCACAGGAGCTTCCCCTTAGAGCCACACGAAGGTTTCAGAAGCTCCCACTGAAATCTTACACGGTCTCCCAATTAAGGTGTGGAACCTCCCCAGAGATAAGGAGTTCCCTTTGTGCCAATGTAACAGTGTCAGTTTTAGATAGCTCTGACTCCTAGAAAGCCTTTCCTTAGAGTGATCCAAAGTCTATCCATCAAGAGTATCCACATTTTTGATTTATGGATCCTCCTTAGGGTCACATATAGCATATCTACCTATCTACCCTGAGCTCGCTCTGCTCCCAGATAAATCTTCCTTTTCCCTTAGCTGTTCGCAAATGTCAGGATTTTGAGGTCTCTTGCCATTCTTTCTCCTGAACTTGCTACATTATTTTTCTACATTTTTTCTAAAGTTTAGTTCACAGGAATTAACTCAAAACTTACCAACCTGTGTGACCTCAGGCACAGTACATTGCCTTTTTGGCATTAAAATTCCTCAGTTTTAAAATGAAGAAATTAAACTTAATAGCATCCAAGAGAAGATTGCAGTGTGCAATGAAATGACCCTAGATGCTCAATAAATAGTCTCCTCTTCTTCCTCTGATTTAATTCCACCACTGCTGCTGAGCCTGCCCATTCACCTATCATCTCAACAGGTCCTCCCCCCCCTTTAACCTGTAAAGTCTTATCATTCCGTACATGAATATGAAATCAGAAGACCTGAGCCCGAGTTCCAGGTCTGGCACTTAACAGCTAAGTAATTTCAGGCATATTACTTGCCTGCTCTATCTCAAATTTTTTTAATCCATACATGAGAACCATTGCTCCTTTTCCTCCCAGCTCCCAAGAATTGTTATTAAGGCTGGGTGAGAATGAGGAATGCTACAAATAAAATCACTCTTCCATAAGGATGCTGCGCAGTAAAGACGTGGCATGTAGCCTGACTGATGGTGGTGCAGTGGATAGAGCACAAACCTGGGACACTGAGGTCTCAGGGTCAAAAACCCAAGGTCACTGGCTTGAGCATGGGCTCATCTGGCTTGAGTACAGGCTCGCCAGCTTAAACGAAGGGTCACTGGCTGGAGCATGGAAACATAGTCATGACCCCACGGACACTAGCTTGAAGTTCAAGGTCGCTGGCTTGAGCAAGGGGTCACTGGCTTGGCTGAAGCCCCCAGTCCAGGTACGTATGAGAAGTAATCAGTGAACAACTAAGGTGCTGCAACTACAAGTTGATGTTTCTCACCTCTCTCTCATTCTGTCTTTGTCTCTTTCTCTCTCTCCCAAAAAAGAAAAAGGCAGCAGGTTGGTGCTGTCTTGAAATGGGAACTCTAGACCAGCAGTACAGTAGACATGATTCTTTCTTTCTTCTTTCTTTCTTCCTTCCTTCCTTCCTTCCTTCCTTCCTTCCTTCCTTCCTTCCTTCCTTCCTTCCTTCCTTCCTTCCTTCCTTCCGCTACATGTACTGAGCTCATTTCCAATGCACTTACTGGTCCTGTTTCTACATGAAAATTCAATACTATTTAAATAATTTTCCATAATGTCATAAATGGCAAGAGGTCATCATTTCTTATGGTTGAGTAGTATTCCATTGTATATATGTACCACATCTTCTTTATCCAATCCTTTATCAAGGAACACTTTGCTAGTTTCCATGTCTTGGCCTTGAGAACATTATGTTGAGTGAAATAAGCAAATCAGAAAAGGCTAAGGACTCTATGATTTCACACATAGGTGGGATATAAAACTGAGACTCAATGACATAGATAAAAATGAGTGGTTACCAGTGGGAGGGGGTAGGGGTAGGGGTGGGGAAAGGGAGTAAAGAGGGTCAAATACACAGTGACCGAAAATGATTTGACTTTGGGTGATGGGTGTACAACATAATCAACAATTTAAATGGTATAGAAATGTTTACCTGAAACCTATGTACTCTTATTGATCAGTGTCACCATGTTAAGTTTAATTTTCTAAATAAAATGTAAAAATAATAATTTTAGAGAAGAAATGGTATGGGCATAATTGCCCTTTCCAATGTGTGCATCACCTTCAGTGACAGTCTAAGACAAGAAAGCTATTGAGGAAAATGTCACACCAACCATTTTCACAGGTAACAGACTCGGCAAGAGAAAGCTTCAGGATGGTAGTCGAGTCCTCCATGGCTGGACCTAAGCTCCAGCGGGCCCCAGGTTCTGGCCCCCACACTCCAGGTGCACTGCTGGAGGGCTCTCCCGGCTGCAGGGTTCATCCTTCTCCAGTCCTCCCTCCACGCTGCTCTCACGTGACCCCTCTCTCCATCCCACCTCTCTCTGCCCATCCCCCTCAATTCCTGCAAGATCAAGCCCATGCCTCCTGCCAGGTTCACAGCCCCCTCCCAGCCAGATCCTACCTCGTGCAATTTTGAACTGTCCCTCCTTCACTTAACCCACTGTAATATTTTATGTCTAAACGCCACAAAACATGCAATTCCTTCTACTCAGCAGTCCCTCCTCTTTGCCTTTATTCATTTGGCCAATTCTACTCACCCTTTAAAACTTGGTAGAGAATTTGCCTCCTTCCTGCCAGTAACCTCCAGAAAACTAGCTCCTTGGGGGCCACTACTTCCCCCTCTGGGTTCATTTTGGACCTTAAACAGTGCTGTGTTTTCATGCCTTAGGATTCTCTGCTTCTCTGCCTTCTGGACTGTGAGGGCAGAGTAGGAGCCTCAACTGTCTGAGTCTCTAGCACCTAACAGTGCTCAGCACATGAAAAATGTCTGAGACAGACTAGAAATAAGGCATACGTATCTCAAATAAACAAAGACATTAAATTAAGTCTGCATCATAATGACTACAGTCTGGATCCCCATCCCATAACTGAGCACTGGATATACCTTTCCTGTGCCTGAGCCCTGGAAGGCAGATAATGGACCCAAAGACACAAAGAAGAAGATGCAACCTAGCTCCTCTGCTCTCAGGAGACAAGAACTGATCATTGCCAGGAAATGTGCATATTGCAATCCAGATTTTGGTCACCAAGTCAGGAAAGGGCAGAAAACTGATCGATTTTTCACAACCCTAAAAGCATGCAGAGGTTTTTGCTGTTGCAGGGGAAACAACAGGTCTGTTACACATAGATAAGATGAGGTGGCAAGGGCCTGCTTCTCTAGGTGTGAGGGCTGGCGTGGTCACTTCCAGGGCTGCTTGGCTGTAAGGATTCTGGGGTAACTTCTGTGTGTTTAAGCTGAATGCCAGGACCATTGAGCTCAGAGGTCAGGAGCCTGTGGACTTGTTCTGGGTTGGAGGATTTCTTCTCACAGATTTTAATGCTCCTATAATGAATCTATTTTTAGTTCCTATTTCATTTAACATGGAAGACCTTTATTGAGCACCTATTATGTGTTTGGTCAAGAAGAAGTAGGCCCTGGCTGGTGGCTCAGTGGATAGAGTGTTGGCCTGGCATATGGATGGTCTGGGTTCAATTCTCAGTCAAGGCACACACACAGGAGAAGCGACCATGTGCTTCTCTCCCCTTCCTCTCCCCCTTCTTTCCCTCTTCCTCTCCTGCAGCCAGTAGCTCAATTTTGAGTGTGGCCCAGCAACTGTGGATAGGTTGGTTGGTCCAACCTAGTGCCTGAATCAGCCTCAGGCACTAAAAATAGCTCAGTTGATTTAAGCACCAGCCCTAGATGGGGTTGCAGGGTGAATCCCAGTCAGGGCATATGCGGGAATCTGCCCCCACCCTCTTGCCTTAAAGAAAAGAAGAAAGAAGAAGGAAGAAGGAAGGAGAGAAAGAAGAAGGAGAGGAGAAGGAAAAGAAGAAGAAGAAGGAGGAGGAGAAGGAGGAGGAGGAAGAGGAGGAGGAGGAGAAAAACGTGTAAATTCATCTCTGCAGCCTCAAGGAGCTTATAGACAACATGGGAGCATGAATGTGTCGTGTTCACAATCACATATCAGAAAATTGTGGCAATCAATCACCCAGCTCCTTCTACTTTCAGGCAAGGGAAGCCTATAAATGCCTGAGGGCCCAGTTGACATGAGGTGGGTTGCAAATGGGGCTTACAGGTGGATATTTATTCCCACGGATCAAACCTGCTGTGCCTGGTGCTGATTTGGGAAAGGACACACTCCCCAAATTAAGATTCATTATTGTAAGAGAACATCCCTGCAGCTCCTGGATGTAGGTTGCTTTAACCAGAAATAACAAATTCCTAAGAACAACAGTGGAGAGGAATTTTGCATTATACTAGCAACATCACAACTAATCCCTTTGTCAGAGGAGCCTCATGACATCAAGCAAACCAGCGATGTATGACTCCCCTCTAATCCCACCAGCTCACCTCCCTCCAGTGAATCCAAAAAACACTACACCAGCACCGAGGGTCTGCAGCCCGCAGCAGCCCCGGGAAGCGCACAGGGCCCTGTTAGCAGAACATCTGGGTTAATCCTGGCTCTGCCACATATTAGCTGTGCCTGTTTGGGCGAGTCACCACCTCCCTCTATCTATCTCAATTTCCTCGCCTGTAAAATGGGATCTGTGAGCTGAGGATCAGAGTAGACAATGTAAATGAAATCACCTTAACTGTAAAGATTTATATGAACAAAAGCTGGCTATCAATTCTTTTCAGATTGTGCTGATCAGCTCTTCCTAAAAAGGTGGGTGCCTTTGGGATAAGAAGGGCCATATCTCCCTCATTTTTGGATTTCCTGAACCTGACATAATGCCAGGCACTTAAAAAGCACCCCAGGGAATACTTGTTAAATTAGTATAAGTGAACAAATTGGAAGGTATTTCCCTGTTGGTTAAGCCATGTATCCTCCCTCCAAGCTAAGAGAAAAAAAGAAAGAAAAATGAATCTATAGAAAGTTTGGAATCCTTAGAATGAATTTTAAAATATTTAGCATTTTCCGAATAGAACATGTGCACATGTAATTGTGGTGTGTGTGCGCGCGTGTGCCTACGTGTTATTTCTTCTGCGGCTGGAAGTCTGCATTAAATTTGAAAAACACTGTGTCCTGAAAAAGTTGGCTCCTGGTTATGAGAATGTATTATACTCAGCATGAAGAGAACAGAGATGGGCTAAGAGGTCGCGCCCCATTCTTGTTCTTGCTTCATTCGTTAATTCATTCATTCGTTCACCGGCAGCAAATGGTTCTGCGCAAAAGCCAAGTCTCATTACAAGGTGAAAACTGTCTGACCCAGCCTCCTGGCTGATAAACTCCCACTGACCCTTCCGGATCTTATTTCCACCGGGCAATGAAACATTTGAAACCCTACTGTACTGTCTCTACACGTGGCATTTACCACCATCCCTTATCTCTAGCTTTACAATTTCAGAGATCAGAACGTTGAAACGCCCCCACCCCATAGATATAACTCCTACTACTGTGATCTACTACCAACAGAATTCTCCCAAAAAAACAATCTCATTTCTGACAAGACTGACTGTTCCTGGCAAGTTTGAATCTATGTGCAGAACAATGACTGCTTTGGTTCTAAATCCAAACATCGGATTGTAGATCAGACAGACTGGAGCATGTCGACAGGTGTCTATGACTTCATCATCCCTGCAGCCACTTCCCGGGGGGGACTGTACCCCACATCAGTGCTCTGTCTTCCCCACCCAGGTATGACCCCGCTGTAGTCTCCTGTCTATCCCTCATGTCATCTCCCCCTCTCATTCCCTCCATCCTCCTCTCCCTGGTCTACTCCACTTTAATATTGCATTTTCATGCGCCAGACCCAGGCTGAAATGGATAAAACTCTTCTGCAGTACCTGCTGTTCCCAACTTACCCCACCCCCTGCTCTTTATTTCTACCCCTTCCTGTCTCAAACACCACTCAGCCCCTGCAAAATAGCATTTCTTTCCCATGCTTTATGCTTCCAAATTTTGTTCTCCCTGGGTTGCTGCTCCTCTCTCAGGCCGGCGGCTCCGTTGTTATTATGATCATATATTAAGTTTAATGCGTCCTCGAGGCATTTTACACACTCATAAAAAATCAGGCCCTCTACGAGCTCCCTTGTGCTGAAGACTATGGAAATCCTTTCCCAGGCCTCAGCTGGTGGTAACCACATGCCATTATGGCCTCGGAAAGGGCACTGGGCAGTGGTTGTTTACTGTGGTTTGTGTGACTCTTGATGATAAATAAAGCATTTTGAAGTTATAACTAAATGATGTTCCAATTTATAAGCAGAGCCAAAGTCTTAATTACCACAATTTGGGCAACATCCCACAGTATTAGTGACATTAATAACAGGTGACATTTATTTACTGTTATGTCATACTATGCACTAAACATTTAACATGCGTTATCCCACATAATCTGCCCAATGGCCCTGTACAACGGGTAGTATTTAAAGTATTTAATAAAAGAACCTAACTGAGACATAGAGAAGTTAAGTAATGGATTCAAGGTCAAACACAGAGGTGGGAAAACTGGAATCACTCAAACCCAGACAGTCTGGTTTCAGAGCCCGCCTCCCTAAGCATACACAGACGCCGGCACTGGAAGGGGTCCACCTCTAGGTGGACCTCTTGTATGGAGGTCTAGGCTCTCAAATGAGTTAAAGACAAGGGTGACCGATTAAGCGGATGCCGTCGCTGTGCTCTTCTCTATAAAAATGCTCTGCCCAATGTTCCTCCTCTGTTAGTCTCTGACAAGGCCTCAAATACCTACAGGACCTCCATTCCCACAAATAAACAAGAGTTTATTTTTATTCTTCCCCAACCTAACAGACAGTGCACAAGAGCAAAGGGCTCACATGAGCATATCTCTTTGTACGGTGGGAGTTGTACGCACTGTGGACCTGCGCAGGAGATAAGGACACAGTAAGTTAGGGGCTCCTTCTACAGGATACTGGCTCCAAGAAAAATCATAGGTGTTCAGTGGTCCAGTTTGCTAACAGCAGAAAATGGATCGATTAGCCACCCGATTTCCATTGCTTCCCTAGCCCCTTGCTTCATCAACAGTGTTTGCACTTCATGGAGCCCTTTCCCTCTTCACCCCTCATTTTTCTCCCTGAAAGCATCAATGAGCTACAGTATGATTCTCCTTGGGAAACATAAATGTCAATGGAGTACCACTTTTAAAGTATGAGGAATGCCAAAGCTCGAAAAGGATGTTCTCTGCCCAGAGCCATGGAGTCTGTTAGTGCAGAGATTGGACAAGATGTGTACTTCCTGGCTCACAGGACAGTAATCTCTCCAAGCGATGTGGGAAAGTGCAGACACCCGCCCTTCCCAGATTCTGTTCGGCACAAGGGTGAGCTGCTGAGCCCACACCAGCAGCACCCTAGCCAGGTAACAAGTCTCCCTGAGTTTCAGTTCACATAAACTCATTTGCCAGACAGACTCAAAAACATGTCAAAATATTGTTGGTGATTACTCCAACCACAGAGTTTATTCTTATATTATTGTTTATTAATTATTGAATTGTTTCCCATACAAACAAGTGTAAACATACTTGCTAGCTAACTTCTGCTCCAACTCAGCATCCCAGAGCCTACGCATGGCTGCTGTCCATGGTGCTAATCGGAGCAACCGAAAAGGACACACTTCACTGCAGCACTGCAGGAAGTGAGGTAGTGGAAAGATCCTATTCACTGTTCCACAACAACTCACAAAACAGAAACAACAAGGCACTGTTCTAGGAATTCAGTATAAGATGGTAAGTAATAGAGGCATCATGCCTGTTTTCTTGGAGTCTGTCTTCTAATGAAGTCACAAACAGGCAAACCAAAATGTGTCAGTTGGGAGGGCTTCTTGAAGATTTAAAGGATGAGAAGAAACGATCATGTAAAAACTAGGATGAGAGAAATCCATTCAAAAAAATAACTCGCTGAAAAGCCCTGCATTTAGAAAAGGCTTGCATGCTTAGGTATCTTCCAGACAGTCTAGTGGGCGTGCGCAGAGTAAGAGAGAAGAGAGGAAGTGTCCAAACAGGGCAGAAAGTGGCCAAACTGAATCACAGTGTATCACTTAGGGTTTCCGCTATATAAAACAGCAAGTCATTAAAAGCACTTACACTACAAAGAGACATGATTTAATTTATACATTAATATTTTAATATGGAAATTTTCAAGCATATACAAAGTAATCAAAATAGTATAATGAACTCCCACATACTCATCACACAGATTCAACAGCAATCAACATTTTGCCCTTCTTATATTATCAAGATTTCCACCTACTCTCCACCCTCCCACTTATCATTTTTACCATCCTATTTTCTTTTTTTAAGTGTAAAACTTACTTAAATAAAATGTATGACTCTAAGCTGTATTATTTTGACAAATGAAACTGTATCCTTATCCTAGAATACTTTCAACTTTCTAGAAATTTCCTTCATGTCCCCTCTCAGTCAAACTTCACTAATTCCCCATTCCAAGAGGCAATGACTGCTCTTTTTTTAAAAAAAAGTTATGTATTGACTTGAGGCCCTGGCCAGTTGGCTCAGCAGTAGAGCATCAGTCCGGTATGTGGAAGTCTTGGGTTCGATTCCTGGTCAGGGCACATAGGAGAGGTGCCCATCTGCTTCTCCACTCTTCCCCCTCTCCTTTCTCTTTCTCTCTTCCCCTCCTGCAGCCAAGGCTCCATTGGAGCAAAGTTGGCCCAGGCGCTGAGGATGGCTGCATGGCCTCTGCCTCAGGTGCTAGAATGGCTCCGGTTGCAATGGAGCAACAACCCATATGGGCAGAGCATCACACCCTGGTGGGCATGCTGGGTGGATCCTGGTCAGTCAGGTGCATGCAGGAGTCTGTCTGTCTGCTTCCCCACTTCTCACTTCAGAAAAATACAAAAAATAAAAATAAAAAAGTTATGTATTGAGAGAGAGAGAGATAGAGATATCTGTTTCTGTATGGACCCTGATGGGGAATCAAACCAGCAACCTTTGCATATTTGGGCAATGCTCTTACTAACCAAGCTATCTGGACAGGGTGCAGTGACAGTTCTTACCTTTTAATCTTAGATTGGTTTTGTTTATTCTAAAAGCTAATATTCATGGATTTATACAGTATTATTTTCTTATGTCTGGCTTTCTTAACTCAGCACAATGCTTTTGAGGCTCATCAATATGTGTGTACCACAAAAAAAGTATTTTGTCTTAGCCCTGGCCAGATAGTTTGGTTGGTTAGAGCAGTGGTCCCCAACCTTTTTTGGGCCACGGACCGGTTTAATGTCAGAAAATATTTTCACAGACCGGCCTTTAGGGTGGGATGGATAAATGCACAAAATAAAATTATACGACCGGTGTAAAACCTGTGGTTTTAAATATAATTGTCAAACTTACGAGACAAGCATCAAGAGTGAATCTTAGATGGATGCAACAGAGGGAATCTGGTCATTTTTTAAAAATAAAACATCGTTCAGTCTTAAATATAAATAAAACAGAAATAATGTAAGTTATTTATTCTTTCTTTGCAGACCGGTACCAAATGGCCCACAGACCGGTAGCGGTCCGCGGCCCAGGGGTTGGGGACCACTGGGTTAGAGCATTGTCCAGACATGCAGAAGTTACCAGTTCAGTCCCTGATCAGGGCACATATGGGAACAGATCAATGTTCCTATCTTTCCCCCCCCCCCATTCTTCTCTTGCTGAAATCAATAAATAAAACTTTTTTTAAAAAAGAAGTAGTTTGTCTTTTATTTTTAGCTGATTAGTATTCTACAGTATAAATATATAATATGCTTTTCAATTAATTTGTTGATAAGTTGTTTCCACTTCTTGGCAATTGTGAATAAATCTACTGTAAATGTACAATTCTTCTGCAGACATATGTTTTTGTTTCTCTTGGATCAGTATCTAGAAACAGAATTAACTTATACCTTCTGTAGGTACTGGGAATAAAGTGGAGAAGACAGAGATAGTGGCAAGAAAACCAGTTAAGAGGCAATTACAACAGTTCTGAGAGGGATCATGATAGTTAACCTTGGGAAGGCACTGTAGTAAGACTGGAGGGGGCAGGTATGAAATATGTATGGATGAACACTATCATTGTTGCTGGTGTAGTAAATGTGGGGTAAGAGAAATGGAAGTACCAAAATGACTAATAGGTCTCTAGCTTGACTAAATTCATTGCATATTGGGATCTTTTACCGAGATTTAGGAAGTTGGGAAAGAAAGATAATTTAAGAGGACATATAAGGGTTTCATTTTGCAATGCACGAGGCATCCAGGGAAAGAGAAGCAGGAACACAGAGGCTGGAGCTCAGGGAAAAGGGAGACCCACAGCTACCCTTGCATGTAGCTTCTACCTTGCCTGGATCCAGAATTCTCTCTAACAATAAATACCTCAAGACCTGGTAGAAAAACAGAAAATGGATTTTACTTATAGTAATTTTTTACTCTAGTACATTGGTAGTAGTTACCTGGAACATTGCAAAAAAATGATTCTGAGACCACAGTAAGGGTTGGTTGGTAGGCAGGAGTGACGTGGTTGGTAAGCAATGCCTTCTGTGGGTACGTATCACAGTGTGGTGGAACCCAGTTTTTTATATTGTCTATGTCTGATCAAGTAGATATCCACGACTATAGCAACCTAAAAAGCAAAGACTCTGATCTGGAATAACAAAGCCACTAATAATATAGATAAAAAAAATCCAGACTGCACAAACATATAGATTGATCAAATACGGAGCTATCTTTTTTACTTCATTACTTTAATTCCTCAACAGAAGTTCCTGAGTCAGTATCCTGCAAATCCTAGGTGAACATCTTGGACCTTTTTACTTGATCTTAAAATTGCAAAAAACAAACAAACAAACAAACAAATCCATAGAATACACTGAATTTCTCAACTTAGGTTAGGATTCTTTCATTCTTGAGGTTAAATAACTTATTCTTGTGAAAACTCACTTGAAAGGATTCTGAACTTTTGAATACAATGATCAATTATTTAAATAGCTGGGGAAACAACCCATTCTTATGAAAACCCACTCCAAAGGATTTCAAACTTTTAAATACAATGATGAAGCACTTAAGTGCCCCGGGGGAAATGTCAAAGAGTAGATTAGATAATCAATGTGTAATAGCTGGCTCCTTTTTCCTTCCCAACGGAAGGCATGGGTGAGTGTTCTTGTTATTAATAAAACTACCTGTGTATTTATTGATTCATTCCTTTAATCATCAAGCTTTTATTGACCACCTCATTCATGCCAGGCCTTGTACTTGGATCCAAGTATAAAGACAGGTGAACTATGGATGCTGCCCCCACAAAGGCTCGCCTAGGCATGTAAGTAAACCCAAGGACAGTTGGCCATATTACTTTGTTAATATCCCAAAGCCATTCAAAGAAGAGTCCTTCAAAGGATGAGAAGGCTAAACTGAGTCTGGAAAGAAAATTAACACTTCCTCTGGAGGAAACCTTGGGAAAGGGCATTTCAAGCAGAGCAGCCCACACCGAACGGAACTGCAGAGGGGATGAAGCAAAGCAGGCGGTGGCAGTGGCAGTGGCAGCAGCAGCAGCAGCAGCAGCAGCCCAGGGAAGTGACTACAAAGACAGGACCAATGCTGCAGAGTGAGGCAGGGCCTGTTTTGATGATTGGACTTGATGCTATTCTGGCTGCAACTGGAACTGCAGAACCAGCTCAAAACTGTTCTTTCCTGTTTAATAATATACTGAGTTGCTTTTTCAGAAACAGCAGACCAAAGGCGCAAGTCATGCAGCTGAAGCACGTACAAAGGAGAGAACTCTGACCTCCAGCTGTACCCAGAACCAAATTCTCACCTCCCCCTGCACCACCACCCCCTAACACGCATAGAACCAAAGGACTGGGACACAACTGGAACTTGAATAACTGGAACCCTTTCAGATGCAAAAGGTCCCTTGTCCAGGTAGATTGGTGCTGAAGCCACTTAGCATAAATGGCCAAGCTCTAAGGTCCTCCCATTAAAACTTGCCCTGCCAGCGTTGCCATGTACCTGTTCCCCTAAGCCCTTAAAAACTCATCCTGAACCCTGGCCAGAGGGTTTGGGCTTTCGAGCCACAGCTTTCTCATCCTCCTTGCTTAACACTCGCAAATAAAGTGCCTCTAATGTCTCCACTGCAATTCTCGGTGTTGTGTTTGGTTCTGCTGGCACCAGGTGGACAGACTCTTCCTGTTCGGCAACGCAATGCAAGTCATTGTTGGGATTTTAGAGAGAGAGAGACCAGATCAGGGACATATTTTAGAAAAACTGTGTGTCTCTGGCATAAGGATTATTTTATTTTTAAGAAACAACAGACTTACAAAGACCCTTTGACCTTACCCCTTACTGACTACAGACTGATATAGGGGGCCTTTTCCAGGAAGTGAGTAATAATCATAGATAACTGTGGTGAGTTAAAATGAATGAGGTGTGGTTAAGGATATGTATGTGTGTGTCAACTCACGTGTGCATGTACCTCTACTCATCTACGCATGGCCAAATCCTACTTTTTCTTGAAAGCCAAATTCAAGTGTCTTCTTGTCCAAGAAGACTTCTCGGATCCCCTACCTGAAAATAATACAGCGATGCCTCGGTCTTCATTGATAATGAGTCCAAAAATGGTCGGTGAAATCCAAACCAACGAATGAATCAATGTAAATCCAATTACTGTCCGCAGTAATCACTTATATGTAACTGTAGTATTAGTACTCGCAATCATTTAAAAAAAGCAAAAAACACTGGAAAGCAATGGAATTGTCTGGCTAGCCGCACGGGGTGATGCTCACACAATGAGAAACAGCGCCACACTGAGGAGAACACGTGGGTCGCCCTTTGTTTTTGCAAAATTACCAGCGAGGTCACGTGGGCACGCCGACGAAATCCAAGACAAATATTTCGTGAAAAAAAATCAACGAAAATGGGAACCGACGATAACCGAAGTCAATGAAGACGGAGGTATTACTGTATCTTTCTAAACTCTGTATTTACTTTACATCTCTTTTTTACCTTTTCTCATAGATTTGAGTTCGTTCTGCGGATGCCATTTCCTAGCTGGACTATGCGCTTCTTGAGGCTGCCGACATGGGATTCCTCCCCGCCTCTTCTTCAGGGGTCTCATCATACTAAACATCATAGCTTCTTTGGGTTCACAGTGTGTTGCTAGGTGTCACCTCACTGGAGCAGCTCAGGTCAGGTTTATCAGCAGTGGGTTATAACCCCCTGATAGAGGAAGTGGCAGCCTGGAGGGACAGTGCTAGAATCCAGATCTTCTAACTTGTTCCTTCGCCTCTGTGGTCCTCATCCCCAGAAGCACCCACTGGGAACTGAATCCCGGGGCCTGGCGGATGAAGGGGTTTAGCAAAATAGACCCTCAGGCCAGACTTCCATCCCTGTAGCACCATCTGCTCAATTCAAAGACAGGCAGCAGGCCTTGAGGTGCTGTCCATGAAACCTCCTTCCCTTCCTTCTCCTCCCAGACAACCTGACTCCGCGGGTCCCTGGGTAACGTGTTACCAGTTCCGACTATGTATTTAGGGGCCAGGGATGACCCACCTTCTGCGGGAATGTAGGCAGATGAGACCGGAGGGGAGGGGAGCAGAGCCAGCTGGTTTCCCATGGAGTGGCCATGGAGTGGCCTTATGCTCGCTGGGCACTTACCAAGTGCCAAATACCACACTAGGCCTCGTCTTTGGGTTCTCTTCTGATAACCTGCTGGGTAGGCTCCACAGTCTGCACTGCATAGGAAAGGAAGGCAGTGATCAGTGACGTGAAGGGCTTGGCCCAAGTTCACACCACCAGTAAATGGCAAAACCAGGATTCAAACCATTTTCCATCTGTTTCCAAAGCCTCCCCCTCTCCCTCTGCTCTATGCTGCATCCCAAAGCACTAAAGACCTCTGGGGGAGGGGCCTGAGTAGGGTTGTTCTTACAGGCCACTCATGTTGAGGCTGCTGGCACGGGGGAGGGTTCTGCCCCCAGTCCTGATTATTACTAAGAGGGAGGGAAGAAACTGAGAAGCAATCAAAGGGGAAGAGAAGAGTGGAAAAACTAAGAAGGACAAGAGAAGAGCAATCAGGATTGAGAATTCTAAAGAGAACTGCTTGGTTTGACTCAGAGAGTTTCTTCTCCCAAGCGGTAAGAATAACAATGTTCAGAGTGCTAACTATCGCCAGCCGCTCTTCTGAGTATTTTGCCTATAAGAAACATATTTGAGCCTGACCTGTGGTGGCGCAGTGGATAAAGCGTCGACCTGGAAATGCTGAGGTTGCCGGTTCGAAACCCTGGGCTTGCCTGGTCAAGGCACATATGGGAGTTGATGCTTCCAGCTCCTCCCCCCTGTCTCTCTCTCCTCTCTCCCTCTCTCTCCCTCTCTCTTCTCTCTAAAAATGAATAAACTAAAAAAAAAAAAAAAAAAAGAAACGTATTTGAGAGAGTACTAGTATTTCCTGCAACTTTAGGTGAGGAAACTGAGGCACGCAGAGGTTAAGGTGAGGAAACTGTGCCACCTGACAGGACTGGCATGTGAGCCCGGGGAATCTGAATCCACAATCCACTCTCATAAGCACAGAATGATTCTGACCAGAGCAGGCCTGGCTGAAGGAGATAAAAAATTTCAAGTCTGAAGTCACAATCCCTACCCTTAAAGGATTTAAGGAGATGACAAACCATACAGACAATATTGTGACCAACCCAGGAAATAGTCCCCTCAACCAGTAGATGATTAAGTCATTCATCTCTATGAAAGTCCCCCAGTGATGTCTTCAGGCCAGGGGTCTCCAGCCCTGGCTGCACACTAGAATTACCTGCGGAATTCTTACAAAACACCATTGCCTGGGCCTCCTGCCCGACCAATAGAGTCAAACCTCTTCAGGGGGCCTCAGTACCCATATTTTTTAAAGCTCCTCAGGTGACTACTGTGCAGCCTTGGCTGGGTACCACCGATGCAGGTAAGCGTGAAGGGGTCATCTGTGAATGAAGAGCCAACTTTGACTAACTGTCTAGAGTTTGCCCAGACTGAAGTTTTCCCAGGACGCAGAAAGGACTTCCAACACTGACGTCAGGAAGACCCCAGGGAAACCAGGACAAGTTGGTCACCCTGGCGGTAGGAAGAGAGACCCTCAACTCTCCTTCATTTGAGAACTGACAATAGCTTCTGACAGTCTATTCTGCATCAAGAGGACTGGCTAATACATGTCAAGAAAGGTGGATTCCAATCCCAGCTCTGCCACTAAATAGCTTTGTGACCTTGCACAAGCCACTAACCCTCTCTGGGCCTTAGCTTTTCCCCATATAATGAGGAAGTGAGACCAGATGGTTTGAAAGTCCCTTGAAGCTCTATCACTCAGTATTGAGACTTCCACCTGGGTTGTGACATTATGCTCATGGTGTTGCTGCAGGACAATGTTCATCATTTCTTAGCTGTACAGGGAGAAAGGCTATACCTTTCTGTTCACATGTGCCACAACCCTGGGCCTGGCACAATGCTGGAAATGCATGGGTGGCTCTCCTCAGTCTGGTGGGCCCTTGGGGAAGCAAGTGGTCATTGTTTTTCCACAATTCAGACCTGAGAAGTCCAAGTGAAGCCCAGCTTGGCAGGAAAGACTTTATTACTGTCAGAGGCTTTTAGCAAGCACAGATGAAGTGTTCTAGGGGGGAGGAAACAAAAACCAATGATTGCAAATCCATTAGCTGAGCTCTAGTGGAGCCACCAAAACCAAATGAAGAGGAAACCGTGATACAGAGGCTGGCTCCTGCCAGCTCAGAGGAGCTGACTATGGTCACCTCTTTCCCAACCCTGCTTCCAGTAGTGTCACCTTGGTGGCTTGAAATCAGCCATGGTGGGAATATTTACACCACAGAAATTGGCAAATGCTAAAAATCTAGGTGCTTTAAAAAAATTTTTTTAAATTGATTTTAGAAAGACAGAGGAGGAAAGGAGGGAAAGAGAGAGAAAAGAAAGAGAAACATTTATTTTTGTTGTTCCACATAGTTGTGCATTCATTGGTCGCTTCCAGTATGTGCCTGACCAGAGATCCAAGCCTACCACCTTAGTGTTTCAGGACAATGTTCTAACTTAATGAGTTAACCATATAGGACCTCTCCCCCCAGGACATACCCCTGCCTCGTTAGCTCAGGAGGTAGAAGGGAGCTCCCAGCCCAGAGCTCCTTCTTGGGGATGCAAGAGCACCCTCCAGCTGGGACACTGAGCTGGCCCTTCCAGAGTGAAGTCAGGGGCTTCTCCATCCGGAACTGGGCACAAGTGTTGAAAGTCAAGTGAGAGTATGTGAAGAGACAAAAGAAAGAAGAAACAGAAAAGACCAGTTATTTGTTTATAGGGCTAAGCATGCATATCATTGACCCCAGTCAGGCATTCGTAGACCACCTGAGGAGGCGGTGAGTTTCTCAACATAGTAAGTCTTCAAGTAGAAGCTGGCAACCATTTTTGCAGAATGATCTGAGGACAGAGGGAGGCTTCAAAAGTAGAAAAAGCAGGGGCTTTGGAGTAAGAATGGTTTAGGCCTGAAGCCCACCATGACTAAACCATCTGTTTGACCTCAGGTTAAATTACTGAGTCTCTCGGGGACTCAACCTCCAAATTTTTTCAATGTTAATGATGGAAGTTAATTAACAGGACATGTGCCAGCTAAGTGCATGCTTGGCCCACAGCGGGTATACTAGCTAAGCAGGAGATACTGGCTGAAATACAGAAAAAGATATCTGCTGTGTGACACCTGCGCGCACCTTGGACACAGTGTTTGAACAAGCGGCCTGAGACGGGGAAAGTTTGCAAGGCAACTCCCAAGGTTGGTTGGCATACATTTCTCAGCGGCTGTTTCGCAGTCCCCATGTAAGCTAAGCTGGGGGGCAGAGGAATACGGCCTTCAAACTGACCGCAGGAAAGGCAACAACCCCTTGGGATGTGATCTTACAAGCCCGCCACTAGCAGGCTTTCATCCAACTGAATGATACCCAAGCGAGCAGAAGAGGGGGTCTTTTCTGGAGAGGAGATTATCAGGGGAGGGAAAGATTCAAGGAGTGGGTTCTGCTTGAGAGACTTTTCAAACCTAAGTCCATTCAGGAATATGATCCTCCCTCTTCTTGAGCCAAAGGCAGCATATCCTCCTGGTACCTTCTAGAAACCCAGAGAGAGCATTAATGCACATGGTCTGGGGAGAGAGGTGAAGCCAGGAGTCAAAACTGGGACTTACCTCTCTCTGTAGCCACATCAGGGGGGAGCTTCCAAGTCTCTACCAAGAAAGCCAGAGCTGGAAGGAAACTCCATAGGTATCCAGAGTCCCGACTGGCATAGAGATATCAGGACTGGGGCGCCTGCTCTCAGAAGGGATTGCTGACCACCTCTCCCATCACTGTTCTACCACATAGAAAACAAAGCCAGCAAGGAGACAAACACCCTTAGTCACCATGGATACACAGCTGTTCACAAACGAAGGCAGTCGTGCTTAGTAAATGCCAATCTCCTCTTGTGCTAGTTCACGGTATATAGCCCATGATGCCTTCCTGCTGCACAGGCGTTCTCCGGGGGAGGGGCAGACTCTGACTCCCCAAGAAGCATGAGAGAGTCCACAGCTCCACTTTTATGAGGCTGCAAACAGATCGACTTAATTAGTGCCTTTTATCCCCACTGCTCCCAGTCTAAAACATACCCCTCCGATTCTATAGCCCAGTCTACAACAGATTCCCCCAAACTCCCAAGTTCTGAAAACAAAGGCAGGGGTGGCACATTCCTCAGAAGTCCAGAAGTTAGTAGGTACCCTCTTGGCACCTCAGGAATGCACAAATTGTTAAATGCACCATCCTGGGCAGTGGCCTGGGATTAGGCCAACATCTACATATCCCTGGACAGCACATAGAATAGGGAGGTGGGGTGGGAAGGAATATAATAGGCAAGTGACATATCCAGGTATTAAGATACACCAAGGAAAGGCAAGAATGTAGACCTAGATGCCCCGATCTGTCTCTTGGTAAAAGCATGCATAACCGTGGGGCGAGTCACAACCCCTTTCTGGGCCTCATCTTCCCCAGATGTAACTCCCCCAGATGTGGATTCAATCTCTTTCTATCCCAAGCCATCCACTTCTTTCCATCTGCATTGCCACCCTCTGAGACCAATTTACCTTCTTTTTTACTGACCTCCCTGATCTCAGCTTGCCTCCCCTAACTTAACTTGATACTCACAGGGGGGGGAATGAACAATAAGGATGCTTCTAACAGAAGAGGAAGAAGAGAAGGGGGAGGGAAAGGAGCAGTCAAGTAAAGACATGTTTCAGCAAGTCAGGGAGAGAGGAAAGAGCAGCAGGAAGATTCTGGCTTAAGAATAAATACAAACCAAACCTCAGTGAGAGTATGAAGGTGTGACTTTTATGAAAAAAAAGAAAGAAAATAGCAGGCCCAGACAAATGAGGGGCGGTGAGAAGACAGGACACGGTAGGAGGTGTAGAAGGTCCGGCACCAGGTTCCCCAGGCTGGAGCAGCTAGTTCAGGGTGAAAATGAAACACAGAAAGCCGCTGTGCACTGGACCAAGTGAAGCTAGGGCTTCCGGTGTGAGCCCCGGTCCCAGCAGCCACCCTGGGGCTGGGCTGTGAAGGCGTGTGCTGCTACTGAATGTCAAGGCAGCCTCAGCACCACTCTGCTCCACCCGAGCTCCCTCACGGAGCTCCTGGACACCCCCCCCCCCCCCCCGCCCCATCTCACCACCACGGCCCAGCTGCCGCAGCAGCTGACTGGGAAGAAGGGCGTTTCGGAGATTGCTGGGTTCTTTCCAAAATCCAACCAAGCAACTCCACAAAGAAGGCCGTGTTTCCCCCATGTTCCAGATAAAGAAACTGAGGCGAGATGACTCTTTAAGGCGGAGTGCTAGAATGTGGAAAAGCCAGAACAGAGCCAGCTGCTCGTGTTTTAATAACTTGTACTTACCCCCGGTTCTAAAAGTAATATAGTCTTATTATGAAAAATATATAAACTAATAAAATAACAAAATGAAAGTCACCCATAATCCTCTACCCAGAGAGGAATAAAAATGTTATATATTTCCTTCTAGCCTTTTAAATTAATTCATCGGCATATTTATTTATTTACTTACTTTAAAAGGATTGGATTGTATGTACCGTTAGAATCCTCTCTAAAAACTTTATGTGATGGACACTCTCTCTCTCTCACCATTATATATCCTTAAAAAAGTGACTTTATTTGCTAATAGCAATACTTCATATGGCTACACCATAGTGCATTGGACCCTTTTTCAACTCTTAGACATTTCAGTTGCTCCCTACTTTTGGGGGAGGGGCGCTTTATGAATGACTTTAAAGAATGTCTTTTAATATAACCTTTGTGGGCCCCAGCACTAAAATTTGTGATCTCAAAGAGAGAGCAGTGTAAAATATGCAGATTCCACCACCAAGAATATATATACATACACAGAAACCATTATGACAAGTAATAAAATCATGGAGTGAAGAACAGGGAGATGTCAGGAGAAAGTGAGGTGAACATTAACTTGATGGGATACATTGAAAAAATGACACTGCATTTTTTTTTGTTTGTTTGTTTGTATTTTTCTGAAGCTGGAAACGGGGAGAGACAGTCAGACAGACTCCCGCATGTGCCTGACCAGGATCCACCCGGCACGCCCACTGGGGGGCGACGCTCTGCCCACCAGGGGGCGATGCTCTGCCCCTCCGGGGCGTCGCTCTGTTGCGACCAGAGCCACTCTAGCGCCTGGGGCAGAGGCCAAGGAGCCATCCCCAGCGCCCGCACCATCTTTGCTCCAGTGGAGCCTTGGCTGCGGGAGGGGAAGAGAGAGACAGAGAGGAAGGAGAGGGGGAGGGGTGGAGAAGCAGATGGGCACTTCTCCTGTGTGCCCTGGCCGGGAATCGAACCCGGGACTTCTGCACGCCAGGCCGACGCTCTACCACTGAGCCAAACGGCCAGGGCTGACACTGCATTTCAAACAGGGGTCAGCAAACTTTTCTCACGAAGCGCCAGACGGCAGATAGGTGAGACTGCTGCAGCTGCTCAGCTGCCACCGCAGCGCAAACGCAGCCGTACACAAACAAATGAATGGGCCTGTCTGTGTTCCAAAAACCTTTACTGACAAAAGCAGGCAGTGGGCTGCATTTGGCCCACAGGCGATAGTCTGTCAACCCCTTCGTTTTAGAACAGAAAAATAAAGACAGACTTTGTTAGGGCCTTATCAGAAAGAAGACATTTCAGCTGGAAGGCATTGTGAAAGCAAAGACATAGGACGAAGAACAGGAAAAAGGGACAGATATTTCATGGTTGGCTAGCATAGGTTGGGCCCAAGTCCTGCAGGGGCTGGCTGAACGTCAGGCTGAAGTCTGTAGCTTTTACTCTGTAGCAGATAGAGAATCCATTCATTTTCATGGGACCATTTTCAAGTATTGGGGACTCCAATTGCTCCCAGGGTGACAGCTATCTCTAAGAATTTATGGGAAATGTTCCAAACCTGGAAACACACTGGTTTTGGCTTTATCTTCACTTTGGTTTTCTAATTTCTGGCTCCTCTTCTTTAGCATTTTATAATACACTCCATTTAGGGGTATTTAGAGACCCAGAGGCCAGAAGTTACCCAGCTAAAAGAAACAGAGGTGGAACAGAAGAAGGGGAAGGAGCTTTATGTAGACTGCTTCTTCACTGGGCTATGAGTCAGCGCAGGCAACGGAGCTGGAGAGAGCAGCTGGCTTCCCGGTGAGCGAGGTCAGCTGACTGACTCCCCGGCCTGCAGAACAGGCCTCGTCCTGGGTTCGCATCTCTCCATGTGTGCTCTGCACATCAAGGTCACACGTGGTCTTCAGTTCCTTCTGTTCCCACAACTCCCATGTTGGTCTAAGACGCTGGCTCTCAAGGGTGATCGCAGAATGAGTAGCATCACAGCAACTGGGAACTGGTTAGAGGAGCAGAGACTCACGCCCCACCCCTAACCTAGAGTCAGAAACCTTGGGGAGGGAGGAGGGACCAGCAGCCTGTGTTTTATCCACCTCCAGGTGACTGTGATGCACACTCGAGTTTGAGAACCACGGCCCAGGATCCCTGTACCCCCAGCGGGACTCTACCCCAAGGGGCTGCCTGCTCAGGGAGGCCTACTGTGCTCCCTGTTTAAAATCGCAGCTACCTGCTTACATGCTAACACTTCCAGCCCCGCCCCCTGCCCCACTGGGTTTATTTCCCCGAGGCCTTATTACTCTCTAACTTCTATCTACCTTTCATTGTGTACGTTGCTTATGATCTCTGTCGGGAGCAGAAAGCTTCTCTAGAGCAGAGATCAGTGTCCACTTTGTTTGGTGAAATATTGCCAAGTGCCTAGAACAGTAGTTCAGAACCTGCGGGCCCTAGAGAGGTCTTTGCTGCAGTGAGGACAGGAGCGTTGAGGGCACACCGTGTTCACGAGCAGTCTCCCCTGTGGGCGCTTCCAAGGCCCCCTCCCCCTCTCACGTACTCTGCAGCAGGGCCAGAGTCCGAAGGGCGCCCAGCCCAGTTCATCCTCTGACTCCCTGAGGCCAGGAGCAAAGCCACTGCTTTCCCCCCCCACACACACCTTCCTCCTTGCACCATCTAGTCCGAAAGTGAAGGAGGAAGAGTGCGGAGGGCACAACCAGCAATGCAGGCAAAGGAAGAGGGGGAGAGAAGGGTTCTCCTGCAGGTGGCCCGGCGGGGGGAGGGAGGAGCTGCAGCTCCCACAGCACCTTCCTGTCCCCTCAAACAGGAACAGGACAAGGGGGCAAGGTCAGCACCAGGGGGCGAGGTCAGCACCTGCTAAGAGCCGGTTCTAGAGGTCGGCGTTTTCTATAGGCTGTCTCATTCACCCTGCTGACTGCACTGGGACACCAGGGCACAAGCCCAGAGACCGACACTGCCTGAGCTGACGCAGCTCAGTAAGGCTGTGCCCCGGGTTCAGAGCCAGAGCCGGGCCACCTGGCTCCATCCAGAGCCTCGCCCTGGCCCTCCGTGGGTGCTGTCTGTGGCACGCACGCTGCAGAAATAGCTCGGTATTTCTTAGTGGGACAGAGAAGAAACCAAGGAATCCATTACTGGCAGCTTTGCTTTCCCTACCTCATTTTGTCCCCTGAAGTCACCAGGCCCCAGCTCTGCAGTCTGGAAGCCTCTGGCCCTGAGCACCTGTCCTGTGACCCAGCCCCTGCCCGGGGAAGCAGCCTTTGCTCCCGCTCCCCGCTCAGGTCACCACCATCACCACAGGGAATGGGTGCCCACCTCATCCCCATCCCCCCGGGGTGCCGAGCAGGCTGCAGAGCCAGCCACGAGATGTTTTGTCTGGCTAAGCTTTCGGACTGATTCAAAGTCTTCACAACCTGCCCCTCCTGGCGCTGCTCTTCCTGGAAACGGTTGCCATGGAACACACACAGCCATGCAGCCTTCCCTGTCAGAATTAATGAAAGTTGAAGAGCTATTAGGGGAAAGATGCCCCCCACCCCCCTCCCCCCTCCGCACGGAATTCTGGTGTTTGCATTTCTGTTCTGTCGGTGAGATGTTAATTGCATCCTCATTGTAATTCCTTGCCCACTGCCATCACCTCCTTTGCAGCTCCAGTTCCTGAAGCAAAGCCTTTTTGAGATAATGAAACTAAGTGACCAGAGGGAGGGCTTCCAGCCTCTCTCTGGAGTGATCTTCCCCAAGCACGCATCTGGTCAGGCTGCACTGCTGCTGAAAAGCCTTCTGCAGCTCCCGGGTCTCCAGGACAATGTACTCTAGGACTCTTGGAACCGGGTCCCAACTGTGCTTCGTAACCTCCCTCTTTCCTTCAGGACATTCTGGGCGAGTCACAGAGGGCCAGCTACTCCCTAATGACACACTTGCAGCTTAGTTTCTGCTGCCTCGTGCCTGCAGTTTAGAGGGCCTCCCAGCCTTCTTCATCTGCTCACTCTTCCAGGGTTCCGCTGCCTGGCTCACCTCCTTGTAGAGCCCTCCATTTCTGATACAGGCAGACCTATGGCTCCCCACCCTGTTCCCTAGGGGACACCGTCCCATCATCTTCCTCTTCTAGACGGTGAGTTCCTGGAAAGCAGAGTCCGGCTCTGAACCAGCCCCGATTTCCCAGTGCCTAGCATTGTGCCTGGCACTCAGACGTTCGTGATGCTGCTGCTAACTCACATCTTCCCGCTCTGCCAGTCCTTTGGTGTAAGGTGGGCACAGGCCAACCCCTACCTACTCGTTTCTGCCCAACCCACCAAAGAAGCCCTGGGTACAGGAGCCAGCACTGGAGCCCGAGAGGCTCATCCTGGGGTTACTTATAGGAAGGTAATTAGCTCCTTTCCCCAGCACCCCTGGAGATGCAGGGAGAGACTGTCTGAGAGGCAGGAATGAGCAAGTAAAGTGAAGTGATTGCCACGGAAACATGGGCAAAGGGTTTGGGGGTGAGGGATAAGGGGAGCAGCCCCCCAGCACATGGGGTGCCTCTCACCTGGGAATGGAGGGGCTCAGTGCTGGGAGAAAGGTTTCCCTGGGAAGCCTCTGGGCTCTTCTGTGGGCAAAGCGGCACGCTTTCACATCAGCCCGGGCTTGAAAGGGGCTCTCTGTTCCCACCCAGGGGGACCCTGGTTCTGCAGCAGGTTCCAGGCCAGGGAGCAGGAGGAGTCCTACAAGTTCTCTCTCTGGACTCCCAGAGAGGCTCACCCTAGTAACTGCAGCTTCCCCGGCTGCTGCCCAGACATGGGAAGGGCGAAGGCAGTCTTCCTGCCTGGGGGCCAGGTAAGGGAGTCAACACAGCTGACCCAAGGGCCCTTCCATCTTGGGGCTCTCAGCATCTCTCCCTGGACTGTTGCAATCACCCCCTAACTGCTCATTCGGCCCTGTTCTCACCTCCCTTCGGTCGGTTCTCTACATTCCCACCAGAATGCTATTTCTAAAATGCAATTCTGATCATGTCACTTTCCTGCTCAAAATTCTTCAGCAGGTCCCCAGGATTTTCAGGATAGAAATTCTTACTACTTTGCATGGAATACAGGCTCCATCATGCTTTGGCTTTCTGACCGCTTCCCACTCCCTCTCCCGGTACCCAGCCCATGACATTGCATCTCAGTCATACTGAGCCATGTGTGACTTTCCAAACACTCAGCTCTCACTAGCCTCCGGGTCTTTGTCCATGCTGTTCTCACTGCTGTAATGTCCCTTCGTTCTCCCCATCCCCTTCCTCTTCAATCTTCTCTTCATCCTTTACATTCAATGCTGGTTCTAAACCCTGGGCTTGCCTGGTCAAGGCACATATGAGAGTTGATGTTTCCTGCTCCTTACCCCCTTCTCTCTCTCTCTCTCTCCCTCCCTCTCTCCTCTCTAAAATGAATAAATAAAAATCTAAAAAACAAACAAACAAAGAATTCCAAGGCCATCTCTTCTCAGGGAAGGCTTTCTGACTCCCCAGACGGCCTAGGTACCTCCCGGTGGCCCCACTGGACTGCCCATGTCCCCACTGGAGCAACCTTGTGGCCAGTCAGAGTCACTGGCCTTATTGTAAGGTATTTTTCCCCGCCTAGAAGGAAGGAAGAGGGCTGGAGCCGCAAAGTGTGAAATAATAAATGGCTTTATTGAGTACAGAGTGCACACCCCGCCCGGCAAGGTTCCCTGGCCCCGAGGAAAGAAACATGGAGGCCAGGGAAGTTGCAAAGATTAAACCGCATGGCAGATATTTAAAGGGTCCCTCTAGGGAAGTGGAGCTAATATGACGTGGTGAAATTTCACTGGCTGGCAGACTATTGCTTCTTTCCAAATGGTTCCTGGGAAGCTTCCTTTGGTGGGCTTGATTATGGGCGGTCCTAGCCAAAGTTCCCGGGCCTGGGTTCCCATGTCACCATCCTTCCATCCACCGACCTTACATTTATTGCTGGTCTTTCCAATTGTCTATCTTTATAGACAGGGGCATGTTTTGTTGATTCTTTTGTACCCCAATACCTGACATAGAGCTGACACCAAGTTAGATGGAAATACAGAGCCAGAACTAGGGGAAGGTGAATGGGACACCCAGGTGCGGGTTTGAGATGCTCTCAGTTTGTATGAAGACAAGCTGAACATCAGTTATCACGATGGGTTTTTCCAGCCTTGCTCTTCTGTTTGTCAGGTCACATCCAAGTCTTGGTGGCAAAAAGGGTGCCATCCATTTGGGAGAAGGTTGGGAGAAACTTCATTTTTCTGAAAGGTCCTGATCTCTGACTCTATACAGAACTGAAAAGCATCTACCCCTCCACCAGAATCTCCAAGTCAATCATCTTCTTGGATGTAAGGCAAGATAAGGAAGGCTTATCCTTACCTAAAGGTACTATCAGGGACTTCCAAGCCAACAGCTTTTGCATTTAGCTAAAATGAACTCTATAAATACCATCTGTGTCTACCCATGAAAGATAGTTCTAACTCTAGACTGGGCTATACTCAAAAGCTAACTACCAGCCCTGGCTGGTTGGCTCAGCGGTAGAGCGTCGGCCTGGCGTGCGGGGGACCCGGGTTTGATTCCCGGCCAGGGCACATAGGAGAAGCGCCCATTTGCTTCTCCACCCCCACCCCCTCCTTCCTGTCTGTCTGTCTCTTCCCCTCCCGCAGCGAGGCTCCATTGGAGCAAAGATGGCCCGGGCGCTGGGGATGGCTCCTTGGCCTCTGCCCCAGGCGCTAGAGTGGCTCTGGTCGTGGCAGAGCGACGCCCCGGAGGGGCAGAGCATCACCTCCTGGTGGGCAGAGCATCGCTCCCTGGTGGGCAGAGCATCGCCCCTGGTGGGCGTGCCGGGTGGATCCCGGTCGGGCGCATGCGGGAGTCTGTCTGACTGTCTCTCCCCGTTTCCAGCTTCAGAAAAAAAAAAAAAAAAAAAAGCTAACTACCTAGTTTTCTATAATATGCAAAGAGAGTCCCTAAAAGGGACCATTAATAGCCACTTAAAGAAAGGAAATACCACCAAGACTACACACAAGCCTGGGACATCACACATCACCTACCTCTCAGGCTGTTTAACACACAAGTCCAGAGGCGCCACTCACAAAGACTGCAATGTTGATTGTGCTCTCTGTGCACCATGAGTCCTCAGCCACAAGCAACGGCAGTCCAACTTTCTTAGCCCTAATCTCAAAACACTCTAAAAACATCCTCACTAAAAGCCCCCAAAGGGCAACAAACTCAAGTGTTGGCAGACTGGCTCCAGAGACCACCAACGGTCAGCTTCTCTCACTCTCCAACTGGATTACCGTGGCTAAATCACTTTCCTCTCATCCTCTGGGAAAGTGATGCCCCAGGCTAGGTCCACACAAGGACGTTAGGTTGAGAGGCACCTGTGGAGGGAAGGATAGGCAGCCCCTCCCCCCAATTAGTAATGGGAAGATCTTGTCTCCTGGGAAAGTAGAAGGCAGAGTGAGGATTAACAAATGCATCAGGGAGCTTGAGCACTTCCGAGTCCACCTACTCCAACCCCTTTCTTTTCAGATACAGGAACTGAACTGCAGCAGTGGGAAGAGTCCTGCCCAGTATGACCGAATCCATTAGCAACACAGCAGGCCCTCTGTGGCTCAGCCAGGGCTCACTGAAGCACACACCTGCTCTTTGGATGATGGCACCGTTGGGGTGAGCCTGGCTCACGGCTTTTACAGGTTTTTACTCAGAATCGTTTGAAAGAACCCCATTCTCTTCAGTCACTGCTCAATGAACATATTCCCATCCCCAAAGTAAAGCCCAGTCTTCACCCCTTTTTAAAGGGCCCAAGTTGTCTCAATTTCCTGTACCTAGGGAAGCCTTTGTCTAGCACCCTCTGGTGGCACATACCTGCACTGCTCTCCTATAGCACCCAGGAGGTGATAACATACCTTCTGGAGCCAAACTTCTCCAACCCAGTCCTCAAGCCCCAAAATTTCACAGGATTTGCTGTACCTCCTTCCACCTAAATTTAACCCCTAGTTCTCAGAACTTCTTGAATCTCAATACTCCTGGTATCTTCTTGGTTCTGCCACTTACTAGTTATATGACCCCTGATTCTTTCATAGTCTCCTGTTGTATTAAGGTACCAAAAAGCTGCAAAATTAATATTGATATTTTAGGAGGAAAGGTCAGGCTTTCCTGTCCCATCCTTCCTTTGAGGAGGGGAGGGAGAAGAATGTATAAGTTTCTAGATTGCAAGAACAAATCATTTAGTTTTAAATCTAAAATAAAGGTTAACCCTGAGAAACTTCTTCTCTTTCAATGGGAGACAAAATTTACATACCACTTTACATTGATTGAAGTTCCTCCCCCTTCCTGGAATCTTGAGAGTAACATACCCCTAGGCAAAGGAGGGAAGATGAATCCTAGAAGATTTGTAAACATCTTTGATTGTGTTACCTTGGAAGTCTTAATGTTTCTGTGTATCCCCTAAACAAATGTTGTCAGCTTGTGCCATGATGTCATGCTCTCCCCCGCCTGTGTGTGATCAAGGGTATATAACCAGCCCCTGAGATGTATTTGGTGCACATGATTTGGGTTTGAAAATACCCTGTGTCAGCCATATGCGGCCGGCATATTTAATAAATCTCCTCCTTTAATAAAACTCTTCAAAATTCATTTGGACTCGGTGTCTCTACATAAACCTGTGGAATTGAGGTATGGGTACTTTACAACAGTATATACACTGCTCAAAAAAATTAGAGGATCAAGAATCATGCAGATACTCCAGTACTTTCAGCTGTTTGCAGAGTGCATTTTCACCAATGAAATAAAAGTTGGTTTTGCATCTCATTTGCATAATCTAACAACTTTCTTTGACTTGTCGTTTGCTTTTCTGATGTCCTTGCTTAATAATAAAAAAAAAATCAAGGCCCTGGCCGGTTGGCTCAGTGGTGGAGCATTGGCCTGGTGTGCGAAGGTCCCGGGTTCGATTCCCGGCCCGGGCACACAGGAGAAGCACCTATCTGCTTCTCCACCCCTCCCCCTCTCCTTCCTCTCTGTCTCTCTCTTCCCCTCCCACAGCGAGGCTCCATTGGAGCGGGATGGCCCGGGCGCTGGGGATGGCTCCTTGGCCTCTGCCCCAGGCGCTGGAGTGGCTCTGGTTGCAATGGAGCAATGCCCTGAAGGGGCAGAGCATCGCCCCCTGGTGGGCAGAGCGTTGCCCCCTGGTGGGCGTGCCGGGTGGATCCCCGTTGGGCGCATGCGGGAGTCTGTCTGACTGTCTCTCCCCGTTTCCAGCTTCAGAAAAATACAAAAAAAAAAAAAAAAATCAAATGTTTCTTTTATCACTTTGTATTCGTTTTGAAATATCCCCTAATTTTTGTGAGCAGTATAATTGGGGAGAATAGTTCTAGAGTAGTGGTAAATATGAGAGAGAGTTTCAGGAGGTCAATAAATTAGCTCTCTTCTCTTCTCAGTCCTATTTTCTAATGGCATGCCCCTACTTAAGAAACTATAGTGGCTTCTGGCCCTTGTTTACTTCCTCATGACCCAACATCTCCAGTTCAACCCCCTCATCACACTCGGCTCATGTCTGTCCCTGGGTCTTGCTCAAGTTGTATCCTCTACCTAGAATGACCACACACTTTTATCTGTCAGTGCAAACCCTTCCATGTTTAAAGGCCATGTTCACATCCTTCCTGCTGCCTTGGGGAGCTTTCTTGAGGGCCAGGCCAATAGAGGCTTCAGTCTACCCTGCTGCTCTCCAGAGCTCCCCCTCCATTCCATCTCCTGGAGAGTCGGCAAGGTCGATGATCTGTACGTATTGAAAATTCACATAGAAATTGGGTTTTTTTTGTTGTTGTTGTTGTTTTTTAATGAACCAGCATCTGGCCACAACCTTTTATTTTTTTCACATGAGGATATATTTTTGGAGCCTGCCTTCTAATCTTATCATCATATCACAAAACAATTATTCTTAAACACCAAAAGTATAGTAAGGAAGGATATTTCATACAAAAGGATTGTCCTTTAAGTGGAATAAATGTAGCTTCATGAAAAGCTCACTGCACTGTCCCTCCTCTGTGCCTTTTGCCTTAGACTCATGAAAATACAGTCACAAGCTAGGTCCTGAACAAATGCTAGGTTGTCCTTGAGCCACTCAGTCACCTGTTCCATGGAGGAATATACCCTGGCAACATACTGACCACGTCCTCAACAGCTTCCACTCACGGAGTGCTTGTTGTATGCTTGACCCTGTGCTGAGTACATCATGCTTTATCTCTCTAAGTCCCTTTGCACTATCATTACTCCTATAACTTGTGACACGAGGTTTAGAAAGTTAAGTAATCAGGCCAGGTCACAAATGGTAATAGAGTGCTTGAGCTGAGCTCACAGTACAGAACAGCTTGATCCCAAACCCAGGCTCCTTTCTCTACTCCATGCCTTGTCTCTGGCAACAGGAAGAATGTTTTGAAGGCAGGAGTAAAAGGGGATATGCTTCTCTTTCCCATCATAATCCATTTTCATTGTGTGCAGACATTCATGCATTCAACCAATAATTATAAAGGCACTGTCCTAGGTTCTGAATCCAGTGACAACAAGAACAGACACCATGTCTGCTCTCACCCAGGGCACACTGTGACATGTATGAATATGCCACATAGCGAGCAACAATACAATGTCTTATTAGTAGCTCCCGCAGTCAATCCCAAGTGCTTTGTAAAGACCAAGGTGACAGCCAGGTGTAAGCTGTTAAAAAGTGCCCTGGGTCTCTCAGGGCTCAGTAATGATCTGATTCCCTTAAACTGCCAGCCTTTGCTATGGAAATTGGTGAGCCAAAGGCTCTTTTCAGACTGACAACCCCCTACACCCCAGCTCCACTTGATTTATTAGAAGAAGAGACTGAATCTAAAAGGGACAGATGCAGTATTGATTCTGCACCTGAAGATCCGCCTCCCCTGGTCCCCGCTCGGCCCCAGGCCTCCGGCCCCCATCTGCTGCAGAGCCAATCACAGCAAATCAGCCTCTTCAATGACTGGTTTCATGCCCTCACCACACTCGGATCTTACAGCTCTCAGACCTGCTCTCCCCTCTCTCAGCATCCCTGTGGCTTCCCCCTGCCTTTACCTCCAAGCTCCAGGGTGATCTGCCTAGTTCACTCTTTGATGTTCCATTTCAGAAAGCCCAGAAGTCAGGGCTTCTGTAACAGGCTCTACAGCCCCTAGCACAGAGTAGCCCCTAGATCAGTCCATTCCCAGCTGCACTAACTAACTCTAACTTTCCATCCTCCCAGCTCAGGCCTCTGACCAGAGCTGTACCACTCTTCTGGCATATGTATCATGTCACAGTCTGATAGCCAGCTTCACAGGGCTATGCCTGGCAGACAAGACCACAGCTGGATGGGTCTCAGTAGAGTCTAACAGTCTTCTCACTGAGGGCACTGCTGGCGTGTTAGGGGGAAACACTTTCTCCTGTGTGTGGTCCTCTTGCATAGCAAGAAGGCTTAGCATCTCTGCCTTTCTCCCCAAAATAAATCCCAATGATAACAAAGCATGTCCCCCCACACTTCCCAATACCCCCTAGGAGAGGGGAGCCCATTGAAAAGCCCAGTGCTCATTCTATTTCCAAGTGAAGTGACTTGTCAAAGGTCTTTCAGTAAATCAGACCTGGTGTTCTGATGGGTGAAAGGCTACCGGGTATAACAGGAAGCATACTGGAATCACAATCGGGCCTTCTGCCAACCATGTCAGTGCGGTATGTGGGCAAGGAGACACTCAAGAGGGCAGAGCTGCAGCCAAGTGCCCAGCCTTCCCTCCATCAAAAAGACCCCCTCACACGGCTCAATCCAGGTCATGCCTTGGAGGAGTCTGCATTTTGTTTCTTTATAGAATCACTTAAGCCATGGGGGGGTGGTGCTTACTTAAGGTGGACTAAGACACTGGCCCCAAACTCAGGTAGTCTCCTAAAGACCTTGAGTGATGTCCTGCTCCACCCCTTGTACATACTCTGCCTTTGGGCTACCCTACTGGGGTCCCAGCCTGGGAGAACACACATTCTCCAAGCAGCCGGAGGTCTTGGCCACCCAAACCCAGCCTCTCCTGCTGCTTGCTCCTGATAGATGCCCACCTCTGGCTGTGGGCTTGGGGAGACTCCAGGAGAAAGCCTCGGATGTAGCTGGACGGTGCTGGCTGGCTCCCCATCCCTCTAGGTCAAAGAGAAGAACACAGACTTTGTTTTGTTCAAGAAGAAAAGGCGGTTGGGTGATATGGAAACTCTGGGCTGAAAGCCAGGAGCTTGAGTTACTGCACTGGCCTGCCTGGTACTTCTCAACTGGGTCCTCAGTTCTCCTCACTAAGGACATTCCCGAGGACGACTCAACCTTACAATGTTCTACCCCAAAATGCTCCGCAGTGGAGTGGGATACCAACCCCGATAACCAGTCACCTAGCCCTTGCCCAAGCAGACCTGACATGGAGTCTTAACCTCTTCATGCCCGAGTTTATCTCTGCACATAACTCACCGGTCTGCAACCCCTTAGCGACCTTAGGGAGACTTGATAGCCCACATCCAGGAGTAGTTTATGTAAAGAAAGAGGGTTTAAGGGGGTCAACCTAAATAACGTCGAATAATTCCCCTTGGTCCGACAGCTGAGGACAGAGCTGGTACCTGTAGGAGGCAGGTCCCCTGGCTGGGGCCAGGGCCTGCCGTCTAGACTGACAGTAGTCAGGGGTGGTCTGGGATCCTCCCATTATGCAGCCAGGAACTGGAGACTGGGAGGATCCCGCAGCGGGAGGAGGACTGCGCTCTGAGAGGTGCCATCACAGAGGAGGGAGACAATACATTCAGACTCCTCTACCACCTCTTCCCCAGGCGAGAAGCACCCTGGAGAGAAGTCAGAGAGGGAAGGAGCATCACAGACCAGATTCCAAACCGTTTACTGGAGGCAGTCCACGGCCTGACTCGGTCCAAGCGGAAAAAGTCAAAACCCTCCTTGGGAGCTTTCCTTTCCAATCAATGTTCAAGAGGCCGTGAATGTGAAGGAAAGATTACGTGTGGGCTTCGGGGGTAGAGGATCCTAGGCTGGAATCCCAGCTCTGCCCCTTATTAGCTGTGACCTTCAGCAAGGTATTTATTTGGGCCTCAGTTTTCTCATCTGTAGAGACCCAGCAGCGTATGTCTTGTTTGAATGACAAGCAAGCACAACCGGAGTCCCTCTTCCCTGTTTCAGTGGGGCAGGAGGGTGGGAGCCGCTAAATTGTACACTGCAGTTGTGGCAATGGGGGGGAGGAGCAGAAAGGGACATGTCAGGGAGGAGCTGTGCACAGGCTATTCCAGGGATGGGAGGGGATCCCGGGCACCAGGCTTCCAAGGACGAGGTCATGCCCTGTGCAGTGAGCACAGGTATTTAAGCTTTTGGCCCTACGGCCAGTATCAAGATCAAAAGCAACTCAGTGGAGCAAGTCTCAAAAGGGGGGGGGGGGGCAGAGACATCAGTGGACAACTGGAGGGCAGGCAGAGGCAGGTTTAACAACAGGCGCACCGGGCGTGCACCCTGGGCCCCGACTGCTGAAGGGCCCTGCAAAACCCCAACTTTACACTGTTTTCTAATGTAGGTGGAGTCGTCCAATATTTTCTTCTGTGCCCAGGGCCTCAACTGACCTTAATCCGCCTCTGAGACAGGGTAACATTGGCCAGGTACACTAGTGAGACGAATACGGCACCACTGAGGAGAGATGGGGCTCTGGCTCCTTTGGCCACAAAACAGCTTTTCCCTTCAGGCAGAAAGTCAGGGACTAGTAGTGCTTGATTTAAGTCTCACCCCATTCTTCACTTCCAAAGTCACTGCATTGCACCAGGGGAGGGCTGCAGGGGTGGAGAAGGAGCTTACTAGGCCAGCAGTTGTTCTGTCTTGATTTGCACATCTGAGCAAAAGTTTTGAAGACACCTAGTTTGATGCCTAACTGAACACAGACAGTGGGGAGAGTAGAAAGTAGGCTCTCCTTTCCTAATCTGCATTATTTGCCTTACTCCTGTTTTTTATTTTGTTTTTTGTTTTGTTTTGTTTTGCCAGAGACAGAGAGAGAGAGTCAGAGAGAGGAACAGATAGGGACAGACAGACAGGAAGGGAGAGAGATGAGAAGCATCAATTCATAGTTGCAGCACCTTAGTCACCCATTGACTGCTTTCTCATATGTGTCTTGACTGGGGGGCTACAGGAGAGCAAGTGACTCCTTGCTCAAGCCAGAGAGACCTAGGGCTCAATCCAGTGACCTTGGGCTTCAAGCCAGCAACCTCTGGGCTCAAGCCAGCAACCATGGGATCACATCTATGATCCCAAGCTCAAACCAGCGACCTCGTGCTCAAGCTGGTGAGCCCACACTCAAGCCAGCAATCTCGGGGTTTTGAACCTGAGTCCTCCGAGTCCCATTCCGAAGCTCTATTCACTGCGCCACTGCCTAGTCAGGCAATAAATAAACTTTAGTAAACAATATTTGAAGCACATAGAAAAGGCATAAAAAACAATGCAATGAGGAGTCATGCATCAACCACCAAGATGAGGAAACCAGGCATTCTCAGTACAGCTAAAGCACCCACCCCCACGTGTCTCTTCATGACCACACCCTTGCCTTCCTCCATCCCAGAAGTCACCACAATCTGGAATTTGCCTTTATTATTCCCACAAATGACTTTATGCTTTTCCTATATATTTATTTATACCTGAACAATATACAGAATTAGTTTTCATGTTTTTAAACTTTATATAAATGGTATCATAGAATAAGTATATACCGTGGCTTGCTGTTCTTCATTCAACGTTGTATTTATGTGATTCTTATACATTGACATGTGTAGCTCTGGTTTATTACTTTCCTCTGCTGAAACATTTGAGAACATCCCAATTTATTTATTTACTTATTCCTGTTAATAGATAATAAAGGTTTCCCCCCTAGTTTTTCTCTTACAAACCGTTGCTGTTTTCCCTAGTAGGTTGACTCCATGCAAATGGGCAGATGTTGCCACTTGACTGGTCCATCCCTCCTGCACTTTCCTCTCAACCATACACCTTCCCCCATGCCCTGCACCCAAGCCACTCTGCTTGGGCTCTGTGATTAGGCTCTTCTTATCTGAAGAGTCCCTTGTTTCCATGAACTGGTTTGGGACTTACCACCTTAACTTTGCCCTCACGAGCTCTAATCTCCGCCATCTACCTTCAGACAGAAAGTGCTGGATAAGTAACCCATCCCAAGCCCTATAAAGTCCTATGGGACTATGCCTTAACTGTACTAGCGCCACTCTGACTCCTGTTGGACTAGATGATAACCTCCAAGGGGTAGGGAGTGGGTCTGACTCATTCAATGAGAGAGCCCTATCCTAGACACAGGACCTGGAACTCTATACAAGGCCCTTTGAATACTTGTTGACTGGATAAATGTACGAGCAAATGCTTAATGGAGAAGCAGTACCAGATAACCAGGATTACTTATACACTTGCATTTGCCTCTACCTAGACACACAGCTCCCTCCTATGGGTCCATGGCAATCCCAGTGAATTCCATGTGACCACTGTGCCTTCTGCAGATGCAAAGCTGCCTCTCACCACCTAGTGAAGTCTTATTAAAGATGCAGACACATCCAGTCTATCTCACACAGGGCAAAGCCCAGGCCTTCCAACAGTCTGAGGATATGGTAGATCCTGAGAGCACTCAGCCTATAGAAGCCACCGAAGATGACCTTCCTTTACCTAATGAGGTCACTTTCTTTTTCTTTAAATAAGTTTTTATTTTCCAATTACAGTTGACATACAATATTATATAATCTCAAATGTACAACTCAGGGATTAGACATTATATATATAATTTACTAAGTGGTCACTTCAATAAATCTAATGCCCATCTGACATCTATATATGACAGTTACTACAATATTATTGACTCTATTCCCTATGCTGTATTTTCTATCCTTGAGACTATTCCATAATTACCAATTTGTACTTCTTAGTCCTTCTTAGACCTTTTTAAACCATTTCCTTAACCCCCTCCCATCAAAATGTTCTCTGTATCTCTGAATCTATTTCTGTTCTGCTTATTAGTTTTTTTAGAGTCCACAAATACGTGAAATCATATGGCATTTGTCTTCCTCTGACTTATTTCACTCAGCACAATACCCTCTAGGCCCACCCATGTTGTTACAGATGACACTTCATTTTTTTCATGGCTGAATCATATTCCATTGTATATATTCAGCACTTCTTTACCCATTTATCTATTGATAGACACTTAGGTTGCTTCCATGTCTTTTTTTTCCTTTCATTTATTTAGAAATTAAATCTAATGGGGCAACATTGATTAATAAGAGTACATAGGTTTCAGGAATACATTTCCACAGCATTTGAACTATTGATTGCATTGTGTGCCCATCACCCAAAGTCAAATCATTTTCCACCACTGTATATTTGTCCCTCCTTACTCCCTTCCATCCCTCATTCTCCTGCCCCTAGTAGCTAATTCACTTTTATCTATGTCCACGAGTCTGTTTTATATCCCACCTATGTGTGAAAGCATATAGTTCTTAGCTTTTTCTGATTTACCGTATTTATTTCATTTACTATAACATTCTCAAGGTCCAAAGTCGTAAATGGCACTATGTCATTATTTCTTTATGGCTAAGTAGTATTCTATTGTGTATATGTGCCACATCTTCTTTATCCAATCCTCTATCTAGGAACACTTTGGCTGTTGCCACGTCTTGGCCACTGTGAATAATGCTGCGATGAACATGGGGGGTGCTTGTGTCTCTGCGTACCAATGTTTTCAAGTTTTTCAGGTAGTTACCCAATAGAGGGATTGCCGGGTCATATGGTAGCTTTAGTCTTAGTTTTTTGAGGAACTGCCATACTGTCTTCCATAAAGGCACCAGTTTATATTCCCACCAGCAGTGAATGAGGGTTCCTTTCTCTCCACAGTCTCTCCAACATTTGTTATTACCTGTCTTGTTGATAAGGACCAACCTAACAGGTGTGAGGTGGCATCTCATTGTGGTTTTGATTTGCATTTCTTTAATAGCTAGTGAGATTAGCATCTTTTCATATATCTATTTGTTGTTTGTAATGTCTTCATGGGAGAAGCATCTGCTCAGGTCCTCTCCCCATTTTTCAATCAGATTGTTTGCTTGTTTGTTGCTGAGCTTTGTGAGTTCTTTATACATTTTGGATATTAATCCCTTATTGGAGCTGTTGTTTATAAATATCATATCCCATTTGGTTGGCTGTCATTTTGCTTTGTGCATATCTTGGGCTATTGTAAATAATTCTGCAGTGAACATATGAATGTATATTTCTTTTCAATTTATTGTTCTGAGTTTCTTCAGATAAATACCCAGAAGTGGAAAATCAGGGCCCTTCTTTGTCTCCTGTTACACAGCCTTTGTTTAAAGTCTATTTTGCCTGATGTAATATGTATTGCTACCTTAGCTTTTGTTTGTTTCCATTTTCATTAAGTATCTTTTCTCATCCCATCACTTCCAGTCTGTGTGTGTCTTTCAATTTGAAGTGAGTCTCTTGTAGACGGTGTATGTAAGGGTCTTCTTTTGTTATCCATTCAGCCTCCATATGTCTTTTGACTGCAGCATCTAATCCATTTGCATTGAAAGCAATTTGTTCACGAACATGTATTTATTGCCATTTTATTATTCATATTTTTAATTTTTTCTTCTCAAAGAAGATCCTTTAATATTTCTTGTAATACTGGTTTAGTGGTAATGAATTCCTTTAGCTTCTTCTTGTCTGGGAAGCTCTTTATCTTAAGTCCTTCAATTCAAATGATACCTTTGCTGAGTAACCTTGATTGTAGGTCCTTGTTTTTTCATTACTTTGAATATTTCTTGCCAACCTCTTCCGGCCTGCAAAGGCTCTGTTGAGAAATCAGCTGACAGTCTTATGGGAGTTCCCTTGTAGTTAACTAACTACTTTTCTCTTGCTGCTTTTAATATTCGTTGTCTCTAACCTTTGGCGTTTTAATTATGGTGTGTCTTGGTGTGGGCCTCTTTAGGTTCATCTTGTTTGGGACTCTCTGCACTTCCTGGACGTGTATGTCTATTTTCTTCACCAGGTTAGGGAAGTTTTTCATCATTATTTTTTCACACAAGTTTTCAAATCCTTGCTCTCTCTCCTCCTTCTGGCATCCTCATTATGCAAATGTTTGTACACTTGAAATTATCCCAGAGGCCCCTTACACTATCCTCATTTCTTTGGATTCTTTTTCCTTTTTGCTGTTCTGATTGGGTGTTTTCTGCTTCCTTATCTTCCAAATCAGTAATTTAATCCTCTGTATCATCTACTCCACTGTTGATTCCTTGTAAATTATTCTTCATTTCAGTTAGTGCATTCTTCATTTCTGACTAGTTTTCTATCTTCGTTTTTGTTTGTTTTTTAGATTTTTATTTATTCATTTTAGAGAGAGGAGACAGAGAGAGAGAGAGAAAGAGAGACAGAGAAAGAGAGAGGCAGAGAGAGAGAAGGCGGGAGGAGCAGAAAGCATCAACTCCTATATGTGCCTTGACCAAGCAAGCCCGGGGTTTTGAACTGGTGACCTCAGCATTCCAGGTCAGTGCTTTATCCATTGTGCCACCACAGGTCAGGCTCTATCTTCGTTTTTATGTTTCTTATCTCTTTGGTGAAGTCTTAAGTTCATCTACTTTCCCCCTAAGTTCATTAAGCATCCTTATAACCAGTATTTCTTTCTTTCTTTCTTTCTTTTTTTTTTTTTTTTTTTTGTATTTTTCTGAAGCTGGAAACAGGAGAGACAGTCAGACAGACTCCCGCATGCGCCCGACCGGGATCCACCCGGCACGCCTACCAAGGGCGATGCTCTGCCCACCATGGGCGATGCTCTGCCCACCAGGGGGCGATGCTCTGCCCCTCCTGGGCGTCGCTCTGCCACGACCAGAGCCACTCTAGCGCCTGGGGCAGAGGCCAAGGAACCATCCCCAGCGCCTGGGCCATCTTTGCTCCAATGGAGCCTTGGCTGCGGGAGGGGAAGAGAGAGACAGAGAGGAAGGAGGGGGGGTGGAGAAGCAAACGGGCACTTCTCCTATGTGCCCTGGCCGGGAATCGAACCCAGGTCCCCTGCACACCAGGCCGACGCTCTACCGCTGAGCCAACCAGCCAGGGCCATACCAGTATTTCTAATTCTGTGTTTGGTAGATTTCTTGTCTTCATTTTGTTTAGTTCTTTTTCTGTATTTTTGTCCTGTTCATTCATTTGGGACATGTTTCTTTGCCTCATGTTTGCTATCTATTTGTTTCTATGTATTAGTTAGAGCTGCTACATCTCCCAGGCTGGGTAAAGTGGCCTTATGTAGTAGGTGTCCTGTAGGGTCCAGTGGCACAGCCTCCCCAATCACCCGAGCTGGGCACTTCCACCATGCCCCCTCCCCCTGCCCCCCATGTGTGCTGTACACACCTTCCTGTTGTAGTTGAGCTTTCTTTGCTGTTGTCATGTCAATGGAGGGATTGGCCTGCAGGCCAACAGGCTGTGAGGTCTGGCTGAGACGACTGTGGAAAATCAGCTGCAGGGGCCCCCCACACAGAGAAGGACTTGCTCTGGCAGTGCTCTGGTGCCCACGGAGTCCTCCCCTTGAATATGTCACTTGTGGAGATGGCTGGGTGATGACTTGACGTGGCCTGAAGCTGTCTACTATGTGTGCTGTCTCTGGGGCCTCCAAGGAGGTCACCACCACCAAGGTGCAGGCCAAGGTCAGCCACCACCTCTGCTCTGCCCAGGGCCACCCAGCATGAGCTACAAAGCAATCTGCAGATGGCTACTACTTGTGCTGGCTTGGAAGTGCCTAGAAGAGGCCAAACTGTGAACTAAGTCTGGCTGCCACTAGTCCCAGGCCTGCAGCCATTATTAGCAAGAGGTATGGGGCACGCCAAGGTCAGATGCTGCTCGTTTGAGAGATTTTAGGAAAGTCTGAAGCATAAGCCAAGACAGGTCGTTTATACAGAAAGGCCACTGGAAACGGCTTTGGTGGGCCCACAAGTTGGGTGGGGCAGGATTTCAAGGAATCGCCAAGGTCAAAAGGACACTATTAGCCGGGTTGATGGAGACTCCGACATGGCACCCACCTTCCAGCTCTGTGAGGAGACAGCTCAGCAAAGGAACAATGGGCTCTGCCAGCACTTCTGTCTGGGAGAAAGCTGCCCCTCCAGCCCTCTTCCAGAAAGCCAGACAATCCAGCTGTTCCCCATAGGTCCCTGGCACCTTTCAGGCTGTTGCCACAACGCTGGAGCTCAGAGCAAGTAAGTCCAAGTAAGTTTGCCTGCAGGCCCTTTAAGAGGAATGCCTGAGACTACAGGAGCCTCATTCTCAACTCAGTCACAATTACTGCTGGGTTTTCTGTTCAACGGATTTCAGGTGGTTCTGCATGATGCTTGCTTTTGCAGTTTTAGTTGCAATTTTGATGTAGTTGTGTGAGGATTCAAGTACCACATTTCTCTACACCGCCATCTTGACCAAAGCCTCTGTAAGATCACATCTTGATGTAAGACACACACTACAGTCAGTTGAAACACCTGATCGCAGTGCTGTAACTCACAGCAGATATTGACAGAAGAAGAAGCACAAAGGACTCTTAAAAGAAATAAGGAAAGAAAACTGTCGGTATTTGCTGGGAGGGGGAGCAGAACCGAGAGGCAGCCATGGGAAATTGAGGACACTCTAGTCAAACAGCAGGTTGAAGTGGAATAAAAACCACTGAGGATGGAGAAAGGGGACTTGCCATCAATCCTGCCTCTGCCATGTACCAACCTATAACTTTGTTAGATCATTTAGCCCCGTCTGAGAACAGACGGTCCGTGACATTTACTGTGTGCAGATGATGTACAGCCGGTGACTCTATGCATCATACGGCATTCGCTAATTGATCAGAGGATCAACCCACAGACTACACAATCAGGCACACAGCAATCCCTGCAGACACTTCTAACCGCACACTACACTACCTCCCCCCTGGGCACATGACCCCATGTAATCCTCTCAACATCCCTGTTGGGTTGATTAGGATGCTAAGTGGAGACACTGAGGCACACAGCTACACGGTTAGTGAGGATACTGCAATTCAAACCCAGGGTCGCCATTTTGGCCTCAGCAACACGTTACTCGGGATCACAAAGCACTTGCTGAAACTTAGGTACTTTAGCGGACCCTTGCAAATTACCTCTAAAGTCTATGGGTCCAGGCCCATCTTACTGCAATGCCTCCACTGAGCTCATGGTATCGCATGGAACATTAAAGAAAACTTGGTGTCGTCAAAGTCACACTTAGTAAATTACTTTAACAAATAGTAAATCCCTGCTGTGCACCAAGTACTGTTTTAGGCTCCAGAAAAGCAGAGAGAGTCAAACCACAGAGTCCCTGCTTTGGAGATGCTCGTGCTGGAACACGTGAAGGTTCACAGTTCAATGTCACAATGACTCCGAGGGATTGAGCGACGGTATGCAACAAGAAAACTGAAGACTATGTTGGAGGAGAGCACACCTAATTATTCAGGGTCCTGGATGTGATCCACACTGTATGGCATTGAGCAACTCCTAAGGCATGTCCCACCTCTGGGTCCTCAGTATCCCCATATATAAAATGGGCTAAATACACAGGCTGATCTCCTGCTGCTTCCTACCTTCTATTGGTAGTGACCAAGTCCTGGGTATCATGAGTTCAGATATGACCAAGTGAACAGATTTCTGGGGCCCCAGGTGGTAGAGTGGAGGAGACCAACTTAGGCTAGGGGATCGTGCTCTAAGTCTCGTCTGCATGATTTCTCTCTCCTGTTGGCCTTTCTGTAGGGACCTGGAGTTTGAAGCTGGTGGTGCCATCAACAGCAGGCTTGTGGCTGCATTATAAAAGGGTTGTATTCCCTCTTGTTGATAAATAAATCCTTTTCCTTCTAAATAGCCAAACTGGGGGGGTTTCACCATAAGTGCTTTGAACTCAGTGGAAGCCGGTACCAACTACATTGCATCCTTCATCTTTGCAATATTAATTAGTTGCCTGTGACACTTTATTTTAATCACGAAAAAGATGACTGGTGGGAACCAGTCAAAGGAAGAGTTGGGGAGAAGAGGGCAAATGAGACACAGTGGTGAAAGTACCGACAACGTGGGGAGAGCAGTCAGGGACGGAGCGGGCAGCACAGGCTGGGAGGTAAGAGAAGGAGCTGATCTTTCCTAAACATTTCCTAGGTGTGGGGGATGGTACTAGGTTCTGTGCCTGCATTGTTTCAGTCGACACCGAAACCAATCTGCATTTGCTAGCCTCATTTTAGAGATGAGCAGACAGAAACTCAAAAAAAATTAGGTGCTTTTCCCCAAGGTCAAAATTCTAATACAAGGAAGATCCAGAGTTTGAAGCCTAGATTTTTAATCCATGCCCGAACCTCTTTCAATTGCATCCACACAACTTTCCACAAACATTTATCAGTTAATTACTGCGCTCAACAGAGGACTAGGCATATGCCACCTCCAGCCCGAAGAAGCGCACAGGAAAGGTACTTGACTCAGTCTTCATGAAAACGGCACCACCGCACTTGGCGTTTTGGAGATATCCCTCTGAATGCGCGGTGCAGAGACTGGACCTAAATGGGAGGAGGGCGGCTGCAGCTGCCTCGGCGAGGGTGTGGCTGTCAGGATGGAGAGAAATGACCCTGCAAACCCTTTAAATTCATTTTCTCTTGGCAGTTCATACAGGAGGATGAGGTTAGATGAAATGAGACTAATAATACCCTTCTAAGGACCCAGAGGAAGAATTTTTTTTTTTTTTTTTTTTTTTTTTTTTCATTTTTCTGAAGCTGGAAACGGGGATAGACAGTCAGACAGACTCCCGCATGCGCCCGACCGGGATCCACCCGGCACGCCCACCAGGGGCGGTGCTCTGCCCCCCAGGGGGCGATGCTCTGCCCATCCTGGGCGTCGCCATATTGCGACCAGAGCCACTCTAGCGCCTGAGGCAGAGGCCACAGAGCCATGCCCAGCGCCCGGGCCATCTCTGCTCCAATGGAGCCTTGGCTGCGGGAGGGGAAGAGAGAGGCAGAGAGGAAAGCGCGGCGGAGGGGTGGAGAAGCAAATGGGCGCTTCTCCTATGTGCCCTGGCCGGGAATCGAACCCGGGTCCTCCGCACGCTAGGCCGACGCTCTACCGCTGAGCCAACAGAGGAAGAATTTTAAGAGAAGGGCAGTGTGAAAGGAAACATGATCAATATTTTCTCCTTTGTTCCTAAATAATCCATAAACACATATTGAGACTCGGGATATGCCAAGCAGTCTTTTAGCTGCTATAAGGATTATCTTTCATCTCTTTACCTTCAAAAAGTGCCTGGCTTGGTTAAGAAAGGAGGGTACACTTTTCTAAAAAGATACCTAGAAGTATATACATCAGCCAGGCTCACACAAGAAGTGGGATGCAGGAAGAGTTGGCAGAGTTGGCCTAACTGGGAGTGAAGGAGGATGGGGGGAAATGACTATTTACTAGAACATACTATGTGTGTTATGGATTGAATTATGTCTCCTAAACAAATACATTGAAGTTCTAACCTCTAGTAATTCAGAATGACCATATTTGGAAGTAGGGTCATTGCAGATATAATTAGTCAAGCTAAAATGACATCAAACTGGAGCAGGGTAGACCCCTAATCCAATATGACTAATGTTTCCATGAAAGGAATTATGGCCACATGAAGGTAAAGCAAAGATTGGAATTATATAGTCACAAGCCAAAAAACATGCAGGGTTACTAGGAGCTGGAAGAGACAATGAGACGATTCTGCCCTGGAGGCTTAGGAGGGAGCCTGGCCCTGCTGGCAATACCTTGACTTCCAGCCTCCATAACGTGAGAGAATCAATTTCCTTTGTTTTAAGGCACCTAGTTTGTGAAACCCAATACAGCGTGTATCTCACTTCATCTTCCCCCCAAACTGTATGAGGTGGCCACTTTTGGTTCCATTTTTTTTCTTTCTTTTTTTTTTTTTTTTTTTTTTAACAGAGAGAGAGTCAGAGTGAGGGACAGACAGGGACAGACAGACAGGAACGGAGAGATGAGAAGCATCAATCATTAGTTTTTCGTTGCGTGTTGCGACACCTTAGTTGTTCATTGATTGCTTTCTCATATGTGCCTTGACCGCGGGCCTTCAGCAGACCGAGTGAACCCTTGCTCGAGCCAGCGACCTTGGGTCCAAGCTGGTGAGCTTTTTGCTCAAACCAGATGAGCCCATGCTTAAGCTGGCAACCTCGGGGTCTCGAACCTGGGTCCTCCGCATCCCAGTCCGACGCTCTATCCACTGCGCCACCACCTAGTCAGGCTTTTGGTTCCATTTTACAGGTCAGGAATCTGAGACCCCAGAATTAACATGTGCAGATCACCCCACTAGTATGTGGTATGCCTGTGCTCAGCTGTCTGCTATGGAGGTGAACCTGGAAGGATAAATGAGAAATAAGAGTTACCAGATGCGTTCATGTGAACAGCAGAACTTTTCTCTGTGAGGTTATGCATTACTTTAGTTCCCAAAATAAATGAGTACTTGCTGGGTGGCAGGCACAGGTCTGAAGCTGAAGAAAAATTGTGGCTGAATTAGACGTGGCTGCCCTTGAGGAATTCAGTTTAGTGAGGGAGAAAGATATGTGACCAGACACAATGAGGTGAGCACGGCATCCACTGTGCGAACAAAGCACGTGGAAACACAGCCCCCGGTACCTCCTATTCCATAACCGACAGACACCTGGATGGTGAGGCAGCTCCTGACTTAACGACGGCTTGCAAAAAATAAAGGTAACGACCACGTTAACTGAACACACCAGTACTGTAAATTCCCAAAGAAAAACAACAGGAAAATGTGAGAAAACGGGCAACTCAGAATCAGGGAAATACTAAACTTTGCCCAGGTGGATACAGAAGGCTTCCTGATGATGATGGCACTTGAGCTGAACCTGAAGAGAGAGGGCAAATGGTGCCAAGGGGAGGGCGCTGGGGGACAAACTGCTCACAGGCTAGCAAAGCTTCTGCCCCTTGAAGCTTCTCCACCCAAATGCCAGTTCCACCAAAGCAGGGATTCAAGCTGCTATGACCACTGCTGGGTTCTCAACACCTAGAAGAGAACACAGGTGATCGCTGTATAGGTGGATTTAATCAGTCCCATTAGAAAGACATTGTACATGAATGTCTCTAAAGGCTCCTGGAAGTTTAGTCTCCAACATTCAAGCAGTCATTCCTCCACTGTAAACATCAACCCTACACGCCGTTCTGAGTTGTTTTCTGGGAATACAGAGGTGGGTAAGAAAAGCTCTCACAAAGTGTTTCCAGTATACTGAGAAGAATGGCAAATAAGCGATTTCTGTATTTCTAGTGAGATACGCCCTTTGATGGAAAGACAGGGTAAGAGAGAGAGCAGGCCCGCCCTGGTAGAGGAAGTGACACTCAGCCGCGATTTAGGGGACGAGGAGGGGGTTAGCCTGGCACAGGAGGAAAGGAGATGCTCTAGAAAGAGTGGCAGCAAGGTCCAAAAAGGAGCTTTTCACCTCCTGGAAACTGCTAATAGTGCAGAGTAACCTGGCATGCAGGCTGGGAAGATGAGAGGTAGGTGCAGCAGGCAGGGCACAGGAGAGCCAAAGCACCCAGGGATGTCTTTGAGGGGCCGGGACTGCAGTAGGGATGACATTTACTACCTGCTTTGCAAGGAGGGTGGAATTCAAAGCACTGGTAGGAAAAGGGAGAGGCATGTATTAACATTACCTTAATTTAACATTCTTCTTTTTTTTAATCCATTGGTGATTAATAGGTATTACATTTCCCCCTATTCCATTCTCAAGAGAGGTGTTATAATAACATGTCAGGGAGGTGTGGATAAGCGGCATTAGGGAGCCTGGTTTAAATGCAGTTTGTAACAGATGCTAACATCCCGATTATGCATTCCAGCATCATTTATCCTGGGCTCCATGGTACGGTAAGGCTCGTCACATCATAATTCTCCAAAGCAGTTGCTATTAATCACTCATTCATTATTAAAACACATTGTATTCACTCTGCTTGGCAACGGGAGCAGGGCAGGCTCTGTTTATCCAGAGCAGTCATCTCCAGACTTTGTCAGCTGCAGCCCAGAACAACGCCAGCCCTCCAGAGTGGCTGCGAGCTTCAAAGAGACACCTCGGCACAGACGGGAACGCGGGACTCAGAAGAGACGCGTCTCATTCAAAGGGAGGCGTCTCATTCAAAGGGAGGCACGTCTATGAGAGGGCTGAGGGCTCCCAGGAACCACGGCCATCTGTTCTCTGGGTGTCTCTTCAGCCCAGTTCTCCAAGTTGAAAGCCCCTTTTCTCCTGAAAGAGAATTCCACTGGGCTCTTCTGTGTTCACAGGTGTCTGTACCACCTAGGAGTCAGATCTGTCCCCACTGTCAGGGTTTTATTTCCCAAGTCACTTGATCATAAGAAACTATAGGTCTTATAGTCAAATGTAAAAAGTCTTTGGGGTCAAATTCCTGTCTTGTAGTATTAGTGGTGTGACTTTGGATAAGTAACCCAACTTCTCTGTCCCTCAGTTTCACCAGCTGTGCAATGGGGTTGGTAATAACTGAGCCAACCTCATAGAATTGCTCTTAGGATAAAATGAGTGAATTCCGACAAAGCCCTTCTAAGATGCTGAAACATAATTCACATCCATCAGCCTTTGATATAATTTATTAAAACCTCTCGTAGACATCTCTCCACAGTCTTTCATATGTGAGGGGGATGAAAGCATGCATCATTCGTTCATTCATTCATTCATTCATTCATTCCATAAATAGTTGTTGAACATCCCAAATGTATCAGATATTATTTTATGTGCCGGAGACATGGAGACATGTAAGGCATGACCCCTCCTCCAAGGTGCTAACAAGCCAGTAATGCAATGTGCTAAAGTAGTGCTTAGAGCTTAGAGGTCTGGGAGCCCCTCTGGCTTTCTTCAGAAGTCTCTGCATTTGATTATGCTTTACAGTTTACACAGCACTTTTGCCCATTTAATATCTCACTGGTGCTGACCTGGAAGGTGAGCAGGACATGGATTATTATTACATCTTTTACAGTGACAAACACCCCGCGTCCCCTCTCGCTGTTAGGATGCTATCCAAGGTCCTTGATGGTTCCTGTACCTACAATAAAATATTTCAGTCTAGCCTGACCTGTGGTGGTGCAGTGGATAAAGTGTCGACCTGGAAATGCTGAGGTCGCCAGTTCGAAACCCTGGGCTTGCCTGGTCAAGGCACATATGGGAGTTGATGCTTCCAGCTCCTCTCTCTGTCTCTCTCTCTCCTCTCTCTCCCTCTCTGTCTCTCTCTCTCCCTCTCTCTCTCCTCTCTAAAAATGAATAAATAAAATTTAAAAAAAATTAAAAAAAATATTTCAGTCTAAAAATGTGCAGAGAACAGTAACTTAATGAGTAAATAGAATAACATAAAGGCCTGTGTAGCCTTCTTTTTGTGATATCCGATGGTAAGCATTAATCTCCAATCTGGTGTTATGATTTCCATGCTATTTGAAAAAAAATACATTTCTTACAAAAATGTATACCTGTAAACAACATATATTTCTGTATACATGTTTTCAAACTCAATATAAATGATACCATATTATACAACTGCAGCTTGCTTTTTAAGGAAAGCATTTATTATGGAAAAGACAAAATGTATACGAGTAAGCAGACTGCACAGTGAACACTTATGTACCTATCACCCAGATCCAATTATCAATATTCAGTCAGTCTTGAATCACCTATACTGATATTACATCCTGCCTCCCTCCCCTCACTCAGTAATTATATCATATTCCAGTACAATTCTATTTTAAAGTAAAACTTACATACATTAAAATGTATACGAGTAAGCAGACTGTACAGTGAACACTTATGTACCTATCACCCAGATCCAATTATCAATATTCAGTCAGTCTTGAATCACCTAGACTGATACTACATCCTGCCTCCCTCCCCTCACTCAGTAATTATATCATATTCCAGTACAATTCTATTTTAAAGTAAAACTTACATACATTTGAATGCATAAATTTTAACTGTACACTTGTGAAAAAGAGATACATCCTATATCTCTATCAAGATAAGAAACAGTCTCATCTCTACAGAAAATTTCCTTCTCTACCCAGTCTTTTCCCCTCCACCACCCCTGCACCCTAGGAAACCACTGACTTGATCTCTCCCCTTAGAGCTCATTTGCCTGTTCCATAACTTCATATAAATAGACTCACGCAGCATAAAACCATTTGTGTCTCCTTCGGGTGAGGCATTTTATCTCTGAGAGTAATTCCTATTGTTCTATGTAAAAACAGACGGCTTCGTTTTACTACTAAGCAATATTCCGTTGTAGGAACATAGCAGCTTGTTAATTCATTCTCCCTCTCGTGAACATTTGGACCGTTTCCACTTCTTGGCTATTGTGAATAAAGTTGCTATGAACATTTTTAAACAGTACTTTTTTGCGGATAATGCTTTGCATTTCTTTGGGATAAAGGAGTGGAACTGGTGGGTCAGAGAATAGGTGTATTTTAGCTTTATGAAAAATTACCCAACTGTTTTCCACGGCCATTGTGCCAGTTTGCATTCTCTCCAGCACTGTGTGAGCCTTCCGGTTGCTCTACATCCTCACCAACCCCTGCTGTGAAGCGCAGTTCATTGTTCAAGACTTTTACCTACTTTTATGGAGTTGTCAGTTTGTTTCTGAGTTGAAAGAGTTCTTACATCCTCTGAATAGAAGTTCCTTGTCAGAAGTATGTTTTGGAAGGATTTTCTCCAGGTCTGCCTATTCATTTTTCATAATACCTTTTGTTGACCACAGTTTTTGTTTTAACTTTTGTGAAGCTTCATTTTTCAATATTTTCCTTTTATTATCAATTGTGTTCTGAATTTTTGTCTTCGGAATCTTTGTTTGCCCTGTGAGTCTTCGGAAAGTTTTTATAATTTTAACATCCACATTTAGGTCTAAGAGCTATCGTGTGTATAATTATTTTCTGAGACATTTGAGGAGTGATCTATAGACTTCATGGACTTTTATCCCTAAATACTTAAAATGCATACTTCCAAAAGTGGGAATATTTTCTTATATAACCATTGCAATGATCAAATTCACACATTTGCATTTATGCTTATACGTTTAACTGATACACCATCCACATTCCAATTGTGTCCGTTTACCTAAAAATGTCCTTTACACTTAGCGTCTTTCTCTCCTCCAGTTCAGAAGTCTGTCTAGTTCATCTGTAATATTCCCACAGCTTTTCCTTGTCCTTTATGACTATACCATTTTTAAAGAATGCAGTACTTCCATCTTCCGAAGGAAAGTTGCTCACTTGGGGTTGTGTGATATTTCTTCACGAGTAGATTAAGGTCATATACCCTGAGCACATCCCATCTGGAGATGGTCATCTTCATCTGTTCCTTATTGGTAATGGTCATTTTGATCATTCAATCAAGGTGTTACTAATTTTTTTCTGTATATACTTACTGATTTCTCTCTCTTACAACTAATAGTCAGCATGTGGAAGACACTTTAAAAAAAATCACATAAATATCTTGATCTAATTAAAATTTCCCCCAAGATTTCGTATCCACTGGTGACTCTTCCCTGCCCATCTTTTGCTTGATGGCTGCAAAATGCTGATTTCCCAAGTCTGGCACCCCTTCACATTGACCAGGCAGCCCTCAGCATTCTCATGTAACCAAGAGGGCTCCCTTCTAATGGAAGTGTGTATATACATGTCTAATCTATGCAGTGAATCCATTTATCTTTCCATCTATTGTGAATTCCTATATCTGCATGGTTTATCACTCATTGGTATCCTTATTTTGGTGCTCAGATTGTCTCAAATTTGGTCAATGGGAGCTCCTTAAAGCCGGTTCTAGTACATTCAGTTTCTCTGCTGTGTCCTACGCTGTTGTAGAAATATATACCAAAAACATTTTTGCATTCTGCTGTTGATTGCCATTAAAATCTTAAAATAATTTTTCCTATGTACAAATAATGCCAAAATATGAATTACGGTGACTGTCTCCCATGTATATGTCTGTTCCAGGACAGAGCCAAGTACATAACTCCTGGTTATTAGGAAGTGAAAATCTTCTGTCTTTATCATATACGTAACTATTTGCTTACATGACCACAAAGTAAGTAGTTTTGCCAATGTATACTTTCATTAACAATAAATGAGCTCGTATTAAACAATGCTCTTCCCAACACTTGGTAATGTTTTATACACACACACATACACACACATTCACACTTTACAGTTCACAGATTTTAAATAGATCTCACTGCTGTGTAAATCTGCGCATTTTCATGTGTGCATTGACCACTAGGCTTTTGTGTGTGTGTGAACTTCTCCATTCATATACTTATTCTCATTTTTTAAGTTGAGAAATAAAAACTTAGAGGCATTAAGGGATATTCCCTAAATCACAGCACTGATAGCAATTGGACATGAAGCCAGGGATTCTAACACTGAAAAAATTTCGATTATCTATCTATCGCGATACACTATGAATTTATGACTAAATATAAATACATCTGTTATTTTGTGTGTGATTGTGCATATGTGTGTGATTGTGTGTGTGACAGTATTTTGTAAAATTCACATTTTGACATGAGGTCTTCAAAGCCACCCCTACATAAATATAACATCCATGGCAAATCACTCCCAATATACTCTACACCCAATCTTTTTCCTAAGTAAAATCAAACTAAAATGAGTGAAAATCAAGAACAACCTTGAAGAGACGCCCTCAGAAGACGGCCCTCCCTCCATCTTGCTACCTTCCTATGTGAGTTTATAGACTGGACAATAGAATGTGGGCAACAAGTCCTCCTCAGCAAGCATCTCTATTCTTTCTCTCTACCTCTGACATCCTCTCTAGGACACTGCCCAAATTAGAATAGGACCCAGAGTACTGGCCCAATTCATCCCTAGGGACAACTCCAAAAAAAGCTGCATGCTCTGGTTGCCCAAGGAAACAGCAACTCCTCAGGGCCTGTGGCTTCAGCCGTGCTACTTGCCCACTCCTCCTCCCTCCTCTCCCACCAGCTTCTCCAAGCCTCCCGGCTCCCTCTGTCTTGGGACTGCTCATTAGACTGCGATTAGAGCTGTGTCAGCAGCAAGCCCCGCAGAGCCCCGCTGTCCTGGGCGGTAGCTGCAGAGAGCTGTCAGTGGAGGCAGGGCTCAGCTGCCCGCGTGCCAGGCACATGTCAAATCCAATTTAAGAGAGGATCTTGTTAAGCTCCCTTATCTGATGACAAGTCATCCTTTAAAAAAAAAAAATCAGTTAAGAAGGTTTTGCAATGTCCACCAGATACCCAAGCTCAGGTCAGCTAATGTTTCCTGTCAAGAATACATTCTTTATATTCATTCCATCAGTCACTTGGTTCAAGGGGATTTGATTAGTCACATAGGATGACACATAAGACTTGCTGGTCACTAGGCAGTCTCTGCCCTTCAAAAGCTTCGTGACTTACTTGTGTGACTGTACAGTCCAGCATCTTCACAAGTCTACAGCATAGAGCTGTGTTGTAGAATTGTGCACCCAAAACCTGTGTAATTCTGTTCATCAGTGTCACCAAAAAAAAAAATCTCATTAAAAAAGGCATAGACCTTGATAACGTTATACTGAGCGAAATAAGTAAATCAGAAAAAACTAAGAACTATATGATTCCATACATAGGTGGGACATAAAAATGAGACTCAGAGACATGGACAAGAGTGTGGGGGTTGGGGGAGGGGAGGGGCACAAAGAAAACCAGTTAGAAGGTGACAGAAGACAATTGGACTTTGGGTGATGGGAATGCAGCATAATCAAATGTCAAAATAACCTAGAGATGTTTTCTCTGAACATATGTATCTTGATTTATCAATGTCACCCCATTAAAATTAATTTAAAAAAGGCATAGAGATGATATTTATTTCTATCTTGTTACTCTTTCAAAACTATGAGAACAACAATAATAATAATAATACCAACTGCTTGTGAGCTTGTGGTGAAATAATATTTTCATACGTAGCTGATGACAGCATGAGTTGTTTCAACCCTTCTGGAAAAAAAGAAAATTTAAGAGGGCAAATATACGGTGACAGAAAATGATCTGACTTTGGGTGATGGGCATACAACACAATCATCAGTCCAAATGCCATGGAGATGTTGACCTGAAACCTATGTATTCTTACTGATCAATGTCACCCCATGAAATTTAATTTCTAAATAATAAAAAAGAAAAGACATTTTTTGCAGTAGGTACCAAAACTCACAAAAGCATGTGCACTCTGACACTCTACTTATGGGCTTCTCCTAGGTAGAGAGTGGAACTAAAATTGATTGCATATCCATCATGGGCTAGGCACGTTTATAGTCATGCTGCTACTAATTCTGCACGTCACACAGTCCCGTTTTATTGATAAGGCAGTTATAACCATGACTGATGCCCAATCCGATGCTGCAATATTATTGTGAGAGTGAACCTGCATCAAGCTCCGTCTGCCTGAGTCCAACCCCCGTTTCTTCCTCTATGAAATAACGCTCTGGGAGAAAGAGTTCTGTGCATGAACATCTCCACTGCAGCAGTATTCATAGCAGCAAAAAAAGTGAGAAAAATCAAAGCGGTGCATAAGAGAAGACTGTTTCAGCAAATTATGGGCAACGAACCCAATGGATTATTTTGCCATCTTGTAAAAGAACATTTCAAAGATTATTTAGCATTATCAAGGAAAGCATACAACTGTCAAGAAAACAGAATACAAAAGCATTCCCATGGAATGATTATAACTATATTAAAATGCATGTCCATATGGAAAAAATGCTCACGGGAACCTGAAAAATAAAAGACTTTTAAAAAAGACATTAATAACTAAGATTATTCTCATAATGTTCATTAATGTTATGAAGTTGGATTTAAAGAGAAACACGAGTTTGGGTAAAAAAAAAAAAAAAACAGATTCAGAATAGAAAAGTCTAAAATCTGAATATTAGCGCCCTCACATTTTAAACTTGTGAAACTGAGAAAATTACGTATAATCTCTGAGGTTCAATCTTTTTGATTTGTAAAATGGCAATAATAATTTGAACTGCACCAGACCATAGTACAAAACAAATCAATTAAAACACTAACAGTGAGCCCTGGCCAGTTGGCTCAGCGGTAGAGCGTTGGCCTGGCGTGCGGGGGACCCGGGTTTGATTCCTGGCCTGGGCACATAGGAGAAGCACCCATTTGCTTCTCTACCCCCCCCCTTCCTCTCTGTCTCTCTCTTCCCCTCCCGCAGCCAAGGCTCCATTGGAGCAAAGATGGCCCGGGCACTGGGGATGGCTCCTTGGCCTCTGCCCCAGGCACTAGAGTGGCTCTGGTCGTGGCAGAGCGACGCCCCGGAGGGGCAGAGCATCGCCCCCTGGTGGGCAGAGCATCGCCCCCTGGTGGGCAGAGCATCGCCCCTGGTGGGTGTGCCAGGTGGATCCCGGTTGGGCGCATGCGGGAGTCTGTCTGTCTCTCCCCGTTTCTAGCTTCAGAAAAATACAAAAAACAAACAAACAAACAAAAAAACAAAAAAAAACCCACTAATACTGAGCGCACCATAATAAACTCATTAACAAAAAAAATAACAATAAATGAAAACGATGGTCCTTCTCAAGCTTCCATCACCTCTGAGCTTTTCTGTAGGCTTTCTTGCCTTGTAGACAAGGCCAAACAGGACGCGCCAGTTCAGCCCACACACGTGCGCCTGTTCACAGGGCAGCCGAGGGGGGAGGGTAAATGGGAGAATTCACTACCCGCCAGCATTCTTCTAAGCTCAAACCAGCAGAAGATCTGATGCTTCGCCAGCACTGAATGCGTTATATATTAATCCCTGGGCTCTGCAGTGAAGCCAGCATGTGAAACGAACCCTTTCCTGGTCCTTTGGGCTTTCACAAGATAAGACCTTGTTACAGGCCTGGGCAGCGATGCTTCCTGAAGCCTCTTAGAATGAATGTCCTCACTCTGTGAGACCCTGTCAGCTCTTTTCAGTGGGGATGTTGTGGGAAGATTTCCTTGGCTTCAATACTGGCGTGAGAACAGGAGACACTGGACAAGATGGGAACTGCTGTATTCATGTTTCTACATGGTTTCATGGCTGGGCAGCTGTGCTCTCCAAGCTTGAAGTGGCTCTCGGTTATGTTTCCTGTTGACCAAATCCAATGTAGGGTCAAGAAGTTGGGAGGATGGGAGAGAAGAGGGAGGGAGCATCGGAAATGAAACAAATTTCCCCAGGAACTATGCAAGCACTGATGGGTGTGTAGCAAAAAGCAGTGCCCTGATCCACAGTATCCTGGCTGTTGAATCTTCACCCGGGCTGTCAGCAATAGGTCATCACTGTGCAACGGCTAGTGACGATTTGGCTGGTGTGAGCAATCCGGTCCCCCAAGGAGACTCACTCCCTGCTTCCAGCCGTGGCCCAAAGAGGAGGCGGGTAGAAATGGAGAGCGCTGGGGTGGAGAGGGAATATTACCAAAGATTTAGTAAGTATCAACAATGTAAGAATAAAATGAGCTTGCTGATTTGCTACTCATCACCTGCTAGGGAAAAATATTGTTACTCCATCATTTTAATTTTTTTTTTTTTTTTTGTATTTTTCTGAAGCTGGAAATGGGGAGAGAGAGTCAGACAGACTCCCGCATGCGCCCGACCGGGATCCACCTGGCACGCCCACCAGGGGCGAAGCTCTGCCCACCAGGGGGCGATGCTCTGCCCCTCCGGGGCGTCGCCCTGCCCTGACCAGAGCCACTCTAGCGCCTGGGGCAGAGGCCAAGGAGCCATCCCCAGTGCCCGGGCCATCTTTGCTCCAATGGAGCCTTGGCTGCGGGAGGGGAAGAGAGAGACAGAGAGGAAGGAGGGGGGGTGGAGAAGCAAATGGGCGCTTCTCCTATGTGCCCTGGCCAGGAATCGAACCCGGGTCCCCCCTGCACGCCAGGCCGACGCTCTACCGCTGAGCCAACCGGCCAGGGCCTACTCCATCATTTTAAAGAGGAGAAAACTGAGGCTGCATACTGGTTCTAATCATCCATCACCTGCGGCCTCTGAGGAGACAGTAGGTAGTCAGAAAGTGGAATTTCTCCTTCGGCTGTAATGGGTGTTCATGAAGCTCCTCAGAACACATTGTTCCCTTGGGCAGAAGCTTCCAGATCAAGAAGAAATTGGCAGTGCAGTTGTCCGAGCTGTCTGCTCCTTCTTGACTGCACCAAGTTGAATGAAACAAACCTGGTGCCAGGATTGGCAGGAGCGCTTTCGATGGCTGCACTTGAAACAGGTCCTTAGAACAGCTCTTGGCTCCCAGCAAAGGGAAGTACATCTGGCGTTCACCAAGCAGGAAGAGGCCAGATTCTGCCTTGGGCTGGAAGGAAGGTCAGGGAGGGGGCTGCTGAACCCCTCTTCCCATAGAATATGAAGAGCACAGGATCTGGAGGTAGGAAAAGACACACACACACACACACACACACACACACACACCCCTAGATTGAATATGGCTCTGACTCGCTTGCTGTGTGTTTTGGAGAATTGTCCTAAACGCTGAGATCCCGATTGCAGAAGAATGTTGAGGGGCTCACAGTGAGGCAGGTGTAGACTACGAGCAGCCCGGCAGCTGGCCCAGAGGCATCCTTCTCTTCCCCCCCGGAACAATGTTTCTGTGTTGAGGACAGTGAAGGTCAGGTGAAGGCCGGTACCCTGAGAAGCGGGTGACAGGTTTGGCCTACAGTCCAGCAGGCAGGTCCAGACAGACAGTGCCGCTCCCCAGAGCTCCTCAGGAAAGTGCCGGGAAAGGCTGTGAGCTGTGGGCCTGCGGAGGGAGGCAGAAGGGTAGGAGGCAGGGCAACCAGTTACGAGAGCAGCCTGCAACTGTTAGGAGTACAATTTAAATAATTCTATTCAACTCTGATTTTATACCCTAGAGCAGGAGTCCCCTAAACTTTTTACACAGGGGGCCAGTTCACTGTCCCTCAGACCGTTGGAGGGCCGGACTATAAAAAAACTATGAACAAATCCCTATGCACACTGCACATATCTTATTTCAAAGTAAAAAAACAAAACAGGAACAAATCCAATATTTAAAATAAAGAACAAGTAAATTTAAATCAACAAACTGACCAGTATTTCAATGAGAACTATGCTCCTCTCACTGACCACCAATGAAAGAGGTGCCCCTTCCGGAAGTGCGGCGGGGGGCGGATAAATGGCCTCAGGGGGCCGCATGCGGCCCGCGGGCTGTAGTTTGGGGACCCCTGCCCTAGAGCTATGTCTAATAGGTGAACAGCAGTGTGTACACTCTGTGACTACTGTCTGGTAGAAACGAGCACCCAAGACGTTTCAAGGAATCGCTTGGGACAGAGGGACAGCTCTCCCTCAGACGCTCAGTTCATTGTCCAGTCCCCTCGTGAGCCAGCACGTGCATTCAGGCCAAATCCATTCCGCCTCCATTTCATCCCTCTTCCCGTTTAGTTCTCTTGGGCCACAGAACACAACTAGCTTGGTCACCCTGTTACACATCCTGACTATATCGCTGGTGGATAGCACAGCCACGCACTGCCTTAGCCAATCATTCAACGACTACAGCATGCAGCATCCTGCATTTTATATTTCGGATGGCACCAAAGAGATGACTGTACCTCTCTGTGCCTCTCTTGAGGAGCTTTAGACAAGTGAATTGCAGTACACTAGAACTCCTCTCATCCAATCATCCCCTTAACATTACCCGTGACAGGTAGCTGTCCAACCACCTGGGCTCTTTCCGTGATGGAAAAAAGCTTCCTGCCACCCAAAGAAACCATCCCATATAGAAAGGCTCTAGGCTGAATGTAGAGAACTCAGCACTCCCAATACACACCAAATATATGAAGGCCATCAATTCATGGCTTGAGTTGTTCTACAGTTATTGATTAATCCACTTGTTATAAATCTTTCTCTTAACTTCTATGCTTGCCTGGCTTGCAGCTGCTCAAGTAGATGCAAGTCTCTCCAGGCTGAGCATCTCTGACTCCCTCAAACACTCTTCAGATGGCCTTGTTCCTACACCTGTCCTAATTTGGTCTCTCTCATTTAAAGTGTTGCTTCCAGATGGTGGCATCTAGAATTTAACGAGTTGAAAACACTTGTGTTTCAAATGTCACTTAGACCAACTCTCCCTTCAGTCAGGGATCTATATTTTTATTAACATTGCTCAAACAGTACAGAAAGGCAGATACATGAAAATACGCTCCATACACACAGGACAATCTGCAGGAGATGATGGGGAAGAAGGCAAATGAGATTCACTCCATATGCATTTTGGAGCTCGGAATCAAAGACACAAATCCGGGAAGGGCAGGAGGTCCTATGAGGCAGACGTGAGGCAACAGGAGACCAGCGCCCACACCAGGCTGTGTGAGAGAAGGAGAAGAGTCCACATGCCTCCTGGCACAGGCAGAGAAAGCTGTGGGACCTTGGGGCCCCTGAGCCCCCGCCTCCCTCCTGACTTGGCAGATGGAGTGGAAAAGGAACAATTTCACAGTCACACTGACCTTGGTTTATTCTCCCAGACTTGGTAGTATCATGCAAATGCCTTTCTCTCTCTGAGCCTGTTCTGTTTTCTGGGTAATGGGACAGTGCGGTCTCTGTCCCCCGGGTGGCTGTGGAGGCAAAGCCGCAGACGGGACCTAGCACAGAGCTGGGAGTGGAGAGGGTTCGGAGCTGGTTTGGCACCTAGCACAGAGCTGGGAGTGGAGAGGGTTCGGAGCTGGTTTGGCACCTAGCACAGAGCTGGGAGCGGAGAGGGTTCGGAGCTGGTTTGGCGCCTAGCACAGAGCTGGGAGTGGAGAGGGTTCGGAGCTGGTTTGGCACCTAGCACAGAGCTGGGAGCGGAGAGGGTTCGGAGCTGGTTTGGCACCTAGCACAGAGCTGGGAGTGGAGAGGGTTTGGAGCTGGTTTGGCACCTAGCACAGAGCTGGGAGTGGAGGGGGTTCGGAGCTGGTTTGGCGCCTAGCACAGAGCTGGGAGCGGAGAGGGTTCGGAGCTGGTTTGGCGCCTAACACAGAGCTGGGAGTGGAGAGGGTTTGGAGCTGGTTTGGCGCCTAGCACAGAGCTGGGAGTGGAGAGGGTTCGGAGCTGGTTTGGCACCTAGCACAGAGCTGGGAGTGGAGAGGGTTCGGAGCTGGTTTGGCGCCTAGCACAGAGCTGGGAGTGGAGAGGGTTCGGAGCTGGTTTGGCGCCTAGCACAGAGCTGGGAGTGGAGGGGGTTCGGAGCTGGTTTGGCGCCTAGCACAGAGCTGGGAGTGGAGAGGGTTCGGAGCTGGTTTGGCGCGCCCCAGCATGAGGACCCTCCATCCCCCACAGGGAAGCCTGTGTTCAGCACAGGCCTCCTATCAGTGATGTACGCTCCCAGGGAGCCTGTAAGGCAGTGTGGCTCCTGCCATGGGGGAGTGTGTCTGCTGAGGTGTTAAAGAAATCGAATGCTGTAGTCAGGGGGTGGCGATGATGCTGGTGGTGGCATTTTACTCTATCTCTTACCAAGCAGCTTCAGCTTCATGAGGAGGCTCTGAAATAGCTGCAGCCCTTCTCCCCCTACACCACCTGCTTCCTCCTTACAGGGGGTGGGGGGGGGGTGGGGAATGAAAGATGTCATCCACAAGCTTACAGCTGTCAGTCAGCATGCCTTACCTACAGGGCACCATGTTCCATGATTTGGTCATAGGCATGAACCTCTGGGCAGTACTAACTAAGCCAACCAAGTTCAAGACGTTCCAACTCTGCCAAGCGTGTGTTGTGTGTGCGTGTGCATGTCCCCATTGTATGCCCAGTGAACCACCAATCTGTCAGGGTTTCTCGTCCATTTAATCAATAATACCTTACTTAATACAGCATGGCAACAATTATCGGTAAATTATTATATATTATATGTGGGTATACAGATAATATACACAAATAATATGTCATGACAATGGAAGAAGGACATCTGAAGCAGAGAGGACAGCTTGGGAAACACTAAGAGTCGTGGGTGGGCAACTCCATTTCCGGCCACAAGGGCGCCTGACGCTTGGGGCTCGTGGAGTGTGGAGGCAGAAGCAGTGACCTAGGAACTTCGGGCCAGTGTGGGAAGGACCGCAGTGAAGAAATTTTAGCGAAAGAGCGGTGACTGCAGTCGTTCCGACAAAAGAGGCTCACGTCTCCTACTCAGACACGGGGGCGGAGAGAAGAAAGCCTGGATTCAAGATATGTCTGCAAGATAAAATTTGCAGAACTGGTGATGGAGAGTAAGGAGGAGGGGCCGTAGAGAGGAAGGCGGAGCTGAGGACAACTCTGAGGTTTCTGGTTTTGGAGATCAGCTGGATAACATCATCATCAACCAAGACGGAGAACAGGAAAAGGAGCTGGTTTGGGGGTGGGGGGGGCTTAGATAACTAACAGCAAGAGGCACATCTCCCATCAGCTTCACTCTGCCTGGGCCTCAGAATAAATATCTGCTCCACAGTGCCCTTAAATGATGCCCTCCGAGGCCAATCCTCAGCCAGGACCTCAGAGAGTTTCTGTGGGACTTCCCGACACCCTCCTTTGACTGCCTGCCGAGGCTCCTGAGTCATTTGGGTTGTCACAGTGAGGAAGTACAGAATAGTAGCTACACCATACACTCTGTAACTAGACAGCCCTGGATTCAAATCTCCCCATATCATCAATAACCGACAATGTATTCTTGCAGTTTATTTTTTATTTCTTTAGAAAGAGAGAGAATGGGAAGGAGACAAGCAGGGAGAGATGAGAAGCATCAACTTGTAGTTTTGTCACTTCTGTTGTTCATTGATTGCTTCTCCCTGCAGTTTATTTCATCTCTCCTAAGCCTCAGTTATTATCTATGAAATGGGTATGCTAACTGTATCCACCTCATTAGGTAACAAGGGATTAAATGAGTTAATGTATGTAAGAAGCTCAGAAGAGTGTCAAGCACACAGAAAAAAACTCACTAAGAAACATATTTTTTCGGCCCTGGCCGGTTGGCTCAGCGGTAGAGTGTCGGCCTGGCGTGCGGGGGACCCGGGTTCGATTCCCGGCCAGGGCACATAGGAGAAGCGCCCATTTGCTTCTCCACCCCCCCTCCTCCTTCCTCTCTGTCTCTCTCTTCCCCTCCTGCAGCCAAGGCTCCATTGGAGCAGAGATGGCCTGGGCGCTGGGGATGGCTCCTTGGCCTCTGCCCCAGGCGCTAGAGTGGCTCTGGTCGCGGCAAAGCGACGCCCCAGAAGGGCAGAGCATTGCCCCCTGGTGGGCAGAGCGTAGCCCCTTGTGGGCGTGCCGGGTGGATCCCGGTCGGGCGCATGCGGGAGTCTGTCTGACTGTCTCTCCCCGTTTCCAGCTTCAGAAAAATACAAAAAAAAAAAAAAAAAAGAAACGTATTTTTTCCTTTTTCTTCTTCCTTTTGTTTTTGTTTTTTGTGTGTGTGTGGGGGGGGGGGGGGTGGAGAACTCCTCGGCAGCTGAGGGCCAATTTCATACACCTCCGCTTCTTCCAGACACTCCCTTGAAGGTTGACGCAGTGCGGTCATAAAGCCTGCCCTTTCGACAGAGAGACCAGGCTCCAGGCCACAGTCAGCAGGATGTGCTTCTGGCCACATTCCCGGAGGCGGAATGGATTTGTGATGGTTGCTCACGGGGCTCTGACCAGGTACCCTGTCCTAGAGAAAATGCTGGTCAGCGTCAGGAAAGAGAGTAGGACCGTCTGACCTGGAAGCATGGTCTTCTCTGCAGCTCTCCTGTGAGAGGGAGAGACTGTTTGCCTTCCATCCAGGCAATGGGTACTCTAAGGCTGTGCTATCCAAGCCCCAAATTATAGAAGAGCCTCCCGTGACCCTGAACATGAAAAGACATCAGTCCTGCCCCGGCTGTGCCCACTGTGCTGACAGCCAGGGGATGGTGCGTGGGAATGTAGTAGGTAGAAATTTTCTTGTCCGTTTCACCGGCTCCATGTTGGGAGTCCAAGGTGCTGTGGCAGGAAAGACGTCTAGGATGGAATCAGAAAAAGCGCAGCCTATAAGCTAGAATCCACTACCCTGGTCTTGGCCACCTAGTCAACCCAATAGAACTTTCGGGCTAATTTTACTAAGGAAGCAAGTGTTAATCAGAATGTAGAAGAAAAGGAGAAGAGGAATCAAGGAGACAGAGGAGAAGGACCACGGGCTTTGGAGTCAAAAGACATTGATTTGAGTGCTGGCTCCGTCTTCCACTAACTGTGTGAGCTTGACATGGTACTAAACTCTCCTGAGCCTCTATTTTCTCCACTGAAACCGGGAACAATTAGATCCTCCTCTACCTGGTGTTATTGAGAATATCCAGTGAGATAACATAAATAAAACTGCCGCTTTGTTAGCCTGGGTTTTTATACCAAAATATACAGTTTGACTTTTATCCTTACTTAAGTGTGCTCCAGTCCCAGGATAGCACTTATATAATCTGTCTCCTTATCTTTTCTTCTGTGTGCCTGCAAAACTAGCCTCCCTGACTCCACTAGCCTCCCTGACTCATTCTGCAAAGCACAGCTCTAAAATCAATTCCTCTGTGAACTCTCCTACACACATACACCTGGAAGACATCACTTTGGCTCTCCATGAAGTCCCACAGCAATTTATCAGTTCACTTCTCCTGGTAGTCAGTATTCTCCACCTTGCATCACAATGGTCTGTGGACTATCCTGACAAATCCTATCTTGACTGTAAGCTCTGTAAGGATGGGATTTGAGGCTGGTTCACCTTACAGTCCCCCAAGGTGCCTGACATAAGGTGAACGCTAAGAAACAACATCCAGTGACTAGGAAAGTTACTGCTCAGCATCTTGGCTGCCACAACCCACTGGCGTCCTCTCTTGTCCAGCTCCATCCCAGAAGAGTAGGCGACCTCACTTCTGCCTCACAGGAATTTTTGTGCATTCCCGCCCCCCAGAGCCATTACAGTTTTTGTCATAAGATTTCTTGAGGTCTTCTTTCATGAGAACGAATAACAAAGTTCCGGAATATGCAGTATCCAACTTCTACCTGGCGTCCCATGGGGGCTATTAGCTCAGCCCTTTCAGAAGTGAACTTCTCAATCTTCTTCTACCTCTCCCCCGGCCACCTGCTCCTTCTGCTTACTTTCTAGCTCAGTGGGAAGGAACCTGGTGCTGTTCTCTCTCTCTCTCTCTCTCACTCATTCATTTAGATTTTCAACTTAGAGTTGAAGCTGGACTAATTAAGACTTTGGGGAATGTTGGGGTAGGATGAATGTATTTTTCACATGAAAAGGGCAAGAATTTAGGGGTTCCATAGAACTGGTCTCTAACAGTTGAACTGTCCTCCAAAGAGACATGTTAATGTTCTAAACCTCAGGACCTCAGAATGTGACCTTACTTTGACATAGGGTTGTTGTAGATATAACTAGTGAAGACAAAGTCATGCTACTGTAGGATGGGTCCCTAATCCAACATGACAGATGTCCTTAAGGAAAAAAAAGAGAGAGAGAGAAATAAGCAGGAAGAACAGAGGCACAGATTGGACCCAGAAGGCAAGGAATGTCAAAGCTGTCTGGCAAACCTGGGAAGTTGGAAGAGGCAAGGAAGGATTCCTCCCTACAGATTTCCGAGGGAGCCTGGTCCCGCCAACACTTCCCCATTGCATTTCTAGGCTCCAGAACTCAGACAACAAATGCGTGTTGTTTGAAACCACCCAGTATGTGGTAGCTGGTTACTGCAGCCCCAGGAAATTAATCCACCCCCTATCCTTCCGCTGATTGAAAGGGACTCGACCTCCTCCCTCTTCTCAGCCCCCGCAGCTGGTCTCACCCCAGCTCTGCCCCAGCTCTCTCGTCTCTCCTCTCTGCCTCCCCTGACTTATTCCCCCCAGCACACCCTTAGTTCAGGCTCTCCTCTCCTCGCTGGACTATTACAAAAGCATTAAAGTCAGCGTTCCTCCCATCTGTCATCCGCACCGCTCCTGGAGAGATCTTTTCAAAGTATTGATCCGACCACGCTTTCCCGATTAAAACCCTGCAGTGGTTCCTCTGAAGCTTCAGGACACTGGCAATGGAGCGTGAGCATCTCTGTGCAGCTCGGGACCCTTGACCGCGAGGGCGGTGACCATCACCCTGGAATCACCCCCGTCCCTGCACTCACACGCACCCTCTGATCCCAGCCGGCGGGAGCATTCCAACATCAGATGAGCTGGTCCATCTAAGCGTCCTCAGCTACTACTGCCCCACCTTCAGCCTCGCTCCTCTTCTTTGCCTAACCAACTTGTCCTCTTTCTTCACAATCAACTCAGGTAGCACCTCCCTCAGGAAGTCTTCCCTGAACGTCACCCCTCCCAGGCTAGACAGAATGCCCCTCTCTGCACTTTCACTGGGGTCACCTGCACCCACCCAGAGCTTTTCTATTGCTAGGCTCACCTCCTTTAGTGTGGAAACCATCTTTCCTACTTGTATCACCAAAGCCGGCACGGTCACAGAAAAGGTGCCGACAAAACATTCTTTTATTTTATTTTTTTACTTATCGACTTTCAACTATTGTATTACAGTCTGTTTATTGTAGGGGGCCAGGTGATGAGCCAAGATCCTTCGGGCATGGTTGCTTTTCCTCCTCCCACCAGCCTTATCTGTGGAGCATCATTATCTTTGGGGACTTACTAAGGAGTCTCAGAGAGATGAAACACACCCCCCCCCCCAGCACACACAGCTAGAAAAGGCCAGAGGAGAGGGCTGCTGGGCCAGGCCTCCGGACCCCACCACACTGGCAGGACAATGGAGGGGTAAGCCATTGAACACTGGAGAGTTCTCACAATTAGAAGTTATTCCCTGCAGTTCATCGGAATGCAAATGGAGACCTCTCTAGTTCCATTTGCTACTTCAGTATCGACTTGCTTCTTTCTTATCGAGAGAGGAGAGAGAGAGAGAACGAGCAAGCCATTCTCCCACGGTTGAAGGCGTTCCAGTCCTCATTCATCACACCAGCTCTGTGTGTCTGTGTTGGGGGGGAGGGAGGGATGAACGTACACATTATAAACACTAGCAGAGGCAAATGAGGAGCTATTTTATCTCCTCGGCACAGAACATATAAAACTGGAGCCGGGCCTGCACCCTGAGCTTTATTTACAGTGTGTGGTGGTAAGCAGAGTCCCGACAAGGGAGGTGCCTTCTTCGCACCCCCCCCCCAACCCCACGCCTTGTTAGAAGCAAAGACGAATTAAAAACACGGGCTGCTCAGAGAGAGATGAATCAATTTTCATCAGAGCAGTGCCCCTGACACCACCCCGACCAATCAATATATTTCTCCATAATGGTGTCGCTAAAGCTGCAACCAAGTGACCAGGAAAACGCAAAGCAGCCTCATAAAGAACATCACAATGTAACAGGATATCCAAATCTTAATTCCTATTATCTGCCTTCAAGGGCACATTAATATCTCCAGTAGGGGAGTCCATCAAAAATTCATGGAGCCTGGTTTCACTGCCTTCAGACAGCAGTTCTAGGGGCTTCCAGGGTTCCTAATGCTCCAAGTTGGCAAGAGGGGAGTTTCACCCAGTCTAGGAGAAGAATCTAGACTCCTCTGGAACGTGGCCCTCTGTAAGGCGGACAGAAAGCTCTGAGCAGTTGGTCCAGCCTGTTAAGATGCTACCTGTTGGCCCTGGATCGGGGAGAAGACTGACACCTGCCTGGATGGGTTCTAGGCAGGCTCAGAGGCCCTGCAACCCAGTGACCAATACTATAATCAAGTCCACCTGGTGCCATCACCCAGAAAACCAGTAGGAACCCACCCATGCCTAGAATGAGAAAGGCAATGCCCTGCCCTGCTGCCTCCTCACCTCCTCCCATCTCTTTGAAGATTTCAGGGAATAGGAGAAGGCTGACCCCTAGGAATGCAGCCAATTCCTTGCAGGGGTCCTCTGGGCGTCTCCTTGGTCACATACATGCCTCTCACTCAGATCTTTGCATCATTATAACGGTGACAATCACACAGGTAGTGTATTAGCTAAAAGCCTAAAGCCAATGACAGTCATAGTCTAGGTCTTGAAGATGCCACACATCACTTGAGTGGTCTTGCAAGCCTCAGTTTCCCCATCTGTGAAATGAAACATCACCGCCATCTCATGAGATCGTTGTGACTATCGACAACCTTTACTGAAGTCTTGACCAGGCTCAGGGATCATCAAAGCCCTTTAAAGGTATCAGGCCATTTTATCGTCACAACAACTTGGTGAAGTTGGTATTGTATTCTGGCCATTTTACAGATGAGGAAGTTGAGGCACAGAGGTTCATTCAAAGAAACAGTACATGCAAAGTACTTAGCACAACACCTAGCACCTTGTGAAAGCTCAGTGGGTGTTATCACCTGCTATTTCTGTAACATTTAACATACTTTTCTAAGTCTGTAGTTTAAAAGCTGCTTCGTGTTCCTAAGCATCATTGATCTGTACAACAGCATTTCTAAAATCCAGATTACTACCAGAGCCTTCTAAGTGGTCTCCCGACCCTTCCAATCCATACTCTTGAGTGCTGCAAAGGAGAGCTTTCTGAAACTTCCGTTATATTCCTCCAATGGATTCTCCATGCCTTTTGGATAAAGTCCAAACCTCTTAACTTGGTGGACAAAGATCCCCTTCATCTGACCTTGGTTTGCCTGCCCAGTCTCAGTTCCCAATGCCCCCCCATATCACGGTTTATATTCCAATTTTCCCCCAACCCTTTCAGGAACATGTCCTGTCCATCCACATAGGGGGACTCTTATGTGTGTCATCTCCCCACCTTGTGATGATTTTCCTTCCTTATTCTAGAAAACACCTTCCCTTCCCGTTAAAGTTGCCTCCTCTGCAAAGCTTGCCCTGTACCCTAGGGCAGATTTGCACTCTTGTTTCTTAGGGTCCCCAGTGAGCCTCAGTGCCCTCACCATGTTACTCTTGACACTGCATGTGTCCGCCCACTGTCTGCCTCCCCTGTTCAGTCAGGGCCTGCTGGATGGCCAGGACTTGTCATTAGTATATCCCAGCTCCCCTGCTCAAGTCCTGGCAGAGAGCAGCAGGCACTGTGTGTGTGTGTGTGTGTGTTGTGTGTGTGTGTGTTTTATATTGTTTTTATTTTGAATTATGGTGCAGTAGAAATGACAAAACACCATAATCTTGTCCTTGATCAGGAGACAACTGAAAGTTTTAATGCAGTCTTGGGGACAATGTCAGTTTAACAGAACCCACTCTAGCTCGTTTAATCAGAAGAAAGATTTATTAAAGGATGTTAGGTAGTGCGTGGAATCTCCAGAAGACCAGAGAATCAGTCTCAGGAAGGGAACAGCCTGAAAGGACATACAAATGGCAGTGGCAGGCCGCTCCACCTGAGTCGCTGCCACGGTCACCTCTGGGCAACGGCACCCCGGCTCCTACATAGCATAATTGAATAAATGAGTCCCAGCGATCTGCAGGGCCAGTGATTCCTATCTCACCAAGGAGGAATCGAGCACAACAAGACTGTGGGGCTGGCTCACAGCACCGCGCGGGAGGTGTTCTGATGCCTAGATGTCCCCACTGTGCTGCAGCCACTTCTAGAGCTGAGGAGACACATGGGAGCTCAGACACCCGAAGCTTGGCTGCAGAGAGCACGAGGAGATAGTGTGAGACCCAGTCAGAGTCCCCCTCCCCTGTGCATTTTATCCTCCTGAGCAGGAAGCTGAGCACACGGCTCAGCCCCCACTGTAGTGGGGTGCGGCCCTGGAATGGAGTTTTCTGCTCAGCGGAATAAGAAGTCAAGAGAGGTGGGTCAGCTCTGCGCTGGCGCATCTGAAAGCGGGTGTATCTTCTCCACGATCTCGTGGCAAGACAGAGGTCCCAGGGGAGGTCGCGCCCTGGGGGAGGCGGTCCCTCTCTAAGGGAGGTGGTCCTGCCCTGGGGGAGGCGGTCCTGCCCTGGGGGAGGCGGTCCTGCTCTAGGGGAGGGGTCCCGCTCTAGGGGAGGCGGTCCTGCCCTGGGGGAGGCAGTCCTGCCCTGGGGGAGGGGTCCCGCTCTAGGGGAGGCGGTCCCGCCCTGGGGGAGGCGGTCCCGCTCTAGGGGAGGCGGTCCCGCCCTGGGGGAGGTGGTCCCGCCCTGGGGGAGGGGTCCCGCTCTAGGGGAGGCGGTCCCGCCCTGGGGGAGGCGGTCCCGCCCTGGGGGAGGCGGTCCGCCCTGGGGGAGGCGGTCCCGCCTTGGGGGAGGGGTCCCGCTCTAGGGGAGGTGGTCCCGCCCTGGGGGAGGGGTCCTGCCCTGGGGGAGGCGGTCCCGCCCTGGGGGAGGCGGTCCGCCCTGGGGGAGGCGGTCCCGCCCTGGGGGAGGCGGTCCCTCTCTAGGGGAGGGGTCCCGCCCTTGGGGAGGCGGTCCCGCTCTGGGGGAGGCAGTCCCGCCCTGGGGGAGGCGGTCCCTCTCTAGGGGAGGGGTCCCGCCCTGGGGGAGGTGGTCCCGCTCTGGGGGAGGCGGTCCCTCTCTAGGGGAGGGGTCCCGCCCTGGGGGAGGTGGTCCCGCTCTGGGGGAGGCGGTCCCTCTCTAGGGGAGGGGTCCCGCCCTGGGGGAGGTGGTCCCGCTCTGGGGGAGGCGGTCCCTCTCTAGGGGAGGGGTCCCGCCCTGGGGGAGGTGGTCCCGCCCTGGGGGAGGCGGTCCCTCTCTAGGGGAGGGGTCCCTCCCTGGGGGAGGCGGTCCCGCTCTGGGGGAGGCGGTCCCGCTCTACGGGAGGCGGTCCCGCTCTGGGAGAGGCGGTCCCGCCCTGGGGGAGGCGGTCCCGCCCTGGGGGAGGCGGTCCCGCTCTGGGGGAGGCGGTCCCTGCTCTAGGGGAGGCGGTCCTGCCCTGGGGGAGGCGGTCCTGCCCTGGAGGAGGCGGTCCCGCTCTGGGGGAGGCGCTCCCGCCCTGGGGGAGGTGGACCTGCCCTGGGGAAGGCGGTCCCGCTCTAGGGGAGGCGGTCCCGCCCTGGGGGAGGGGTCCCGCTCTAGGGGAGTTGGTCCCGCTCTAGGGGAAGCGGTCCCGCTCTGGGGGAGGCGCTCCCGCCCTGGGGGAGGCGCTCCCGCCCTGGGGGAGGTGGACCTGCCCTGGGGAAGGCGGCCCCGCTCTAGGGGAGGTGGTCCCGCCCTGGGGGAGGCGGTCCCGCTCTAGGGGAGGCGGTCCTGCCCTGGGGGAGGCGGTCCTGCCCTGGAGGAGGCGGTCCCGCTCTGGGGGAGGCGCTCCCGCCCTGGGGGAGGTGGACCTGCCCTGGGGAAGGCGGTCCCGCTCTAGGGGAGGCGGTCCCGCCCTGGGGGAGGGGTCCCGCTCTAGGGGAGGCGGTCCCGCTCTAGGGGAAGCGGTCCCGCTCTGGGGGAGGCGGTCCCGCTCTAGGGGAGGTGGTCCTGCCCTGGGGGAGGTGGACCTGCCCTGGGGAAGGCGGCCCCGCTCTAGGGGAGGTGGTCCCGCCCTGGGGGAGGCGGTCCCGCCCTGGGGAAGGCGGTCCCGCTCTAGGGGAGGCGGTCCCGCTCTAGGGGAAGCGGTCCCGCTCTGGGGGAGGCGGTCCCGCTCTAGGGGAGGGGTCCCGCCCTGGGGGAGGCGGTCCCGCTCTAGGGGAAGCGGTCCCGCTCTGGGGGAGGCGGTCCCGCTCTAGGGGAGGTGGACCTGCCCTGGGGAAGGCGGCCCCGCTCTAGGGGAGGTGGTCCCGCCCTGGGGGAGGCAGTCCCGCTCTAGGGGAGGCGGTCCCGCCCTGGGGGAGGCGGTCCCGCCCTGGGGGAGGCGGTCCCGCCCTGGGGAAGGCGGTCCCGCTCTAGGGGAGGCGGAGCCACCACACAGGAAGAGCACCCGCTCCAGTTCACCATGAGGAGGGTTGCCCTCTAACACTCCCACTGGACCGCGATGAGAGCAAAAAAATGTTTACCGTGGTTAGAGGCTATGATGTAGGGATCGCATGTGAGAGCGGTCAGCCTACCCTCACAGGTGAACACGGGAGGGCAACCCACTGGCTCACAACTCAAAACGGGAGGGCTGCAGCCGAGACCACGCACCCCTCAGCCTGGCGCGCCGGCCGACGGTGAACGAGGCACCTCTCAGGTGGCAGCCTTCCAGGCTGGTGAACACACCGAGGTGTGGAAGGGTGGCACACCCAGAGAGGGCAGGGAAGCTCTGTGTCCCTTCTCTCTCGCCCAATGCATCTCTTCCTTTAGCTGCTCCTGTGTTGTAGGCTTCATAATGAACCAGTAATAGTCGAGTGCTCTCCTGAATTCCGTGAGCCATTCTAACAAATGATCAAACCCTACCAAGGAATAACGGGAACCCTGGGTTGCAGCCAGCGTTAGAAGTTACTACGGGGAGACTAGGACTTGCGATTGGTGTGTGGAGTGGCAGCCGTCTCTTAACCTGAAGGTCTGCACTATGCTTGGTAGTGTCAGAATTGAAGCGGATTGAAGGACCCCCAGCTGGTGTCCTAGAGTCACAGAGCTGGCTGGTGTGAGGAAAGTGCCCCACATTTAGTGTCAGAGCATAATGAGTGGAAATAGATCAAAGAGGTATCAGAATCAGGCCTTCTCCAACCAGAAATGTGGGCTGACTTGTCACAGGATCTGGTCTGTCTTCGTCTCCCTATCAACCATCTACTTACCCCACCGAGTCTGTCTCTAGCTTTCATTTGCTTATCTCTCCTCCGCTTCATCCTCAGCTCTGTGAGGCAAACAATGAGATGATGTTTGGAGCTCCTCTCCTGCTGTAACAGTCTCACACTTGCTCGCAGCCAACAGCAATAGCAGCCCCCCGCCAGCGTGGGTCCCCAGAGCCAGCAGCTGCAGTTGGGTTGAGGATGCAACCCCTTACTTGCTCCAGACCATTAACTTCACCCCATTCCCAAAGCAGTCATATGGCAATCAGTTCTGTTCCACAAATTAGTAGCTACAAACAAGAAAGAAGACTTGGGGTGCAGGGACCCTTCTCACCCGAAACATATTCCATCCCCTTCTGGGGAGTCAACCAGGAGCCTCGGTTTACCCTGTCCCCACTCTTCCTCCACTTGGAGGATGCTATCAGTTCCAAAGAGGAGTCACAGATGTTACCTGAATCCTCCACCTGTTCCAGTCAAGGAAAGAAGTATGAAAAATGACGAAGGGGTCAGGGTGTAGAGTGCAGACTCGGAACCTCTGGGCTCAAAGTGTGGTCCAGAGACAACCTGGCTTTTCTTGTGCTAAGCATCCCAGGCTTCGAGCAAAGGAGGCTGACTTCCCCGCTCAGATCCATATTCCAGCTCCCGTCATATTCTCTGTGTGACCATGGAGAAGTTACTCAACCTCTGTGAACCTTCCATTTATTTGTCTGTAAAATCTATAAAAAGGGGGATTATAATAGTTTCTGCCTCACAGGGTTGTTGCAAGAATTAAATGGGAAAATGCATGGGGCATGAAGTTCACACTGACAGCCAAGACCAAGGTGATCAGCACTGCGTTGTGCCCAGCATGGTGTCTAATGTCTTGTACAATTTTACTAAATGTTTGAGAAAGGAGGAGGAGAGAAAAGAGAGGAAGGGAGGGAGGGAGATAGGGAGAGAGGGAGGGAGGGAGGGAGAGAGGGAGGGAGGGAGGGAGGGAGGGAGGGAGGGAGAGAGGAGGGAGGGAGGAAGGGAGGAAGGGAGGAAGGAAGGAAGGAAGGAAGGAAATAGGTGGTAGGAAGCTCAGGCCAGCTTTGTGAATAATTAACACATCTGATCCGTGCAAGTTTCTACGGGGTGGGGGTAGAGTCTCATAGTCTGATCAAAGCACCCATGTGATTCCACTCTGCCGGCCTCCCCAGCCCTACTGAGAAGCCCGCCTCGCCAGCTCCCAGTGACCCTGGCGTAGGGAATCCCTTGGGCCCTGGCACCAGTAGGGGAAGTTGTCCTTGTGAGGGAGCCAAGTGGACCCGCAGCCTCCCTGGGCCTCACGTGCTGGCAGCGGGCAACCCGCTGCATGTCAACTGCTTTTCCCTGCAAACCACACTTATTCAGTGTGACAGGAGAGGAGGGGCCTGTTGGTGTCACTGTATGACCTCAGGCACCTCACTTAACTTCTCAGAGCCTCAGTTTCCTCATCTGTAAAATGCGGAAGGTAATAGCCCCCGCCCTGCCTTCCCCCGTGGGTGGGGCGGTTCCCTCACTAGAACTATGTGCTAGGTCAGGGGTAGTCAACCTTTTCATCCCTACCGCCCACTTTTGAATCTCTGTTAGTAGTAAAATTTTCTAACCGCCCACCGGTTCCTTCACAATCCACAGTCATGGTGATTTATAAAGTAGGGAAGTAACTTTACTTTATAAAATTTATAAAGCAGAGTTACAGCAAGTCAAAGCATATAATAATAATTACTTACCAAGTACTTTATGTCGGATTCTCGCTAAGTTTGGCAGAATAAATCTTGATGAAACAACTTACTATAGTTAAATCTATCTTTTTATTTATACTTTGGTTGCTTGCTCTGCTACCACCCACTGGGAAAGCTGGAAAAGTAGGGACCAGGTTAACCACCACTGTGCTAGGTAAACAAGTTAGTATCTCCTCCAGCAAATAATTGGTGTTCTGCAAATAAATGCCAAATAGTCAAGAGTTGGTTTCTTTCTTGTTTTGCAGAAAGCTGGGGTGGCAGATAAGATGAGTGAGTGAGGGCCTATCAGTAGAGAGGGTGGGCCAGGTCTTACTCCTGGGGAGCTTTAGAACCGCACCAGATGCCCTGGCCCCAGCCAAGCAATTCTGATTTGGTGGATACGTGGTGGGGGGTGGGCTAGTTTTGTTTTTTTTTTCCTGTTTAATGTTTATAGGTGTTTATAGGTTCTCATGTTGAGAACTCCTGAGCTCCCCAATGAAATGAACGTGAACAAACCAAAGGAGGAGAATAATCTAAAAATCAGCTTGCACCTGCTGAATAGCCCCTCCCCCAGAATTCAAAAGCCTCTGAACTACGAGAATGAAACATTTATGAATGTGGTTTTTAATAGCTTACATTTATTACATGCGAAGTATATGGCAAGCACTCTGCTAAGCTCCTGATTGTCTGTATCTCAGTGAACCCTCACACCAGCCATATGAGGTAGGGACTGGCATCGTCTCATTTCCAGAGGTGGAAAGGGGCAGAGCTCGTAATTCCTCATGGTTTACAGTGGGACCAGCACCCGACCCAGCTCTCTGCTCCTTCAGTCCTTGGACCAGTGCCGGAGAGAGAGAGACCCGGGCCCCCACCCTGTCTTGCATTCCTGTTTGATTCTGAGCAAATCACTGCTCTTTCCTGGCCTGTTTCCTCATCTATAAGATGCGGTCTCTGGGGCGCCAGCACTGTCATTCTTAGACGTATAATCCTGTGACCCCTTCTTGTTTAAACCCACTGCCCCTTTATTTCTCTTCTCTTTCCAATTTCCTTAATCTCAAAATGTATTTGAAACCAGGGTAACTGGCTTAGAAACCTGCTCTACAGCGAGGTTAGTATATAATTTTGGCCTCTCCAGGATTTGAAGCTGGGAATCCTCTTGATTTTCCTTTTTTCCCATAAAATTCAAGAACTCTGGGCAATTGTGGTTGGGCAGAATCAGCTTTGGAATTCCTGGCATGACAGGACTACACTGGATAACACACGTGTGATGCGCAGGAAGCCCGTCCCTCACTCCTGCAAGGCCACGCCTCCTGCAACACCTGGGATTGGTAGTTCCCCAGAAGTTTGCTCAGGGTGTCAAAAGCTTGTGTTGACGAAGAGAGAACATTGTATACACCCTCCCAGAGAGTCACAGTGTATGTCAGCCACAGTAAGCGTGCTGATAAGTCCTGCAGGGAAGAAATCTGGGCAGTTTGGTTTCACCCAGATTTTTCTCCAGCTTCCCTGGCCAAAGAACCCTTTCATCGAATACCTAAACTGAATGCTTAAAACAGGGCACACTTATCCTCGCCAAAGCTACCTCCCACCTGCTTGACCCTCAGATTCCCGCTTCCCTGAAATCTGGAAGACAGCTATGAGGAAAGCAAGCGTAGAAGGAAGTCTCGTGCTAGCTGCCACCATCCCAGACACACCATTTCCTGCCTCACAAGGGGGTCTGAGGAGCTGGGAGGGCTGCAATGAACAAGGCAGCTGGCCCAGTGGTACAGGAAGCACTCTCATCCAACAGTCAGGTGGGCCCAGCTGGGTGACAATAAAGCCATCACGGCAACTTGCACCTTGTCATTTTAAAGGGTGGTTCTTCACCCTTCAGGCTGTCTGTGGAGTTGGGAGATCAATTCATTTGCACGTGTGAAAGGACCAAATTAGAGACGCTAAGACAGAGAGAATGATCTAACTGAACCTTTCACATTCTTTCCAAGGTAGGATCTATTAAGGGACAGTCACCGCCACCATTACTTCATTCTGCAAAGCTCCATTAAACCCTTACTCTCTGCAGGCTCTGGAGATAATGCAGTGATAAATGAGATTCAGCCATTGCCTTCCCGGGGCTCACAGCTTGCGTGGAGACAGATGTGCAAACAATAATCATACTGGATACTTGTACCCGGAGTAAGGACCAGGGCTCAAAGAAGTCTGGAAAGAGGAGAGCTAGCTCTGCCTCTTCTCAGTGTAGCACACACGTACTGACAATCTTCTGTGTCTCTGACACTGTTCCGGGCACGGAGGGAACAGACAAGAAAGACACAGTCCCTGTCCAAAAGATGCCATTGGCCTCCGAGATGTTTCAGTGCCCACATTCCTCCTTCAACAGAGTAGAACATTTCCTCTTCTAAATTCTGGAATTCCCCTCCTTGGCACTTGTCACACCATAGTGCCTGTCACACCATAATGAATCTGTTAAAATGCTTGTTTTCCCACAGGGCCTACAAGCCGCCCAAGGGCCAAGCTCCTGCACTACTGATGTTTGCATAACAAGTTCTTCCTTTAGCAACTGCAAAGGGAAGACAGAAGATGCTCAACAAATGCCTTTGAACTGAAGAGACGAGTGCCCGGAAAGGAGAGTTCATACATCAGTACAGTATAAGGTCACTCTGGCGCAGCCCAGGGAGAGGAAAAAGCACCAAGGTGTTCCATGCAGGGAGAACACGGATCCAGGAGGGTGAGTCTGGGGAGCAGGGCGCCATCAGGAAAGCCGGAGAAACGCGGCACTGACTTGGACATTGGGAGATGGGCGGACTGTGGATGAAAGAATACTAGGGGAGAGGAGCGGAGTGAGTCTCAAGTGTGAGCAAAGCTGAGGAGTGCAGGGGGAAAGCAAGCATGCAGGAAAGAGGGAACTGCTCGTCCGACCAGAGTTCAGGGTACGGGCCATGAAGAACTGGAAGCTGAGCCTGCAAATGCAGTTTGGAGAGGCAAAGGGGACCGCTGATTGAGCAGAGTGAAGCGGAGACATACTGAAAGCTGACTTTGAGACAGGGCCGTGTGACAGTGGTGAATAATGGGGATGGGAGGGACAGCGGCTGGCGAGAGACTGCTTAGAAATATCCATTCTGAGTCAGCCATCATGTTCCCTAAAGACACTGCCAGCCCCCAGCTCCACTGCCCAGGCCCCAGAGAGTCACCCTCACACTGGTATATAGCTCCCCCGCCCTGTGACCTATAAATAGCCACATAAAGGTCTCTGTCCCCAGCTCAGCCACAGACACTCCAGTGCTAAACTGTCATCCACCAGGACCTGAGCACAGCCAGCCATTACTCAGCCCTGCCTGGTCACCCCATTGTCCTTTTGGGGAAGCCAAACCTGGGGTCCCCTGGAAACATGGACACTGGTCAGCAGGAAGGGGTAGACAGTGGCATCTTCCTGAGCTGGATCCTATCCTCAGATCCCCGAGAGAAATTCACACTCTACCAAAAAAGGAAGGGAGAGATATTTCGGTCTGTGGCTACGCATGCCTCTTCTTTAAATCTACCCAGGGGCCACTGCTGAGGACCACTGCTCACCCAGGACCAGGTAAAGAAGCGCAAGGTCTGAGCTTCTGGAACGGAGTGTCTGGAAGTCTGAGTGCTGGCCTTCGGGTGAGCGACCTTGGGTCTAGCATCTGCCCTCCTCTCTGGGGAGGTGTTCTGGAAACTGATGTGACCATTGTGGGAGCTGTCCTGGAATTGGAGATACCCTGTCTTGTACCCTGAAGCTAATGCTGGGGCTCCCTGAGGAAGAAGGTCCTAACACCTGGTGCAGGAGACAGGCATCATAATAAGCATGAGGGAGGACAAGTCTGGCTGACCACACTCAGGATCCCGACTTTGCCACTTGCTAGAACACGACTTTGAAAAGCCCCTGAACTTCGTTGAGCTTGAATGTCCTCATCTGCAAGGCCTGCCCGACCACAGTGGGCTCTTGAGTCAGATGGCAAGTGTACACATGAACGTTCCCTATAAACTAAGGACTCAGGAAAAGCTATCACGCTGCCACTACGCATCCCGGAAGTCCGCACCCAGCTGGCCTATATAGTCTTGGGAAACCCAAGGCCCCCTAGAAACATAACCTCCCCTAGAGAGAGGCCTAGGTCCCCACCTAACCCATCAGGGACCTGACTGGAGTCACCTCAGTTTAATATCTGCCCCCCTCCTTCGTTAAGAAGGATGAACTGAAATCATCTGTGTGAAGGGAGAGGAGAAATACCGAGTATTTGCTGTTTATTATATGCCAGACTCTGTACTGAGCACCCATTATCTAATTCAATTAAACGTTCATACTAACTCTATCATATATATTCTACATACATAAAAGATGCCGTATGTATAATATATATATATCATATGACATATTTGATGTATTATATATGTGAGAGAGAAATTATACATAGATTTCTTATTTTAGAGGCAGTGAGAGGATACAAACTCAGGTCTCTCTACCCCCTAAGAATCTTGCTTTTTTCCTCGGTGGTTTCCTACTCTTCGCTTCCTGATGCAGAGGGAGGGGGCGCCGCCCTGGGGCGGGGGGAGTGCCATGTGCTGCTCAGCGAGCACTGCTTCTTTCCCCTTCCCTTCTAAAGAGAGTGCTGGGCCGAAGCACGCTGCCAGGAGTGCCCAGCGCCAGGAGGTGGGCCCTGGGCAGCCTGGTCTGCTTGGGCTGGGTCCAGAATGAATATTAGTCCACATGCCCCAGGGGGCAGCCCTGGCTCCGGGCTGTGAGACTAAAGCTCAGAAGGCCGACGACACCCATATACATGGCCACAGACCAGGGGAGCAGAGGTACCAACAGGCCTGGTGCCCACCTGGCTGGGGGAGCCTCACAGGGCCTGGCACCAGCAGGGGAAGCTGTTCTCATGAGGCAGCCGTGGGCACCCGCACCTCCCTGGGCCTCCCTCCGTCTGCGTGGTGCCAAGTGTTGTCTCAGTAAACCACACTCAGCTCCATCTGAGGACAGCTCCTGAGACAGGGCTTCCATCCCAATGTACGGAGTAAGCCAGCGGTTCTCAGCTGGAAACGATTCTGCCCTGCAGGAGGCACTGGGCAGCGAGTCTGCCCTGCAGGAGGCACTGGGCAGCGAGTCTGCCTCAGGAGGCACTGGGCAGCGAGTCTGCCCTGCAGGAGGCACTGGGCAGCGAGTCTGCCCTGCAGGAGGCACTGGGCAGCGAGTCTGCCCTGCAGGAGGCACTGGGCAGTGTCTGGAGATACTTTCGGTTGTCAGAAATGCTGGGGGAAGGGTGTCGCAGGAGGAGAGAGCTACTGCTGGCCAGGAATACTGTGAAACATCCTACAATGAGCAGACAGCCCTATGACAAAGAAGTTGACACCTCAACGTGTCAATAACGCCAAAGCTGAGAAACCCCGAGATAGGGAAACTCACTCCCGGATACTCACCGAGTTCACGCAGCCGCTGAGCTGCGGACTCAGCTCCCAGGTGCTGGTTCGCTGATCCGAAGCCAGGGCTCCTTCTTCATATCTGGGACGGGAGGCTCATCCCAGCCAAGGCCAAGGAAACTGAAGTGACCAAGCCTGCATTTCTGCCAGCAGACAGAGCTGGGAGCACCCTGGACCAGACAGAAACAGGCTCCTGAATTCTGCATACTGACAGAAACTGTCCTTCCCCTTCCCGGGGCAACGCTGGTGCCGCTGGTGGTGCCAGAGGTTTGGGACTCGTAAACAATGATTTATTTGCACTTGGAATTTTACAAGTGGTTCCCTCTGTGACCAGCCACACCCACTCCCAGGCACAACGCCTGTCCTTAGGTGCTAATGGTCTGGGTCAGTGGTCGGCAAACTCGTTAGTCAACAGAGCCAAATGTCAACAGTACAACGATTGAAATTTCTTTCAAGAGCCAAATTTTTTAAACTTAAACTATATAGGTAGGTACATTCCTTATTGAGGTAGCGCCTGCACGTGGTATTTTGTGGAAGAGACACACTCAAGGGGCCAAAGAGCTGCCTGTGGCTCGCGAGCCGCAGTTTGCCAACCAGGGGTGGGTGAACTCCCTACAGTCCAGAAAGGGCCACCACAGTGCCCGCTCGCTAGAACTGGACAGCTACCTTGACCAGGTTCCTTGCGCTGTCCTCAAAGATAGCTAATACAGGACAAAGCCTGACACACGGTAAGTACGCAAGCAGGGAAGAGGGACCAGCAGCCTGGTGTGAGTGCGGCCGTGGCAGAGACGAGGCAGGAGCAGCCAGCGTGGCCGGGTCACAAGTGCCATCCAAGTTCAGAGCTGGGACTCTGCCCTGAGCCCTGGGATGAGACAGAATGAGATTCTAGGTCAGCCAGTGACCTAACCATTTTGTCACTGCCAGTTGGCATCATGGACCCCAGAAGCGAAGTCTACACATGACAGTTACAAAATTAATTGGGTCTGACCTCAGGCAGAAAGCCTTCCTTCTGACCTCTCTGATGGATGTACAGGCAGCCTGTCATTCCCAAGAGAGGGCAGCCGAGCGCCGAGCTGCAGTCCTGACTCCGATTCTTAGGACCCCTGACCCATACCTAGGCAGTACCTCCTGGGGCATCCGCAGTCCACACCCCTCACTCGCAAAAAGAACAACACCCTCAACTTTGGAGTCCCAAGTTACCGGACAGCTTCTGTCAACCACGAGTCATCACTGAGTGACTGGCGACCGGAGAGTCGAGTTTGGACTCCACAGACAGGTTGCTCAGGGCTCCAAAGACCAACGGAGAACTTTGCCAAAAATAAAGCCTCTTCCTGCTAGGGAAATTAGAAAAGCCGTTTTTAATAATTTCAACAGCAGAACCTCACAACTTCGCCAGGCTCCAGCCTGCAAAGTCTCAGCGAGCTGTGGCTTGGGTCTCCCTAAGCCGGGAGCTACATTTGTCTTCTGTGGCCAACTGGTCACAAACAGGCCTGCCCACGGGCAGCTGGAAGCCTTAGAGCAGAGACATGGCAGACACAGAGGATGAGCTGCAGACAGGAAGTGGGTAGGCACCAGGGCGAGCACTGGCGCCTCTGTGGAAGAAGACCCATCAGCATATATGGAAAACCCAGCACTGGGTAGTTTTCAGTCCTGGCTGAGGATCAGAATTAACCTGGTGAACTTTGAAAAATCCTGATGCCCAGATTTCATTGCAAATATCTCTGGGGTGGGACCCAGACACCAATGGGTTTTTTGTTGTTTTTTGTTTGTTTGTTTTGTATTTTTCTGAAGTTGGAAACGGGGAGGCAGTCAGACAGACTCCCGCATGTGCCCAACAGGGATCCACCCGGCATGCCCACCAGGGGACGATGCTCTGCCCATCTGGGGTGTTGCTCTGTTGCAACCAGAGCCATTCTAGTGCCTGAGGCAGAGGCCATGGAGCCATCCTCAGTGCCCAGGCCAACTTTGCTCCAATGGAGCCTTGGCTGCGGGAGGGGAAGAGAGAGACAGAGAGGAAGGAGAGGGGGAGGGGTGGAGAAGCAGATGGGCGCTTCTCCTGTCTTCCCTGGCCGGGAATTTAACCCGGGACTCTTTTACACCAGGCCGATGCTCTACCACTGAGCCAACCAGCCAGGGCTTGTTTTGTTTTTTAAGGAAGAGAGAAAGAAGGGAGAGAGATGAGAAGCATCAACATAGTTGTGTCACTTTAGTTGCTCATTGATTGCTTCTCAGATGTGTCTTGGCCAGGGGGCTCAATCTAAGTCATGACCCCTTGCTTAAGGCATTAATCTTGAGCTCAAGTCAATGACCATAGGGTCACGTCTATAATCCCATGCCCCAGCCAGCAACCCCTCACTCAAGCTGGCGACCTCGCGATTTCAAACCTGGGACATCAGAGCATCCCAGGTTGATGCTCTATCCACTGCACCACCATCAGTCAGATTGACACCAGTATTTTTTACAGTTCTCCAAGTAATTTCAATGTGCATCCAACATTGAAAATCACAAGCTTAAATCTTTTCTTTATGCCTTGATTAGCTCTCTCAACACTCAATAAGGTTTTCAGTGACTATTGTTTACATTCTGTAGTCAGTAATTCACCCCAAGGACCTGAGCTTTACAAAGATATGATTTAAAGGGAAGAAATCCAATAAACATGAGACTCTTCTTTTTTTAATAATAATAACAAAAGGAACAGAAACCCTTATTTTTGCAACATTTTCTTACCTATACCATCCTCAACCAAGATGCTGCCAAGCAAGCATGATTCTTAAATAGAGTAAAACGTGATCCCATCACTCAGAACCCTCAATAGCTCCCCACTGTCTACAGCACTCTGTCTGGCTTACCCCTGTGTAACTCTCTCCCAGTATGACCTCGAACCAAGCACACACCTTGCACCCCCAGCCCCACCTGTCCTGTAACTTCATTAGCACAGTTTCCTAGCCCTACAACATCCTTACCTGCCACTTTCCTTAGTCAAAATTCGACTCCTCGCCCTGGCCGGTTGGCTCAGTGGTAGAGCATCAGCCTGGTGTGCAGGAGTCCCGGGTTCGATTCCCGGCCAGGGCACACAGGAGAGGCGCCCATCTGCTTCTCCACCCCTCCCCCTCTCCTTCCTCTCTGTCTCTCTCTTCCCCTCCCGCAGCGAGGCTCCATTGGAACAAAGTCTGCCCAGGCGCTGAGGATGGCTCCATGGCCTCTGCCTCAGGTGCTAGAATGGCTCTGATTGCGGCAGAGCGACGCCCCAAGATGGGCAGAGCATCGCCCCCTGGTGGGCATGCCAGGTGGATCCCGGTTGGGCGCATGCGGGAGTCTGTCTGACTACCTCCCCGTTTCCAGCTTTGGAAAAATACCCCCCCCCCTCAAAAATTCAACTCCTCTTCAAGCTCTAGCTAAAATGCCATTCCAAATCCTCCTTATTAGAATGAATCCTTCCTCTTCTGCATACGGCAACACCCCCTGCACAGTACGGATAATTCTCTCATGACAGTTCTAATTAAAAGTATGTTTACGGTGGTGGGGGCTGGGTGGAAAAGGTGAAGGGGGATAAGCAGGACAGACTTCTAGTTATAAAATAAATAAGCCGCAGAAATGCACACTGTGCGTCACAGGCAATACAGCCAATCATGCTGTAATATCTCTGCACAGTGATAGACGGTTAATGGGCTTATCCTGGTGGTCACATCCTATCTGTATCGCTCTGAAAATATGAGATTCCCCAAAGGACAGGGTACATGCCTTATCCATCCTGGCCCAAAGTCGGCCCTTGGGAATGCAAAATGAATGAATGAATGCATGCATGCATGAATAGCAGGATGAATTAACTATGCATTGTGGATAAACTCTTGGTTCTCCACAACTGAGACCTTAGACACTGTATGCTATTTGGTTGTGAGATGTTTTCCCAGCAAATAAATTGAAGTATATTTTCCCGGGAAGGTAGATTTCAATCTGTCTAGTGAAATCATCATTACCCATATTCCGTGTTAATTCTCTGGGCCTATTAGCATGCCAGATAATCAGCGCCCCTATGCAGGCAAGGCTGAGAGCAGGTTATATGGAAGAAATACTGCCTCTGCTTGTGGAATATTGGTGAGTGGTGCCAGGTAAGAGACAGAGCCATGATGGCAAGGGTTCCTGGAGACAGTCATGCTTGTGTCCACTGGGTGAACCTCCCTTCCCACTCCACCATTTTGTACCCAGAAGTTCCTCCCTTCAGGCTCAAAGCCAGAATGTTGTTGAATTATCTAGTCATCCAGGGAAATACAGGCTGAAGGCAGGAGATGTGAAACTGCCCCGTTGCCCTAAAGCCCTCTGCCTCTTTCTAGCAGAAGCTCTGCCTTATTTCTTTTCCATTGGGAACTCATCATCCCTCAAAACCCAACGCGGCAATTATTACACCAACTGTATCCTCTGAAAAATGGTAATTAAAAGACAACGATAAACACTTATCCTTCCTTCATCAACTGGGAGGAACTGTAGTTGATCCCCAGTTGATGAAGGAAAGCTCTTCTTTACTAAAGAACATCAGCTAATAAATGTAGAAAGAATGATAGAATGGGGAAATCATTATTTTGTGATCTCTAATGAAACTGTTAGTGCAGGTTCAAAAATTATGGTAACTAGAATATTTGCAGAGTACCTTACTATCTACCATGTCACATGTGATGGTGTATGGCCAGCAGCCGCCACTGTCACAGCCATGCACATGCAAGTTCCCATTAGATTCGGACAGACAGTAAAGAAACAGCAGAGCCAAAAAATGGTGGGCCATTCCTTTATTAAAGTCTCGCACTGGCCAACGAGCAACACACAGGGAAAACACTTCCTTTTCCCTCAGGGCTCCCAAAGCCACTGACACATTATCTGGTTCCACAAGCAGGAGAATTTTCTCTGGTTTCTCCTAGAAACAAAGACCCACCAGTCTCAGTGGAGCTCACAAAAGTCCCTCACCTCTGGCTCCACATCTGCACATCTTCTCCTCTCTGCACACACTGCTTCTTCCTCAGCACTCCGCATTCTCTCCTATCTCACTCATCTGCACATCTTCTCCTCTCTGCACACACTGGCTTCTTCCTCAGCACTCCGCATTCTCTCCTCCCTCACTCATCTGCACATCTTCTCCTCTCTGCACACACTGGCTTCTTCCTCAGCACTCCGCATTCTCTCCTCTCTCACTCATCTGCACATCTTCTCCTCTCTGCACACACTGGCTTCCTCCTCAGCACTCCGCATTCTCTCCTCTCTCACTCATCTGCACATCTTCTCCTCTCTGCACACACTGGCTTCCTCCTCAGCACTCCGCATTCTCTCCTCCCTCACTCATCTGCACATCTTCTCCTCTCTGCACACACTGGCTTCCTCCTCAGCACTCCGCATTCTCTCCTCTCTCACTCATCTGCACATCTTCTCCTCTCTGCACACACTGGCTTCTTCCTCAGCACTCCGCATTCTCTCCTCTCTCACTCATCTGCACATCTTCTCCTCTCTGCACACACTGGCTTCTTCCTCAGCACTCCGCATTCTCTCCTCTCTCACTCATCTGCACATCTTCTCCTCTCTGCACACACTGGCTTCTTCCTCAGCACTCCGCATTCTCTCCTCTCTCACTCATCTGCACATCTTCTCCTCTCTGCACACACTGGCTTCTTCCTCAGCACTCTGCATTCTCTCCTCTCTCACTCTGCAAACATGGCTTCTTTCTCTTCTCCTCCTCCTTCTCTCTCCAAAACTTTCTGGTGTGAAAACTTCTCCTCCAACAAACATTAGCAAAACAATGGCCCTTTCCAAGCAGGAAGGTAATTTGCAATTTCACAGATCACATATACCTGGCGCTGCCCAGCCCCCAATGCAAACTATAAGTGAGCAATAATGAACATCACATTTTACAAATTTATTTGACCAACAGATGGGAGATGATCTGATGATGGGAGAGGATGCAATGGAAAGAGCCCACTGTTGCTACCATAACCAAGCGATCAACATTAGCATCTCTAAGTGTGGGACAACCACAGAACATGGTCTTCCTGCTAGGATGCGATATGAAATGCATGGCTTCATTTATGGAGTCCTCTTGCCAAAACCATTAACCTAAATCTCATCAAGTTCTTAAACTTAACTCCCAGTTTATACAAAATTCAGGGGAGGGACAAGCAGGTTAAGTGAAACCACAAGTAAGTAATCAGACAGATTCGTAGTGTGAAAATAACTGTATAGGACAACTGGTCTGTTTTTTTCCAAAAGTTGATACTAAAAGAAGTGTGAAAAGCAGCGGTATTCATAATTGCCAAAAAAAAAAAAAGAAACCACTCAAATGTCCATCAACTGATAAAATGTAGCATATCCATATAATGGAATATTACTTGGTATAAAAGAAATAAAGCAGCGCTACAGGCTACGGTGCAGGTGAACCTTCAAAACACTATGCTAAATTGTGCACCTGAAACATATATAATTTTCTTAATCAATGTCACCCCAATAAATTCAGTAAAAAAGAAAAAAAAAACACTAAACAAAAGAAATTTGTCATAAACTACCACTGTTGGGCAAATAAGTTTGTAAAATTTGTGTTATTTGATTTTGCTCACTTTTACGGTTAAAAATGGCTGCTGCCCACGTCATGGCGCTGTCAGGTGATACTGTTGATTGCCTTCCTGCTTGGGAAGGGGCTTGGTTATGCTAATGAGTGCTGGAGGAGGGGTCTGTGTGGGCCCAGGTAGTTTTTAAGAAGTTTGTGAAGAAGGAGGAGCTAAGAGGCCATTTTGCAGAGGCCACATGGTTGGAAGAGAGGCAGCCAAGATGGTGGGGTGCTCAAGGGGAACAGAGGTGAGGGGCTTTGTGAACTCTGCGGAACTAGTGGGGGCCTTTGATTCTAGAAAAACTGGGAGAAAATCAGTGGCTTTGGGAGCCCTGAGTGGAAAGGGAAGTGTTTTTCCACTGTGTTTATTTACTCGCCAGCCAGTTGCGAGGCTAGAATAAAAGCTATGGCCCACCATTTCTTGGCTCTGCAGTTTCATTACCATCTAGCCGAATCCAATGTGAACCTGCACCTGCTTGTCTGCGACAGTGACGGCCACAACTACTGGACTTAGAACCACACAGTGTATGACTGCAATAGTACGATCCAGAATGGGCACCTCTACAGACACAGAGAGTAGATTAGTGACTATTTGGGGCTCGAATGGTGGGGGGTCCGGAGGAAATGGTGGGTAGGGATGACTGTTAATGGATACAGATTTTAATTTGGGGTGATGAAAATGTTCTAAAGTTCACAACACCTCGGGAATACATTAAGTCCTAAGTCCGCCGAATTTTACACTTTATAGGGGTAAGTTGTATGATATAACAAAGTGATTCTATATCTCAAAGCTATTTTTAAAAACTGCATGTGTGGTGTTGGGGAGAGCTTTTTGATTAAAGAGATAGAATAACCAAATGCAACACAGGAATCTTGATTGTATCTCAAATGGGTCCTGAATTGTTAAAATGAAAAAGCTGTTTAAAAAAGGGGGTGGGGTGGGAGGGGACAATTGAAGAATTTGAATAAAAGTGGAAGGCAGCCCAGCAGCCCCAGGAGTGTACAGAAGGAGGACTCCGCAGTGAGGCAGGAGGACTCCCGGTAAGGACTGGCCCCGTGGGGGGTGGGGGTGGGGGCATCCAGGAAGAGCAGTACTCTGGGTGATAGGAGATGGTGTCCGTTCACGAAGCAAATAAGTAAATAAGATAACTGGGCAGGCTTCCCACTGCGGGAGAAGGCAGAAACCAATATGGAATAAAGAAAAACCTAGCAGGAACCCTGTGGTGTTAGATTGGAATTGCAAGTCTCCCTGTAAACACTGGGCTTACAACGCAGATGTAAATGTACAAGTAAATATCCCAGCTCCGCTCACGCCCCACGGAGTGCGGCCAGGAGCCCGGACACCCTAGTGGCAGTGAGCACACCTAAAACTGGATCTTCTAAATAGCATTTCCCATTCAAGGACCCAGGGTTGACCAGAAAAAAAATTATAGGACCGAGGAAGGAAAAGAAACAGATGCACCTGGGACATCCTGCTGGGCCAGAAATGTTTCAAGTGCTCAAAAGTTTCAGGGAAATGTCAAAAAGGACACAGAGTCAGCTAGAAGGGATTCCCAAAGGCGGAAAGTTTTGAGTTTTGAAATAAATGATGATTATTAACAGATTAAAACCCACCGAATAAAAAAGAAGCCTGAATCTACACTGATATAAATAAATAAATGAACAAAAAGGGAGCGGAGAAAGCTCTTCTATCTTTAGAGAGCCAACTAATAAATGTAGATGGAATGATGGAATCAGAGAAGGTCCCGTTTTGGCAAGCACCGCTGTAATAATTCAGGCAAGGAAAATCGATGGATAATAAAACCAGAGGGTGAAAGAGGGATGAGAGATGGGGTTTTACATAGTCTCAAAGTATCTCCTTAGAAGACACTGTGTTAATCAAGCGATAAAAAGTAACACACTCCAAGGACTGGGACAAACAGATGTCACGTGCCTCCAGCTAGGATGCCACGAGACAAATCCTGCATCAGTTCTGTGAAATTCAGCCAGAAAGTCATTACCTGGGTCTGATCAAGAGGCAACATCAGACAAACCCAATCTGAAAATCATTCCGCAAAAATGAGTGTCTTGAAATATAAAAAACGTCAAGGTCATCAAAGTCAGGGAGAAACGGAGAAGCAGTTCCAGAGTAAAGGAATCTGGGGAGATGACTGAACGATCCTGGACGTGGTCCTTTGGCCAGAGAGGACATTGTCGGGACCACGGGGGAAAGGACACACAGGAATTCTTTGCACTCGCTTTGCAACATTTATATGTTTGAAATTGTTTCAAAAGAGAAAAATATATACACATCTCCTTTTGGAAGACCTTCGGGGCCTCCCCTGTGTTGCCTGTGGACCTTGTGCAAACTCTGGTTGTTCAGTGTATAGTCTGCACACGGCTCAGCCTCTCCCCTAGACTGTGAGCTCCTTGAATTCTTGGACTGGGCCACATTCATTACCATTTCTCTAGAGCCTCCCACAATGGGCCAAAACCTAGGAAGCACTCAATCGATGTTGTGTTGAATCACTGTGCCGAGCAACTCCTAGCCCCTGAGCTTGGCTGGCACACCCCTGGATGTGCTGTTTGGTAAATTCCTCCAGATATTAAGCTGAAATGTGCCTCTCTGCAAACCAGAGAGCACGTGTCTGCCCTGTAGCTAGGAGCTACGTGTCCTAGAAGAGCGTTCTGCTTCCAGGGGCACGGTGCCTGAGATCACAGGCTCCGAGGAGCAGCATTCTGGCCTCACTGCGTTGGGGAGAACCACGGCCCCTGTTTGTTTAATCCCAGCCCACTGCGGCAGCCTTGACTGCTCACCTGTGATTCATGTAAATGTCACTTCAGCTCCCCGAGGTTTGCAGCTATAATTCAACATTTTGTTAATAGCCACTTAAAATGTCCCTGAAATCGCTAACAGGCCCAGGGGAGAGAAGGTGTTCTGCTAAGAAATCATTCCAGGATGGCAGAAGCAGCCTTGGCCCAAACTTGAAGACACTGTTACTTCCAGTTCACGGAGATATTTATATATTTCTCTCTCATTGGCTGCCTTCTCACGCTCTGAGAGGGGTGGACACCTCTCAGGGCCACCGTGGAGAAGGTGGGACCTGAAATTCTCTCCATCGTCATGGTGGACATGCTAGACCCCCTCCCCAGTCGTTCCAGTCCAGAGAGACCTCCCTCAATCGCGATGTCCAGTGTGGGAGGACCGAACGCAAGGGAACACCGTCTCGCGGACTCCAAGAGCGGGGTCCAGATCAGAGAAAGAGAGAAGGAAACAGGAAATTATAGTTTTTGGACTAGAAGTCCAAACATTTGTGCATAGGTAGAGACGGCAAGAGGCAGAAGGGTAAGAAGAAACTCACACAGGTTGAGGTCTACTGTGCCACGTAGTTTACAAATTATTTACTTCTCCCAAAATCAAATTAATTAACTTGCCCAAGGCCATCCAACCAGCGTAAGACTGTGGGATTTGAATAGAGATAGTCTTGCTCCGGAGCTCAGCTCTTAACCATAGTGAGATACTGCCACCTGCCAATTTGTCAATCAGAGCACACCTGGACTGAATGCTCACATTGAAGTCACTGAGCCAAAGGCAGAAAGAAGTTCAAGCTCCCCCAGGCCAAGCTCTCACAATCTGGTTCCTTAGGCACATCTGTTTCTCCTAAAGTTATCATTTCCGCCACCCAGAGTTGAATTTAAAATGGGGAAGTGGAGACAGAAAGAGTGAGCAGGGAAGAATCGCATGCACATCTGATAACTGACAAGTCATTTCCTAACATCAGACCCTCCCCCCTGCCAGCCTCCCAGATGGCAACTTGAAGGGATACCGAGTGTTACCCTGGTGAGAAGGGATTTCTCCCAACTTCCCGACTTTTCCGAACAGGGTGCTGTGGAATTGTGTGGCCCTACCACCTGTTCCTTGCCGAGCCAAGGGACCGGGCAGGAGACGGCGCTGGATCGCATGCAGATCTACAACACGCAAGGTCAGGAGGACTGCAGGCACATGCCCAGCTCCTGGGGATGTGGTGCCTGCAACAGGCAGACAGCATGGCAGCAAGATCCAAAGTCTACCCCACACTTAAAAGCAAAAGCTGAATTCACAGAGTTGATGCACAGTGTCTGGCTGCGCTGCCAGGGAAACCAAGTGCACCCAAGATGCAGGGCGTCAGCCCCTAAACCACCTGCCTGTTCATTCACCAAAGGAAACGGTCTAGAGGGGGCTATCTCTCAGAGCCAGTCTTTTGGCTGCATCTGTGCTACTCCTTCTCCTCTAAGGTGGGAACTGTAGCTGAAAGGTCTTGTTCTAAAAGGTTTGGAATATTCTCTTGCAGCACAAAACTCCTCATCCGGCCTTGAGCCACAGAATTCAAGGCTGCCCTTGCCTCCTCTCTCAGTTTACTTGCACGAAGGCAAGGGATGCAAGTCAGAGCCAGAGGACTGCACGTACACCTGAGCACCACAGCTTCAAGCTGAGGCTTCCCCGGGACCCCCCTCTTCCGCGCTGGTTGAGCTCTGGTAGCTGCCAGGCTCCTGGTCCCCAGGGAGGAATACAGATAAATCAAGGGATCTCTGGCATCAACTTCAACTCTTTGGAGCTAAAGAATTGCTGATGAATGGCTTGACTTCACTCAGCTAAGTCCTGCACAAAAAAAGCTTGATGTCTTCACAGAGAACCCCCAAGGGGCTCAAAAGGCATGAATTCTAATCCCCAACTGTGCCACTTTCTTGCTGCGAGACCTCATGGCAGTAACTAAACCCCACTGAGCCTACGTTCAACTGTGAAACAGATACATTGTTACCTTTTCCACTTTCAGAATTATTGGTGGGCTCAAATGACACCTTATAAAGACAGCACCAAGGATCTGGAACCAGCGTACCTTCCACCAGTTCTCAGCCAGGTGATTTTAGTCCCCATCGTTTAACCTTTCAGAGCCTTGCTTTTCTCCATACAAAGAGCAAAGCTAGAAATATTCCGTATTTCATAGGGCCGCTGTTAAAAAGACTGAATGAGTTTACCCATGTGAAGTGCTTAATTTAGGACAGCGCCTAGAACATAGTATGTGCTCAGAGAATGTTAACAATAATTAGCAGGTTTTGTAAATTACCCCGTGCTGGTCAGACGGAAGGCGTTCTATTTCTGACACGGCCTGGGTGTCTCGACAGTAGCTGACAACCAGCAGTAACACGGGAGCGGGGTGCCTGGCTTGATTGCAGCCCCATTCCCTATACTCAGGATTTGCTGATGTCAATATAGATTTCCAAAAAAATCCTCTTGCTTTTGGATGCCCTGTCACTGTGTTTTATCACCATCTCATCTTCCTAACAATAAAAAATAACAGCAACAAAATAGCTGACACTTTATATCTGGCTCAATGCTACAAGTTCCACTTAGACTCTTCCATTCAGCTGCTCACAGACAATTCTATGAAGTAAGTGCCAGTATGACTATTTTATAGACGAGGAAGCCGGTGCCTGGGAGGTTACACAAATCGCACAAGGTCATCACTAAGGTCTGTTTTTCATTCATACAACCCTTGTGAGGGTTTTCCCCTCACACCAGGCAATTCTGATACTCACTACCCAGCACTGGTGGGGACTCCATGGGTTAAAGGCTCAGTTTCACAGGGCTGCCTCCCACTTCAGACGCCAAGCACGAATCCAGACCACCTGTTCTTCTTGACCAACTTGCTATAAATCAGGGATTCCCATGATCCCCTCTTCAAGTTCAATACTTTGCAAGACTGGCTCAGAAAAAGCTACTTACTATTTATTGCTGGTTTAGTATGAAGGATATAACTCGGGAACAGCCATTGGTAAAGATGCCCAGGGCAGGGGATGGGGCAAGGGCACAGAGCCCCCATGCCTTCCCCAGGCATGCCACCCGCTCAGCACTTCCATGTGTTCACCAACCCAGAAGCTCTCTGCAGCTTTTCATTTAGAGGTTTATCTATGGAGGTTCCATTACATAGGCATAATTGATTAAATCATCAGCCACTGGTGGTTAACTCAACCTCCAGCCCTTCTCTCCTCCCTGAAGATGTGGGGCTGAAAGCTCTCACCCTCTAATCACATGGTTCCTTAGGCAATCAGCACCCCCCCCCCGCCCCATCCTCATGCTACCTGGGGGCCCATGGGGAGTCATCGTCCTAGCATAGACTCCAGGAGGGTTGAAAGGAGCTTATTAAAAATAACAAAAGATGCTCCTCTCAGCCTAATTCCTCTGAAAATGCCCAGGGTTTTCAAAGCTCTGTGCCAGGAACCCAAGATGAAGGCCAAATATAGATCTCTTACTATATATCACATTATCAGTCATGTCAGCCGGAAACCTGTGTGTGTCTTCCATGAAATTCCATGATTGTAGCATGAGGCTAAAATGTTTATCTCATTATGCTATTACTTCCGGTACCAGGGGCCCTTCGTCCTGCTAACACTTGCCACAACCGCCCTGTACTCCTGGGAGGGCTTTCCTTCGGGGAGATGAGGCTCCTCCCCCGCCCTAGAGCTGGGTCTATCTCTAGCCCCACCCACCCCAGCATCACCTCTCACCTGTGTGCCCCTCAGTCTCTCCAGCCCCCACGTGGAACTAGGCCAGGCCCAGGCACCTCTCAGGTTTGCTCTCCAGGGTGATGTCTAGCACCCAGAGCTCATGACAAACTCCTCTGGGAACTGCTGTGAGGAGCTGTGCATTCTCACTTTGGGAGGCCAGGTCACTGAACAGCCCCCCTGGAGTCCCGGGCTACCACCTCCCACACCTCCCGCACTCTCTCTGAAGGAATCCCTACCTGCTGCTTCTCCTCCAAGGACTCTCCCCCAGCAGTCTTCCCTTTCCCAGCTTCTGAAACCCTCAGCCACGAGGTTACACACTATTGGGAAGTGGGCTCCTTCTGCAGGTGCAGGTGCTGGCTTACATCTATCGTCAATTCTTTCTAATGCCACCTGCCCATAGCCCTCACCTCAGACCCCGGAGAAATCAAAGATGCTCACAGCTGGAAGTAACTTTAGAGGTCATTAAATCCAACTCTTTACCTGACATTGATCCACCCCCACAGCACTAACCAACAAGCAATTGCACGGCCTCAGCTGGAGCCGACGACGGGACTCAGGTACTCGAAGCTCCCAGGACGGCTCCTTCCAATCAGCTGGCACCCACCTCTCTGAACTCTGCCCACCCACCGGGGCTAGCTCTGGCCTCTGGCCTCATCCAAAGAAAGCCTCATCCCTCTTCCCCGTGGCTGCCTTCAAAGTGTTTGAAGGCAGCAATCATTTTGCCTTGAGTCGCCCCCTTTCCTTTTCAGGCTAAACAGTCTCGGTTCTCTCCTGCTCTCCTCATCACTCATGGTTTCTGTGACGTATGAGGAGCATCACCCCTGGTCAACCATACATTGCTCACTGCCTCCTGCTTTTATAGATGGGTCTGAGCCACTGCCAACTTCAAAGGCAGCCTGCTCTCCTTGTGGCTCGAAGCCAGACTGACGCACAGGCAGGAAGAAACGGCAGTGGAGGCTGGTGGGGGGTGGGAAAGGGAAGTTTTCAGAGAGAGCCGAGCTGGGGACCGAGGGGAGCGCAGGCGTGGTAAAGGTGTGAGCTGCAGTGTGAGCGGCCCCAGGTGTGCAGTGTGCAGCAGCGGGGAGAGGAAGGCTGGCTCAGCTCTTAGGATACGGGCGACTCCAGGAAGGGCTTTATGGGGCAAAAAGTGTCAAAGAGGCACAAACCAGCTATGCCCAGAAGAGTGAATCCTCATCAGAGAACTACTCATTTGAATTATGAAAATTCTCCCCTGGAAATAATGACAGGGTCCAGTTTGAGGTCACGGACGTACAAAGTCCAGGGTTTGAAAGATGTTTTGAAAGTGGTATTTCCTTCTTTCTAAGCCAGACACAGGTCCACATGCCTAGGTGATCCTCCCTTAGCACATGGAGGAGAAACTAAAACCAACCACTGCACAGGCTGGGTTCCTGGCAGAGCCCGAGATGGGGTCTCTGGTCCAGGTGATTTACTAGGGCATGTGCCGGGAAAGCCTGCAAGGGCATGAAGCCCACGGGGCGGGGCAGGAGAAAAGGTAGCCAACTGTGGCTGCAGGAGGAGTCTGGCTCAGCCTGGCCCCTTTCGGGAAGCGCCGGGGTGCAGACTGCGCCACAGTTTGTTTGGTCAAGACTGGCATTTTGTAGTGCCATGTAAGTCACTCGCCACTGGCTTCCTCCGGGCAGTAGGGAGGTATGTGACTTCCTGACTTACTCAGAAGAGACAGCCCCAGTCAACTAAGGGCATGTTCCTGTTCTCAGTCCTGACCCGGGAGGTCAGGAGCTGCACCCCAGCAGCTGTAAAGGGGATCTGGGCGGCATGCTGATAGCGTCTCTCATAGATGCTCTCACACGTTTATAGCTGAACCCCACTCACAGTGGCAGAACGGAGCAAGCGTGATTGAAACATTCCATCAGACCAAAGAGGTGCAGCCAGAAACATAATGGCCCATGGACAGGGTTTTGACAGTAGCTCTGTGTATCCCTTATCCCACTACAGCCACTGATGGATAATTCACTGCCAGGGGGTTTCTGCCTCGGCTGTACAGCTCTACCTAAAAACACAAGCGGACAAAGACAGGGATAAATACATCTAGTTACAAAATAACACCAACTCCCTCCCCTCCCCAAATATAAGTTAAAATTGTTACGGCAACAAACAAAAGCGGGATCAGAGAATACATTGTATTATGTTCTATTGCATCACAGGTCTTCAGGCGGGCAAGTCCTTGGGAATCACCTCCTTCGCACACCCTCATTTTGCAGAGGAGGAAACTGAGGCCCAGAAAGGGTCATGACCTTGCCCAAGGTTGTGCAACTCAGTCAACAGAAGTAATTAAATCCAAGTAACTATGTTTCTTCTGAATATTCTGCTTTATTTAGTCTGAGTATGAATTTCCACGCTCACTGAGGTAATCAACAGAGAATGGACCTGCGTCGTGAGAGGTAGTGCGGGGAGATGGAAAGAGGCTGGAGCATCCAGAGGACGATGCTTTTCAGGATGGCGTTCCCAACCGAATAGAGGCTGCTAGCACGGATTTCCCACGTATCAAATAAGGAACATGTATTTCTGAGTACTGGAGGCATCCGCGACCTAGGAACCAGTAAGCCCCGTCTGTCTGTCTGAACTGGTTTTAAGATCAGCGCACGGGAGAAGTGTGACATGTGAAATTTCAAACCTGCAGGGATGGCGTAGGCCGTTGGTTTCAGGTTGTACTAGATCACGGCTCAAACGGCCCTGATGGCAAAGTTTGATATTTCAGCCCAGTTCCATCAAACATAAATACTCAGACAAAAAAGAAAAAGCCTGCAGCACACTCCCAGATAGCTCTAGACCCAGGTGGCGTGTTTTCGTTCTGATGGAGAGAGCGGAATACTTGGGACTTTGAAATATGAACTGCTCTGTGGAGCAACATTTCTGACGGCAAACTTCGTGCAAACTGCTACCACTTCAGTCTTGGGGGGAGATTTCTTTTAATGGGATCTCTTACTCTGAAAATCAGTAGCAAACTAGGACTCACTTTACAGAAGAATTTCTTGAGCTCATCTCTTCATTAAAGGAAAGACACTCTGTAAAGAGGGAAAGGGACCTCACCGCAGAGAGGGGGGAAAGAAAGAGACTAGTTCCAATTCAATAAGCCCCCAGGTGGCCTTCTCTCATCAGCAGTTCTGAGGTCGAAGAAGTCCCAGGGAGAGAGACACAGATATATAGACTCACGCCATAAGCCACGGGGCATTAATTCAGTAGCCTTTCCAGTAGCTTCAGCTTTAGTCTGCAAATAGATGGTATGGGTCGCTGTAAAAGTCGGCCCCCGGTCATTGTCCTGTCCCTTCATCAGATCAGAGAGAATTCAGTCCATCTAGTCCATCCCTGAAAGCTTTCCTTCTACAGGGACTGCAGAGCTACCTCCTCAAATCCTGCAAACTAGAAGACTCCCAACCAGGGCTGGCACCATGGCAAACTACTCACCCAGCTTGGCAGGGGTTCCCCTCTCTAAGGACATGGCAAATACTCACAAAACTTCGAGGCATCTTAAGGAATACGAGCAATCATCTAATTTGCATTAGGTGTCATTTAGACCAGTGGTCCCCAACCTTTTTTGGGCCATGGACTGGTTTAATGTCAGAAAATATTTTCATGGACCGGCCTTTAGGGTGGGACGGATAAATGTATCACGTGACCGAGACAAGCGTCAAGAGTGAGTCTTAGCCGGATGTAACAGAGGAAATCTGGTCATTTTTAAAAAATAAAACATCGTTCAGACTTAAATATAAATAAAACGAAAATAATGTAAGTTATTTATTCTTTCTCTGCGGACCGGTATCAAATGGCCCACAGACCAGTACCAGTCCATGGCCCGGGGGTTGGGGACCACTGATTTAGACCCTTCTGACATAAAACTAGAGATTTCATAGGTGGGGGAGAGTCGGTCCACACCCATGTACTGAGGTGAGCAGTGTAGATGGTGGTGCCAGGAGAACCAGAATCGGTCCTCAACCAGAAATGAATTCAGGACTCAAGTCAGGGGATCTAATGTGGTATCAATGAATGTATCTCTGGTTTGTCTGAGCAAACATCCAACCAGCAGTGGGCTGCAGGTGAAGGCACACCTCAGCTGTCAATGAAGTATCATTAAAGGAAAGTCATTGGTGTTCACTTATGAACCTAAAGTCCTAGGAGGCTGAGCTAAGAGGGGAATCTCTCTAACTATCCCTGGATGCCTCTGGCAGACGAGATAAAACATGTCCCACAAAAAGGAGAGTGATCAGACCCATTGAGACATCTCTTTGAATTTTATTTTCACTCTAAATGGACCTTTAGAGTAAAAGGTCCTAACTCTGACACCATAGACACTACCCAAGGGGACCAAGAAGATGAGAGCAAGGTGGCTCAGCCTGGGCGTGTACCGTGTGTCAGACACAGCACCAGATGTACAGATGTGATCCCAGACATGGGGATACACACACATACACACATTCTGTGACCAAACGGAGCTATCCTAAATTGCCAAAATAATACATGTAATTATATCCAGCATGCTACTATGGGCGATTTTTCTTCCTTCTTTATTCTGTCCCACCCTTCCCAGGTTTTTGCCAATAAGCATGGATTGTTTCTATAACATATAAATAAGACATAAAATGTATTATTAAAATAATAACAATTGTGAAACAAGTCCCCTCAGTGCAGGAATCCACATACCTATATTGACAGGGAGGCTGAAAACGGCTGCTTTGCTTTACCCCAGGGGTCGTCACCCTTTTCATACCTGCCGCCCACTTTTTTTTTTTTTTTCTCCATTTTTCTGAAGCTGGAAACGGGGAGAGACAGTCAGACAGACTCCCGCATGCGCCCGACCGGGATCCACCAGGCACGCCCACCAGGGGGCGACGCTCTGCCCACCAGGGGCGACGCTCTGCCCACCAGGGGGCGATGCTCTGCCCATCCTGCCTACCGCCCACTTTTGTATCTCTGTTAGTAGTAAAAATTTCTAACCGCCCACAGGTTCCACAGTCATGGTGATTTATAAAGTAGGGAAGTAACTTTACTTTATAAAATTTATAAAGCAGAGTTACAGCAAGTTAAAGCATATCATAATAATGACTTACCAAGTACTTTGTGTCGGATTTTTGCTAAGTTTGGCAGAATAAATCTTTAGAAAACAACTTACTATAGTTAAATCTATCTTTTTATTTATACTTTGGTTGCTCCGCTACCACCCACCATGAAAGCTGGAACGCCCACTAGTGGGCGGTAGGGACCAGGTTGACTACCACTGCTTTATACCAGCTATTGAGTCAAATATATTCAAAAACGCCAAGCCCACTTCACACACTCTGAAGACACATTCCGAGAGCTTAGTTTACACCAGGTGCTAAGCAGTTCTAAGTCCTAAGAATAAAAAGTTAATCAAGCCATCATGTTTTACAGGGAGAAGAAACAGAAACAGGCAAGGTGTAAAAATTATCGGTGGTTAAAGAATTCAAGTATTAAATTAGATTATCTCTAAAGTCCCTTTTAGCCTAAACACTTCCTGACTCGAATGCAAGGCAAAAAGCATAACAACTGCTCCTAACAGAGGAATAAGCCAACTTGCCGTTCAGCAGACAGAGGAGGAAGAGGCTCATTTAGATTGCGGTCATGAGGAGAGGGAATGGCAATGGTTTCCTGGAGAAGGCTACAGTGACATTAGAGCGGGATTCTAAAAGATGAGTAAGATTTAAATAAGTAGGTATGGAGAGAGCAAGGCACAAAAAGTAGAAGAGTTAAGTAAGAAAGGCCCAGGAGCAAAGAATTCTGGGTCAGTACAGGAAATAACAAGTAACTATTGAATCGACAACCCTCTACCGGGAATTGATGTCTGTCTCTATTTGGCGTGACGTTTTGCAGAGAATGTGTTTGATGAGGCAAGACTCCTGCTCTCAACTAGTGCCCCAGCTGGAGGGGGTGGGAAATGGGTGGTGAGCTCTCTGATGGCAAGGATCTAGCCTGTCTTTGTCACTGCTACAGAGTACGCTCCCTCGCTGATCGACAAAGGAGTGGATGTGTATGCACTAACGCAGGGGTAGGGAACCTATGGCTCACGAGCCAGATGTGGCTCATTTGATGGCTGCATCTGGCTCGCAGACAAATCTTTAATAAAAAAAATAATAATGTAAAAAATATAAAACATTCTCATGTATTACAATCCATTCATTTCCTACCGCTCATGTGCATGGTTGCGGGTGGCTGGAGCCAATCACAGCTGTCCTCCGGACAACACCAAATTTTTATTGGATAATGCATAACGTACATGGGTCATTGTATGGCTCTCACAGAATTACATTTTAAAATATGTGGCTTTCGTGGCTCTCTCAGTCAAAAAGGTTCCCGACCTCTGCACTAACGTGACGCACTGTGATAAGAGCCATGTGCCTGGTACACAGGTCATTCAACTCCTCTCGGGGTTGGGAACACGTTTCTGGGGTTGGGAACACGTTTCCTGGGTTGAGCACAAGCATGAGCTGGAGTGTGGAAGCCAAGATGGCGGCTAAGGAGAGGATGTTTAGGCAGCAGAACTGATATAAACAAAAGTACTGGGAGAAGTGAAAGTTTCATATATTATGAGAATTACAAATCCCACAAACACAGAAGTTGCCAATGCTGTAAATCTGTTGTGAGTCACACTACGGAAGAGTGGGAAGAGCACTGGGTTGGAGTGAAGGAAACCCAAGTCAAGCACAGGGTCAGTCAGGAGTCCTGTGGGAGACTAAGCAAAGCAAGGGACTGCCCTGCAGTTAGCATCTGCCATGCGCTAGACCTTGACATACCTCGTCTCACTGGATCAGTACGACTCTAAGTGGTAGACAGTACTGCTTCTGTTTTAGAGGTGGGCAGAGTGAGGTTAAGAAACTTGCCCAAGCCTGAACTGTGGTGGTGCAATGGATAAAGCATTAACCTGGAATGCTGAGGTCACGGATTCGAAACCCTGGACTTGCCCAGTCAAGGCACATACAAGAAGCAACTACTATGAGTCAATGATTCCTGCTTCTCCCTTTTCTTTCACTCTCTCTCTCTCTCTCTCCCTCTCTTTCTTTCTCTACTCTCTCTAAAAAATCAATTTTAAAAAATGGCTATCCTTATTTTTTAAAAAGATAAAGAAATAAACTTGCCCAAGATTACACAGCATATAGAGGGAACAGTTATCATTCCAACTCAGATCTCTCCCCAAAGCCCACATTTTTTCACACACTAGCTTGGAAGTAATTTCAGGTAAGCTCTGAATTCACCAGCCTTGTGCAAGAATACCCAAAAAGAAATGCTTTTCCTAAGAAATATCAAGTTTAAAGTACAAATACACACAACCATGGAAGTCAGGTTAAACATGCCAAAGAAAGGGTCATTTGCACTCCTGAATGTGAAGGCAGATGAACCCCAATGCGACAGCAGAGAAGCAACATGAAACAGTCATGTGCTGGTCACAAACAGAGGAGAGGTCACCTGTCAGCAATGGTTACTACTGAGTCTAACCGTGACCTCCACTCTAAGAAACCCCAGCTCAGTGAGACGGGGCTTTCCCATGGGGCTCCGGAAGAAAAGCCGCCTCCTCCCCCTTCCTGGTTTATCCTTACAGAATTACTCATCGATTGATTCCAATGGTGGGCTGCAAACAGGGCAGGTCGGTTGGACAGTGACCTCTTACTGATAGTGACAGTAACCTGCCTTACACCTGCATAGCTGTCACAATGTACAAAAGAACCTTCACATAGACTGTTTCATATGGTTCATCTTGCGGCAACCTCGTGAGGTAGAAAATGACATATTACTATCATATGTTACAGGGCCTAGAGATGGTACAAATTACAACCCAGAAAATAAACTAGAAAATGACGGAGGTAAGATTCAAACCTATGTCTTCCTACTCCTGATCTTGACCTCAGATCATCCAACATCATAGCTGGAGAACACTCCACCCCCCCCCCCCCAGTCCAACGCTCTCATCTCTATCCCCTGCCTTCCATTCTGGGTCAGTGGGGAAGCCACTGCACAGACATTAAGGAATCAAAGCCCTCGTCTGCTTTCCCAGGAAGGAAAAGCATGTGCCTATCTCTCTGAAATCATATCATCCCAGGTGCGAGCTAAGAGTACTTGCATGAGATAGAGCACACCTGTTTACACGGCAGTTGGAATTCCACACACCTGGCTTCTGGGGGACTTTTAACCCCCGCAAACAGCCTTTCACTCTGCTAGAATCATGGTTCGTTCACTAATTAAAGAGTATTTTGCACTTCATTGCACATCAGCTAAGAACGTGAAATAAGGAAAGTTTATGTGAAAGCATTAGTCTTGGAGATGCACTAGGTTTGCTTTACAGAAAAAGAAAAACAGAAAAAGTAATCCACCTGTGACATCCCGTCCCTCATACTTAACTTCTCTAATAGGCCAGTCACAGTACTTAGACACAGAAGTCACCCAGCATAGGACAACCCCAGACAGTGCCTAGTAAAAAAAAGTCAAATGGAGCGAGATATGCAGCAAAGAGAATAAAAGAGAAGCCAGCGAACCCACTTCAGCAATCACCTGCAAGGCTCTCTGCCCTCTTCTGGTGTGGGAGCCTATTTCCCAGGCCGAAAAGGACAGGGACACAAGGGGGAATGGGAAGGATTATCCCTTACTCCAAGGTCTTGGAACAAACTTGGCATCACGTTCCCTCTTGTAGAGGTTCAACATGGCTGCTCACTGCAATCAACAGGTTAACAGAGACCAGCTCCCCATGCGGGGTCTTCTCCAGGTTTCTTGGAGCACGTGCCCTTTTTGCCCTCCCTGAACAACTGAAGATCCAGCCCTGTAGATCGTCCCCCTTTTGATCCTGGGGGAGCTCATATATTGAGGGTCAGTCCAAGGAGGGACACTCAACCAGATCAGTCTCGAACTTGGTAAAGGTGGCAAATAATGGCATTCCACTCATGAGTAATAAACCTTATCCACCAGGCAACTTCACCAGTTGAGACACATCCTAGAGAAGTCAAAGGCTCCGCTAAAGCTTTCAAAGCCGACCTTTTTAGCCTTTTTGGGAACCTGGCAACTCAAATAATGGGCTAATGTAAAACAGCAGCCTGAGATCAAAAACCTTTACTTCGAATTGGAACTTGGTCATGAATTGAGAGGAAGCCACTGGTTGAACGTGGGCTATGAGAATGCTGGAGAACACTGTCCAGTGTCTGCTACCAACTGCAGTTTCTCTCTGCCACCCTCTCTCTGCTGTCTGTGTTCCACGGGGGTTCGGGCAGACGGAGGACCGGCCGAGTGCATTTCGAGCTGCACGGTGCAGTGGTCGAGCTGACTGTAGCCACAGCACTGGAGAGCAAGGGGTGGAATACAGGGACGGTCACAACCTCCGAGAAGGAGGCGCTTTCCCCATCTCTCCCCAAGCCACCTGACATCATTTTTGTGTGTAACGTGTTTTAGGATTCTTCTGCTCTATTTAGAAGGGCTCTCGGTACTGTTGGTCCCTTTCCCCAGCTTAGACTCACTTTCTCTTTAGCATTCACCACGACTGATTTTGCTGTGCTTTTCCCCACAGTGTTCCAAATGGATAATACAGAGCGGCTCCCCCAGGAAAACAGCTCTGAAAGATGCAAGAGGCCATGCCCCCCAGGCACTCTGAGCTTTTTCCAGAATCAGAGACGGCCAACAGCAAGCACAGTGGCTGTGGGCAGAGACTGCTTGTAACACTGAAAGAAACTCAGAGAGCAAGAGGCTGGTAGGGAGTATGTCTGAGAGCAGGAGAATGAATGCACCGCAGGAAAGCAGGGGATGTCTTAATTAGGCAGAGGGCCCCAGACAAGCGCAGATGACGGAGTCCAGTCCCTTTGCAACTGCTACACCTGCCATCCCAAACTTACAATTACAATTTGGCTCAAGGCTCTGAGACTCCAAAGCTCCCAATTCTCCCTGAGACAGCAAGGGGAGAAGCAGCCACACCGGGCTTCTGGAGGGTCCCACTGAACCAGATGCCCCGGGTTAGCCTGCAAGCAAGGAGTTGTCTGCAGCTGCAGTCTGCCCTGTTATGCCAAGTTATGCTCAGCAGCCCACTAACTGGGCAAACCGAGAAGCCCTCCTTTCTCAATCTGCCCCTCCAAGAAGCCCCATCCGAATGTGAGCCACATCCCCTGTCCTCTTTACTCAGCCCCACACCCCTCCTCCAGGCTTTTCAACCCACAGCTGCTCGCCCCCGCCCACACCACTCCTCTCGCATCCACGTTTTTAAGCGATCGTACATACAGCAAACCGAGCCTTTTGGTTTCAAGCTGAAGCTCCCAGACAAGCCAGCCTGGACCGCTTCAGCCTCACAGGCATGTCACTGGCCATCCTACACGTGGGCCAAGCACCCTGCACATCTCTGAGCTTCTGACCTGCCACCACATCAATGGAGACCCAGGGTCCCCAGCCTCTCCTCTCCCCACACGGAACTCAGAATCCACACCAGAAAAGGAAGCAGAAAGACTTCCACACCTTTGCAGCGTCACCTGCTCCAGCAGGCTCCCAAAGCCACTGGAACCAGCCAGGCTGCCTGAGGCCCCACACCCCCTTCTCTGGTGGTTTTAGCTTCAGCCCAGCCCACAGGATGCAGCGCCTGATGGAACTTCCGAGCAGAGAAAGAGAGAGAGAGAGAGAGAGAGAGAGAGAGAGAGAGAAAATGCCACCTCGTCAATGACAAGCTGTTCCAATCATACAACTCAGACAGCAAATGCCCTGGACCACAGACAAGTCAGCCTTCCCCCTCTGGTTGGGAGGAGGCCAACTCAGCACATCTGGAGACATGAACCCCCCCCACGGCAAGCTCCCTTCTCACCGGCCCCCACATCTGACCAGACAACAGTGCTCCCTCCTAGCAGGCAGACTTCTCCAATCAGTTCCAACAACTATGGCCAACTACCCTCTTTTGGCCTTCAACTGAGGCATAATTCTCTCCTGCTCCAAAGCAGAGGGAGACCCCAAACCAACCAAAAGACCACCAGCATGGCACTTCTCGAGAAGACCAAGCGCAAAAGTAAAATAGAAACCAAGTACTCACTGTGGTGAAGTCTTGATGGCCACACTCCTGCCCTTTGAACTTGCAGTAGAGCATCATATCCTTCAGGTCATGGCCCACGCGATGCAGGAACTCCAGCATGCTGAACTGCTTGGGTTTGTAGTGTTTGAAGTTGGCCTTCTGCCGCAGGGCCTCCAGCACCGTGGGGTCAGCCAGGTGTGGGTCGGGGATCTGCAGGTTGACGTCCAGCAGGGCCAACAGCTCCCCAGCATGGTACAGGTCATTGGTGGTGAGCCTGGAAAACCGGAAGCCATTGAGGTTGCAAAGGGTCACGGCTGGGAAGACTAGGCTTTGGGCCACCACCTCGTCCACCTTGGTGACATGCTGATAGGAGAAGTAGTAGGACACCCTCTCGGAACTCTCCACCAGCAGCAGGCCCAGGGAGCCCACGAAGGCCACGGCCCAAAGCACACGCCGGATGGTCAGCGGCCCGTACACGAAGATGTGGCGGATGCCGTGGAGGGTGGAGGTGTTGGCAAAGATCTGGAGGCTGGAAGGCTGCAGGCTGCCCTCGCTGGGGCTCTCCTTGAGGTCCATGGGGACCCTGTGCAGTTCCGCAACCGGCTTCAGGCTGATCAAATTTCATAGAAGAGTTCCCAGTCCCCGAAGCTCAGCTTAAACCCTGACGTCCAAGGGAGAACACCCCAGGCGAGCGTCAGGCCGGGTGCCGGGAGTTTATCCTCAGAGCCCAGCCGCAAGCTGACAGGGGTGAGTGTTTATATAAAACCCATTCAAACTCTAGCTCCTGATTTTTTCCAGGCGATAAGGAGGGCTGGTTTTATTTAGGGAGACACCAAGGTGATGTGGAAGAGATGTGGGTGGGAAGGGAGAGCTTAGCCAATGGAAATAAAGTCCTCCCCCCTACACACGCCACTAGAGACAAGATTAAAAGCGAGAGCGAGGGAGAAAATGCTTAAAACAAGTCGCTGAGCAGCTCGGAGCCTGTTAACCAGCGCATAATGCCCCGTGTTAACCATCCCGGGGATGTCAGGGCGGCCACGCTGATGCACTGCAGGCGGGAGGCGCAGCGGCGGAGCCTTCAGAGACGCCGCCGCCGCCGCCGCCGCTCCGGTCCTCTCCTCGCGCTGTTTTGGACTCCGGATTCCGTTTCTCGCTGCCGGCCTCCGTCCCTCCTCTTCTCCTCCTCCTCCAGGCCCCCTTTTCTGGGCACAATTCCAAATGCCGGCGGCCGCGGCTAGCGCCTCGGAGAGGAGGCAGCGCGCGCCGCGGAGAGGCGAGGACCGACCGGGAGGTTGGATTTCGGGGGCTTGGACGAGGGCTCGTCTCTGCCCGCCTTCTGGAAGAAAAGCAAGACCCTGAGCGCGCACAGTGGGCTGGCCTCCCTCACCCCTCCTCCACCCGGCTGCTGGGGGAAGGGCGCGGCGGGGAGGGAACGGTGGGGGCGAGGCTTGGGGGGCGGGGGGACCCGGCGAAAGTTTCTTCGCAGCCTTTTTTGGAGGGAGCTAGTGGGGGCTTCTCCCCGAAGGTGAAAAACCAGCCCTGGAGTGAGGACGTGTCACCCCGCCCCCACAGATGGCAGAAAGACACTTGACAAACTCCCATGAGCCAGGTATGCGGGTGGAGGCAGCATTCCTTTGCACCAATGTCTGCTCCCCGGTCAGGCTCAGCCTGAGGTTCCAGAGGAGAGATGCTGGAAACAGGGCAGAAAAGGAGCAATCTAAAAACCACAGTACCTCTGCTGCTGGCGGGAGGGGGACATTCCAGAGAGCAAGAGCCCCTCCTGAAACCAAAAAGCCAGGCGCCCCTGGGAGCCCCAAAGAAAGAGCAACAAGTAGCCCCCACCCAGGGAGAACGAGCTGGAGACTCTAGCTGAAAGAGAGACACCTGGGGTTCTAGGTAGGACTGGCTGCATTCCCTTTGGGGTGTGTGTGTGTGTGTGTGTGTGTGTGTGTATTCTGCCTTGGATATGCCAGATGGAAGTACAGCTGGAGTTATAGGTGGGAGCAAAGGATTGGGTTTCCAGCCACCTACCTTTTTTTCCTGAAAATCCACTGGAAGTCAGCCCTTACTAGCAGGTGGGTGTGGCTTGCCCGTGCCAGGGATCAAATGACTGGAACCCATAGACTCAATGATGCTAAATCCTCATCAGGAGTTAAGGAACAGAAAAGTTCCAATAGCCAACCCAATGCACACTGCCAAGCTGGGGCAAAACCACATGGAGGAGCTTTACTGAGCCAAACTGGTGTCCCTAGGGCATGCCAAGCTTAAATAACGCTCCCTGGAACATAGTGGTGAAGAAGGTGGTTTAGGGAATGTCCTTCTTCATATGTATTCTGCTCTGAAATATTTCTCTATCTCATCTGCACACTTGCTAAACCAGATCCAAGCTGAGAACAGTGTCCAGGTGCATTCCGAGGCAACACGCGACATTAAATCAGAGGTTTATTGACCCTGGAGCTCAAAAAGCAGAAACAGTAAGCATAAATGACAGAGACTAGTCAGCCTCATGCATGTGTTATTCCAGAGGTACTAGACCCCGGCCTGGATGGGTGCCTAGATGGGGCACAGAGTTTTCAGAATGGGTGCCTAAACTAATGAAGAATTTATCATATTAACATATGTGTGAGGGTGCCTTATCATTTCACTTAACCCCCTTATCCATCTTGACAGTTGTGTGTTGTTACCCCTAATCTACAGATGAGGAAACTGAGGTTCACAAAAGGAAAGTGCTCTGACCAGGTTACAAGCTAGTAAGTGCCAGGGCCAGGACTTGAACTCAGGTGTGTTTGCCTGTAAAACACAGCTTCGAAAAGCAGATCCAAACATTCCTTCCTAGATTTAGGAAGGGGGCAAGCATGTCTACGCCGCTTTCCCCGTTTTACACACACCTGCCTCCCAGGATCTTAAGAGGTTATTTAGAGGCTTTAACTGTTCAGTCATCCAAATGTCCTTAACAACACCTTACTATCTCAAGGCTGTGTCCTTAAGGCAGCTCCTAGAGTGGGAAAGACAAGTGAATGTACATTTTAAGGACATACGGAGGGAAGTGGAACCTCTGATGTCCCAGGCCAGCTCTTGGATGATCTACTCCAACACTCCACCCCCATACCAGCTATTACAATCTCACCTGCCCCCTTCTTCCACAGTGTGCCCTGTGTTCCAGTAGCATGGAGGTAGCTCACTTGGGGGGGGGCAACTATCTGACTGCATTGGGGGCAGATACCACAGCAACAGTATAGGCACATTAAGAGAAAATACTGATTAAGATAATGACTCTCCAAATAAGTAACAACTTCTCTACAGAAAGCCCTGTGATCTGGAACACTAATGTATTAAGTCCCCTAGGTTGGGGTCAGATTACTCAGGGCTTTGACTTGTGTCCTCATGTGACTTACTAAAGATGATACGTTAACAGACTCATCAGGTATGAATGCAAACACCCTGTCTGGATGAAGACACACATGCCTCCATGCAAGACAGTAATAATGTCCAAGGCAATCCAATTTTGGAGGACAGCTCTTCTCACAGACATTTTAGTATTCAGTGAAGACAAGCTTTGCTGACTTGCTGGGTGAATTCAGTCAGAGCTTCTCTGTGTGCTATAACATCCCCAGGGCCAATGGAAGGGACAAAGACAGTGGCCAAATGATTGTACTAGGGAAAAAAAAAAACAAGTGCCCACCTGGCCTTCAGAAAAGGGAGGCTGGCAGCTTTAGGAGCTTGACCTGGTTGTGCATACCATACATGTCACCAGGGAGGCAGCACCGTCAGGTGTGAGGAGATGGACTGGGGGTCGGACCAGTACCCCCATTTTCTCCCCGCTCTCAATGGTGCATGTTCCATTTAAGTATAGTGCATTTCAACAGGTCCATTTTGCAGCAGGACAGTGGGATCTCAATGGAAATTTAGTAGTTCCCCGTTGCGCAGGGGTTACCAAGTAACTCACCCATCCCAGTAGACGGCCAACTGCAAATTCTAGTAGATAATGGCTCTCCCAGGTGTGATGGGGCTTGGTCTTTTCAGCAGCATAGCACAGAGATGCAGGGTGAGTTGCAGCGATGGCTGTTTCCCACAACTTCTATACCTTTACGGCACTGGGTGTCTCAGCAAGGGTCACCAGTCTAGCATATGGGACAGCAGATTCTACTGGTTGATCATTCAAATGTATTAAAGCCTGGGACAGTACTTTAGTCCACCCCGTAGTCATTGGAGCCAATTCAAGTCCAACAGGAATCCACAACTTGGGCTGTGGTGAAGGAGAAAACTTTATTCAGTGCAAACAGGTCAATTGTGATACATCACAGCTATGGACTAGCTCAATAGTTTTTAGCTCAATTACAAAATAACATAGCTGTGGAAACCCTAGGCGGTGAGGCAGCCATCAGGTGAGGCTCCTCTCACACTAGACCACTAGAAGGTTCTCCTCCGCTCTTTTCTGCAACTCCAGTTCACTCCACCAAGATACAGTCTCTGGCCTAAAGGAAAAGCACACTCCCTAAACCTTCTGGGGAGCAGACTTATGTAGTGAGAAATCTCTGCCCCAATACCCGATTGGCACATCCTCAGGCAAATGAGCACTCCAAATCCTCACAGTTTAATTGGTCCAAAAAGCACAGTCCTGATTGGTTGGAGTGGAGCCACTCTGATTGGTCAGTGGAAATATAAATAAGGCTATAGCTACATGGCTCTGATTGGATGAGAAAGTTTTAGTACTATTGGTTGAAATACAATTCCAGGAACTCCTTTATAAGCATTGGTTCAGGTGCAGGCTTCTCCCTGAAGTGCGGCTTGCCCAAGAGATCCATATTTAGAGATGACTGCTAGGCTCTGGGGTTTTTTTGTTTGTTTTTGTTTTCTTTTTATTTTGTTTATTGATTTTAGAGAGAAGAGAGAGAGAGAGAAAGAGTGGGGAAGAGTGGGAGGCTTCAACTAATAGTACTAGCTACTATGTATTCTAGGCTCTGTTTTTAAATTTCAGCCTAATTAGCCACCAGGAGTTTTTCTCAGGGCCCACATGGCCAAGGTGGTTTTACCTGTGAGTAATTTAATCTGTTGCTTTAACATTCTTTTCCGCCCTGGCCGGTTGGCTCAGCTGTAGAGCGTCGGCCTAGCGTGCGGAGGACTCGGGTTCGATTCCCGGCCAGGGCACATAGGAGAAGCGCCCATTTGCTTCTCCACCCCTCCGCCGCGCTTTCCTCTCTGTCTCTCTCTTCCCCTCCCGCAGCCAAGGCTCCATTGGAGCAAAGATGGCCCGGGCGCTGGGCATGGCTCTGTGGCCTCTGCCTCAGGCGCTAGAGTGGCTCTGGTCGCAATATGGCGACGCCCAGGATGGGCAGAGCATCGCCCCCTGGGGGGCAGAGCACCGCCCCTGGTGGGTGTGCCGGGTGGATCCCGGTCGGGCGCATGCGGGAGTCTGTCTGACTGTCTCTCCCTGTTTCCAGCTTCAGAAAAATGAAAAAAAAAAACAAAAAAAAACATTCTTTTCCTTTCCACTAAGAATGCTGCTTGCAGGTTTTAGGAAAGAAGGAACCTCTATTCAATGTCATGTTCTTTTTCCCCAGTCTTGTGAAATGTGACCCTAATCACTATCTATTCAATTTAGGTATTCATAGAGGGTACCCTTCTTCTCTAACTCCATAATAGTGGCAGGCTGGTTTGCACAGCAATAGGGGAAAATTTAGGTGAGGCCATACTCAGTGTCCACACAAACCAAGGCATATTTAGGATTCTTACTTGGAGGGAGCAGGTCTATATAATCAAATTGCTAATCTTTCACAGTTGGGAGCTCCAGTGAATGGCCCCAGACCCCTTTGGCAATTACCTCGGGCATTATGTAGAACACACAGGATCTGCTGTTGCTGAGTTAACCAGGTCACTGTATTTCAAGGGCAATCTGGCATCCTTGGCGATATGCCATCCCACCCAGGTGGCCACTCTCCCTACATACCTAATCTGCTGTGTCTACTGAAAGGTGAGTTGCTACGGCTAATACCTTGGCTAGGGCATGGGCTTCATGATTGCCAAAGGGCATCAGGGCATTATGAGCCGGGACAAGAAAGACAACGAGAACTGCCTCAGGCTCTTGCAGGCAAACCCAAATGTTTTTCTCATCTATCCTGACTTTCCAAGCGCTTATTCATGGTCATCCCAACCCTCGGCTCCCCATTGTCCAAGCTATAGGTTAATCTCTTTAGAACAGCCCCATTGTCAGTGCACCGACTTAATTGACAGGGCCCATGAGTGATCACCAGGCAAACGGCTCTGAGTTCAGCCCACTGGCTGCTGTGGTTTATTCCTGCTTGCAAGTATGTATCTGTTTACGAGGCATCAGTGGAAATTTCCCCCACTCCCTCCCTGTAGACCACAGGGGCCACCACAGAAGTAGGGGCGGGGACATTTGGAGTATCTACATACTTTACAGGGCCTAGCAGCACCAGCATCTCTCCAGATCGTGAGCTGGTGACAGGGTGTCCCTCTGCTGCAAACAGGTGTGCTATTAGTCAAATGGGAGTTTGAGCCATGGCAGAGGTGGGTCAATGAAACACTCCATCCACCCCTTGATAGGAAGGGACGTTCTCAGCACGATATGCTGTTCCTTCTGTGGAGAGGCTCCACCTGGAGGAGTGCTGTGTACCCCGCTGGGAGTTGTTGCTCTCGGGGAGTCCATAGCTTTCTGCCCCCTTCCAGCGCTAGGACCAAATCCTAGGGATACTCCCTCCTGTTGTCTCTGCCACAAAGCACAGCCTATACCTTCTGGAGTCACAGACCGGTCTAATTCAGATGGTAGCCCTACGTGGCAGTGCCCAGAGCTTTAATCTGTCTCACTCGTGCTTTTGCCTTCTCAAAGGCTGCTTGCTGCTCCAAGCAGCCCCACCAGTGCCCTTTCTTTACCAGGCAGCATAGGGATGGAGACAGGTGGGGAGTAAAAGTTCTCCAAACCCTCAAATCCCTGTGCCTCTTTCACAGTCTTAGGGGTTGAATAGGCTCGCACCTTATCAATCACAGCCTCTGGGACAGTGTGCATCTTCCCCGTCCAAATGACTCCCCAAAACTACAGCAGAGCCTTGGTCCTGAATTTTCCTGTGGATTTGTGATAGGCAGTTAGACAGGAGCAGAGCTAGGCCGGTAGGCCAGGTAAAGGTCACCAGGGTGGAAAGCCTTGGGTGCCTAGCAATGGGCAAAACTGGGAAAACAAGGACCTCACCGCCGGGGTGACCTTTCCACCCCTAGATCATCTCTGGTTATACAGGTCAGATTCTCCCCCTGACCTTCTGTAGCTGGGGGATGCAAGTTAGACCCTCTTAGAGGGGGACGGAATCAGGGAGAAAGAGAATAGCCCTAAGCATGAAGCTCCTAGGAAAAGGAGGTTCTGACCCACATCAAATACAACTGGGCCTCAGTTGTGTTTCAGCTCCAGGCCCAGAAAAGCAGCAAAGCCAGACATTCGATGCCACAGCTGACCTCAGGACCAGCTGCATTGACTAATGACCCCCTACTGGTGCCGGCCAATTAGTGCAAACCACGCCCTACAAGGACAAACCTGGACAGCTGATGAATAAGAGATTGAGACCCTCCCCTGGGACCTCCCCTGAACTCTCCACCCCCAAAAGCCCCCTGGACCCTCTCCCTCCCAGGAGCACACCTGAGGCTCCCCCCTCTCTCCTATCCTCCCCCCACCCCCAGGTGCATTTTTCTTGTCTCTCTCCTAAGCTCCAAGGGTAACTTGTTTCCTAAAGCCATTTCTTCTACCTCTATGACTTTCTAAATAAATTTTCTCTTATAGTTTGAGTCTTGACTCTGAATTCTTTCCAAAGGCTTATTCATGGTCATCCCACCCCCTCGGCTCCCCATTGTCCAAGCTATAGGTTAATCTCTTTAGAACAGCCCCATTGTCAGTGCACAGGCGTAATAACCAGGGTCCATGAGTGATCAGCAGGCAAACGGCTCTGAGTTCAGCTCTTTAGTTGGAACTGAAGCACTGAGGTTGCCGAACCGAGGGTTCCTCTGACTCTACCACTCACACCTGGTGCCGTTCACACTCCCGCCAACAGCATCGCCACCCAGCCTTTCCCTCGCAGACTTCTGAGCAAAGCCTGCGGAGTGTCCTGCAGCAGAAGCAAGTCCTCACCTGTTAACACTACATCATCAATGTAATGGGCTCGTTTTACTGATGTAAAGAAAGATGACAGGGACAGGTCTCAAGCTACCATTTTATCACATATTGTAAGACCGTGCAGGTAGCGCTTGAAAGGTCCATTATTGCCCCTGCCACGTGAAGGCAAATCTATCTCAGTTATCAGAAAGCTGTTCTTGTCAGTCTTTCCAGGAATCTCCTTAAAGACACACTTTTGCAGGAATTTTTGCAACAGCACCAGAGTTAAACGGTAACTGTAAATGACAAAAGACTTGAAATATGGTCATCGTTAAAGACCCAATGAGAGAGTTCATTGTAACACAATTGACAAGGAAATTTGCTTATTACTGTTTTACATTATATCAAAACATGTCAGACTTTTAAACTTTTTATATAAATATGCCCTAAAGAAAATTTAGCATCCCCTCTTATTTGACAGTGCTTGCCATGTGATTTAACATATCAAATAAGCCTAATTAGTTTCTCTCTTTTATATCTCTGTTTGTATCTCTAATTATATCCCTCTTTTATAAGGAGAGAGAACATATCTTTTGAGATGTTCCAGGGTCCCTCTGGAATATCCAAAAATTAGTTCAAGGTCAACAAGAATTAGAATTAGAATTTGATTTTGGGGAAGTCTGTCAAAAATATCAAAAGGTTTTAAGACACTTTATTAAATAGGACCATGAATCACTGTGAAACAATACATTATCCATTTACCCACAAAGGCAAAGACTTTAAAGGCAAGTACTTGTAAAACAAATAAACTTAGCTTTTTGGTGTTGTTTTTTTTTAATAGAGAAAACTCAGTTTTCTTAAGTAATCAAATACCTGGTGAAGACAGCATAAAACATAGAAAACTATTTTGATAAAACACAGAATCTTTGTTTTCTAAGCAGATTACCTAAAAGGTAAAGGAAAACCTTTCATGCCCGACCAGTGGTGTGCAGTGGGTAGGGCATAGAACCTGGGACACTGAGGTCTCAGGTTCAAAACCCTGAGATCGTGAGTTTGAGAGCAGGATTATCACCATGATCCCAAAGTTGCTAGGTTGAGCCCAAAGGTCACTGGCTTGAAGCCCAAGGTCACTGGCTTGAGCAAGGGGTCACTGACTTGGCTTAAGCCGCCCAATCAAGGCACTCATGAGAAGCAATCAATGAACAGCTAAAGAGTTGATGCTTCTCGTCTCTCTGTCTAAAAAAAAGAAAAATCTTTTACAATCTTATCAAGAATAGACATATAATCCAAGAAAATTAAGTTATAGGTTTACATAAGTACAATATTAAAGCTTATTTTTCTTTAAGCCAATTCAATAGAACGATTTTACAAATTAATTTTGGCAATACCCTCCAGAAGTAGAAAAACAATTAGCGGTAGAGTTTATCTATAAACATCAGATATTCCAGGATCCTCAGAAATGCTTCTGCAGGATTCAGTGGACTAAACATTCCCTTCTGCAATCCGACTTACAGGACCGATTTGCTGGCACTGTGGGTGTGCGTAGGGGTCATGAGGACCAGGTTTAGATTGGGTCTACTTGGCCCAGGCTTTCAGGTTCTGCCCTAATTGTGTGTCACTGTGGTCTTTTTGAGGAAGGCAAAATGCTAAGTGTATAACTAAACATCAAAGGACTTTCCAGATAAATTTATTTACAAATCAGGCCATTTAACCCCCTGTTAGACAATGGGCATAGATTTCTGCTGTGGTAAATTTATTCACTTCTGAATGAATAAACGAGCACTTGGACACATTCGTTTCCTCTGACACAGAGGCTGCTTGCTTCTCTGAGATGCATGGAGGGGAACTGGATTCCCTCCCGACTCTGGGGAACCTGGGACCTACCTGGAGTCCGGAGCCCTGCACAACTGAAGAGGCACCCAGTGCAGCCTCTGACCTTCTGCAAATAGTGACAGGCGGGAAGGTTAGGAAGCTGAGATCTACAATCAGCGCTAATGCTAATTTGCTACTTAACATGTACCAGACACATGCAGCTGCCACCATTACTCCCTAATTAAAAAAGAAAAAAAGACATTCTTTTTTAATATACTGACGATATTATTATTTCTAACTCAGAGGGGCCCTAATATACAACTTTTTCTCTTGGCTCATCATTGCCATAAAGAAAAGTTAAAGGCTCTGGACAGGTAGCTCAGTTGATTAGAGTATCAACCTGATATGTCAAGGTTGGGGGTTCGATCCCCAGTCTGGGCACATACAAGACTTAACCAATGAAGGCATAAATAAATAAATAAATGGAACAACAAATCGATGTTCTTCTCTCTCAAATCAATAAAAAAAAGTTAAAGATCAATTATTATAAACCTAAGTATTCCCTACTTTTGGTTGGTGTATCAACACCTTCCAGGCGTCCCCAAACTATGGCCCGTGGGCCACATGCAGCCCCCTGAAGCCATTTATCCGGCCCCCAACCACACTTCCGGAAGGGGCACCTCTTTCATTGGTGGTCAGTGAGAGGAGCACTGTATGTGGCGCCCTCCAATGGTCTGAGGGACAGTGAACTGACCCCCTGTGTAAAAAGTTTGGGGACCCCTGCCTTATACAGTAACTATTCCCATTTAGTTACCTGAGTGGACGTTTAGCATATAGTTTGTCATGAAGTTTATACGAGGGAGGAGCATGAAGCAAAGCTGGGCCTTTAATGTATACCTTATTGAGATTGTAAATATTTATAATTGTTTTATTTTATTTTTTTTCCTCCAGGAGAAAACTACAGAAGCCAGACCACACAGAGTAGACTTTTTAGGGCTCAGCTGCCAACTGTTCTGAGCCCTGCAATGTATTGGACTTGCTGTGTGGCCTTTAAAACACCAGTGAACATCTCTGTGTTGTTTCCTCATTTATGCTAAACCATTGCTGAGGATTCCACCTGCACCAGCTTTCTATGCCCCTGCAATTTGACCTGAGCCTTGACCAAATCATAAATGCATAGTTAATGAGACAAAAATTAGTTAGAATTTGGGATTCTGCTCATTAACCCCATGTCACCATCTGCTGGAGCAGTGTGATGACAGGGCCTGGTGAATTTTAATTACCTGACACTTGTTAAACCTGCAGATTCCCGCTCCCTTTCCTCCCCCACCCCCACCCCTTCCACTCCACTGCATCGGAATCTCAGGGGTGGGGCCTGGGAAGCCCTCTTCTTCCAAGAGGTTATGGAGGGCAGAGGCAGCCCTCCACCCTGACCCAGCCAGGCATGGGGAGCTCTCACTCCCTTTCACACTGTTGGGCAGATAAAATGTATTATGCTCACTTTGTTAAAGATAACACGAGGAGGCCGTCACTCAGGTGATATTAATGTGTGTTGGGGTGGGCTAAAGGCAGGCAGAATCCTGTAGCCTGGGGCTTGGTTTTGGGATTAAGCCTTTCCTACCCTTTTTGATGTGGGGTGGTACAATCCAATCATGCCTCAGAGAAGTGACTTTGTATTAGAGACTTCCCTATTTTGGATATTGGATTAGAGGTTGTGAAGCTACAATATAAAATGGGGACGGAGTGGGAGCTTGCTCTCTTGGTTCCTGGGATGATTAGCATGAGAGAGCAGAGAAAGGCCACGTGGCCAGGAGAAGCAGCCAAGATGGCAGAGTGTTGAGTGAGAGGCCAGTTTGCACAGAGTTTGTATCTGGGATAAGGAAGGAGATGGGGACCTGAGGAGAATAAGGCTGGTGAGCTAGAAACCTTTGATTCTAGGAAACTCGGATAAGTCAGTGGCTTTGTGAGCACTGAATGTGAGTGGGTTTTGGAGCCCAGTGTGTGTTTTTACTTGCCCGCTGGGTACAAGCTAGAATTAAAGACTATGGCCCACCAGTTTTTGGCTCCATTGTTTCTTTACCGACTGTCCGAATCCAATGCGAACCTGCATGGGCTGGGCTGCTCTGATGGTGGCCCTGGCCGTGAATTCTGGCTTTACCCACACCAAGCTGGTTTCTGGGGTTTCACACTTGCATTTCCCTCTGCCTGGAATTGTATCCCCCCTGGCTGGCTTCTTCTGGTTTGTCATCTGCTCAGAGAGGCTTTGGCTGGTCTTCCTGTCTCCACCCTCCGCCCCACCCATTATCCCATCAAGTTTCCTTTTCTTCTCATTATGAGTTGTTTTCTGACATTCTTCTCATCGTCCTGTGAATTATCTGTTGCTCCTGTTGAAATATAGGCCCCCAACCCCTAACCCCATCTCCACTCCACCCTCATTCCCTGGGGGGCAGAAACCCTGCCTGGCTTATTGGAGATGGTACCCCAGCCTGAGGCACATGGGAGGTGCTTAGTAATACAAGGCTTCATGAATGAATGAACGCTGGATGAGGTCCCTAGTTTCTGATGTTGACATGCTTCTCTGAGATGCAAGAATGAGGACATTCTTCTGTCCCTGGGGAACCTGGGGCCTGCCCTCCCCCCGCCAAGCCCAATTCCCAAGGAAGGTGAGGGGCACCTCCTGTCTCCCAACCCTGTCTGCTGTTTTCCCAACCCTGGGGAAGACCTTAGTGGGGCCAGAGTCAGTGCACCCAGCAGGGGGCTGTCGCCCAAAGAACCTCAGCAGGGCTTACCCGACTAGACAAGCCTGACTTCCGAGCTCAGGACTGAGTTCTTCATTATCTACAAGATCATGGGTGTTGGTGAGAGTGTGAACAGGGTGTGCTTACCTACTCGATGAAAGGGTCATTCATCTTTATCAACCCCCCCCCACTTTTTTTTTTTTTTTTTTTTTTCTGAAGCTGGAAACAGGGAGAGACAGTCAGACAGACTCCCGCATGCGCCCGACCGGGATCCACCTGGCACGCCCACCAGGGGCGATGCTCTGCCCACCAGGGGGCGATGCTCTGCCCATCCTGGGCGTCACCATGTTGCGACCAGAGCCACTCTAGCGCCTGAGGCAGAGGCCACAGAGCCATCCCCAGCGCCCAGGCCATCTTTTGCTCCAATGGAGCCTCAGCTGCGGGAGGGGAGGAGAGAGACAGAGAGGAAAGCGCGGCGGAGGGGTGGAGAAGCAAATGGGCGCTTCTCCTGTGTGCCCTGGCCGGGAATCGAACCCCGGTCCTACGCACGCTAGGCCCCCCCCCCACTTTGAATGGCAAGCTGACCTTGACACTTCCTAGGTGAATGATGTCATAATAAGGAAATAAACAGTAGATGTTGACTAAATGCTTGCTCATATGAAATAGGAAGTCAGTTCACAAGAAGACTTCCAAACTCTTCCTTACCATCCATCCTTTTTTTTTTTTTTTTTTTTTTGATAACCATAATTAATTTGTACTATGAGCACTCACCCCTTAGGAAAGAATCAGTGGCTTCTAACTTTCTTTTATTTTCAATGAGACACATCTGCCTACAGTCCCTTAGTCCCATAAGGACTGACCTCCCGGGTAGTCCGAGGAGAGACGTGTGCACCTGACCACACCCGCTTTGATCCTGTAGGCCCTCAATCCAGCCTCCGTCGTGTGAATGGAACAGGCCTGGTTCAAATCTCCACCATGGGTGAAACAAGGTACCCAGGGCTTGGGGACCTTGAGTTCTTCTTTGACTTCCTGTCCTATCCCGTCTCCTCAAGGCCACAAAAGGCCACCCCATCCCACCTTTCTCCTGTCCAGCCTCCCTGCTTTATGTTTCTTTGTTTGTTTCTCTAACCATTCTTTATTTTGTGTTCTTGTCTTTGTGCATCCTTTTCTTGGAGCCTGCCTCTGTCCCTCTTTCCCCCTGGGAAGAAAGTAGAAAAAATAAACCATCACCGTTTGCTTTCTCTCCGTCACTCTCAATCCCTGGAGCCAACTTCTTCACGCGTAAGGACAAAGGAACAGAGAGGCCCAGAAGTCCACAAGCCACACAGACAAGTCTTTCGATAAAAACTTTATTAGCAGCGCTTTGGTCATCGGTGAGCTGGCGTGCTCCAGAGCCCCAGCGAAGGAAGAACAGTGCCGCTGAAGCGGGTCATCGGTGAGCTGGCGTGCTCCAGAGCCCCAGCGAAGGAAGAACAGTGCCGCTGAAGCGGGTCATCGGTGAGCTGGCGTGCTCCAGAGCCCCAGCGAAGGAAGAACAGTGCCGCTGAAGCGGGTCGTCGGTGAGCTGGCGTGCTCCAGAGCCCCAGCGAAGGAAGAACAGTGCGGCTGAAGCTGGTCGTCGGTGAGCTGGCGTGCTCCAGAGCCCCAGCGAAGGAAGAACAGTGCTGCTGAAGCTGGTCATCGGTGAGCTGGCGTGCTCCAGAGCCCCAGCGAAGGAAGAACAGTGCGGCTGAAGCTGGTCGTCGGTGAGCTGGCGTGCTCCAGAGCCCCAGCGAAGGAAGAACAGTGCCGCTGAAGCGGGTCAGCCTGGCTTCTGAGTGGAACTTCCTCTCCCCCTTGTGGTTACAACTACTGATCTTGGGGAAGGAGTCGTTAACAGTGCTGGTATTTCATCATGCTTTCTTTGATCCCTTGGCTTATACACAATGTCTTTGACTCATCAGCCCCCTCTCGGCCAGCCCCTCCCCACCTTTCTGTCTGTCTGTTCACCCATCTGCTCTTTTAAAAAGTGCTTCCAGGTGTACGGATGGGCGTGCACTTCATTTGCGGACCTATTTGCATTTGATGACTTCTATATCTCCTGTATTCGTTTCAATGCGTGTTTAATCTCTCTTTCACAAAATAACATGAAATAAAAGCAATGAAATAGTAATAAGAAATGAAAAACAGGCCTGACCTGTGGTGGCGCAGTGGATAAAGCGTCGACCTGGGAATGCTGAGGTCGCCAGTTCGACACCGGCCTTGCCTGGGTCAAGGCACATATGTATATGCAAGAAGCAAGTATGAGTTGATGCTTCCCACTTCTCTTTCTCTCTCTCTCTCTCCCTCTCCTCTCTCTAAAACAGAAAGAAATGAAAAACAGGATTAAGGAAAAAGGAGCAAATGCATTTGCGTTTGTAACCATGTTCATCTTTTTTCTCTGTATCTATGTGAATTCTATTCCAAATTTGTTACCCATGTTTTAATGTGTCCAGCCCTGAGGTGGGCACTACAAGGGAATAAACAAGATGTAAAAAGCATGGCTCTATGCTCCTGGAACTGTTCATCTTCCGGGCCAGGTATTAATGTCATATCTGTGTCACATTGGATGGGAAGCCCGTTAGCAGGCATGACCCCATTTGATTGCTGTAAGCAGAAGAAGGGTCGCTATTTCCGTGGACAGGGAAGAAACCAAGGCTCAGAGAGTTGCAGGACCCTGGGAAGCTAGTGGGAGGATCTGGGGCTCTGATTGCAGTATCCTGACCTCAGATTTTATGTTCCTTCCGCTCTGTCATTGTTCTAATCAAGAGTCCCCACAGGCGCTTCTCAGAGCTATGACTCAGTGAGGCAGCCGGTGGGTGCCACACCCACTGGCCATGACAAGGAGAGTTGGCTCAAGGGAAAAGGAAGTCCCGGAGGGCTGGAGAGAGTGAAGAGAGCAAAAAGGAAGTGGGGTGCAGGCGGGGGTGGGGGAACGGAGCCTGGAGGAAGCTACAGGACTCGATTCGAGGGCTATCATGGGGAGGTCCTCCCAGACCATATGAATCTCTGTCTGTGTCATCCAAAGGGCCACAGAAAACCCACCAGAGGCTGGGTTTCTAAGAGAGAGCTATTGTGAAGAAGTGAGAATGAGATAAATGTCTTTACCCTCTATCTCTCTCTATAAAAATAGAAATATATGCATATGTATATATGTTTCCTTTTTCTGTGTCTGATACTGTAGCAAGGATTTATTGCCTGGTCACTTTGAATAATGCAATGTGGGAGGACACCCATAAATAAGAGACATCTTTTCATTGTTGTTGGAGAAGTCCTCAGGGGAACATAACCGCTGCTTTACTCATGAGCTGAACCCAGTCTGGCTCCCAGTTTAGAAACGAGCACACTGAGACCTGCATTGGCAGGAGAGGTCTGCCCCAAGTCACAGAGCAGCCAAGCCACCAGGTCCAGATGTGAACCCGTATCTTATAATTCTATGCTCTCTGCTACTCAGCAAGTACAATAAACACCCATTAAACTACGGGAGGCAGGCAAGAGACCTAATAAAAAATAAATGCAATTCAGGATGATGGATATATTTAAGGGATAAATTATTATGTGATGATATATAAATAGATCAAGGGAGAGCACATGAAATTACAAGCCTGACTATGTGAAAGACAGAGAAGTTACATGGAGAACATTGGCTACATTTAATTAACTTTGCTGGAAAAACACTCTGAGGTGGCCACCTGAAACCGATACATTCAGTCTTCGCTTAAAGTAGCCATACCTAGGGTCTCATGAGGGGGAGTTAAACTCCAATAGAGCTGGCGGCTGTTGATTAAAATAATGTCAACACCCAAGCCCTTTGATGGGCCATCCCAATTCTCAAGTGACCACATACATTCTGTGCATTAAATGGGTCTGTGGGCTGCATACCCCCTGACAGTGAAACGTCCTTCTAAGCTTCTGTACAGATTGAATTTCCACAAAGGGAAGGGAATCAACATGTACTGGGGGGCCAAGATCTCACTTCTTCCTGTGAGGTTTTTCTGCCCATGTTCTAGAGAAGGAGACTAAGGTGTAATTAAAGATGTTAAGTAAATTGCCCACAGTCCCATAGCAGGTGTGGGAATGAGCTTCCAGGAAGAGTCCAGGGTAACTGAATCACGCGGTTGCCCGTGTGCCTTGTGGGACTGTGAGGGCCGTGGTCCAGGGTTCTGGTGCTGGTGTCAGATGGCTGTGAGTGTAAGTCCTCAATCTACCGCATGAGCTCTGTGACCTGAAGCTTGCTGTGTAACTTGTCTAAACCTTGGTTTCTTCCTCTGTAAAATGGGGATGGTCTCAGTGCCCACCTCTTAGGGCTGATGGGAGGATCTGATGAGCTGTGAATCATGGGAAGAACTGATAAGTGTCTAAGGAAAGCTCAGTAACTGTAGCAGCATTATTCACATCATCATTAGTATGACTGTCGTCGAAGTAGACTCAGCTGACATGGAACCAGACCGGTGGACTTGCGACCTTTCTTTGGTCTCCGTGCTCCTCACCCTGTCTCCATGCAAAATGGAAAGTGTGCAGTCACCAATCTGGGTTTAAACATGAGAGCAGAGAAGCAGGGCGCCAGCGGTAGTCATCAAGCAGGGTCTGCCCAGGGCCCCTGGGCAAGGAGTGAGCTCTCACAGCTGGTTCCGGGGTCTTTCCCTTGAGACGGGTGGGGAACTCTGACAGGGTCATTTATGCCCTGTGATGAATTGTTTGAAGTCCCTCCCTCCTCTGACCATGCTCATTCTGAGCGTCCCCCCCTCCTTGGAGAAACACCATAGCACACAGATCTGCATTTACACCTAGGTTTCCTTAATCCCCAAAAGATTCTCATACAACACTCTTATTTTGCTTTCAGAAGAAACAGTGATCAAGCATTCCCTGGACTTCAGTTGTTTTCACATTCATTTTATCTTGACATACAACAGCCCTACAGGTATTGTGATGCTTGTCTGACAGGTGAGGCCCATGAGGAGCGTGGAAGTGATTTTATTTGTTCATTTTATTCGTTGAAATTTTGAGCATTAGAAAATGGTGGGTGGGCATGCATTTGTCAGAATTTCTCCTAAGGCATGTTAAATGTGTTTAGAAAAATGGAGAAGGCTTGAGGGATCTATTTGTCTGAACAGAAATTGAGAGAAACATGGAGAAGAATTCTTGACTTCCCCATCTCAGCGTCAAATCTAAAATTCTTTCAATATCCTGCATCTGTGATGGTGGAACCTCCTTATATATTGTACTTATTTCTCTCTTGTATTGTCTCCCTCCCCTGCTAGATAGAATACAAGCTCCTAGAAGGTAAAAATTTGGGGCTGCCTATTCATGCCAGTTCCCTAGCACCAAAATCAGCTTCTAACACATGGCTGAGACTCAGTCAATATCTGTTGAATTAATGAATGAAACCTTAAAACAAACAATTGTGCTTCTGATTTTCCATAAGTGCTCCAAGTCTTGTAGTGTTCTGGGTAAACAGATATCCAACCAGAGGAGGAGGAATTTCTTTAAGAAGCGACAAGTCAGGCCTAATAGTATCTGAAGGACTCATGTCCTTTCCTTGCTGTCTTTCAAATAGGAGAATTGCGCCACTAACTATAAGCCCTTCGAGGATACAGAACACGCCCCGTTGAGCACTATGGTCTCAAAGGCTAGCAGAGAGCTTCAAACATCAGAAAGGCTCAACACTAGTTAGAGAGAAAAAGTGTGGTCTCAAAGAAACAAAGCGTCAGCACATATGCACCTTTTTTATTTCATATATTCACTATTTTACTGCCATGTGCCTGCTCTTGGGTACAATATCCAGAAAGCAAACATGGCTGCCAGCCTCCTTGGAGTGCTTCCACGGATATGAGCTTCCAATAGTCATATTGGAAGCTCTGATATTTCAAGATGGACCACAGACCCACAAAGAAAAAAAAGGGAGAAAGGAAGGAAGGAAGGGAGAGGGAGAGAGAAAGAGAAAAAAAGAAAAGGAAAGAAGGCTTAATTGCTTGCATTTCTTGCCAAACTAGACCAGCAACCACTAGCAATTGTTTTGAAGCCATTACTGCAATGCCCATTTGCTTCCAGAGTTACAATTGTATTCTAGGAACTCGAGTTATACTCCAGAGAGGTCATTAGTGTCTGTAAACACGTTATTGAGGGCAGTGCTGTCCTTGCCAGTCCAGGATGCCCTCAGTCAAGTGTCAGAGCAGGAAACGGGGGTCAAAATAATTAACCTCACGTGATTTTGGCAGGACTCCTGGCAAAATCACCCATATGCTCTTCATGTTTCTTTCCGCTGAATAATGTAAGAGTGTTTTTTCAAAAGGTTCTTTCTTCTATTCTTTTTCCACCACTGTGCCATTCCATTGATCTTCTGACTTATTCTCCATTCTTTAATCCCTCCTTCCTCCTGTCCCCCCCCCAATGGGTACTGCCCGTGGTAGCTTTGCCGGGGTTTCCAGCACCACAATTCTTATACCAGCTCATAACTTTCAGGAGAAAACCAGAATTTCTCACTTGGTAAAAGCCTTTCTTGACTTGATTTTGTTTCAATTAAATAACTTTTTCTATTCCCGGGCCTCCATGAACTACAATCACATCCAAACAATCTTCTTGACCACTCAGCGCCCAAGGCTGTAGCAGACATCCCTGTCCCGACCTTCTGGCCAAGGCCCAGCATGGCTTTGGGAGTCAGCTCTGGGTTCTGACACTGTTTCCACCATCTGCTGTTGTAACTGGGCCCTTGAATGGCTTCTCTGTGAAATGAAGATCACAGTATTTACCGGATTATGAGGCATAAACTGGAGGTGGCTGAAGTTTCTCGCAGGGTGTTTCGATAAGTGTTAATTCCATCCATCTATCTACTCTCTTTATTTAACAAACATGTATTAAAATCCAACTGAATGCTAAGCGTCATGCACTATGTAAGTTTTGTAACTGGGATGACCTATTTCTCCAGTTGGGGGGTACATTTACAGTCACATGATTTTATTGTTGTGAAATGAATCACTCAATTTCTCCTAATTGACCTGAAGTCTAGAATCTTCTTCCCTCTTGAGGTTTTACTGTTTTCCCCTGGCCTAATTCCCACCGCTTATCCAAGAAATCGGGGGCATTACTTGTCTGTTAAATATCAATGCAAACTCCTCAGAATACAAGTGCAATTTCTCCTCATCACCACAAGAGGTCACTGCTGAAGAATGGTCTCCTATATGGTCTCCTACCATATAGTTAAAGTGATGCCTGCAGGTGCTGGCCTACATCATATAGTTCAGGTTGCAATGGGGAATTGCAGCTTAGGTTAAGATTTTAGCTCTATTAGTTCACAAGCACACATAGGGGAGACAGGAGCTAAGAAACTTCCAGACTCATTTATAAGCCAAGCATCAATCTGACCTACTCAGCTCTCCCTAACAAGTCTGCATGGCTCCTGCAGGAAGTAGATTCCTCTCATAAGAGAAGATCTGTTCCTGACCTAGCCAATTGGCTCAGCGGTAAAGCGTCAGCCTTGTGTGTGGAAGTCCTGGGTTCGATTCCCGGCCAGGGCACACAGGAGAAGCGCCCATCTGCTTCTCCATCCCTCCTCCTCTCCTTCCTCTTTATCTCTCTCTTCCCCTCCTGCAGCCAAGGCTCCATTGGAGCACTGTTGGCCTGGGCACTGAGGATGGCTCCATGGCCTCCACCTCAGGCGCTAGAATGGCTCTGGTTGCAACAGAGCAATGGCCCAGATGGGTAGAGCATCGCCCTCTAGTGGGCATGCCGGGTGGATCCCAGTTGGGCTCATGTGGGAGTCTGTCTCTCTGCCTCTCCACTTCTCACTTCAGAAAAATACAAAAAAAATTAAAAAGAGAAGGTCTGTTCCCTGCCTGCCCCTAGGTTCTCCGTCACAGAAGAGGGCTGCACTTTTTTTTTTTCTCTACACAATTTCAGTTGTATATATATATCCAGGTGCCCAGTTTTAATTTTAAAAAAATATAACACAAAGCAAAAACAATCACACAAAGCCCTGGCCCAGGAAAATGTCGAATCACCCCCAGACCACTGTTCTATTCACTTCGCCAAACCTCTCCTCTTCAGAAAGACAGAGATTCTAGGTGCCCAAGACAACAAAGGAGATGGTCATGAAGACACATGCAGGGGACAGTCACCTGGAGCAGCCCGAGACCATTTTAGTGACCTCCACTGTCACGCCACCAGGAGACAGCACATCGCAGAGTTTCAGCGGGGACAACGTGCACGCGCTAGCTAGGCTGGGGATAGGCCTGGAAGAAGAGGAAATTTCTCAATCCGTCTCCCCTTCCCGCCCTCACGCACTGGGAGTAAATTGTAGCATTTAGGAAGTGAAGGGACAGGTGCCAAGGACAAACACTGCCCCTCGCCTTCTAGTTAATTCTCTTTGGAGTCACAAGGCCTGAGGCTCTTCGGCCTTCACCTGTGCTCTCTGCCTTTGTTTCCTTCCCCCAGACACGCAGCAAGGTGCTGCGCTGGTGCGCCCCGGGAGAATGCGGGGCGGGGGTGGGGGTGGGGTCGCAGGCTTCCATACTGCAGCAGATGGGGCTGAGCAACTGTGGAAACATGAGAAATTGCTTCCAGCGGTTGAGAGTCTTGGCTTGACTTGTAATTTAACCTTGAATATAGTTTGCAAAAATTATTAAGTCCCCAAAGCCTTCATCTCTAGCAGTGATTAGCCGTGCCGCAGTAAGCAGGAAGTTAATATATATATTTATGTACAAGGAGGCATGTAACACATAGAAAATCGATTCATCCTGCATTCACTCACCTGGCTGGCCACGTTCCGCTGTTTGCTCAGGCACAGGCGCCAACCGTGCTGAGTGCTGGGACACATGACAGGGGACAGACGCAGCCTCCATCCCCCCCAAGGAGCTTCCAGTCTCAGAACAGAAGGGAACAAGGAATCAGCATTTGTGTGGTACCTGCCGCATGCCAGAAATTCTGCTGGGGCCTTTTGTACCCGTTAACCCTCACCCCAACCACGCCATTTTCTCTATTATATACAGCAGTAAAGGGAAGTTTACAGAGGTCAGATATTTCACCCAAGGATGCATGGTTAAAATAGAAGATGCAGAATTCAAACCACGGTCTGTCTAACTCCAACATCTGCGCAATTCTGACCTCTTTCATTCTCCAGGATCCAGACAGGAAAAGAGGCTGTCCCACCCCCTGCTGTTCTGAGTACGGTTCTCCTGGTCTGCCCCAGCTGTGGAACACCATGGGGACTGCAAACGCTGGCTGGGCCTAAGCAGGTCAGGGGTTCTTCCGAAGCACATGTGAATAGGTTTCTTTTCATTTAAAATCATATGAAGATACCCAAAGGGTCAGAAGAGAGCTATCAGAACCCTCTCTAACAAGAAAAATAACAAGAAAACAATGTGCTAACCTCAGTAATAATTATCAGAGCACTCACTGTGCCTAGCACATGCTGAGTGTGATGCCTCTAGCTCTTAACCCTCACCACCACCTCATGGGGTGGATACAATGTCACCCCCTTTTACAGATGAGGAAGTCCAAAGTTACATAGCTGGAGAGGGGGAGGCCTGGAATCTGCCTCCGGGGTCAAGCAATTAGAACGACAAACAGTATTTCTTCTCTTTCTTTTTCTTTTTTTAATTTTAGTGAGAGGAGGGGAGGCAGAGACAGACTCCTGCAGGTGCCCTGACTGGGATCCACCCGGCAAGCCCACTAGGAGGCGATGCTCTGCCCATCTGGGACCCTTGCTCTGTTGCAACAGGAGCCATTTTTAGCACCTGGGGCCTTCTTGCCCTAATCAAACTATGACTGCAGGAGGGGAAGAGAAAAGAGACAGATAGACAGACAGACAGATAGACAGAGAGAAGCAAGAGGGGGAGGGGTGGAGAAGCAGATGGGTATTCTCGTGTGTGCCTTGACTGGGAATCGAACCTGGGACTTGTACACGCTGGGCCGATGCTCTACCACTGAGCCAACCGGCCAGGGCCCAAACAGTATTTCTTATGATGGTGGTAAAAATAGGGAGATAGAGGATAGACAGACAGACAATGATCTAAGGTGCACAAGGACCTCAAGGACTTGCTGACGAAGAGGAGCCGAGGGCCCTGACTCCAGTAGAACACTCAGCCTCCCACTCTGGCAGCATTAACACTGCGAGGTCCCTGTGGAAACGGAGGGCAGAAGGCTGAGCATCTCTCGATAGTTTTTCTTTTATCTGGGAACACGTGGCACCGCTGGCCTTGATGATCCCGGCACCCTGGCCCCAGCGATCTGGCCTGAGGCAGCGCAGGAAACCACTCCCAGCGCTGGGCTCCCAACACTTGCTTTCTGAAAGTGCGTTGTCCGTGAGACCCCCGTGGGGCCACCCCCCTGTTGATTCTTGGCACCTTTCACCAGGAAAGAGGTTGGGGTGGGGAAGAACAAAACTTTGGTGTTACAGAGTATTTTTGTCTCTCAAGATAAGGGTAGTGGAACCTGAATTGGTCCCTTGTAGATGCTCTGGAGCCAAAAACTCTTGCCTGTCTCATTTCCTAGCCTGTGGCATCCAACCCTGGACATCCTTAAAACACTGGACCACCACCCAATAGTAAAATATCTAACTATATATGTATGGTGTATAACTGTATATATAGATATGGTATATAATATATATATATTTAGCACCAAATACTTTTGAAATGGGAAGGAGGCACTGTTAATGATGATGCTGGGACAGTAGACATAAAATGAGACTGTCCTAGACACATTTGGATCTAAGGTCACCTTACTTATATAGGACCCTGTACATGACAGGCACCTCTCTAGTGTCACACATTCATTAATTCACTTAGTCCTCACAATAGCCCTTAGAAGGAGACACTATTATCACCTCCACTTTACTGATGAAGAAACTGAATGTCAAGGTCACACAGCTGGAAAGCAGACATTGCTCTTACTCTAGGGGACATGTGTCATTCCCTCTGGTGCCCAGCAAGAGAGAAGTGTGCCTTTCCCTGACTCTGGTACTGACCTTGGCCTCCGTCAGAGGCCTGGGGACAAATCTCTAGGAAGAAGAGGAGAAAGAAGAAAGATGGGCCGAGAGGAGGGGACCCCTAGGGACCCTTAGCTTCTCAATAGGAAGCTAAGTCACAGGACGTTGGGGTGCAGCTCTCTGGGCACTTTAAGCGTGTTTGTGATGCTCAGCGTTGGCATCTGGGGCCTCGAGGTCACAAAATGAAAGACTGTCCTTCTAATCTTGAGCCTACCTTGGGGGAAATCCCTCTTAGAACCTGTGAGGGGTAAGAATGAAATCAGGGGATTCACATATCTCAGCCTCTGTATCTACCACCCCACCACTTGTTTTCCCACAGCCTCTGTATCTACCACCCCACCACTTGTTTTCCCACAGCCTCTGTATCTACCACCCCACCACTTGTTTTCCCACAGCCTCTGTATCTACCACCCCACCACTTGTTTTCCCACACCTCCCCAAGCAGTGGTTCAGTGAAACCCAGGAAAGCTCTCAGTTGCCATGGAAATGGCAAGGGGTCATCTAATGGGAAATAAGAAGGGAAGAAGCTGACTCTACAGCAGGGGTCGGGAAACTTTATGGCTGAGAGAGCCATGAACGCCACATATTTTAAAATGTAATTCCGTGAGAGCCATACAACAACCCATGTATGTTATGCATTATCCAATAAAAGTTTGGTGTTGTCCCAGAGGACAGCTGTGATTAGCTCCAGCCACCCACAACCATGAACACGAGCAGTAGGAAATGAATGGATTGTAATACATGAGAATGTTTTATATTTTTAACGTTATTATTTTTTTTATTAAAGATTTGTCTGTGAGCCAGATGCAGCCATCAAAAGAGTCACATCTGGCTCGTGAGCCATAGGTTCCCGACCCCTGCTCTACAGCCTCCTCAGAAGACCACGGAGCAAGTTTTTCAATTACCCTTCGCATCTGGAGTCAAGAATTTCTCTGGGCCATAGAAACAGCCCTGAGGTTTTCAATGTCCTTAGACGCTGGTTACCACATTTTCTCCCCTACTCTGTCCCAAGTCCACTTTGCAGAGCAAGCCCGTTCCCCCGGTTGAGCCTGATACCGTTTATGAGATAGTCATGCTGCAGGAGCTAAGTGACACTGGAACAAGAACAAGAAAGGGGGTGCCCCGATGATTACACAAAACCATTTTTCTGTCTGCAGCAAACTCACACTGGGGCATCAGTGGACAGATGTGGAGAGAGCCCACAGGGATGCTTGACCTACTCATCCTCCCACAGACTGAAACACCGGCGGTGGCGGACACCAGCACCCAGGTCAATCAGAATAACCCCACTCACGGAAGGACGGTTTTCTGCAGCAGGCGGACTCATCCCCTCTTTACTAAACCTACCAACATTAGAGGGGTCCAGGCTCTGAGGACTAGTTTCACCAGGGGGTGCAGGGAAGTCTAGGAGGAAGATGGGGAATCACAAAGAGGGCAGAAACACTGAGAACGACAGATGGAACTGGGGGCAGCCATGGAGGGGAATGAGGGTCGCAGGGCTGGGCCTCAGGAGCCTGGGGCAGTCCTGCGTCTCCCATCGCTGTGTCCTTGAGCAGCTCAGCCCTCGTCTCTGACCTCCCTTCTTTCCTCCGTGGAGATCTCATCCATCTGTGACATTTCGTGCTTTCAGGGATGGAGTGACAAGGCCCAGGGAGCTGAGGAAGTCTCCAGAGGGCATCTGAAATGCCTGTAGAGAAGCAGGGGCTTAAGCTTAGAAAGACGTACGTACCAGGGACACTTCCTTCCAGGTTTTTCTGAAGACTAAACGAGCCTCTTCCTGCACTAGTCCCAGCTTCCTTCTCATACATTTAAACTGTCCGGACTCTTCATTAGGTCTGTAATTGGGGAGTCGGAGATGATGTATAAATGAACAGAGTCCCCAAACTTTATTTTCATTTTAAATTACAATTTCCTCCCACAGATGATAAGTTCCCAAACTATTATTCGTATTATTATTGTTATTATTTTGCTCTACAATCATTTCTTTTCCCACCTCGTTTTCTAATCCTAAGGCTTGAGGGCAAAGCACTCAGGGTCATATTTAAACCACCAGCTGGAAAAGAGTCATTGTTCTTGACACCTTCGTAAAATAAAGGCATGAGTAAGGGACAAAGGCACATGCAGACAGAACAAATTATCCTCGCTTAAAATTCAGCTTCGAATTTGGCTTGAGCCTGAAGTTCCATTCTGTCCCTTCCTGTGTGTCTGTTGTAACTGCCCAATCCAAGAGACAAGAGGGTTCTGGCTTCTGAATAAGAGAAGAAAATCCAAGCTCTCCGCTCTGAGGTCATCGTAGGGATCTTTTGTTTGCTTTGGTGCCACAGAAGCCAGCCTGGAGGATCCAAAGCCAGGGCCAGCTCGTTGGGCTCTCAGCTACCCCCTCCAGGTAATTGCAGGCTCACCGAGAAGGCGGCCCCTCCCCCTGCAGCTCTTCCCCTTATATCGGAGACTCACAGACCTTTCTTCTGTCTCTTCACCAGCGTACAAGCTTCATTTGCATACATCTTCATGCATTATCTTTCCAAAGCCTTTGATACGGTGGGTATCCTCCTTTACAGAAAACACCAAGGCACAGAGAGCAAGGGAGACTTGTCCAGGATCGCACAACAGATACACCGCAGCTATAAGTATTTTAAGTGCAAGTTTGACCCCAGAATCTGCGCTCTCCTTTACTTCTGTTTCTGGGTTTTGGGGTTCTGGTTGGTGGGTAACAGAGAAGAAGGTGTGAGGATGGAGGTAAGAGAAAGTGAGTCAGTAGTAAAAACATACTAGAGAAAGAACTGTTGCTTAGTGTATTCTGCAATTTTTCCTTGGGTCTTCCTTCCTTTCTTGACTGAGAACATGCATTATTTATCCTTCACATTCAGAATTTTTGCAGTCATAATAAAGGTCAGAAGGGGAGGAGAGGGTTATCTAAATCCACAGCTAAACTCAGGTGCACTCAGAATGACCTGTTATAGTCTAATGGAATCCATTGGGGAACCAAATAAAGATGTAAGCTTTGAGGGGTTTTTTTCCTTCCTCTATTTTTTTCTTCCTTCCTTTTTTCCCTCTATATGAAAAAGATTTATAAGTAAGTTTGTACCCTTCCTGGACCCATTCTCCTCTCTCCTTACCCGGATGCCAATTGCCATTTTCATGCATAAATCAGGAAACCTGGAGTGAGTTTTGTGACCCTAAGCTTTCTGGCATAAGCGTTCCCACCTCTGATTTTGCAACCCCCTTGGAGAGCTTTCATTTTCTCTTTTGAAATCCTCCAACCTATTCATTTTCAATAAATATGCGCTCCCTAGCATTCGGAGGGAGCGACTTTGAGGATATTTAGGCATAAAAGCAAACAGATGGGATGTTGCAGCTCCAGAAAAGATGGCAGCCCCGGGCTGGTACTCGCCAGTTTCATGATGCACATCTATCAGCCGCAGGGACATTCCGTTATTGGTTACTGACCTTTTCAGCCTCCTCCTGTGACAATCCCTGACCTGATTTTCAGATATGTTCAGCCACAGTGAGCTGTCAAGCTGGTCTGTCCACATTAGAGCCGGGAGACCTGCTGCTTTTACAAAAGATGCCTGAATATGTAGCTCATTGTTTTTTTCCACATGGCACGAAAGCAGCGAGCCTGGTGCAGCGGAAGAGGCTCCAAAGAGTGCTGTTCCACGCTCATTCCTGGAAGCCCACAACACAATCCTAAAGATAAAATATTTCTGTAATTATTGAAGTAAGGAAACTGCCCAAAAGGCTTCACACAACAAGTTATTCATTACATCCACCGAGTATAGTACCGCCCAGACGAAGACGGAGGAACCCGCGGGGCGATGACACACACTGCCTCCAGTCTCTGGGGGAGGGTGATGAGTTAGTTCCCCGAGTGTCCTTGTCCTGAAGTTAATTTGCAGGGAAGCTCTGAGTAGAGTGGCAGTGTCTGGGGTCACTGCAAGCTGCAGGAGCGACGGACAGACACTGTTCTCATCTGTGGAAGTGAGAGGGTGGAGGGGCCCTGGGAGTAATGATAACACGTACTTCCAAATTTGCAGCTGATGAATAAATGACAGTGTGGTATTGAAACAAGGAAATACGATTGCTATTGGAGAAGGATGAACAGGAAGGGAAGAGGGAAAGGAAAGGGGAAAAAGGGAGTTTGGGTTCAGGCATAGAGAAGAAATATTACTTGAGCACTTTCTTTGTGCCGAGCACTGTGGTAGGTAATTTAAATGTACATATTCTTTTATTTCATTGTCCAAGTGGTGCAAGATAGAGATTATTATCTCTATTTCATATACAACAAGTTTATAGTTCTAGAGATTAAATAGTTTTAACAAGGTCACCCAGCTATCATGGATATTTTAACTTGGGCATTCCGATGCCAAAGCCCACCCACACTTGTTCAAGATCCTCCTCCTCCTCATCTATCGCCATCATCTTCATCTTCAGCACTGTCATCTTTCTCTTTGTCATCAGCATCACCATCATCTTCATCATCAGTAACATGCATTGAGCCCTCAGACAAGTCCTCAGTGTCAGCATGCAAATTTTTCATGTAATTCTCACAACTCCACTTTATGTCAAGCAACCGGGCGGTTAGAAAAAGCTAAAGCCTGCTCTGCAGACCATACAGCGGGTAGGTGGCAGAGCCCAGAGCTGTCTGATTCCTTACCCTAACCATGCCGAACTGCCTCCCACCACATTCAGGCAGACCTTGCTCATGAACCCACTTACTGGTTAAGGCATCATCTGTGCTCTCTTGGACTTAACCTCCTCATCTACAAAATGAGCTGTTTGTGCTGAACGCGTGAAGATTCCTCGCCAAACTGATCTGACAAACTAATCTGATTGCAGAGCAGCGGTGGAGAGGGAATTGTTTTTGGTTTGGGTTTGTATTTCTGAAATAACCTATCTTCTCTCTTCCCGAGGAGAGCAGCAATAAATATAGAGACGGGCAGGGGACCGAAGGACCTACAAATCCTGGGAAAAATAAAATCACGTGACAAAATATGGTGGTTCTGAGGAAAAGAATAAAACAGCCCCACAGGCATTACGCTGTGCCTTTTCTTTCACACAGCTGCCAGTCAGAGGTACATCCAGGCATACTTTCAGAATAGCTGCTCAATTCAACCCAGTGATCCAAGAGACAACTTGGAGCTTCGCACAGTGAAATCCCGTAGCCTGCACCCTGATGTCCCTCCCTCCACCTGCATGCACCCAATCAGTCACCACGGCTCATTGATTTCTCCTCTGGAATAGCCTGCAATACCCATCCCATTTTCGGTGTCTTTGCACCACCTCTTATTATCTGCTCCCCGGACTGTTGTAGCCTCCTAACTACCTCGACATGCTACCTACACCCTCCTCCGTGTTGTAGAGCAATATTTTCAAACACAAATCTGATCGTGACACTGTCTCATACTAACCATCTTCAATAATAGAGTAAAAAAACAAATTGCTGACTTATACTTAAAATCCATTTGTAATCTGACCCCACCCTACAGTTCAGTCTCTACCTATCTTGTACTCCAGTCCCTGTGCCTCAACCATACCGGGCCACTCCTGCTTCTCAGACACGGGATGAATTTCCATGCTTTCATTTCTGTTTTTCTCTTTCACCCAGAATGCTCCCTATCTTTTTTCCCACTCCTGGACTCTACTGCCTGAAAAACTCATACTCATGCTTCAAAACTCAGCCCGACCATCAACTTCACTAGGATTTATGAACTTCACTGTGGTTTCCCAGCTAGAGTTAGTTACTCTTGCAGCTCTAAATCTCTAGCACTTAAGAAATGACATTTTAAATACTTGGTTTTGTGTTCACAATCTTTATTGAACTGCAAGCTCCTTAGTAAAGGGAAGTTTTTAAAAGGAAAAAAAAAGGCTAGCCTGACCAGGCAGTGGCACAGAGGATAGAGTGTCGGACTGGGAGATGGAAGACCAAGGTTTGAAATCCTGAGATCACCAGCTTGAGCGTGGGCTCATCTGGATTGAGCAAGGCTCACCGGCTTGAGCCCAAGGTCCCTGGCTTGAGCAAGCGGTTACTCGGTCTGCTGTAGCACCCCGGTCTAGGCGCATATGAGAAAGCAGTCAATGAACAACTAAGGTGTCAAACAAAGAATTTATGCTTCTCATCTCTCCCTTCCTGTCTGTCTGCTCCTATCTGTCCCTCTCTCTGTCTCTCTTTGTCTGTCACAAAAAGAAAGAAAGAAAGAAAGAAAGAAAGAAAGAAAGAAAGAAAGAAAGGGCTAGTCTTTAGGTGTAGTGACTTTGCTAAGGGAATTAATGAATACTCTAATAATTTTTTGAGTGGATTTAGTCAGAAACCAAAGAGCATTTGATAAAGACATTTTTCAAAAGTTTATAAGGTCCATTTAAGAAACACTCATTAAATGCTCTTTGGATATAGGTTCTCATAAAACGATCTATAAAACATAAGAATTACATGACAGACACCTTCTCCAAAGATTGTTGATGGGCTGGTGGGGAAATCAATATTCACAGCCATGAAATAAAAAAAGAATTTAATATACCACAAATTAAATTACGGGATTAATAAAATCCAAATCAGACTCTAAAGGGATTTTGTTTAGTCTTGACAAAATGAAGTTTATTTGTAAGATCAAAACCAGACAAGATCAATATCAAACAAAATTCCAATGGTTTTTTGTATGGTAATTGATAATCTGAAAAAAAATTTATATGAAAATGGGAAGGACCCAGTGCCTTGTCTAAGACAATCTTAGAGAAGAACAGAGCCAGAGGGCTTTTATTACTAGACTTAATAATAAAGATATTGGGTATTTGTACAAGATAAGATAAACTGATGAATGAAACAAAATAGTTCACAAATAGTCCTATACATTATGACAGAAAAAAAAATCCTATTGCCCCCTTTTGTTTCTACATTCAGTTCTGCGAGAGTCATCCATATTGTAGCACATAGAACGAAACTGTTCATGCTCATTGCTGTGCAGTATTCCTTCATGCTGTGTGCATCTCCAATACAGTGGAGAGGAACAATAGTCATTTTAATAAATGGTTCTGGGTTAATTAGATGTTGTCCAATTGAAAAATGTATTTTGTCCCCACTACCTCACATTACACACACATACACATACAATTTCAGATAAATTGCCTATATAAATATGAAGGTTAAAACAATTAATATTTCATAAGAATAAATGTTTGTGATATTGGAAGAGACACAGTTTTTAAACATGTTACAAAAAGTGCTAACTATAAAAGAAAAAAATGTAAAGTATTAATTTATATTAAGATTTTAGTGATATCATCAAAAGACCCAAGGCAATTAATTAAAAGGCAAAAGAGTGAAAAGGCAATCTGAAGAGTAAAAGATGATATCTGCAGCATACACACATGAAAATAAACACAAATCCTAGGTATATAAAGAACTCCTACACATCAGGGTTTTTTAGCAACTCAATAAAAACAAGCTATGAGATAGGAAGAGATAGGTAACCAGAAGGGATAAACAAATGGCTGATAAAACTGCAAAAATATGTTCAGCCTTATAAATCATCATGGAAATGGAAATTCATATCTCAATATCAATCATACCAGAACGGCGAAATAAGTAAAATATAGAAAATACTAAGTGTTGCAAGAGTATGAATAACTGGAACTCTTACTCACTGCTAGTAGAATTGTAAATTACCACAACCATTCTGGAAAACTATTTGGCAATATCTACCAAAACCAAGCATGCACTTAGTTTATAACACAATAATTCCACTTCCAGGAATAAACCAAACAGAATTGCATACATATGTATACACACTAGTGAATTGTATGTAGATGTTCACACATGGTACTAAAATATTTATAACAGTATTATTTGTAGTAACTTCAAACTTGGAAACTACCCAAATACCTATCAACAGCAGAATAAATAAATCATGGTATATCCATACAAAGAACTATTATACAATAATGGGCATGAACAATTCAAAACTGTGTTCAACAGCATGGATGAGTCTCACAAATATAAAAGTTGCATGGAAGAAAACAGGCACAGACACAAAAGAGGTAAGCAGTAGGATTATTATTATATGAAGTTTAAAAACAGACAAAATTTATCCTGTTCAAAGTCAAGATAGTGGTCACTCTTCGCGTGAAGTGACTGGAAGAGATCTTGATGGTGGGTGGTGCTTCCGGGCTGCTGGTAATGTTCTGTTTCTTAACTTGATCTGGCCGTTAATTAAGCATATGACATCAGTTTGTGAAAATTCCCTGAGTCATTCACTTATGTTTACTCTTCATATGTATATTGCACTTCAATAAAAAATTTAAAACATCTTTAAAATTTTCATAGAAAAAAAGAATTTAAAAAAATAGAAGGCCTTGGCCAGTGGCTCAGTGGATAGAGGGTTGACTCAGTGTATGGACATCTGGGACTCAATTCCTGGTCAGGACACACAGGAGAAGTGACCATCTGCTTCTCTCCCCCTCCCTCTCCCTCTTCTCTCCCTCTTCCCTAACTGAAGCCAGTGGCTCAACTTGTTCAAGCATGGCCCTGGGCACTGAGGATGGCTCGGTTGGTCCAAACGCATCAGCCTCAGGTGCTAAAAACAGCTCAGTTGTGAGCATTGGCCCCAGATGGGGGTTGCCGGGTGGATCCCTTTTGGGCACATGCAGGAGTCTGTGTCACTATTTTCCCTCCTCTCACCTATAAAAAAAAAGAAGAAGGAAACAGAATTAAAACATATTATAATGCTACAATAATGCAAAAAGTGTGGTATTGACACAAGACTAGCAACATAGATCAATGGCACATAAGCCAAAAAATATACCTTGGTACGTAGAAGAATTAATTATATGATTAAGATGCTATTTCAGATCAGTGGGGGAAAAATGAATTATTCAATGATAGTTTGGGGACAATTTATTAACTAGTTAGAAGGGATAAAACCTAAATACCATCCTTCAACAACTACTAAAATAAAGTCCAGATGAATTCAGCATATATATATATAGCATGTCTTTAAATTCTTATTTGCTTATATAAAATATTTACATAAACATGGAACCATAAAGCAGTAAGAAGACAATGCAGATGAGGATATTTGGCGATCTAGGCAGTGAGGAATAAGGGAGACCTTTCTCAATATAGAAATGATAGAAGAAGGTGAAGGGAATAAAGCAAAAAAAAATCAGATAGATAGATAGATAGATAGATAGATAGATAGATAGATAGATAGATAGATAGATGACAGATAGGGAAAGAGATTTGGGGGTAGGTGGAGGTGGGCCAAGGGAGGGAAAGGGGGATGCAAAGAGACTTTGCTTGGGGCAATGAGTGTACCATGCAGTGTGCAGATGATGTTTTATTCAGTTGTACACTTGAAACCTGTATGGTTTTGTGGACTAATGTCACCCCAATAAACTCAGTTAAAAAAGATAAAAAACTATAAACAAATAATTACAAGTATAATGTAATTATAAAATTCTAAAATGTAAATTAAAGAGTGGAAAGACAGCCTATACTGGCAAGGGATTAATGCCCTTTGAATATAATGAGCTCTTTCTAAACAATAATAACATAAATATACTTCGATAGAAATATATACAAAGTATAAAAGTACACATCCTACAAAGTAAGACAAAAATGTCTATAAATTAATAAAATTCTTTTACCTCAGTAATAAGTAAAGAGATACTAATTAAGACAATAATGAAATGTCACCCAATATTGATGAGGGAAAGATGAAATGACATGATTCTAAATTAGTCTTCCCTTCCTGAAAGATAATTTGGCAATGCACATAAAAAGTTATAAAAGACCTGTACTGGTTGACCAGATAATTTCACTTAGAGGGTTAATTTTTAAAGAAATAATCAGAGATGACTTGGAGAAATTATGTAAAAGAAGACTGATTGTAGTACTGCTTATGATTTTAAAAAGGGAGTACAGTAGAAGCAAACTAAATGTACAATAGGAGACCAGTTCAAGTATCATGGGTTGGAAAAAATATGCAGCCAATCAAATTTAAAGAAATAAAATCAAAGCCCTTCTGTGTCTAGAAGAAGAAGTCACCAGAACTAGTTCTCCCCCCCAGACATCTGGTTATTCTTATTCACACTCTCTTCTGTCATTAAAGGCATTTCTGCGGGAAAATTGGGAAACTCTTCTAGTTATGATCCTGCCAAGGTGGGACTTTTAAGCTGGGGGCAGTTGTTTATGTTTACAGTGTTCTTTTTGCAATATTTATATGGATATTCAATGTGTAACAATTACACATTTAAAAAGCAAAAACCCCATCTCCTTAAGCCTTTAAGTTTAACTTGTGGGTTTTGTTCTTTTTTTTTTTTTAATCAATAAACCTAATAGCATTACACAAATACTAAATGGTCAAAAATCATGTTTTTAAAGGCTAACAAATGACATGGGCAAATAGACTGTGTTAAGAAAAAAAAGACAGGACAAAATGTATACACAGTACATTTTAATACATACTTACACCCCAAAGTGTCTATAAAGAGTAATGAGATTAATGGGTGACTTCCAATTGTTTGTTTTGATATTTTTGAATTGTTTGAATCTTGAAAAATGTGTAGGTGTTACTTTTATAATTGTAGCCCAGTAAAATGATTTTCATTTTGAAAAGATATTCAGCAGAAATAAGAATGATGCCACAGAGCATGATTTCCTTTTTAAAAATCATTTATGACGATGGGATTTCTTTTCAAATGAAACCTTGCATGGAAGACGAATATTTGAAAAATAAGAAAACAGTCCCTGTGGAGTAAGAGTGGCAGATGCAGACCGCACCTGATGGTCTCCTTCCAGCACCCCTTCACCTGACCCTCATCTCCTCCCTACCCAGCCCCCAGCACCTGAGACACTTTTCTTTTCTTTTTTTCACTTTTCCGAAGCTGGAAACGGGGTGGCAGTCAGACAGACTCCCGCATGCGCCCGACCGGGATCCACCTGGCATGCCCACCAGGGGGCGATGTTCTGCCCATCCAGGGGCATCGCTCTGTTGCATCCAGAGCCATTCTAGCGCCTGAGGCAGAGGCCACAGAGCCATCCCCAGCGCCCGGGCCATCTTTGCTCCAATGGAGCCTCGGCTGCGGGAGGGGAAGAGAGAGACAGAGAGGAAGGAGAGAGGGAGGGGTGGAGAAGCAGATGGGCGCTCTGAGACACTTTTCAAAGAACACTTAGACACCATGAAACTTAATTTAAAAAGCATTATTTATGTTTACTTGGCCATTTTGCAATATAGAAAGAAAAATAGTTTAATACTGATTTTGTCAATCCAGAGATGGGCAACTATTGCTCTACAGACCCGACTCCCTGATGGCATGTTGGCCACAGACTAGGCAACGTCACGAGATGCCACAGGTTAGAGTTTGGAGTCGTGCTGGGAGCTCATTGGTGAGAGGTCAGGCAATGAATCATTTATTCAAGTCTAGAGGACAGCCCTGAGGTCTCCGTGGGGTCCCTCTGTCTGGTTTCATGGGAAAGTAGCCAGGGTCAAATGTACTTATTTTAACAGAGGCCATGCAGCTATCCTTAGTGCCTAGGGCCAACTCACTCTAATTGAGTCATGGCTGCAGGAGGGAGGAAAAGAGAGAGAGAGAGAGAGAGAGAGAGAGAGAGAGAGGCGAGAGGGGGAGGGTTGGAGAAGCAGATGAGTGCTTCTCCTGTGTGCCTTGATCTGGAATCCAACCCAGGACATCCACACAGCAGGCGGATGCTCTACCACTGAGCCAACGTTCCCAAGCAAGATCCCAATTTTCAAAACTCCAAATATGTGATTTAATTATATATGCATCTAAATAAACATATAGGTACTGACAAGTAGTGAAAAGGAATTCACCAGAGTGTAAAATCATGTTATATTGGAGTGTAGAAACAAGGCTATTTTTCCTTTATATATTTTTGTTCATCTGTATTTTTAAATTTTCCTTATGATAAACATGTATGGCTTTTATAATAAGAAGAAAATGCAATTTTTAAAATGGCGAAACAGTAGTTGAGAGAATGATTTATTTTAGATAAAGTCTAGTGTTATTTTTCTGTCAGCAAGAGACCTGGGTGATATTTGAGACTGATGACTTTAGGTCTAATTACTTTTTTTAAAAGAGTGCAGCAGTACCTTATTCAGGCATATTTTATATATGATAAAATTCTCAAATCCCAAGTGTACAGCTAGGTGAATTTTGGCACATTCATATTCCTGTGACTGTAATTACTTTTTTGTTTTGCTTATTTTTAAATACTTTTTTAATTTTCCTATTACAGTTGCTGTACAATATTATATTAGTTTCAGGTGCACACCCCAGATATTAGACATTTACATAACTTACACAGTCATCACCCCAATATCTCCAGCACCCACCTGGCATCATACATAGTTATTACCATAAAACTGACTATATTCCCTCTATTGTATTTTACATCCTAATGACTATGTGATCCTTTTTTATTGTTGTTCCTCTCCTCAATTTTATATCTAATTTTAAATGCCCCTTAAAAAGCAGCTTGATCGAGGTATAACTGACTTAAAAGAAACTGCACATATTTAAGTGCATAATTTGATCGGTTCTAACATGGAAAGAAGGGTTGGTTATTGCTGAGCTTTAGTTCTGAATGGATATTTTTTGATCTTAGGTCAATTATTTAATCTCTTTGAACCCTCGTTTTCTCACTGATGGCTCATATGCTTGTCTTGCAGAACTTTGGAAAGGACTAAATACATCACGTGTGTAGCTATGTAGCACGGAGCCTGGCATATATGAGGCACCCAATACATAATGGCTGTTGCAGTGGACTTCATCTTTTCCCAGATAGGGAGCCTGGCGCTCAGTGAGGTTAGCAGCGTGCTTCAGGTCACACAGCTGGGTGGAGAGTGCAGCCGACTGCATGGCCTGACTCTTTGTGGTGGAAACCTCTGAAGGTGCCTTGCCCTGAGGGACCCCCAGATAGTGTGAGAATGGTCGTCTAGTGGCTATAAAGCTGGCAGAGAACCCACACCTCCCAATCCTCTTGCTCCCTGGCCTGTAACTCTGGCTTCAGAGAGAGTGATGGTAACCAATCCTCCACGTTGCCTCAGGCAAGTTGTGCAAACCTGAGTTTCCTCAACTGTTAAAGAGAGAGATGGGATTAATAATGGCCACCTTTGCAGTCTACTGTGGCATCACGCGAGATAACAGCTAAATCCATTTTACTTTTTAAGTTCTGCAAAGGTACCACAGTTGTTCAAGATTAAGCTCTTTGAGAGAGAAGAATGTTGAAAATTTACAGCAGAAAGGACCTTGACAATCATCTTGTGCTAGGTTTCCAGTCACCTTAGTGATGTAATAATACGCAATAATGATTATACTAATGAATGAAACACCTCCCACGTGTCAGGGGCCCAGTAGTGAACCTGCTGGGCAGCTTTTCAGACATCACTCCATCTGTTCTTTCCCAGAACCAGGCTAGATGGGCAGTATCCATTCCACTTTCCAGATGAGAAAATGAAAACCAAGAGAGGTTCAATGAACTGTCCAAAGGCATATGGCTGAGAATCTTCTCAGTGCAGGGACGGTGCTTCTAGGACATTATTCTTCAAATTACTCCAGAAAAGAAGAGGAACACTTCCAAGCTCATTGTAGGAGGCCAGCATAACCTCGGTACCAAGGCTAGTCAGTGCCATGAATACATACATTTGTCAAAATTTACCAAGATGTCTATTTAAGATGCATTAATTTTATTGTATGTAAACAGATTGTACGCTAATAAATTTGAGTTTCAAATAATGAAGTTCCCCAGGTATTTCTTAGGTTCACTGAAGGGTAAGCACCACTTATCTATGCCAGATGGCCTCTGTCTCCTATACTGTTTCACTGCAGTGGATACAATACCTGGTACACAGAACTCCATACAGAGGGAGCCAGAGGGAGTGGAGCTGCTCTGTCACAAATCGCTTCCACCGTTAGGTGGCGTCAGAGAGCACTAAAAGAGGCCGTTTCTGCTCAGTTCAGCAGGTGGCAGCAGACCCACACCAATCTCTAACAGCACAAAATTGAATTGAGGATACTTTGTGCCCAGCATATCTCCTCTGCATCCAGAGGCCACTATCTCTGCCCAGCCAGTCTGCCAGGCAGAAAGAGGAGGCATACATGAAAAAGGGTGGGGACACAGCCATGGGCCCCATCTATGCCAGACCCTGTCCTCCATGCTTAATGAGCAAATCTCCTATACATCTCAACCTGTATCCTGGGCAGGATTTTCTTTATTTGAAAAATAGACAAACAGAGGCTCAGAGAGGGAGAACAGGCCCCTAAGCACGGAGCTAGAAGTGGCAGAGAAGGGGTCGGAGTCTGACCTTTTTCATCATGTAATGCTGTCCAAACCTGAAGGCCAAAATGATCAAGGTGACACCTCACAGGAGTAGCTTGTATTTTTTGAGTGCTCACTGAAGTGCTCAGGGGGTTCACTGTCATCTCTGGTGTCCCTTAGGAGACCTCTCAGACCCAAAACTATCCATCTCTTGAGCCATTCCTGAATACATACTGAATGTCAAACATAAACTATGGCAACACAATGCCTGCCCAGAAAGAACACTCATATTGGGAGGAAAACCATAGGCAAATATGGGTAAAAAATCAAAACCAGAGGATAACTCTGTGAGTGACTAATCAGCACGTGTGTGGCACATGATTTTTGTCTAGTCAGGGAAGACTTTCTGGAGGAGGAAGTCCTTCCGCTTGAGCCTTCATGGCTGAGTAAGGCATGAAGAGATGAAAAGGTCAGAATACAGACTTGACAGGAGAGCGGAACTTCATGAGAATAGAGAGCTCAGCTAGACTGGACAGGAGGTTCTGCGGAACATGGGTGGAAGTAAGCCCCGAAGGAACTAAGGCCAGCAGAGTTGGGAACAGATTGTGGAGTGTCACCAGGGCCCAGACAAGTGCCTTTAAAAATGTATTTTATAAACTGATATCATGTGATGGCTCAAAGCCACACTAGATGTGGAGGAAGGGAGTGGCGAGATAAACGCAGTTCCTGGGAGATAAGGTGGGCAGGCCTGTTCAGAAAGGAATGGCACTGAAGAGCCTGCAGGGGAGGAAGGAGGGAGATGGGTTATGTCAAGTATTTCCATGTGGCAGACATGAAAATACTTAGCATTTACTATGAGATCTTGTTTTCCCAAGAGTCCTTAAATATCTGTGTAACTCTCACCTCTGTTTTATAGATGTCTAAAGTTAGACACAGGAGATAAAGGAGGCTTGCCAAGGTTACCTGGCCTAAATCCAACAGAGCTGGGTTTTGAACCCATACAGTTAATGCCGGAGGTCACTTTCTTAACCGCTGTGCCATCTCATCTTTATATCACTGACAAAGGACAATCCAGGCCAGCTAAGTCTCAAGAGATATATTTTGCCTTATCTGGGATTCTTAGCAAGACTTGGGGTATAGGGTTGATGAAAGTATTTAAGATTTCCCAGAAAGATGCCCCTGTGCTCAAGCCATCCAATGTCTCTAACATAGTTAGAGGTACATACTCAGAATTTTAGAAGGACCATTTTTGGCTTGTGAACGCAGAGGCTATAGTAACAGGTACTTGAGGGTGGTGTCTATATTTCTCCAAAGCTGATGGAAGCCAGAGTGGCTCCTAGAAAACAGAAGCCATCAGAGAAATGCACCAGCATGGGCAACGCTAAGTATCTCCATTACCTGCTCTCTGAAAGGGGGCAGGTGAGCTCTTGTTTGTCATACCCGAGACCCAGTTACCAGGGTGCCAGGGTAGGGTGGGGAGGAAGCACTCCTTAAGGAACATGGACACTTCTCCCTCCAGCTCTTTGGGTGTGACTGGAGATGTGAACTGCAGATTGAGCTCGTCAGGCCAAGCCTCAAAGGGATCTCCCCAGAAGCAAGCAGAATCCTGTCTGAAGACGCAAAAGCTACAGCATAAGAGCTGGCAGACAGTGAGCACCCCACGACGTTGGCCAATGCCGGGATGCATGTTGGAACCACTGCAGGGAGAGACGGGAATGTGTATGGGGGTGAGGACTGGGAGGTAGCAGGTCCCCATCGGAGGAGACCGGAAGTAAGGCCAATGGCAAAGCAGCATTTGTAGCTCTGAGAATTTTGGGGAAATGGCCACACATGCAGTTCTGTAGTCTTTAGATTTCAGAGTCTAGAATGTTGGGCTCCAGGATGGGATCTGGTGTTGAGAGAAGAGACATTTGAAGTAGGGGCAGCAGTGAGGGAGAGTGGTAATGCAGTGACGACAAAGGTAGCCCTCTCTAAGTGAGGCTCTGACAGATTTGGGCACTTGGGACAAGCTCATGGAGAATGCTGACAAGACTTCCGGCTGGAAATGAGTCATAGTCTGAGGGGATCATACTTGAAGGGAAAAATGAAACCTGCCCCAATGAGGTTGACCAGGTCAAGTTCTGTTAGGAGAGGTAAAGTTTGGCTGTATTAGTCAGGAGAGGCTAGGTTGTGCTGCATAACGAGCAAGCCAGAAATCAGAGTGGCTTTATACCTGAAAGTTTATTTCCACTCATGCACAGCAGAAGGAGGATTCTGTTCCACCTATTCATTCATGGACCCAACATCTGGAACGTCATCAGTTCCTGAGGTAGGCAAGAAAGAAGAGGTCTCTTAAGCTTCAAGCGGAATGTGACATCACTTCCCTTCATTGATCAGAACTAGTCACGTGGCCCCACCTAATGCAAGGAAGCTGGGAAATGTTAAGGAACAATTGGAATGTCTTGTGAGCTCTACCATCTCTGCCACACTTGGTGGAGCCTGGCGTCTTCCATTCAGAGAAGTTTCTTGACCCAGCTCCTCATGATTGTAATGACTAAGTCTGTGGAAGAACACTAAATAAAACCTTAAGTGTTACTTAAGTTACTAAAAATTCCATGAGGCATTGAGGAGCCAGCCTTTTCACAGAGAAGGGGGTGCATGCCACCTCCCCAGCGGCAACCACACATCGTGGAGTTAGGTACACCCGGGGCAAGCCACCAGTGGTCCCCAGCAGAATGCTACCTGGCTTCTCAGGGCAGAGGCAGAGTCCACTCCTCGTGAACATGTCTGTTTGCATGCGGGTGACACTGCACGACGGTCCCTAATTGTGACTGGGGAACTATGACAGAAGGCTAAGCTCCTTTATAATGTGGGTAGAGGATAACACCTGGAGAATGGGACCTCCTATTGAGACTAATAAGACTGGTGACACTCTGATTGCATTATGTCCATATTACAAATGGGGAAGCAGGTTTGGGGATGTTAGCTATCTTTCCAAAGTCACCTCGTTAATGAATGGCACAGTTACTGATTCCCTGGCAGGATGTGAAAGCTAGGCACTGTTGGGGAGGCAGAAGGTGAGTGGGGAAAAGACAGTGACCTGGAGGTAAGACACCTGGGTTCTGGTACTGGCCCTGCCACCGACATCCTAAGAGACCTTCAGCATGTTTTCTAGCTAAGCCCTGTTTTTCTCCACCTGTGGGAAGCAGGGTGAGATGGCTCAAAGTTCTTTCCATGTCTGCTTTGGCTCTGTTGCAGAAACCCAGCTGGAGCTGCCGGTGATGGCAGCCGAGAGAGGCGCGGTGCCTTGCCGCACCACCAGGCAGGAGGGCTCCAACACCAGGAAAGCTGGCAGTAGGTGAACCCGGCCCCGTCCCCATGCTCCAGGCCTTCTTCTACAAGCTCCGTCGCAGGCGCGGGTGTCTTTGGACAACTGGAGGTGGGAAGAAGAAACTGTACCAGAGTGCAGTGTGGCCCGGCAGGACCCCGGCAGGCCTCTGTTCTCTGCTTCAGCGTGGCTAGCCCCAGAAGCTACCAGCTGCAGTCCTGGGGCAGGCAGAGGTGGGGCCGGCAGTCCAGAACCACAGTCCACAGGCTGCCTCAGCTCCCCGCGCCCCTGTGGGGCCTCATTTGTACTCCAGCTTGTCCCTCTGTGTGGCTGAGCCCGGCCATATGTCAAGTGAGGGGCGTTCTGTCGTGCGTGTGGAGGATGAAGCAGGGAGTAGGCGTGGTGTGGCGAGTGGGAGCCTGTGGCCAGGTCGCAAGAGTCCCGAGTCCCCAAAGAAGGTTATTCTCCAGCCACCCCAGGCCTAGCCTCCACAATCCTGGCCACTGAGCTCCTCCAGAAACTTGACCCCTGAACCTTCCATCTAGGGACTTAGTCATCCTTGGGGCTTAGCTCCCCACTCAGGCACTTACGTCCTCTCTCTGGGAACTAAGCCCCATCACTGGCCTTTGTCTTCCCAATTCTGAGCACAAGTCTTTCCTTGGTACTGAGCCTCCCGTCACTGCCTGGCATTGAGCACTGTGCCTTCATAGCGCACAGGTCCGGCCCCTGACACTGAGCCACCTGCACCCTCACCTGATGCTGAGCTCCCACCCCACCCCCATCTCCTGTCTCATTCTGCCCCCCTCATACTTAGCCAGTCCTTTGCTCTGGGCCCTCCTTCCTTATCACACCATCTGACCATTCTATAGTCAGCTCCTCTGTTCAGATTCATCCAGAACTGACTGGAGTTCTACTAGGTGTCAGTGACGTCCCCTTCGATGAGCTCATTAAACCCACTCATCTCAGACTCCCGAGTCCCTGCTGTGTCCCTCCTTCCCCTGCGTGTTCAACTGGATTCTCCCAAGGAGCCTCCAAAGTGTCTTAAGAATCCGGCAGCCACAGGGCTGCGTTCGCCAGCCTCCTGGGGTTACCTGCCCTTCACTCCCTGCGGTAACTCGGTAACTCGCACAGAAGAAGGAAGTCTGACCACCTCCCAGGATCAGCGTCCTCAAGGTGTTACATTCTCCACGTGGCTCTTCTCACTTTGCCGTCTGAGGTGCTGTCTGAGCTTTCCCTCCACCCACCTCTGACCACTCACTCCTCCTCTCTTCCCCTGCAGGCCAGATGTGAGCTCTGCCTCCACCTCCCTCCCTCCCTCCCTCCCTCCCTCCTGGCATTTCAACTCCAGCCTGGTTATTCCACTTGCTTTGCGAAGGCTTTAGGAATCACCAGGCAGGAGGACAAACAGCCGGACATTGCATTTCAGGCCCTATTCTTCGGTCAGCAATCACCTAAGACCACACCCTGACCCCAACATTATGGGGCTCATCCTCAGAACTGAGTCCTTTTCTTCCATTTCCGCTTTCCTCCTTCCCTTGGGTCCTTATACCCATTCCTAGAAACTAAAATTTCCTCTTTAGTAAAAGTCATCTCTGAGTAAGGAAGTTCTCTTTCCACTTTCTTACATGAGGAAATAAGCTCTTCTTTGGAAAAATGCTTTTTCACTTCCTTTATTCATTTTAAAATAGGATTTTTTTGTTGTTGTTATCGAATTGCATGTGTTCTTTATACATTTTGTATATTAACCCCTTATCATATATATAATTTGCAAATATTTTCTCCCGTTGTATAGGTTGCTTTTTCATTCTGTCAATGGTTTCTTTTGCTGTGCAGAAGTTTTTCAGTTTGATGTTTTCCCACTTAGTAATTTTTGCTTTTGTTGCTTATGCTTTTGGCCAATGGGTACATGAAAAAGATACTCAGCCTACTGTGTGGTGGCACAGTGGTTAGGGTGTCAACCTAGGACGCGGAGGTCCCAGGGTCTAAACCCCGAGGTCACTGGCTTGAGCCCAAGGTCTCTGGCTTGAGCAAGGGGTCACTGGCTTGGCTGGAGTCCCCCGGGTCAAGGCACATATGAGAAAACGATCAATGAACAACTAAGGTGACGCAACTATGAGTTGATTCTTCTTATCTCTTTCCGTTTCTGTCTCTCTCTCTCTCTTTCTGAAAAACAAAAAGAAAAAAGAGAGAGGTACTCATGATCACTAATCATCAGGAAAATGCAAATTAAACTATTATGACTTATCACCTTACACCTGTTGGAATGCCTCTCATCAAAACGATAAGAGATAACAAGTGTTGGTGAGAGGTATCTGTGCACTGTTGGTGGGAATGCAGACTGGTGCAGTCACTATGGGCAACAGTATGGCGGCTCCTCAAAAAATTAGAAATAGAACTCCCACATGATCCAGCAATCTCACTTCTGGGTTTATGTTCAAAGAAAATAAAAAACAGGATACCAAACAGAGAATAAAAAAATGAGTTCTTTATTTCCAACCCTTCCCACTGCAATGAGGCCCGGAGATCTGAAACCGCTGAATGGCAGGGGCCGGCAAGTGTCTTCCCCAGCGGAGAGGCAGGCTTCCTCCCCTACCCAGTGGGCAGGAGGGTGGTGTGCTTGCTTTCAGGGGTCGGCAAGTGTCTTCCCCAGCGGAGAGGCAGGCTTCCTCCCCTACCCAGTGGGCAGGAGGGTGGTGTGCTTGCTTTCAGGGGTCGGCAAGTGTCTTCCCCAGCGGAGAGTCAGGCTTCCTCCCCTACCCAGTGGGCAGGAGGGTGGTGTGCTTGCTTTCCCGGAGCACCTTGTCCCCCTTTTGGGGCCACTACACACACACTTTCAAAGACACAGAGCTCCCGGAATCTCTCAGCGCCCCTTGGCTTTGGTCACACCACCTGGAGTGCCTCTGGACAAAGCCCTCCTCAGGGACCCTGCGAGGAGCAGGAAGGCAGAGAGAGGGAAAGACAAAAAAGGAAGTGTCGGGAGGTTGGTTCCGGGCCTTGGCCTGGGCATGCTTATGCCTACTCCCAGGCTTGTTAGTGGAGGAACGGAAAATATCCGCAGAATCACTGAGTGATTTCCGGTTCTGATGATCTGACGTCTGCCGTCAACCATGAGAGTGAGTCTGATTCCAGTGGGACATCCGGCTTTCAGGAAACTAAGATGACAAACTTGACTTCCCAGTCCAGTAAGATGACGCCACCTGGCAGAGACTCCGGCTGCAAGCAGTCCAGATTGCGTCTTAAGGCGTGGACCCTGTGTGTGGATGACAAGAAGAAAAAAAAAGAAAATATCCACTTATGTGCCAAGTAATATTCAGGAATGTAGATCCCTACATACTTTATCTAGTAACTTTTTCAAAAACTGAGATATAATTAATACCATAATATTCATCTTTTTAATTAGTAACATTTAATTGTTTTGGTATATTTACAAAGTTGTGCAACCATCCTCACTATTTAATGCCAGAATACTTTTATCAGTCTAAAAACTAAACCCGTATCTGTTAGTCTTCATTTTCTCTGATCCCAGAACCTGGCACACTAATCTGATTTCTATCTCTACTAATTTGTTTCTTCATTATATGCCATATATGGCATTTTGTTATGGGTATCTTTTAGTTAGCATAATGGTTTCAAGATGTATCCATGTTCTAACATATATGAATGCTTTATTGCTTCTTATTCCATTGTGTGGCTATACTACATTTTGTTTATTCATTCATCAGTTGATGGACACTTGGGTTGTTTCTACTTTTTGACTATTGTGAATAACACGGGGGAACGAAATTTTTGTTGCATCCACAAAAATACTTGTTCTTATCTGACTCGAGTGTGCTGACCTCAAATCTGACATTAGTTTTTCTCTGTAAGCTACAGTTCTTTTGCAATTCAAGATTTTGGGTTTTCATCTTATTGTAAAATTTTCAACATTTAGTTTAACATAATGAAAGTAGAATGTCTTCTTGGGCATCATCTTTGTGAAAATATAATAATTTACATGATGCAGTAAATACACTAATACACTAAGAGATATGATTGTATCAGAATTTATCTATAATTTCAAAATAGAACATATTAAAACACTTATTGTAATCATAAAATTTGCACAAAACTTATTTAAATTCTATTCAGGCAAAAATTTGCGTATGTAGCTCTTGCGTTTGTGTACTGGTTGAGGACAGTCTCCTTTGATGCTCTAGCATTAGTCTGCTCATCACTGACAGCTCCAAGATTTTCGGGAAACTTATCAAGGTGACTGTTCAGGAAGTGAATCTTAATGCTCATGTTACATCCAATGTTGCAGAAAGCGAACAGCATCCTTTGAACCAGAAGTTCATAGTTTTTTGCTTTTTTGTTCCCAACGAAGTTCTTTGTAACTGCCACAAAAGACTGCCATGCTGCTTTCTCCTCCTTATTCATCTTCCTGGCAAATTCTGCGTCACGTCTGAGGGTTCGAATTTGAGGTCCATCGAATACACCTGCTTTTATGTTCTCGAAAGACAAGGCAGGAAAAGCAGGAATAATATGTTGAAAGCATTCACTTTCTCTATTCAAAGCCTGAACAAACTGCTTCATCAAATCAAGTTTGGTGTGAAGTGGGGGGGAAAATGATCCTGTCTCGATTAACTACAGGTTCATTCACAATATTTTGCATCCCTACTTCCAGAGCTTCATGTTTCAGCCACTCCTTCTGTGTCCAGTGTTTCTCCCGAGCTCGGCTGTCCCACAAACACAGAAAGCAAGGATACTTTGTGAAACCTCTCTGTTGTCCTAGCAGGAAATTTACCATTTTAAGATCCACACAAATGATCCAGTTATGCTCCTCATACTTCAGTAAGTCGAGGACAATTTTTATGTCATTATAATCTTCTTGCAGATGAGTTGAATAACCAATTGGAACTGCTGCATAAACATTATTGTTGTGTAGGAGAACACATTTCAGACTCCGTTTAGAGCTGTCAAGAAATAGTCTCCATTCTGTTGGACTGTAAGTGGTAATACCTAGCTGGCTGAGAAGACTACTGATATCATGACAGTAAACAAAGTGTTTGTCTTTGGAAAAAAAGTCCACAAAAATTTGTTCATGCTTCCTGAAATGGGATACTTTAGCTGACCGGTAAAGTATATTCTTTTCTTGAATATACTGGAGGCTATTAATTCAGCTGCTTTCTTTGATAGGCCCAAATCTCTTACTAAGTCATTCAATTTTGGTTAGCTAAACTGCTGAGGGGTTAATGACTCTTGGCATCAGAAGAAGACCCTTCAGATTCTACAACCATTTCCTCATGCATCTTATCAAAATACACTTGATCACCATGTTCACTTTCTTCGTCCTTAGAAGAAATAAAGCCATTGAAAACTGGAACTGGGAGTGTCTCAGAATGTGGGATAGGTCATATTGCTGACAGAATATTAGGATATGCGATCATATGCCATTTTTTCTTGCGGATGCCCTTTGAATGGATCAGACAGAAATAACAGTCACTGCTGTGGTCCTTAGGTTCACGCCAAACCATGGGAATACCAAAAGGCATTCCTTTGCATTTTCCTTTTGTCCAGTCACGAAGCATTTCCTCACAATTATGACACACAATATGAGGAGCCCAAATATTGTCTTGATCACCAAGGGGAACTTGAAAATAAGCAATCTATGCATGTGTCACAAATGATGAAATATTGTGCCTTTGATGTTGAAGTGTGTAACAGTCACATATATAATGGAAGGTGTCAGGACTATTCTTACATTTACGCCTACTCGAAGAAGCCACGATTCAATCTTAAAACAAAATAAGAGGGTGTTTTTATCATATAATATTTTTTTACATTTAAAAACAACTACAATTATGTAAAAGTGATGTTTGTAAAACATTAATTGCCTTGTGGTTATGTTCAATCCAAGAGTCGTTGCCCTTTAACTCCAATTTAAAAACCAATGCATGCCATTAAGAGTAACAAAAAGAAATTAAAATTGCATAAACACTAGAGCATGCACCAAAAAACGGATTTCAGATTTGGAATCAGCGATGCAGAAATATATAGAAAAAGTTCTAAAACCTCATGCAACAGAAAATGAAAAAAAAAATGTTCCCCAATGTAATGAGGCTATGAACATTCGATACACAAGTTTTTGTATGAATATATGTTTTCAATTCCCTTGGGTAGCTCTCCAGGTAGAAATACAGGGTAGCATGGTAACTCTGTGTCTGGTTTTTTGAGACATTGCCAAACTGTTTTCTTATTTATTTATTTATTTATTTATTTATTTATTTATTTATTTATTTTTATTTTTGTATTTTTCTGAAGCTGGAAACGGGGAGAGACAGTCAGACAGACTCCTGCATGCGCCCGACCGGGATCCACCCGGCACGCCCACCAGGGGCGACGCTCTGCCCACCAGGGGGCGATGCTCTGCCCCTCTGGGGCATCGCTCTGCCGCGACCAGAGCCACTCTAGCGCCTGGGGCAGAGGCCAAGGAGCCATCCCCAGTGCCCGGGCCATCTTTGCTCCAATGGAGCCTTGGCTGCGGGAGGGGAAGAGAGAGACAGAGAGGAAGGAGGGGTGGGGGTGGAGAAGCAAATGGGCGCTTCTCCTATGTGCCCTGGCCGGGAATCGAACCTGGGTCCCCCGCACGCCAGGCCGATGCTCTACCGCTGAGCCAACCGGCCAGGGCCGCCAAACTGTTTTCTACAGTGATTGCATGAGGGTTCAAGTTTCTTCATATTCTCACCAACATTTGCAATCGTCTATCTTTTTTATTATAACCACCCTTGTATGACTGAAGTGGTATATCACTGTGTTCTGATTTGCTTATCCTTAATAACTAGACTTGTTGAGCATCTTTTCGTGTCTTTATTGAACATTTTTATATTTTCTTTTTACATCTTTTTTGAAGATATTTTTCTAATCCATCCTGCCAAAATAAACCGTTTAATCATTGTTTAATCCATTTATATTTAATGTAATTAATGATATGATAGGATTTAAATCTGCCATTTTGTTATTTTTTTCTTTCTTCTGTCTCATTTTATTTTCTATTTCTCTACACCATTTTCTGTGTTGATATTTTTGAGTGCCCCACTCAAATTCCCTTGTCTTTTCTTTACTATGCTTTTTAAAATTTATCTTCTTTAGTGCATGCTTTGGGGATTACAATTACCATCTTGATTTATAACAATATAGTTTGAATTAATATTAACTTAATTTCAATAGTATACAAAAATCTTATTTCTCTATAACTTCACTTCTTAACCCTCTTTTGTTCTATTATTGTCAGACAAAATACATCTTTATAATTGTATGTCTATCAACAAATATTTATTGTTGTCGCTTTATAGAGTTGTCTCTTAAAGCAAACAGAAGAAAAATTAGAAATAAAAAATATGAACAAAATACAAAAAGGAAAAATACGTTCATATTGTCTTTTATGTTGAGCTATCTACTTACTTTCACTGATGCTCTTTATTTCTTCATGTGAATTCTTATTTCTGCCTAGTGTCTTTTGTTTCAGTCTTGAGGGACTTTAGCATTTTTTTTTTCTAGGACAGGTTAGCTAGCAGCAAAGTCTCAGTTTTTTTAACCTAAGAATGTCTTGCCGTCTCCTTCACTTTTGAGAGAGTTTTGTCTAATATAGAACACTTGATAGACAGTTTTTGCTTTCAGCATTTTAAATAAATCAAGCCAGTGCCTTCTGCCTATGTAATTTCTGATGATAAATCAGCTTTTAATGTTATTGAGTATCTGTTCTATAGGAGGAATTGCTTTTCTTTTGCTGCTTTAAAATGATCTCATTATCTTTGGTTTTTGACAGTTTGAGTATGATGTGTCTTGGTGAGGATCTCTTTTAAGTTTATCTTACTTGGAGTTTGTTGAGCTTTTTGAATGTGTAAAGTTTTTCATCAAATTTGGGGATTTTTAAGCCATTATTTATTCAAATATTCCTCCTCCATTTCTCTCTTTCTCTCTTTTGTTCCTCTCTTTCCCCCATTACATCTACATTGGTGCAACTTTTGGTGTTCTACAAGTATCAAAGTTCTGTTTATGTTTTTTTTCTACTGTTCCATACGCTGGCTAATTTCAATATACTTGTCTTTGTGTTTCCTGATATTTTCCTCTGCCTGCTCAAATCTGCTGTTGAACTTCTCTAGGACATTTTAATTTATATTTAATTTAATTAGTTATTTTCAACTTAGAATGTCTATTTGGTTGTTTTTAATAGTTTTTATATCTTTATTGATGTTCTCCTTTTAGTGAGACACCATCCCCATACTTTCTTATAGTTCTTTAGCAATTACTTTGAGTTTTTAAACATATTTTAAAAACCTAATTTAAAGTCTTTCTTTAAAAGCTCAACATCTGGGCTTCCTCTAGTAAGTTTATATTAACTTCTTTCTTTTTCCCCTTTGGGGATATGTTCTACATTCTTTGTTCTTTTCACGTCTCATAATTTTTTTGGCTTGGAAACTGTACATTTTAAATAATATAATGTAGCATCTCTGAAAACCAGATTCTCCTCCCTCCCCAAGCTTTGTTATTATTTTTTATTTGTTTGTTTAGTGACTTTTCTGAACTAATTTTATAAAGTCTGCAATTTTCCATGTGTGGCTGCTGAAATCTCCTTAGTTAGCCTGGTTGGTAAACAGTGATTGGATAGAGATTCCCTTAAATACCTGAAAACATCAAGTCTCTCAATCTTTGCCAAAGGGCTGTGTGTGTGTGTGTGTGTGTGTGTGTGTGTGTGTGTGTTGGAGTATGGCTCCAACATCAGGTAGGTGTTTACAAATCTGCTTTAGTTTTTACTTCCTGCTTGCTCAGTGCCTCAAGCTTAGCCAGAGGTGAGAACGTAGAGCCATTTCAGGTCTTTCCTGAGCATATATACACAGTTCTATGCACATGGTTGGCCTTCAAGATTCTTTATCGTTTTGGGGGGGGGGATGTTTTTAATCTTCCTCAATGAGTTGCTAAATGAGGCTCAAAAACAGTAAGTGATTTTCATAAGAACTTCATCAAGCACTGAGGGACACTGGATTCAAATCCAAAGTCATGCTCTTTCTACTCTAAGTAGCAAGACACCTGCAACATCCTGTTACTCTACTAGGCTCACTGGTAATTCTGGCTTTAAACCCTGCATGGAAGCCCTTTGTACCAATTTGGGAATAAAGAGTGAGCTCTTGGGTCTTGGCAAGCACCTGAGAGTAAATACTTAAAGTAAATCTGATTCCAAGGAACCTTAAAGATGGAAGAAGAAAGGCTTGCCCCCTACCACCCCAAGTGTAATAAGCAGGGGATAACTACCTGTGCATTCTCGGGACTGGGGGACCTTCAAGGTCATCACAACTGACTGCAGCTATAAAAGCTTCATTTGTTGAGCTCTACTAACAGGTGACTGGCTTCATGACAAGCAGTTAATTATATAGCAAGTTTATGAAACAGCAAAAGAAAACCTCAGCAAGTGAGTTACTAAGGTGGCATATGATTCCAGAGTCTAAGATCTTCATACCTATGATCAACGAAACGGCTTTTATTAAGTCCCTCCCATGGAATTCTTGACAAATGGTGACCTTCAATGACAGGGAACTCACTACTAAGGCAGCACATTCTATTTGCAAGCTTCTGTACTTGTCAGATGATCCAGCACATTGGAGCGAGATCCTGATCTGGGTGGCTTTGCCAAGTCACTTCCTCTCTCTGAACCTTTTTCCTCATCTGAGAAAATGGAAAAAAGAACAGTTACTTGGTAAGGTCATTGGAGGACTGGTGACGTAAAGCATTACATGTACTTGGCAGAGGAACTCACTAATGGCAGATATTATTGAAAATCTTCTGTATAAGTAACTGAACATTTTTCATATATTTTTTCTAATTTTGTTCCTTCAGCCCTCCTCCTACACTTGTACTCCTGATCATTATACACGGCAATTGCATTGTTTATTTTTACTTAGGCTAAGCCATTCTACTTCTCAAACAACTCCTCAACATACGGTTTTGACTTCATTAACCACCTTATTTCCTGTCTTCTAAAGGTAAGACCTACTCTCTCTCATCCTATCTACAGTGTGGAAAGGTCCGAAGGCCGATTTGACCACCATAGAGAGAAAAGTTCATCTCTCACTTCCTCATTCTAAGCTTATATTTTAGTAATGCAGTCTGAGGTCATCTTTATTTTCTCTGTTAGCTATGCCACATTGTCGGACTGTCCAGGGCCTCAGGTTTAGACTTAAATTTTTGTAGTACAAGGTCAGTATCCTGTTAAAATGCATCTGTTAGACTCAGCACATGTCCCAGCTAGCTGAGGTCCTGACTTTTACATTCATCTCAAAACCTATAAATCAGCAAATATTATGAGAATAAGTTCTACTACATCATCCATGTTCCTCCTATCTTCCATGCCCTTCCACCCACCAATTGTAAATGTCCTTAGTAAAGGAGCACCTGAGGCTATTTCAACAAAAAACAAGACGGGGGGCCTAAGAGATTGAGTCCGTAAACATTTATTGGACATCTGACATGTAACAAAGGAATTTGCAAACCCAATGTTTTCTAAAATGCCCACAACAACCCTCTGCAGAGAGCATCATAAACCAATTCGCAGATGAGAGTCAATGAGGTTAAGTGATTTACACAGGAATAGCTATAGGGGTGGGGCATAAATCTGGGTTTTTCTGATTCTGGAGCCTATATTCTTTTTCCTGTATTGCCCATGTTCTCCATTTTCCTAACGGAGTCTAAAATGGTCCCCAAACTTCAAAGAGCATAGGAATGACCTTAAAATTTGTTAAAAATGAAGATCTACACTCATTTCTCACATTCTAATTCATTAGGTCCAGGACAGCTTTTAAGAAGCACTAGGTGATTCTGAGGCTGGTGATTCACATACAATCGCCTGCTCTGCCATCCCAGCCACTGGGCTCCGAAGGCCAAGCCTCAAACATTATCCTACGGATCAAGTCTACTTTGGCTTCCTTCCTGGCCAGAACAGCACAGATAATGATGGGGAGTCTCCCCAGGAGGTGAGAGGAAGACAGTTGGAATCCTCCTCAGCCTCTGCCTCTTGCTGCTCCCATGGGATTTTTCAGCCTGGACATTAAACATTGCCATCTCCTGTGACCTTCGATTTGGTTTATGGTGCTGGCCAGAGAAAGTGGGAAACCCCAGGCATAGATGTTGCAATAGTGGTTTAGTTAATACAACTGGAGCGCTTCCTGCATCCTGGAATCTCTTGCAGTAGAAACTGACACATTCCTGGGCTGCCTGCCAGGCCTTATCTCCAACCACGAGAGTTTACACAGAGAGAGTTTACACAGAATAACAAATGGCTTCTCGTCCACCACATCCCGTCCTGCCTGCTGCCTCCCTGCCCCCATCCCACTGCATCAAGATGCTGCATTAGACATTAGCATTGCAATACGCTTGCTTCACAGATCCTGTGGACTTCCCTATCTTTACCTAGTATTGTGCAGGCTTATCCCTTCAAGTCACCCGTTTGGGTCACGAGATGAATAAAGAAAAACTGCTTCTTCCTTCCTTTCTGGATATGAGTAATGGTTGAAACTTTCTCGTGGTTAGTATGTAGTGGCAGGGTTTCTGTAGAAAGAATTTAAATTTAATGAGAAGTTCATGAACAAACACCCTGACTGCCTTTTTTTTTTGTTCTGTATGGCAGAAAAGATTCAGAGACTGGGCTAAAATATCTATGTGACTTGAACAGCTACTTTGTCAGTAAAGCAGGGATAATGATCCTAGTTGCTTCTTGGTTATAGTTAAAAGCACAGAATAGCCTGACGAGGCGGTGGCGCAGTGCATAGAGCATCAGACCGGGATACAGAAGACCCAGGTTTGAAATCCCAAGGTCTTCAGCTTGAGTGCGGGCTCATCCGGCTTGAGGATTAGCTCACCAGGTTGAGTGTAGGGTTGCTGGCTTGAGTGTGGGATCATCGGCATGACCCCATGTTCGCTGGCTTGAGCCCAAAGGTTGCTGGCTTGAAGCCTAAGGTTGCTGGCTTGAGCCTAAGGTCACTGGCTTGAGCAAGGGGTCACTTGCTCTTCTGTAGCTCCCCCCCCCCCCCCGGTAAAGGCACAAAGGAAGAAGCAATCAATGAACAACTAAGATGCCTCTATGAAGAATTGATGCTTCTCATCTCCTTCCTGTCTGTCTGTCCCTCTCTCTGTCTCTCTCGCTAAAAAAAATAAAAATAAAAAAATAAAAAATAATAATAATAAAAAAGCACAGAATGAATATGTAATGCAAAGGGCTCAGCAAAGTTGCTAAATTGTAGTAGGGGCTCTACGTTCCTGGGCATTTTGTTATCATTCTCTATATCTTGGTAAATCCCTAAAGAAGCAGCATCCATATCACCTGAAATCTTGTTAGAAATGCAGGTTCTTGCCCTCAACCCCCAGCCCCAGATCTATTCATTCAGAATCTGTATTTTAACAGGTTTCCTGGGGATTCAAATAAACATTACAGTTTGAGAAGTGTTGGTTAGTTTACCATTCAATAGGGTGGGAAGGCTGGGATTGGGTACAGCAACAGCCTTCTAACTAATATTTTTATCTTTTTTGTTACTGCTCACCATCCGAGTTCATGTTCATTTTTCTGCGGGCCTTAAACAGAACTTGGTTTTATCACTCTCCCCTGTGTTGATGGTTCCCCGTTGCCTGAAGGATAGAAGACTAACTTCTTGGCGTGTTCTTCAAGTCCTTTCCCAGTCTGTTCCAATCCGTCCTTTCTGCCCACAGTGCCTGCCACAGGCTCTGGCCACCCAGGCAATGCCTGTCACTTCTCAAAGGCAGTCTTCACTTGCAGGCTCTCAGCTCTTCATTCCAGAAATGCTCCCTTCCCCATGGGGCTTTGTCTTTTCATTACCTTCTTCAATTACTCAAGCTCTTCTTCCTGGAATGTCCTTCTCTGTCTCCCAAATCCTACTTAGCCTTCACCATTTATCACCACTGTCATTGTCAGAATAAGTGCAGATCAAGCTTAGGATGGATGAGCCGCTCAGAGTGGTGAACTTGGGTTCTTGCTTGGCCCACCAACAACTATGTAGATCTCTTTGGGCAAGTCATCTGAATTTTGGAGCCTTGACAATCCTATTAATCCTCTTTGGGTAAAGGAGAAAATTAAGGTGCCAACCTCAGTGAATTATTATGAGGATTTTTTTAGGGGGGGGCTACCATGCTTCAGCACAGTGAGTGGCACATAGTAAATGTTCAATAAAACTTAGCCAAACTCCCCTGGCAGGTTGGCTCAGTGGTAGAGCGTCGGCCTGGCGTGTAGGAGTCCTGGGTTCGATTCCCGGCCAGGGCACACAGGAGAAGCGCCCATCTGCTTCTCCACCCCTCCCCCTCTCCTTCCTCTCTGTCTCTCTCTTCCCCTCCCGCAGCCAAGGCTCCACTGGAGCAAAGTTTGCCCGGGCACTGGGGATGGCTCTGTGGCCTCTGCCTCAGGCACTAGAATGGCTCTGGTTGCGGCAGAGCAACGCCCCAAGATGGGCAGAGCATCGCCCCCTGGTGGGCATGCCGGGTGGATCCCAGTCGGGCACATGTGGGGGTCTGTCTGACTGCCTCCCCGTTCCCAACTTCGGAAAAATACAAAAAAACAAAACAAAACAAAACAAAAAAACTTAGCCAAACTCACTATAATGTGAACCTACTTCAGCATCAGTTTCATAGAAGGAAGTGCCTATGTCTGTTTGGTTCCTCATTAAAATCCCAGTACCTGACCCAGTTTCTGATGCATAGAATATGTTCAACAAATATTGGATAAGTAAAAAAAAAATGCCTAAAAAGGGTTATGTAAATTGTAAAGCTCTAAAAAGTTACTATTTAGTTTGCTTTTATATTAGTTATCCAAATTTAGATAACTTGAGATAGAGGCAGCAATCACAAATTTGAAATCATTGCAGTTGCTGACTTATGCTCTCTTTCAGCCCCATGAGGGTGAGTGATGATTTATTTATACACAATGCAAAGAATATATACTGTGCTGGTTTTCCTCCTCATTCTTTCAACATCTTGCCCAATCTGTTGCCAATCTCCTATCACCATAACAACCTGCACCCCCCATAGTAACTATTTTGAGCCTCATTGTCTCTATTTTGAGCCGAGTATCTGGTGTCACCAATTTGGCTGTAAAAGCTCCAACACTCAGTCCATGTATAACTTCTTGGGCCCATGTCCATCCTTGATCATCCCTCAACCCCAAAATGCCCAGAAGAGATCTTTTCTAAGAAACAATAGAAGAGAGGTCTCAACAGGATATGGACCAAACACCTAGATGGGAGACAAAAGAGAGGGGTAGCTCTAAAATGGGACTCTTAATCATGAGGTCAGGGACAGCCAATAGGCTTTAACCCGTGGAAACTGCACGCTCCCAGCATGAGTGTCATCATCTGTTCTCTTCCAGGTCATCGTCGGCATTAGCCTCCACCCCCTCACACTCTGCCCTCACTGTGTGTCCCTCAAATGCAGGGACTTGGGGTAAGGAGATTGCAGATCACCTCTATCCCAGGTAATCTTGAACCTTTATATGCATATCTTATTAAATGAGGGGATCACCTGTAGGTCTCATTAAATGGCGCATTCTGAGTCAGTAGATCTGCGGTGAGACCCGAGATTCTGCGTTTCTAATAAACTCCAAGTGATCAAAAGGTTGCTTGTCTGTGGCCCACACTTTGAGCAGCCAGGGTCTACTCTATCCCTGAACTATGGGTTTCAAAATTTCCCTGAAACCTTAGAAGCCCAGTCCTCTGTTAAATACCTTTTAAATATTTTCTTATAATTTTATTTTCAATTATACCTAAATAGAGCTGGAAAAAAATAAATATGGGAAAATACACTTAAAGTATGGAAATTTTTCTTCTATAGATTATATAATACAAATTAATAATTGACACTACAGAGTAATAGACATTGAGTATTTTGCATGTGAAATAAATATTCTATATAATTATAGTATACTATATAATTATACTATATAATTATACTATATAATTATAGTGTAATTATGCTATATAATTATAGTGTACATTGTATATTTACTTTGTTTTTAAGATTGCTTAGTCTCTTTCATGGAAATACAGATTTTCTCATTAAAATAAAGCTTATATCATATTTTGTTATTCTTAAATCCTTTTCTTATGCTATTTTATTACCTACAATGATTCATAATCTAAGGGATTATCCATCAGATAGTAATCAGGATGAATGATCATTTGTCTACTTGTCAGTAAAGTTGATGATAATGGGAAGAAATCAACAATAATAAGCATTTATTGAGGATTTACTAGGACTTGGGTTAAGTGCTTTACAAGAATATATCATCTAGTCTTTAAAATAACCTCATGTAGAAATGGATACTAATATATACTGTAAAAATAAGGAAATTGAAGGCAAGAAATGTTAAGTAAACTTTCTTCTATTCCCCAAGGCTGGTAAGCTATAAGGTGAGAATTTGAACCAAAGTCTGCAAGTCTCCAGGGCTCAGAGTGTTAACAGCAGCAAACAAACAAACAAATAAAATTTAAGGAATACAAGAAAATTTTTTTTTTAATTTCTTTAAGTGAGAGATGGGTAGGCAGAGAGACAGACTAGGATGTGCCCTGACTAGAATCCACCCAGCAAGCCCCCTATCAGCAGGAGATGCTCTGCCCATTCTAGTGCTTCATTGCTTGGCAACTGAGCTATTTTAGTGCCTTAGGCAAGATCATGGAGCCATCCTCAGCACTCGGAAGCAAACTTGTTTGAACCATTTGAGCCATAGCTGCAGGAGGGGAAGAGAGAGAGAAAAAAGAGAGAGAAAAGGGAGGTGTGGAGAAGCAGATCGTTGCTTCTTCTGTGTGCCCCGAATGGGAATAGAACGTGAGACTTCTACATGCCGGGCCGATACTCTACCACTGAGCTAAGTGACCAGGGTGAAAAAATATTTTAATTTAAAAAAATTTAGGTCCTGGCCAGTTGACTCAGTGGATAGAGCGTCAGCTTGGTGTATGGATGTCTTGGGTTTAATTTCCAGTCAGGGCACATAGGAGAAGCAGCCATCTGCTTCTTTCCTCCTCCCTCTCCCCCTCTCCCACTTTTTCCCCTGCAAAGACTCCCCTAAGATGCAAAAAGTCTCAACCCTATGTTGAGTTCTGAAGCACTAGAGCCAAGAAGAAGAGGCCACATGATATCCGGCTGAGAAAAATAAACAGGAATTCTGTCCACATGGGAGAAATGAAAGTCTACTAGAAAATCAAATGCCTTCCTAAAGGGTCAGTGCACAAAATTGTATTTGTAGCTACTCACCCTGGGCTCTGGAGAAAAGAAGGTGACTCAGAGTGGACTGGAATTATGTGAGGAGAGACCTGGTTGTGTGGCTCTGAGGAGAAAGCTAAAAGAACAGCTGCCAGGGTCCCTGTGCTGAGTCCTTCTCTCACACAGTCCATCTTTCCTGGGTTGGGCACTAGCCCTACACTGCCAACTCTCTATCACCTCACCCTGATGAGCTCACACTCTGTGGAAAAGTCAGCTGCCTGAGCCCATGGTATAGATTTTCTTAAAGGGCTCTTGAGGAAGTCCAAGCAGACTTAGGGGGTGTTAGAGACTGAGTGTATGGCTCTGAGGCAGGGGCTATTCCTTCCATCTCCTGACTCTTGGTAGCTTCACCCTGCCAAGCTTGCACCCTATGTAAGGGTCCGCTGGCTGTGGATAGCCTGGGAAGGTGATGCAGACTTTTTACAGGCTCTTGAGGTCCAGGAAGCCTTGGAGAAAGACTGAGTTATGAAGCTCAATGGTGGTGGCCATATTTTTCTCTTGTACAACCAACCAATACCATTATTCTTGCATGGAGCCCTCCTTTGACAAATCTTGGTCCTTTTGGGCCTAGTGAACTCTGCTGGCTTTACCTTAATGACTTTCTTAGACCCTGCCCCAGCACAAAAGTTCCAGGACACCCAGTGTGTGATGGTTGGTCTTAGTGTATCTTGGAACTTTTGCTAAGTGGCCTCAGAGCCTGCACCGGTACTAGGTTTGAATCTGTATCAGTCTGGTGAAGACCACTTGCCCCTACCTGGTGACTCACTGAGAAATTACCTCCCATAACTCACATACCACCAAAGGTTCTTTCAGTGACTGAGCCTAACAGGCAGCCACTGTGAATCTTGGTGTACTGGAGCTTTTAGCTGACATACCCATGTGTTCAGTGCTGGTAGAAACAGCCTTAACGTACAGATGGTCTCTCCTATGCACACCCAGGCTCAGCAGGTCCACTCACAAACTGTGGATCACTTCGTAGCTCCAATCAGGTAGCCCAGGGCTGGTCACAGGCAGTGCCTGACATTGACCTGCACTAGAATCCCCCCACCCCCAAGAGGCCCAGAACCAACACACCTGGTGGTGAACTTCAGACCACATCAGAGCAAGACCCAGTTAGTTCCACAAGAGGCACACCCAAAGGGAGATTTCAGCAGGAACCAGACCCTGCTGAAGCATATTCCACTTTGTGAGGTCAGCCCCCGCACAGCTTCTTGAACACTCTGTTTGGGGTCAATCTTCATAGTCAGCTAGTCTGAGGGTCATCCCCACCCACATAGGACCCAACAGCCATCAAGAATCAACTACAACAAGAAGGCTCACATAACCCACACAAAAGACATCTTGGAACACTGTTGATCAGGAAGCTCTGGTGATCAGGAAGACAGCCCACTGAGCTCTACAAGACACCTACCACATTAGGGCACTATACCAACACAGGGAGACAGAACAGATCTACCTAAAACACAGAAACAAATACAGAGATACAGCCAAAATGGAGTGAAAAGAAACATGCCTCAAATAAAAAGAACAGGAAAAATCACCAGGAAAAGAACTAAATAAAATGGAGGCAAGCAATCTTAATAAACAAAGAGGGAAAGATAAACAGAAATACAGTGACAGGAGGAGATTTTAACACCCCACTGACATCAGTGGATATATCTTTCAGAATGAAAATCAACAGAGGCCTTAAATGACACACTAGACCAGATGAATTTAGTTGATATTTTTGGAGCATTTCACCCCAAAGAAGCAGAATATCTGTTATTTTCAAGTGCACGTGGAACATTTTCCAGGCTAGACCACATGATAGGACACAAAACAACTTACAATAAATTTAAGAAGATTGAAATCAATATTAAGCATCTCCTTTGACTACAAAGGTATGAAACTAGAAATCAATCACACACACACACATACACACAAAACCCTGAAAAATACAAACAAATGAAGACTAAATAATATGATACTAAACAATGTATGGGATAACAATGATATCAGAAGGAAATCAAAACACACCCTGAGACAAATGAAAATAAAAACACAACACAAAATCTATGGGACACAGTGAATACAGCCCTACTAGGGATATTCATAGCCTTGCAGACCTATCTCAAGAAACAAGAAACATCTCCAATAAACAGTCTAACTTTATACCCATAAGATCTAGAAAGAGAACAACAAACAAAGCCCAAGGAGAGTAGAAGAAAAGGAAGTAATAAAGATAAGAATGAAAATAAACAGAATAGACTAAAAAAATACAATAGATCAATGAAACCAAGATCTGCTTCTTTGAAAAGATAAAGATTGATAAATCTTTAACAAGACTCTTTAAGAAAGAAAAAGAGAGAGGACCCAAATAAATAAAAAATCAGAAATGAAAGAGAAGTAACAACTAACACCACAGAAATACAAAAAGGTGATAAGAAAATATTACAAACAACTATTGCCAACAAATTGGCCATCCGAAAGAAATAAATTCCTAGGAACTTACAATGTTCTAAAATGATGCAGTGCAGTATAGAAATGGTGTATCATTGAACAGTACACTTGAAACCTATGCAATTCTATTAACCAATGTCACCCCAATAAAGTCAATTTAAAAGAGAAAACAAACAAACAAAAAGAAATAAAACAGAAGAAATAGAAAATCTAAACAGACTAATTACAATGAACAAAACCAAAATAGTAATTAAAAAGTTCACACCAAAAAATGTCCTGGAAAGGATGGCTTCCCAGGTGAATTTTATCAAACATTCAAAAAATAAATAACACTTATCCTTCTCAAAATATTTTTAAAAAGTCAAAGGGGGAAAGGACTCCAAAGCTCATTTTATGAGGCCAGCATCATCCTAATTCCAAAACCAGATAAAGATACTGCAAAGAAAGAAAATTATAGGCCAATATCCCTAATGAACAAAGATGCAAAAATCCTCATCAAGATTTAAGAAAATCAAAGTCAGTAATATATTAAAAGGATTAAACACCATGATCAAATAAAATTGGTTCCTGGAGAGCAGGGTTGATACTATATCCCAAAATCAATTAATGTGAAAAACCACATCAACAAAATGAAGAATAAAAATCATAATCACATCGAGAGATGCAAAAAACTTTTGACAAAACTCAGCACTCATTTATGATAAAAACTCTCAGCATAGTGGAAATACAGGAAACATACTTCTACATAAAAACCATATATGACAAACCCACAGCTAACTGTCCAACTCAACAGAAAAAAAAAGCTAAAAGCATTTCCCTGAAGATCAGGAACAAGAGAGGGATGCTAACTTTCACTTTTATTCAACAGAGTATTATAAGTCTTAGCCACAGTAATCAGAAAAGAAGAAGAAATAAAAGGTGTCCAAATTAAAAAAACAAAAGCATTTACAGATGACCTGATATTGTATATAGAGAACCCTAAAATTTCTGCCAAAAAAATAATAAAACTAATAAATTAATTCAGTAAAGTAGCAGTATACAAAATACATATTTGGAAATTGGTTGCATTTTTATACACCAATAATGAACTACCAGAAAAGAAAAGTAAGAAAAAAAATCCCATTTACAATTGCATAAAAAAATAAATAAACACCTAGGATTAAATTTAACCAAGAAGGTAGAAGACTTGTACTAAAAAAAAATTATAAAACACTGAAGGTAAAAATTAAGAAGTTATAAAGAAATGGAAGCATGTACCATGCTCGTGGATAAGAAGAATTAACATAATTAAAATGTCCTTACTATCCAAACAATTTATAGACTATCAATACCAATGGCATATTTCAAAGCACTAAAACAAATACTCCAAAAATTTATATGGGACCACAAAAGACACTGAAAATTCACAGCAATCTTGAGAAAAAAAGAACAAAGTTGGAGGAATCATTCTACCTGATATCAAACTATACTACATGGCTATTCTAATCAAAACAGTATGGTACTGGCATAAAAAGAGACATAAGTCAATAGAACAGAACAAAGAGCCCAGAAATAAATTCATGCCTATGTAGCCAGTTAATATTTGATAAACAAGGCAAGAACATACAAAGAGGTAAAGACAGTTTATTCAATAAATGGTGTTGGGAAAACTGAACAGATACATGCAAAAAAAATGAAACTAGACATCTTTTTATGCCATATACAAGAATAAACTCAAAATATATTAAGTATTTAAATGTAAGTCTCAAAACTGTAAAACTAGAAGAAAACATAGGCAGTAAAATCTTGGACATTTCTTGTACCAATATTTTTTCTGGTATCTCCTCAGGCAAGGGAAACAAAAGAATAAGTAAACAAATGGATCTACAGCAAACTAAAAAATTTTTGTACAGCAAAGGAAAACATCAACAGAACAAAAAAGGCAGCCTTGGCCAGGTAGCTAGACCATTATCTCGTTGTGCCTGTGTGAACACCCAGGTTGCGGGTTCACCCCCTCAGGGTACACACAAGAATCAACCAATGAATGCATAAACAAGTGGAACAAATCAGTTTCTCTCTCTTGCACGCTAAAAAAACAAACAGTAACAAAAACCCTTTTCTCCATTGTAGATAGATGGCCAAAATTGTATCTATGAAACGTTGTTCTTTGTCTTTTGGAAAAGTAGTATGCAATCATTGCAATCAATCCAAAATTGCTCATGTCCTGCAATGAAGCAATTTAATAACATGATATCAGAGTAAGGAGTGTTTAATTTGGCTTTTAGAAGCCAAATTGATCTTTTTGTATTTATTTATTGGGCTCTATAACTTTGTTTGATTGTTTATTTTTCATTCTGGTGCTTTATAGTAAAATAAGAAAAATCTTCTCAACAGTTTAAAATAAACAAATTCTTCATTCACAAATATATTAAACTGTGATTAACACATTCACCAAATAGTAATTTTTTTCAAACATCAGTCAATTTGAAAGTATTGTTTCACTGAGTTACACAGATCTTCCAAATGTTAACATGTTTTACTATATAATGTCAAAAAATTTATTCATTAATATCGCCACCATTCTCATCTGTAAAGTCTTTAAGTATTGGCTAACAATCAAGCTCACAGTAGTGGATACAAGTTTTCCAAAGTTCTAATTTTTACTTCAATTTCTCTCCAGTATTATCAAGATATCATTGACATATAACCTTGTAATAGTTTAAGGCATACAACATAATGACTTACTATATGAATATATTGTGAAATTATTACCACAGTAAATCTAGTTAACATTCATCACCCCACAAAGTTATATTTTTTTCTAATGAGAACTTTCAAGACTTACTCCAGTGGTTCTCAAAGTGTGCACCAGGACGCACTGATGCACCCTAGAAGATTTCCAGGTGTGCCCTATGGTATTCCAGAGAAATATGTGCCTGTTGGGGACCAAAAAACCAACAGGGTTTTTGGAGTTTAGATTTTTGAGGGACAGAAGTATGGGGAATTGGCTGTAGGCTGACAGTCTGCCCAACCCCCCACCTCATTTGCCTGATTAGGTTGCGACAGGCTGTTAAGCTGTGGTGCTGGATTGTTTACACTACCCCCCATTTTCCCCGGAAAGACAAGAGGCAAATTTCTTCTATCCTTTGTTTGGTGTAAAGTTAAGATGATATGTATGGTGGGGGTTTTCTGCACTCAACACAATAAAGAATAAAAAGAAAGGAATTCTTTAATATATTGATGAGGAAATGAAAGTTTGCCTTTTTAAATATATGCCCAAATATTGAAGAAATCACTAGGACACATCAGGCTCATGTTTCTTATAAACACAAGAATGAAAAAACTTAACACATTCATGCCGGGACCTGCTGAATTTACTAAATCTTACTAAGAATGTATCTATATATGTAAAAAGATAACTTTTTTGTCATTTTAAAATTTTTAACCCCTCTTTTTTATGAATTCTAAAAAGCATAACTCAAAAAATGTAACATAAAAATGTTTATAATGTCAGAACAAATTTAATTTTGTCATATTTATTTCATTTACCACAAAAGCACATTTGGACTTTATATATTTTTCTTTAATATTTGACTTAATTATTATAACATATTTCTCAGAAATTTGTATATAGTGTGCCTATAATTATTTGTAGGATTTTAAATGTGCCCCGACTTCAAAAAGTTTGAGAACCACTGACCTACTCTCTAAGCAATTTTCAAATATACAAAACAATATTGTTTATGATAATCAGCATGTGGTGCACTAGATCCCCATAAATCATTAAATTTATAATTGGAACTTTGTACCTTTTAAACACCCTCTGTTAAGTATTAAAATGTACTTTTAACATTTCTCATACACCTAATGTATGTCAGACTCTGTAATAGTCACTTCGGCTAGCTTATTTGATGAAATGGGTTCACATCTCCACTCTATATAGGAAGAAGCTGAATCCCAGAGAGATGTATGGAGACTTTCAGTCCCTGAGGTGTGGATTGGTGAACTTGAACTGTAGCTCAGGAAGCTATGATTGGAGACCAGAAAACAATAGGGCAGGAGTGGGTGTATGCCTTGTGTATTTCCATTTCTGCCCCTACAAGCCAGTCTCTTTGATCTGAAAGTTGATTAGCACCCACCTGCTACTTACTCACACAGGTGCCTATAGTTCGGTGTTTCTCAAGGTAATGGGCTCCAGGGCATCTTTGTTAGAATTCCCAAGGATGTGTGTAACAAATTGGTGTTTATGTTTCCATCCAAGGTCATGAGTGAGGCTGGCTAATCCCACACCAAGTTCCCTTTCCCTTCTATTTCCCAGGCCTCTGCCGGCGCCATCAGACTGATTCTTGCTGAGGGGAATTAAGTTGAAGTGGCATGGTGACCTCTTGCTGCAGCAATTAAGAGCAGGTATGTCTCCTCTACACCCCTCTTTATCTCCTTAACAGGTATGTCTCCTCCACACCCCTCTTTATCTCCTTATTTGTGGTATGAACAACAGAAGACCCAGTAAAGGACTCCGAGGTCATAGGGAATTATAAAACCACTAGATGGGTGATCCTGAAATGACTGAGTAAAATGGAGAACTCCATCCCCACTGACCCATACTGGAGTGCAGCATAAAAAGCAAACCTTTCTCTTGTGGAGTCATTGTAACTGTGGGGTGGTTTGGTGCCAAGTTTGCCATCTCTGACGAATACCTGAATCTAATGGATCTTGAAGGAGGAATCCAGAAATTGACATTTTTAGAAAGCCTTCAGATAATTCTGAAAAACTGAAGTTTCATGAAAGGGGTCAGGCCTGGGCACAGGAATGCACGAGCATTCTCATGGCCCAAAGAGTTGTATAAAATATAACAGCTATAATGTTTGTCCATCGCACATTATTCTAGTGTCAATCCTTTCTATCATTTCTTCCCGTCGCATGGAACTTTGAAGTCTACGCACGCCCTTTATATGCTGTGATGGTAATATGTCCTTTCTTGCAAATAGACGGGAAAGTCATTTTCTGGAACATGAGCTCAATCTCACAGCACTCTGATAAGCTGGTTGAAAACCAGCAGTCACAGACTTGGATGCAAACCAGGTATTTTATCTATTAAAACAAACAAAACTCGAAGATGAGTTGTCTTTGTTTTCATATTGATCACTCTCCTCTGTCAGTTCAGAGTCAGGGACCAAGCCTTGGGACAGTGTAGAGGTTGGCGTCAGGTGAAAGTAACTAGTAACATACCCATTTTGGGGAATGGAAAACTGGGTCTGGAAGTTTATCGCAACTGCCAACCAGTTCTTGAAAGCAAATACCCACCAACCCAAAAAAATGGCCTCCAAGTGACTTGTTTTACTGACTCCTGCAAAACTCTAGTGGCACAAAAGCACAATAGCTGTCTCCACCTTCAAAACACACACACACACACACACACACACACACACACACACACTACTCATAGCTCACCAAGGGAGGGAGGCCTCTTCCCTCTGGGCTTGGCTAGGATGGGGAGGGAGGTGGTGGCGAGCAGTTATTGTTGAGAGGAACTTAGTCTCCCCATAACTGTCACAGTGCATATAAGGGGCTCCTCCCCTGTCTATCATTCACTGTTTCTCTGAGTTGTGGGTGAATGGTCACTGTAGTGAGTCACCCTTTCTCCAGAACTGTCTGAGAATTTACCACAATCTGGCAGGGAGAGAAGAGCAGTGTGGAGAAGGAATGGTCTCTGTCAAGCTCCCAAATCCCAGAGTCAAACGGCTGGACCAGACCATGGACCAGAAAGCCCTAAGGTTACCGTCAAAGCTGGGAAAAGAAGTTTGCTGTACCTAGTCCTCCAAACTGGAAGAAATTAGCCTCCTGCCAATGTGAAGTCAAAGATAACTACACTGACCATACCATTTCAGCCCAAAAAAGGATAATCCTGGGTCCTGACTCATACATACACCTGTCCCAACTACCTACCTGTTTCTGGTTAGCTGAGGGTGGATAGATGAGTGGTATATTAAGGTCTTCCTGGCTCAAAAGAAAAGAAAGAAATCCCATGGTAAACCCTCTTACATAGCAAAGGCAGTATCAAGCTTCTGGAAATTCAAAACTCAAGTTTCCCTTCTTTGGAAAATCGGGAGGCTATGTACTATGCAAGCTCCCATTGCAGCAGACATAATGTTGGACTATAACACATTGTTGGGGTCCACAGATCCTGAGCCCCTTGAGGTCAGGGACTTGACCTTTATTCATTATTGTAATACTAAGAGCATAATAAGCACTCAATAAAATACTTGCCAAATCAATGAGTGAATGAATGAAGGAATGTCAAGTTCAATTTTCCATATGCAGAGTATAAGACCCAACTCAATTATAAAGAACTACCTCCAAGATGTGAAAAGATGTAATAACTAAACTACATGAATGTGGGAGGAACAAATCCCAAACTTTCAGCTAAATGTGTGATTCATTAGCATAAAAAAGGTGTGTCTTACAAACCCAATGATCTAGTTTGAGGTTAAATTTGCTCCTGTGACCTGATTGTTTTAAGTAGTAACAGACATCTGGAAGTAAGTAAACCAAGCCACACCCAGCAACTCAGAAGAAATAGAGAAGTAAATGAATAGATGTGTGCTTTGAAAAAAAGGTGGCTATCGCCTTGGAACTTGCATTACTAAATCAAGAAGAAGAAAAATGAATCTTGAATTCCAATTGAAGCTCCATTTCTCAGGTAGGTGGTAATAACACAAAACATGAGACAGGGTGCTTGTTTTTCCAAGCTTTGTTTCCAGTATGAGTCTAATTTCTTTCACTGCTCATGTCTCAATCTCCAACACTAGATAAATTAAAAAAATTATTATCATCAATGCTTCTATGGTTTGGAATTCCCTATCATTAAAATAGAATTGACAATTTGGGCTGTATAGAATGCTCTGGTTAAGGGTTCAGTCTGTAGAATGTCTTGGGAGGAAGTGTGATAGACTATAGAGAATTATGGCTTGGCATTGAAGTACTATCAGGACCACACTTCAAATATGTCACTTGTTAGTATGATCCCTTGGGCAAGTCTTTCAACTTCACTGAGCATCTGGTAACTCATCTCTAAAAATGAGAAGAGCAGTACACACTTCATATTAGTACTGCAGGCCATGGCCAGGTAGCTCAGTTGGTTAGAGAATCATCCCAATATGCAAGGTGGTGGGTTTGATCCCCGGTCAGGACACATACAAAAATAAAAAATGAATGCATAAATAAGTAGAACAACAAATTGATGTTTCCTTCTCTCTCTCTCTCTCTCTTCCTCCTTCTCTATTTCTCTCTCCCTTTCTCTCTCCAAAATCAATAAAAAATATGAGTACTGCAAGGATTAAACAAAATACCATATATAAAATGTCTCACACCTAATATGATATATCTCAGTAAACTCAAGTTTCACTCTTTTTGCTCCCTTTCACCCAAAACCTTCCACATCTTGAATGAAAAATTTGAGGTACATAAAAATAACACAACTGAAAATTGCAGGCAGACAATACCAAGCCTAGACTCAACCAGCTCTACAAAAAACACAACCAAACACAAGGACATAATGAGAAGACAGAGAAGTGCAATCCAAATGAAACCACAAGAGAAACCTTCAGGAAATGAACTGAGTGATATGGAAATAACCAAACGGCTGGATGCAGAGTTTAAAATAATGATTGTTAGGATGCTTAGGGGTCTTAGAACAACAATGGATGGTCATTACAAACACCTAAAAAAAGAAATACAAAGTATAAAAAAGGATATTGAAATATTAAAAAAGAATCAGTCATAGATGATAAATATTGATACAATATCAGAAATGAAGACCACAATGAAGGAATTAAAAACAGGATGGATGAAGCTGAGGATCAAATCAGCGAGTTGGAGGACAAGTTGAATGAAGGCATGGAAGTAGAGCAGAAAAAAGAAAAAAGATTCAAAAAGTCTGAGGAAACTCTAAGAGAGCTCTGTGACAACATGAAGAGAAATAACATCCACATTATAGGGGTTCCTGAAGAACAAGAGAAAGAACAAGGGATAGAAACTTTGTTCAATCATATCATAGCTGAAAACTTCCCTAATTGATGCAGGAAAAACTCTCACAAGTTCAAGAAGCACAGAGAACCTCATTAAAGAGAAACCTAAAGAAATCTACACCAAGACACATCATAATTTAAATACCAAAGCTAAGTGATAAAGAGAAAATATTAAAAGCTGCTAGAAAAAAAAGGCTATCAGCTACAAAGGAGCCCCCATAAGGATGACATCAGACTTCTCAACAGAAACACTTGAGCCCATAAAGGAATGACAAGAAATATTCAAAGTAATGCAGAACAAGAACCTACAACCAAGACTACTTTACCCAGCATGGCTATCATTTAAAATTGAAGGAGAAATAAAAAGCTTCCCAGACCAAAAAAAAAACAAAAACCCAAAAACAAACCAAACCTCAAAGAATTCACTAAAACCAAACCAATGCTGCAGGAAATGTTAAGGGGCCTATTGTTAACAGATCAAAGTGGGAAAAGAATATAGCAAAAGAGGAATACAGCTTTAAAGAATAAAATGGCAATAAACAACTACATATCAATAATAACCTTAAATGTAAATGGATTAAATGATCCAATCAAAAGACATAGGTTAGCTGCGTGGATAAGGAAACAGGACCCATACATATGCTGTCTACAAGAGAAACACTTTAAAACAGAAGATGCACATAGACTGAAGGTAAAAGGATGGAAAAAATTATTTCATGCAAGTGGAAATAAAAAAAAAGCTGGGGTAGCAATACTTATATCAGACAAAATGCACTTTACAACAAAGGATATAGTTAGAGATAAAGAAGGTCACTACATAATGATAAAGGGAGTAATCCAACAGGAAGATATAACCATTATAAATATCTACGCACTTAATATAGGAGCACTTAAATATATAAAGCAGACTTTGATGGATATAAAGGGCAAGATCAACAGCAATACTATAATAGTAGGGGATTTCAATACCTCACTAACATCACTAGATAGATCCTCAAGAAAGAAAGTTAACAAGGAAACAGCAGACTTAAAGGACATACTAGATCAACTCGATTTAATAGATATCTTCAGAACCGTTCACCCTAAAGCAGCAGAATATACATTTTTTTCAAGTGCTCATGGTTCATTCTCTAGGATAGACCACATGTTAGGGCACAAAAGTGGTCTCAACAAATTTAAGAAGATTAAAATCATATCAAGCATTTTCTCTGATCACAGTGGCATGAAACTAGAAATCAACCACAACAGAAAAACTCAAAAATTCTCAAACACATGGAAACTAAATAGCAGGTTTTTAAATAATGATTGTATTAACAATGAGATCAAAGAAGAAATAAAAAAATTGCTAATAACTCAAAATTTATGGAACACAGCAAAAGCAGTAATGAAAGGGAAGTTTATAGCACTACAGGCATACTTTAAGAAGCTATAAAAAGCTCAAATAAACAACTTAACCCTGCATCTGAAAGAACTACAAAAAGAATAGCAAGTAAAGCCCAGATGTGGTAAAAGGAAGGAAATAATAAAGATCAGTGTGGAAATAAATGACATAAAGGCTAAGGAAACAATACAGAAGATAAAAGAAACCAAGAGCTGGTTCTTGGAAAAGGTAAACAAGATTAATGAATCTTTAACTAGACTCAATAAGAAAAAAAGAAAGAGGACTCAAATAAATAAAATCAGAAATGAGAGTCAAGAAATCACAACTGACACCACAGAAATACAAAGGATTGTAAGAAAATACTATGAAGAACTATATGCCAAAAAACTAGACAATCTAGATGAAATGGACAAATTCCTAAAACATATAATCTTCTAAAAATCAATCTGGAAGAATCAGAAACCTAAACAGACTGATTACAACAAATGAGATTGAAACAGTTATCAAAAAACTCCTAACAAACAAAAGCCCAGGGTCTGATGGCTTCACAAGTGAATTCTGCCAAATAGTCAAAGAAGAACTAACTCCAATCCTTCTCAAGCTATTTCAAAACATTCAAGAGGAAGGAAGACTTCCAAGCTCATTTTATGAGGTGAGCATAATTCTGGTTCCAAAACCAGGCAAAGACAACACACAAAAAAGAAAATTATAGGACGATATTTCTGATGAATCTAGATGCTAAAATCTTCAACAAAATATTAGCCAACTGGATCCAGCAATATATGAAAGAAATCATACACCATGTTCAAGTGGGATTTAATCTAGGGAGGCAAGGCTGGTACAATATTGCAAATCAATCAATGTGATTCATCACATAAACAAAAGGAAGGAAAAAAACCCCACATGATAATTTTAATAGATGCAGAAAAAGCATTTGATAAAATCCAGCACCCATTCATGATCAAAACTCTCAGCAAAGTGCAAATACAGGGAACATACCTCAACATGATAAAGGCCATCTATGACAAACCTACATCCAACATCATACTCAATGGGCAAAAATTAAAAGCAATCCCCTTAAGATCAGGAACAAGGCAGGGGTGCCCACTTTCACTACTCTTATGCAACATAGTCCTGGACATCCTAGCCACAGCAATCAGACAAGAAGAAGAAATAAAAGGCATCCAAATTGGAAAAGAAGAAGTACAAATATTGTTATTTGCAGATGATATGATATTGTATATAGAAAACCCTAAAGTCTCAGTCAAAAAACTACTGCACCTGATAAATGAATTCAGCAAGGTGGCAGGATATAAAATTAATACTCAGAAATCAGAGGCATTTTTATACACCAACAATGAACTGTCAGAAAGAGAAATTAAGGAAACAATCCCCTTCACTATTGCAAAAAAAAAATAAATAAAGTACCTATGAGTAAATTTAACCAAGGAGATTAAAGACTTATACACAGAAAATTATAAAACCTTGATAAAAGAAATCAATGAAGATACAAACAAGTGAAAGCATATACTGTGCTCATGGTTAGGAAGAATAAACATCATTAAAATGTCTATATCACCCAAAGCAATTTATAAATTCAATGCAATACCAATTAAAATACCAATGACATACTTCAAAGATATAAAACACATATTCCAAAAATTTATATGCAACCAAAAAGGAATACAAATAGCCTCAGCAATCTTGAAAAGGAAGAATAAATGGGGAAGTATCACACTTTCCGATATCAAGTTATACTACAAGGCCATTGTACTCAAAACAGCCTGGTACTGGCATAAGAACAGGCATATAGGTCAATGGAACAGAACAAAGAACCCAGAAATAAACCCACATCTTTATAGACAACTGATATTTGACAAAGGAGGTAAGAGCATACAATGAAGTAAAGACAGCTTCTTCAACAAATGGTGTTGGGAAAATTGGACATCCACCTGCAAAAAAATGAAACTAGACCACCAACTTACACCATTCACAAAAATAAACTCAAAATGAATAAAAGACTTAACATGTAAGCCGTGAAACCAGAAGCATCTTAGAAGAAAACAGACAGTAAGCTCTCCGACATCTCTCGCAGCAATATATTTGCCGATTTATCTCCAAGGGCAAGGGAAACAAAAGACAGGATAAACAAATCGGACTATATCAAACTAAAAAGCTTTTGCATAACTGAAATCAATAAGAACAGAATAAAAAGACAAACTAACAATGGGAGAATATATTCGACAATACGTCTGATAAGGGGTTAATAACCAAACAAGGGATTTATAAAGAACTTGTAAAACTCAACACCAGGAAGACAAACAATCCAATCAAAAAATGGGCAAAAGAAATGAATAGACACTTCTCCAAAGAGGAAAAACAGATGGCCAATAGGCACATGAAAAAATGCACAACATCACGAATCATTAGAGAAATGCAAATTAAAACCATAATGAGATTCCACTTCACATCAGTCAGAATGGCGCTCATCAACAAAACAACACAGAATAAGTGCTGGTGAGGATGTGGAGAAAAAGGAACCCTCCTGCACTGCTGGTGGGAATGCAGATGGGTGCAGCCACTGTGGAAAACAGTATGGAGATTTCTCAAAAAATTACAAATTGAACTGCCTTATGACCCAGCTATCCCACTTTTAGGAATATACCCCAAGAACACCATAGCACTATTTGAAAAGGAGAAATGCATCCCCATGTTTATGGCAGCATTGTTCACAATAGCGAAGATCTGGAAACAGCCCAAGTGTCCAGCAGTGGATGAGTGGATTAAGAAGCTTTGGTACTACCTGACCTGTGGTGGCGCAGTGGATAAAGCGTCGACCTGGAAATGCTGAGGTCGCCGGTTTGAAACCCTGGGCTTGCCTGGTCAAGGCACATATGGGAGTTGATGCTTCCAGCTCCTCCCCCCTTCTCTCTCTCTCTCTCCCCTCTGTCTCTCTCTCCCTCTCTTTCCCTCCTCTCTAAAAATGAATAAATAAAATTAAAAAATTAAAAAAAGTAACAATCATTTAAAAAAAAAAAAAAAAAAAGAAGCTTTGGTACATAGATACGATGGAATATTACTCAGCCATAAGAATTGATGACATCGGATCATTTACAATAACACGGATGGACTTTGATAACATTATACTGAGTGAAATAAGTAAATCAGAAAAAACTAAGAACTATATGATTCCATACATAGGTGGGACATAAAAATGAGACTCAGAGACATGGACAAGAATGTGATGGTTACCATGGCGGGGGGAAGAGAGGGAGGGGGTGGGGGAGGGGGAGCACCAAGAAAACCAGATAGAAGGCAACTGAAGACAATTTGACTTTGGGTGAGGGGTATACAATATAATCAAATGTCAAAATAACCTGGAGATGTTTTCTCTGAACATATGTACCCTGATTTATCAATGTCACCCCATTAAAATTAATAAAAAAAAGTTGTGGTACATATGTATATAATGGAATATTGCTCAGCCATAAAAAATAATGAAATTTTATCATTTGTGACAGCATGGGTGGACCTAGAGGGTATTAGATATGTGAAATAAGCCAGGCAGAAAAAGGAAAATACCATATGATTTCATTTATATGTAAAATATAAAGAACACAATAAATGAACAAACAAAATAGAAAGACATATTCAGAGAACAGACTGATGGTTGCCAGTGGGGAGAAGGCATGGGGGACTGAATGAAAAGTATAAATTGAGAAGTATAAATTGATAGTTACAAAATAGTCATGGGATGTAAAGTACAGCCTAGGGAATATAGCCAATAATTATACAGATATTGATCGAATTACAACCTATGCAACTTACGACCATTCGACTTTATGACCACAATCGCTAGCCACGACTGCTCCGTTTCTGGCAGCACAAGCATTGCCTAGCTGGGCATATGACGTGCAGACCAGCTTCCAGCAGCACTACCATCTCTGCGTGCACCATTTCAAAGAAAATTATGATATATAACAATAATGAAAGAAAATTATGATAAAATATGACTTAAAGAGTTTTATAACATCACTTCACAGTACTGTACATATAGCCTACTCAACTTATGACCAAATCGTGTTACGACCAGTCTGTCAGAACCAATCATGGTCGTAAGTCGAGCACTAGCAGTATATGGTGCCAGGTGGGTACTGGAAATATTGGAGAGAACACTTTGTAAAGTATACGATCGTCTAACCACTATGCTGTACGCTTGCAACTAATGCAAAGTAATATTGAATATAATCTGTGATTAAAAAATAAAATTTAGCCTGACCCGTGGTGGTACAGTGCATAGAGCATTGACCTGGGATGCTGAGGTCCCAGGTTCGAAATCCCAAGGTCGTGGCTTGAGTATGGGCTCATCCAGATTGAGGGTAGGCTTGCCAACTTGAGTAGGGGTTGCTGGCTTGAGCATGGGATCACAGACATGACCCCCTGGTCACTGGCTTGAGTCCAAGGTCGCTGGCTTGAACAAAAGGTCACTGGCTAGTTTGATCTCTCTAGTCAAGGCACATATGAAAAGCAACCAATGACAACTAAAGTGATGCAACTACACTCCCATCTTTTTTTTTTTTTAATTCATTTTTTTTAGAGAGGAAAGAGAGAGGGAGAGAAGGGAGGAGGAGCTGGAAGCATCAACTCCCATAGGTGCCTTGACCAGGCAAGCCCAGGGTTTCGAACCGGTGACCTCAGCATTTCCAGGTTGATGCTTTATCCCCTGCGCCACCACAGGTCAGGCTACACTCCCATCTTTAAAGCCCTCTGTCCTCTGTCTGCTGGGTGAGCCGGAGCTCCCCAGCCTGCTTGAGTTCGAGAGCCCTAAGGACTTGGCAGGTGAAGAATTCAACGCTGTGACAGTGGAAAAGAGACAGTCCCTGGGTGTATGGGAGCTGATCACCATCATGGTGGAAGCAGACTGGACTCCTCATAAAATACTTTCACATTTCCATCCATCAGCAACAACACAACTGTGTCTCCGTTTTCCTCCAGAAAGCTGCTTCCAAGGAGGGCCTCCAGAGAGAAGCCCCCAGAAAGAGGTTCCTGAGAGAGACGCCCAGAGGAAAAAGAAAGAGGGGTGCACAGAGAGGCAGTAAGCCCCCTCTCCCAGCCTACAGAAAGTCGGGCTCCCCAGTCCTGCCACCCCAAACTTGTCAGTCCTGACACTGAGGATGTGACCCAGGGGAAGAACCACAACTTCCTGGAGCTCTACTGGGGGTTCTTGGCCCTGAGGTACCAGGCCCCTACTCTGGTCAGCTGTCCCAGTGCCCCCAAAGGGTGATCCTAAGCAAGGCCTTGGAATACCCGCAAGCCCTGGCGGGGCGGAGAGGACCATGGCCGTCGAGGAAAGGCAGCTCTGACACCGGCAGCAGCAACTGCAGAGCAGAATCGCATAACTGTGGTTGCTAACTGACCAAAAAGCCTGACTGCTCTTCCTCACAAGGATGCGAGTTGATTTTTCTACCCTTCCTTCTCCTGTTTAGTAACTTGCACATTTTGGTTATGGTGGGACAATCTGTACAGATCCCAGGATGCTTTGCAGCCAGGGCACACAATAGGAGCTTGCATTCTTGGAAACCTAGAAACCCATCTCTCCGTCTCCCCTGATTCAGTTGAGTGCTTGGTCTTCTCTGGAGCCTTCCGCTTCTCAGGCAGGAAGCTGAGGAGCCCTGGGCTCTGCCCAGCTCACCAGCTCTGAAGCAAAGCCTGGCGGATGCTATGCAGCAGGTGGAGGGCATTGTGGGGCCTCCAGGCTGCGTGAGATCGCACACTTGGATG